>NC_030388.2:15878749-17244999 GCF_001625215.2 Daucus carota subsp. sativus | reverse complement strand
TCAATTAACTGAAAATCCTAGATTTATAAAAAAAAAAAATTTGATAAATCGTAAATCGATAGAGTAAACGATTAGTTTTAATTCCAATTTTTATGATCATGCTGCCAATAATTAAACAAAGCCAATCATTTTGAAGATACATGATATATATGTATAAACACACATTAATCAGCATATTAATGGTAAAATACATGTATAGTACTTATATTAATATGTACAAGCATGTCTAAATTATTAAATATATTCCAGGGAAAAAATTAACTTTTGGCTAAATTAACATTGTACTAAACAATAGTATTAATGAGAACTGTTTAATACAGGAAGCGTGGGTCTGATAGGATCATGCAATATTTGCACCAACTGAAATATATAAACAAGATCATAACTAAATTTCTGGTTGGTCTTGAAAATATGTCCATATTCAAGTTGTATTCTTTCTCATTTCCATTTCAGTTGCATCATACAGTTGGAATGAGCATTCGTTGCATTATCTATGCATGAAGAAGACTACAGTCAGGCTCCTCAATGCACATACTTCCCAAGTGTACAGATTTACCCTTTCTTTTACAACTCTCTCCGTTTTTTAATATATGACGTTTGACTTTTTGGCACACACTTTTAAGTGCTTTGACCGGGCAGTAAAAAATATTATTTTTGAAATTTTCTTTTTCTGAACAAAAATATGTAATCAAAATTTTAATTCACAAGAAAAATCAATTAAAAATATTAAATTTTACTATCCGGTCAACCAACCTAAAAATACGTGCCCAAATCAAAACTGACATATAAAAAAAACAGAGTGAAGTATCAAATTATATGTGAGTATACTTTGTAAAGTCGAGTCACTTGACAACTAAAGTATCTCCTATATTTATTATTCACTTATTTATGCTTTAGAGTCAACCTCATTCTACATATTACGTATACACATATTTTTTTTTAAGTGGACATATAATTTGAAACGGAGGTTGACAACTAAAGTATCTCCTATATTTATTATTCACTGATCTATACTTTGGAGACAACCTCATTCTACATATTACACACATATTTCTTATTTAAAAGTGGACATATATTTTGAAACGGAGAGAGAGTATAAAATAGTACAATAAAAGATAAAGAAAGGGGGGCGAAGGGATGAAACTCATTACTCCCTCCGTTTTGAAATATACGTCGTTTGATTTTTTTTCACGCGATTCTAAGTGCTTTGATCACATATTTTTATTCAGAATAAGAAAATTTCAAAAATAATAATTTTTAACATGCGGTCAAAGGACTTAGAAATACGTGCAAAAAAGTCAAACGACCTATATTTCAAAACAGAGGGAGTAATTTTTAATTAATATTGATAAATTTTAAGATGTAAACACGAAGAAAGACACAACAAATGGTTGAGAGAGTTAGGAGTGTAATCGAGCCGAGTCGAACACTGCCGGGCTCGGCTCGAGCTCGATCAAAAAATTTGGTGCTCGAACTCGAGTTCGACTGAAACTTTAATTTCAAATTCGAATCTCGGCTTGTAAATAGTTTGATAGGCTCGAGTTCGGCTTGAAAACTCGAATCGAGTCACCAAATATTGACAAAAGCTCGAAATATGATCAGTTTGACTCGAGTCGACTCGATTAAATGTATAAATTATAAATAAAATATTAAAATATTCGTAAAAATATATTTATAATATAAAAATTAAAAAATAATAAAGGCTCGATAAGGCTTGCGAACCTTACGAGCCGAGTAATTTAAAGCTCAAGCTCGGTTCGGTAAAACTTCTGCATAGCTCGAGCTCGATCTCGGCTTGATTATTACCGAACCAAATTCGAATATTTTACGAGTCGAAATCGAGTAGCTCACGAACAGTTTTGTTTGTTAACACCGTAGAGAAAGGGAAGTATAAAATAAGAAAATTATTTTCTAGAGATTAGCTGCCGAAATCGACAAATGTAAAGGTATGACAAGACTCTTGAAAGCAAAATATCTTGTCCTGTCGTTCTCCCCATCCTAGAACTTTCCTCTGATTTTCGGTACCCCAATGTTAATCTTTTTGATAAGGTAGAGTCCCGATGTAAATTTAATACTCCTAGCATGGGTAATAGCAATTTGATGTAAATCATGCTTAAATAAAATCATGTCAAATATTTGGGCCGTGATGAGTTTCAAATAAGCGTTTCTTGTTTAAAGTAAGGAAGCTATCTAAAAATTAGAAGTAATTAATTAAAGTGTTTAGGAAAGGAGGAAAATTCACGAAACAAAAGTTAGCATTCTCAACTTCTTTTAAGTATTTCTTATTTTTTACACATAACGGACGAATAATCAATATACTTATATAAAGGAGAAGCGAGGGGCGTGTAGGTGGCGCCTCTCATATCTCTTCGTTCTATTTTTCTAATTTTCTGAAATTTTTGGATGAAAAATATTAAAAATTAGAACTACCTTTTTTAGTTTCAGGTATATTAGAAGTAAGTTTCAGAATCTGATTTTGTTTCAGATTATTTATGGAATATATTAGCTTGAAAGTTTTAATCTGATTTTGTTATTAGAACTACCTTTTTTGTCGTTCTTCTGCAACGATAAGTGAAGGTTGTTTATACAGTAAAGGTTATTGCAAGCAAATCATGGGAAAAGAATATAGTCTTGACATGATATTGATGGTTGATGTCAATAAATTAACTATTAGTGATGTATGTTTGTTGGTTATTCTTTTATAATATTTGTTTTGTTCATCGGACATGTTTGTTGTTCTTAATTTTTATATTATTTACTTTGTATACATGAAAAAATTATTCATGCATTATCTGTTTGCTCCGTTCAAGCGACTTTTAAGAAGGTAGATATATTTAAGTTAGATGTTTTTGTGCACAATCAATCCAAAAAAATTGGAGGAAGGTGACAATATAAGAACATGATTACTTTAAAAAAACAAATAAAATTAAGATTCCTCATGCTTTAAATTGTTAATTACGTGTATAAATTTATTTTCTTTTTTTCACCATAAATTATAGTCTAATTTTGCAATTTTATATATTAGTATTGGTACTACATCAAGATTTTTATGATATAAATTTATTTTATCCTACAAATATTAACTTTGAAACATTAATATACTTTTTATAGACAGTCATAAAATTATTTTATTCTACAAATATTAATATTGAATCATTAATATAATTTTTATGGACCGCCGCAACGCGCGGCTTCTCAACTAGTTGTATCTAACTTATAAATCCGGAAGTCGGGCTTATAAGTAGAGCTGTAAACGAGTCGAGCTGTTCGCGAACAAGCTCGACTCGACTCGTTTAAAACTCGACTCGGTTCGGTTCGTTATCAAGATCGAGTTTGAACAAAAAAAATTGATCGTTAAGAAACTCGAGTCGAGTTTTACTAGTGTTCGACTCGAGCTCGACTCGGCTCGTTAAACTCGAACTCGACTCGACTCGTTAAATAAAATATATATGATTTTTTAATTTTTAATGTGTAAAAAAATATGGATAATGAAATGTAGTTTTTTCATTTTTGATATTTTCCTAATATCATTAAAATAACTAGATCTTAACATCCTTACGGTTAAATTGTCAATAATATTTTAGAAAAAAATATAAAATCAATTCAGGACCATACATATTTAAAGTACTAGTTATAGTACTAGTTATTTCACTAGTCGATTATTAAAATTTCACATCAAATATATTTTTTGTTTTGTGATATTTTTGTAAAATCATTAAAATAAGAATATCCCAACATCTGTGTGGTTGAATCTTGAAGAAATATTTTGAAAACTTCTTTAATATAAATTATTTTTTTCCAAGAAAAATCAAATTTTCGCGAACGGCTCGACTCGAACTCGATTCGACTCGAATTATTCGCGACCAGCTCGAGCTCGACTCGGTTCTTAACGAACTCAAGTTTAAACAACAAAAATGATTGTTCACCTTGTCGATCAAGCTCGACTCGTTTAGCAAACACTCGAACTTGAACTCGACTCACAAAAACTCAACTCGACTCGGTTCGTTTACTGCCGTACTGTGGCCACCCCGTTATTTACTGTCTAACGATACATCCAAGTCACAGCAAGGGTCACTTGGGGTTTGAAGTTACCTGCTGAGTGCTGAATACAGATAGATATGATAACTAAAAAAACCTGTACCCCGGGACGGTTTGATTTAATTTAAGTAAAAATTTTATTATTTATAGGCAAGAAGGTATTCATAAGTAAAATATAATTTTAATTTATATGTTTAATAAAGTTTTTGATATTTATAACTCATCGGATATAATAATTATTAATATAATAATAATATAATATAAATTTTCTTTTTAAAGTGAGTCTTTACATTTTTGTAAAATCAAATTTCAATAATAGTAAATCTCTAGACAAAACTACGATTTAATACTAGCTTATAAGGCTGAAGTTGACTTATAAATTATTTAAAACATCTCCGACAGATTAGGCATACAGGGTCTTAAACTATAATTTTAAGGAATATGTACAAAATATCATTCCAACAGAATCTCTGCTCGTTCCCTAAACATGGATCCATTTTCCATTATTCGTAAATAAGTTATCCCTAATGATTTACTCATTTGATTTTTAATGATTAAATATCCAACTCTCACCTTCTGCCCACTTTTCTCATATTTCTTTTGTTATTTTTTTGTTAAAAGAATTTAAATTATAAAAATAACATATAACACAAATAGGGATTATTGTTGGAATTGTCAATCAATATAGAGTCTTTATTTTTTAGAAATTAAATTGTTTATTATATATTTAGGGAAGTTCCATAGGACACTGCTGGAGATACCTTTAAACGAATGATATGAATAAGTTACTTTGACTTATAAGTCAGGAACTGGGTTTTTAATACCAGCCAAACACTCTTTATAACTTTTTCATTTTAATTTTTTTAGTTTATAATTAATATTTTCAAAATAAAAGTATAATATATATACACACTTTTAATCAAGAAAATAAAATTCGAAAGCTTTTCTACGAGAATTAATCTATTACCTTGATATATTTGTTAAGAATTGAACGTAGATATTAAATAAAATAAAATGTAGTCGTTAAAAAATATATTAAAGTTTCGCACAATTATTATTAGTTCCAAGATGTCGTATAAAGGGGTTGAATACATCACTGTTAAATTGTCGGTTTTAATTCGATTTTACGGATTCGTTTTAGATTCGTTCTTAACATAATTAAATGACATAACAAATTCGGAAATAAATATATTGATTTAGTCCTTAAAAGTTGCTACAAATATAACTATTACATCATCAACAAGACAACAATCACTATTCAGTTCACTAATATGCTCAACAGATATGTTTATCTATCTCGACTATTGATTGGAGAGTGCTTAGATGATATTGTGCACAATGACAATGTGTGTTGTCAATTTCAAATAAAATCACTTATTTTTATTTATAGACTTCAATTTCAATCATGATTAAATGCTGCAGTTTGTTCATGAGTTCGCTCTCATGTACATTTCATCGTTAGTTTATGAGTTCGTTCATAGAAATTATTAAATTTATATATTAAAAATTATAACATAAGACAATAGATAGGAAAATAAAATAAAAATAATACATTATAATAAATATATAATATAAATAGTAACATATAGGAGAACAAATATATAATATAATATTTAAGTCACTGGTGCTTTTTTCTTCCACCGTATATCTCGTGTAATCAACGAATACGATTTGGTGAATGAAAAATTCTGATATACATCCATGTATGTATAAGTGACACTTTCTTTTGTAATTACAACTTATTGAGTATAAAATTATTATTAATATAATATATTATTATAACTTATTTTTTAAATTGGTCATTTACATTTTTCAAATTTCAAAAATAAATAAATTAAATCACTGGAAAAATTAGTATTTCAACTTCTCAGATTCGGGTTTATAAATCAATAGTCGACTTATAAGTTATTTACATAAGCTGCTTCTGACTTGGAACACCTCCAACAAGTGTTGCCAAATAATCATACATATATTAGTTTTTTATTTTATATTGTTTTTGACAATATTTTTGTAAAATACACTCTAATAATTAATAATTATAAAATTGTCAATATGGTCCTCTACATATGCATGATTTAATATTTAGTAAAATATATATTGCAATATGAAATCAAAAAATAGATAAGTTTAACTATAATTTTTCAATAATAATGTATTTGTAACTAACACCCTCTGTTAAAATTGCTATTATAAATCCAGAAAGTGCACATCACCGTTATCTTCTCTTTGACGTAGATTTATTTCAATAAGAGTATACATATTTTTTGCTATGTAAACCAGAAAATATAGTGTACACCAGCTTTTGTCCTTTTTACACATTGCATGAAAACCAGTGCAAAATTTGGATGACAATACATGAATGAGCCAACTTTTTAAAGACAATAGGAACTGCCATACAGTAAAGTAATACTGTAGGGTTTGTCCTTGGTGGTCATATACAAGTCAAACAACACAAGTGAGGTTGGAGTTGTGGTTTCACAACTTTCCTCATCTCGAAACTCTCAAACGCAGATGTTGGAATAAATAATTCATTGCTGGGGTAAAGTTGGACCCTAAAGTTAATTTATTTACGGTTCCCATTAGAAATTTTGTTCACAAAAGCTACACGACCACTCTTCGTTTTCTTGTTTGCTTTCGGGCTCTTCTCTTTAATTTTAAAAATTTCTAATATTAGAAATTTTCTGATTAATTATTACTCTCTCCGTCTCAGAATAAGTGTCACTTTCATTTTATTATTTTTCAAATTTTCCTTTCTTGAATAAAATTTTAACATCTATACTTTTATTCACGAAAAGAAATTGAAAAATAATATGTAAAAGTATGTTTTTCTACATCTTAAATTACGTACAGAAATTCAAAGTGACACACATTTTGGGACATAGAGAGTAATAAATTCAGTTGTAGATGAAATTGGTTCTCCAACCTTATGAGCTTGAACATACGAGTGAAAAGGGTATGAAGCTGTTCGCTTCTAAGTGGAAGATTCTAGAGCTGAAGAATGTAGAAGTTGGTGTCTGCGAGCCAAGTGTTCTTGAAAACAGAAACGGCAAATTCATACGAATGGATATGGTCCAACAACTTTAGAACTTCCAATTCTTTTCAAACATTTTAATCATTTATAAGTCTTAACTTATTTCTCATTTGTAGTCCATTTTTTCATCTATAAGTAGGAGTAATTTTTTTTAAATTTACCCAAATATCCCAAAATAATATCAACACTTTAGGTATTTAGTTCTGCACTGTATCAACAGTACTCACTTATCTCCATAAATTTCTTCAGTTCCTCACCATAACGAGAAGTCGAAAATCAAATAACAAAATGTACTATATTTTGCACGACAATACACAGGTGTTGTCAGTTTAACAATTCACCAAGACACCACACAATTCTTCATGTATGTTCATTTGAAAATGAGAAATGCTACGGACACAGAAAACGCTACAGAAAAGAATTACAGAATGATGTGGCAGTCTGAAGTGGACAGAACATTTAATATGTTGTCTGCCACTAACCTAATTACCGGCCTTTTCTCACATCTATCCTTATGTTATCCTTTGTTTGTACTATCTTCTAATTAATATTTTTATATTTTAAATAATTATTAATTTTAAAATATTTCAAATTAATATATATTATTTTAAATTTCTTATTTGAATAACCCATATTTACGTAAACATATGTATTTGTATACTATAATTAATGAAAATTAAGTGTTTAATTTAAATTCTGATTTTTCCAAAAATTAAAATAATTTCAAAACAAAATACTTTAAATACATTGGAAAATAGAGGACTAAAAACCTAAAAAGATGATTACATATAAAAAGCAAGAGAATAACTAAAAAAACCCTCACATATTATATATACTACGAGTCTAATATAGTAAATTTATCAATTTACATCAAAATATTACGAAAATAAAATTAGTGACATAAATAATTTAAAAGGAAAATATAATGAAAATTAAAAGGTGAAATACAAATATATATATATATATATATATAATTCATATAAAATATATATTTTTCAAATTATTTTAGTTATTTAAAAAATCGCATGGGAAATATTTAAATCAGGCTTTTCATTTTCATTGATTATATTATACAAATAACCGACATAAATATATTGAAAAATAAAGTAATAAAAACTAGAAAGTTTGATTACATATAAAAAAGTATAAGAATAATTAAAAAAACCCTCACATATTATATATTTCACATGTCTAATTCAGTAAAGTTATCAATTTAGCTCAAAATATTATACAGTTAAAATAATTGACAAATAATTAAAAAGAAAATAAAATAAAAATTAAAAGGTGAATCATATAAAGAAGAAGATAAAATAAAAAATGAAAATATAATTCATATAAAGTATTTTTTTCTGAAATTATTTTAGTTTTTTGGAAAAATCACAAGTGAAATATTTGAATTAAACACCTCATTTTCATTAATTATAGTATACAAATACGTATATTTTAGAATTAATAATTATTTAAAATATAAAAATATTAAAAGATAATATAAAATACAAACAAAGGATAACATAAGTTAAGAAAATAAAAAGCAACACAGGTGATAAAGGACTGTGAACTAAATTAGTGGCAGACAATATGTTAAATGCTCCGTCCAACTCAACCTGCCACATCATTCTGTAACTATTTTCTGTAGCGCTTTCTGTGGACGTAGCATTTCTCTTTGAAAATGTACATGGCTAGCACATCGATCAGGAAAAATGAGGATGAGTGAATTAAATGCATGTTGTTCCGTTCTTGGACCATGTTTCAGATCCAAATTAAGGCTGCTGAATTTGCATTTAAGTAGTTCGTCTTGGATTCAGAATTGTACTGTAGTCCATCCACAGTCACGAGATTATTAAATGAAGTTAGCATTGAATTTGATAATCTAAATAATTCAAATTATTGAAACGGACAATCAATTTTTGATGAATTTGCAGGTGCATTGATATGGAGAGCTCATCTTTTGTAAGCATCTGTTATGAAAGAAATATCAGCTGCCGCCTCCTACCTCTCTCACCAAATTGCTTTCGGCTGTAGATTAGTAAAGACTCAGATTGTCAAATAAATTTGATTGTAAATTACTCTCACTGCCTCAGATATTATTTACCGGTTGTTGGATAAAATGTGATATATTTTACTAGTATAAGTAGTTTCATTTATTTTGATACTTCATTATTTTGTAAGTTTTGATATATATTTCAACATTGTTTGACCGTAACATTTAATGATATTATACTATACATACTGAAACCGGTAGATAAATTAGTTATTACGATATTTAAGATGATTTTAGTTGCAACATGTACATGTATCTTATAATCATTCAAAAGATTATGATCTAAAATTGTGTTATTGATAATAATATTATATTTTTATACACGGAAATTAAGAGATGTGATATTTGAGATGAGATGATTCTGATTAAGGGCCTACGTGTAGACACATGATAATATTTAAAGGAAGATAATTTACAAATATGTCTTTGGTGTGTTTGAATAATTTACATATAAAGGAAGATAATTTATAAATAGTCTTTGGTCTGTTCGAATAATATGTATAGATATTGCGTGATATATATCTAATTTTGAATTAAGATGAAGCAAAAATAAGGACGGACTCTATATTTTTTTTTCATTTTATATATCTAAAAATCTAATATATACATGATAAACATCTGAGCAATTGAGTCTAAGATGCTGAATGAATCAGGAGTACTTGAGAGTTTACTGAGAGCTGGGGGTGAAAGAACAGGACTTCAAACATGTGTTTCATAATCAGGATGAATATGTCACCCCGCGTGAAAACAGGGTTATCAAATTGTATTATTATCCTCCATGCGTATGCATATATGCACGGTCAATTTATATGATTAAAACTGCATGCACATTTCACATTTTTATGTTATAAATTATATAATACAGACATGGTTACTCATTTGTGTTTATAATCATGGATAACAGCCTATTAGTATACATGAGTGATTGTCATTTCTAATCTTCTCTCTAGTCTCTGCCATTGAACTTGAAGGGGAAAGTAACAGCATTCTTGCTGCTGAGGAAACAAGTGAAGAGTAATTCAGAAATCACGAACGTAATAATGCAAATGGTAATTTTCACTTCATAATTATGTTATTTTTTATCATTCCAACATTGTGCCCTTTGCCTTGCTTGCATGGTAAGTATTAATTAAAAGTCCAATGAGAAATAATATGTATGGGAAGTTTTAGGATATATTTATAGCTTAAATGTTTATCATTTGTGAAAGTTCTTATAATTTTTTTCCATAACTAAACATATTTATAAATAAATTGTGACAATTTCGGGTAGCAGATCGTGTTCGTATCAGCAATCGGGTCGATATCGGGTCAAGTTAAAATCACTTAAAATTGAATAAAATTGTTAAAGTTTTAATAAATGAAATTCTAATTTCGGATCCATTTCGTGTTAAACGGGTTATTTTCACACTTTCGAATTTTCTCTCAGTAAACCGGATTACGAATTCAGGTCGGGTTCCCGTCGTATTTGATATTGTTGCCGTATACATGCTCCATTAACTGTTAACACCATATATATAACTCACTGTATCTTTCTTTATTTTATGTTTAATATCTTATTAAGTGTAATTGTGTATTTAGTTTGATAAATTTTTACCATTAAAATTATATTAAATCAAAATACGTAAATTTGTGCTAATATTAATAATTATTTGTTTAATATATTAAAAATAAAAATTTATGCATTATTGCGTCGATTTTATTCTCTCTTATTTCTAAATTTTATGTAAAGTTTTGTAGATAATATTTATTAATCTAAGATATACAAATGTTGATTGGTATTATTTATTTTATTAAAATAAATTCTTATTTAAAAATATGAACTTTATTATTCAAAAAAAATGAACACCTTTATATAGGATTGTTAAGAAATATTTTTAAAAAAAGGAGATTTCATATTCGTTTTTTGAAAGAGTTAGTACTTATTTTAAAAAGAAAACTAAATATACTTACATTTATTTCCAATAAAAAAATTTATTTATAAAAGTTTGATTAACTTAAAGTTTATATTTAATAAAACCTTTTGTAATTTTCTGAAAAAAAGCCAAACATCGACCATGCTGAAAGAAAGGCATCTAACCAATTAAACTTAAAGTGACCGAATATCTTTAAACTTTTGTCCCTTGCAGCTGTCATCTCCCTGAGCCCATCAAACATATAAAAATACAATTTGGTACATCGGACTTGGCATCAACATTAGTCTTTTACTCTTTTCAATAGTCATATTCAAGGTTACTACTAACAGCAAAAAACTGAAAATATATGAGCCAATTGTGTATGAGTAGGAATGTATATAGGTTAAATAATATTTAATATTATTTTCCCAAAAATACAGCAACAATTTAAGTTTATATGTTTATTTGGTTAATTAAAAGTTAAAATTTTAATATTGTGATCAATCTCTGTTGTTACATAAACATGTACTCGATTAGTAGGCCAAAGACCTTCATCATGCACAAATATTAAATTTAAGATTATATAATTTAACACAAAAATTATGTCATATGACATAGTAAAAAATAATTTGGATCACTTTGAATCAAAGTTGAATCAGTTAAACATTCAAATTTGGATTTTTGGATTAGAACACGAAGATGGCCATACCTTCTCTCCCTGTAAAAAGGGTATACAATTGTGACCAACTGACAATTATTTTTAAAAATGTTATGCTGCAAGTCTTTTTCATTTTTGCAGATGTCATCGTGTTATATATGTTTATGATCCCCATAGAGCTCTAGCTAGAAGAGCATTAAGCATTTGGACAAAAGGAATTTGAGGACTTTTGCAGATCATTGGCACTTCGTTTGTTGTTATTTGTTTGATTCTTAGTTTCATGCAATCGACATGATGTTGGTGCTTTAGTTGTGGTCCAAAAAAACAATCACACACCTTCCTAACTCAATGATGATTACTTGGCAAATCCCTTTAGCATTTTGTATTGTGATGTGAAACACTGAAATATAGAAACTAGAAAGTATGTTTCTTGTAATGACTATAGTATGGATGATCAGCAACCCACTGAAGTTTAGAGCAACTCAAGAGATCTGAATACAAAACGAATGTATGTGTATATACATTTTAGTGCGCATCTTGTAAATTTTATTACAAGGAAGACATATGGTGGCACCAACCCATTTGAGCTTGTTCCTCAACACTTTCATTATTATCATCTTATGTCCGGGGACCGATCTGGTAAGCGTGGAAAGATCTGATAAGAGGCACGGAGGATACATGTTCTTTCTAAATATTTTGGATAATTTTTAATTATTTTAAATCTTTATAGATTATAGAAGCGTTCCAAAAAATTTAAAAATATAAAAATATTTTCCAAAAATTTACTTGATGCCCTATTAAAAAAACTATCTTAGATCCGTCCTACTTATTATGTCTCATTCCCATGTTGCTCTTATCTTATCTGCGTTCCCCACTTCATGTCACACTTCATTCTTCATTTTAAGGTTTTTTTATAAAACATTTCAATAATTTACCTATGACAAATATGTTCACATTATCATAATTTTGAATGATACGAGGCTAAAATGCTTAACTATTACTGTAACTTTATACTTAATTTTAAAGACCGGACCATAAAATTGTATGAACTTTATTTTAGAAGATTAGTGAGGACTTGAGTCATGCAAGTACTCAGCATAATTTTATAACATCTAATCATCATAGATTAATTGACGTATAAAGAATTTTCGTGTGTGTTATTAAAATAGATACAAATAATTAACCTAAATTTCATCTGCTTTTATTATTAAGAAAATAATCTGCTAGAGATGTGTGTACACAGCTTGGAGCATTGGTGCTCATTATATGACTATTATGCATGTTTTGAAAGGTGAAAGTGAAACTAATCTCCTAAAGCTTCACAAGGACAAGATCACTACAATATGCCCTGGGTCCATCTGCCATTTGCATCCAGATCAATATAGGAGTAAACTCTTTATAAAAAAAAATTGTTGAAATCATTGCATATATTGACAAATGAATTAAGGAGATACTATACCATAGACAACAGTATATGATGATTCCTTTTCTTTTCCTTCACAAGGGTCATAATTAGACTTGATTGGTGTATTCAAGTACAATGGAAACCTACAGAAAAAATTATTCATTTTTATCCTGTACTCCTAGCTAGTAGATGGAATGTGATAGATTGATATGCATGGTCACACATATAGTTCAACATTATTGTTATTCCTGGCTATATTTTTTTGACAGAAATTTGGTTCTGGTTTTAACCAAACTCATTTGTATTGCTGGTTCACTAGTTAGGACAATTCAATCTCAGAAGTCAGAGCACAGCAATAGGGTCAGCACTCAGCTAAGTTTCGGGTCATTGCTATTATGATGTAGGCTTTGTAAACAAGTGCTTTATCACGCTCGGCTCACTTTTTCTGAGTCAAAATTAACCATTTAACCATTTCCCCAACATCTTGTTTGTCCGCGTAAAGTTTACTTCAACTTCAAATTTTTTCCTGCTCACAATATACTATTTGTCCACCGGTAAATTATTGGTGAAGAAATTGTGGTGCTCTTTTCTGAGTTTGCAGTCTTGCTCGACCAGAGCTAGAGCTGTAATTCGAGTTGGGTGGCTTGCGAGCTCGTCGGGCTCGAACTCGTTTAACTGGGTTCGGCTCAACTCGGCTTGTTAAACGAGCCGAATCCTAACAAAGGTTACGAGCCGGCTCGACTCGACTCGTGAAATTAGACGAGTCGAGTTCGGATAGAGTTTTAGACTCGATTAAGTGACTCGCTCGACTTGTTAAAACCGGCTAATTTAGCTAAACAAGTCGGCTCGACTCAATCTGTGTAATTTTACGAGTCGAGTTCGGGTAGAGATTTAGGCTCGATTAACTAAACGAGCCGGCTCGATTAAACTTCTGAATTAGACTCAGCTCGAAACTCAACTTACCCGACTCGAATTAAAGCTCAATGCTCGAAGGTAAGAATCAATTGAGATAACTTTTTGTATTATAAAATTATACTTATGTTATTTGGTTTGACTAATCATAATTAATCATTTATTAAAATTGTCGTGCAATTTTCTATCCGTCTTGTCTATGCGGTTATTCTTACGAATAACTTGTTACTTACTCTTGTCCAAAACAAAACTTATGAACAAGACAAAGTTATTATTCTGGTCGACGACAAAGACCTAGGCGTTGTCAGTGTAACAATTCACGAATGCACCACAAAATTCTGCATGCACGTCGAGATGATATTATGAAGGTGTAGCCGTGTGTCGCCCATCCTTTAGGAAAAATGAGGACCAATTTTGCATTCAAGTGCTTCTTCGTCTTCCTCCTAGAATTGTACTGTACTACTCCAAAGTCACGAGAATATTGAATGAAGCATGCATTCAATTCGGTGACCTAAATAATTCAAATTATTGAGACGAACATTCAATTTGGTACAACCATGTGGGTAAGAATGTCAGATGTTTCATCTTGCATTGACACTAAGAAATGCTATTGAAAATAAATGCCTATTGTAAGTGTTATTGAAAATGAATTGGGTAAAATATCATGATCGAAACTCAATCGGCCATGCAAGTTTTCAAGTAATACTTTATGTTGTATAAAATGATACTGAGAAATCTTAAATTAAAATGTAAATATGTTACACATGTAAAAATAATATGGATCAAGTTAACAGGTACGAGAAGCTGTTACTAGTGGAAGCCAACGTGACATGTTGATGGGCATCTAGAAGAACTTTACGAGTCCAAAGAATATTCAGCAAAGCAGAAAAGAAATTTGAGGACATTTGTACATCTTTCGGATTTTTTAATTTTGTTAGTAGTGGTCCGAAAAGGGCCAATCACACACCTTCCTAACTCGACTATGATAGCTTAGCAACCATCTTTAAGCCTCTAGCTAATTATCTTTAAGCCTTTTGTATTCCCAGTAATTTAGTCTACTGGGACTTGTGATAATAAAACCTTTGAGAGTGGGAGCAACTTGGGAAGATCTTCTTACATTCTCCAAGCACATGTATGAATAATGCATGTATAGTTTAGTGCACATCTTGTCCAATTTATTAATAGAATGACACCCCATGTAGAATACGAAAACAAAAAAGAAAATGATGGTTTGGTAATGGTACCAGGTACCAACACATTTCAGCTTGTTTCTCACCACCTTCATACCTGTCCGGCTGTCCCCAGCCCGCCCCACACCTATTTGTTTCAAGATTAGTGTCATGGGTATAAATTCTGTACAAAATATCATTTCAATTAGAATGAGATATTTTAACGGGTGCTATTAAGGTAGCGTTTGAGGATGCGGTTACACACAACAATATCAGTTACGGTAGATTTTAGGTGAAAAACTGCTTTTAGAAAAAACAGCTCCTCCCATGATTTTGAAAAAAACTATTTTTTAGCTTTTGTTAGAAGCCGTTACAGATTTCAATATCAAAACTCATCAAAAACATTATTTTTTTAATTACCAAACAACCAGCACTTTTTCTCACACCATAACAATTTTTAACAGCGTTCCGAAACAGGTCCCAAATGGAGCATAGACTCATTTCAGTCAAAATTTAACACATTTTATTTTATTAAATATTCTGTATCTAATTTAGGTTGAAATGTTTGGCCCGGTAGGGGTATACATTTTTCGACTTTTACAATCAGTTGCAACTTATCATGCAACTGAATGTAATTTCCAACTGATTTTTTCAAATTACATTACCAGTTGCATAAGGTTGCTAGTTGTTGCAGATATTGTTACATATGCAACCACCGTGTTTTTGAAAACATTTTCAGAAATATATTATTTTTACAATTTGTTTTAAAAAGTGATAATATTTTCGTAATTTTTTTTAAAACTTGGTTATGTATAAAAGAAGCCCTATAAATCATTGTTACATTTTGATTCATTAAAAAATCCTCACTTTAATAAAAAGACTTCGATAAATCACAAATGGAAGGTTTATTAATTATTTCTGTTTTCTAATTTTTTAATACTTTGCCGTGTTTCTTCCTAACTTTTTCAAAGTGACCAAACTAATATATTAAGGCTCACGGGGATTAATCTAAGTCTTGATCTGTGGTCGCTTACCTAAATAGTAAATACTAACCAGTACCCCTACATCTGCTTAAAGAATATTCTGATGATACAAAATAAAATTTCGAGAATATTTTAAATGTGACGTATTAATATAGTTCACCTAAGAATCTATTTGATTACGGGTTACCAATGTCTACCGACTATATATAAATCAACCGATCTTTCTATTAAATTTTCATGAAATTTGATAAATCAAATTTTGTTGCCGAGAGGTAAAATCGATTAAAGTTCCACAAGATCACTAAAAAAGGCTTTATGTCCATCTGCATCCAGATCAAAGCACACTTCACATTTCAACATCATTGCAAATATTGACAAATTAACCGGAAGAAATACGAGTACCTTTTTTCCTCTCCAATAAGAAAAATTAAAGTGGAGTTGATTGGTGTCGTCAAGTATACTGGAAGCCCACAAGCAAGGACATTTAAATTATTTAATTTGTACTCTATTTCTTGTAGTTTAATTACATTTGGCAGCTGAGAAGATAGAATGTGAATGTGATAGATAGATATGGTCTCACATGGATAGGATTCTATTGCTTGTGGTTGTGTGATTATATTTTATTCTTTCTGGTTAGCTGTCCTTGACACTGTGATGGGATATATGGGATGTGGCATATGACAACATAATTAATTCATTAATTTTAAAAAATCGCTGAAATCTTTACAAAAGTAACTTAAATATTTAACTACGCTCAGAGCCTATTTAGTACTTTCTTAAAAAAATATTATAAAATTAAAGAGAAAAGTTGATGGTCTGTAAATGAATTTTTAGTGCATGCTAAGCTGTCACTGAACACGAGTAAATTATTTAGTACAAATGTGCAATTTGTTTCTCAAATGACCTGTGATGAAAGTTAAGAAAGTTTGGGGCCTTTGGGCTATTAACCGATTGAGCTGGACCGGGCAAACAAGAACCCTACTCTGGGAGTTTATTTCCATAGCAATTATTTTATTCTTTTCATTGATATCTCTTAAATATGTTCGTGCCTTAAATAATAAGCATTAATTTTTATTGAAAAACATTAAACATGTTGTAAATATTTATAATCAGAAAAAATAAATGAGTATAACATGTTACCAGCATGGGCTTTGCCTATTAAATCCAAAATACAAGTACATAATGTGACATTTCTTATAGCAGGCATCAACTCATGCAAAAGACAAGATACCATCAATCAAATGGTTCAAACTTCAAACTGAGTGCAGGGCAGGCAGTAGTAAAACTTCTGGTATTTACATTTGTTCCGGGTAAAGAAAGATCAAGAAAAAAATTGTACTACCAAATATTTTTACCCACACATACTCCCTCCCTCCCGGCCATTTGTATACAAATGGTTGGGACATGGAGACTAAAAAATAATGTAAGAAATGAGTAAAGTTAGGTGAAAAGTGGGTATAGTGGTGGGACTCATTTATATTTAATACTCCCTCTGTCCCATTTAATTCTATACGTTTCTTTTTAACTGCTCGACACGCATTTCAATGCTCTTATAAGATATAGTTCCGTAACTTATTTTTGAGATTTTCTTTTTCTGTATAAAAATATAACATCCAAACTTTAATTCAAAAAAGAAAAATTTTAAAAATAGATTGCACAACTACACTTTGCAAGAGCATTAAAGTCCGTGCCGCGTCACCGTCCCCCAATGTATACTACTCAGGGGGACGGAGGGAGTAATAGATTTGAGATAGTGGAGGAAAGTAGTGGGTGTAATAGTGTTTATATTATTATAGAATGGAGATAGTGGAAGAAAGTAGTTGGTGTAATGATGTTTTATATTATAAAAGTTTACTATTTTTGGTATGTATACAATTGGTAGGACGTCTCAAAAAGAAAACTGTATACAATTCATTGGGACGGAGGGAGTACTTAGAATTACCCATTAAACAGAATCTTCAATTCTTCAAAACAAGTAGCTCACCAAATAATGCCAAACTAGCAAAGTACATGGCAACATCCAAAAATTTTACCAAATTTTTTCATTAATATTAATGTTTCACTCGTACAAAAATATCTTTTTGAATTGTCCTTTTAGCGTTGGTTAAAGACAGATGCGACGCATATACTTATCAATAGTGTCGGTTCACAGCTAGACCGATGCAATATGTTATTTGTGTAGCACTTTTCGTCGGTTAAACACTTTAATCGATGTTATAGAGAGTTTAATGCGTCGGTCAAGGTCAAGATAATGCTGATGTCTAAAAGTATTTTGCGTCGGTCGGGTAGAATGCCGATGTTATATTTTGTGTCGGTCAGGAGAATACCGACGCTATGGAATTCGCTTGTTGCGTCGATTTAAAATGCCGACGCTTAAAACTATTTATTGTGTCGGTTGTGTAGAGTGTCGATGCTTTAAGTAATCCCTCATTAATTCTAAAAAAAATAAATATTTTATCGGTTTATTGATTAAAATTCGATTTAACTATAAAAGTCCAATTTATCGATAAAAATCTACAACAAATTCTAAAATCATGAGTCAATCGATTAATTCCGATTTTCGATTTTTTACAACCATCATCATTATTTATGCAATTGGTAGTTTTTTAAATAATATACATACACGTGGTAATAAATTTTAATATAATCATAAATCACACAAACATGTAATTGTAGTATATTGGATTTATATGCGCCTTGACAGTTTTGGTTTTTTGTTGGGCATAATTTTGTGAAATGGAATTCTGATGAGCCTTGTGTGTCTCAAAGATATTGTGCAAGGCTCAACCAAGTCCAGGAAGCATACGAACTGTAATACTATGGATACAGCCCGAGGGAGAAAGTGCAGGCTTTAAGGGCCGATGTCAGAAAAACATATCTGCAAATCTACAAATCCATGAACTCAGAAGTCCACCATAAATATACGGGCCACTTTACCAAAAAATATAAAGGAGCCCAATTATACCTATTTGTTTTAGTGTAGTGATAGTTCCGTAAAGAAAACGGAAAATTTAATGTTCACAATATACTAGTGTTTTTTTTATATATAAATGAGTTGATTCATTAATAAAAAATCATATGGCATCTACATAAACAGTCGCGTCGAACAAACAAAACACAGTGACAAATAATCTCTCCGACAATATCCCAATGGATTTCTAAATCACTGAGATGCTATTCTCATTCCTTATATTTAATTAGCTCATATCTCTCCCCTCTTTGACTCTTATTTTATAATATATATTAGAAATAAACACTTTTGCTCTCTTCACTTTTTGTAATAATTATACTTTTCAATGATAAAACGTTACGTAGGACATGTTGTTGGAGATAGAAAATAGCTGTTCATGTCTTAATTTATTAAGATCCAAAATTTTGTATTAAATTTGAGAAATGAGCTAAAATGCTGTTGAAATTATTCACATAATATTAGATCTCAGCTCGTGGGAGTCTTGATCTCAACTTCCTACAATCTCCAATACTTTCGTAGTTTATTATAAATATAAAAGACAAAATTCTACCTAAAAATTGGTGTTTGTGATTATATCTTGATTAAGAACGGAGTCCTTCTAAAAAATATATTTCACTAATATTTTGTAGTTTTAGAAGAACCGGTAAATTCAAACACCCTTGTCGGTTAGAAGCCAAATCAAACAATCTCAGAAAAATATATTTCATTAACACTTTTAAATTAAAAAAACAAATAAGAACGGTTAATTAAGACACTCCCGTCCCACGAGGACAAATCAGACATATATATAATATAATTTTACTTTATTGTAATGTTGGATATTAACGAACTAACGATGAATGAATTTGGTTTCTTGTTGTGTATATAAATTGTGAATTTTGTTTCTAGTTCTAACTTTTGCCAAGAAAAAGAAATTGTTGATAGAGGAATTTGGTAATCAACAAAGATGAGGTTCATGGCCGGAATCAAGATCCACGACGGTGGTTTTGGCTGCCGGAGTGCGGTGGTTGTGTGTTTAAGGGGGTGGCTGAGATTAGGATTTTGAGTTGGTCTCACGTGCTCTCAACTCATGATCCCCTAATGTGCCTACGTACCCCTATATTTATAGGGGATCAAGCCGTACGTAGTTCTATTGAACCAAGACTCCTAGTTTGATCAGGACTAGGCCTCTTGGGGATAAGACCAACCCTGAGGTGGTGACTTATCTCTTAGACGTCCAACGCCTTCAGAGTCCTACTCCAGTTAGAATAAAGCCTTGAGGCCAACTACCTCAGACTCTTAGTCCAAGTACATCACGGATGC
This sequence comes from Daucus carota subsp. sativus, assembly GCF_001625215.2. NCBI lineage: Eukaryota > Viridiplantae > Streptophyta > Magnoliopsida > Apiales > Apiaceae > Daucus > Daucus carota. Next base: position 17,224,597 of record NC_030388.2, on the reverse strand, counting down.
GGCATCATCTCCACTACGAGAGATGACACTAACCGCTACTTTTCGTAGCATGGAGGAGACGTCTGGTAAAGCTGTGACCAGTTCCTTGAGGTGTAGGGCGCGCCCTTCCCCCTTAGTGAAGGTTCTCACTAAGAGGTAAGGCAAATAAGGAGCCAAGTTACACGATCGTCTCAGTCCCCCAATGAGGGCTAACTCACCAGAATACAGGACCCAGACATATGATCGGCCTTCATGTCACCCCTGAGGGCCTTCTACAACCGTGATCACCCCAAGCCCCCGCACGAGGACAACCCGGCAGATAGCAAGATTGGGGATTATAGATCACACCCGGTCGTAACCCGGGAACTACTAGATGAGCCTGATAACTTCCAGATGAGCCTGGCACTAGTCTTCATATCCCCCGGAAGGGTGGTCTTCGTATCCTTCGGAAGGGTCGTCACTGAGACTCACTCATCCTCACACACAATGCGTTCACATGTGGGCGCGACCCCTGAGGGCGCGCCCTTTGTCTTCGCTGTCTTGTCCTATTAGTTGTCTCAACAACAGGTCAGACTCGTCCTCTAATATCCGAAGGCCGCGCCTACGGGATCGTCCCTCTAAGGGCGCGCCCTTGGTCTTCATCTCATGGTCAATTTTTTACAAGGGTTGCGCCCCTCGGTCACCTCCGAAGAGGGCGCGCCCTCCTCCAACACCATGACCAATTTTGGCCATAACAGGGTGGACGGAGGGTCGGTCGCGTCCTTCCATCAACATTCTCAAGTAAGGCGTCCCTTCTTGTGACTCGGAGGGCGCGTCTTCTTCACAAAACATCGGCGGATTAGTCACACCACGGAGGGCTGCGTCCTTCTGTTCAGATTGGTGTCTTCAAGAGTCGGTCGCGTCCTCCTTTTATAAGCAGGAGAGCGCGTCCCGATACCTCATATAGGACTCTTAGCCTAATTCATGTCTTTCTTAGTTAAACTAAGGGGCTGGTATTGTATCAGGATTTTTAATGACTTTTATTGACTTTTAAAATCTTGGTGTATTCAATTAAGACTTTTAAATACTCCTTAAAAGTAAAGAGGTATTGTATCAGGATTTTTAAAAAGTCTTTCAAAGTTTGAGGTATTGAATTACAACTTTTAAAGAGTTATTAAAAGTCAGTTGTTATTCAATATATCAATGACTTCGATGGAAAAATATAATTGATAGACTTTTAATGACTTTCTATAGAAAATTGCATATATTTTTTCAGAAAATTGTCAGGCCATTCTTGAAAAGATTTGACATGACTTTTTCTTCCCTCAATTAACCGGTCGCTCCAACCTAGGGTTCAACCTCTGCGAAAAGTCTCCCCAATTCATCCTCTGTGAAAAAGGTTCCTTTTCTTCTCTATTATGATTCTCTATTATCATTATGTGTTTTTAGATATATATAGATCTACTTGCTTCAGCTAATAATAATATGTATATGTTACTTGTTTTTTATTTTTTCTACATATACACATATATGTATCAATATGCACAGAAAAATGGGCGATGCATGTCAAGAGAACGACAATCCGAAAGGAAAAACTGCTGGGTATAAGACTTGGACAATTGAGGAAAGTAATGAGTTATTGAATCTCATGGTTGATGCCGCAAAACGTGGTTGGCGAGATAGTAATGGTTTATTCACGAAGGTTACCGTGGAGAAAAAGATTCTTCCTGTTCTGAATGAAAAGCTTGGTTGTCAAAGAACTCATCTCCAATATGTTAGTCGTTTGAAGTGGTTTAAAGCTAGATACACCAACTATTCAAAATTGATGCTGTTTAATTCTGGATTTGGATGAGATCCTATAACAAAAAAATTTACTGCTCCAGATGAAGTTTGGGAGGAGTATTTTAAGGTTATTTATTTATTTATTAATTTATTAAAAATTGAGTTTTCGAAAGTGTTCAGGATCCTCATTTAAAACACCATGAATATATTCATATCCTCTTGAATTGACAGGTCGCCTAGTTAGTGAATGTGGGATGCTTTGATTAGACAAGGTTACCGTGTGCTTATTGAGCACACGAAGCACTTCTCCATGTACTGTCAACGAAGTTTTTAAAATTTCCTGTCGTTGTTCTTTCCTTTCTTCCTCTTCAGCCATCTCTTTTTCTTCCTCTTCTTGGTTTTCCATATCCATATTTATGTTCATTTTAATAAGTAACTTTGGTGAGGGTAGCTGATCTTCTACAAATTAATAAAGCTAGATCAAAAAACACAAAGTGAAATAAAAAACACATAAGATATTATAGTAATGGAAGGGCTGCAAAACAGAGAGAGATTATGTAAACATAGCATGATAACAATAGTGGTTACTGATATAGCTCTTATAGCTCTGCATCATTATTAAATATGAAGAGTGAAAAACACATAATTCTCGAACCCTAAAATCCGTAAATTTATGGTATCAAAAGTGAATACAAAAATCTGATACAAGGTCACAATTAACATTTATGTTTATAAATATGATTTAGTAAACAGTATTACAATATCATTGTATATATAATACAGCAATAATACCTTGTACTCGATTTTGTAGTCGCCAGATTTGTGAACATACACCCAACTTGGGTATAGCAGAAGATCGAGAGGGTATAGCAGAAGATCGAGAGGGTTTCAGATAGGCTATTTATGATTTTTAAAAAAAGTCTATTAAAGTATTTCAAAGTCATGAATTTGTAAAAAAAAGTCTGTTAAAGTTTTTAAAAGTCATTGTCTCGGGAGTCATGAATTGTTTTTGGAATCTTTAAGAAGTCAACGAGAGTCATTAAAAGTCTATAAAATCCATCAAAGTCATCCTCCCAAAATTTGTCATTAAAAGTCATGATACAATACCAGCCCCTAAGTACATACCCGGCCCAACAAGGACCTAGCTAAATTTGGCTATAACAAGTACTCCCCAAATTTTCTTGATATTGGAGATATCAGGGGAATTTTTACTCCGTACAACACATCCTCTTCCGAGAGCGCGTCCGCGCATAGAGGCGCGACATAAGCCACTTCTATTCCTCGACATTTCAAGGTGCAGGCTGTGCACAGGCCTTGCAAGTATATAATGTCGAGGCCTTTGATCATTATAGCGAAGTTGCCAAGAATGAGGCTGGCGCATCTTTATGATGTGTTCATAAATAATGAGCAATCTTTATGTAGATAAAAGAAAACAGGGGGCGCGGCCTATCAGTCATTGACAGTGGCGCAGCTTCGCTTATTCCTTCCAAAGGACACCTTTAACCACAACATTCGCGCCAATGAACTTCAACAAAAGGAGGGCGCGCCTTCGCGGTGCGAAGGTTTGTGGCTGTTTTCAGCCTTAGTGTGTCCATGGTACCTAGGAATAGTAATATAAGGCGCGACTTACAGAATGGCGCCGCCTTGTTATAACATGACCCCTTTTTATCTTTTTTAAAGAATCGCCTAAGCAGAGGGCGCGGCCGATGGCGCTGCCTTACTCGCAATATTTCTTTTCTTCCAAGGACTGTATAAGCAGAGGGCGCAGCCTTACTTGTAAGGCTCTTTTGATCTTTTCCAAGGATTAAGTAGAGGGTGCGGCCTTTGGCGCAGCCTTACTTTTTCACGCGTGAATCACTTGCTTAAGAAATTCAAAATGACCACTCCCCAGTCCATACATCATCCCATATGGGACATCACGAATCTTATCGTGGTTTATATAACTCCGGTGCATCGCACGGGTCCCAGAGCTTATGGCTCAATGGGGAATCAATAGTATAAAGTGTTATCCAGAGCATATCATGAATATGTAAGATCCAGTGCGTATCATGGATACGCAAGTATAATGTCCAGAGCGTATCATGGATGCGCTAATACAGTATCCAGAGCGTATCATGGATATGTAAATATCATGGATATGTAAATAATCATAACATCCAGAGTAGATCTTGGATGACATCCAGAGCGTATCATTGATGGTTAAAATTCATAGTACCCAGAGCTGGTCATGGATAATTAGGTAGCCTTTGAAAGGCCTTATGTGTATCATGATCAGACACCTTGCAAGTATCATGCTACGTTCCCGTAGAACGGAGGGCGCGCTCTCATCAAGATGGACAGCTCCTTTAGCATGTTGGACTTGACCTGCACTCAATCACGTATACAACTTAATAGTGACGGTCAGTGTTTCCTCATGACGTGCCCTGTTAGGGGAAGGCGCGTCCTCCGAAAAATATAGACCCTGGAAACATGACTTTGAAACTTGGGGCGTGTCCAATTAGGAGAAGGCACGTCTTTGAAGCATCTCCCTTCTCAACATTTTTTAATTGAGGGCGCGCCCTCATGCGCTCCTCAAGTGATGAGTACTTCCGGGAGGGCGCGCCCTAGGGAGGGACGTGACCTCTTCAGGACTATTGAGCTCCTTCCTGCATATGTTTGTCTTCACAAAAAACCATATGGAGCAATTAATGCGTCAGACATACCTGAGGGCGCGCCCTGTCAGAGGGAGGCGCGCAATTTGCTCTCTGATAGAATACTGGTTGGATATGGCGTACCCCTTTATGAGGGCGCGCCTTGTTAGAGGAAGGTGCGAGTATTCCTCACGGCGAAGAGGTGTATTCCTCATACAGGTGACACCATATTACCTATGAATTTACACATGCAGTAGTCTTAGGGAACCAAATACCGAGGGGGTTTTGTATTTACCTGAAGGCGCCCGGTCAGAGGAAGGCGCGCACCCTTACGACTTTTCGAGCTAGGTTCCATCTGAATAGCTCGCCCCCAGTAACTTTCCCTAGAGGCGCGTCCTGGCAAGGGAAGGCGCGACTTCTTCGAAAATGTTAAAGGGTGCATCCCTCATGGTGGTGGTCGAACACCACGTTACTTGTAGTCTTTTATGTGCCATACTTCTAGAGAATGCAGTAACAAGGAGGTTTAGAGTAGAGCTTACCTGGAGGCTCGCCCTGTTAGGGGGAGGCGCGCCCTTTGCAACTTTTCAAGCTTCGCTCCATTTGAATAACTCCCCGCTCGTAACTTTTCCTTTCATATCATCATCTGCGGTCAGACCTTCAACACGTGCCTCTCGCGAACCTCGAATCATTTGCTTTGGGGAGGGTACGCCCCTTCAGAAAACCTTTGAGGCTTCCAAGGAGGCGATCTCCTTCCCGTAAAGGCTCAAACCACAAAAGACTTGTTAGTAATAACATGCGAAAGCGTTGTGAGAATCTTACCTGAAGGTATGCCCTATCAGGGGGAGGCGCACCTTCTTCGGCGATGTCAGGGAATGCATTCCTCACGGTGGTAGTCGGACACCAAATCTCTTGGAGGTGTACCCTGTCAGAGGGAGGTGTACTTCGTCTGGGGGAGGCGTACCCTCTTCGAACGCGTCAGGTCTCCGAAAATCGCATCCTTCGACGACTCCCCGGTCCAGAAAACCCTGCTCGCAAATTAGGTTACCTCCTAGAATTTCGTTGATGATCGTCCTCCTTCAAACTCCTGATGGAGATATCATCCTTTTCTGGAGAATTAGATGAAGGCCTCCTCTTCTCTTGTGCTCTAGCCATCGCCCTGCCGGAAAACGCTCCTCCTCTATGTGCGAATCTCCGTCGTGTGACATCTCTTCCTCCTAAGATGAAGATCTTGAATAGCCCCTCCTTCTAGCGCCAATTTGTTGATAGAGGAATTTGGTAATCAACAAAGATGAGGTTCATGGCCGGAATCAAGATCCACGACGGTGGTTTTGGCTGCCGGAGTGCGGTGGTTGTGTGTTTAAGGGGGTGGCTGAGATTAGGGTTTTGAGTTGGTCTCACGTGCTCTCAACTCATGATCCCCTAATGTGCCTACGTACCCCTATATTTATAGGGGATCAAGCCGTACGTAGTTCTATTTAACCAAGACTCCTAGTTTGATCAGGACTAGGCCTCTTGGGGATAAGACCAACCCTAAGGTGGTGACTTATCTCTTAGACGTCCAACGCCTTCAGAGTCCTACTCCAGTTAGAATTAAGCCTTGAGGCCAACTACCTCAGACTCTTAGTCCAAGTACATCACGGATACGGCATCATCTCCACTACGAGAGATGACACTAACCGCTACTTTTCGTAGCATGGAGGAGACGTCTGGTAAAGCTGTGACCAGTTCCTTGAGGTGTAGGGCGCGCCCTTCCCCCTTAGTGAAGGATCTCACTAAGAGGTAAGGCAAATAAGGAGCCAAGTTACACGATCGTCTCAGTCCCCCAATGAGGGTTAACTCACCAGAATATAGGACCCAGACATATGATCGGCCTTCATGTCACCCCTGAGGGCCTTCTACAACCGTGATCACCACAAGCCCCCGCACGAGGACAACCCGGCAGATAGCAAGATTGGGGATTATAGATCACACCCGGTCGTAACCCGGGAACTACTAGATGAGCCTGATAACTTCCAGATGAGCCTGGCACTAGTCTTCATATCCCCCGGAAGGGTGGTCTTCGTATCCCTCGGAAGGGTCGTCACTGAGACTCACTCATCCTCACACACAATGCGTTCACATGTGGGCGCGACCCCTGAGGGCGCGCCCTTTGTCTTCGCTGTCTTGTCCTATTAGTTGTCTCAACAACAGGTCAGACTCGTCCTCTAATATCCGAAGGCCGCGCCTACGGGATCGTCCCGCTAAGGGCGCGCCCTTGGTCTTCATCTCATGGTCAATTTTTTACAAGGGTTGCGCCCCTCGGTCACCACCGAAGAGGGCGCGCCCTCCTCCAACACCATGACCAATTTTGGCCATAACAGGGTGGACGGAGGGTCGGTCGCGTCCTTCCATCAACATTCTCAAGTAAGGCGTCCCTTCTTGTGACTCGGAGGGCGCGTCTTCTTCACAAAACATCGGCGGATTAGTCACGCCACGGAGGGCTGCGTCCTTCCGTTCAGATTGGTGTCTTCAAGAGTCGGTCGCGTCCTCCTTTTATAAGCAGGAGAGCGCGTCCCGATACCTCATATAGGACTCTTAGCCTAATTCATGTCTTTCTTAGTTAAACTAAGTACATACCCGGCCCAACAAGGACCTAGCCAAATTTGGCTATAACAGAAATAAATTTACAAGGCTATTAAAACCAGCATACAAATCCCATTTCTCCTTTAGTGGTAGCAGCCTACACATGCCTCACGAGAAGCGGTTACCTTTGTGTTTGTGGGTTTTGCTGGGCCTTTAGTTGCAAAATTATGATGACATTCCTTCTTGTTGAGCAAATTTTCAGTTGAAAAAAGACCTCTCACAATCTTATTCTTATTTTTCTCAAACAAACCCGTGCCGACGCAATGGTGAAAATATATTACGAACTTGTACGAAGAGATGATATCATGCATTACTAAGTTTAGAAATTAGAAATTATTAGTCGGTGTCTAAATTCATTTGCTTATGGAAAATGTTAATTATCCTAAAATTTGTTCTCAATATTTTTCCTCAATTCTATGTGGCAATGTGTGATTGGCTACACGCATACTAATAAATAACGGGACTCCCTTTATGCACTAAATTATCCAACTAAAATCCGCCACATGTCTGCCACGTCATTTGCGAAAAGAATTTGGGGACAAATTTTGAGGTCCCTAGTATTACTCTTTGTTTATGGTCAAAATAAAATGAGTCATTATTATTCTAGGTTTAATTCCTAGAATCCAGAATTTAATCAAAATGAAACTAATAAATGTAAAAAAAAAAAAAAAAAAAAGGTGCAAATCAGCAGTATTTTGGTAAATTTACATGTGTAAAGCTTAATAGACCACGCATATTATGTTTTGGGGAAAACGTTCTCGAATTTACCTTTACCTTTCGGAATGGAAACAGGATTAGATCCACAGGTATTCATAGACTTTGATGAAATTTTAACTGAAATTTAAACTGATTATGTTCTTTTCAAAAATTATATTCCATCAAATTAAACAATTTGATCTGAAATCCAGTCTGGGACATGCTTATAGTAATATTATATATTCAGCGAAAAAAATAATATAGTACAATTTAACCATAAATTTTTGATATTCATTTTGCTACCAGGTGTGGAGGGACACGGAGTACTTGCTCCCAGAAACTTGTGATTGGTTTAATGATTTTATAATTTTTATTATATAAATTTTAACAAATGTAGCTTTTGCTCCCATGATTTAGTCGGGATCTTTTTTAGAAGTGGTAAGAGTTCGAGATCGACTCCCCGTGCTAAATTTTATTTTTTTGACTCCAAATCTTGTGCTGGTGTCTCAGCAGCCATGGAAGGCTGTTTTAATAGTTTGTGTAATTTTTTTTATCATAAACTTATATATTTAGCTCATTATTTTATTTAAAATAATTCTTCATTAATTGAAAATTTTGTTTTTAAAGAGCATTTTTTTTGTTTGTAATTTTTTGCTTCCACTTACTAAATTTTCTAGATCCAGCTCTGTATGTTACAGTACCACCTAGCAAAAAATTATCTCGTACTAAAATTTTTCATACCCGACATTTTTCCACTCAACCTGTACTATGATCATTAGTACATTCTGTACCCGCTCTCTTTTTATCCGGTATGATCAAAATTATTTAACGTAGGATCACAATATAAAGCTAAACTGGGCATAGAGAACACCCTATTGATTGTAATAGTGCCGAAGAGGATAAACAAAATATCCGGATAGATATCCGGCCAATCAGTTAAAAGCATTATAAAGTGCGTATATACGTTGTCAACTTAATGATAATCGTTTTCATTTGATTTACGTCCTTTTTTCGTCAAGGAATGAAGTTGTATTATACATGTTCATGCCATGACTATTGACTACCGCCCCAAATGACAGTGAGTGTGTGTGTAATAAGATGAAGAAAAAGAGATAGATGCAGTAATACTTGATACAGCATACTTTTACAATTGGCATTACAAGGATGGATTATGGAGGGATATGTGATATATGGTGGATTGGACAAGACCAGTCCTTGCCCGATAGCCTCTCATTTCTCTGGATAAGATTATTATCCCCTTGTCCAACCCACTCTCTCCCCTGTATTTCATGACATTCTGTGCCAGACATACTCGTTACACTAGCATTTTCAAAATAAATATAATATAATTTTTTTTAATTTAAATAAATATTTTATTATAAAAATAAGTTAAGAGCCGGCTCTTAAAATAGAGGAGGACGAATATGTTTTCTATAGTTTTAAGAGCTACCGAAAGTTTAACTTTTTTTCTTATTCTTTATTTTTGGATTTAAGAACCTATTTATAGGAGTTTTTTGGAGATTTTCTTACAAATTCGACAATTAAATTGATGAATTTCCCTAGCATATATTAAAAAGGATTGTGTTTTTAAAACAATAGAAAACGTAATATGTTAATTGATATGAAAAATAAATAAATAAATTGTGATAACCGGAATTTGATATTTTTTATTTTATTTTTGCTAAATACCGGAATTTGATATTGATATTTGAGGTATCACGCATTTCATTCTCACATATTTCTCTTGTTAATAAGAAATATAGTTTTTTTTTTAATTATAAGTCAATTAAGGAATACAGATTTTTTATTCTTATAATGCACTCACCTTAACCGCGGTAATATTTGAATTCGACATTCCGATTTTAAGAGTTTTCATGATCATAAATCGAACACCTTAACCGCGATGAAGACGACATCTTAGTATAAATTAATCTAAATCACAATCTACATGATCTATACTTACAACTCACACCTGATCTAAACTAAACTGGCAATATATGTTGAAAAATATATCAATGTGTACTCTTTTAGCTTCTGTTCCATTTCCACCACACACACAACTAGATTTCCCTACAATAATATACCCTTCTCCGGCTCATGATAGCCTTCCCAGCGCACGTTAATTCAACTACACACTCTCCCTCTACACACAATAAAATAATATACTCTCTCACACCACTCTCTCTCTAAACCTACACACAATGGAGTCACGAGTTCTCTCTGGTTCAGCCACAATCTCTGGGCTCCCACGGCTCAGGCCTCAAGCAAGTAGACTCAACGCCACCGTCACCTTCGCCGCCGCGACGCCGAACACGGCGGTGAGTGCCGGCGGGAACCTGTTATGGGGGAGGCAGCTTCGTCCGGCTGTGCTGCTTGAAACTTCTCCCGCAAGAAATCTCAAGTCAGTGCTTGCTAGCGCTGCTTCGTCTAGTGATTCCAGCGGGTGAGGTTGGTTTGCTTGGTTTGAATGAGCCCCGGGCCCGGACTGGCTCGAGTCCGGGCCCGGGGCTCGGAATGTATTTGTTTTTGTTTTGGCTGACCAGGATTTTGGTGACGTGTGCAGGGAGGCTATGGCTCCGGTTGGGTTCTTCCAGAAGTATCCTGCACTTGTCACTGGCTTCTTTTTCTTCATGTGGTGAGTTTCTGTCGGAATTCGATAATTTTGTCCTAATATTACTCCCTTGGTTCCTCTAAGTAGTATATATCGGGGACGAGAGAGCGCTTTAACCGTAAAATATAGTTCAGTAACTTATTTAAGAGTTTTTCTCTCAATAAAAACTAAATGATATTCGTTATTAAAGTATTGCATTAGCCATGTTTTGTGAATAAGATTAAGTATGATAGGGTAACATTGAAGCAAAACTAATAGTAGTTCTTAAGTTTTACAGCACAATGTTTATCGAGATTTGTGTGATTCGTTAAATTTTGAATATAAATGTTTAACTGGTGGTGGTTATTTTAATTTGTGCAGGTATTTTCTCAATGTGATCTTCAACATACTGAACAAGAAGATCTACAATTACTTTCCTTATCCTTAGTACGTATTTCAATGCACTTGTCTAGCTAACACGTTTTCTGCGTTTAAGTATACACTACACTATACCACGGGAGCTGTTTGGAACTTTGGATCATGAGATTTCCGTTCAATAACGAAGATAACAATGAAACTAATTATAAATCAATATCAAAATTTTATTCGCTTTTAATAATCAGCTTCAAATATCATGATTTAAACGTCCGAAAGTGCTGGATAGAAATTTTGGTGTTTGTATGAGGCGTAGATGAGGAAATGTGGTAATGGAAATTCTTGTTTTCTGGGCAGCTTTGTGTCTGTTATTCATCTGGCTGTTGGTGTGGTGTACTGTTTGGGGAGCTGGACTGTGGGTCTACCTAAGAGGGCTGTAAGTGCATTATTTCAACTTTATGGTCTTCAACTTCTACGTGGGCTGTCAGAAATTGTTAACTTGTGGAAATATATATCGCTGCAGTAAAAATTCCTTGGCAAACTAACTTGCATTGTTAAATTTATCGTGTCATATTTCTTGCTGAAATTTAATAAAAATTGTGATCCTGATAGAAACTGAATGTATTTAGCCCACTTCTTAATATCTACATAATGCACATTATCTTTTAAAGGCTGTTAAAAAGGACTTGATGCCATAAAGAATGTAGTATTATCCCAAGGTGTTTTCAATGTCATTTAGCATAATATGATATGATGCTAAGGCAAATTTTAAGTTATTTTCACTTTCGAAGAATCACAATGATGTGTACCAAGAAATTGGAGTTGATGGAAAATTTAGAGAGCGGGTTGGGTTAGGTAACCAACTCCCCAAAAACCTTGAGGTTTTAAGCGGGGACCTTAATTGGATCATTATTTAACAGGATTATATCTTGAATAATCAGAAACCCAAGTTGTAAGATATTCATAACCCATATTAGTTATCCAAAGATATGGGTCGTTTCCTATATGGAATGTTGACTACATGATTCTGCCATTTATAAAGTTTGAAGTATGCAAATGTATGATATGATGATATTTGCAGACTTGTAATGTACTGACATGTAAGTTTTTTGTTGCTGGTGAATTCTTTTAGCCTATTGATGCAGACCTCCTGAAGTTGCTTATCCCAGTTGCCGTATGCCATGCTTTAGGTCATGTGACCAGCAACATTTCATTTGCAGCAGTTGCTGTGTCGTTTACTCATACAATCAAAGGTAAGTGAATTTATGTAACACATGGAGCTGATATGCTTTTCCCAATAAGGAATAGCTATGCATTCCTACACAACATCTGTTCAAATTTAATATGATCATTATATTTTCTGAATCAGCTCTGGAGCCTTTCTTTAATGCTGCTGCTTCTCAGTTCATACTTGGACAGTCAATTCCCATAACTCTTTGGTTATCACTGGCTCCTGTGGTACTTGGTATGCCCCCCGCCCCTTTTGCTTTTTTTGGCTCGAAAAACTTCTTAGGAAAGAATGAACTTCAACTATGCTCTGTGTTGATCTAGTCGTTACTTTTAATTTATTTTATTTCTTCTACCTATTAACTGTATCGTTTAAGTAATGGAAAAGCCCAACTTACAACTGGTCCACTAATTAAGCATCACATATGGTAATTACAAACTAGAAAGTCAAGCCTGAAACTAGACAGTCCAGCCCGGGATTAGGCAAAAGGTCATTAATATATATTCTTGTTTTTGGCTGAATGCCATTTCATGTAGTGGAGAGCTAAATGAAAAAGTTGTGTATTTTTCTAAAATTTAAAATTGCTCGTGCTAAATCTTTAATCAAGTTCGTCACTGAGAAAACACAAGAAGAATCAAATCCATATAATTTTCTCTTTTTGCTCTTTGTTTCGTCGAAAACTAGTTTAAAAAATAAAAAAGAAAAGGTGCAAATAACATACAATGACCATTATAATCAACAGCACAAAAGGATATATAAAAGTAAACAAGGCCACCCAATATAATTATCCAAAAACAAGTGTCATGTTAGAAGCTACACAACCAAAGAAGTAGTGTTATTTTGGGCCTGAATAAATATGAGCTATCAGAGAGCTACAATATTGCTACATGATTTTACTCTGCACTGAATGCAGGTGTGTCGATGGCATCACTGACGGAACTGTCCTTTAATTGGTTGGGCTTCATCAGTGCTATGATTTCGAACATTTCCTTCACTTACAGGAGCATATACTCAAAGAAAGCCATGGTTATTTTCAAAATAAAGCTTATAGATTCTTTATGTGTAGATGATTTGAAGCCATTTTTTCTCATGGCTGCTGTTTCTATTGCAGACTGACATGGACAGTACTAACTTGTACGCCTACATTTCCATCATCGCGCTCATTGTCTGTATACCACCGGCCCTTATTGTAAGCAAAGTTTTCTTGGAGAATTGAGAATGATAGTCAATAGTCATTCCTATTCTACAAATTTCTGATTCTAGATATTTGGTTGTCTAGATCGAAGGCCCTGTACTTCTTAAGACTGGTTTTTCAGATGCTATTGCTAAAGTAGGCCTTACAAAATTCGTCACAGATCTATTTTGGGTGGGAATGTTTTACCATCTCTACAATCAGGTATTATGATTTGCCTCCCTTCATACTGATTTATGCTCCCTCTGTTCCTGACAGTTAACTGTTCTCGGACACAATAGCAACATAGATTATTATGCCATGCTCACAAATTTCTCTTTATCTGTTTCACAGTTGGCAACCAACACCCTCGAAAGGGTGGCACCCCTTACACATGCAGTTGGCAATGTGTTGAAACGTGTGTTTGTTATTGGCTTCTCAATTGTGGTGTTCGGTAATGTCTATTTCTTTTTCTTGCAACTTCGTGTTTTTCGTTTCATTTTTCCCAAAACTATATCACATTCACAACTAACAATGCATCAATCTCCACAGGTAACAAGATTTCGACACAAACAGCAATTGGAACAGCCATAGCAATTGCTGGAGTGGCAATGTACTCATTCATTAAGGCCGGGATCGAAGAAAAGAAACGAGTAAGTTAGACTCAGCTTAGTTTTAAAATTCTAAATCAAATTAGTTACTCTAACATCAGTTTATTAGGATTTGATCACCTAAATAAATCAAACAAATTCAAGTGTTCAGTTTTAACACCCTTTGGTGCTTTTTGGTTGTCACTTATCTAATTGGTCGGAACTGTCCAACGTGATACATGTCCAAGTGTCAACTTCGTACAATATTACAAGAACTTTGCATGTTTCAAGTCCTGAACAAGGTGTTCGCGCTTAGAGTCAAATGTTGGACTGTTAAAGTGAATATCATATAATTCAACTTTTTTCATTTTTTGCAGCAAGCGAAAGCAGCTTAAGAAGCGTGAAGAATTCTTGACATTCATCAAAGTGACGTTGTAGATTTACATGTGTTTTCCTTCCAGAGAAAGAGATGATAAATTGCTATTGTTGTGAAATTTTCTTTATATTTGTTTCATTGCGTGTCAGAGTACGTACAAAGGATTGCTGATCAACATGCAATCACTTCACTTTGACCAAAATAATGTATCATTCTGTCTGCTGTAATATAACAAAAAGATTTCATGCTTTTAAATAGGTAAGAATAATCCTACACCCGTCCGGGCGTCCCCATATGCAGTCATACTCCTATGTTTGCTCTAGTATATATATATATATTTTTAGAAAAGAAGTGTTATCCTTTGTTAATATAGGAATTTGGTAATCAACAATTACTGCGAGAACAAAAGTGTATCGCGGTGGTGGTTTGACAGAAATTTGTCGGGTTATGATGATTAAATGTGTTTAAAATGACCGAAATTAAAAGGATATTTGGTTGGTCTCTCGCTCTCAACTCTGGGTATCCTTTTAATTTGCCTACATATAATATATTTATAAGGATCAAGTCAGACGTAGTTCTAAAAATTTGGGAAACCTAACTCAAATAGAAATAGGCCTCCTTGAGATAAGTCCACAACCAATGGCTTATTTACTAGTCTTCTAAGGTCTTCGAGAGTCTTTCGTCAAGACGGTTTCAAATTCTCAGAAGGAGAGTCCTACTCCGCTAAGAACTAGTCATGATACCTAACTCCTAATCCAAGTGCATCATGGATTTGACATTACTGTCGGAGGTGATACTAACCGCTACTTTTCATATCATGAAAGGAGTCGTTTGATATAGCAGTGACCATATTTAATGTGTAAGGACGAGCCCCTACCCCCATGTGAGGATAATCAACAACATTTCTTACATTGGTTAGACTGATCAATGCTAGTTGACGAAGAAGGTATGAAGTTCGATTTCAGTGTTTGTAGTTTGTTAATTAGACCAGTGCACTAAAGGTCAACACGTACGAAGTTGTTCGTCGTATTTGTCAATCAAACAAATTGATCAATTCAATCAACGTCAACATTTGTTCTAAGAAATATTGGAGTCATATAAATATTCAATTTTTTAGAGTCAAAGGATACAAATAAAGTCAAGACGAATTATGGCACCAAATGAATTGAATTGCACATATACAAGTGATATTTGGTGCAAGGTGATTAACAAAGAAAACATTCTAAATGTTAAGTACTCACGTGTATATGTACCGGAGCAAAGTGTTGGAGTTTAACCAAGTTGTTCTCACCTTGCTCATATACAAGGATGGGCATATATGGTGTGGCGCCAAGTGAGCAGGAATTTAATAAATTGGCAAAGGTTATTCTTTGTGCTTAAATAGTGATAACCTATCACTCTATAAGCGTCAGGTGTAAGGATACATGGAAAAAATGTAAGTTATTAGATATTGCGGCATACAAGGAACCAATGCTACAACATGTGGCCCCAGGAAATTGACCAAGTAAAAAAAATGTTGCGGCTGTTGTTCTTCATAGAGGCGCAAAGTACCCCATCCCTTCACATAAAGGCGCAAGGTGTGTTACTATACATAACATTAGTGCCAAGTGAAAATCTCTGATTTAATTCTAAATCTAAGAAAAATGACGCCAGGTTACCATACATATACACACATACAACGGCTTGGAGTAAGGTGCCTAATCATGGTTAGTAGAGAAGCCTATTTATAGAGTTAATTATTTTCATTTAAAAATAACAACACACAGGTATTTTCTTGCTCAGTAGTTCTGTATCATTTGTGCACACTACCTACTAAGGATGTCAAATTTTATGGATGCGACAGATACCCAATCCGTATCGACCTGATTGTATCTTATCGAACTCGATTTTAGATTCGGGTTTGGGTTTAGTATCTTCTTTAAACCCAAACATATTCGGACAGGGTTTGGATGCAGGCCATATTATTTCGAGCCCGACCCAAAAATCCGAAACCCATTTTAAACCCAATTCGAAACCCGAGCTTCTTAGTATGTTATATTATATATTTATATATAATTATTCACTATGCATATTAATTAACTACTTCATGTTATGTACTAAACTAAATTATACATATTATATTATCAATTACTAGTTGGTAACAATAAAGTTTATTCAGTGAATATGACGAGTTATAATCTAAATAATGTAATTATAAATTTTATAATTATTGTCACACAAAGAAACCTGTAGTTTTATCATTTCGTTATTTCATACTATCATATTCAATTTCATAAAAATATTTAATTTTAATCGATAGACATGTATATATATACGAGTAATAGGATTGAGAACGAACTAAAACATGGTTGATTGATTCAACTTATAACTCAATCTGTAAGTTCAAAATTTATAAGTTATTTCCTTGATTTGTAAATATTTATAATGTACTTTGTTTTATTTTTACTAAATATTTCTTATTTTTTTCATGAAAATTTTTGGGATTTTGTGAACCCCAACCTAATTAAAAATGGATAGGTTTTGGTTCAGATTTAATATTTCAGATTTTTTAAGGTCTGACTTTGGTAAATAAAATCAAATTCGGGTTTGGATTTATCCAAACCCATTTCGATCGACATGTTTGCCATCCCTACTACATTCACTCACACACTCTTAACAGAGTGAGATAAATTATTTGAAGCAAGAGAGAGTAATTTTTTGTAGTGACATTGTCATTGTAGCTAATTTATAAGTTGGATTTATAGTATACTCAAGTTTTATATATAAAACGATAAATTTCTTGAACTTGTGGACTCAGATTTCGAAGACGGAGATAATTTAATATTTTGTAAAATAAATTGAAAATCTGGTAGTGTCGTAACCCCCCTCCCCGCCCCCGCAACAACACTTCGGGACTGACATTTGATATATGTAACTGAGCAAATTCAGATACATTGAAATGTTCAGGTTCGAGAGAAGGCGAAATATAGGGATATGTAGCTCATTCATTTTGATTGATTACTCAAGAGAAGGCGAAAGTACTAAAATACTTGAGAAAAACACATTTTTTACTATCCAGGAGGACTGTGGACTCATCTACGACAACCCAGTCCTTTGAAAATTTGACAAACTCGGTCAAAACGTGTTCAACAGAACAACCCCTATATTAAGGAATCTCAGTTATGAGTCTTTTCGGATAGCTGATAATTATCATGTTTTGTGACATATTTTATGGAAGAGTGTCAAATTCCTTCACAACATTATACATCGTGTAATATAATATAAAAATGGGTCATGTTCCTCTTCGAACCCTTAGAACTTTTAGCTTATTTTTAGTATTCATTAGGGTTCTGCAGTAGAACGCAAAAAAAATCGTGTATATGTACTATATTTTGAAATTATTTTTGAACACACACAACGATGCAAAACACATGTATTTAGATTTAGATCTAGATCTAAATCCTGAAAATCTATTTAAAATTTAGGGTTTTGCAGCGGAACCTCAGTAGTTCTAAAGTTCAGTTTTAAAAATTGATTTTCTCTTGACCCCGACCATATATATATAATTATATTATACTGTAATCATTATTGTACGAATAGTATTGATATATATATATATATATATATATGTATGTATGTATATATATATTTCATAATATATATTATTATAAATAATTTTTATATATTATAGAAATATCGTCTAAAATTTCCGGTGTAACATAATGGTACGATATAACTATTAATTTTATTTGAACTAAAACTATATTATATATAACTACGTGATCACGTGTTGAATTATCATCTTTGTGTCGAATATAAAATAAAAGAGAAATTTTATTATTTTCGCTACAATCACTTCTTCATTTTATCTGTCAAAAATGAGAAAAATTATGTCCCACCTTTCACTTTGAATATATAATATTTTCACATGTCATGAAATTATACTTTTAATATTTTCACATCAAATTATACTAAGCATAATAAAGAAAAAATAAATTATATAAATTTAATCATATCTTCATTATATGTGATATTAATAATAATCCATGTATAGAAGCAATTTTTTTTAATTTCCACACATTTTCTCTATATTTTCACACAAATTATATTAAAAGAAATAAAAAACCTATTCATTAACGAGATACATAACTCACAATCCCAAAAGAAATTACGAACCACACCTTTTTTGTTGTTGCGAGATTTGGAATATTTTGGGGTAAATTCACGGCAAAAACTGAAGGGTGACATAATAATACCTTTTGCAGTAGGATTATGTTCTTTCACACGCACACGCATGGTTGATTTATTCCATCTCGAATGAATCCCCGTCTCCGATTTCATAGTGAATATACAACTTCGAAAATCAAAGAACATTAAAAATACTTGTTGAAATTAAAAAACGCAATGAAAGAAGAAATTATAGTGAGGGTAAAAAATTGTTGTTATAATTTTACTAGCACAACAACTAGTGCTAGTTGTTTACTTTCAACAATCTCAATCTCAATCTCTTCAACTTTAATTTATTTTTCTTGTTTTTATTCCGACCCATTATCTTAATTTGATCATATTTCGTGTCTCTTATTCATTTAAACGTGTTGGTTATATTATATATACGCATATGTGATATAAAGTTTGCATCTTTTTCGTGTTTATGAGAAGCCCTTTTCCCCAAATTAGGATCTCTAGGGTTTGGTGAATTGATGGAGGCTGGTGGTTCTGAAGGGGATCGTACGGGTGATGGGTCAGTGAAGCCTAAGAGACAGATGAAAACACCCTTCCAATTGGAGGCTCTGGAGAGGACTTATGCAGGTTGTTCTTCAACTTGGGTTTGTCAATTTTTTTGGATTTTTAGTGTGTTTTTGTGTGTTTTAGTGATTTGGGGTTGTTGATTCTTGTGGAGTTTTTGATGGGTTGGTGTGTTTTGTGTGTGGAAGTGAGGTTGGATTGATGGGGTTGTGTGGTTTGGTAATGTGTGTGTATTTGAGGCTTGATTAGTTGTGTGTGTGTGTGTGTAATTGGCGAACTTTGATTATGTGTGTTTGTTGTGGGTCTGATTGTGAGCCTTGATAATGTGTGTGGATTAGAGGTTTAATTAGTGCGTGTTTCTGTGTGTGCATGTGTGTGTCTAGTGCTTAAAAGTGTGAAGTTCGATTAATGTGTGTGTAATTGTCAGATTTTTTTTTTCCTGTGTGTGTGCGTCTCATTATGAGCTTTGGTAATGTGTGTGGTTTAATTAGTGTGTGTGAGGTTTGGTTGATGTAGGTGTGTATTACTGAAGTTCAATATATGTATATATGTATTATTTTTTGTGTGTAATTATGAAACTAAAAGACATGCATGAATGTGAGGTTTAACAGATGAGTTTATGTATCTGAAGAGAAAAAGCATGGGGGTTAGAGATTTGGTTGTTTGTGTTTGTGTGATGTTTGGTTAATTTGTATGTGTAAGGTAAGATGTGTGTAATGTGATTTTGACTTGTGTGTTCGTGTAAATGGGAGGTTTGACTAGTATGGGTGCGAGTGTAAATGTGAGCTGTAATTAATGGGCTTTGGCATTTTGTGAATTGGACTGGACAGCTGAGACATACCCTTCAGAGGCTACAAGAGCAGATCTTTCAGTGCTATTAGGGTTAACAGACCGGCAACTGCAGATGTGGTTTTGTCACCGAAGGCTGAAAGATAAGAAGGAAGGGGCTGCTAAGAATCAGCTAGCAACTCCTGTGGCAAGGAAGGGTTCTTTTGATTCTCATACAGATGAATTAAAGGTCGTTGAGCTGGGTAGGGATAATGGTTCAGGGTCACGGTCGAGGTCAGGTTCAGGTTCGGATTCCAGTCAGTTCAGTGATCCTGAAGATATGCCATTGAGGTGGCAATATGAGTTGTCACCACAGTCTGCTAAGGTGCAGAGGGTGATAAGTTGCATTGAGGCACAGTTGGGAGGCCCGCTGAGGGAAGATGGACCGATAATTGGAGTAGACTTTGATGAGATTCCTCCAGGTGCAGATAGAACATCTATAGGTAAGATATATATTTCTTTTTTGTTAATGTTGCATCTTCATATGCTTGTTTGGGGCGTTCACTGTTCATAATTTACTCAACTTTTAATATTTGATGTCTTTATATATGTTATAACACGGGCAACTTTACCATCTGGTCAGCTTTGACCCTTCAGCTTAGGATTCCATTACTTGTGCAGCTATTAGTCCTTTTAACCTTCTAAGTAATCTGATGATACATGCAGTGTAAGCCACATCAGAACCAGGATATCAAATATGTATTCGATGATATTATTCCCCATTAAAGAATGTTTTTAGTAGCCAGTCAGTGGTGTAAATCTTGTTCTAAAGGTCATGTATTTGTATCCTCTTACCAGCATAACTTTCTGTGTTCTCCTAGACCTAATATTGTCATCACTTAATCCTTTGACTTTAATTATATATTCAGAAACAAGTCACCAACTATGTATTAAATACTATTACACCCCTTAATGATTGTTTAAAATATTCAAGCTGGTCGCTGGTTCCTTGCACCAGCATAATTTTCTCTATTCTCCTAGACTTATCATTACTTTATCCTCTTAGACTTGAATTTGTACTCCAGAAAGCATTCTTTCTAGACCTAAAATTGTAACAAAGTACCAAAGACCTGTTTTATTCTTGTGACATTTTTTTCCTACTCATCATTTTTCTATTAAGAGTAATTCCTCTGTTTCATTGTAGTGGCTTTTTTGAAGAATCAATGTTGTTTCAGAATATTAGTTTTTCTCATGCTTATATACTTCAATTTATGCTCAAATTCAACAATATCCCTGTTAAGTATCTATGATCATTTGGATATAAATTGAACATAGACTTTAATAGGGGGACTGTTATGAATATACGACTATATACACTAATTTTTTTTTAAAGTAGATAAAATATTGTTATGTGTTCCTGACCTTATAAAAGCAATATAATGAAAAGAAGGGAGAAAAAGAATTATGAAATGAACTACATCCACACTTGCATATTTGTTCTATGCTATGTAATTATGATTTACTATTTTTTGTTTAAATGTAAAATTTTCCCAATGTGCTTGTGTGCCTCCTCTGGGTTCAATTCCTGTACTCCACCAGGGTACAAATAGGAAAAAAGAATCTACAAGCATGATTAAGTTACTAGCTTGATGCAGCAGTATTTTTTGTATTAATTTTGAGACTTAAGTGTATCTTTAATCCAAGTATCTGGATCATCTACTAGGACTACTCTAGAATTTAAAAATATAGAAGCATAGCAATACCGGTAATGTATATCTGTTAGGAATATTGATTCATGTTATGATTAGTTTCTTATTAACCACACAAAAGTTTAAAGAAATTGTATATTAGCCGCCCCTGCTGAAATTGAAAAGACATCTCGTTGAAAATGAGAAATTCGCACCAACCCCTTGAAACCGCTGAAGCCTGAAAGTATCTGTTTCATGTGATCAGTCCTATACCTTGCTTTCTTGATTTGATTTTGTGTCCGCTCCTAGGAAAAGCAAATAGCAAGATATATAGATCTTGCATTACTCGATTAAAATTTTGTAACTTGACAGATAACTTGGTGTGATATCCTTTGGCAAGAAGGAATTGGAGAAAAAACTTGAACAATTATACGAGTGACAGCTATATGACAATTATGAATAGGGCAAGATGCATTAAGTGCAGTTTTTTCAACAATTTTCACTCCAAATTAGCAGAACTTGTATTTCTTATGAAGCCATATGTTGCAGTCAGAAATAAAATTAAGACAGTATCATCAAAATAAGAATTCAGATGTACAATTTAATGACAAAGAGATTGTTTCTGCTTAAGTTGATGTACGGGATTCATTAGTACGTGACATGGTACAAGGTGATAACGTGGAGATTGTACAAGATATAAATGATTTTAAAGTCTTTTCTTAAAGATTTTAAAGGGCTTCTCTGGAGGTCCACATTATCTTTTTTGTTATTCTAGACATCAATATAGGTAAATATATGAATGGCTGAATTCATCAATGTTTAGAGATTGAGCTTTCATACGTGTCTTCTTATATCTTTTTGTATTGACTCGTGTTCGAGCCTTTTAGAATATTCCTCACTTCAAAACTTGAGGTTGGTTATTTTAAGGAGGGAAGAATAATTCGGAGAAATTAGTTTTTGATTGTTGTGCCTTGCTTCACACCTAGGCCCTGCCTCTGATAACACTGCTCAAATTGTATCATGCCACATAATAGCTTACAAAAATTATGCCCAAAATGATTGCAAACATAATAACCAAACACACCCAGCTCCCGCTCATAAAAATGGTAGTGTAAGATTTACGCTACTTACTTTAAAGAGCACGTTGAGTATAAGAAGAGTTCATAAGGTAATTAACTGCTTTCTTAGGGACCTTCAGCTGGAAGAAACAAAATGGTTGAAGCAGCCTTATCTTTATCCTAAAAGATTACATAAGAGTAAAAAAATACAGTACATGGAGTAAAAATGCTGTTCCCGTAGAGACCTCTAGCTAGAATAAAACAAAAGAGTTGAAGCAGTAAACACCTATAAGCGCAATATAAAAAGGATGAAGAGATAAGAGGCATACAAAGAGCATTATATAGCAATGGCTACACAATGAATATCCATCCCACAAAATCATGGCATAAAATTAAATATTAAAAAAATAGAGGCTTACCAATAACATAAAATCAGGCAAGTAAATAATGTCCAGGGCATGTTACACCCCAAACCCTCTAAAACTTTAGTGCCCCCCTCCCAAATAATCTGACAATGCGACAAAATCCTAATTGAGGTCATGTCCTCCCTGAGATTTAAGCTTCAATCATAGCCTCCTACATTCTTCGTGTTGTGCCTTTTCTCATCTCCTCTTCCAGCAAAGTACTAACAAGAATTTCGAAACATAATGACAAATACTGGTAATGTACCGATTTACTAACACCACACATTGTCAGGTGGTCCTACTATACTAATCACCATTTCCTTTTTAATATCAGGATAGTACCAGCTTAAGGCTTGACGAGTATAAGTTCCTTTGCACACCCAGTTGACATGGATTACCATTATCAGTGCCAAAAATTATACAAAAATTACATATTAAGTTAAATTATAAGATAACACTTTGTAGATTAATAAGAAACTATCATTGCAAATAAATAAAAATAATTAGAACTCATAACTAAGCTTGATTTTTTGTAATGAATGGAGATGCTCACTCCTGTCTATCACTTCAAATGTATATTATTCAATGGTGACCCTTACAGTGCCAGTTTATTTGCAGACTGAAGAATTTTATCTGTGAAAGGTGGGCATAAATGATAGCAAAGTAGTAATTGATAATTGATTTTTTAGAACATCTTTAGATATGCTAAAACAAGAGTAATATGCTTCCATTATATGTGACATCAACTTTCAATGCTATTTTTAATGCCATTGGTTGTGTGGATCTATGATTTGGACTTGGGTTGTGTTAGACTGCACATATGCCTTTCTTTGAGTGTCGCTGCTTATCTGGACAACCAAAATTTGGTATAGAAAGATAATATGAAGGGGCATGTGACATTATTGGAAATAATATCGTTGTCACTTTTTACTCGGGCATGCTTTATTTCTTTTGCAGTTGCGTTTCATCAATTTTTATTTGTCAAGTTTATTCTGTTGCATAAATATTATGTCTTGCACATATTTTTTCCCAACATTATTTGTATTTGCTTTTGGAGCAGGGAGGATGGAGCATCGGGAAAGATCCAAAAACTCTCATGATGGCCAGTTATATGAGAGAGCTAAACCCAGTAAAAGCAAAGTTGGTTTATTTCTTTTTCCTGATAATATTATGCCTGAAAAGTACTTCTGGCGATAGCACAATGTGCCTATAATTACCCTTGGTTGCACACTTAAAAGTATTATATGGTTAAAAAAACATGTGCAATTACACTAAGATAATGTGTGCAAGCTTTTTCAATCAAACATTGCATGTCATTCCTCTGTTCTTGTATAAACCTTCCTTGCATCCCATGGACAAGGCTACAATTACAATGACTTTTCTTTATCTCTAACTTTATTATTTAAACCTTGATTTTTTCCCCAAAAATTATATTTCATCGAATTTATATAACAATGATCAGAAAAAGTAGTCATTGTTCTTCAGTCCTTTTCTTCTTCATCTCTCTCGCATTCTCTTACCTGATATTTGAAACTTATAATCTAATTTACAATTATATATTCATATCCGTGTTTGATGTAATACATGTGGTAAAAGCTTGAAGATGAAACGGTTTACTTCTTCTTTTTTCAGGCTGCATTGGGCGGTGTTTGTGAACCTGCTGAACTTAATAACAAAGCTGATGGATATAGAAGAAGTCCATCTAACTTTTATGATTTATCTCCGGATAACCCCAGTTCAAAAAGATCATTCATGCAAGGAAACAAACAATGGTCTAGGCAATATGTTGCTCAAGTGCAGGTATCGGGTGTTGGCCAGTTTTCTCAAGAAGGGAAGCAGGCACAGTTTTTGTCATCTTCTGTGGGTAATGATTATTTTCAAAATGCTGAAGAACCCTTGCCATTGGGGAAGAAACGGAAGGTATTTAAATTTTTATTTGAGTAATATGTTTAAGGATTTTACCTACGAATATTTGGTTTTCATGGTTTTGTTCTGTTGCAGAATGAAGATAGAATAGATATGGAAGTTTCCCATGAAAAAAAGTCTCGCAGAGATCTTGAGAAAGAAGATCTTCTAAGAAGAAAGGTGTGGGTTTGTAGTTTCTACTTGTGTCATGTTTGTAGTTTCTACAATTGAGTCATTTAACAGGGAAATTGTGTCATAATAAATCGTACATCACACATCATTTTATTTAGAGAGACGAGCAGATGAAGAAGGAAATGGAAAAGCAAGACCGTGAAAGGAGAAAGGAGGAAGAGAGATTGCTTCGAGAAAAGCAGCGGAGGGAGGAAAAATATCAGCGGGAGGAAAGACGTGAGCATGAACGGAGGGAGAGATTTCTGCAGAAGGAGCTTTTGAAAGTTGGTTAATACCCTAATAATTTTTCCTACTCAATTGTGTACCTATACAGTATAAACTGCGATGTATACCATCATTTTAACCTCCCTCCATTTTATTCTTAGTTGCCTTTTTCTGTTTCTTGTCAAGGTTGAAAGAAAGAAACAAATGGAAGAAGTTCGTAGAGAAAGGGAGGCAGCTAAACAGAAAATTACAATGGAGAGGGCTGCACTACGCAGAATTGCCAAGGAATCTCTGGAGCTGATCGAGGACGAACGCCTTGAGTTAATGGAATTGGCTGCCTCAAGCAGAGGGTTGCCTTCAATTGTTGCCCTTGACTATGAAACTTTGCAGAATCTTGAGTCATTTAGAGGTTGGTCTTGCTTGAAATACTTGTAGGACTATGTAGTTTGTCATTTCTTATGCTACTTTACTAACTGCTTCAATTGGAGCCAGCCACTCGGTTTGCTGACAGTTGTATTCATTTCTCTCTCGATAACATTATTTTAATTAATCAAGATATTCCTGGCATGATAATAAGGAAAATTATTGCTTTTACTCATCAAACTATGAAACATGTTTGGCTATCGGTTCTCAATTAAACAAACCTTTAGGTATTCACGTGTCTGTTTTGCAAACAGTGGTTACCAGTAGGCAGTAAGATCTCTATTCTTTTATTTTAGCCTTGTTCTTGACCGTTGTTAAGACAGCCCCTTCTCTTTTGCCCAAATTGCACAATGATCCTGGTGTGAAGCATTTTTGTTAGTCATACAACTCCTTGTTAAGTTCACAAATATGAATATGGATTCTAAAATACTAAACAAGTCTATTAAGTAAACATAATTTGAAAGCACCTTTTTTTTTTGAATTTCAATTCTTTTTTTAAACACAACTATGAAATATCACCAGTTCTCTTTAATCTTTATGTATCTGTCAAGTAATCAGCTCTTATGAAACTTTTGCTCTCTTCTTCATGTATCTATTAAGGGAACAACTCACCAAAAACCTTGGGGTATTAGAACGAGGGCTTAATTGGATCATATATTATCTTAACACTCACCCTCACGTGAAATGCCATTATTGCTTGCAGAGTAGATCACTAGGAGCCCATCTATGGGCATTTATTTGCCATAGTGCCCATATTAAATGATTGAGAATATTAGACCGATCAGCTCTGCCAAAAATTCAAGGTTTTAGGAGAGCTTAATTGAATTATACTCCCTCCGTCCCCTCCAATACTTATCGTTTGGAATGGAGTGCTCGGCACGCATTTTAAGGCTCATATAAAATATAGTTCTATCACTTATTTTTATAAATCTTTTTTTCTGAATAAAAATATAAACATTAGATTTTTATTCAGAAAAAGAAAATTTTAAAAATAAGTTATGGAACTAAACTTTGTATGAGCCCTAAAATACGTGCTGGACACTCCATTCTAAATGATAAAAATTGGAGGGGACGGAGGGAGTATATTATATATTACTTTCTGGTATCCAACTCGGGGATTCACTGTTCAGTGTGTCAGCTTGAATATTGAATGGATTCTTCCTTTATCGCCCTACCTTTGTAAGCAGTTGATACCCTCAACTCTAATCACCTGTATTATTTTTAAAATCCAAATTCCCTATATAATTTTTTTTCGCATGTATACTTAAATAAGTAGTATATATCTCTTGATTGGCTTTTCAGATGGAGAGCCATAAATACAATCTATAATAATCAAAAGTTGACTGGATCACTCTTTAAGAGCTATTTATTAAATCTTGATCGAACTTGTTATGATGCAATTGAACCATCAATTTGAACTTGTTATGATGCAATGCTAGAGTGTCTGCTACTGTTGTGTTCCTCCATGTTTGTGGTGCTGTGAGAATCTCTTGTTAATTTTGTGATATCAAAACATCGTCTGTATGTGCTAAAATATCATTTGGATTGGATACTGAATGTGCTAATTTTATGTCAATGAGATGTAGAAGCACCGAATTACTAAAATGTACGTCAAAAGTATCTTTTTATCTTCTTTTTGTCAGCTTTAATCATACAAAAGATGTTAAATGTAGACTTTCTTTACAGAGTCTCGTTGAATAAAGTGTCTGATTAAACTTTGACTCACTCCTGTCAAGTTGCTGCTCTATCACTCCGGATTATATCATATCACGTCAAATTATTTGCATGTCATGCTTGTATTTTGTAGCTTTTATAATATTTGAGCAAATCTTTCGTGATGCAGATCAATTATGCACATTTCCTCCAAAGTCTGTGCATCTGAAAAAACCCTTCTCGATTAAACCTTGGAATGATTCAGAGGACAACATTGGGAACCTTTTCATGGTACGTGCGCATGATCATTGTCGTTATTCTTTATAGATATTCACAACATTTTAGACTGTATGTGTGAACATTAACAAAATTTATATAAATATCGTAAAATGGTATATTAATGATGTTCCCTGTTTGCAGTTGTAATGTTTTATTGTTCCTCACAATGAGCAGAAACAACTCGTCATCATATAGGCAATTGTGATGTTTCTTTATAATGAGTACTTGAGTAGAAATAAGTTGTCATTTTGTCAACAACTTTTTTGTTTTTCCGTTATAGTTGTGTTCACTATTCTGCTTGTTGTCGCATGCTGTTAAGTGGTCTGTAGAATTAAATTGGGTCTACCTTATAGTAGTAACTTTGCTGGCTGGCCTGTTTTACTTTTGTGTCTGGTACTTTGGCATACACATCCTTGTTGAAACTGCTACAACTTCTTGCTCTGATAATTCCTGGGGTTCTTCAAAGGCTGGTGATAAAACATAGCATATATCCAAAAGTCAGTGTCAACTTTTCAAAGTTGATAATGCTAGTTATGTTGTACATATATCAAATCTATTATTATCCTTGGGTGAAATTAAGAAAATCAAGTAGTTGTATCAAATTTTATCTGCTCATGTATATATTGGTAAGAGGTTACTGCAATAGCTCTTTTTGTGTGCTTGTCTGTAATTTTTTTATCTTTTTTACTTGTCAATCTTCTCTTAATCATTGGCTTCACAATTTTTTTGTAATCTGAGTTGCATATTATTTGGTGCTAATTATTATCACTTGGATGAGTAACACATACATTCTGCTCTAATAAAGAATACAACTGTTTTAGGTATGGAGATTTTGTAATACCTTCTTAGATGTTCTTGGGCTTTGGCCATTCACGCTGGATGAGTTTATTCAAGCTTTGCATGAATATGTAAGTCATCTATCAGGTTTTGAATTTCTATTATCTTGAAAAATATATGGGGATAGTTAATTTCTGTTCTTCTGAGGAACTATTTGAGGGTCTTCTGGTTTGGTCACATTTGATATCAGGTAACATATACCTGCCTGATGTTTGGTTGGAGCTGTACTTGTTCTTAAACCCATAATTCAAACCCACATATTATTTTGTACTAATAAACTTTTATGGAAATTCAATCTGATCAATAAATATACTTTATTTTTTTATTTTATTATACACATACTTTACCATGGTGTAGCTTTATTTCAAATGAGTTGTATTTATTTATTCAAAAAGCTATAAACATTAGAGAAAAGTGCACTTTGTGTATCTGTATTTAGGTCTTTGCAACATTGTAATACTGTGCTTCAGAAAGTTACACTAGCAATATTGCTCTTCAAGATTTTTCTTAGTTTGTGTACTTCCATCAAGTGTTGTTTACTTGGGTTAAAATACAATTAGAGAGAGAGTTTAAATTGCATTTTGTCTATCTGCACTTTGGACTTTACAACACTAGAAATACTATAATTTCAATACTGATATCGTCTATTTACATTTAACTCAATGCCGTTAGCAACAGTAAGTTTACAAACTGAGTGAAATCTTGAAGACCAGTATTGTAAATGTAGGTTCTTGAAATTCAGTTTTTCAAATGCAATAAACCCCAAAATGTAGGTACACAAAATACACTTTTCTCTAAACATTATTTATAGTTCAAATATTAAACATACTACAATACATAAAGTTTGTTTAAAAATTTTGATCAACTGATTTAAATAATTATTTGAAATTATCTTTAATCAAATTTTAAGAGAATATATATATATATCTATTCCAGAACTGAACCAAACATATATCATAGGTATGAGTTATGACTGATGGGCATCAGGAATGAACCTAAGTTGCATTTTGTCATTTCCTTTTTGCTGCTTACCTTTAATATTATACATATATTGTTTCTCATCAATATTTATATTTTATTTGTTAATTTTCATACAGATTGTATATTATACAATGTTTTTTTCGAAATGGGTTATATTATATATACCCATATAATTTTGTAACATTATTGATAACAGAAACATGCATGTTTTTTTTTTTGAAAATAAATTTGAACTAATAATTTAGTGGGATTATTTTATAATATTCTTAATCAAATAATAAGTAATACATATTCATTCAAGTACTGAACCAAACACATGACACCGGGAATTTAGTTCCAACATTTAAAACCAAACTAATCAGACTCCTTGTTTACCGTACTTTCCTATTAAGTATTAACCAAACGACTGCTTGTAATGTTCTGTATCTGGTTTGATGCTTTTCCTGATCCTGTTTACGCTGGTCTTTAATATTTTCTTCCCTCCATTAGGATTCAAGGCTGTTGGCTGAGATCCACATTGCTCTCCTTAAATTAGTAGTAAGAGATATTGAAGAGGGAGCAAGAACGCAATGCGGCGGGACAGGGACAAATCAATATACTGCTGCTAATCCTGAAGGTGGACATCCTCAGATTGTGGAGGGGGTAGGGTCATTGTTACTCATTTTTTGAACATTTTCTCCCATGGTTGTAATAAGCATCATGATGCTTATTATTTTTTTCTCTACAGCAGCCTAAAGTTCATTTCTGTTTCAGGCTTTTAAATGGGGTTTTGATATCCGCTACTGGAAGAAGCACTTGAACCCACTAACATGGCCTGAAATCTTGCGACAGTTTGGACTATCGGCAGGATGTGGGCCACAGTTGACTAAAGGGTCTGAAGAAAATGCAAATTTGCATGATAAAGATGAGGTACTTTTTTTAGCTTTATAATATTTATTACTCCCAGTTAATGTCAGCTTGTGAGTAAGTAACTATATATGATTTGGCTTGTTAATCTGTATTTCTTTCTTTGTTCTTTCTTTTGTGCTAAATTCTGAACAGGTATTTCATGATCAAATCATCTCGTCAGAAAAATATTGTATTAGATAGTCAGATACATTGAAAGGGCAATCTGCCGAGTATAGAATTTTATTGTGTACAGAAGTATCTTTAAGTGCATCACAGGATGCACTGAAACAATATTTTGTTAGAAGAGTAAAAATATGCCTTTATTCGTACAGTACACTAATATTTTTTGTAGCAGGAGAAAGCTTACATGCTCTCTAATGACACGATAAATTTGCTATCTGCTATCTTTTGAGTGAATGCATCCGCTATACTTCTCGCTAGAGTATTGCTTCAAGAGTCCATAAAAATGTAACCATTAGATTGGCGATTTAAGATTTCCCATTTTTCATTTTGTTTTTTGCAGGCTAAAGGTTGTGAAGATGTGGTTTCCATGCTCCGTGATGGTTCTGCAGTAGAAAATGCAGTGAATGTGATGAAAGAAAAAGGATTACCCCAGCAGCGTAAAAGTAGAAATCGGTTAACTCCTGGCACAATCAAATTTGCTGCGTATCATATCCTTTGCCTTGAAGGTAGCAAGGGTCTAACACTTATAGAACTGGCAGACAAGATTCAGAAATCAGGACTCCGTGACTTATCAACCAGCAAGACACCAGATGCCACTGTATCTGTTGCGTTATCTAGAGATCCGACTCTTTTTGTAAGAATAGCTCCGTTAACCTACTGTGTGAGGCCTGCTTTTAGAAAGGATCCGGCAGATGGTGAAGCAGTAATTGCAGCTGCCAGGGATGAAATACAGAAATTTTTGAATGGCTCTTTGACAGAGGAAACTAATGGCGATGCTGAAAAGGATGATGACTCTGACTCTGATATTGCTGATGGCCTAGAAGGTGATGAGATAGCTACTCCAGTCGGTGTGAACAAGATTAGTGATGATTTTAAAGAATCTGGAACTTTGTTGGCAACTTCAAACAATAGTTCTCACCATGATATGCAATCAACCCTTAAAAGCAATCCTGATACCGCTGGTAAGATTTCATTTCTCCCTTGGAGGTGTAACAAATACTGTGTGTGTGTGTGTGTGTGTTCATCCATTCTGTGTTATTTAAGATGTTTAGTTGTAGGTCATCACATTAATCAGTGTTATGTCACTGGAAAAGATGATGCTGAAAGCGATCATTTTCAAGGATTAATGGGGGTTGATGAAAGCAACTCTGGGGAGCCATGGGTTCAGGGACTTACTGAAGGAGAATATTGCGATCTCTGTGTTGAGGAGCGTCTTTGTGCCCTTGTTGTCTTGATTTCTGTGGTGAATGAAGGAAACATTGTTCGTGCAGTTCTTGAGGTGAAATTTTGGTTTATTAAAATTTAATAAATGCATAGTTTTTGAGTAGAACAGTTACAGAACAGTGAAATTGAAAATATGTTCGTGCTATTTGTCTAATTTTAGAAAATTGCAGGATCGACTAGATGCTGCAAATGCTCTAAAAAAGCAAATGTGGTCAGAAACACAATTAGGCAAAAGGCGCATGAAAGAAGACAATTTAGCTAAATTCAATGATTTTTCTGTAACTGCTGCAGCGGACAGCAGCCAGAGCCAGTTAAGAGTTGTCCAAAACAGAGTTGATGAGTTGGCTCTTGTGGTTAGTGAGGCGCATCCTGTTGACCTAGAAAATGTCCACAAGGATGATAATTATCCTAATGGGGTTGTTAATGAAAGATCATTGATTGTACATGATAGCTGTATTAGTCAGATTATTCCTTCAATTCAGCATGATGCATTAAAATCAGAAAGGTCAAGGATGCAGCTGAAATCCTATATTGGTCACAGAGCAGAAGAAATGCACGTGTACAGATCCCTGCCTCTGGGCCAGGATCGTAGACATAATCGTTACTGGAAATTTGTTGCATCTGGTTCTAGACATGATCCTGGTTCTGGTAGGATATTTGTTGAATTATGTGAAGGCTACTGGAGGCTTATTGATTCTGAAGAGGTACTGCTATAGTAACTACTCTCTCCTTGTGCCTCATGGCTCCTTGAACTCGTTAATGGATTTATTTCAGTTTACAACTATCACTCATAGTGACTTGCGGATAGAAGTTAATATTTTGCATGTTCAGAATTTGAATACAACTGGGGAAATCTTATAATATATTGCTTTGTGTGAAATGTGAACTAGCGTTGGGAAACTTTCTATACCTTTATATGTTTACTGTTTCCCTGTCTCGAGAGTTAGCTTTGACTTTACCATTCTTGCATGCACAAATTAACTAAGCTCGTCAGCCCCTAGATATTTTACATAAATCACAAACCATAATTTCCATTTTGTCCTCCAAATCTGGATTGTCCACGTCTCCCTCTGCAGCAAGCTATTTACAGGTTTACATCTTTCATGAGCTATGGACTGGTAATATTTGACAGTTTGACTGTGTGTGCATGTCTCTTTGGTCTTTCCAACTAAAGGACTTCCTGTGTTAGAGCATCTTTTACACTGTATAAGCCTTGTGGTTACTGGTTATTATACTTGAAGTTTAATTTATACTTTAAGTCCTACTTCAGAACATATCTCATTATGTGAATTGGCCTTGGTTTCTAATACTTTAGAGGACCACACAGCCATTAAACATTCAAGAGCAGGAAGCAATTAACTTGTTGAATATTCCATTGATAGTGATAAATGCAATGTTTTAAAAATGTTACCATGATTAATTATAATTGTACTCTATTCATTCCAGACATGTCAATTAACCATGTATCAAATTACATGCATCGTTTATCTATTTCACTTGCAACCATAAGCTACCTATACTCATCTATTGTCATGAACTTGTAGGCATTTGATGCTCTTTTGATGTCCTTGGATACTCGCGGACTTAGGGAGTCTCACTTGCACATAATGCTGCGACACTCTGAGACTTCATTCAAGGATAATCTACGAAAGAATTTGCAGTCTTCTTGTGATGAAACTGGTACTGTTCCTAAAGTTGAACCCACTGAATTGAGTTCTAATGCACTTTGCATATATAGCGGCAAAAGGGATTCAAATTCAGACATGGAGTCATCATCTCTTAGAGTTGAGCTTGGGATTAATGAAACTGAGAAAATCAATGCTTTTAGAAGGTATCAAGATTTGGAGTCATGGATGTGGAAGGAGTGCTTCAATTCATCGAACCTATGTGCCATGAGAAATGGGCAAAAAGCCATCACACCCGTGTTATGGATTTGTGATTTTTGTCTCAACACCTTTATACTTAAAGAGCACAATTGTCCTTCTTGCCAAAGGGAAATTAGTACATTTGGTAACAGGTTTACATATCTGGAACCGGCTATCCAATCTGAAGACCAGAAGGAAATCAACTTCAGGAATCCAGTGGTTTCAGATCCGTTTTTCACCTTCAAAATCAGAATGATGAAGTCCCTGTTGGCTTTTGTTGAGGTGAGGAGTTGAGGATTTGCGTGGATTGCTTTTTTTATCTGAACGAACTATATACTTGCATATTATCTTTTAAATTGGCTGTTTACTTGGAATCTGTTGTTTGTTAATTTCATCATGCGTGGCTGGTTCATAACATTTCAAGTAACAGGTGTCTGTTTCATCTGAGGCTTTTCAATCTTTTTGGTCGAGAGGCAGGAGGAACTGGGGCTTGAACTTGCAGAATGCATCTTCTGTCGAAGATATTCTTCAGGTTAACTTATGCAATATAATTGGGAAATAGAAGGCTTGATTTTTGGATTTTTGTACTTCATTTTACTTCTTTAGTTGTAGCTAACTCTTGTATCTAGAGTTCGTGAGAGTTTGCATATTCTGCCTATCCGATACAAGTTTGAATGCTTATAGATTCAATCTTTCCTACAAGTCCTGTTTAGTTATATGCAAAGACATCAAGTAAGAAAAATACCAAATTTAATTATTAGATATACGGTTAATTGTGTTGCATGGCTTCTGGTTTAGTTGCATTAGAGTATGTTTGGATGGGTTTTTAAGCCTAGTGCTTAAAGTCATCAAGTTAAAAAATATCTGTTTGTGTAATTAGTCTGACTTATTGCCATGAAAATAGCTTAAAGCCGAAAGCTGGCAGGAGGTATTTGTTTGAACAACTATATATATTTTGTGATTTTGTATGATAAAAGTTAATATCATCTTTCAAATTAACAATCTACATAATTTGTTTCATTGTTCCATTAATCACATATATTGATTTAGTAATTTGGCCGAAACTAAGACTTCAAAGAAAAGAAATGTTGGCAGAATAGGTATTAGGAGCAAGTAGAATTTGACTGCTGTAAAATACAGGCATGTTTATACAAGGGCTTCTTATTAAGTTATTTAATCTTTTCCGGTTTTTTAGGTTGTGGTTAAGTAAAGAAATTTAAATACATGCATACATATCAGATGTAAACTGTTGGTAATGGTATAATATTGTTAACAATAATTGAATTCTTTTCCAGATCCTGATACAATTTGAGGGTGGTATAAAGCGAGATTGGTTAGCATCTGACTTTGAGACGACTACAGAATTGAATTCTTGTGCTTTTCCGGGAAAGATTGTGACACAATCTGATAAATCAGTTGCTCAGCTTCCCTGGCTACCTAGAACCTCTGCAGCTGTTGCTCTGCGTCTTTTTGAGCTCGACTCCTCCATTTTCTACAGTGAACATCAGAAAGCCGAGGCTTATAGTATGACAGAAATTGCAAAGTTTGAGGTTGAGCTCTTTATATCTTTTCCATCAAGTAAAGTGACAAATATATAAATATAGAGAGAGAGAGACAATTATAAATTTAAATTCTTTCTGGTCACATGAGATAGGCAGGAAAGGAAATGGAAATTGTTGAACCAGGAATACCCCTTTTATTATTCAACGTTGGTAAATGGAGTTTTTACTTAAGAGTGCAGTAGATGTAGCAATACAGATATTTACTTGATTATACTTTGACATCTGCTAATTTTATCTTGTTTCATCTTCGCTCATTGTGTTCGATATTGGTTTTTTGACCTTGGAAGGGATATGCTAACTTGGTTATTTTTGACACTGAAGCTTCCGACCAAATTTGCCAATATGAAGGATGTCCAGCATGTCGAACTGACGGGTGTACACCAAAGGGAAAACAAGGCTAGCTCAGGTGCAATGCGTGGTATTTCTGCTTGCAGGCAAGCAATTTCCAGTCGTGGTGGTGCTCAGCCTCGCGGTAGAGTGCAGAAAAAAATTCACAAGTCTAGATCTAAACCTGTCAGGCGTAGTAATAAAGTCAAAAAGACAATGGCACCGGGATTCATGCAGCAGGAGAAGAAAGCGTACTATCAGAAGCAGGGCCATGGATATAATCATGGACCCAGAACTGTAAGAAAGAGAAGAGAGACTATGGATGTTGAGGAGATGCAACTGGGTCACTTTGTAGAACTCCAGGAACACAGATCTCTTGATGGCATCGGCATCTCACATTCACCAAACAATGCTAATATGAAATGGGTTGAAGAAAGTGGGAAATTACAAGATGCTGGTACTGGTAACTGTGACAGTACGGAAGCAAGTGAATCTGATGAAGGTGCCGATGCAACAAGGTATAGACACCTGCACGTGGAGCCGAGTTTTGGTGCCCCTTCTGATAGAAGTGCCAGGGACATGGTTGAAACTAGCGATGATGATGCAGAGATTGATGACGTTCATGACTATGAGGATGATAACAATATTGATGATGTAATTATGAATGATGGCCCTCATGGTAACAACGTTGAAAGCTTGGAAACTTCAGGTGATTACAGTGACTCAAGTGGAATGGACTGAGTACAGTGACTCAAGTTGGAGTCCATTGCTCCTCCTCCGGCACAGAGTTGGCCATGTACTTTTTTGCCAACTTACTATTTGTTCAGCCCCTTAAATGGTTGGTATTGTTTAGTCAGCTTCCTATTCGTTCAGCCCCTTGATGGTTGATCTTGTTTAGTCACAAGTTAATTATAATTTGGTGTCTTCTTTTAGAGAGGATCAGCATACATCGGAAATAGTACAATTACAGAAAGTGAGAATATAATTACAGTAGTGTATTACAATGTATATTTTTGTGTACCAGTTTATCTACCTTTCTATCTGGGATTTTGAGTACTTTTTAACTCGTCCAAAGAAAATTAAATTAGTCGTCTCTGAATTATGAAGGTGCATTATGCCCTTTCAACGCATATCTGAGGTAAATATATAAAAAGCTCTATGTTGTGTTTTCTGGGAAATGGCTAAGCTACTCATGTGCATGAAAATGCTATTCACTGCCTCACGGTTTGCACTAGAGGTGAAAAGATTTAGTTTCTTGTTTTGCATCAAAGCTGTTGTTCAAGGAATTTAGGATGGAGTGCAATTCAAATCTGAGTGATCCAACTTCCAAGGGTCCTGTTTGTCATTAATGTTGGAGCAACTAGCAACATCAGCTCTCTTTTGAGAAACAGGTAAAAACTTTTTTGATAACTCTAAATTAGTTTTTCAACAACAGTTTTGGAGAAAGTAAATCTTGACAACTTATGCTTAGAGTCTACCAAATGAGTATTTGTTCTAATACTTCTCGAAAAAGAAGATAAACCAATAATTTGGACTATCCAATCGTATTGTGCTCAAAGATGTTTTTTAGTTTTACACTTAATTATCAAGAAATCTCAACAATTTTTTTATATTATATCCAAATGATGTAAATATTAAAATTATTATCAAACAATTATTTAATATTTGCAGGAGTATTTTTTTAAGAAAATGTTTTTAAAAGCAGAACAGTTTTGAACAATACAAGATTTTTTTTAATGTTAGAAAAAGTAGAGGTATAAAAACATTTACATAGATCGGATAATTGTTTGGTAATATATTTTAAATATTTCATGTTTTTAAGATATAATATAAAAAGATAAGAGCATCTCCAACCATACAAAGCTCTTGGCTAAAAAATGAGTTGGTATTCCAAAATTAAAAAATATAGCCAACGTCCTGAAAAAATAGCACTTCAACCACACTAATCTGTTGTCTATAATTTTAGCCAACCTCCTATGGATGACTATATTTGTCGAACCTCTACAGGTCTGTAAGAAATCTGTAGGAAGATTACACATCATTTATTACCATATTAAACTGATATATTCTATTTTAACAATTTAAAATATTAATAACATACTATTTTTAAATTATATACCAACCAGTATAGCCAATACCATTGAAGCAAAATGTCTTACAGGTTCAGCAAATTTTACATAATGTCTTACAGGTCCAATTTAACCAACGAATATAGCCAACACCGTTGGAGATGCTCTAATGATGTTTCTTCAAAAAAAAAGATAATGATTTTTATGAGATTTGATAGTTTCGTATGTAACAACTTCTCGCGAAAGTTGATAATCAATTTAGTTTTCTCCGAATATACTGATCTAAGCACCTGAGTCAAGTCAAACAAATTTTCAGAAAAGATATTTTTAGAATTATCAAACAATTAGTTATGATATGTTTTAGGACTAGTATTAGAGTATCTCCAATGGCGTTGGCTATAATCGTTGATTAAATTGGACCTGTAAGACATTATGTAAAATTTGCTGAACCTGTAAGATATTGTGCTTCAATGGTATTGGCTATATTGGTTGGCTATAATTTAAAAATAGTATGTTATTAATATTTAGATTGTTATATATAGAATATATTAATTTAATATGGTAATAAATGATATGTAATCAACGGGATGAAGGAAAATAAATTGCAGGAGATGACGTGGAATTCTCTGCAGATCTATAATGCTTCGACAAATATAGTCATCCATAAGGGATCCATAAGGGATGACTATAATTATAGATAAGGGCTTTTTATTGTTGTAGTGGTGTTTTTTGTGAATATTGACTATAATTCTTTAATTTGGTAAGCCACCTAGATTTTTAGCCAAAAGCTTAGTACCTACGATAACAATACCAAATCAACATGGGTTATAATTCTACTAAAAATTGTTCTCTTATAATTTTCAAATTATATATTTTAAAGAAAATTAGACAACTTCTATTGATATAATTTTTTTGTCATAGTTTTCAGTCATATAGTATATGAATTTCGGTCATGATCACTTTCCCTGGAAAAAAATCAAAATAAATTACTATTTCGAAACGCTTGTGTTTGACCAAAATGATTTTGTGCGACAAAATATTAGCTCATTGCACCACACACCCTCGATGTTTTGTTTTATCAATTATTGCACGAATAATTTTAACAATTTACCCAAAAATATCTAATCTAATCAAATATAAGTAATATCCTATTACTCCATCCATGTATTTCGAAAAAGACAAAATCAAAGAGTCCACAATAGATATGAATTTAGCAAAGGTCTTAGGAGTACCAAACTCTGTATATTCCAAAATTGAAACAATTTTAAAACAAACAATTGAAAAAGATGTTTAGTTCGTTCAAAATTCTACAGATGTATAATCAAAATGGATATCTATAAACACCAAACATGACCACAAAACTCAAGTAATGGTTGAAAGTAATAACATAGATGAAATTGACAATAATCAAAATTATTCACAAAATCACAAAGTTATATATCATAAATATAAAAAATGTATTTAATTGGCATAAAAGAACAGATAAAGATGATGTTTGATACCTTGTAAACCTCGGAGATCTTAATATTGTTTCAGAATTTTTTTTGGTTTGTCTGCCTGCTATTTCTTTGCTAGGTTTTCGTGTTTTTCGATTACAGCTGCCATTTTTTTGGTTATCTAATTTTAATATTTTGTAATAAGGCACACTCTTGTGTTCCTAGTTTTGCTATTATATAGGAACGAGGTTGGTGAGTAGATCGGGACAAAGGATTTTCGGGAACTTTCGAGACTTTTCTTGAATAAATATTAGATTATTATTTTTTGTTTATCATTTTCTCATATATTCATATTGAACATTGGTTTTTGTAAATTTATATAATACAATAATTATATTGTGTTGAATAAACTTCGTGTGTTGAAAATAAAACATAATATAACAATAAATATAATATTAGAAGTCCTTAATTTGTTAATAATAATATAAAAGTTAAACTTATGAATTTGACTAGATTTTATAATGTTGAAATGTTTTCTTAAAATACAGGCTATGCTTCGATTTCGTGGAGCTGATCTTGACAAATAAGCACAATCGTATACTAATTATGTAAAAGTATTGCACGAGACCAGAATTTTTTTTTTTGAAGAAATGTATATCAAAAGAAAGAATATTTAAGACATTTAAGAACAAATTGTATGCTAACAGTGAATCTCAAATTTGGTAAAAGCTTTGAGTCACTTAATTTTGTAATTTATTATTAAAAATTTATAACAATCACACCATCTCTTTAAATTAAGTTAATATTGTGTCATCAAATAAGAAAAGTATTTATTTACAATGTAAAAGTAAAAGCTAACTTTTTTTTATGTGACTTTAACTAATTTTTTTATAGTTGTTTTAATTTTTAACACAAATAGTCTTGCTTTGAATTACATGATTGAACTAATAGTTTCTCTCAAAAATCGAAATTTTTGGGTATCCATAATATACTTTATTAAAATAAATATACAAAATTTTTATCAAATGTTAGAGTCTCTTTGTCCCAGCTTTAAGCCGGCACTTAAACTGCATCCAACTTTAAAATAGAAGACATCTGTGCAATAAGTTAGAAGTCGGTTTGAAGTCAGCCCGAAGTTGATTTAAAATCAGAAGTTACTTTGAGAAGTTACTTTGAAGTACTTTTTTCACTAACTTGACTTAATTTTTTAGAATTTGGTTTTTTTAATAAAAATTACTCTCAAGTCATAAGTTATCCATAAATCAATTTTATTTTTATATTTTTAATAACTTATAAATTATTAATAAATCAAAATTATCCGAATAAAAATTTTAAATTTTCAATTTATCACATAAGTCACCGGTGATAAACTCAGTGTTTCGATCTCATTATCATAAGCATGCCCTCTGTAGTAATTTGACTTTTCATCTCTTTAGTCTTCATCACATCTCCTCGAGACAACATGACAATTGACAACCAACCAAACTGAAACTCAAGTACTCATGAACAACACAAAGTGGGAAGAAAGACTCCAAGCTCTAACACACATACTAACCCACCCCACCACAACCCCATCACTCCACTCCCAGTTCTTCATCTACACTCAGCTCCCCTCCAACTACAACTTAGACTACTACCCACCAATCTTGGCCTCTAAATCCACTCAACTCAAATGGGCTTTCTCTCTTTTCCTCCACAAGCTTTTGAGATTTGGAGTCCCTCAGACTTCTTGGAGATCAAAATGCCCTTACCAAATCCCACCGCCTTTGATACTTGCAAAGGGCGTTGAAGAAGCTAAGTGGGATGATGATGAAGGAAAAAAAGAGTATGTGATCAAGAGAATGAGGAAGAGAAGGCTGGGGAATACTATTAATCCTTTGATTCCTATTATGATACCTAATATGTTGGTACTGTCTCTTTTGTTTTGGATTCCATCTCCTGATAACCGTTTCTAGAGTCATGAAGTAGTTTAAATTTTTTGTAATTGTCATATGTTTTTGCTATGCTAAAAAGATAAGACTTGGTTAAATTTTGCTATTGTAATGTGTATAAGTAGCAACAATATGTCATCACGCTGAGAAAGTAATGTATATGTTAAAATTAGTTGTTTTAGGTTTTGGTATGAGCCAGAATCAGGTTTTCAGGGTATAGAAAATCTTGCATCCTGTACAGGAGTTTGTGATGTTTTGATCACAAATGTATAGTCAGGGAGCAAGAGTTTGAGTTTTGTGCTCAATTTTTCATATTTTAGAAAGCAGTATAAGTACAATAAAATATGTTCATATTACACTGTTACTCAATCCTAAAGTTATCAGATTTAGCTGGATGAGCAATGACGGCTCCGTCCATTTTCAATCCGCCCAATAAAAGAAATAAGCAAATATAACCCACATTCTTCATATTGGAGACTATGGATGTTGAGGAGATGCAACATGCTCATTTTGTAGAATTCCAGGAACACAGATCTCTTGATGGCATTGGCATCTCAGCACATCTCACGTCCACCAATGACCAAACAATGCTAATATGAAATGGGTTGAAGAAAGTGGGAAAATACAAGATGCTGGTAATTGCGATAGTACCAAGTGAATATGATGAAGCTGCAAATGCAACAAGGTATTGACACCTGCACGTGGAGCCGAACTTTGGTGCCCCTTCTGATAGAAGTGCCAGGGACATGGTTGAAACCAGCGATGATGATGTAGAGATTGATGACGTTCATGACTACGAAAATGATAACAATACTCCCTCTGTCCCAATGAATTGTATACAGTTTCTTTTTTGGGATGTCCCACCAATTGTAATATTGTATACAATCCAAAAGTAGTAAACTTTTATAATATAAAACATCATTACACTAACTACTTTCTTCCCCTATCTCCATTTTATAATAATATAAACACTATTACACCCACTACTTTCCTCCACTATCTCAAATCTATTATTAAATATAAATGGCTCCCACCATTATACCCACTTTTCATCTAATTTTACTCATTTCTTACACAATTTCTTGGTCTCCGTGTCTCACCCATTTGTATACAAATTACTGGGATGGAGGAAGTATTGATTATGTTATTATGAAGGCTTAATAGTCTATTGAACTCTTAAAATTTGGGGTATGTACGGATTAGCCTAACATTTTAATTCGGCCGATTCAGCCCTTCAACTATTCATTATGTAGCAAATAATTCTCATACAGGGGAAAAAAAAGATAAAATGACACATAAAGAAGGGGCAAACTTAATAATTTATAACCATTTTACCCAATAAGGGGGATTACTCGACATATAATGAATAGTTGGCGATTAAATTGGTGGAGTAAAACATAGAGCGCGGATCGGTACACATCTGCGAATTTCAAAAATTAAAAGGTAATTAAGCCCATATTATTATTTTTATTTTCTCAAACCCTTTTTATATTTAAATATTAAAATTTAGTCTCAATTCCAAACAATAAATAGTCAACCCTAAATTCACATTATTATGACATTGTCGTCATGAAGTTTAACTAAACAGACATAAATTTATTTTTAGCCAAGCCTAAATTAATTTATTCTTAAATTCTTGGATAGTCTCGTATATTAATATAGCTATCAATTTGTTCATATTCAAAGTAATTTTTCTTTTCTCTTGTGACACACTTCACAACATATAAACGGTGTTTTTACAAATTTGAAGTTTGCGACTTATAAATAGTTCTCTTTCAAATTTGAAGATGGATACTTATTTGTTTTAGGAAAAAAAGATAGAAATGGGGATTACGAAAGGGGAATTTGAAAATTTCACGAGTTATTTTTCCTCAAATGAAGATATAGATTATTGATTTAGAATGCAAAGTATTATAAAAAGTATACTTGGATGGTCATTTTTTATTAATGCTATGGGTATCAAAATATCTCTACAAAAACTCTCAAGAAACACATGACATCATTAATTAGTGAATATGATGTGCATTCAAGGAGACCCATCATATTTATAAGGAAGTAATCAATAACAATTTCACACACTATTTTTTTAGGATATTTTTGGAACACCTTTTTGGGATTTATAGCATTATTCGTCATTTTTAATAAAAGATAGAGACTTATATCGCGGAAATATTGGTAAAATTGATGTGAATACATGAGGACTCATTATATTTATGATGCTATTTATAATATTTCTACTGAAAACCCAAAAAAAGGTCTCTTTCATAACGTGCATAATTTTTTTTGTCTTTCAATGACCTTTAAACCTTTAAAGTTTGAGGATACATACCAATCGACCCTCAACGTTTTAATTCGGCCGATTCAACTCTCCAACCATTCGTTATGTACCGAGTAACCCCTCACACCGAGAAATATTGTTGTGGATTGTCAATTTTGCTTGTCGGTCTGTTTTTTCCACTTTATCCTAGTATGATGGTTATTCAGTACATAATGAATAGTCGGAGGGTTGAATCGGCCGAGTTAGAATATTTACGAATGATTAGTACGTATGATATTGGCTATAGTTGCTTGCTTGATTTGAAACTTTTCCAAATGGATGTAAGAACACTTTCTTTAATGGAGACTTAATAGAAGAGATTTACATGGATCAATAAAAA
Source organism: Daucus carota subsp. sativus (assembly GCF_001625215.2). Taxonomy (NCBI): domain Eukaryota; kingdom Viridiplantae; phylum Streptophyta; class Magnoliopsida; order Apiales; family Apiaceae; genus Daucus; species Daucus carota. The sequence goes on along the minus strand of NC_030388.2, from coordinate 17,181,320 downwards.
AATTTCAGAGTCTATAATTTGAAGAAAATATTGTATGAACTTAGACAATCATCTACAGAATGGAGTCTCAAATTTGACACTAGGTTCTAGTTTCATATATAACAAATTAGATAAATGTGTTTACACTTTAAGAAGTGGAAGCTCATTTGCGATATTGTCATTGTGTGTAAATGACCTACGATTGGGTGGAAATGATATTGGGATTTTGAATAAAATCAAGTTGAAATTTAGATTGACTTTATTTTGGGACACCTCCCAAAAGGGCTTATACTAATGGACTTGGTTAACTGCTTATTTCAAGTCAAATGTGCTTTATCTTTTTGATATGGGGTTTGAGTTGAACCCAATGAACAATCTCCTCTCAATCCAGGAACCACTAATTTTGTGACGCCACTACTCATCAGTTCCTCATCTTGCGGGACACGTCATCCGACCACCTTAGTTGGGAAAACTTTTGACACAAACCGTCCAAGACCTCCGATCATAGTTCTAGAGAGCCTCCCCACATCACACAACTACAGCCCGCAACCTCAACCTCAGGATCAATTCTTAACTCTTAAGCATCAGCTTGATGCCACTTGTTGAAACGCTTAACACCAGTTAACTCCGTATTAATATAATATTATCTATTCTGGGTCGTGTCCAAGCCCTCACGAATTTATTTTTGGACTCGTCCTATCAAGCTTCGTACTGGAGTTGGAGTTGTCCTACATCTTATATTCTACTTTATGACGGAGCATCGTTTGTATTGCATTTTGCCCGTCTGTACAATATCTCCAAAACCTCTTCAACACCCCCACAAAACGCAGTCATGGCCGCCATTGCAGCTAGGTCCCTCCTCCGTTCGGCCCGTGCCTCGACATTCGCGTCCAGATTAAAACCCAATTCACCCTCTACTGCCTTCCGCTTACCCACCCTAAAACCCCCTTCTCCTCGCATGTTAAGGTAACTCAATACATCTTTACAATTTACATTTGCGTATGTGTTTTGTTTTTATCTTTTTTAGTTACATAAAAATGCTTAATAAATTAATGTAACATATAAAATAGAAGGGATAGAGTTTATTATTGTGTAGTAATATTTGAAAGAAAATTTGATTTGTGTTGATGGAATTAGGACACCAGTTGAGATGAGCTTTGGTTTGGAATCAATGCTTCCTTACCACACTGCTACTGCTTCTGCTTTGCTTACTTCCATGCTTTCGGTTTCTCCTCGTACCTATGCTTGGACTCTCGAAGGTACATTCTTTAATTTATCAATGTTATCAATGTATATGTTACTTGTTTCGGTTTTTAGGACAACCAATTTAGCATCAAAACCTTTATTATTCAAAAATTTACAGAACACAACATAAAGTGTAAAACCAAACAAGTGGTTGCCACGAGTTCTCATTCAATTGTAATCACAATAATTCTAGTTCAATTAAATCTAGCTACTTGAATGTTTATTCTTGTTTAAGTACTAGTTCAACTGTAATCACAATAATTCTAGTTTAATTGAATCAAGCTACTTGAGTGTTTATTTGTATGGATAGTGTAGATTGTCTACAGAGTACTTAGTTTTGTTTCTTTATGCGCTTTTGTGTTTATGTGGCCGGGAGTTTGTGCATTGTGTTAATGACCCGAGTCCTGACGTGATAACTTCTTTATTGTTATGATGTGATTTAAATAGAGTTCTCCTTTTGCGAAGTGGGGGGTTGGGGATTTAATTCTGTTGTTTAGAGGAAGAAATGTAATGAACCAATTTAAGAGCTTTTCATCTCACAGATTTTTCTTGTGCCTTATATCGGGCGTATGTAGAGTCAGTACGCATTCTACAAAATTATCCCCCATTCCATTTGTCTCAAGTTTATTGACTTAACTGAAAGATGTTTAGTTATCTCAAGTTTATTGACTAAACTGAAAGATGTTGACTGTGTAAAATTAGAAACTTGTTCAATGAGCATACAGTAACTTACAAATCCTTTTCTTCTCTGACATCATCAGATTTATAGCTTTGGCAGGATATCACCTCAGGTTAATCACAATTAAGGTTAATCCCAGCCTTTTGAATATATGTAGCTATGCATAAACTTTTATGGGTTAATATCCACTTTACAATTGTCCTCAACAAATAAAAAAAAGTACGATTGTTATGAATTGCTCTATATTTATCATTGTACAAACATGATCAATATTAGTTTAAGTTAAATATATTTAAGGTTTCCTGCATCTCTGATATACTCTGAGCCTTGTAATCATCATCTTTTATGCTACCTTGCTTCGCAAATACCAGTAACTAGATGATTTCGACAAGACATTACTTTCGTATGAGACTGTTTCACAATCATTTGATATTGTATAAATAGGAATCTTTTTTGCTGTCACGGCACAGAATTTAGGCCCCCTTTATATCGTTTGTAGATTTTTAAGCTATTGTTGGGTCAAGACTATTTCTAGTCATCTTATAGCTAAATTAAGCACCAGGCATGGTCTTAATTGGTCGAGAGGACCATCATCATTACCATCTTCTGTTTCTAGCACTTTGAATTTGATTTTATGGTGTAAAAATCATGCTGATACATTGTATTGTATTCAGATTGCAATGATGATGTATAATGGACAACGGGGATGGCCAAGTTCTATGTAAATGCACCCTCTCAATAGGATGAATTTTTCTCTAGTACTGATTGTGCTCCATGAACTTAAGCTTGTATTTTTCTTTAACCACTTACTGTTTTCTTATTACGGAATTAGTACGTGGACAAACTAAGAGATCGAAGTATCAAATCATGTAGAAGTCTGTTGGTAAAGTTTTTTCCTGGTAGCTCCTATGATCTTAATAAAGATAATCAGGGTGAATTTGACTGTTTGATTTGTATGACTAGTTACTGCTACCACATACTGATTATAGCTTCTGACAAGCTAAGACGTCTAATAAGAACCTTAACAAGCTTGATTTTGTAGACTACACAAACATATTGTTGCTTCCAACTCTAACAGAGACTACTTCCCTATTCCTGGGGAGTTTACAACAAAACAAAACTGTCTGCGATAATATCACTTATGCAGATAATCATCCAAAATCATACATTGTGTTAGAATATAAGATCTTGAAAAGGCCATTCTCTAATACCTTGAGGTTTTAGAGTAACTGGTTCCTTGACATGGTATCAGAGCTCAGGTTGGCAGAGGACTCAGGTTCGATCCCTGCCACCCCCAATAGTCTCACAATTTATAGTGGCACGAATGGCAAATTAATGCTCCAAAGATGAGCGCCCGTGATCCACTCTTCGACCCATAAATGGGCTCTCGAGTGAGGGGGAATGTTAGAATATAAGATCTTGAAAAGGCCATTCTCTAATACCTTGAGGTTTTAGAGTAACTGGTTCCTTGACACATTGTTTGATGCTGAAGATATGATGCAACTGGAGTTTGGGTTCAAATATATTTCACTAGTTAATTTCTGGGAAATCGAAAGAATAGTCATATCCCCATGGGAAACATCTCTGTCGCATAGTGCATTTTTCTTTGTATTTCCTGATCAAAATCCTTTCTTACATGAATTCTAATATTCTATTGCTTTTAGATAAAATACATTTCCCTGCAATTGCATTGCAGATAGATAATGGTTGAGGTGTTGCGAATTCATGGACACAGATGTTAGGGGACACTGGAGAACTGCAGGCGCTGGCTACTTGCTTTTGGTATTCTTGAGCAAAGTTGAACTATATAGAACAGAGTACTGAGAATTTTTTACCCGTGGCAAAGACTTTTACAGTATGTTCTGTAACTAGAGGTGATTATCAATGGCTAATTTCAGTCTTTAATACTGTGGAGCTTGGCAGGCCTCAAGGTTTCAACGTCAACCTAGTTACTAGTTTTTTTTTTTTTTTTTTTGAATAAAACGTATTTGCATTAACTAAATAATATCAGAATCAAGTACATGAGTAATAAAATCAGGTGGATTAACATGCCACTCCCTAAGTCTGACATAGAATATGCAGCTTGTGCTAACAAATGCGCTACACTATTCGCAGACCTATAGATAAACTCAACTAGCACGTGATTTATGTGCTTCAATAGCTGAACACAGTCCAGCACAATAGTACCAAAATACGCTTCTCCTGCCTTACCATTGCATGCATTTACCAGCACTTTCGAGTCTGACTGAAACATACAGTGGCTAAGTTGGAGATCTTTTACCCAAGATAGAGCCTCCTTCAAGCTTAAAGCTTCCGCCTCCCGTGGTTGCCATGCTCCGTCAATTCTCCTGCATCTCGCTCGTTGAAATTGTCCCTGTGAGTTCGTATCACACATCCCAAATCCAATGCTCCCATTCTGAAAGATTGCAGCATCGATATTCACTATAACCCATCCATCTGGTGGTTTCTGCCATCTTCTTGCACTAACAGTTCCTTGGGAGTTGCTATTTAGACCACAAACTTGTGCTTCCTGCCAATCGTGTAGTAAATTGGTGGCTGCAGCTCGAACCCCAAATATAGAACCATTTGCTTTGTCCCAGACCCATTTGTTACGCCTGTTCCATATACTCCAACATAGCATACCAATTAATACACACTGATCTCTCGTACTAGAAGTGAAGGCATTGTTTAATGCGGCAAATGCTGTGTCATGAGAAGAGGCTTGTATCAGATGATGTAATCCCGTACTTACCCATACTGTTTGTGCAAAATCGCATAGGAAGAGAACATGAGTATCGCTCTCTAAGCCACTGTGACACCATGGGCATTGTATATCAACACTGACACATTTCTGAGCAAGAGCTTTCTCAGTAGGAAGACATCCTACACAGACCCTCCAAAGAAAATACCAAGTTACTAGTTAGTTTTATCTAAATGATCAATAATACTATGAATTGGATGAAACAATGACAAAATTAACTTTTTTTCTACTGATTACATAAAACAATTACTGATTCCAAATGTGGTCAATTCACTAAAATTGCCATTAACAAACTCGGCGTTCTTGTTGTTATCCCAGAAAAAGTTAGCAGTGGTTTTCAGCACAATTAGATCAAGGCCCCCCTCAACTTGGGACGTGCCGTAATTCAATTTCAGATAATTGGGAACTTGATTTTTTTATTTGTAATGATAATAATAATAATTTATAGATCTAAATTCTCGCTTATATAATTTGGCACGGAACGAGAAGATTTTTAATAAATTCTTTACGATCACTGGGAGTTAAAAAAATTCAACTATTTAAAGAGTAGCCTGAACTTCTGCATCGTCCCAATTCAGGCAACAGCGTAAGTTGTTACTTCATCTCCTATATCTATTAACAAGACCAGGTATATCATCCCAGGCAGAGTAATATTCCATTTAACACCAATTCCTACCTTATTTTCAACCCCATCTTTGTAGTCTAGTCCTGAAGCACCACTGCATTTACATTAATGGAATGTGAAGAAAATGAAACAAAATTTATAATATAGATTTGTGATAATTAGAGAAAATGTCTTAATTTTCATTCCTTCGATCATTACATTCTAAATTATTTAAACTAGAAATCTCACCCACCTGTTTTGGAATAAATGCTCATTTCACATCTTCATCGTGTTTTCCTACTATTTTTATCATAAAATATTTAGACTTACTCATATTTATTCATTAAAATATCATAAATTCATGATCGGCATGGGCATAAAAAATATATACAAAGTTTCGGTAAATTAATCTCAGCGTCATGCCAAAATGCACAAAGAAGCAACCGTTAATCAGTTTGAGTTTCAATTACATTAAACCCATATTTTCATACAAAGCATTTGTTTCCTTCCATTGCTGTAAAAACAATTCTGAAACATGATAGGTTATTAATAGATGAAAACAAATAAAAAGTTTATCACGTGTGAAATTAGCAGAAAAAATTGTGCCTATACAATTTAACAAAAACCCAAACTAGAACGAAACATCAGCACAACAAACATAATGCACCAAACTCACAATAAAGAGTTGAGACGTTGAAATATCATATATATTACCTCCTTTGTGCATAGTGGAAGCAACTTAACTTGGAACATGATTCATCAAAGCAAGTCTAATACTAAAATTAAAATGGTTATAGCCATTGCTTCAATCCGAGACAAAAAGTATTCTTTCGTCTTAAAATATAACTAGTGCTATTTCTAAAATAGAACCGAATATTCAAATTCAATGCATAGTTCTAAAGGATGACCAAATACATTCAACTCCAATGTATAGTGTATATTTACATTTTTTGACAATAAATAGGATCACCATATTCTTGTTGGTTGTATGATGTGGCAAGGATGAAAATTACTATCTTTATTCCTAATTATAGGACCATCAATTTACGGATTAATAAGACTCAGTTAGCTGTGCATTGGAGTGGTGAGTTTGCAAACTTAGTTCAATATTATACTTATACAACCAATTATAGCTATGCATTGGACTTCCTCTTACATGGCAGCTATTCAGGCCAACATTAAGTTGGTGCTACTACATGCATTAACATGACCAACTCTCGCTACCCTTTTATACTACACCTTATAGCGTTATTGTTGCACATTAGGAGCATATTGTGGTAAAAGGAGAGAAAGGATGATCCAGAAACATCCCCTTCATCTTGGGTCATCATTCTTATGCGACATTAACCAACTCATACGGAATTAGGGACATACTATTATCTTCTTTAGCTTCAAAGTTGGCAGGTTCAGTAACTTCAATGCATCCCCATTTATTAACAGCTAGCCCCACAGAACTCTTAAATATCTCAATTGAAAAAAAAAAACATATACATCATCACCAACTAGTACTATGCCAAGATCATGTTAAGAAGGGAAGAATTCAGATAAGAATATATTGCACTCAAATATCAGACCTATTTCTAAAGAGTTCCATAGAAACCCAGATCAAATTCCCGGACTAATCACAATATAATTAAAAAGTTTAGAGTTTGAACTAATGAAGTATGACGAGTGACAACCGTTGAATCAACAAATCATGATCTCTATCAATTAATTTATAAAGTGGGAAATAGATTTAGTCGATGTGTGTGTGTGTGTGTTCGTGTATGACCACTATATTTTTAATTTGATTATATCTAGTAAGAGCCTATTGTATTTGCGGGATAGTTTATAATTAAACAATATTTTGTTAAAGATATTTGCTCTACATATAATAGATACTATTATAGATGCTACTATTGGGGTATATAAATTTATGATATTTTGGTTTTAAAAGACTATAAAGATATTATATATATATATAATATTATTGAGTAAAGTTCTATGGAGACCATTTTTTTTGGAGACCGTGGAGACCACTTATGTTCTGCAAGTAAAATATTGCATAAAAACATTGCAAAACACATAATTTTGCAAATCAAATACATTATTTTGTGAAGTAAGTTCTATAAATTTCACCAATTCATTAAAATTATTGAAGAACATCTATGTTTAATAAGTAGAATGTGTATGTTCTGTAAATTGAACAAATGTTCTGCAAACTAAACATATTCCGCAGGATAAAATATTTTATAATATTTTACATGCAAAACATACATGATATTCAAGATTTTAAATGATATAATGATCTTTGTACAACATGATTTGCAAAATTATGAGTTTTGCAATGTTTTTATGCATAATTTACTTGCAGGACATAAACGGTCTCCACGGTCTCCAAAAAAAAAGTGGTCTTCATAGAACTTAACTCATATAATATATATGTATATATATATATAATTATAAAAATAATTTAATTAATTCTAATTAATAATCTGATTACTCATTCCGATTATGCAATTAATCCCAGACTGTGCCTTCATCGACTAAGTCTTTTAAAACTTAGTGGCGGAGATGGAGGTGAAGATGGAGATGGCGGGGAAGATGAAGAGGGAGGTGTAGATATTAGTGATATGTGCTTTAGAATTTAGTAATATTTGAGGTGGATTTTTAGTTTGTAGAATAAAACTCTATATATATATAACTTAATAAATAATAATAACAATCTATCATACATGTACATTAAATCATTAATATAATGGGCAAATTAATTTATAAGTCCTTGAACTATTGACGTTTTATTGTCTAGGTCCCTGAACTAAAGATTCCGTATTTTAGGTCACTTAACTTTTCTATTTTCTGATCTAAGTCCTTCCGTCAAAAAGATTCTAACGGTGTTAACTAGGGTTCTTGAGTTTCATACAGATCAAAGCAATTTTGAAGGTGTTAGTGATATCCAAACTCAAAGTTCAAATAGTCAAATTGAAGCTTGAATCACTAGCGACACTTATATGACAACAATTTTCACAAATTAGATTTAATTTTAAAAAACCCCCAAATTGGACCATAAATTTAGGGTTCTTTATCGAATTTAGTGACCTAAATTTATAAAATTTTAAATTGAACATAATTTTTGAAAATTGGTGTCATATGAGTGTCGCCAGCGACTCAAGCTTCAATTTGACTACTTGAACTTTGAATTTGGATATCACTAACACCTTCAAAATTGCTTTGATCTGTATGAAACTCAAGAACCCTAGTTAACACCGTTAGAATCTTTTTGACGGAAGGACTTAGATCAGAAAACAAAAAAGTTAAGTGACCTGAAATACGGAATCTTTAGTTCAGGGACCTAGACAATAAAACGTCAATAGTTCAGGGACCTGCAATTTAATTTTCCCTTAATATAATATAAGGAACAAATAACTACATGATTCCTTGCTTCCTTGCTTCGTGTCATATATTCTCACAACCTCTATTATATGCTGCGCAACATTACAACCAACCAGAAGGTCGACTGATATTGGCAACATTTTAGAAAACGATCAACTTTTTTTTTTTTCAATTCTTTCTCCTGACTAATAAAATTTTGTTGTATTACAAGCCAAGAGTATGCTTTTTTCTTTTGTATGTTACAATCTTAAGGCAGCAACCAGAGGTACATGTTTTAATACTAATTAGAGTATGGCATCCAGATGCACCGAAAGGGCAACATTGTTACTTTTATATAAAATATACAATCAACTTAAACCATCCACATAACATCTTAAGGTTTTGGAAAAGTTGGTCATCCAATATGAGATCACTACTTGAGTTGAAGTCTCGAGTTCAAACCCCTACCACAATACTCTCACATCTAGTATGAAAACTATATTATTTGCTCGATAGTGAATGAGGGCTCATTTGTATACTGAAAGAATCTGTGTGCATTAGTCTATTTGAGTGTTTTGTTTACTGTGCTAAATATTCTCTAAACTTGTTAATCATCCCTTTCTCTCTAGCCGCAAGAATAATTCATATGGAAAAGGAACGCCTAATCTTAATTATTTGTACAAATATTCTATTTGTATTATAGACTAGAGTGTAATTACTTTAAAAATATATTTAAAACATAAATAATTATGATCATTATTAAGAGCTAAAGAAATGTAAGAAATAAATAAAAATTATTATAAAAAGCTTTCAACATAAACTAATTCCAATATATTATAATTTTTCAGAAAACAAAACATTTCTTAAACACTAACAAATAACATGTTCTATATATGATTAATTAAAAATGTTATCAGTCATGATTAAACTGACCAACCAAACATTATATATATGGCACTGATTCAAGTGAGAACATTTTTTTGTGTGAACAATTGTTCTGCACTTTTTAAAAAGTGCAGAACAATTGTTTGGAGATTTTTCATTTTTTGAATGTTGTATTGTTCTGTAGCTGAACAATAGCGTTTTTAATGTTCTCGAGCTAAATACTGTTCCCCATAGAGCGCGACCTTGTACACACACACACACATACATAAACTGTCACTTGAAATTATAAAAAAGTTTCTATTAAATAAGATTATTTATCCATCATTCATATAACTTATTCAATCTAAATATATGAATCAAACATTAATTACTCAAATTTGCCAAATGAGCCTCGAGCTTGAGCCCCACAAGTTATGAGCCTCGAGCTTGAGCCCCACAAGATTTTATGATGAAATCTAAACCTTAACATTTAGCAGGTATTCATGTGAGTTGAAGTGTAAATGTTTAAGATCTAGTTACTAGCTTGACCTAGACCTTTAGCGTAACATTCCACTTCTACGTGACTCAAATGATTACAAGCCAACGACTAACGTACATAGACCTGGCAATATAGGTCCAGAACCATATATCCAGTCCAAACCAAACCAATTTTAAAAAGTTACCAGTATTAGTTAGTGTTTCTTGCTTCTAAACAACTCTTACTGTCTGTAGTGTAGTAAAATCAAATTTTAATGTTTGGGCCTTAAGTACTGGACCAGTATTGATTTGTCCCGTTTGTGTAAAGAACTTACAAGTCAACTTCCAACTTATAAGCCAGAAGCTGAGAAATTGAAAAACTAGTTTTTTTAGTGAATTATTTTTATTTTTGAAATTCGATTTTACAAAAATGTAAATGACCACTTTAAAAGATAATTTATAAAAGAGGGTATGAAGGTAAAAATAGGAATTATAGTAGACTTCACTGCAGGTTTAACTCATTTTTATGTAAATGAGCATTGATCCCCTATTATGACACATGATGGGGTACCTAGACTTGGTGGTGAGCTACCTTCTTTCATACTGTCAGTGAGGGTAAAAATACTAGATGAAGATATCCAAGGAAATAGAGATACTTTCCATAACAAAAATACCGCACTATCGTATTATATAAGCTATTTGGCGAAAAAGCCTTTGATTAAATGCCTCATTATGTATATCGCTAGTGATAGGTTTTACAACTCGCTTAGCCTCATCCCTTGAGTCTAGTGGGAATTGCACAACTTGAATAGAGAGAATACCCCGGCTAGAATCGAAAGATATATAGGATAGACCCGGGAGTGACTAGCCTTAGCGATTCTTAGCTATGAACAACTTTCGCTCAACAGCTCATCACTGTTACTGTGAGAGATGACTTGGTCGAAACCCAAGTGCGAGAACAAGTTATCTTCCATGTGGGTGAGGCTTAGTCAAGCACAAGTTTGGGTATTTGCCACATACTCACTCCTTACTATTAATGGTATCATTGCCAAGCGTGAGAGATCACATTTAGGGTTGTGTTGCTTTTGTCTGAGTAATAGATCTGGTCCCATTTAGTATAGAGAATAGATGGACAAAGAAGCCTGTCAAAAGGGGCCGATGGGTCGCCCCTAATGCCTAACAAGTCCCATGCCACTCTTGGTTGGACCAATCATAGTTTTCGTTCCTTGTCTTTTTGCATGTTAAGAGCAAGAAGCAGAATTATTGAGATGAAAATGTTTCAAATGTTGTTCACATGTATTTTTCATTTTTTTACAAATTCTCCTTGTGATGCAGGGAACCGTGGCAACTAGGATCTCAAGACGCAGCAACGCCTATGATGCAAGGAATAATAAACTTACATCACGATATATTTTTCTTAATCATTTTAATCTCATAACCATATAAAACCAAACCAAATTATAACCATTTTTGATATAATATAGTTAATATATGGTTTTGGTTCATAAACCAATCCAAATCCATATTAATCAACTAAAATCGGTCCAAAACCATATTCTGCCAGGTCTAAACGTACACGAAATTCTCAACTTTGTGCTGGGTTCGATAATGCATGGGTTGTGGGCTTGGATCGTTATAAATGGTATCAGTCCACTGCCCGGTTTGCGAGCTCAACGAGGACAAAGACCTGATAAAGTGATGTTTTAATAACATCTCAAGTCATTTAGATAAGTAAAGCTGAATGCCTTAATAAGCGTAAGTCAATGGGTGTCTTTTGTTGGGCTTAAAAGCCATGCTTCTAGGCTTATAAGTCAGAAGCAGCTTATTTGTCCCGCTTGTGTAAAGAACTTACAATTTAACTTCCAACTTATAAGCCGGAAGCTGAGAAATTGAAAAACTAGTTTTTTTAGTGAATTATTTTTATGTTTGAAATTCGATTTTGGTATGAAGGGATAAAAATAGGAATTATAGTAGACTTCACTGCAGGTTTAACTCATTTTTATGTAAATGAGCATTAATCCCCTATTATGACACATGATGGGGTACCTAGACTTGGTGGTGAACTACCTTCTTTCATACTGTCAGTAAGGGTAAAAATACTAGATGAAGATATCCAAGGAAATAGAGATACTTTCCATAACAAAAATACCGCCCTATCGTATTATATAAGCTATTTGGCGAAAAAGCCTTTGATTAAACGCCTCATTATGTATATCGCTAGTGATAGGTTTTACAACTCGCTTAGCCTCATCCCTTGAGTCTAGTGGGAATTGCACAACTTGAATAGAGAGAATACCCCAGCTAGAATCAAAAGATATATAGGATAGACCCGGGAGTGACTAGCCTTAGCGATTCTTAGCTATGAACAACTTTCGCTCAACAGCTCATCACTGTTACTGTGAGAGATGACTTGGTCGAAACCCAAGTGCGAGAACAAGTTATCTTCCATGTGGGTGAGGCTTAGTCAAGCACAAGTTTGGGTATTTGCCACATACTCACTCCTTACTATTAATGGTATCATTGCCAAGCGTTGGAGATCACATTTAGGGTTGTGTTGCTTTTGTCTGAGTAATAGATCTGGTCCCATTTAGTATAGAGAATAGATGGACAAAGAAGCCTGTCAAAAGGGGCCGATGGGTCGCCCCTAATGCCTAACAAGTCCCATGCCACTCTTGGTTGGACCAATCATAGTTTTCCTTCCTTGTCTTTTTGCATGTTAAGAGCAAGAAGCAGAATTATTGAGATGAAAATGTTTCAAATGTTGTTCACATGTATTTTTCATTTTTTTACAAATTCTCCTTGTGATGCAGGGAACCGTGGCAACTAGGATCTCAAGACGCAGCAACGCCTATGATGCAAGGAATAATAAACTTACATCACGATATATTTTTCTTAATCATTTTAATCTCATAACCATATAAAACCAAACCAAATTATAACCATTTTTGATATAATATAGTTGATATATGGTTTTGGTTCATAAACCAATCCAAATCCATATTAATCAACTAAAATCGGTCCAAAACCATATTCTGCCAGGTCTAAACGTACACGAAATTCTCAACTTTGTGCTGGGTTCGATAATGCATGGGTTGTGGGCTTGGATCGTTATAAATGGTATCAGTCCACTGCCCGGTTTGCGAGCTCAACGAGGACAAAGACCTGATAAAGTGATGTTTTAATAACATCTCAAGTCATTTAGATAAGTAAAGCTGAATGCCTTAATAAGCGTAAGTCAATGGGTGTCTTTTGTTGGGCTTAAAAGCCATGCTTCTAGGCTTATAAGTCAGAAGCAGCTTATTTGTCCCGCTTGTGTAAAGAACTTACAATTTAACTTCCAACTTATAAGCCGGAAGCTGAGAAATTGAAAAACTAGTTTTTTTAGTGAATTATTTTTATGTTTGAAATTCGATTTTGGTATGAAGGGATAAAAATAGGAATTATAGTAGACTTCACTGCAGGTTTAACTCATTTTTATGTAAATGAGCATTAATCCCCTATTATGACACATGATGGGGTACCTAGACTTGGTGGTGAGCTACCTTCTTTCATACTGTCAGTAAGGGTAAAAATACTAGATGAAGATATCCAAGGAAATAGAGATACTTTCCATAACAAAAATACCGCCCTATCGTATTATATAAGCTATTTGGCGAAAAAGCCTTTGATTAAACGCCTCATTATGTATATCGCTAGTGATAGGTTTTACAACTCGCTTAGCCTCATCCCTTGAGTCTAGTGGGAATTGCACAACTTGAATAGAGAGAATACCCCAGCTAGAATCAAAAGATATATAGGATAGACCCGGGAGTGACTAGCCTTAGCGATTCTTAGCTATGAACAACTTTCGCTCAACAGCTCATCACTGTTACTGTGAGAGATGACTTGGTCGAAACCCAAGTGCGAGAACAAGTTATCTTCCATGTGGGTGAGGCTTAGTCAAGCACAAGTTTGGGTATTTGCCACATACTCACTCCTTACTATTAATGGTATCATTGCCAAGCGTTGGAGATCACATTTAGGGTTGTGTTGCTTTTGTCTGAGTAATAGATCTGGTCCCATTTAGTATAGAGAATAGATGGACAAAGAAGCCTGTCAAAAGGGGCCGATGGGTCGCCCCTAATGCCTAACAAGTCCCATGCCACTCTTGGTTGGACCAATCATAGTTTTCCTTCCTTGTCTTTTTGCATGTTAAGAGCAAGAAGCAGAATTATTGAGATGAAAATGTTTCAAATGTTGTTCACATGTATTTTTCATTTTTTTACAAATTCTCCTTGTGATGCAGGGAACCGTGGCAACTAGGATCTCAAGACGCAGCAACGCCTATGATGCAAGGAATAATAAACTTACATCACGATATATTTTTCTTAATCATTTTAATCTCATAACCATATAAAACCAAACCAAATTATAACCATTTTTGATATAATATAGTTGATATATGGTTTTGGTTCATAAACCAATCCAAATCCATATTAATCAACTAAAATCGGTCCAAAACCATATTCTGCCAGGTCTAAACGTACACGAAATTCTCAACTTTGTGCTGGGTTCGATAATGCATGGGTTGTGGGCTTGGATCGTTATAAATGGTATCAGTCCACTGCCCGGTTTGCGAGCTCAACGAGGACAAAGACCTGATAAAGTGATGTTTTAATAACATCTCAAGTCATTTAGATAAGTAAAGCTGAATGCCTTAATAAGCGTAAGTCAATGGGTGTCTTTTGTTGGGCTTAAAAGCCATGCTTCTAGGCTTATAAGTCAGAAGCAGCTTATTTGTCCCGCTTGTGTAAAGAACTTACAATTTAACTTCCAACTTATAAGCCGGAAGCTGAGAAATTGAAAAACTAGTATTTTTAGTGTTATTTTTATGTTTGAAATTCGATTTTGGTATGAAGGGATAAAAATAGGAATTATAGTAGACTTCACTGCAGGTTTAACTCATTTTTATGTAAATGAGCACTAATCCCCTATTATGACACATGATGGGGTACCTAGACTTGGTGGTGAGCTACCTTCTTTCATACTGTCAGTAAGGGTAAAAATACTAGATGAAGATATCCAAGGAAATAGAGATACTTTCCATAACAAAAATACCGCACTATCGTATTATATAAGCTATTTGGCGAAAAAGCCTTTGATTAAACGCCTCATTATGTATATCGCTAGTGATAGGTTTTACAACTCGCTTAGCCTCATCCCTTGAGTCTAGTGGGAACTGCACAACTTGAATAGAGAGAATACCCCCAGCTAGAATCGAAAGATATATAGGATAGACCCGGGAGTGACTAGCCTTAGCGATTCTTAGCTATGAACAACTTTCGCTCAACAGCTCATCACTGTTACTGTGAGAGATGACTTGGTCGAAACCCAAGTGCGAGAACAAGTTATCTTCCATGTAGGTGAGGCTTAGTCAAGCACAAGTTTGGGTATTTGCCACATACTCACTCCTTACTATTAATGGTATCATTGCCAAGCGTGGGAGATCACATTTAGGGTTGTGTTGCTTTTGTCTGAGTAATAGATCTGGTCCCATTTAGTCTTGAATAAATATCATATAGAGAAGAGATGGACAAAGAAGCCTATCAAAAGGGGCCGATGGGTCGCCCCTAATGCCTAACAAGTCCCATGCCATTCTTGGTTGGACCAATCATAGATTTCGTTCCTTGTCTTTTTGCATTTTAAGAGCAAGAAGCAGAATTATTGAGATGAAAATGTTTCAAATGTTGTTCACAGGTATTTTTCATTTTTTACAAATTCTCCTTGTGATGCAGGGAACCGTGGCAACTAGGATCTCAAGACGCAGCAACGCCTATGATGCAAGGAATAATAAACTTACATCATGATATATTTTTCTTAATCATTTTGATTTTGGTCTTTGTATCACGGATCTTAGTTCGCGCTCATTTGCACTATAAAAGAGAACCAATCCCGTAAAAGAATGTTCGTGGAACTACCATCGAGATTCTTCGGACCATATTTCCTAGTATCATCCCGATGTTCATTACTATACCATCATTAGCTCTATTATACTCGATGGACGAGGTAGTAGTAGATTCAGCTGTGACTATCAAAGCTATTGGGCATCAATGGTATCGGAGTGCCCCTCTTCACGAAGGTGATTTAAGTGCAACGAAATGCCTTAAAGTTGAATGTGGTTCGCGAAGCATCTGGCTTACCGGTAATCTCCCATTCCCGCTTCGAGAGATTTTCATAACTATAGTATGCCAAAAACGGAGAGTTGAGATGGTTAGGCCTATACCCCAAAATGCTCCCAGAATAGGAGCCTATGGTTCCATTCTTGTTCCTGGAGGCACACATCCCTCTTCTCGGTGTGGAGCAATATAAGAAAAATAGATGCTCAACCTGCAATATCTGATAACGGCGATGAAGTAGTGAATCTATCGGCACCATAGCAGTAGCATACAACTTTGGCCGGCCCAGTAACCTTTCGGAATGGGGGATCCCCGTTGGCAACAACCATGTTAGTAGTTGTGGAACTCCTGTGCCGGGAGAGGACAACCTCGTGTTCCTGCTCCTCAATCTTCCCTTCGCGGATGGAGGTCCTATGGTAACAGCACACATAAGCAACTTGACCGAAGGGGACTAGCGGTTCTACTCCTCGATAGCGGAGCTGTTCGCAGCGAGAAGCAAAGGATGTCGTGAACTGTCGGAGGTCGTAGAGAATTGACCTATTCATAGAGCGATTTTATGATCAATACAGGATATAGATGATCTCTTTCTTTATTCTATTTTTTATCTGGAAAAAAAGAAGGGTAACTCAACTTCTCAGTTAGAGTTAGGGACCGGTTCAGTTGGCATAATGCACGCTGGAACGTGGGAATTCGAAGTCTCATAAACTACTGCTACAAACCAACTTTTTGTTTAATTTATGAACAAACGATATCCGTCAGGCCTATGGATGGAACCTTTTAGATCTACGGGCCGGCCATTCAGGAATCTATACTCTAGCGTTCAACTGTGACCCAGACAGGTTAGGTGAGAAATGTTATTGGGGCCTACAGCTTCGCCGAGCCCGACTAGCATCCCTTTCCACAGCACATTTATTGAACAAAGAAGACGATTAAAGGATCGAATTCGCTTTTCGTGGTGAACTGTCGTCCCATACCTTATGCATGTCTCATATGTGTGGCAACCAACTTTCAATCATATACTTATCACTTTGCCTTGCTCATAGCACTTCTTTCTTCGTCACTTGCCCTACCTCACAACATAAGGTTGAGTGCCCTCCCGTTCTCTCACAACAAAAGAGCAACCGAGAATGAATATGCGCTTATGTGATGTGCTTTGATTTAGTCCTCTAACTCTAACCTTTAGTCAATCAACCATCATTTCCCTCCCAGGAGATACCATTTGCCTTTAAATTCCTTTCCAAGATAAGCTACCCTCTCTACACGGACCTACCTTTGTCAATGAAGGTTGTACTCATTCCCATTTTTTTTAGTTTACAGCTCCAGGAATTGGCACACCATAGGTTGGGCTCTCAATCAACATAGTTGACAGTGTGGATAAGGTAGAAGAGACCCGGGCAGTACCTCATACTATGGGGTCCACTTCCATATGAGGTTCACTATAGAAGTGAGAGTCCCCTTGCTCATTAGCGTACTCAAGGCTCTCGCACCTATGATTAGTTGTCTTAATCCCTTTCAGGACTAGCTTCTCTCTTTGCTTTCCTTGCAGTGATTGCTTGTTTCCTCTGAGGTCCCTCTAACCCACTCGATCTAGTCACATTGAGATTGAGATGGCACTTTTTGGTGCTAATTAGGCTGGACAAGCCTTCGAGCAAAAGATGACTTTCGACAGCATGTATGAGTTTAATCTATTTTATTACTATATTAATAAATATTATACCCAGTAAGTTGTAAATATCAAAAAACTTATCCAAACACATAAATTAAAAGTTACCTTTCACTTATAAATAACTTTTCACTTATAAGCAATAAGCACTTCTTTGAGTTAACCCAAACAGCCCCAATGACTACTATATCCAATTTGCTTGCTAGCTCGGTCTTTATATTAAGCTTTTAGGAATATTGATTACAATGTAATGTAGGTTAAGTTAAGAGTTTTATCTTAATGTAAGATTAATAAATTAGGAAAAATTAATTTTTATCATAAACTAAGAAGCAAAAATTATACCATGAAAGTATTAATTATAGCTCACGTAAAATAATAGATATATCTAGGACCTTTAACTATATAAATCAAAAAGGGGTCGTGGTTTACAAGTGTAGGGCATACATTTTCCCATGAATGTGTACACACGTAATCTACCCTTGAAAAAGAGAGTTTAAAATATATTTTTTAATTTTCATTATGCGGGCAAAGGGTGAAAAAAATTTGTTTTATGTAATGCAAAAAAGATATTATAAAATAAATTGACGTAATTTTAAATGCATCCAAAGCAACATTATATAGTTTAACAAAATTAATCCAACACTAAATTTGATCAACGAATATTGGCATAGACATATGCTATTGATTACAAAAGAAAGAAAAAAAAGGGTAAGTTACTAATGTAACGCTTGGTTAAAGTAACCGTTTCTAAACAATGTCGAATGAGTATATTGTAACGTAGCAAAAGGAGGAAACAAGTTTTATGCATTTTCAAAGTGCGATGGTAAGATCAAAAATTAAAAATTATAATTTTGATCATTAACAACTGGCAAGCAAAATGGGAAAGTAGTAATTGTAACTGACATGAAATAGTAGACCTTTAAATGTATAGATCATATAGTGACCACGGGATACAGCTGTAAGGCATGCATTCTCTCGTACATATGTACACACAAGTTATTACCGGCCCTAAAGAGTAAAGTTTAATATATATTTTTCAATTTTCAGTATGAGGTCGAAAGGTGAAAGCATAAAGAATAATTGACATGAATTATACATAAAAGATATTATAGAATAAATTGACGCAACTCTTAATGCGTTCAATGCAACATTATATTGTTAGAACAAAATGAATCCAACATTAAATTTGATCATCAAATATTGCAAAGACATATGCTATTGATTACAAAGAAAAATAAAAGGTAAAGTGGCAATGTCACATGGTTAAAGTAAGCGTTTCAAAGTAATCTTGTGATGGTAAGATTAGAAATTAAGAAAATATAATTTTCATAATAAACAACTAAAAACAACTGGCAAGCAAAATGGTAAGTGAAGTAGTAATTATAGTTCACGTGAAATAGTAAATAAATCCAAGATCTAGAAGTCATGGGTTACAGCTGTAGCGCATGCATTTTCTTAAGAAGTCACGTGTCACATTCTCTTTATATTGTGTTGCATGCATATTCTCATGAAGTCACGTGGCACATTCTCCTCTTATATTATGTGGTGTTGGTAAGCATACCACTTTCATATATATCCTAGAAATATATGGTTAAAAAGGAATTCTCTAGGACTTCAACAATCCCTAACATAATTTGCATCGTTTGTCTCTCCGAAAACAGGTAGTGATTAATTACTTTGTTCCTAAGTTTACGTTCGTAAATCTATTAGGAATTAATTGGTGCCCTTGTCGAGATATTTTTATTTGTAATGTTTAACAAATCTACAATTTAAACATCAATATTAGTTGAACTCTTGATTAGCGTGAAAAATACTTGGCACGCCGTTAATTTTTTGTATTAAATCATATTTTAAATTTTTATTAGTTGGTTTAAGTCACTGTTTTTGAATCTGGGGATCTTTATTTTGCATTCTAGGGGCTAAATTTTGTTTGTGATTTTTCTTCACAATGATCTTCTAATTTTTTATGTAAAATTTTGTGTTAGATTTCAAGATGCCTGAGGATCCACAACTGAAAAAATTCCGCATCTCTGGCGGCGATTGTAAGTTTATCGATGCTCATTTCAAAAATATATATTGTGTTGCTCTGTGATATAAAATATGTGTTAGTGTATGTTTTTGTCATGTAACTATTATGAAATGAGGATATTCTATAAAATCATCATTAAGATGTAAGTCATTATTATATGCAACATTAATACATTGCTATAAGGACACCTAATTTTGTATAGAAACGTACTGAATGACAGCATTAATAAACCACATCATCTTACACATGTGCAATTTAAGATAACTAGCTTGTGGGTTTTCTAATATTTCGTTATATTATAATTATGTTATTTGTGTCGAATATATGTGAGTTCTTCGAATTCATCATTTCATTAATTTTTTGTTACTTTTAATTGTGTGTGTAAATATTTTTGATTTTATTAATATGTTGAATATTCTTAAAATGTTTTTAATAATAAATGTTTGCTTTTTAGTGTTAGTACTATTATTGAATAACTTTTCGTTAATTATCTAAATATATTGTATTTTATCACTATCCGTTCTCGGTTTTTGCTCTTTTACAGTCCCTCCTTTACAATAATTATTGTCCCCTTTACTTTTTATACAAATATTTTAAGGTGCTTACAAAATATAGCTCCTTATCTTTCTTTGTATTTTTATTTAAAAAACAAAATTATTTTTAAAAATATAGAGGTATATTTTGTATGCACAGTAAATGGGACAGTAAAAATGGGACGAGGAAAGTATTATTTTTTATCTTTGTGGGACCCGGTTATGACGAACACGCCATACCATTCCACTCCATCCCTCTTACGCTAGTTATATATAGGATAAATTTACAGATTATGTCTTCTCATTATAAATCATAAGTTATTAGTTTAGAAAATCATTAGTGATCAATTATCATAAATTATTACTTCTCAAATTATGTTCAGCATATGTAAATCTTATTTAATTTCTTTGAATGTAAAAATTTGTAATATCAAACCAAACATAACCAGTGAAATCCTATGGTAAAGCTTTGGGAAGGTAATATGTACACAGAGGGTAATATGTACATGGATATTATCTCTACCCCTAACATCATTATGTCGCATATGATTTTATTTTTTCTATATTATATATTTTAAGTTTGTAGAATATCTTGTGCCTTTTAAGTGGGAAAGTGAAAGCATAAACAGGGAACTTATCCAGATTATAGTTAAAAGATATTACAAAATAGACTGACATAGATATATAATAAGAAATATACATATAAAAGTCATAGAGAATACAGCTTTATATGCACTTGGGACTATATGTATATGATCTTTCTTCAAACTAAGTTTCTATAATTTAGTTTAAAAAATTCTGTGTTAGCAGTCAAGATGCCGGAGGATCCACAACAGCCCAAAAACCGCGTCCCTGTTGGAGATCGTAAGTTTATCAATCCTCTTGTTCTGATATATATTTAATTGTGTTTCTCTTTGTGATATAAAATTGTAGAGCAGTGCTTTAGGTACCAAATTCGGTATGGGAGAAGTACCGAATGACATGGCAAAGCATTAAAAAAACTACCATCTTCTTGTGCATGCACATTTAGTAAACATTGTCTGTTCTTTTCTTATCCACTCTTACCATGTCCCTTCTTTCAAATCTCTGCTTTAATGCTATTTCACGCATGGTTTTACTATTATTAAGTATATATTTTATTTACATATGTCTAAGAAGGTAACGGTAATATAAACTGAGACTTTTATTACATATACAATCTATTAGATTTTATTTAAGAAAGTTACTTTGCATTTCTTTGTTAAATGTACAATTACAACTCTAAATAATTTTTAAAGTTTTATGTATATAAATTTTAAATAGGTTCATATTGTTATGAATATTTTCAAGGTTATATTTTGGTACAAAATTTATAGGTGATAATGATTCAAACTATACTAACAAATTTAATATATTATAATCTTAAGATAGTATTTTCTTTATAATTTGGAAATGTATCAGTACATAAAATAAATAAGAACAAACTAAACTTTTAATTCGATTTTCATTTTATCCAATTTGATAATTATAATATGTAATAGTTATTAAAAAAATTAAGGAACCAGTATCTTTGACATTTTATGCCTAAGTCAATAGTATAAATATGTTCACAATAATTATTATTATTAAGAAAAGGCAGCAGAGATTTTAAAGGAGGAAATGGAAATACAGGATGAGAAAAGACTAGGGAAAATTTTCAAATCTCTTATATCGTGCATACATGAGATGTGCTTGTAGAATATTGTGACCTCTTTTAGTACTCTTTTCAATATCGAATACTGCACCTCTAGATCTTTTTATTTCATGTTGAATGCTCAACACTCCTCATTAATCTAGAACCTAAATTCTACTCGATTTTCAACTTATGGCCTATATTCATAACAAAAGATCTGGTATGGATTCCATGTTGTCTCGTGTCAACACACGGGCTAAACAATCGGAAGTGAAGGGTAAGAGCAACAAAGTAGATTTCATTTGTGTTTGTCGGATTGACATCAATTAAGAACTGAATGAACTGTCAAGCTATATGTCCAGCATTTCAACATAATCACAGTTTCTCATACATTACATATCATATGTTCTTACAATCCTTCACACCTGCCACTCTCGTCTGCTATCTAACTTATCCTCCCTTTCCATACATATTTCCATTCACCCTCTCGTACAATTCCTATCATATACACACTGGAAGCCCATACAACCCCTACCTAATCAAACAAAACCTCTAAACTTAAGTACTTAACCACTAAACAATCCTCACCCCTTTAAACAAAAACCAACAATACATACATAGTTATCAATCTATCACAGGCTTATTACTATTATAAGACCAACCGAAAACACGGAAATGTCCTTGCTATAGTAATACAAATCACATTACTTTATATTAATACGATACAGGCATACAAACAAGCACATTGTAAGCTAAAAGAAATGGAACAACGAGTTTTTGAGATTTGGACCTTTTAGTGAAGAGAATAGCAGCAATGTGATCTCCAATAAGACACTCAGCAATTGAAGTTACAGCTTTCAATGTTGAATCATGGCCCTGGTTTCCAGGCTTCAATTCCCCTTTACATATCCTCATGATATCTATTCTCTTCTGTGTTCTCTTGACAATTGTTTTGTTCTACCCATTGTAATCTGTGAGTAGCTTGTTTTTTCTGTTTTCAATTTCAATTCGAAACCCTAATTTCAATTTAGGGGAAAAATATGATGGTTTACCATATGCTTACACTCTGAACAAGGCAAAAATGTTCCAGACTTAAAATATTTTGTCCCCCCTTTACTTGTTTTGTCATTTTTTATGCTTAATTTGATAAAATAATAATTTCAGAAATTTTCTTAATTACTCTAAATTAATTATTTCTTTATGCTTAATAGCAATGTCACGTTTGTTTTGTATGTTAAATATTTTTTGATATATTTTGGGATTTTGGTTGCAGTCTCGGAAGGATTTAAGTTTAGTGATGAGAAGAGGCGTGAATCAGTTGAGAGGTTCAAGAACAAGAAAAGGCTGCGTACAATTGCTGAATGTTCTGAGTGCATCGAAGATGATGATTCTGGTACACAGCTTTTATTTAAATATTTTGTTGTGTTCTAATTTTTTGAAAAAAAAAAATTATTATATTATAATTAGTTAGATGAATATTAATAATTGAGGAAGACGGAAGAAAAAATCATAAATTTAACCATTCTAGTATTGTCACTTTTATTGTCCCAATTTTTATTGTCACTTTTAAGAAATAATTTTCAGTGTATTTAGTGAACATTAACTTTTTGATTGATTGAAAACATTTTTTATGATTTTAAAAATCGAGGGTTGTCTTTTCAGATTTGTCGGAAGACGAAAATGCCTCTGTTACATCTCTTCAAGGTAACATTATCACCTATTTTTAGTGTACATATATATGTATATTGATGCATCCAAATCTAAAATTCATAATTTATTGATTCATTGATCGATTAATTATTAGTTTTGGAAATTTGTGATAAATGAGAGATTTTATAATTAAAATCATTAATGTATTAATAGTTTTTTTAAAGATTAAATATTAAATTTTCGATAAAAATAAATATGCATATTTTGAGATTTATTTTGCAAAGTAATGATGTAAAGTCAAAATAAAAGCAGCTTCTTTATATCCAAAATGAACATAAGAAAGGTACACTTCACCTCGTAATCAGTGCACTTACCCACTAGTACACATACACACAGAGTATATATATAATCATGTCTGAAGCTGCTGCTGGATATGTCAACAAGTACCCTTAATCTCAAGTCAAAACTGCTCTTAAACTCTCTGCTCATTTAACTTGTCATCTTTGTTACAAGATTTTATTCATTCATTCTTGACTTCTATTATTTTTATATCTTGCCCAATTCTTTTTGATTCATTTGTTCAAAGGGGTGTCAAGAAAAAATAGATTATAAATTGTTTATGGATTCTGATTTGTGGGTGTCTAGACTTGCTGCAGCTAAAAGGCAATTCTTTAATCACCACAATAATCATCTCAATGCCCATCTTGGTTTGTTTGATTCATTCTATCTGTTGTATTTTATTTTATTCTTTTGATTGTGGTACATGTTTGTAGCAAATGCACATGTGCTTCATTATGACATTTATGTGATTTTGGGAGAAATGGAATTTATTGGTGTTTTTTGGTTGTTTCAGAAATGCTGATTGCTGAAGAAGATGAGGAGGAGGATGAGGATGATGATGATGGAACAGGATATCCATGCCCCTACTGCTATGAGGAATTTGATTTCATTCCACTCTGCCATCATCTTGAGCATGAGCATTACACTCAGACTGCTGAAACAGTAAGTTTGTCTCAGTGATAAGTCTTTATATTTTTAATTTGTGAGTTTCCTTTCTTGAATATGTTTTTTTTGTGATTTTGTGGTGGAAAGTTCTGATCTTTGTTGGTTTTAGCTATCTTTTTTGTTGAAGTACTGACGGGCTATTATATATGCGGTTTATGTAGTTTTTGATAGACTGAGACTTTAGGATGTTGGTTGATTATAGTGTTTTCGGCATAGTTGAACAATGTTTGCTTTAGTTGAGTGCTTGGTATAGTTGATGTTGGCATTCTGCGTTTGATTTGTGTAAACAAGTTTTTTCGTCAAATGAGGTAAGGTCAAATGTTTGAAACTTCCAAGCAAGACTAAAGTTCGTTAACCTTTAATAGGTAGGAGAATGTTTCACTTATTAGATGATTTTGCAGGGGAGCTAAGCATTTATTTTTGGTATCTGACTACTTGCTCAAATATAGTTCAGTTGCGTACTTGCATGCCGAATTTAGGAGATATTTGTAGTAGTTTGTAAATATGGAGACATCAGATTGATTGTTGCTGGGGGAGTGGCTATTAGAACGTTTGTTAGTGTGTGATAACTTAGCAGCAGTGTCTTTATTATTTTGTTTAGGAGTTAAAATAAAAGGTTGCTTTATGTTAATCAGTTAATGTAACCACCTATCCGGGACTGCAGTTGTTGATTAGTTTTCTGAACATTATTATAACTTCACCCCAACTTCTATATTCTCTTGTGAGTTGCATATTCTAAATCGTGGTGAACTTCTATTATTACATGTAAGATCTTAGTATTTCTTACGTATAACCATGTACACGAACATCTGTCAGAAAAATCTTTTGTAAACTGGCATAATATATCCTCCTGCAAGCTATATTTAAAAATTCACACTGTTGTGTCTTCAATCGCTTTAGTTATCTTGAGATTTTAACTCAAACTTGTCAACTAACAAATTCTTTATAGATGTATTTGTGTTATTGTTGCTTCGTTTTAGGACAATATTATAACTAATTAGGCTACAAACGCGGCAATAATGTTATTAATTCGTTTTATGTGAGCTTTACTGACCGTTTTCCTTCTGAATGTCTGCCATATACTTTCCATGCTGTTTTGTTCAGAAGTGAACAGATATTATATGAAATAACCGGCAATCGTGAAGTTATATGTAAACTTTATGTAGCACTTGCATTGTGATTGTGAGCATCCCCCGTTGTAAGACAACATGGCTACACTACTTTCACCATGCTAAACACAAAATAAGATGTTGTGCGATGACACAATGTTGAGAGTTGTAACCTGAGACTGACTGATCTTTTGCTCTATATATATTTGTGCAAGTCTTAACAACCAATTTTTCTTGCAGATTTGTACTATCTGTGCTGAAAATGTCTCTGGAGACATGCTCCGTCATATTACAACCGATCATGAACCACTCTTCAAGATATCCTGAAAATGAATATTAATTATTGTATTTTTTTTCTAATGCTTTCTCTGTGCACATAATTATACTGTTATATTAGTCCAATTTCATTTTTTTCTTTAACTGAAAATCACATAGCCATACAGCAAAACAGGTTACGAAAAATTCCGTACCCTACCAGTCAGGAGCTATCTCTCTTGGGGAGGGATATGCGTGAGGCCCGCTTAAAGACGCTTTTAGCAGGCAAGGGGAAACAACAGTCAAGCAGTGGCGCTTCGGGTTCCCTTCTGTCATCAGTTCTGTACCCCGCTCCTGCAGTGGATGAAATTTCGAAACTAGTGATCTCCTGTGCAGAGGAATCGTCCAAAGCAGTTGAACCTCCACAACCTATCTGGCAGTCTAGGTAGGAAAAAACGATTCCTTTTCCCTACTTATTTTAAAACCCATTTTTGTTTTTGTTTATTAAAAGTTGAACCTCCTTTATTATGACTCGCATTAAGTCAGCTACTTATTTGGGTGAAAGTATGCCACATTTTAAATCAGCTTGTAGATTAGAAGCCTCGTAGTATTAGTAACACATAATAGCAATTGATTAAGGACATGTTTGTTTAGCGAAATGAAGCATGGAGTGGAACATATCAACCTTTCGAAAAAAAGAATTCTATGTTCATTTTATGAAGAGGCATGGGATTGATAGTCTGACTATGTATGTATAAGCAAAGCTAGAAAAGGGAATTATTCAACATCTCCCTTAACCCAGTGTCCAAAGGGTTTAAACACCCATGCCTCCTTCAGGCAAAACTACCGTCTATTCTATTATATGTGTGAGTAGCATATGACACTGATCCATTGCATACTCATGTTTTGACATTAGTTAAATTGTATTAGTCCAGTCAATAGATAAACCCATGTCCATTTTATACCAATTAAAACATGTACTCTTATTTGGGGGAGATAGAAGCAAATGTTTATAATTTTAGTCCATCTTTCATTCCATTTCAACTATTTGAACTATAATTCTAACCCACTTGTTTTGGAAGGAATGCTCCATTCCATTTCTTCATCAATGTACCCATAATCATAGAATATTTAAACTCCCTCGCGTTCATTCACTATTCTATATACACCAATATCTCCCTAAATTTGTGTATAAGTTTATATTCCATTCCTTCCCCATTACATCTCACTAAGTAAACACAACTTAAATTAGTCTTTCAGCGACCAAAGTGTTTATAACAATTGACTAAAATTGTTGTAAACAAACATAGGCAGTCACTCATTCTAGTTCAGGATCAATTACATTAACTGTAATTATATGTAGTTCATACAATTTAGTAGTTATTGTCTTAAGAAGTTATGTACATATTTCAATGAATTATACTGTCAATTTTTATTCTCTCTGTTACCCAAGGCCTATTTTCCTAAAATGTTGTGCAACTTTTGTCTTGCTTTCTCCATCATGCAGTTTGGATCCATCTTTAAGCAGCGAAGAGCGTGAAAGGAGAAAAAGGCAGGCTGCTGGAAAAGCTGCTTTTGTGCGAAGTCTGGTGTTCTCAACCATGTTTGAGGACTAAGTAAATTACTTGTTTTAATCCCTAGTTATCATAAGGCTTGAATAGTAATGGTCCTTACTATTTAACAAGCCATTTGGTACCTTGTTTGTTTTCTTTTTTATGGAGCAGCCAGATAAGGGCGGCACTGTCAGAGTCTTACTTTTTCATGTGTCGCTGACTTTACTTGTCTTGTGCTACTTGTAAGACATAAAATGATCTTTTAGCTACCCCTAAATTTTTAGATGACTTTTTTTAACTACAAATAGAATTTTCTGCTCGCTATGGATGCCATATAGAAACTAAATTGCTGATGCGCTTGTTCTCAAACTAGGAAGCGTCTAGTTTGGTGCAGAAGTAGCACTACTGTAACAGATGGAACAGGTATTAGTTTGTCACTTTTTCCTTTCTCGTGAGTCATATCAGTGTGATACAATTTTGTTTGGTACATTCTTCTTTCTATATTTGATCCCAGTGGTGCTATAGGTACAAAGGAACCTCTTTTCATATAGATTAAACTAGCTGATATAACCTGCTTTGAATCGGGAAGGAAGAAATTCTTGTCGTAGTCATTATTTAGGGAAGGAAAATACTTGCCATACAAACCTCAAACCTGTTTTTATTGGGAGCTTCTAAGGTTAGTCTGTCAATCCTGAATTATGAGAAACAAGCTATAGTGATATACCGACACCAATAGATTGTATGTCACCCAGGTAGCATCCGAAACCAACCTAGCCTTTGTAGTCTTATTCTCAAGTTTGAACTTGCCTAAATTTCATATGGGTCCGTAGTTAGATCTGGCATACTTGTTGTCTGACCAATAGATCATATGTCACCTACCCATCACTCTATCAGCTTGATCACACATAGGGCACAACTAAACAGCTTCATCCATATTGACTTGTAGAGTTATCAATGCGCTAGTTTGATGAATTATATGAACCTGATTATTCTCACACTCTCCACAGTTCGCAGCTTTTACTGATGTTTGTGGCCATTGCTTAGTTTCGCAATTGGTTTTAGGGAATAAGAGGGCGTTTGGTTTATGGTTAATGACCTTGATTAACGGGAATCGGAATCCGAAACCCAGTTGTTGGTGTTTGAATTAGTCATTTTGTGGTATGGAATGAGAACTCATTCCCACTTTATGGATAAATCATCACTTCCACAACTCTTGAAATACTCATTCTCATTCCTGCTTCATTTTTTCATCTACCATCTAAACGTCCCCTAAGTTATTCTAGTGGTGTGTTGCTTCGCGCGACACCTCCAGTCTCCAGATCATGTGGCTTGTTGCACCACTAAACGTTGATATCCACCTAGTTAATATGAAGAGAGCTTAGCACAAGCATTTAGAAGAAAACTACAAACAGTTAAAGATTCATTATATGTCCCAAGATACATATGTTGCTGTGGAGAAATGAACAGACAATAATATTTTATACAATCTCGTAAATGACTTGCTACCATCTAACATCAAAAAACACAACTCATAAAGCGAATACCAGAAACCTTGAGCTTGATACAAAAGAATATTTCTTCAGTATAGTTGAATTCTGTCTTGAATGTGGACATTCAAGACCTACGTGCCTTCGTATATTGACAATCTACTTTTCAACATATACAATGGTAAAAACAAAAGCAAATATAATTCCTAGATTGGATTTCTCATATCAAAGAGTCCTCTGACACGACTGTCAAAAGGGAGTATTTCACTTTGATTCTAATCTTCCCTCCGTCCACACATAGCTTTGCACCGGTGACCACCCAATATCCTGGTGCTTCCTCTGGGCCTCTTACCATTTCCTTCGTATCTACAAAAGAGAACATTTTTGGCACTTTTGCTGGCGAAGGCGGTCCCCCAGGATAAACTGCTGAATTCAAATCCACCTTGGCTGGCACTGCTGGTTCAGTCAACGGAGAACTAAAAGGTGTTGTGATCAGCATCGACATCAATCCTGATTTTCGTGATGTCATTGTATGTCCATCCCACTCAGACCTTCTGATAATAGTAGATGCTACCACAGAAAATCCAAGCCTCAAGAAGAGGACTTTTTTCATACCGATACCCTTGACCTCAAACCATGCCTTTGTCACAATAGAGGCAGAGTCATCATCAATCCGGGCTCCATTATACTGTACCGGTTGAGTGCATACATGTGAAAATATGCTCCACTTGACAGCCTCTAAGTAGCCTTTTTCTGCTGGCTCATCATATGGTTCATAACTTAGATCTTCAGACAGTTGCAGGGTCTTTGGAAGAGTTGTTAGGTGCTGAATATGGATGGCCAGGTGGTCACTCTTCTTACCTTCTAAGTATAATCTGAGTCCAGTCACAGGCCGATTTTCAGAATCAACCTGAAAAAAAATATTTTCTAAATTTAGAAGGAAAATATTGAATTTAAAAACTGAAAATTTTGCTTCCATTAATTATATACCCTTAGAATAAAACATAAACAATGTATAGACTTAAAAGTGAAGTTTCTCATCGTAATTCCTGAAAGGAGCAGATTTATCGTAAAAAGGACAAAAGCAGCTTCAACATGTCAGATCTTATAGCATTCGTAATCAACCATGTTGTTACATCAGGACGGCATTTTTCTTATTGCGTTGCTTTTTGTGATGTTCTCGTAAGTATCAAGCAGTGTCTATAAACACAATGTGATATTTTTGGGTTATATATCACATGAAGGGTTAGATAATCGAAAGAACTTTCACTAGTGTTCTAGACTAAAGCATTTGTAGTGGATTACATTCCTTTTTTGATACATGTAATGCAGCATCAATAAATTACCTTTACAGTGTTGACATAAAGTTTAGGGCCCATAAAAGTGAACTTGAGTGATGGAGAAGCTTGTTTTTGGCGTCTCGGAGCAAGTGGAAGATCACCATATGCTGGAGCCCATTGTCGAGGTACTTGAAACTCTAAAAATTGTTGGAGTTCCTCCATAGGTGGTTTATCTGCACAAATCAGTCACTCATCAGTCTTCAAAAACAGATGAAATAGACAAAAAGGGGAATATAATTAAATGTGTGAATTTCAATCAGATACAGAACACACACTCCTGGGACATTCCCCGCTTAAAAAATGAGCCATAACACGAGTATATGATAATATTTTTAGGAAAATAACAACAAAACTCTTTTTTAATAATAATAATAACAGTAAAACAGGTCCACTGGTTTGCATCAAAATATAATACGTCCCAAGGTAGGAAAAAACTATAATAAAAGTCGGTATGAGTCATAAAGTACAGCAATGGCTTAGCTTCAACAAGATAAGCCAAACTTAATACAATGGACTTGTTAAGTAAACTCTTACGTTAAGCTTAAAATTAGCAGACAATGCAAAATCCTGACATTACTGCAGAGGATGGCATTACAAATTCTCACTCAAATCCGAGTGAACATATCCATGTGCTAAAGGTTTTCTATTGTCGAATTTTGAGGCACCTGGGGCACTGTGCATGTCTTCTTGTGAAATGTATAATTACCTAGCCTTAACCACTTAATTCTCTAATGGTTCAGACACTTGGGTATGTTTAGAACTCTCACAAGTTCATTTCTATCTGATCAATAATATTAACTGAGATGAAGGTAATATATAGTTCTCCAAAAAATAAACCGGAAAATCTTCAAGAAAAGTTGATGGGATTTATTAGAAGGGTTAAACATGATATCTGAGTACATTCTGTAAATAGTCTGCAAACCATGGTTTTTGCTAATACACATAAGCTTGAAGAAAAAGCCGTATAACAAATCTCTCGGGGGAAACTCAAGCTGTTGAATAATAACCTACAGTTTTCTGCAAGTATTCAAATTCCAAACACCAATCTCTAATTCAAGTTATACTATTCTCATGAATGTATACGCTGTTCTATGCAGATCAGAATATGCAAATTAGTTGTGCAGCAGCCAGCAACGGACCAGATACTTGAAATCTTATTTTCAATTCTGCACGAACATACACCTTAAGGATAATCTAGTAATAATTTTTCAGACCAATGATAAAAAAAAAATTACGCCCTCTGCATTTTGTCCACAACAGTTTTGCAGACAATTATAGCAGATTGACAATCCATTGATACATGATAATTGATATTTATACGAGAAGTTTAAAGTACCGACAAGGTGCCTACAAGAATCAAGGAGCACAAAGAGAATTATACTTACATCTAAGGTAAAGATTGATTGCATGGCTTAGAAATCCACTGCCGCGAACACCACTTAAAAGTGAAGAGATTGGCACAAAGGACATTGATATAGCATTAGGATACTGTGATACAGTTGAAAGCCACTTTTGATGACTTTGCCCAATGTCAAAACCCCCACGACGAATACGGATGCTTAACAAATCCTAAAGCAAATTAGCAAAAAAAACTGTTCAGACTCAATCTTTGATGCATGCCATACCATACATAAATACATACTATACTGAATATCCAGCTTACATCATTTTTCGAAAGAGAAACAACAGGTGATCTTAGCGTGCTTGCAAACGGTGTATTGATATCCCAGTTTAAAGATTTTCCATCCTGTAATAAGAATAGAACAATCAGCTAGTGGGCAAGGTTGTTCTGTAGGAAGTTCTGAAAGTAGGGATGTGGCTTGTGAGAGAGAACCTTCTGCATTTTAAGCCATAAACTTTACCAGAATATACCATGCCTATAACAAATTTGCAGATCGTGAAATATAAGTAGTGAAGCGTCAAAATTTTGTAAATTTGCATTTAACATCATGTTTTATTAGGATGGAACCCTAGCTTAGAGATGAGAGTTCCAGCTAAAATGTAGGAATTTAGACTTCGCTCACAAAATCAACTAACAAATGCAGGAAATTATTTAAAAACACTTTCCTCAGTTTTTTTGGTATGATAGGCATTAAGTTTATAATAATGCAAAATTAAATACTTCTGTTAAGAACTAATAGCTATATGCTATAATATGCAGTGGTATTTTTATTTACTTTAAGAAAGGTAGGATACACAGCACTGCTGCAGGGTACCAATTTTTTTAACACAGCTACTGAGAACTAAACCCTGCATAATACTTAACTTCACAGTCAATACATGTTTGATTAATAGTAAATGAATTTTACTATTCCGCAACCTACTAAATACAGAAAAGAGGCCGATGAATCATATGCAAACAAAATCTAATATATTGAGTTAGCATCGCAGAAGCCTGGCAAATTTCAGAACTATTCACATAGCTTCATTGGTTTAATATATTACACATGCCCTGGCAGACTTATTTTAACTGCATTTTACTAATTGCAATTCTACAGTGTTATGTACCTTCTGTGTTCCTGATGATTTCTCCGGATTTTGTGCAAGATTTTCATCTACATGTTCAGAAAATTTTTGATCGGCTACTTGCTTCAACACTTTCTGCACCTCTGTTGGCTGAAGATTTGAATTTTTTAGCTGCTTAAGGTGGATTACATCTTTACCTCCCATTGTTACCCCAACAACAATATGAGTACCAAATTTTTCAATGAACCTGCAAATCAGTTGATGAAATTAATCTCTATAATACCCAAAAGTGTAATAAAGGTTGAACATAAATACTTACAAAAGCCTCAAATAGTGCTCATGCATCCAAAGGGAAACATAATTTCTCAGCAGATAAATGGTAAAGCAATCAAAAATAGCTGGCAAATAATCATTTTACATAATATTTAGATTGCATACAAGCACGAAAGATACTATGCCTAAAATTCTGGATTGTTTTGTCTAGTTGAAAACTCAATGCAACTTATTCTGTTTAATCCAAGGTCCATTTCAACGCATACTGTATTTTTTTTTTTACATCCCGTAGCAGGTCATTACTTCAACAACCTAATGTTTTGAATGGCATTTCAAGTCCTAGATATATAGCAAGAGTTACTGGACATTTAAATTGACTTCCTTAATTCAATATAAATTCTTTTGTATTGAGCCATGTTACATATCGAACATATATATCTGTGTCTTAATGTCAGAAAATAAATTTGCACTTCCTACTTTCAACTACTATTCACGCATTAACGAAATTCCAAGCTATCATCGATTTCTTAATATTGTGCAACTGAAATTAAAAATTTTGTACAAGTCACACCTGAGTATTTACCGAATATGATATCACAAAATAAGAAATATACAGGAGCAGGATCTTACTCAGCAAGCGCAGCTGGATCCCAAGAAGAAGGCACTTCTCTCTTCACATGTTCCGACAGTGTTATCTGGGATTTTGACAGCGCTATATTGTACATTGTAATGAACCAGCCATCAAAAGCTAGAGTTTTTGTGGTCGAAGCATCCTTTTGCCAGCAACTTTTAAAATCAAACATTGTGTTGAACAGACCAGAAGGTATTTTGCCAGATAAAGAGAT
The DNA here is from genome assembly GCF_001625215.2 of Daucus carota subsp. sativus. Classification (NCBI taxonomy): domain Eukaryota; kingdom Viridiplantae; phylum Streptophyta; class Magnoliopsida; order Apiales; family Apiaceae; genus Daucus; species Daucus carota. The sequence continues at coordinate 17,147,346 of NC_030388.2, read as the reverse complement.
GCCCTGATTAAAATGCTCCGCCATCTATACAATTAGCAATTTGTTAGCCAAAGCAACATCTTAAAAAATGAATTCCATGACTTGCAATATTCACAAATAACACAAAAAATGCATCCACAGTGATAATTAAACACTAGTACACAACTAGTCTACTAAACCCCGGATTGAGCAAATCAATGAACATATGATATATCACCAAACCAGCTGAAAAATGCACCAGTTAGCTTCATTGTTACTAACATAAACCAATTTGCGAAAAACATTTGGGCAAACAAAACAATTCATAAAAATCCTTTCAAACATGACTACACAATGTTACCAACAGTAATATAACAACTGCAGCATTAGCCAAATTTTCACGAGCAATTCCAAAAGGTCTCATGGTAATGGGTTTTTCTAGTATGTGCCCACACTAACTACTACTTTTTATATAAATGGAAGATTTTCATTGGTGAAGAATTTTGTATACGCAGAGCCCATCATTATTAATAAAAATTGTAGCCAATAAAATTTCAATCACCTATCTAAAAAACGTTTCTTAGGGCACACTAGAAAATCCGTATAATAATTAGTACTAATATATATCAGCACAAACATAATAATTCTCCATTATCAGAAAAACCATCAAGAATGCACAAAAAACAAAAGTCAATCCTAGTCAACCACAATCATTAAACAAGAAACACGCAACAACCACATATTCCAACCACACCAATCAATAATTGACCTGAGCAAACGAAAGAACATCGGAACTAAACCTCGTCCGCTCCCCTCTACCACAACTAATCGAAGCCGAAACATTCGACACAATTCTGCCACAAGGCAACACCATCTCCTTCCTCGTACTATGATCCAACACGATCAAACCAGAGCCTGAAGGCCCGGGTTTACAAGCAGACAAGCGAATATCATCCGTGATATCATAGCCTGATCCTATGGCTAACACGGCTTTCTCAGCTGCTGTTTGAGGATCCAACTTATTTGCCATGAAAATAATCTTAGAAAAGTGTGTTGGGGAGTTTTGACGAGTTTGTAGTTGTGGTAATAATGAGTTTTGTAGTAAGTAGTTGTGGTAAGAAGAGGAAGGGATATGAATGAGTAAATTATGGGATTGAGAGAGTAATTTGTGAGAGAGAAAACGAGTGAGTTATGGTTTGAGGATTGACTGTGTTTGTGTGTTTGGTCTGTGTGAATGGGGTTGGCGGCTGTCGGCTACTAGTGCCACGTTGGCTTTGACTTGGTTTACTTTTCTCATCATTTTTCAACTCACTCGGATAGGACAGGATAGTCATCATATGCTGTCATGGGAGTATTTCCGGAGACCATCCTTATTTTTTGTCTTAAAAATATGGTGGATCTCAAAATGTAGAAAATTCATACTCCCCCGTATTTAAAAACTTTTACTCTCTCAGCCCGGTTGGATAACTCAGTCTGTCGTCCCAGGTCCTGGGTTCCATCCTGGCTCACCCCGAGAGTTATAAGCCATATTTGTCAAAAAAAAAAAAAAAACTTTTACTCTTTACCAAAAAGTATTTCAAATTATTTGTGCATTTCAACTTTCAAAAGAGTGTAGTCAATATATATATTTCCAAAATGAGGTTTATACCACATCTTACTAAATTATATTTTCTAGATAAAAAATATGCCACATATTATACTTGGTCAATGTAATAAGTATGATATTAAATGAAAATTTTCTCCAAAAGTTAGTATTTGTTAATATGTGTAATTTGTTTAAAAGTGGACATGTGTTATGAAACGGAGGGATTATATTTGATCTTATAAATTACGCGTAAATTAATAATTTATCTCATGTAATGAATAGTTCCGACATACCAAACGAGAAAAGTTTAAAGAACAAGAGGGAGTATTGTTTTGTGCTGAGGTTTTTTTTTAACATTTGTTATCAATAATAATTAAAAAATTAATAATCAAAATTATTGGTAAGCATAGATGGTTGAAATTATATAAGAGGGTTCTGGTACAAACTTATAAATTTTTTTATTCTTTTTATTTTTCGTATGTGTTAATTATTAGTTATAAAAGTTATCAATGTTGAAAATAATTGATAATACATCACTATTTATTAGAAAATATATAAATAAATTATACGTTCAACACATATATAATTTGAGTTCAACATTTTTTAACATACTTTGTTGAACATCGGTTAAAATTGTGTTAGATTAGTACAAAAACTACTTTTACAATGTAAGAACTAAGTTAAACGTATTATATAATTAATATTTATGTTTCTAGACCCTAACCAAATCCGAGAAGTATAGTTTAAGTATCTTTATAAATATATTCAACACAATGATAGTATTCTACACCCGATGTTGAATGCATGATTTTATTTATGTGTTATTTTAAAAATTGTGATATTTTTTAAATAATTTTCATCATAAATATTTTTTATAACTAAAGATTAACATGTTGGGAGAAATAAAAAAAATCAAAAAAAAAAGTGTGTGAGTTTGTAACTTAACAAGTTTTTATTTGATTATATATAAAAACTTAAAATGCGTAATTTTTCAAAAAGGACATGTAATTTAGGATGAGAGAGTATATTATTAGAGAACAATGATAATGTGATTCATAGATATTTGGTTTTTCCATGCCTAAGATAATCACATTCCCTCACTATAAACTTTTACATAAAGAAAGTCGTGTGTTTCACTAAAACTTATCAGTGTCTTTCAAATTCAAGTATGTGTTGGATTAATCTGGAGAAGGCGGGAGAGAGAGAAATAAATCTTGTCTCGGTGCTAGTACATCATCTATCCTTGCTCAAGCTTTCGGGTGGATTACCAATAGAAAGTAGGACGTGAATAGACTACATGGTGGTTTCAAGGACCTCTTTTTAACCATTCGAAAATCTTCACTGAGTTAGAGATTCAATTGTCCATAATAATCTTTCTTATTTATACATGGATCTAAAGTTTGGGTTTCAATTTTATTATTTTTATTACATTTCCGCTGTGTATGATACCTTGAAACCTAACAATGGTATTAGAGCTACATGTATAAAGAGATGATTTGGTTACATGTTTACTGTATTTGATGTTTATAATTTTACGAATTATCTGGGTTTTGAGATATCTATGTATAAACTGTTATGACGATTATATATGGTTTGTTGTGTTGTTTTGAAGATCTATATGTATATGATAAGAGATACAGAGTTATAAGACTCATCGGAATCATTCCGGATCCAAAACTATATAAGATATGGAATCTGATGAATATTATTTTTTGGCGTGAATAGTATTTTCAACTGAGTTGGATTAGGTAAAACAACTTTTCAAAATAGGAAAAATGTCACGAGCAATACTCATTGCTATGCCATGACATACGTCATTTTTTTTTTGGCGATTTAATGATGTTAAACTCGCAAATGCTTAACCATCTCATATTTTCTTTGATGTTTTACTTGTTTTGGAAATTGAGAAGCCATATCTTCATTTGCAGATTTTCCTTAAATGAACTTCTAGAACTCTCGACATCCTTTCTCTTATGACTAGTTGCTAAGCCATCAACATCAATTTTAGTGTTACGAACGTAACTAATGAAGAAATCAGTTGGAAGTAAATAATTCATTACGTTGTGATTCAACATTATCAATGCAATAAAGGTACCATATACAGACTTGAATATCAGGCTCCGGACGATTCAAGTGGGCCAAAAAAAACATGAACCTAAATCGTACATAATTTTGTAATGGTGATCATTCGGTTTATGTTAACTCGTTGAATTGATTATATTAAAATCAACTATAAAATCGTTTTTTATATATAAACTTTTTTCATATTTTTTCACTTAAATTAGTCCATTTTTCAAAGTTTAATATTCATTTATAAGATTTTTTTATATACGATAGTATGACTGATTTCATAAAATTTTATGTCCAGTTTATCACTTTTGTCCACCTTGATTAGAATGTTCAATACCAAAATGATAACACAGAAAAAAAAAAATTAATATTCAAACTATGTCATTCTTTACTGTATCATAACATTTTTTTTACAGTTTTACAATATTTTTTTTACCATTTCACAACATTTTTTTACCATTTGACAACTTTAAAAGGTTACGTCCGTTTCCCTAGTGATCTCTCCGGTGGTTCGGAAGGGAAGAGTCCTCGTAAATGCAGCACTCCTTTTCTGATCTAACTCCCTAAGATTAGCACCAATTGTCTTGTTGTAGTTCCACAGTGGAAACATGACATATTCATACTAGTAGGCGACTTTTTTAGTAACCAAAGAAAAACAATATTGTGGTGTATCCATCTGAACACATCTTTATCCTCCTAACAGAGATATCATTTAGGTTGACATGACCAAAGATAAATATTTTGCCCTCCTCCAACTCATTATCAATTAATAGAAAGCAAATATCGAAACCATAATTAACATTCAAAATTGTAACTGCCCCAAAATCAGTCTCACTCCTTGCTTTAACAACAACTGTCCCCCCTTTCATTTCATAATTCACCGGAATGATGTGAGCCACGGAGACAATCACCTATCATGGGTCGATGCAATCAGTTGCCCAACCAAGAAAATATAATTATTGATACTCAAGAAATACAACAGGTTCATCACTATATTCATTTTCATTATCACTATGTTAATGAGGATGAAGCCGTAAATCATGAAAAATTTACCACCGAGCCAACTCAAGAAAGGCGTGTCGAAATCGAGAATCGTTATAACGATGTGCCTTAACAGAGGTGGGTCGTAGCTCAGGGGAATGGAAAAAAATATCAAAAAATTTCTTTAGCCTAGCCCAAAAATTTTGTAGCTAGCCGAGGTGAAATTTATATTGAGCCTAATTTTTTCCATTAAAAAACCTTTAGCATACTATACGGATTACATAGACGCAACATATTTCAGAAAAATAAAAATAAAAAGACTCATCACAAACAAGCATAACAAAAGCATAACTACTCGGTTAATCATTAGTTTGGGGGCTAGAGATAACAACTAACAAATCAATTAATCTTCTTCTTAATTTAGAATTTATCTTCTATTTAGATTTTATAATTTTCAATCTTATTTAATCTCTTTCAATCTTTTTTTTGGGTAATAAAATGGCAACTCAAGAAAAAAAGAGGGAAAACAACTTTGTTATCGTTTTTCACACGAAGTAGCGTTTTGACTGAAAAAGCTCTATCATCTAGACGAGGGTTATACGAAATTTAGCTGATACAATACAAGTTACTGCCCTAACATTGCAATACCCACTACTGCCTAACCTTGCAATACCCACTGCCCTACTGCTCATGGGTTCAGGCTCGGGTCCAAAATTGGATACTACATACTGGGATGGATATATGTTGGTGGTAATAATCTACAATACCAATTAGATGGCTTTATTTATAATAAATCAGTTTCGGAGCATGTTGGGCTTAGCTCTAGCATGAATTATGATAATTTGTGTAATGTGTTATTCTTAAAATTAAAGATTGATAAAAGTAAGTATAGTTTAAAGCCATTGTATAGATGTAAAAATCACGATGACATGAAATTTGGCATTATGCTGATGGAATATATGATGATGTTGAATTGATGTTTGGAGTTAGTAGTCTCAAAGGGATTGTCGTTATTTGTTGAAATTTATTTCAAAAAGTTTCAAATTGTGAAAACATCATAACTAGTTCTAGTGTTGCGGAAAGGAGTAGTTATGGGCAAACGAATAGTAGGCAAGATCTGGGTAGTAGTCAGTTTAGGAATGATTATGAAGTTTTTGAGAGTTCGATGGTGGTTGATATATCCAAATGTATGTCTTCATTTTGATAGTGTAGAGTTGGCAACTAATGAGTTACCTTTGGGGTTGATGAAGGAGAGGCTTTTTAAAATGAAAGAGGATTTGACACATGTGGTAAAACACTTTCATATCAACAATCATCAAGAGATTATAATCACTCAATCAGATTCATTAAATTGGTATGTGGCTTGAAAGTGTAAATGTGATGGTTGCCTTTAGAAATTGATGGTTAGGAATAGGAGTGCATATGAGAAATTTTAGATAATGGAGACTTCGGGACAACACACTTGTATGAGTTTCCCTAATTCGATGGAAACTCTATAATCATTTAATTTGGTACAAAGGTCAATTGGTTATTTAACGAGGAATTTAAGAATCGGAGGTATTTTCTAATTTGAAAGTTAATTCAAGGGATTCCATTTTGGATTTTAAAATTAATTTTCTTATGTATTGTGTGTTATTTGTTTGTAATATGATGTGACATTCAAGATATTGTGGACTTTTAAGCCATGTATTGATGGATTTCAGCATTTTAGACCTGTCATACAGATAGATGCCCCACATTTGTATGAATCTTATCCGGGTATTCTTCTCAATGATACATCAGTAGATGACCTTAGTCATAGTTTACCATTGGCTTTTACAATATTTCTAACAGAGAACATATCGAGTTGGGATTCGTTCATGGAAAGATTGAGGAGGCTTATGGTTGGTATGAGACATGGTATATGTGTCATTTTTGAAAAACATACTGAGATTATGACAGTTATGCAGAAGCTGGGACGGAGTGAACCACATTACCATCACTGTTTCGGTGTGAGACATCTTACTACAAATTTTTCTTTTAAAAAAACACAAAAATACTGGATTGAGGGACAAATTTGTTGAGTTGTCTTCTCAGGTGCAGCCTAAGAAGTTCGATACTCCCTCTGTCCCAACCATTTCTTTACAGTTTTCTTTTTGGGATGTCCCATCCAATTCTTCACATTTCAAAACTTAACAAAACTAGTCAATTGTCCCACCACTTCCCCCTTTTCACATTATTTTACTACACTATCTCTCTTTTATACATTAAAAATTAATGGGTCCCACCACTTCACCCACTTTTCATTCTCTTTTCCACTACTTTATACTCCCTCCGTCCCATTTTATGTGACCTCATTTCCTTTTTGGGCCGTACCAAAAAAAATGAACCTACAATACTTACTATTTTTGAACACTACTTTTCACTATTACACCCACTACCTCTATATTTTATACTCTCTGTTTATTAAATAAACACTATCACACCCACTACTTTCCTCCACTATCTCAAATCTATTATTAAATATTGATGGGTCCCACCACTTTATCCACTTTTCAACTACATTTACTACCTTTTTCTTAATCTCCGTTAAAGTCAAACCAGCTCACATAAATTGGGACGGAGGGAGTACATATTTCTTAACCTCCGTGCCCAAACCAAACATTAAGAATTGACTAGGACAGGGGGAGTATATAAAATGAGGGGTTGTTGGCACTAGATCCTATGACAGCTGAATGGTTTGAGGATAAGTCTTTGATGAAGTGGTCATTAGTACATAATGTTTTGGTCATTATTGCTGTATTATTATTTAGGATAAATGTTATGATTTTTATTATTTGGAGATTATTGTATTGTTATAGTTGTCGTATGAATTTAAGATATTTTGACGATTGTAATATGAGACAATTTTTATTTTGTTATTTGTTTGTTAACTAGGTTTCTATAATTTTTTGATTGTTTAGTCGTTGATAATTCAATTTTTGTTGTTGGTATCGGGCACTTTTATTTTTTTTTGCTTGTGGATGGCTACTCGTAGCTACTGCCTGGATGTGTGAAATCATACAAAACGCGACTTCGTGTTACGTTTAGCACAAAACAAATCTTTAAATCGCGTTTAACATGAAAAATGCAATTTTATATGATGTTTTCAGTGCAGAACGTAATTTTCTGTAACATTCTCCGTACAAAACGTTAAATCATTCTTCGTTAAGAACATTTACATGGATTTTACATTTACCATTTCCAATGATACATCATGTTGCGGTTTAAGTTAAAACAAAACATGATGTAGCGTTTTAGACTTAAACGAAACACTATGTTGCGTTTTAAGTTTAAAGAAGTGGTTAAGGGTTTACACTCTGTTGGCCCAGGTCCTGAGTTCGACTCTGGCTCACCTCAAGATTGTCTAAGAACAGATTAGTCAAGAAAAAGAATGTTGTATTGTTCTAATAACGAAAAATGATGTGATGTTTTGGATAAATTTCCAAAATACTAGATGATGTGCAGTGGGACTGGATTTCATGTACGTAATATTTGAGACATTCAAATTATATTTAGTTCCATTACACATTTTTAAAAATCTATCCCAAAATAAAAAAAAAGTTCCATATTTAATATTGGTATTATGAATTTACGCCCTTCAAAATATGAGAAAAGGGCCCATATGTCATAAAACGTATATGTAATGTCCAATAACTAAGTTGAAAAAAATATCCTAAATATCATTTATCAACATTGGTATTTTCAATTTAGACACGCTAGATGATTTTTTAACCCCAACAAAATGCTAAATTGTATAGCATTTTATTTTTTTTTAAATATAGTATTATTAATCAATACTCCCTCCGTCCACTTTTACATGTTCATTTTGGAAAAAACACACGTACCAAGGAATAACTGATTCTATAAACTTTTTTCATGAATACCTCTAATTAATGTGGACTACCCCTAATTAATGTCTTGAAAACGTGAATTCAACCAAGTTTTAAATAAGTCAAGCCTTGAAAATAGAAATTATGATTATGGGGATAGATTTGTAAAACTATCATTAAATTTGTTTTGAACGTATAAATGGACATGTAAATAAGAACAAAAATTATTTTGAAAATGGACATGTAAAAGGAGACGAAGAGAGTATCTAAGATGCTACTACTACATGATACAGAGTTAACAAATGATATTCAAAGTATTGTTTGGAAACACAATATTCTTTCTGTTAATAATACTCACTTCCTCCCAATTTATTTGTCTTGATTTTCTATGGTCAAATTGACCAAATTTTAACTGAAATTACATATATAATATAATTAGAAAAAATTATGAAAAAAATATTACTAAAATTTATATCTATTCTATTTTAAAATGTATATTTTCAATTTTCAAGATCATGTAATAATACTCTCTCCGTTTTGAAATATAGGTCGTTTGACTTTTTTGCACGTAATTCTAAGTGTTTTGACCGTATACTAAAAATCATTATATTTGAAATTTTCTTTTTTTGATAAAAATATGTGATATATATTTTTATTCAGAAAAAAATATTTCAAAAATAATAATTTTTAACATGCGGTCAAAAAATTTAGAAATACGTGCAAAAAAATCAAGGGGCCTATATTTCAAAACAGAGACTAATTCCTACTAATTCCTGGTCAAATTTCGGTGAATTTTACAATAAAAAGTCAAATAAGACAATTAAACTGGGTTTATACGGTGATAATGGGGCTACCCGCTACCGACCTCTGAATCTTAAACCCTGTCAAGACGAGCATCATTTATACAATATATATGGAAAACAGCTCCGGCTACAAAGACTATGTCGCCGGTTTACTCGCCGGCGTCTCCACCGTCGTCGTCGGCCATCCATTTGACACCGTCAAGGTCACTTTTATCTCTCTTGTATTTCAACTACATGATTATAAATAATATTTTCTGCTTGTTCATTCAAATATTTTCAAGTATGGCAATTAGATCGTGTTGTATAACATATACTGATAAACTAATACTCGAGTGCTTAATTGCCTTGATTACGGTTTCGATTGCAATGTATTAGCTATTATTTAATCCAGTTCTCCGATTTTTGTAGAGGTTTTGGTGTGGATACAAGTTAGCAAAATTTAGAATGTCATTAGTTTCGCTACTCATAAATTATAATGTGAGTGAAATTCTAAATAATGCTGCTGAAGGCTTTTCTTAGCGACTCCCTTAGGAGCCTCTATTTGCTCATTTTTAAGCAGCATTAAAAATAGTCAAATATTGCTAGAAGCTCCTAGCTTGTAATATATAATATACCATTAAAAGCATGTTCTCTAGTTAATAGTGTAGTCTAGCGATAGAAAGTACTTTTAATGATAAAATATAAACAAGGAGTGAGTGTAAGGAGTATCGTTGGAGATAAAAATACCTATCAATGCCCTAATTTACGAAGACTCGGTTGTTAATATTGTATTTAAGGAGGGGACTAAGAGCATCTCCAATGTTACTATCCAAGTGGCTAGCTTAGATAATCACAACATATAGACTAGCTAACGTTTAAATAGTCAAATATTGCTTAGCCAAGAACTTTTTATTTGATTTTTTTTTTTGATAAATTTAAAAATTAACTTGACTACTTTATAACTTTATTCAACAATCACATTGTACTCATTGCATATACAAGTGATGTAGCTGCGTCTTGCGCCACTTAAACACAACAATTTTTTTATAAAAGATTAACATGACTTTTTATGCGACTGATGCGAGCAAAAACAAGTTTTGAAGAAAAACTCTCATGCATACCATTATCACCTCTAAATCATGTCCTACATTGTGCTTTTTGTTCATGATGGTAGCTTTTATATTTTCCGCTTGAATTTCATCTATCTTACTAGTATCAATGCCCAATGATCCTCATACGAAATTTCTTCTCGCTTTTCTTTTATTTTCTCCTTTCTTTTCTTTTCATATATAATTCTAAGAGTTTATCAATTTGTTCGGTTCTTTCCTTTCTACTTGCCACCTCCCCTTGTTCAAGTGTTCAAGTAAATGTGTTTTTTCTTTCTGCTATTATTTCCTTCCTGTTCCTTCCGTTTGGCATGATATAACAACTTTTTAGCCACTTTTATTCCGCTTTGTCAGTCTACCGAATGGTCACTTTCTAACACATCATTTAAACTCACAGATGTTGGACTGATGGACTATCATTTTGAGAGAGTTTTACTCTTTTTTTTCCTTCCCGTTTCTTTCGTTTGGCATGCACTAACAACTCTTTGCCACTTTTATTCTGCTTGGTCAGTCCACCCAATGTTCTTTTTTTTTTGACACATCATTCAAACTCACACAAGTTGTAGTGGAGGTGAAGATGATGGACTATCATGTTGCGATATTTTTTTAATTTTTTCATCCTCCTATCTATTCCTTCCTGTTCCTTTCTTGTGGCATGCATTACAACTCTTTTGCCACTTTTATTCACCTTGGTCAGTCCACCCGATGTTCACTTTCTAACACATCATTAAACTCACAGAAGTTAGAGTGATGGAGAAGATGATGGACTATCATTTGCGATATTTTACTTTTTTTCTTCCCAAATACTTTCTTTTGGCATGCATAAACTCTTTTGCTACTTTTATTTCGCTTGGTCAGTCCACTCAGTGTTCACTTTCCAACACATCATTTAAACTCACAAAAGCTGTAGTGATGGTGAAGATGATGGACTATCATTTTGAGATAGTTTTTTTCTAATAAGCTTCATGCAAATTTGGGAACATTCTGCAACTCAGGTCAGTAATGGAGATATGCATAGGCTGGAGACTTCAGTTAATGTCCGACGCTTGACCTGTCTTGTTCATTTTGATAAATAAAATAAATAAAAGTTAGTAGACATGCCAAAAAACAGAAACTTATATAATTACCTTGTCTTGTTCAATTATCCAATTTGATTTATACAATCTATATGGTTACATTATCTTTTGAATTCTTGCAACTTCTTGAATTGTTGAGGAACAATTGGAGGTGGATCCTAGCTATTATGCTCGCAATTCTAGTCAAAATGAAAGATAACTAGCTCATCAGGGTTGCTTTAAGAGTATGTCGGACTTGCTCTACTACACATTCTCGGTGTTTTGTTAGAGTTGGTGTGCTGATGAAGCTCGTGCAAGTGTCAAAGAGTAACACAATATCAGAACTTAGGATGAATGTACCGGATTAAAGCATGAAGCTTGTAAAGTATAAGTGTCAAGGATTAACACTCTTTCAGAACTTAGGATTAATGCATGAAATTAAGAAGTGTGTTTTCTGTTAGACCAAGAGGGTGTTCTGGGTTGTAACCTGGTCAAACTATCAGATTGGCTTAACCTAAAAAATATACTTGTTACTTAAAGTTAAATATTATAACTTATAAGCAGAAGATTTTTCCTACTTACAACTTCAAAGTAGTTTTCCTGACTTATCAGTTCGGATAATTATTTCAAATACAGAAACTATTAGGTGTAAAATATGACAAAAATAATACTAACAATACTAAAAGTATATCACGAAAGGGTTATACTGATTTCTGTCCAGTCCATATTATTTAAGTAATTGAAATCAGAATTAATTCCCTACTTTTCGGAAATCAACTTGCAAGACTTTTATTTTTTCTACACATCAGACCAAGAAATTAATTTTTAACTTAATTTTAGTAATAAAATTGTTTATTTATGTTATTATTATTATTTTTTCTAAATTTCAATGGTCCTCTTTCACTCTGTGTTTTGGAACTTACACAAATTGCTAGACAAAGTGCACCTCATCAAAGTGAATTGCACTACAAACATATAATATTTAAAGTATTAGAGTAGGAACATATATGCAGCAATTAGAAATTATGATAAGCTGATATAATGTTATATTGAAAGTTCGAACATAGATTTTTGATAATATTTGAAAGAGTATTGATTTTTTACTTAAGAGTATGTAGATTTCACTTTACTGGTATTACCTCTAACCTTAAATACATAAGATTGAGCTAATAAAAAACAGAGTAAAATAATAAAAAAGGGTAAAATTGCAGAGAAGAAGATAACTGAGTTAAGTAAGCCTCAGTAGAGGAGCTAGGGATGAGATTGGATATATCCGATGGGCATTCTATGTAACCTAAGCTTTTTTACGAATAAGAAGCACTGGTAAAACATGCAGTTGTACTTGGTATCTTTTACAAGGACGGGGGCTTTGGTTGGAGGGACTAAATATTTTAACTTAAGCTCTTGTCAAACTTGTTTAAATCAGGGGTCTACGATATAATTGGGAAGTCCATAACTTGGCACATGACATCGTTTGAGAGGCAAATGGTGTATTCCATGTAAAAAGTTAACATCTATAATACCTCAATTACATATGCATTTAACTTAAGGTATGTTGCTCCCTTGACTTCCGATCAATTTCGGACTGAGTTTAGCAATATTTGCTTCAAGAAATTATTCATTTGAACCAACCAAGCCTGTGTATCTTGTTTTCACAATAGAAAATTACTTTGGTCTAGAGTTACAGTATCTGGCCCAAGAGGATATGGAGATCTGTTAGTTATGTGGTTTTGGAATCCAAATTTTGTACACTCTGTGGGTGGCATTTGTTAGTAACATCGTAATATATTGTAGAACTACTGAATATCAGACATCTGGATTTATATACGCAATCAAGATTCATGCAGAAGTTAAAGTCTGTTATTATGTGTATACGTATATAATGGTAAACTGGGACAGCGGTCAACTTTACAAATTTAAGAATTTAGTGTTATATTATATTATTGCTAGTGAAATATGCTTTTTGTGCAATGAACAACACAATATCAACACACATACATCCAGTGATTTTGGTGCAGATTTATACAATTGTTTTGGAAAAACTGAAGTAGGGATCATGCGTCTCTCTGTACTTTGTTCCTGACGGGCATAAAATAGTAATGCCTTAAATAGTACAGATTACGATAGAACACTATTAAAAGTCAATTTACAGAATAAAAAATATAGGCTTTTGATAGTATATATATTTTTTAATTTATAGTTGCGTTATAAAAGAGTTGTATATACAAAAATAAAATCATTTTGACTTCTATTATAAAATTTTATACATATAGTTGAGTTATTAAAGAGTTAGATATATGATATACCAGATATATGCTATACATATCAACTTCTCTTATGGAATTAAAGCTCAAAAAATGATAGAACTCCTATCAGCATAACAAACTTATATATATATTTTTATCGAACTTTTAATCAATTAAAATGTGATCTGGACTTGATTTTCCAGCCTTCTTTCGTTTTGTTAGACAACAGAAACAGAAATATGTACTTTATTATTAACACGATATATATCTTTTATTTAAAACAGTTTTAAGTTTATATAAACACAATCCAGTCCCTTGCACAGGAAGGCACAAGCTCTATGTGTGCTTGTAATTATCATAGACAACTTGTAGAAGTAACATCTTAAATGGCTATTCGATTGCCATGGTTGACCACTGGCCTAATTTTCTGAAACTATTATTTTAGTACTATTTAATATTATTGTTCTATATATGATGTGCAAGGCCTGTGATTTACAGTAGCTTTACTTCCTCTGGTACTTATGGAACCTATCTCTTCCCTTATGTATTTAAGACTATTGATATTTTAAATCAAATGTGTAGTGGAAATTTAATGTATGAGTGCTTGGCATATTGTAAATTGAGTGATGAATATTATAACTTATTCATAACATTTCATTCCAGTGAATGGATTTCAATACTTTTCTTACAGAGACGATAAAGTGACAGGTTTACACGAATTAGTATATAAACTATATAGATGACCAACTATACTGATTATGTTGTAATATATTAACATATGCTATGTAGCCGATGAAGTCTAGTATACTAGAGTTTTGTTTTTTTTTCTGTTCAAGTGCCAGATAAAAGGTATCTTGATCATTTTCAAGTTGAGACAAAGTGGTCTAGTTGATCTCTTTTATCTTACATCAGTTGGTTAGATGTCCTTTTTGTCATTTGAAAATAAAGTCGATTAATATATTGATAAATATTTCTATTCTCTTAAATAAAATTGCTGTTCATAAGCTCAGCAGACTATACAAAAGCTATATCTGTGGTTCTTACTTCTAACAATAACAATACTTACTCATCAGGTGAAGCTTCAAAAACACAATACTGAAGCTAATGGAATCAAGTACAAGAGTGGCTTGCATTGTGCTACAAGGATACTGAAGACAGAAGGTGTATGGTTTTTTACTTTTTTTTTTTCTTTTTGCTAAGTGGTCTTTTACTTTGTATGAAATTCAAACTTCAAAGTAATTATAACTTATCAAATGATGAACTAAGGCTATATGAAGACTGCTCCTAGATAAAAAAAACTTATATTTTTTAGCTGCCGCAAGGCTTTATTTTATCAAGCCCTTTTTATACATTTTCTGTCAATCCATATAGATGCAATAATTACCATGCTTGCGTAGTTTGGGCTCTATGCCCCATTTACCTTTCTCGATCATAACTGTAAATCAACGTAGTACTGCCTACATCGATAATAATTGCTGTAGTACTAACTATATCGATTATTATTTTCAATTATTGTAGTACTGGCCACTGGGAAATGATTGAATGAATTGTTTTAAAAGCAGCATAGAGGCTCTTCACCCATGAATTTCCTATACCGTATACCCTATAAAAATCTGACAATTTTTAATATGGGTAGATAAGTATGAATGCATCATGTGAAGGTAATACCTTTCTACATTTATAACTTATATTTGTAATTTGATAGTTTAAATTAGAAAACTCTTACAATCAGTTGTACATAATTCATCCGATTCTTTTATGTTGTTTCCTCATTTCCATGCATGGCTCCAGAAGAATGTCTTAGTTCTTCGGTCCACGAATCTAAAACCAAGTGATAAGCTCAAAGTAAAATCTAGAACGGGCTCGAGAGCCCATTACGGGCTCTCGGGAGTCTAGAGTGGGTGCTAGAAGCCTAAAACAGGCACTGAGATCCTAAAACGGGTGCCAGAAACAGAGCAAGAGCTTCCACATACCAAGTTCCTAGTTCTCGAGTCCAAGAACCAAGAACTAGACTTCAAAAATGATCTTAGGTTGGAGGAACAAGTGTCAGAAGACAAGAACGAACAACAGGAGCAAAAATGAAGCTCGTGGGACCAAGTTTTTAGTTTTAGTCCAAAAACCAAGAATCAAGAACTAAATCTGAAGTAAAACATAGAATGGACAATGGGAATGAAGACCATGCTATCAGGTATAAGTTCTTAGTTGTTGAATCTAAGAACCGAGACTCGCAAGAAACATAAAAAGCCTAAAATAGTTATGTCCAAGAAAAGGACAAAAAATAGCTAGTTTTGCCAAAAAATAATTGATAAAATCAATTATTTTTATGAAAATATTACAAATAAGTCTACAACGTACACATATTTTAAAAGATGACTACAAAAAGACTGATCATATAGATACATATAAAGTTACAAGTACAAATTAACTAAATTATATAATTGTAATAGAGCAATATTTACTAATACGAGATGCATCACCTGATCCGATACGACCTTAAAATGATCCCCACTCCATTCAGGACAAAAAATTGGGGAATTTTTTTAAGATGGGGAAGAAAAGTAAAAGACTTGTTTTTTCGAAATTTAGGGGGGGCAAGCGGAGACGAGAATTGGTCTCTCCCCATCCTGAAATTCCCCGCCTCGCTCCCTGAAACACCCCATCCTGCTCCCCGGTCCTCATATATATATATACATACATATATACATATATATATATATCTGTGTGTGTGTGTGTGTGTGTGTGTGTGTGTGTGTGTGTGGTTGCGCTCAAGAGAGAACCAATCCTTAAAATAGAACCTTAGAACCACTGCAGAACTCTAAATTTTAAATAGATTTTTAGGATCTAAATCTAAGTACATGTTTTTTGTATTGTTGTGTGTGTTCAAAAATAATTTTAACATATAATACATAAGCACGACATTTTTTACATGTACAATTCTGCTGCAGAACCCTAATTAATACTAGAAATAAGGCCAAGGGTTCTAAGTGTTCTTACGTTAGGGGTTTTAATAGTAACATGACCTATATATATATATATATATATGTAAATATATGTAAATAATATATTTTATGCAAAAATATCATACTAATTATTAAAAAATAAATATACATTTATATGTGCTTTTTTATTCTTTTTTATTTATTATGTTACATTTAAATATGTTTTGTTATAATAATAATTTTATATTTAATTTTTAGTTATACTATAATTGAATGTTAATTCAAATTCGAGTAGTTAATTAATTACTTTTAGAATATAATTATAATATATATTAATTAATTCTAAAATATTTAGGATTTTACATAAATTCTCGCGGGAATCCTTATTCCCTGTTCAAACTAGTATCGAAGACAAACTAATCCCAAATGGGGATCAGGGCATATTTAAGAATTGGGGGAAAACTAAACTCAGATCGGGGATCGGGGCGAATTCAGGCCGGATTTTGGATTCCAAAATTGGAAGGACGAAGCAGGGATAGTACTCCCTGATCCTGAAGTGACCCGATTGCGATCCCCTTATGATATATAATATTGGAAGCACCGACACTCTAAAAAGGCTGCCGAATCCGTGTCCGACACGGTGACTCAGCCGAGTACGTGTCTGACTCGCCATGTGGCATGTCGACATGCGACACGGGGGTCGACTCGTCACCAACACAGGAGCAACACGTGACCAACTGGGTCCATCAAAAAAAGCCCAAACCCATATGTTTTTATGTCAGGCCCAAACCCATACCAAATGTTATTTACTCTAATATCACAGTCATCATCTTTTTTATAACATCTCTCTCTTTTCATCTTCATTTGATATCCATCCGCCCATATATACATACATCTATATATATATATATATATCACTATATCTCATACTTTCATTATATATATATATGTACATCTTTATATCACTAGATTGCTATGTGATTCTTTTTACACAAGATGCTCATTCGAATGAAAATGCAGAACTAATCTGTGTCTCATTATGAAAGAAACTGTATCATTATTATGAATGAAGTTATTCAATATTTGACATATATGAATATTATATTTTTTTATTACAATTTTATTTGTTGTGTATCTAGTATTCTTTGAGAATCGGCGAATCCCTGTGTTCCGTGTCGCCGTATCCGAGTCGGTGCTTCCTTGTATATAATACTCGATCGAAAAGAAAATATGATTTACTATGTATTTTTCTGATATACTAGTAGGTAGACTTATAGGTGATTTAGAAGCAGGCCCAGCTCAATCGAAGAAGAGCCCTGTGCTAAATTTAAATTTGGGGCCCTTTTGTTGACAAAATTGATTGATTGGAGCCCGAATATATGTACTGTGAGTGAATCCCCAAAACCAGTAGTTTATTCTTGTAGAGATTTTCACTGTAAGCAATTGAGAAGATGTTGTCGAGTATTTTCAAGAGTATCGTTCGCAGGGAAGGACTGATATCAACAATAATTTCAAGTCTTTTATCTCTTATGATTTAGAAGTGTGGAGAAGAATTTGGTGGGTTTTTATATATCACTAATTAATATAATAATAAATAAATATAATAAATATGAGAGAAAACAACCCAAGAATTAGATTTCTTCAATGGCTATCATGAATATCTAATTTGTGTCTCTTGTTTGCTAAAAACAATCCTTCTAATATTTATAAAATCCTCTCCCAAGGTAGATTATAATGCCTACAATTATCCATTAAAAGCCACTCCCATGGTCAATCAAAGAAACCAAGGATTTTATGTCTCACAATTCTTATATCAATCTCCCGATCTAATACTCAAATTGTGTCCATCATATCATGTACTAGAATTATAACTCCTCTCCCGATTCGTTATAACTCCTAGAGATTCAATCACAAGTTAGCTACTCCTGTAATTGTATAAAGAGCTCAATGACAGATTAACAAATCAAGAGAAAACACAATCCAACTAAACAAACATATTAAGCCAAAGAATACTACCTAACTCTTGGATCAAAGGATTAGCTACTCATGAATAGGTGAAACAAATATATATTTATACCACAAACCATGAGAGTAAGAATTTAAGTACAAAGAATACAACTTGATGAAAGTGCTTGAAGTCCGGATGAATCCCTTCACTCCTTCCAAAATCTCTCACAAGTGTTTCTCTCCCTTTCCTCTCTACCAAGGCTATCTCTATATTATTCTATATGATACAAGTTAGTTGTCTCTAATCTCTATCAAACCCTAATATATATAAGAGTTTTCTTAATTTACAAGAAAATAAAATAATATCCTAAAACGGGTTGGATTCTGATGCTGAAATTCGTAGGCTGCTGTTCAGGTCTGATCCAGTTGCCTTTTGATATCTGGACCACCTTAAACTTGTAGAGAATTTCAATATCTTCGCGTGGGCTGTTAAATCGCCCAATTCTGACATCCAGAACTCAAGTTGCGGCCCAAACAAGATTTGCTTCGCTGGCTATCCATAAAGTCCGAATTTCCATCTAATTAAGCCCAAATAAGCTTGATTTAATCCAACTTTAGGAATATTTATTTTCCTGAAATTAAACACTTAAAATCAATTAGTAACATCCCGATTATTTACAAAATACTAAAATTATGGGAATAAAATCATATAAAAACATATATAAATATATGCTCTATCAAATATCCCCTCACTTAGTCTTTTGCACGTCGTCGGGCAAATAAAATAAATAACACTAACACCTAATAGATATACCACTTCCGTAGGTGATCACGGTTGCATTTGGCATATGCAACAAGCCCTTTAAACCCCTAGGCAACCCTAGTGGACGAGTAAGGTCTCGTGAGGGTTTATAGCGAATGTACCCACAAAATTCATCTAGCTTATGTAATAATAATATAGATGACCACAAGAACACAAGCATGGAGTGCAACTACATGAATGCAACTAATAAATGAATATGTATGGATCCCAATAATAATAGTATATTCCAAGTCAGTGATAACCATCAGAATATGCAACAAGTTTAGACACATCAGGCTCACACCGCAATAAAACCACTTAGTGAACACAAGTACAGATTGTGCGTGTGTGCTTAGCTTAACAACATGCTCTTCTTTGAATCAAGAACAGAGACACACAAGTTTCAACATGACTAGTCATGCGAGTTAATAGCTCCCAAGTTGAGTACTAGAATAAATCTTAAACACTTTGTTACTTAGAACTAGCTATCATTCAAGTTTACAAGGGATTTCCACGTCTTCTTTTTATTTCTATAATACTACTATATATAATTCTTTTTTTTTTCCACATGATCGGTCTAAGATTGGGACGCTCCTCAGGGTAAGTGAGTTACGACCACCAAAAGACTTCACAAGCTCAACTTTCTCCCTTTTTTTTTTTTAAAGTCAAGCAATTCTCCAGTAATCATGGATAATGAAAAGTCACCAAGAAATTTATATTTCTAGTACAATTGCACTTAATACCAGCACAAGTACATGGGTCGTCCCTTTCATTTTCGACACCCATTGATCTCAAAGGAGTACTTGATACTTTATTTGCATTTTTTTTTCTTTTTCTTTTTTTTTAAGAAAACATTTATACCCCACAATCACCCCAAACTCAAGCATTTACGTACTAAGCTCAAAAGGGAATAGTCAAAATTCTAATCATCAACAAGTGGCTACCCCTCAAGAAGCAAGTATATCTAAGTCGCAATTCAATATTCAAGGGCATAATAAGCTTGTGTCAATAAATAAGCTCTGCACTATTGACACTACGCATGTAACATCGCTAATATGTGATCATAGCAAGAATTAATCAAAAACAAGCTGCACATAGTATCATCATAGGTTACTAACTTGGACTATTACATGGGATCATGCTATGTTATGTCATGCAATGAAACTAACATGTAATGCAATTATATGAACTAATGTATGCAATGTATGAGTGTTTATCATAGCATGATATGATCATCTAACTATTTTACAAGGCTAGAATTATTTTTGATTTTTAAATTTTATAAATTTTTTTTATATTATAACATACTATTGAGAGCACATCCCCACACTTAAATGAGTCTATGTCCTCAATGACACACTAATACTCCTCCTATAAATAAAAGGAAAGTAAGAATACTCCCCTATGCAAACACATGAAGTGCCGTTTGAAAAATAAGCGAAGTGTGTTGCCTCTAAGTCGATGCACCGCAGGCACCTTAACCATGCCCATGGTGCAAATCATTCTGCCCGGACTTCATAAACTGACCTTCTGGACCTTAAAATCCGATCTCCACCGTTCAGAATTTAGATATTAGTGTAAGGAAGATGCTGTCCAAAATTCAGGACAATCCGACCGTTGGAACTCCGGGAAACGCAAAAACAATGCAGCTGATGCAACCAGAAAAATTGCTGCGAATTTTTTTATTTTTGCACCTGTAACAACCACTTCAAACAAACACATCAAGGTAACTTGTGGGAGTAAAAACAAATCAAAATCTACCTAATATTATAATCATGGGTTGCCTCCCAAGAAGCGCTTGTTTATTGTCATTAGCTCGACTTATTCACAAACAAGTAGCAAAACTAATGTGGTGAAAAAGCAAATAAGTGCACATATCTACGAATCAATAATATAATAATGATGTGCAAATATATATATGGTCCAAAAACATATAAGAAAATTAAAATGGACCACACTTGCTCAAGAGACCTCGTAAAATCAAAGTAGCTAGAAAAGTCGTCAGAATAATCATCATAAGTACGACTCATAAACTCTTCCCAAACTGGATCCTTATACTCCAAAGCAAAATTATCAAGTATCACATTCTTCTCAAGTATAATTGGAAACTCATCAATTTTTATCTCATCTACCAATTCGTTGAGCACAACATTATCTTCTAAATTTGGTAGAACTTCAGCTACATCCAATATATCACTTTCAAGCAAGGGACAATTGTCATCTAGACAAGTAGATTTATCAGACACTAAATTTTCATCAGTTGCTAAATAAGTATCATGACAAAGTGGGAAATCGACACAAGGAGGAATCCTAAAACAACCATCATGCATCACAAGTTGAACATCCATAATAAACGTATTTCTTTTAGCATTCTCCTCGTACCAACTTATCGAATCTTGACATATTATATCAGTCTTATTAACAACCTCAAATTTTGGTTGATCAATATGTGCAAAAAGTCCCATAGACATTAAAGAAGAATTATACTGAACTAAGTTTTTATCAACATCATAACATGGGTAAGGATCATAACATTGATTTTCAGATGCATAAAAACAATCAATGTTAGGTGGGTATGGAGGGTAATATGAGTTGCAACAATCAAACGAGTTCACCTGATACGCATTAAAATCCTGAAAAGAATTATAATCTAGATATCGTTCTTGATCATTGTAGAAATTCTGAGCATTATTCCAACCAAAATTGTAATCCATGTCGTCTCTTTAGCTCACAACTTTTTTGGTGTCAACCTCTAAGAACCTGTAGACACACCAAAAACAACAAAAGACGGAAAAAAAATAATAATATACAACAATAAAATCTAAACCACAAGAAACAATTAACCTAAAATCAGTATTGCTGCCTTCCCCGGCAGCGGCGCCAATTTGTTGTCGAGTATTTTCAAGAGTATCGTTCGCAGGGAAGGACTGATATCAACAATAATTTCAAGTCTTTTATCTTTTATGATTTAGAAGTGTGGAGAAGAATTTGGTGGGTTTTTATATATCACTAATTAATATAATATTAAATAAATATAATAAATATGAGAGAAAACAACCCAAGAATTAGATTTCTTCAATGGCTATCATGAATATCTAATTTGTGTCTCTTGTTTGCTAAAAACAATCCTTCTAATATTTATAAAATCCTCTCCCAAGGTAGATTATAATGCCTACAATTATCCATTAAAAGCCACTCCCATGGTCAATCAAAGAACACTTGTAAACTATTAAGAACCAAGGATTTTATGTCTCACAATTCTCATATCAATCTCCCGATCTAATACTTAAATTGTGTCCATCATATCATGTACTAGAATTATAACTCCTCTCCCGATTCGTTATAACTCCTAGAGATTCAATCACAAGTTAGCTACTCCTGTAATTGTATAAAGAGCTCAATGACAGATTAACAAATCAAGAGAAAACACAATCCAACTAAACAAACATATTAAGCCAAAGAATACTACCTAACTCTTGGATCAAAGGATTAGCTACTCATGAATAGGTGAAACAAATATATATTTATACCACAAACCATGAGAGTAAGAATTTAAGTACAAAGAATACAACTTGATGAAAGTGCTTGAAGTCCGGATGAATCCCTTCACTCCTTCCAAAATCTCTCACAAGTGTTTCTCTCCCTTTCCTCTCTACCAAGGCTATCTCTATATTATTCTATATGATACAAGTTAGTTGTCTCTAATCTCTATCAAACCCTAATATATATAAGAGTTTTCTTAATTTACAAGAAAATAAAATAATATCCTAAAACGGGTTGGATTCTGATGCTGAAATTCGTAGGCTGCTGTTCAGGCCTGATTCTGGACTGATCCAGTTGCCTTTTGATATCTGGACCACCTTAAACTTGTAGAGAATTTCAATATCTTCGCGTGGGCTGTTAAATCGCCCAATTCTGACATCCAGAACTCAAGTTGCGGCCCAAACAAGACTTGCTTCGCTGGCTATCCATAAAGTCCGAATTTCCATCTAATTAAGCCCAAATAAGCTTGATTTAATCCAACTTTAGGAATATTTATTTTCCTGAAATTAAACACTTAAAATCAATTAGTAACATCCCGATTATTTACAAAATACTAAAATTATGGGAATAAAATCATATAAAAACATATATAAATATATGCTCTATCAGAAGAAGAGAAATAAAAAAAAGAAATTATGATGAGATGTAAATAATGGAAATAATATGGGTTATAAATTGTATATACAGGAGAGAATTTTTTACCGTTCCTTGTGAATTGAAGCAGGAGGAAAATGATTAAAACTCCAACCATGTTCACGACTCACGAGGGAGACGAAGTCTGTGTGTCTATTCTGTTTTTCTATTTTGTGTGCGTGTGTTTTCTTTTCTCCTAAACTAATTTATGTCTTATCTGATACATATAATTAGGCCTGCTGGATTAATTTGGGGTCCCAAAAATTTGGGCCCGGTGCAGTTGGGCTGACTGCACAAGTTGATCACCGGCCCTGTTTAGAAGACTCACGGAATATTATTATTGTCTTAAAAATATTTATATCTAAATTTGTATTTAGATTTATGTAAAAAAATTGAATAAATGATGTCTAAATAATTTATACTTGAATTTATATATTAATAAAAACATTTTTTTTATTAGAAAGTAACTGCTCGTGCGCAGCATGGTTAAAATGCTAGTGACATTATAGTAGTGCACACTCTTTTAGTTAAATAGGTCTAGTGTAGATTAAGATGCAACGCCTGTTTATGTAACATTTTGGTAAGCTCACAACAATACTTACTACAAACGTTATAGATTTCCAGACAGAAAGAAGTTACTGTAACTTGAGTTTCAGTTGTTATTTTCCTAGCTATATATGTCTTGATTTGATTGACTACATGAAAGTAGATTAATGCACACAAGGATACCATGGCCATGGGCCATGTATTTTCGCTGGCTTTGTTGATTATTTCATTATTCGTTTAAGGCTTCACATGTTCAAATATTGATACCTTGTCTTTCTGTCACACATTTGGAAAGGAAGGTCAAGAATTAAGCAATTTAACATGGGACTATTGGTATGTTTACACTGTCAGTTCTATATATTTAGTTTAATACTGAGCAATAATTTTTGTCTACCAGGTTAAAGGACTATATCGAGGGGCAACGTCTTCATTCTTTGGAATGGCCTTCGAAAGTTCACTTATTTTTGGTATATATTCGCAAAGCAAAAAGGCACTTCAGGTATGGTGCACTAAAACTTATATACTTTTACTTGCACAAACTGCTTTTTGATATCAAGTCACTATTAGTTTGACAAATTACAAATGTTGCTCAATATAGAAGCAATCTGCTTGCCTAAAATCTGTTTATTTCAATATAATACTTGTAGGGAGGAAACCAGAGTGATAAGCCACAGCCCAGTGTGATAATCCCTGCAGCAGCCTTTGGTGGAACAATTATCAGCTTTGTATTATGCCCATCTGAGCTTGTAAAAGTAAGTAATAAATTCTTAAGCACTGGCATAGTCCTAGCACTGCCATGATTTTGACACTAAGATTTTTTCAGTGTAGGATGCAAGTTCAAGGCACTGACTCGTTGGTTCCAAATAGCAGTAAATACAATGGCCCTCTTGATTGTGTTGCTAAAACCTTTAAAAGTGATGGGGTATGATCTGCTCACGTCTATTAAGTATCTGATGTAGTTCCAAACTGATGTATTACCTTTCAGGTTACAGGCATTTTCCGGGGAGGATTCACAACATTATTAAGGGAATCTATTGGAAATGCAGTATTTTTCTGCACTTATGAGCACTTACGTTATTACATTCATGCAAAATTAAAAGATTCTTCACATGATCCAAGCAATTTAATTGATATAGGAGTTGGAGTAGTGACTGGTGGTCTGAGTGGTATAGCTGTAAGGACATTGATTACTCAGCATTGTCTCGAGTTTCTGTATTCTTTTAGTTTTATGACCTCAGTTATTGATATGTTGTGGAAAGCTCCTTTGTTTTATCATTATGTAGACTTTAATTCACCTATTTCTCTAATTTACCTTCCTCAGTTCTGGTCTGTTGTTCTACCGCTGGATGTTGCCAAAACTGTTATACAAACTACCCAGTGCAAAAGCTCAACAAGAAATCCTTTCAGCGTTTTGAAATCAGTAAGAGAATCTGTTAAAACGATAATTTCTGAATTTGTGAACTAATTTTAAACGGAATGCAATTTAAATTACCTAACCTAGACTTAATTGTTCTCCTTTTTCATAGATACACGCGAGAGCTGGATTAAAAGGTTGCTATGCAGGTTTTGGTCCTACAGTTGTTAGGGCCTTTCCTGCTAATGCTGCTGCAATTGTCTCATGGGAGTTGGCCGTGAAACTTTTAGGGATCAAGCGAGATTAGGAATGTTTCAGAGTTTCATCTCAGCCACTAATCATATATTATCATTGCTATGGCAACATGCTTTTGTTGCTGCTGTACACTCATCCAAAAATTTCAGATTACTATTCCTACCAAAATTCTTCACTAATTTCGGGAGAGCACTGTGCCAATTACCGAAGTGAAAATGACTTTTTTCAAGTGAGCATGACTTTTTCTCTCATTAGACGGTTTGTTTCAGAAGGAATGAAGAATTGCTAATTTGGCAAGGCGATTGATGAAGTATCTTGCTATACTGTGAACGAAGTAGATCTTAAAAGTAGGAGTATTTCTGTTGTATAGTATTTCGCTATCCCTTTCAGCGGTGGTATCAGCCCTTAGCAAGATGAAACATTGGCGGGCCTTTATAAGTTGCGTTTTCGTATGCCCTTGATTGGCTGATTCTCCTGTGATAGCATCATTGTCTTAGATATGCTGTTGCTCTTTATTGGAATAAGTGGTTTTGAGATTTATGTTTTCTCCAAGGCCTGGAAATTCATTCTCTAATTCTTTGAAGCTTCAACACAACATGTATCATATCACAACATAGTAGGGTGATCAAAACAGGCGATACTGCCGTGGATAATAGTGAAAATTAAGCCTGTGCCTGTTTTTTCTAAAAGTATCATTTAAACCAATAACTGTGTTTATATTTATCAAACAGTTTTTTTACATATTTTTCAGCAAAACTTTTTTGTTATTGTTGCAATTTCAATCAAGGTTTTAATTATTTATAATAATATTATACCATGATCTATTGATATATCGGCAAAATTTGCATATTCATAATATCGGATCGTAAAATTGATTGCAAGTTATGTTTAAGAGGGATTTTTGCAAATTGACCTTTAGGTAATCTTTTCATTTATTAATTATTAATATTACATTTTTTTTATTTTTCACATTAATTAAGATGTCGGCGATGACCATATAAAAGATCTTTACATAAAGATTGATTACATATGATGATGAGATATAAAAATTTTAATTCAATAATTTATATAGTGATATAATATTAAGAGAGCTATTGAATAGTACTTGTATTTATATAGTATATGTGCAAAAAATATAGGAGATAGTATTCTAATAAATTAAATAATTATCCGCGCAATAAATTATAGGATAAAGATTAATACAGTGAACGTGTTGTTTTTTGTGTGTGTTGTTTTTTGTGTGTGTATATCAATGTTCTAAAAATCGGTACTCAGTTGACTTGATGAAGACATGGAGTAATGAGTACTCGGAGTACTCGGGGAGTACCCGGAGAGTACTCGGAAATAGTACTCGGTTCCAAACTCGGATAAGATAAAATATTAATTTTTAATTTTGATAATTACTTAACTTAAAATATTTTATATATAATATACAACATAAATAATTATGTTTCCAAACATCTCAAAAGAGTACTCAAAATAAAATTCGAAAATTTTAAGTTATTGACTTTTAATTTTAATATGTATTTTACTTGTAAAATTTTAAAAAATAACAAGGAACACAACTAATTATTATTTATTTTAATTTTGGCTAGCCTATTATCAATATTTTAACACTAAAAATATTTAAAAGTTGTTTTTATTTGTTAGAAGGATTTTATTTTTGGAATCATTACTCATTTTTTCAATTTTTTTGTTCTAAAACCGAGTTTTTTCTGAGTAATCCGAGTTTTGATCGAGTTTGACCCGAGTCAAGTAAAAAACCGATTTATGACCGAGTATACCAAAATCGGATAGGAACTAGTGCGGAGTCCGAGTACTCCCCCGAGTACCCGGCCGAGTAATCCGAATTTTAGAATACTGGTGTATATAAATTGAATCTATATGAAAATAATATATTGAAAACAGAAGAGAAGATTTGAATAAATTAGTGAGTGCAACTTAATATGATTAAGATATGTTTAAACAATTAGGCAAGAAAAAGATTTTTCCAGACAGGCGTAAAAGTAATGGATTGAGGAAATGATTAATGAAACTTTTTTTTTTTAAGGTCTACATACAAGTAGATGAATTGTATCGAAATACAATAAACCGCATCTGGGATATCTTTCTTTCAAAAAAGTTTATCATCTAACCGAAAGTCATGCAAGCACAACTCCGGACGCTTAGACAATAAAGCTTAAATGAATTAGAAAAGAATACCCATGAAGGATGAAAGAAGTCACAAACACCTAGCTCCAAAGTATACTGAAAAAGGAAACAAACCAAACAAAACATATATCAATATACAAGAAAAATTATATATATATATATATATATATATATATATATTTAATTAATGAAAAAAAGATAGTAAATCTAATAAAAAGAAAAAAAGAAAAAAACGAAAGAATATATATATATATATATATATATATCAAAATAGAGAGAAATAAAATAAAGTAGAAATATTAATTAATCTCTAACCAAAGGAAAATCCTTTGGTTAGACACATAAAAATTTAATAATTTAACTGAGGTATAAAATAGAGTTTAAAAAACAATTAAGTATATTATATACTATGACCATCAAAATGGTAATACAAGCCATAAAAATGGCACTGAAAGCCATTAACGGCACAATAAAGTCATCAATAATGACCCCCCATAAATGGTACCGAATATTATATAATCTAATATAGACTAAAAAAACGAATTGTCAATTTAATTACATTAATGATTAACATAAATAACGTTCACAATAAAAGGTCATTAAGACTCACATTATTGTCATAAAAAGAGAGTTACAAAATTTGAAAATGAAATTACCAAATTTGAACGTAAAATTAACAGCCCATGTTCGGTTACAATTTTCACATATTAATACAAACTAATCAAGCTTAATTATTGGAATCAATTAAAATCATGTTTGAAGATCGTCCATTCTTATTTGTTTAATGAAAAGGAAAATTAATCAGGAAGCTAAAACTACTTAACATTACCGTTCTTATTTTCAAGTACTGCTTAGCATATGTAGATTAGTAGTAACGGGGCATTACTATTATAATCATGGAATCTAATAGAGGTGGACTGGTTGCACAAAATAGTCTAACAGATACATTTTATCAGTCCAAAGCAGAAAGTAGAAAAATAGAAGTAAAAAAATGCTATCACACATACAATCATACTCAATTCGATGGATTAGATTAATTCAAGAATACCTACACTTAAACTAAAACTTAATAGATGATGAAGAAGAAAAAGATACAAGTTGTGAATGTCTTAGACAAAAAAAGAACAAGCTAGTTTCATATAAAGTATAAAACATCACAAATTTAAGAAAAACCACAAAAAAGCAATCAAGTACCAACTCCAAAGAAATAACCTAAAGCACGATTTACATACATAAAACACACTGCCAATAACCCACGAGAAAGAGAGATCCAAAAACGATAAGACACGAACTTTAGCATCTTCTAATTCAACAAACTATCCTCATACAATCACTTAACAAATAACACAAGTCTTTGCTACAAGGCCAACTACATATACAGAGACGTCTGTTTAATATAACTTCCCGATGATCATTTTGGTTAGATTCAATTGAAAATTATAATACTTTATGTTTCAACAAAATAACAACGAGAGATTTGTGTAATGGATGAATTGTGAATGAGCGGATGCGAGATAATTAGAGAATGATTCGGCGAGAGGCTTACCGATATCTGAAAGTTGCGTCGGAAAGATAAAATCGCCGGTGAAGAGATCGGAAAATGGTTTACTCGATTGGAGGCTCGGAGATAAGCGACTCTTGCCCAGAATTATTGTTATTCTAAATGATTAATGAAACTTTTGAATTGTTACTGTATTTAAAATTTTTATTCCGGCTTTCAAATTCATTCCCTCCATTTATTTAAACATAATAACATTAATCTCGAGGCACCAAAGTTAAGTCGACCACTCAAAGGTTTGCCGGAACAGAACCTGATAGAATATATTTTTATATATATTTTATATGATTTTATTCTTATATTTAATTATATTTTGCACTGATTTGAATATTTATTTAATATATTTTCATGTTTTATTGTAGGGAATAAAGAATTCCAAGTTGAGAAGGATTTGAAGCTAAAATAGCTATTTTGTAGCTAAATTCTATTAAAATTCGGATTTATTGGGTTCTACCCGAATTCTGCACTGTTCGGGCCATATCTTGAGTTCCGGATGTCAGAATTGGACGATCTTACAGCCCACACGAAGCTCTTGAAATTTCCTTTAATTCAGAAGTGGTCCAAGAAGCAAAGTCCAACTGAAAAGGCCCGAAAACAGAGCAGCAAAGTCAGTTACGAATTTTGAGAGAAAATCCTATCTTGTTTTGGATTTCTATTTGTATATTAGTTTTAAATATTGAAAAGACTTTTTATTATTGGAGAGGGAGGATTAGTTTTATCATTGTACAATATTAGATTAGAATTAGGGTTAGAGAATACTTACAGGAGAGGTTATGACTTTCTTGGATGACAACAATTGGGTTAATAAAAGTTTTCTTCTATAGTTTTCTTCTATTTTCTTTTTAGTTTTATTATGTCTTTTGATTGCCTTAGTTGTTTTTCTTGTTTAACTAGTATAGAGTAGTGTGTTCTAGGGCTTAAGGGGAAACCATGTTTGCACTATGATGTTGGCATGATTTTACAGTGATTTGATTGATTGGTTATTCTAATTGATATGTTTTAATATTGATTTGTGTAATCGGCCGATATCATGAATTGATTCTATGCAAATAGGAGTATGATCGAGAGATATATTACTAGAGGCACACATACAATTAGCAGAATTGAATTTGAGTGCGAGAGCATCATTGGATTTCTGAGAGCGTTAATACTCGAGAGAGATTAGCCTTGCTTTAATTGCCCAATTAATCGAATTACTAAAAGTGGTTATTTGTGTAAGCATGTTTCGAGAGTGTTGATACTTGAGAGAGATTAACAAACTCTAGTTGCATGACCACTTTAATTGCTTTAGCTTAGAGCCAATCATTGTGTAAGCTTGGTGGACCTGATTGCCCTGGACTTTTTATATACTAATTTAGTAACTTTTTAGTTTAGTGATAATTTAGTTGTATTAGTGAAATATCTTTTATAATCGTTTGCTCTTGAAACAATCTACTGTAACTGAATAAAATTGATAGCATTTGTCTCCTTGAGGATACAACCCGCATTTGTCAGTCTGCACTACAACAGACATCGTGCGCTTGCGGTTAGTTATAAAATAACATATCAGAATCAGAACCGCAGGTACAAGATTCGACATCTACTTCTAGACCTCAGTTTTTATGAGAAAATTTTCTAGAATGCACTTGATTGCGCAGAAGCGAAACACAAGCAAATAACAGCACACAAACAAGAAGAATAGACAAAGCTTGTCTGCTCACTCGATCTCGATGGGATAGTGCAAACGCAAACGCAAAAAACCAATAGTCATAATGAGAAACAAGAAAAAATGTGCACAAACAAATAAAAAAACATTGCTATATATGGTAATAGGGGTGATCGCGGTCCGGTTTGGTTCGGGTTGGAGCTAAAACCGGAACCAAACCATACATTAGCGGTTTTTTAAAATCTCAAACCAACCCGTGACCCGCAAACCAATTAACCCGGACCAAGCGGTGCGGTTTTTGATGGTTCGGTTAAGCGGATTGATCGGTTTATAACTAAGGCTTATAATTAGAGATGAGAATTCATGAATAATACTAGAAAATAAAGTATCATTTTGTCTCCATTTACACAATTTCATATAGTTAAATTAAAATACAAACTTTAGTCTAATAAAATGCATAAACTTGATTCAAAGTCGTGGAATACTGTATTAATATCACTTGTAATCGGTATTGATACGGTATGTAACTAAACAACAACCCAGCACTTGTAAAAAAAACAACCACCCAGCAAATATAAGCTAAAAAATTAATATTTTGAATATCTATAATATTAAATATTTATATTGTATATATATAAATATGCGGTTCGGTTTTATAACGGGTTGGTTTAATATAAAACCGAAACCCACCCACAAACCACGGTTTTTTAAATAGTCGAACCGAAACCGTAAACCTCATTTCGGTTTCGGTTTGGATCGGATTAATATCGGATTGGTTTATGCGGATTTTGCGGTTTAAACCAGACCGTGATTACCCCTATATGGTAAGGTTAGATGGTGCATATGTAATTGCAAAAAGTCGAAGCTATGATGTCTGAGTTTCGTGGGTGTCACAAGTAATTGAGTTATTGCTTCCAACACCAATTTGTGTAAAACTTTCTCACCGACCTCAAAACTAAACAACACATTATGAGACCTAATATAGAAAAGCGATGCTTACTGGGAATCCAACTTTCATGTAAAACAACACAAGTCTTAATCCTCAAGTATTCCGTAGATCATTCATGCGCATTATCGTCCATTATATTACACATTCCAACACGTCAATGTTATATAAATATTAGGTAAACTTATAATTGGACCGGGACAATTGCTCATCTCATTTGTGAAATATCGAATTTTCGACAAAAATCGATGTTCCTGCTTACTTTTCTGATAAAAATTGAAATATAGTGAATATTTAAATTTGTCTTTTGATGTAACGTGTTTCATACTTGATTCGTCAATTCTCATTTTAATGTGTTAAATGACCTGATATCTAAAATCTCGAATTGTTAGGAGGTAAAATCATATGTTAGCCGTGATAATTATATAAGTTAAGTAAAATCATATATTGGGTTTGACAATTGCTCATCTCATTTACGAAATATGGATTTTCGACACATATCGATGTTTCTACTTACTTTTTAATAAAAACAAAATATAGTGAACACTTAAGTTTGCTTGTATCGAATACAAAAATAGTCTAAATTTTGACAAATTGTTTCACATTTGATTTGCTAATCCTCATTATAATATATCAAACGATCTGTTTTTCTAAAATCTGGAGTTGTCACGAAAAAATATTTATAGAATAGTGTTGTAATCTAACATTGTGTTAAAAGTCACGATGGAACACTGCAGATACAGCAAGGGACTGGGGAGGATTTGCATGCAATATAAGAGGTGGGGTGTAAAATAATGATGCTACGTGTTTGAGTGTGTACGGGTATGTAAATAAATCTGGGTACGAAGCATATAAATAAAGAAATCATTATTGCTTCGAACTGAATAATGATGATAATGTGAGGAAAAAAGCAAGGGGAGTGGGATATTATGCTGTAGGGCTGGACCTCGGCTAGTGTGCTATGTGGATTTCCTTTATCTAAAATGATTTTGTTCATGAATCGTAGTAGTAATTTGTACATGTACCAAAAGAATGTAGCTCACCATCGATAACATTGTTTTTTGTTGGGGTTTCTGCAAACTTTTGCTTCTTTCTTGAACCCCTCCCAATTCGTCTTTAGTTCCATTGCTTCACGCCTTTACTACTCTGTCTTGTTCTTGGACCACTATTTAACTATTATTCTTAGATTCTTTTACTTTTTATTTTTTTATGGAAAATGGTCAGCATTGTATTTACAGCCAAATTTAACAAACAAAAACATGCTCCCGGTTTCATCTCGATCATAATTAGAGCTTGACGTGCAAATTAATTACTGTGAAATTATTTGTAAAAGAATGTATATCTTCGGTGTAATGAAAAAAATGTGATTTTTCCATGCTATGTCATATCCAGGGAAGCTATTGATAATGTCGTTCGTATGACAGAGATTTGAACTCGGTTGAAGCGTTGAGAAACCGAAAATGTAATTTTACAAACGAAAAATTAATCACTACAGAAAAACGGATCAAAACCGACCACCAAAATTGAGTTTTGTCAAAATGTCGTAATAGAGTTTTAATACATTAATAGTATTAATATTAACTTATGTGAATAGTACTAATTATATTTGTAGATGCAAATTTTTGAAAAAGAATGCCTTCCACTGATCTACATAGGTTTTGCTGTGCAGTAATATAAAATTGTGTCTAGCGGAATATGAAAAAAATATGCATTTTTCATACCAAAATCCGTCTTTATGACAATGAGTGATAAATACCGTTTTATGATAACATTACAACAGGATTGATAAACAGGAAATTGTGATTCGGCTAAAACCCTAGTATAAATTTTCTTTTCCTGTTCCTTTTCTCTAAGTGCATGTAATTATATATACAGATTTATATTTTTATTTATAATATTGAATCTCACAAATATAAGTTAAATGTCAAAAAGGTACTACTATTATTTTTGTTTTTTGTTCATGGAAAGTACAATAATGAAATCGTTTGGCCATAGAAAGTACGATAATGAAAAACATGTATCACGGACAGTGGTACTAGTAATGTGAGAAAAAACTAAAAATTCAATAGATTTGATTTAAAAATCAAAAGCATATATTAAATATTTCCCTTAATTAATTCTCATAATATGCAACAAATTAACACAGTTTCGAGAAGCAATGCGATATTGACTAAATAACTAAATAATAATTAAATAATTACGCAACACCAGATTAACAGGAGTTCGTCGAGATTCGAGATTCGTGTGTCAATAAAAGATGATACTGTATGTATTTTAAATAGATAATGCATATATAATTAATCATTCCCGAAATGAAATGCACTGAAGATCGAATTTAGATTACAGAAAACTAAAATTGTGGAGTTATTTATTGAAGCATCACAAGGAGTGAAAGACAGCACCTGCTCTTTGTCCTTTTACTGTTTGTTTTGCTTCGATTCCTTTGAAGATGAAAATGAAGAAACTGATACTCATCTCATCATCAACCATATACAAACGAATGGCCACAACTGTTTGTTATATTTTCACTCAATTATTTATGACAACACAAACATGACCCCTCTCTTCTTGTTCTCTAGCTTTTGTATTAGAATATCTTGTTTCTTTATTTCTATCCTTCTTACCCTAAATTCTCCTCTCTTTCCTTCTTTTCCACTTTCTTTTGTCTTGCTTTTCACCTCATCATCTTTCATGGAGAGGCTCACACAAGAACAAATCATTCAGCAACAACAACAACAGCCTCCTCTCAAGTGCCCTCGTTGCGATTCTTCGAACACGAAGTTTTGTTATTACAACAATTATAGTCTGTCGCAGCCGAGGCACTTCTGCAAGGCGTGCAAGAGGTACTGGACTCGCGGAGGAACCCTAAGGAAGGTTCCGGTTGGTGGAGGGTGTAGGAAGAACAAAAGAGTTAAGAAGACGATGATGACACCAGCAACTGAGTCGTCCAATTCGCCTTCGTTATCGGCTCCAGTGACGACTGCGGGTACTAATACTAACCCTAGTCTTGCGCGAATTGATCGCGTCAGTCCTCTCGTTTACGGCGTGCACTCGAATAATGCCTCGTCTTCGGATCTGAACCTGTCGTTTCAGAGGTTTAATTCAGTGACGGATTCAGCTCCGGTTTATGACTACAATCTTCAGCAGAATCTACTAGGGTTTTCGTCAGCCGGTCTGATGGCTAATCATATTTCTAGTTCGAAATCATTTCTCTCGAACTACGTTCCGTCTCCTCTATATGCGTCTTCTACTTCAAGTACTGTTTCTCCTTCTCTTATCACAACCTCTTGTTTTAACCCTGAGCCCGAAAAGTCTATCGGCGCTCAGAACAACTTTTTCGGCATCATCCCTAACTACCCAGACATGCAAATGCAAGCGAATAATAACAAGTACGGAATAGAAGGCTCAACTGATCCGAATTCCCTCTTTTCAGTTGGCGCCAGCTGGTTCGATCCTGCAAATTTTGGCTCTTCGGTCCCGTCCCTGATCTAGCCCCGGCTTGTTTGTACAATCCCAAAATGATAATTTGTGTCGGTTTGTTATCTTTTAGTTAGTAATTAAGTCATCTAAGTCATGGTTAGTGGTGACTTTTAGTTCCACTAGTACCACTCCACTCGTCGGTCTCTACTTAACTACCAGAGGTCGAGAGATCAAGTTACAGTTTATTATTATGAATTTGGAGAAAATGAGAGGAGTCGTCGAGATCTGAGTGATCATGTCAGCTGCAAAAGTCCAAGGATAGATGTTGAGCCTGGATGTTTTTATTGATCATTCCAGGTTTGTGTACGCGATTTCAATTGCTCTGAGAGGAACCTTGGATCCACTCCATCTCATTGTCAACTTCTAGGTCTATTGAGTTCTATAATCTTTATATTATGATTTATGTATATACATTTGCATGAGACTGAGTTTTATTTAGTCTTTCAGTTGTAACCTTATCAAGCATATTTGTATTATTAATTCGGGGATATTAACTGGGACAACTGATCATAATTCAAGACGAGAGAGTACTTACAAATGCAGAATGCGAAATTCTTGTTTTGATTCTTATTTTGGTTCTGGTAAAATTATAATTAGTCTGCTTGGAACTCAAATGACAGAGATACTTTAGTTTCTTGTTTTGGATGTATTAAGTTTGTGGTGAAGCAGAGATTCGGAAACAAATTTGAAGAAGAAACAATACAGGTACAAATTGGTATGCCATATTTTCGACTCCTGTTCTCCACACCGCCAAAGCGGTCCCGAAAATTTCTCGCCTAGTCTTTCTAGTCTAGTGTACCATATTTTCGACAGGCTCAATAATTTTTCGATAATAACTTCATATTATTCATTTTAATAAATACTAATTAATTTCGATTTCTTGCATATCCTGACCGTATTCATCATCTTAATCCACTTAACACCAGTTAATTTCGATTTTCTTGTGTGTACCGACTGTATTACAAGTGAATGAATGAAATGCATTGCTGGATTGCTCTACTTATCCTCACTGAATCACACAGACGGAGTGTATCTATTGTTCTAACTAACAAACTTAACTAACATTTGGTGAGCTGTATCCAAACTGTCAGTTACTTTGATGAGCTGGATCTGTCAAGTGGAAGAGCTTCTTGCTCTTCAGCTTGGCGGAAGCAAGAGAGCTTCGGCATCTCACTGAGCTCGATAAAACTCTCTCTCCGCTTACGGTGAAATTTTTCGATTTCAATTTATTCTCTCGTGATTTTAGAAGAACCGGTAAAACAGTCAGGATGAACTAGTATAAACAAATTAGTTCATAATGCATAAAGACGGTTAGCATAAAATCATAACTGCCCCAAAACACTACACAATACGAAAATCACAAAATCAAAGATTGCTACTTGGGCAAAAGAATTGAAAATTTAAAATAAAAAATCTGATTCATTTTAATTTTGGTTAAGAACAGGTGGGGCCGGTTAACAAGGACGGGCCATCAAATCGGCCGAAACTGAAGTAGTAGAGGC
Organism: Daucus carota subsp. sativus; assembly: GCF_001625215.2. Classification (NCBI taxonomy): domain Eukaryota; kingdom Viridiplantae; phylum Streptophyta; class Magnoliopsida; order Apiales; family Apiaceae; genus Daucus; species Daucus carota. The sequence goes on along the minus strand of NC_030388.2, from coordinate 17,110,411 downwards.
CGACAATGAACCGATCAATGTCAGTCTCCCATTGCTCTCTGAAGATTGATATTATCAGTATCTACAACACACCATTTTAAAATTTCTACAAGTTAAAAATGACCAAATTTTGACTACATTTCATACAATAGACTGGGTCCTAAATGATCGTAATGTAGCCATTTCATATAAAACCTATCACGTGCGCTCATTTTTGGGGTATAAATTGCTTTTTGTGTCCATTTTAAATTGTGAGAATATCGGGGGTGGCAGGGGCTCGATCCCGAGAGTCCCGCATACCAGAGCTCTGATACCATACCATGTAGAGAATCATTCCACCTAAAACCTTAAGATGTTAGAGGATGAATCTTATGCTTATATGTTAACATGTGATGGGTCTAATAATTACTCCAGATATGCACTCGCTCTGTCATATTTACTTGGCCAATCTTTTTATTTATTACATTATGTGATCTTTTTGGTGTAACTAAACGAGATAATATCATTTCTGAGTTTTTATTAAATTTTACTGCTTGTTCATAAGCGTGATATATGTAATGTAGCTTTCAGATATAAATATTTCTGAAGCAAAATTGAAGCTTTAAAGCAAGCAGTACATGATTGTGCCATATTTTCCACAAATGGCGGCTAAGGTTCAGAGCTACTATTCTCTTTACCTCTGAGTCTCAGACACCTAACAGCAGTGCAGTAAATCACGTCTACGCAAAAATAGACATTTATATGGTCCAGAAGTTTTTATTACACTTTGTTTTTTAGTGTTGTGGATGCATTCTACTCGGTTCATTCCCTTGTCTACCCGACCCGATTACGTAGATATGGTCGATTATAAAATATATTTTGAGAGAGAGATGTCAGGAATCATTCTGAATTCTGACACATGACTTTCATGCATCAAACTTAAAATAATATACTTAATGAGTAACACTACGTTGTTCACTGTTCAGTTTTGTAGTTTATGGTAATGGTGCTGGTTGCTGGTTATCTGCATGCAATATATGATTTTCGGTGTATAGCTACTCGTTTGTATTTGATTGTATCATAAAATATAAAATGTTGTAGGATTATAATATTATAATCTGTGCATAATATATAAAATATATAATATTTAACATATCATTAAAAATTTGGAAAGAGACAAAAATATATATATTAAAAATGGACCATTTTATTTGAAAAAAGTTAAATTAATATAAAAACAACCTTTTAAAACGTGGAACAAATTTAGGGAACATTTAACTTAGCTTAAAATAAATGACTTATAATTTAACGTAAAGAAAGAGATTATAAGTGATATGTGAACTTGACTTATCACTCTTTTATCAAAAATAAATCTTTCATTTCAAAAATTATTTTCCATCAAAGGGAATATTTATTATATTAATATACAAATATATGGCTTAACAAATAATAGTGGCTACTTTTATCATCTCTTAATATAGTTTTGTCTCGGTCTCTCAAATTCCTCATTTTTTTAGAAAAAAAATATACTTGAAATGTAGTTCAAAACTATACAAATCATGATTTATTATGAATGACGTTATCCTAATTGTTTTGATATTAAAATTAGTTAAAGGGCTACTTGATTTGACCAAATACTAATTTTTCAAATTTGGTAAAATTGAATTATTCTAAGTATTGACGAAATAAATAATATATAATTGATTAAATGTATTACACACACATGTCTATACGAATGAGGTCAAATATTTTTTTAAAAAAATTACAAAATTATAAACTTTCACCACACCATAAGTGTTCTCAAGGAAAGTATATAAGAGATTTTGAAAGTCATTGTCCATGTCAGAGAAATCTGAGTGACCCATCCATCCTTGATTATAAGAATTGGAATAATGATTATACTCATATTCTTCTTGATAATAATTCATTCGTCCCAATTAAACATTCTGAGAATTAAAGATATTGTACGAGCATTCATAAGCATAATGACCCTGAACACCACAAACTTGACAAAAGTTGTAATTAGTCTTAGGGGCAACTTGTGACATCTCGTTGATACTCAGTGGACATATAGTAGGATTTGTAGCATTCAATGAGAAATTTTCACGAGCATACACTTCAACTAGGGAAGATAGAAGTGCAAAATTTTCAACTCGATCTCTCCATTATAAACCTGTAACAACACAACAAAACCAAGAAAACACAGTAAAATATGCCTCATTTGGAACAAGAGTCCCAAAAAGGCAATGGTAACAATTTAAATAACTAAAAAAAAATCAATAGAATTAGCCGTCTCCCCAGCAGTGGAGCCAAAAACTTGATGTGTTTGAATTATACATACTGTGAGCGCACGGTGTCTATTATAGTGTAGACTGACAAATGCGGGTCGTATCCTCAACAAGACTGATGCTATCAATTTCTACTGATCAATTATAGTCGATTGTTTCTGGATCAAACCAATTATAAAGATATTTGAACTAACTGATACAACTAAATTAACACTAATTGAAAAGACACTAAAATAATATAATAAAAGTCTAAGGGTAATCAAGTCCACCATGCTTACGCAATGATTGTCTCTAAGCTAAAGCAATTACAATGACAAGTAACAAGAATATTTTAATCTCATCAACACTCTCGGAACATGACTACACGTATAATCACTTTCAGGTAATTCGATTAATCAAATAATTAAACCAATGCTAATCTCTCTCGAGCATTAATCAGAAATCTAATGATGCTCTCACACTCAAATTCAATTATGCTAATTGTATGTGTGTCTCTAGTAGTATATCTCTCGATCATATTCCCATAGAATCAATTCATGCTATCGGATTACACAAATCAATGGTATAAGAATTAACCATACAATCAAATTACTGTGAAATTATGTCAATATCATACTACAAACATGACTTCCCCTTAAACCCTGGAACACACTACTCAATACGAATTAAATATTAACTAAAACAACTAAGATAATAAAGAGACATAATTAAACTATCAAGAAAGTAGAGAACAAATTTTTTAACCTTATTTTTGTCTTCCAAGAAAAGCTTTGGTCTATCTCTATAGGTTTCTCTCTAACTCTAATTCTAATCGAATACTATACCGCAATAATATCTCTACCTATATCTCATAATAATAGTATTTTAATGTTTTTACTAACATACAAAAAAACTCCAAAACAAAGTATGATTCTGTGTGAAAAATTAGTGGCTGAATTTGGACCTTGGTTTACGAGTTTTTTCAGTTGGATTTTTTCATCTTGGACCACTTCCGAATTAAAGAAAATTTAATAAGTTTCGTATGGGTTATAAGAACGTCCAAATCTGACATTAATTTAGAACTCAAGATACGGCTCAAATAGTGTAAAAATCGGGTATAGCCCAATAAATCCGAATTTCCATATAATTTAACTCAGAAACAACTATTTATATTCAAATCTTTCTCAACTTGCAATTCTTTATTTCTTACAATAAAAAGTGAAGATATATTAAATAAAAATCCAAGTCAATGCAAAATATGATTAAATATGGGAATAAAATCATATAGAATATATATATATATATATATATATATATATATATATAAATATATTTTATCAAGGGTAAAATTTTTCTCTAAAGAATCCACACATACGATCGTCTCAATCCCTGATGAGGGTAACTCACCCGAATCCAGGATCCAGACACGTGACAATTCTTCATACCATCTTGGAGGGCCTTCAATAATAATCGTAATGACCTCAAATCAATGTACAAGGACAACGGACATAATATCGGATCGAAGACTTTAGATCACGGATAGACACCAGATGCCTAGGTAAATATATTCGGAGATGGATGATCTTTATATCCGAAAAGGTTATCCTCGTATCCCCGGAGGGATTGGTGCGCCTTGTATCTTAAGCATCTCTAATGGGGCTCTTAAATAATTTTTCAAAATATAATATAATCTGTGGCTCCTGGTGAGTTAAGATATTGAAAAAGATGACAACTCCAATACTCCTTACTCCTCTTTATACTTACTCCTTATTCATATTTTATTCATTTAAATGAGAAAGAAAAGTGAAAGGAGAGAAATGTTGGAGGTAAAGTTGGTGGGAAAGTAATATTATATTCATAAAATTAAGAGTTACTAGATGCTTTTTAAAAGAGAGGAGAAATGATAAATTCTTAAATTTTTAAAGAATTTGTAGGAGTCCATAGAAGCTCTAATTTTGTCCTGCTCTTTAAATTTGAAATTAAGAATTCGTTTATAAAATCAGTTGGAGATGCACTTAAAAACGAAGTCTCGTGTCCAGCTCTATCCTGCCAACAGCGGGTTCAATATTTTTTTTTGCTAATTGATTACACCTCCCGCAAGGGGTACAAGAGTTTTACCACCACACAAACACCTTATTGGCCAGCTGGTTCAATATTATAAGGGTCACGTCCCTTCTTTGATAACAAGGAAAGACGTGCCTCCTCGTCACGATCATTGAAAGAGTTAGCCCAGAACTATCTATCCGGCCCACCCATGCATGTAACTAGCTCGATAGGGCCTAGCCAAATTAGGCCATAATAAAATGTTTTGTTGTCAATGATTGGTTTATTAAGTTTATAAGACTTCAAGTGAAAAATAATTTTAATTTACGTGTTTAGGTAAGTTTTGTTGATATCTACAACTTATTAGATATAAGAATTATTAAAATAATAGTTAAATATTATAAGCTACCGTTTAAAGTGTTTCAATATATTTTTATGAATCAAAATTCAAAAAAGAAATCACTAAAAAAAGATTATTTTTCAAATTCTTGAATTCTGATCACTTATATATAACTTCTTTAGAGCATCTTTAACGGTGCACTTAAATCCTTCCTTAAAAATAATATAATATGTGATTCCTAGTAAGTTAATACATTGAATATCGTGATAACTCCAACCTAGAGGTGGCAAAATGTGGTTTTGGTTCTTATAAAATGGATTTAGTTTGGAGAAATGAACCAAAACTATTTCCAAACCATATATTAATAAATGTGGTTATGGTTTTAGTTTGAATTATGGGTAACTAGTTTAGTAAGTAAAAATAAGTATTATATAATGAACAAAAATTAATACACTCAAGTGACAATAATAATGAATACTAAATATAACAAAAGTGTGTGTGAGTGTGTGGGTTGATGTAGTGGTTCAAGTTCTTAATTGGCTTCTCCAAGTAAGGTCATGAGTTCGAATCATGGGATGTGAATGTGTGGTAACTAACAAAAAGAAAGAAAGAAATGGAAAAAAAAACATAATAGTGTAAAGTGAGACCAAATGTGGTTAGATCCATATTTTGTGAGAAATGTGAGACTAGAAACCAAACCAAATCCACTTTTCTAAATATGATTTTAAATGGATCCAAATTTACAATATTGGTTTGGTTTGGATTGTTTTAATGGTTTTGCAACCATATTGCCACCTCTACTCCAACCATACTCTTAATACTTGCTCTTTACTCATATTTCATTATTATTATTTGAGAGAAAAGTTTGAGACAGAATTAGAGAGAAGTGCATGGAAATAGAAGGAAGTGATTATTTTATTCAATAAAAATAAGTTAGAAGTACCTCAATGCTCTTTAAACAGAAAGGAGAGATAGGAAGCTCTTAAATTTTTAATGAGCTATTAGGAGCCCATTGGAGCTCTAATTTTTCATATCCTCCTAAATGTTAGAGTTAAGAGCAAGTCCAACATTGTCCTAGGTGAAACCCTAAATATAATATAAAAAATTATGTCCTACTAGTTTAGGACATATTCTACTAACTTCAACTCCAACAATGTGCCTTATTTTCACTATATGTTTAATATTTTATTATTAAAGGTTCACTTTCATCATTGGAACATAATATAAAGTAGAGAGAGAAAGAGAGTGTTGGTAGGAATTTATTATAAAATATGAGATAGGGCAAGGAGAGAGAGCCTCAAAAATAGGACTTGAAGGGTATGTCCTAATGATATAAGGCATCAGTAGAACATTGTTGGAGCAACTTTTTTATCAAATGCCCTAAATTTTAACTTCGGACATGATATAAGCCTTATCTTGGGCTTGCTCTAAGAGCTTGTTGGAGGAGCCCATTGGATACAAATAAGTTAGTTTTTACTTATAAATTAGAAGCCGGCAAAAAAGTTTAGCAAAGCCTATAGTCTAAAAATTAAATCCAATAAATTGAATTACAAACTTAAATAATAAAAAAATCATCATCCGGAAGATTGACATATTAAGGTAAACTATTACCAGCTAGGTAACATTTATCCAACTTAATCGCGAAAATAGTATTTGAAAAAATCAAATGCACCAGCACTGGGATTTCTTGACCCTGTTGACGGAGAATTTAGACCTGGAACTTGCAGAGTTGGCTCCATCTGGCTGCTAGATCTTCCCTGAGAATTTTGATTGCTAGCAACCTGCAACACAATAATATTAATTAGCCTTCATCCATATGTAGCATTTTTCACATTTTGTAAGACTGTATTCATACCCCTGAAACCAGCAATGAGGACTGCGCAAAAGCTTGATGCTGTTGGTGGCTGTGGCACAATAAGCAGGATTATTACAAAAGCCATTCAAAGAATAGTTAAGAAAAAAACTGAAAAATTCATATTTCCGATTATTTATTGGTAAGTTAATTATATACCTGGTACCGGATACATTAGGCATTGAGTTTTCGAACCATGGTCTGTCTATTCCAGGAGTTGGCACTAATACTGAAGGACTAGGTTCCATTACGGAATCCTTTCCCTTGGAATGAGAAGTGTTGCCAACTAGCTGCTGGCTCATGGTGCTGACAGATGTAAACCTGGGGGAGATGTTTTGTAGCATGGTCCCTGCAGTCATTCCTTCAGAGAATCCAGGAGTTGGCAGTACAAAGGACATATCCATTGTCGAGGCATCCTTCGAAATTTCCTAGGATTTTTCTTGAGTTAATACAGTAGATACATTAATCAGAAAACTAGGAATAATACAAGTAACTTGATCAATTTATCCGGATAAGTTGAGGATTTTACCTTGCATCCTGGGATGCTGGAATAGATGGAGAAGTATTTGTTCCAAAACACTTCCCACCATTCAGCTAGAAAGCCTTGAGGAGCATCGATCACTTTGAAAAAATCATATAAATATTTCAAAAAATCATAAGTTAATGAATTTCAGTACTGCATGCCTTAGGAGGACTAAAAAACAGTTAAGAAATTACATGAAATGTTGAATTATTGAAAAAATAAATTACTGACCTGGGTTAAGCTCAAGATTTGCCTCTTCAGCAAATATCTTAGCAGCCTCATGCATGTTATTTTTTCTCATATGATCGTGAAGTGTCTATTGGCATTAGATTTGTCCATTTACATTAAACACATCTATTGGGATAAGATGTGTCTATTGCCATTAGACAAATCTATTTGGATTAAGACGTGTCTATTATCAAAAGACACATCTGTTGACATCATATATATAGATGTTGCATTGATCATTTCAAAGTGATGGTTCATTTGAAATACACAACGATATACATTCTCTCTTCTTGCAGAATTTCCGACTTTATCCGATTGAATTATTTGGTGAACCACAAATAACTTCAATCTGAAAGTGTTCACACGACTTCAGAAAAATCCAAGTTATAGCCATAAAAACAACAAAATATTCCAGCCTATTAGTCTTTATATGGTAAATGTTTTGACACTCACAAACGGTTAAATTTGATCATAAAAAAATAAAATATTTACAAATTCAGGCAAGTCACAATCTGCATGAACATCGTTAAACCTTTACTACTATCCCTCAATCTACATCACTAAGTTCTGAAAGAAATATTACATTTTTTTCTCGTCTATTTGATAACCATCTGATCGGCACAAGAACATTGTAGCTTTTGGACAAAAACAAGAAATACACACTTCTTCAACCTCGTTAAGTTGCGAAAATCCTGATACAATATAAATTCAACCACAATGTCACTTACCCAAGTACAATCAAACATTTAGACTTAGAATTGAAGTCGTGTTAAAGTGTTCATGTACCTTAACTTAGTTCCCCATGCAGGGAGGACCTCGCAGTTTATTCTCTCGTTGTAGTTGCCATTCTCTTTCTTGTAGATACTATAGAAGTGGTGGCTTCTATGCTCCCAAGTCTGTCCCGGTAACACATCCATAAGAGATCGGTCTTTGGTAACCATGAAACAACTTCTCCCTTCTCTGTTCCTCTATTCCGTTAAGAGGCAAATTTGTGTTAAATTGCGGGTTATCCAAATAGACCATCGGACTAGAAGGCAAAGGATTGCCCCACCTGTCGAAAAAATCAAACCTGGAAGCATCATGACTATAGAAGTTTCCAAAGTCTCCTGGTGCATTTACTTGAACTGGCCATATGCGATCATTAGCTTGTTCAACAATATGACTGTTCCTGTACTGGTAGAGCATCATGACAATTTTTTATTTTTGTGAATAAAAAAAATAGAACTGATTATACTCATTTACAATTTGTTTGCGTAGCTAAAAAGAAGTCACTCCAGAGGAAGCAGTCACTCCAAAAGAAGAAGATGAAGGTGGAGAGAAGGCAATATGGACGTAGAGATTTTTGGGTTTGGTAAGGAACAGGGTTTAGAGGGAATGGAAGAAAATAGTGTTGTAGCATTTAAGTTGGCCATGATATAGTAAAAGCTTTGATCTGCCCATTGTGTTTCAGAGGTTAACAATCACAAAATTTATTTTGCGTCCAAACAATCTAGTAACGATATTTTTAGCTACGCAAACAAATTGTAAATGAGTATAATCAGTTCTATTTTTTTTTATTCACAAACATAAAAAATTGTCCAGCTCTATCCTGCCAACTGATCCAATGTTTTTAGAGATGGCAATCAGTTTTGACAAAAACCGAACCCGAACCGAATATTATTTTTCAAAACCGAACCTGAACCGAATCGAACTGAAAATCAAAGTTCAAAAACCAAATCCGAATCACCGGTTTTCGGTTCGGTTCAGTATAAACCGAAACCCAAAAATTATATAAAAAACATTAAAAAACTATTAGAGCACTACAAAAAAACAGGGCAAAACCGACCGACCAAAACGGTCGGTTAAAGCCAAAAACGGTCGGTTTTATGACGAAAACCGATCGGAAATGCTGGTCGGTTGTAACCTGGTCGGTTATGAAGAATTGGTCGGGTTTAAAGACGAAAACCGACCGACATGTCGGTCGGTTTTGCTTATTTAAGAAAGTCGCTACCCTGGGCCCTGCAATGCCATCTGGAGCCACGTTGACGCCCTAGCCACGTGTAAAGTTATAACCGACTGACGTCGGTCGGTTTAAATGTTTGACCAAAATATGGTCAATCGTTCTAAGAATAATGTAACCGACCGGCATTGGTCGGTTATAATTGGTTGACCAAAAAAGTCAAATTTGTCGGGGGCACAAAAACCGACCGTCTGTGGTCGGTTACAGCATCTTGACCAAAAAATTCAAATTTGTGGAGGGCAACAAAACCGACCGCCTATGGTCGGTTATAAACGTTTGACCAAAAAAGTCAAACAAAAAGAATGACCTTATAACCGACCAACGGCGGTCGGTTTCCCATAACCGACCGACTGTCTTGGTCGGTTAACGAGCAGACCGCTTGCAGGGCTTAAAACCGACCGATTCACTTGGTCGGTTAACGAGCAGACCGCTTGCAGGGCTTAAAACCGACCGTATATAACCGACCGGTCACCCGAAGATAACCGACCGCGTTAGAAGCAATCGGTCGGTTTTCTGGCTTTTTTGAATGGTAACCGTGGTCGGTTATGTGTTTAGCGGTCGGTTTTGTCTGTGAATTGAATGGTAACGGTGGTCGGTTTTGTCGATAGTCGGTCGGTTTTCTGGGTTTTCTATCAAAAAAAAATATTCCTGCTGTTTCTATATACTGCCATACCTGCTACCAACAACCAACAACCAACAATATCAAAAATAACATAAACCACAACCATATATAACAACAACAAAATGTACCATAACTACAATCCCAAACATCAAACATATAATTGTCTACAAGGGCAAACCAAAAGCCCTTCACAAGCATTAACCAAATTTCAAATCCAACTTAAACACAATATTCAAAACACAAATATTCAAAAGCCAAACTAATCTAATGTAACATCTGAATCGGAAGCAACTCCATCCGCAGCGGCACTAGCACCCGCTCCGGTAGCAGCACTAGCATCCGCTCCCGAAGCAGCACTAGCATTGGCACCCGCATCAGCACCGGCTTCGGGTCCTCCGCGTTCCTCCTCCGACAGATCCTCTGGATCAGTATAATCCTTCTCCGCTGCGAGTCTGCGTTCCTTTTCCTAATTGCACATATAATAGACAATGACAACCAATAAGACATGTTAGCAAAAAAAAAGACAACCAATAAGACAATAAGCATACTCGATCAATACAAGTAGATAACAAATATGAATTCGTACCTCTTCAACCTTCCTTTCCATTTTGAGGAGTATATCCTCGACCATCGACTCCACAATGTGTACCATCTCCCCACCAATCATAGAATTCCATTGAACCCTTGTACTTGGATCGGCAGCTGGATCGGAGGCCTCTAGTGCGGTCTTTGCAAAATTCACGATCTCTTCTTCAGACATTTGTCGCTGAAATTGAAGGGGGTTCGCATGGACCTCATTGAGCACATTGCGCACGACCGAGAGGTACACATTGTCGGGAATGACGGTTTGTCTCTGACCGGAAGATCCACCGGCTTCGCCTCTTGTTGAATCCCTGTAACGTGAGGCGAGAGTCGGAATAAGTTGACTAGCACGAGCCTCGCGGAATCCAACAAGGTAGTCCTTCTTAGGCTTTTTGCCTTCGGGAACTCCGGTTGCTGACAACCACCATTCCAAGGGCTCGTCTCTATCCCCTGTTTGTGTAACCGACACCGGCATGCTTTCTAGAATAGAAGCATATCGTGTCTACAGAGAAATGTGCATCAATCAGTACATTAAACAACTTAGAAAGTAAAATGGACATTGAAACTTTAAAAAAAAACACAAGACAATCATTTAATTACCGCTATGGCCATTGCAGCCGGCGTGGTATACACAGGGTGCTCGGGATCACTTCCAACCCTTGTATGCGTCCGGTTCCATACTTCAAGGCGAGTTGGATTCTTTCCTTTTCATTTCCTTCCAAAAACAATTTAAATAATCAATATAATATATATGTGAATTAAATCTTAATTAAGAAATTAAGGTGTGTATGATAATAAATATTTATGTATACCTCCTTCACTTTATTAAAAGATCGGGCACCGGCACTATGCAACCGCTCGACGTTCTTGCGGTTCGTAGATCCAACGGATGACCTATGCAAGTGCCCCTCATTCTTTTCCCAATAATTTAATAAATCCTTCCAAAAAAGTTCGGACCAATATCTAGGTCTTAAACTCAATTTTGATTTTCCGCTTTCCTTTGATTTTTGCTCAATATTTGTCTTGAGCTCATTCAACGTCCTCTTTATTGTGTTCTTGATATGCTTCTCAATTATATTTTTTGCTTCGGACCGGCTTTGTCCCTTTTGTTGCTTGAAATATAACTACAATTATAATAAAACCAAGATAAATTACATACATATGGTTAGACTATTTACACATAATACAAATAAATAAAAAAGCATGCATACAAATCACAATGTGAGCATAAGAAGAGTAGCTTACATTAAATTCCTCGACTACGTGTTTTAGCTATTCATCATCATATTCAACAATGTCGGTGAACGTGTAATGTCCAACCGGCCACCTTTCACGAACAATAGCAAGCAAAGTCTTCTTTGCTTGATCATCTTCAATACTACCAGAATGTGAAAAGAGATTATATGTACATATATATGTATGTCAACAAAATTTAAACAAGTGCAAGATACATATATATATATATATAGATATACATATATATATATATATATATATATATATATATATATATATATATATATATATATATATATAGATAAGTTACTACAAGTAGACTTACTGTCCTCCTGAAATCACGGATGAACATAATTCTTGAAAAAAATTGGAAATCATTGTCAAGGCATCCACAATTGGTCCCGGTAGAAGATCGCGAATTGATAGAGGCAACAATTTTTGAAGGAAAATATGACAATCATGCGATTTAAATCCAAAAAACTTACACTCCTTAGCATTGCAACAACGAGATATATTTGAGACATAGCCGTCTGGAAGTTTCAACGACTCAATCCACTGACATAGAAGTTTGAGTTGTTTTCTACTAAGAGAGTACGGTGCTTTTGGTTTTTTGCCATTTTCATCAATCCACAAATGAGGCAACACACCGAAGTGTTTGCAATCCGACCTTGCCTTGTGGTGATCTTTTGACTTCTTACCCCCAACAATGGTAAAAAATATGTTCTCAAACACATTTTTTTCGGTATGCATGATATCAATGGAATGTCGCAAACTATGTAAAGACCAATAAGGGAGATCATAGAACATCGGGGCATGAGTCCAATGATGCTCAACCCCATATCCATCACTTCTTTTCTTTTTGTTAGTCTTTCCGGGTGGTGGAAAGTCTATGCTATCAATCCAAGTTTTAACTTCCTCCCCGGATAAGCGTCCACACCACAACCTTTTTTTCGAATGGTCAAACAAGCTACTCTTCTTACGCAATGGATCATTAGGTTCAAGAAAAATTCGGTTAGTGCCATGAAAAGAACATTTCCCAGAATGTTTTTACTGAAACCCCTGTACACTTCCCAAACACACTGGACATGCAAGCTTTCCTTTCCCCGACCAACCACTTACCATACTCATGGCAGGAAAATCACTGATTGTCCACATAAGAGCCGCTCTCATGGTAAAATTTTGTTTTAGAGATTGGTCATATGTTTGCACTCCGGTATACCATAATGTCTTCAATTCATCAATGAGAGGTCTAAGATATATATTAATATTTTTCCCAATACTCTCCGGACCCGGTATAATATCCGTCAATAACATATACGGTCTTTTCGTACACATGGACGGCGGAAGATTATACACAACAATTACCACGGGCCATACACTATATGTTTTGTTACCCGTATTCCCAAACGGGTTGAAACCATCGGTCGCAAAACCAAGTCTCACATTACGAATTTCTTGAGCAAATGATGGATATCGGAGGTCAAAATTCTTCCATTCGTCTCCATCCGCAGGGTGAGAAATTTCTTTTTCATTGACCTCTCAATTTTTGTAATACCTCATGTGGTCGGATGTATGTGCCGACATATATAACCGTTGCAGTCGGGGAATCAAAGGAAAATGTCTTAAAATTTTTCTCGGAATTTTCTTACCATTTTTCCTTGATTTATCCAAATATCGATTACAACTACATATATCACACACTTTTATCTTTGTCATCTCCATAAAATAGCATACAATCATTCTCGCACACATCAATTTTTTCATATTCCACCCTTAAACTTTTCATAACCTTTTTCATCTCATAATAAGACTCGGGTAATGTGTGCTTTTTTGGTAACACGTCCATAATGATCTTAATCAAACTGTTGAAGGCTTTGTCACTACAATTAGACGCATTTTTGAACTCCAACAATTTTGCGGTAAAACTTAATCTTGTAAATTTTGTGCAACCGGGATAAATAGGAGCACCATTTTCAACAATCGCCTTATAAAATTCTTTAGCACTATCATTAGGAGCTTCTTCAACATTAGTAGTACCCGTGGTATCATAAAATTCATGATTCGAACCGGCAAAATCATGTAACATGGAGTTGATATCAACATGATCATCTACTACCCTACGACATTCTCGCGTTTCACATGATTTTCGCTTTTTACTTTTTTGCGAAACCTCTCCGTGCGAAGTCCATACCGTATAACTCTCCATCATACCCTCGGATATCAAATGAAAACCGAACATCATCTACCCCTAACCAATTCAAATTTTTACAAACCTTGCAAGGACATTTCATCATACCTCCCTCCATTTTCAAGCTTGCAAAATTCAAAAATTCCTCTACACCTTCCCTATATTCTAAATTTAGAGTAATTTTATCTCGTTGCAACCGGTTACTAATCCAACTCCGATCAAGATTTGTCATCTACATAAATATATATACACACCACGTATGTATGAACATAACATATACACATTACAAATTATCCAAGAAATTTATATAAACAACATGCATACAAATTATTCTCAACAAAATAAATAAAATCACAATGTGATCATAATTAAGAAGAGTAGCTTACTTTGTTTTTGATAATTGATTCCTTCCTTTCTTGTTCTTCTTTTTCTTCTTCTCCTTCTTCTTCTTTTGATATATGATAATTTCCAAGCTTTGTTGTATAATGAAAGTGGAGAGTAGTTTTTTACTTTTTAGCTCAAACAAAACCGACCGCCTGTCAAAAACAACCGGTCGGTTATGTCTATTTTAACAAAACGCTGTCGTATCACTGCTAAAACGCACCTACCCGCCGTTTTTTTAATAATAAAATATACAAATGGCGGTCAAAACCGACCACCAGGTGGTCGGTTATGTCGTAAAATAAAACCGACCGTATGTTTCTGGTCGGTTAACGAGCAGTGCGCTATTTTCCCAGCATTTAAAACCGACCATGTAAAACCGACCGCTCAAAAGCGACCAAGAATTCGGTCGGTTTTATAGTCCACTAAACAGCACTTAGCCAAAATAAATCAAGAATTAAAATTAAAATAACCAAAACCGACCGCGGTCGGTCGGTTTTATATCACACAAACGACGTTGTCTCTGCACTTAGCCAAATAAATCGAGAATTAAAAATAAAAATAATCTAAACCGACCGTCGCCGGTCGGCTTTATAGTACGCATACGACGTCGTTCGTCGGTGCCGCAGAGCATTCTCATGACTTAGCCAAATAAATCGATAAATAAAACTAATAAACACAAAACCGACCATATGTTTCCGGTCGGTTAACGAGCAGTGCGCTATTTTCCCAGCATTTAAAACCGACCACGTAAAACCGACAGATCAAAAGCGACCAGCAATTCGGTCGGTTTTCTGCACTTGGTTATGGTATAAGCGGTCGGTTATGACGTTATCGGTCGGTTTACTGAGTTACGGCAATGGTCACCTCGGTCGGTTATGATTGGTGTCGGTCAGTTTTGTCGCTTAAATTTTTAAAAAAATAATTTGACGGAACTGGTTTTATATCAGAAAACTCATAACAAATGCAACCATTTATTCGCAAGTCGTCTGATAAAAACCAGTCCCGTCAATGATAACTCCCTAAAAAATTGTTTAATCTTCAAAATATTTCAAATTAAAATTTATGCTAATAACAAATTAAACTCACACGCTTTATAAAATCAAACTCAAAAAAATATATCAAAATCAAATCAAACTCAAAATCAATTAAAATAGATGAGTAATAACAATATTTAAATCAAATTCAAAGTCCAAAATCAAATAAAATTAATCTTAATAATATTTCAATTTCAAAAACCTATCAATTTCCTAAGCAATCAAGGGGTATGAATATTGGGAGTGTAACTCATAGAATTCAATACAAGGGTAATGGAAGGGTGACTCTTGGGATTGTAACACTAATACAATTCAATGTAGAGACTTTTTAGTTGCTTAACACTTGTGCTATAAAAAGGGCTCTAATCTACCACAAATTAACTACAACTACTACAATCACAATCAAAATTACAATGGCAGTCATACTCAACTACAACAGCAACACCGTCACAATTGATGGAGTCTCCTATGGCATTCTCGACATCCCCGATGATATTTGGGTGGAAATGGATTGGGATTATAGAATCCCAATCATGTTCATGCAAATGGATCACTATCTCGAACAGGAGCGGCTAGAGGAAGAAAGGCGGGCAGCGCTACGCAAGCAAGAGTGGATGATTCGCTTCGCGGGGATGATGACCTCGAAGTTGAAGCAACAAAAGGAGGACGAGGACAAGGAGGACAAGGCGGGCAAGGGCAAAGGCGAGGCGGGCCCTTCGGGGATTTGAAGTTGTTAAAGTTGTTTTTAAGTGTTTTTTTATGAATTTTATTTAAGTATTTATAAAGACGTTTATGAATATTAATGAAATGATTATATATTTTGCTTCAAAAATGGACTCCTTCTTCATTATCATGCATTCATGCTTACAAACTCGACTAAAAATCGAATTCAAAGAACATAAACAATTAAAGAGAAACTAAAAATCAAAATCAAACTCAAATTCAAAATCATATACATAAAGAAACATATATATACATACATACAAAAACACATATATACATACACAAAATGCTAAAGAGAAACTGAGGGAGAGATCGATATACCTTTAAGTTGAGATTGAACCCTAATTGAGATTGATATCCAAAATCCAATCGAGACCGAATGGAGTTTAAAATCCGTATTCTTCATGTGCATTTTGTTGGCGGAGAGGGAGAGGTTAGTTGGCGGAGAGACAGAGAGAGAGGGGAGTAGAGAGAGAGAGATTTTTGGGAAGAGAAGAGGAAGAAAATAAGTTGGGGAAAAAGAAAGAGAGACTGGTGGGGGAGAATCATATTAATCAAAATTACGACTTAAAACCGACCGGCGCCGGTCGGTTATGATATTTATAAGAAAACGGTGTCGTAACCCCTTTTCTGACGAGTTTATGTAATCCATTTTCCACATAAAATAAAAAAAATTATATGTATATAATAGGATAAAACCGACCGCTTTGGTTTTCGCGATTAAACGTCGTCGTTCAAACTCATAATTTATTTAAAAATCAATTAAATTTTTAAAAAAACATAACCAACAGACACCGTGGTCGGATAAGAAAACATAACCGTGGTCGGTTAAGAAAACATAACCGTGGTCGTACACGTCAGCCATAAAACCGACCGCTCTTGTTCTGGTCGGTTATAAAATGTCTGGCCTTGCCAGCAAGGCAAAACGACGTCGTGCTGCAGTGTAACCGACCGATTTAGGCCGGTCGGTTTTAAGTCGACACTTTTTTTTGGCGGTTGGTTTTAGCCGGTTGGTTTTGTCCTGTTTTTTTGTAGTGGAGGACATTATGTTCTACGATATAATTCACAAGTAGAACAATAATTTTAATACGTGTTAAAGTTGAAATATATTAATGATTAAGTGATAATTATGTTCAAGTGTACTTATAAATGATAAATTATATTAAAAAAATTTACAGTCGAAGATATTATTTATAATTAAAGTAAAAAATTGTGACTGGTACTCCAATATTATTGTGTACTTCATAGAACTTGACCTATATTATATAATGATATAAAATAAATCTATACTATCGGGCTCGTTCGGGTTTCGGTTTGGTTCGGGTTTTGGATATTCGGGTTGGTGGTTTTGTTCGGTTGCCCTAAAAATCAAATCCGAACCAAATTAAATCGGTTTTGAAAAATAAAAACCAAAATCGTAACTATACCATAAAAATCGGATTCGGTAAAAACCATTCAGATCAATTCGATTGGATATCCGTGATTCGGAAAATTTTGCCAACCGTACATGTTTTATGGGTCACGCCCCTTATTTTATAACAAGGAAATACATGCCTCCTCGTCACGATCATAGAAGGAGTTAGCCCAGAACTCATCTATCCAGCTAGGCATGTAAGTGGCTCGATAGGGGCCTAGGTAAATTACGCCCGAACAAAATGTCATGATGTCAATGATTGGTTTATTAAGTTTATAAATTTTGAAATTCACGAGAAAGTATCTTGTGACAAAAAAATGAATAATAATTTTATATGTGTTTTGATAAATTTTTTTAATAGATACGACTTATTAGGTATAAAAATTATTAGGATGATAATAAAATTTAAGTTATCTTTTAAAGTGTTTCAATATAATTTTATAAATTAAAATTTGGAAAAAGAAAAATCACTAAAAGAAGATTATTTTCAAATTCTTGAATTCTGATCACGTATGACTTCTTTATGTACGAATAAATTGATTTTTAATTTATAAAGCGCGCAAAAAAGTTTAGCCAAAGCTTATTGTCCAAAAATTAAATCCAATAAATTGAATCACAAACTCAAAAATAAAAAAATTATCATCCTGAAGATTAACATATCAAGGTAATCTATTACTAGCTACTAGCTAGGTAACGTTTATCCAACTTAATCGTGAAAATAGTATTTGAAAAAATCAAATGCACCAGCACTGGGATTTCTTGACCCTGTTGACGGAGAATTTAGACCTGGTACTTGCAGAGTTGGCTCCATCTGGCTGCTAAATCTTCCCTCAGAATTTTGATTGCTAGCAACCTGCAACATAATAATATTAATTTAGCCTTCATTCCCCAGCTAAAATAATAATTTAGACTTCATCCATGTGTAGCATTATTTACATTTTGTAATAAGACTGTATTCATACCCCGCATTATTTACATTTTGTAATAAGACTGTATTCATACCCCTGAAACCAGCAATGAGGACTGCGTAGAAGCTTGTTGCTGTTGGTGGCTGTGGTACAATAAGCAGGATTATTACAAAAGCCATTCAAAGAATTAATAGTTAAGAAATAAAACTGAATAATTCATATTTCTGATTATTTATTTGTAAGTTAATTATATACCTGGTACCGGATACATTAGGCATTGAGTTTTCGAACCATGGTCCATCTATTCCAGGAGTTGGCACAAATACAGAAGGACTAGGTTCCATTACGGAATCCTTTCCCTTGCAATGAGAAGTATTGCCAACTAGTTGCTGGCTCATGGTGCTGATAGATGTAAACCTGGGGAAGATGTTTTGTAGCAGGGTCCCAGCAGTCATTCCTTTAGAGAATCCAGGAGTGGGCAGTACAAAGGACGTATGCAGTGTCGAGGCATCCCTCGAAATATCCTAGGATTTTTCTTGAGTTAGTACAGTAGATCCATTAATCAGAAAACTAAGAATAATACACGTACTTGACCAATTTATTCGGATGAGTTGAGGATTTTACCTCGCATCCTGGAATGTTGGAATAGATGGAGAAGTACTTGTTCCAAAACACTTCCCACCATTCAGCTAGAAAGCCTTGAGGAGCATCGATCACTTAAAAAATCAAATAAATATTTCAGAAAATCAAATTTAACGAATTTCAGTGCTGCATGCCTCAAGAGGACTAAAAAACAGTTAAGAAATTAATTACATGAAATGTTGAATTAATGAAAAAAATTAAAATACTGACCCGGGTTTAGCTCAAGATTTGCCTCTTCTGCAAATATCTTAGCAGCCTCATGCATGTTATTTTTTCTCATATGATCGTGAATGTATAGCATCAGCCTGAAAATTCAAAAATCGAACTGTAAAAAGAAATAATTTAGAAAAAGCAGAAATATTAGCCCAACACTCACTACAGATAGAGAATAACTTACATTCTATGAGTATCTTTATCCCCAAAATCCATTTCCTCCGAATAGCAGGTACGCGCAAACTGGCCCGAACACCGGTTTAAAAAAAAAAACAGTGTAAGGTGAAACAATGTGCCACACTGTGTTTATACTTGGAAAGGAGACAAAATTACCAAAAAAAAAATGAAAAGTGTGATGTTAAGGGAAACTGATAGTGTACAAAACGTGAACACTAATCTGTTGAGTGGGTTTAACCCAAGTCCCACATCGGAAAGATAAAGAAGATTTATCTTGAATATAAGCAGCCAAATAACTCCATTAGTATGAGGCCTTTTGGGATGAGCCCGAAAGCAAATCCGTGCAGGCTTGGCCACCGCCTAGAGCGGATAATATCATACTAATGCGGAGTTAACGGGTATTGCGCGGCCCAACATAAGCATGCAAAGCAAAACGTTTTACTTTCTTGAAACTGAAGAATTACATAAGAATAAACTTTAGTGAAACTGAAGAATTACATAAGAATAAACTTTAGTGACGCTATAAAGCTATAATAATCCAGTTATTATCATTGTTTGCTATGATATTTTTTTGGCCTTACATGCATGAAAGCCATAATTGACTAGCATTTACATGTGAATAGCTAAAGGCTATTACTCACATTTTTAAGTTTTTTTGTAGTGCTTGAACCCCAACATTCAGACAACTCAGACTGAGGATTTTAACCAAAATGTAATAAAAATTGCCAGCACTGCAGGCACGTTTATTTCGAGTATAGAGAATGACCAATGTGATCATATATCAAATGTATAGTGTATGATAATTTATTCTAGTGAATATAAGAAAATAAGTCGGCTTACCGTTCCCCTGATTTGTACGGTATGTTTCTCCTCTCGAATTAGACAACAGGTCTATGACAAATATTGGTAGTATGTATACAAATATTGTCAAAACATACTTCCAACCTGAGTAAATATATTTTGTAGCATTAACAATGGCATTAGTCACATCTATTGGAAAAGAAGTGTCTATTCGCATTAGATTTGTCCATTTACATTAGACACATCTATTGGGATATAATGTGTCTATTGCCATTAGACAAATATATTTGGATTAAGATGTATCTATTATCAAAATACACATCTATTGACATCATATATATAGATGTTGCATTGATCATTTCAAAGTGATGGTTCATTTGAAATATACAACGATACACATTCTCGTTACTTTCAGAATTTCTGACTTTATTCGATTGAATTATTTGATAAACCACAAATAACTTCAATCGATAAACATTCTCTCTTCTCGCAGAATTTCTGACTTTATCCGATTGAATTATTTGATGAACCACAAATAACTTCAATTTGAAAGTGTTCACACGACTTCAGAAAAATCCAACTTACCACCATAAATACAACAAAATATTCCAGCATATTAGTCTTTATATGGTAAATATTTTGACACTCACAAACGGTTAAATTTGATCATAAAAAAATAAAATATTTACAAATTCAGGCAAGTCACAATCTGCATGAACATCGTTAAACATTTACTACTATCTCTCAATCTACATCACTAAGTTCTGAAAGAAATATTACATATTTTTTTCCGTCTATTTGATAACCATCTGATCGGCACAAGAACATTGTAGCTTTTGGACAAAAACAAGAAATACACACTTCTTCAAATATAAGTTCAACCAGAATGTCACTTGAAAACCTGCATGACCTTCATTTACCCAGGTACAAACAAACATTTAGACTTAGAATTGAAGTCAGTCTTAAAGTCTTCATGTACCTTAACTTAGTTCTCCATGTAGGGAGGACCTCGCAGTTTATTCTTTCGTTGTAGTTGCGATTCTCTTTCTTGTAGATACTGTAGAAGTGGTGGCTTCTCTGCTCCCAAGTCTGTCCAGGTAACACATCCATTGGAGATCGGTCTTTGGTAGCCATGAAACATCTTGTCCCTTCTTTGTTCCTCTACTCCGTAGAGAGGCAAATTTGTGTTCAAATGCGGGTTATCCAAATAAACCATGGGGCTGGAAGGCAAAGGATTGCCCCACCAGTCAAAAAAATCAAACCTGGAAGCATCATGACTGTAGAAGTGTCCAAAGTCTCCTGGTGCATTTACTTCTAGAAAGCATGAGTGCGGGTGCGGGTGCGGGAGTGCGGGTGCGGGAGTGCGGGTGCGCTGTATGTGGATACGGGAATTCGTCAAATTCCAAAATATGGGGATACGGGTGCGAGGGGATACGGCAAATATTAAAATATTAAAAATATTATATATATATATTATATATATAATATATATATATATATATATATTGTAAATAAATATAATTTATAAAATTTTCATAACATTTAAACCATTTATTTTTATATATTAAATTTGTGAATTCTGAAGTATAATTAGTTCCTAAAATTTATCATTAAAGGTAAATGAAAAATTAGGAAATGAATGTGGACATACCTCAGTCCAGGTTCATTTAAAGTTACCAAAGTGTATACATACATATAAACACAAATCTGTTCTAGATAGACTATCTCCCCCTTTTCTTCTGCCCTCTTCTGCCCCGTGGTCGTTCGCCAAACTTCATCTCTGTGAGTCTGCAGTCATATACAACTACCATTCACGACTTGGGCATTCTTTCCGACAACCTCCAGAAGATTTCCGGCGATGACAACGATCTGATTGCACATAGTCGAGTATAGAGCAACATAGGTTTTGACTGATTGATTTTAGGTTTTTTTTTTGAAAAAAGTTCTTTTAAATTATGAATTGTGCCACTCCCGCACCCCCATCCCCGCACCCCCCACGTATCCCCATCGCTGCCTCCACCGATACGCCACGTGGCGTATCCCGTATGCACTCCGCCGCACCCTCGCGCACCCCCGCACTACGAAGTATCCGATACGCAGTTCTTCGTTAAACTGAAGTATCCCTGCTTTCTAGATTTACTTGAACTGGCCATATGCGATCATTAGCTTGTTCAACAATATGACTGTTCCTGTACTGGTAGAGCCATTCGGATGAGCTCATTCCAAGAAGTGGTGGATAGCCATCTATAAAATTTGCAAGCCGTGGGCTAAATGGTCCATGAGTAGGAGACAGCCATGTCATTGCGGCACCGATGACATGACACTTCCGTGACAGTGTGATTAGTCACGGCGTATCCTTCTGTTAGCTCTTGGGAGGAGCTTTGGCCATTTTGATTATTTGTTTAGGATACGTGGGTGCACCCAGTTTGATTTGATTTGTGATTGGCGGTGACGTTGTATATGCCGTACATGTTATCCGATTTGTTGCACACATTCGATACCCTATGATGTGTGTATTTGTATCTGTTCTGTTTGATCTCGGTATGAAATATCCTAAGCCCTCGTTGCTTATATTTTAAAAATAACTGTTTTATTATACTATCAAAATATTTTTAAATGTTTTTTGTTTTGTAAATGCTTTCAATCCGTACTGGGCATTTGGCTCATGCCGTATTCTTCTTCTGGCAGGTCTTTTTCATTGATTAGTGTTCTGTTTGCAAGTTTTAGGTCTGTAGGTAACTCCTCATCTTGATTTAAGATGGGGATGTTACATTTATGGTAATGGTGCATGCAATATATGATTTTCAGCGTATAGCTACTCGTAAGGCTGAGCAAAACCGAACCGAAACCGAAAAACCGAACCGAACCGAATAATTTCGGTCCGGTTCGGTCCTAATTTTCTGAATTTTCGGTCCGTTCGGGTATTTCGGTCAGGACCAAAATAAAATACGGTCCGATCCGGTCGTCAACCAAAATCTTCGGTCCTGGACCGAATGGATCGAACTTTATATATATATATATATATATATATATATATATATATATATATATATATATATATAGTTGGGCTCAATGAAGACCAAAAACTTTGGAGTCCTTAAAGACTACAAGATCTGTCGTTAAAATAATTTGGCAATTAATGGACATGATTAAATATTCTTTGTCCTGCATTTCTTGTCCTGCATTTTTAGTAATGTAATATTAATAATTTACACTATTCTTGTCCTGCATTTCTAGTAATGTATTGTTAATATTCTTGTCCTGCATTTCTTGTTTTAGTTTTAATTCAAAACTATCTTTATAATTTACACTATCCTTGTCCTGCATTCCTGATAATGTAATATTAATAATTTGTCCCGCATTTGTGATACATCTAAGTGATATTTTTTCTTACAACAAATTCAATTTGTTGCAGGACAATGACAATGAGTTTAGTGCCAATCATAGCAATGTCCAACTACATATTTGTTTTGTATGCAATTATTGTTTTTATTTGTTAGGATTTTGGTGATTGAACACCAATATTATGAAATTATTATTTTATGTTATGCGGAATTTACAACTACTACTTGTTGTTCACCGATTTAGAAGTGCAGCACAGGATAGGGAGAAAAAACTAATGTGCAGGACAAATAACATGAGCCTTTGGATGTGTAAGAAATGGATGGCTATGATCAAGTCTCTCCATCCTCCACAAAATTCAGTCTCCATAGAACTTTTCTCTCTCTCTCTCTCTCTCTCTCTCTCTCTATCTCTCTCTCTCTCTCTCTCTCTATATATATATATATACTTTCTCTCTCTCTCTCTCTCTCTATATATATATATATAATTAATATTTTTATTTTATATATTACTTAACATAATCTATACCCTAATCTATTATACGTACCTAATCTACTATCGCCTATCCCACTACCCACTACATCCCAGCACCGTGCACACGACCACTCACTGCTCGTCCGATCAAAGAATCAAATATTCAGCCCTCTGGTTAGAGAATCAAAGGTACCTATAGTACTCACTAGTACAGAAATGATTTTATGCGTCGCACTTTAGGCGTCGGTTTTACAGGGAGGCGATGCCTTAGACATCTTTATGCGTCGGGTGATAATTTAACCGACGCATATTGACAATTTCTCTGGTTTTTTGGCGTCGGTTTCACAGTTAACCGACGCCTTAAACCATTTTATGCGTCGGGCTTCAGAATGCCGACGCCTTAGGGTAGTTATAGCGTCGGGTATTGAAACGCCGACGCTATAGAAGTGCAGTTGGACTGGAGCTTTTGCGTCGTGCTTCAGAATGCCGACGCCTAAAGTGCCAGCGTCGTCTTTGTGGAACGCCGACGCCTTAGGTGAAGTAAATAAAAAATATATAAATCTATACTATACTATAATAAGCCAACATAGGTATATTTTGTAGTCTAATCAGCCGACATGGGTATATTTTGTAGTCGTACAAAATTTTGGTTTGGTCATGTTGGTTTGGTGATTCACTTTATAACTAAAAGTTTGCTAGACGTAGAGTTCTCATAGTCTTACATCTCTAAACAGTTTTATATACTACAAGATAAAAATTACACTATTATACTTTTAAATATAATTTATAATTAGTTAAAAAATAAAAAAAGTAAATTTACTATCATTAATATATATTACTATGATATAATAATTATTAATAGATGCGTAACTTATAATAGAAAATATAAAAAAATATTGCAAAAGCACAATTTTAAAGTGAATATAACCAATTTGTTAATATAATTTAATAAAAATTTAAATTCATTAATATAAAAACACGAATAAAATGATGTTAAAATTTAAATTATATATGATACATTTAAAATTATATACTATACTATAATAAGCCAACATGGGTATATTTTGTAGTTGTACAAAATTTTGGTTTGGTCATGTTGGTTTGGTGATTCACTTTATAACTAAAAGTCTGCTACACGTAGAGTTCTCATAATCTTACATCTCTAAACAGTTTTATATACAAGATAAAAATTACACTATTATACTTTTAAATATAATTTATAATTAGTTAAAAAATAAAAAAGTAAATTTACTATCATTAATATATGTTACTATTATATAATAATTATTAATAGATGCGTAACTTATAATAGAAAATATAAAAAAATATTGCAAAAGCTCAATTTTAAAGTGAATATGTCAATTTGTTAATATAATTTAATAAAAATTTAAATTCATTAATATAAAAGCACGAATAAAATGATGTTAAAATTTAAATTATATATGATAAATTTAAAATTATATAACCGCTAGTACAATTAATATCAAAATATAACCCAGAACATAAAAGGAAAAGAAAAGAAGTTGTGCGCGAAAAGCAGTTGTGCGCTTCCAAGACTCCGGACACGACTCTGGACTTCGTTCTCGACTTCTCTTCCGTCTCGTTCGATTAATCATTGCAGGTGTCAATCTCACTTTCTCCCATCTCCATTCTCTTCTCACTTTTCCATTCTCGTCTCTTTTTCCTGTCTAGTTGTCGAGGGATCGAGGTCTCTTTCTTTTCCGTTTCGAGTTATTTGGGTGTATGATTTCTCGCTAGGTGTTGGGCTGGTTGTTGGGTACTGAATTTTCAGAAGAAAGCCTTTGCTGGGCACTTAAGTTTGTTACTACCCATATACTTATTTTTGTTACTGCATTCCAGGTGTTTGATTCATTGCTCGGTGATGGGTGTTTGAGTTATTTTGCTAGGTGTTGGGGGCTGGTTATTGGGTACATAATTTTGGTTGTGGGTACTTAATTTTGAGTACAAAGTCCTTGCCGGGTACTTAATTTGATGTCAATTTGATGTTTGTAGCTTTGTTTAGTCATGATGTGATTATATAAAATGTTTAGCTTTACATATTGCAGTGTTTTTTAGTATTAGTTTTTTGTTAGTATTTTGCGCCATTAGCTTCTTTCAGTTTTTTGTTGGTTTTTTGGTCTAGTATGTTCAGTTCTGTAACATCAATGCTGTGAATTTGAGTTGGTTTAAACTAGTACTGTAGTTGATGATGCACTTTTGATTTGACTGTACAGTAGCTATTGCTGCTATCAAAATTGTGAGTGTTTGATGAATCAAGTGATCCCAAGTTACAATATTCAACATATGATTGTGATTGCCTCTGTCAATTTGATGTTTGTAGATTTGTTTAGTCATGGTGTTATTATATAATATGTCTAGCGTTACATATCATAGTGTTTTTAAGGATTTATATTTTGCGCCATTAGCTTCTTTCAATTGTTTCTGCCGTACTTGTAACTATATGACTTCTTGCAGCTCCTCGAGTTTTTATTTATTTTAAAGTTAAATATATTCTTTTATTTATTTATCTTTTTATTCACAAAGTCTTTGTGGAAACACTTTGTGCCTCAGTAAGGTAAGGTCGGCATGGATTCTACCTGACTTGTATGTTATGTTTGCTTTATGATAATAAGATTAGTCATTTCTTGCAAAAATCTGTCAAATCTTAGTGTTTTAGGTGTACTAATGCTTTTGCTGAAGTCCAGGAAACTTCAGGGGTGTAGTTTATTATATGTATACCTATGTCGTGAAATCTAGGTGCTGATAATACCATGATATTTGTTTATTTTAACCCAGAGCCTCCTGGGCTGATTTCGGCCGATTTACAAATATATGTTGATTGTAGTTTTCTGCAAGCACATGCAAAATAATATGCCTTGGCTTGATATTGCTTTAGTGCAGAAGCTATATTCTTTCAAGAATGTCTAGAATTTAAGTACCGCGAAATCCTGATATACCTTAGACAGGATAACTTGGACAGCAGCATACTTATTGTAATCTTCCCTATGTGTATATTGTTGTTGTGAGTGAATAATTGGAGAAGGCAACTGTGTGCACAAACATGGGCTAAATTAGTTGAAAGATGATGAGAGACTTCATACTAATTGGACATGTCCCATGTTGTTTGCACAAGAGATTTTGGTTTGTAATTGTCTTTTATTTTATCCCACTTGTGTAGCGCTTTAGGTCATTAGCTGAAGCATGTCAAAGTAGGTGTCATGTCACATGATCTCATTCTGAAATAACCAAGTTAAGAACTTGATAGCATATCAACTGATCTCATAAGCAGACGACGCATAAAATTGTCTTGTCTAGGTTCTCTTATGAAAGCATTAATGCTATACACTAAAATAAGTGCCAATTGTCTTGTTTAGGTTCTCAGAGGCAAATATTTCTGTGGGATTTTCTGCTCTGCTGCATCTTGACATCAGTCCTGTAGCCAGACTACTGTCAGGTAAATATTGATATTTACAGTTCTATTTTTAGTTGCTGAAGAGTCTTATATTATCTATTGCTAGTTAGCTTCTTAAAGTCCCATGTAGCATTGCTCGAATTTCTATGGATTCTTGTTTGTTGTATATATAATATCTGTTTTTTTTAGAGATAGGAATTACAAAATACCAAAAATACAAAAAAGAATAGAGTATAAGAAATATTATTAACATACTATCTGCTTCTCTCAGTCCCCTGTTAACAGGAGTTTAAGCAGCTTGTTCCTAGTTCCATCACACTAATTTAGTGTGATGGAAGAGACTTTAACTTTGATTGAGTTAACTGTAGGAAGAGTTCAAATACAAGTAATTATGTTACTAATCTGCGGATCTTAGCTTCAACTCCCTGATTCCAATTATTAATTTAAAGACTTAAGGTTGGTAAAAAAGCTGGAGTGCAAGTAAATAATAGGGTGTTCTAAACTTATAGATCGAAAAAAACTTTGAATAACAATTTATAAGTTGATATTAAATTAATATAGGTTGGACATATTAGATTTTGTATGTATGCCATATTCTCTTGATTTTGTATGTAAAGATAATACTATGTATATGTAGTATTTTTAAAGCTAAATAATATCAATAAAATTGTACTCTAGTCGAGACAAATGTGTGAGCAATTATTTTATTTATAGATACAGATTAAAAAAGTAAAGTTATATGTTTTGTTTTAAATATAAAAAATTGGAAGGAGTTATATTTAGCAAAGAAAAGTCAAAAATGTAATGAACATGTACATTACCTAGGGCCAGTTGGATATGCGGCAAAGAGGACTAAGTGGTCTGTTGATGACCCCATCAAATCTTTTACTGATTCCGAATCAGTTAACCCGTCAAATTTATCGAATGAGCGTACTGGGCGTAGTTATGATTGGGTGAGAGCACGTTCAAAACCAAAGGAGGATGGAGGTTATTACATTCCAAATGACAAGACAAAGGAGGTGTTTGAGAAAATGGTAAAAACATAACTGACTTTCTTTCTTTTACATCTTCGTTAATATTTGGATCAGGGCTGAAATTATACAACATTGAGCATACTGTCTAATCTGATATTAAGACCAGTGAATCTGATACATGGAGTGATTAAAAGTAAATGATCAGCATGACAATTTAGCACCATATTTATGTATATTTATGTATAGCAAAGAAAGTAGCCAAACTGTCTAAACATGCATATGCCATCTCACTGTCTACGTTCTGTTTAAATACTAAGAGATGAAACCAGCACATGATTAGCAATCAGAGAATAAGTGCATTAATATGTTATAGTGTGAATTTATCAAGGCTGTTAATATTTCTTATCAAGGCTGTTAATATTTCTTTCTGTTATGAACAGGAGGAGTTGCAGAGGCAAGTATCAGATGGGTCATGGACTCCAAAAGGCCACGATGACGATGTCTTTTATATTCTTAAGGGTCTTGGTTCAAGAAACTATACAAGAAAGGAAATCAATGAGGTTCGAGAATTGTGGGCAAAATTTTTCTCTTTAGAATGTCTGTAATAAGGTAACTTTTTGAAACTTTTTGCTCCCCTTTTTGTGCTCTCAGTACTTGGTAGATAGTTTTATTATTTTATTGGTGTGTATTGTATAATAGTGATGGGAATGTGTAGGTAATCTTGTCATCGGCCTTGTCGTTTGAAGTCCTAACAGTTCAAGCATTTAAGTTCTTGCCTGCTGCAGTACTGTGATATACAATCACTGGTCCTTGAAGATCTTGAACTTCTTGCTAGAGACAGTGTGTTTGGATTCATTTGTAACAATCTGATATCATGAAGTTTTTTTTGTGGCATTTAATGTGTAATGTTTCTTTCAAGTGTAAACTTGGACATAATTAATTCTTGATATAATTGTTTAAGTTGTTTTGGGATTTAATTGTTTGGTGTATTGTATTGGTATAATATTAGATGTTTTAGTATAATGGAACAGGTCGCAAAGATATTTAAGAAATATTAAAAAAAAATATATAAGCAAAAGCGTCGGCATTTTATATGACCGACGCAAGAGGTCAGGATCTACAGCGTCGGCAGTTTTCATGACCGACGCTTTTGTATTACTTTAGGCGTCGGCGTTTTTGACCACCGACGCTAATTGTAATACTTTAAGCGTCGGCGTTGTTGACCACCGACGCTTTTTGTAGTACTTTAAGCGTCGGCGTTGTTGCCGCCAACGCTTTTGTAGTACTTTAAGCGTCGGCGTTGTTGACCGCCGACGCTAATGTAATACTTTCAGCGTCGGCGTTCTTGTGCAGCGATGCTAATATATGACCAAAAGCGTCGGTTGCTGGCCCTTTTGCATTGCTCTTTAACCGACGCTAGAGATGATTTGCGTCGCCAGTTTAACCGACGCTATAGGCCTATACCTATAGCGTCTCCCACATTTGCTTCGCCATTTAACCGACGCCTTAGGGGTTATTTAACCGACGCTGAAAGTCCAGTTTGTAGTAGTGTGCATTAGCCTCTGCTGATGTTTTTGTACAATTTTCAACCCCTTTAGTCTTGTAGGGTGGTAATTTGCCACAAAGATCTGGCTTTCTTACGGGTTGTAATGATAAAGCACAGTACTGAAAGTGCAATTTTTGTGTGATCAAGGTCGTAAAAGAGTATATCAAGCTTGATAATTTTCTTTGTAACACAGATAATTTAAATTTTTTTAAAAAAATCGGTTCTAATGGATCGGACCGGACCAACCGAAGTATTTCGGTTCGGTTCTGGTTTGGTCCATATGGAAACTTCGGTCCAGTCCGGTCCAAAAATTTACAGGAGTTCGGTCTTCGGTCCTTTCGGTTCGGTCCGGTTCTGGACCGAACCGACTGAATGCTCAGCCCTAGCTACTCGTTTGTACTTGATTTGTATCATAAAATATAAATGTTGTATGATTATAATGTTATAATTTGTGCATAATATATAAAATAAATAATATTTAACATATTATGAAAAATTTAGAAAGAGACAAAAATATATATATTAAAAAATGGTTCATTTTATTTGAAAAAAATTTAAATGAATATAAAAACAACCTTTTTTTGAAACCTTTTAAAATATAACAAGAAAAGCCCTCTTATTACTTTACAGTTTTTTTTCCAGTGCTCGACACGCATATTAACGCGCATATAAAACATAGTTTTATAATTTATTTTTAAAAATTTTCTTTTTTGTATAAAAATACAGACATCAAATTTTTGTTCAGAAGAAAAAAATTCAAAATAATTTATCAAACTACGTTTTATGAGAGCATTAGAATGCATACCGAGCCCCCGTCCCCCAATGTAAACAAATGAGGGGGACGGAGGGAGTATAAGTTGATAAAAGTGTTTGGATAAATTTTACTTATAAGTCAATTAAATTTGGTAATTTAAATTTATAAATTGAAAAAATTCAAATTATTAAAATAAAAGAAACTTTAGTTAATAAATACAATTTATTACATATTAAAATTTTAAAAACTTCATAATAAAATGCAAATCACTAAAAAAACTCAAAAATACTAGCATTTCTGACTTCTAGTTTTTGGCTTAAAAACCTCAAAAGAAGCCCTTGTACTTCTTTTGCCGGACACTAGACGTGTGTTTGGCAACCCCGCTTCTGAGCTTTTTTATTAAAGAAGTGTTGTCTGCTATTTGATGGCATGTTTGGCAAATAAGTTTAAATACTTCTCATGGGTATTCATGGGTATTAAATGTTCAAAAAAAGACATGGATTCTAGCTTTTTATGATCCACCACATAGCTTTTTCTTTTTCTTTTTTTAATTAGCTTCAAACTTTCACACACTAAATACGATCTTTACAATTATAGATATATTTACTTGAGTTATTTGTTTTTATTTTTATTATTTTAATACGAGTTTTTATATTGTGAATTTATAAAATATTTCATATATTAATAATATAAGTTCTTGTATTAGTATAATTTATTTCTTTCAAATATATCAAAAATATATTACAAAATTATCAAACTATACTAATTTATAGATCAAGTTATTCATACACTTAAATAACTTATAAGTCATGATATCCAAACACTTCTAATAACATATAAATCTAAATCAACTTCTCATTTATTAATCCACTTCTTTACTTTAAGCAATAAGTCACTTTTGTTTAAATTTAGCCCACGGCCCCTAGGTAAAAAGTAGAAGTAGTTTAGAGTGCTAGAAGAAGTGCCGAAGTACTTATTTAAGTGTTGCCAAACACCCGCTTAGTACCAAAAATCTGCATCTTTATACTCCCTGCCCTAACCATATTTTTACACTTTTTTTCCTTTCTAATTTTGTACTCCCTTAGTCCCCTAAGTTGTATAGGGCGTGGACAATGCACGAACATTAATACTTCTCTACAGTATAGTTCTATAATAAAAGTCTAGGGCGATCAGGTCCACCATGCTTACTCAATGACCGACTCTAAGCTAAAACATTACAATGATCAAGTAACAAGAATATGTTAATATCTCTCAAGTATCAACACTCTCGGAACATGATTACACGTATTATCACTTTTAGTAATTTTATTAATCAAGTAATTAAACCAATACTAATCTCTCTCAAGCATTAATCAAGAATCTAATGATGCTATCGCACTCAAATTCAATTATTCTAATTGATGTGTGTCTCTAGTAGTATATCTCTCGATTATATAATTCCTATTTGCATAGTTACAATTCATGATATCAGGCGATTACACAAATCAATGATAAAACATATCAATCATTCCAATATCATACTGCAAACATGACTTATCCTTAAGTTCTAGAACTCACTACTCTAAATAACTAAAACAACTAAGGTAATAAAGAGACATAATTAAACTAATAAGTCCTTCAAACAAATAACAAGAAAATAGAGAACAAAACTTTTAACCTTTATTGTTGTCATCCAAGAAAAGCTTTGGTCTATGTTTATAGGTTTCTCTCTAACTCTAATTTTAATCTAATACTCTATCATAATAATATCTCATCCTATATTTCATAACAAAAGTACTTTTAATGTTTTTACTAATATACAATAAACTCCAAAACAAAGTAAGATTCTGTCAAAAATTCGTGGCTGAATTTGGACCTCAGTTTACGGGCTTTTATAGTTGGATTTTTCTTCCTGGACCACTTCTGAGGAAATTTAATATAGCATGGGTTGTAAGAACGTTCAAATCTAATATTTAGATCTCAAAGATATGACTCAAATAGTGTAAAAATCGGGTATAGCCCAATAAATCCAAATTTCCATATAATTTAGCTCCAAAACATCTATTTACTTTCAAATCTTTCCCAACTTGAAATCCGCACATATGATCGTCTCAAACGAGGGTAATTCACCAGAATCCAGGATCCAGACAAATGACCCTTCTTCATCAATCCGGGAGAACCTTCACTAATAATCATAATTACCTTAAGCCCCGTACGAGGACACGGACATAATATAGGATTAAAAGCAAGTCCAAGAGTGTCTTAGTTGATGCCCTAAATATATTATAAAATATCATGTCCTAGTATTTTAGGATATACTTTACTAGCTTGAACTCCAACAATGTGTCATATTCTTATAAGATGTTTAATATTTTATTATTAAAAACTCTCTATCATCATTAAAGCATAATATAAAAATAGAGAGAGAAAGAGTGTTGATGAGAATTTATAATAAAATATGGGATAGGACAAGGAGAGATGTGCCTCAAAAATAGGGCTTGAGGATGTTGTCCTAGTGATATAAGGCATCACTAGGACATTGTTGGAGCAACTTTTCCCATCAAATGCCCTAAATAATAACTTAGGACATGATAACGGTATATTCGGAGAACGATGATCTTTATATCCCCGAAAAGGTTATCCTCATATCTCGGACAGATTGGCGCGCCTTGTATCTTAAATACGAAGTCTCCTGTCCAGCTCCATCCTGCCAACTGGTTCTATATTAGACCCCTTCTTTTATAACAAGGAAAGACGTGCCTCCTCATCACGATCATAGAAGGAGTTAGCCCAGAACTCATCTATGCAGCCCAGCCATGCATGTAACTGGCTCGATAGAGCCTAGCCACATTAAGCCATAATAAAATGTTTTGATGTCAACCACAAAACTAAATGTTTTCATGTCAACAAATTATATAAGTCATAGTAAAATGTTGATCAAAAAAGTCATAGTAAAATGTTTTTTGTGTGGTTGGATAAATTTTTTCCATATCTACAACATATTGATATTAAAAATTATTAAGATAATAATAAGATATTATAAGCCATCGTTTAAAGTGTTTCAATATATTTTTATAAATCAAAATTCGAAAAAAAAATAACTAAAAAAAGATTATTTTCAAATTCTTGAATTCTGATCACTTATATAACTTCTTTATGTATGAATAGGTTGATTTTTACTTATGAACTAGCTTCCTAACCCGTGCTTGTTTTAAATTATTTTTTTGATATATTGTTATATCTTTTATTCATTTTTTTAAAAAAATTGAGATTATTTATATTATGAAAATAATTTAAATTTGATATTTGCCTGTATTTTAAGTCATATTATCTTGATGTCTAAATGTACATATATCCTCACTATGATGATATTTATTAAAATATAAATATAAAAAAACTATACACTATTTTAAAATTTTATTATATAATTAAATTATCGTTCACCTAAAATTATTCTAAATTTGATAAAAACAAATAAGATTCTTGTCGAATAAGAATCTTTGTCGTATAGTTAAAAAATCATATATATAATTTTATTAAATCACAATAATTAGATATTCTAAAAATCAGCCGATTAACCGAATAATCGATAATCAGGCGAATTTTTAATACGATTTGATAAAATCGATTAAATCGATGATTAATTGGTCAAAACTGGATTAATCAGGTAGAATATTAAAATTTACAAAATTTGTGGGGATAAATTAAAATTTTAAAAATGATTAGATATATATTATTTATACGTATAATATCAAAATAATTCCAAATAATGATCATGTTATAATTAATGTATATTAATGCTCAGACATTAATGTATAATAAGTACGTTAGTATTAAAAGTCAATAATATCCTTTATATATATTAAACTATGTGTAATAAGTAAAGGGTATATTATTCTCTTTTTGCAAATAATTAATTACATTAGCGTTTCGAATTGTCGTTATCTGACATGGAAAAGCTCTGACAATAATTATCGATTTAACAGCTGTCTTGCATGATTGCAAGTTTTCTCTGTCTTGTCCATATGACAAGGAAATAGGTATTACGGGTCTATATCACTCTTGTCTCATCACAGTAGGGGTTACACGGGTGTTTTCTTAATCAAATGAATTCACAAATGACAAATCTGGAAGAAATGTACGCGAGGTTGGCTATGGAGGAGGATGATACTGGAGGCGTCATAGTTGCAGAAGGGGATATTCAACAACCGAGAAATACGTATGTCTTGGTTGGGCGCTTTCTTACGGAGAGAAACATTAATTTCAATGCCATGCAGAACGTACTCGCATCTCTCTGGCGTCCAAAAGAAGGTATGGATGTTCATGATATTGGAGGGAGTCGATTTTCTTTTGTTTTCTATCATCCGTTAGATTTACAGAAAGTTTTGGAGGGGGGACCTTGGACGTTTGAACAGAGCCTACTGGTGTCTCACAAACTTGGAGAGCATGAGGATCCCCATCTTGTTAAATTGAATAAAATCGACATTTGGGTTCAGATCTATGATCTTCCGCAAGGGTTCATATCTGAAAATATTCTCATGAGTATAGGAAAGTTTATAGGGTCCTTTGTCAAAACTGATCCTGCAAACCTCACTGGAGGATGGAAACTTTATCAGCGCATTAGAGTCACGATGGACTTGGACAAACCGCTGAAAAGACGTATGAAGATCAAGAGGGAGGGTGGAGACTGGAGTTGGGTCAACTTCAAGTATGAAAGACTAAGTACCTTTTGTTTTGTTTGTGGCATGTTGGGGCATTCTGATCGGGATTGTGGGATAGTCTATGCCAACACGGAGAAGGAAATAGAGCGAGCATATGGTACTTGGCTGAGAGCTCCAACGCGTAATACTAATACTCAAAACATGGGGGCTAGGTGGCTGAGAAGTAGCATGAACGGAAGTCAGACAGGAGGTACAGGAGGGGGAAGAGCACATCAGTCAACCACCGTCCATGGAGGAGATAGGGTGCACGCGAAATTCATGGACGTGGATGGAAAGTTAGGCGAGTTTTTTGGCGATAATGGGGGGATAAAGATTGTGCAGCGAGATCAGGGGGGGAATTCAAAAAATAACAGCTTGCCAAATCAGAAAGAGATTATCACGGAGGCGGTATTTCAGGATAGTGAAGTGGTTATTATTGATCCTAAACGTAGACGTGTGGCGGATGAGGATACTACAAAAGGTGATGGAGTGGATAATTTTGAAGGGCCTAGCAATTTGGGTGGGCCAAAAAACTTGCAAGAGGCGGGTCCTGTGCCACAGGCCCGCCTAGACAAATGAGTTTAATTGCGTGGAACTGTCGTGGGCTGGGTAAACCACGGGCAGTTCAATTTTTAAAGGAGATTACCCACCAAGCAAAGCCTTGTTTTATTTTTCTTTCTGAAACATTAACAAATAAAGTTAGAGTAGATGAAGTTCGAAAAGAGGTAGGGTTCGCAGGTTACATAGCAGTGGACGCTCGAGGGCATAGTGGAGG
The DNA here is from genome assembly GCF_001625215.2 of Daucus carota subsp. sativus. Lineage (NCBI taxonomy): Eukaryota > Viridiplantae > Streptophyta > Magnoliopsida > Apiales > Apiaceae > Daucus > Daucus carota. Next base: position 17,074,321 of record NC_030388.2, on the reverse strand, counting down.
GCTGGCTCTTTTATGGAAAAATGAAGGAGCATGTGTGATAAAGGAGGTGAACAACCATTATATTGATTTTGAAGTTGAGAATGAGCAGGTAGGGAGATGGAGATACACTGGCTTCTATGGCTGCCCTGAAAGAGCTCGTCGTCGTGAATCATGGTCTTTAATCCGAAGTCTGGCTGATAAATCACAGTTGCCTTGGTGTATTATAGGCGACTTCAACGACCTTATGTTTGCGGAGGAGAAGAGGGGGGACGTGCACACCCACGTAACTTATTAACTGGTTTCGTGGATACAGTTTGTGAGTGTAACTTGATCGACTTAGGCTACGTTGGTGAGAAGTATACATGGGAGAAATCACGGGGAACAGATTACTGGATACAAGAGCGGCTAGATCGTGGCTTGGCAACTCAGGAATGGTGTAGTATGTTCCCGCAAGCAGAAGTTCAAGTTCTCGAGGTAGCTACCTCAGACCACCTGCCACTTCTTTTGCAGCTAAACAAGAAAGTTTATGCCCCAAAGAGTAAACGGTTTAAATTTGAAAATGTATGGCTCAGAGAAAAAGATTGTTTCAGTGTAGTTAAGGACAGTTGGGAGCTTACGGAAGGCAGTGATATTTTAGAAAAGATAAGGTATTGTTGTCTAAAGCTGGATGAATGGGGAGGGGGGATCAGCCAGGAATTTAAGACGGGACTGATAAGCTGCAGAACAAAATTGCGAAAGTTGAGAGCCAGAAGAGACAGGAATGGTATACAGATGTATAACAAAGTTAGATGGGAGTATCTAAATCTGCTAGAAAAACAAGAAACATATTGGAAACAGCGAGCTAAGCAGTTTTGGTTACAAGAAGGGGACAGTAATACTCGTTTTTTCCACAGGCATGCCTCTGTTAGGAAGAAAAATAACTGCATTCAAAGAATAAAAGATGGGAATGGAGTATGGCGAGAGACAGCGGAAGAGATACAGGAGGTGGTGACTGAGTACTTCGGCCAGCTTTTCAAGTCCACGGGTGCTGATGGAAAATTATCTGACAGCGAAAGGGTGAAGCAACTGAAGGAGGAGGAGAATGAAGCCCTAACAGAGCCAGTGACAATCGAGGAAGTGAAGGAGGCAGTATTCTCAATGCACCCCGACAAATCACCAGGACCGGATGGGTTAAATCCAGCTTTCTTTCAGTCCTTTTGGAGCATAGTTGGAAGAGATGTGCTTCAATTTTGTCAGAGTTTTATGACAACAGGGGAACTCCCTGAGGGAATTAATAGAACCCTTGTGTGTTTAATCCCGAAAGTTAAGATGCCACAGTCAATGGGAGATCTCAGGCCCATATCACTTTGTAATGTGCTAGTGCGAGTCCTCTCAAAAGTATTGTCGAATCGTTTGAAGCCGTGCCTAGCCTCGATCATATCTGATAAGCAAAGTGCTTTTATCGAGGGAAGATTGTTAACGGATAATGCACTAATTGCTTTTGAAGTAAACCACTACATGAAGAGGCGCACACAAGGTAAAAACGGTATTGCGGGATTAAAGATCGACATTTCAAAGGCATATGATAGGGTGGAGTGGAGATTTGTTCGAAATATGATGGAGAAATTTGGCTTTAGTACGAGTTGGATTGACAAGGTCATGAAGTTAGTGCAATCTGTATCATACAGTTTCCTTCAAAATGGGGTGATATTTGGTGAAAATGTGCCAGAACGAGGATTACGCCAAGGCGATCCCATCTCACCATACTTATACATTATGTGTGCGGAGGGTTTAAGCTCTATCATTCGTCATAATGAAGATGCAGGACTTTTACACGGATGTACTATTGCCAGAGGAGCGCCTACTATTTCTCATCTCCTTTTCGCAGACGACTGTTATTTTTTCTTTAAAGCATCTGGAGCTGAAGCTAGTGTCATGAAAAGGATTCTGAATAGATATGAAGACATCTCAGGGCAGAAGATTAACTATACAAAGTCAGGCGTAACCTTCTCTCCTAACACTAATGAAGCAAGTAGGTTGGAGGTATGTAGTCAATTGGGTGTCTCTGAACAGCAAAACCCAGGCAAATATTTGGGAATGCCTATGGTAGTTGGTCGAAAAAGAAATGAAACTTTCTCTTTTCTGGTAGAGCGAGTACAACAAAAGCTTAACGGGTGGCAAAATCAGCCTATTTCAAAGGCGGGTAAGATAGTGCTACTGAAAACAGCGGCCCAGGTTATTCCGAATTTCTGGATGAATATGTTTCTAATACCAGTAGAGATTTGTGATGGAATTGAAAAGTCTATGAATGCCTTCTGGTGGGGGAATGGCAGTGAAAATAAAGGTATCAAATGGATGTCATGGGAAAGATTGTGCACTGTAAAGGAGGATGGAGGACTAGGATTCAAGAAACTGCGAGAGTTTAATGTTGCAATGCTAGCAAAACAAGCATGGAGGCTGGTGAATAATATAAATCCCCTAGTAACACAGTTAATGCGTGCTCGGTACTTCCCGCAAACAGATTTTCTAAATGCAAGTATTGGGACCAACCCAAGTTATGTATGGAGAAGCATTCTCGAATCGCAGGACGTGGTGCGTCAAGGATGTCGCCGTCGGATTGGTAATGGGTTGAGCACTAAAATCTGGAAAGTCCCCTGGTTACCTAGCCCAGAAAATGGTTTCTTAACAACTGAACTACCAGAGGAACTGCAGCATAGTACGGTGCAATGTTTATTTGACGAGAATCAGGGGGGGTGGGATGATGACATTCTAAATGATATCTTAAATGACAGGGACAGAAATCTTGTCCGACAGATACCTATCTCAAACAGACGAAGGGAAGATTCTTGGTTCTGGTTACTCGAGGACAAAGGCGAATTTACTGTAAGAAGCTGTTATAGAAGACTGAGAGGGGAAGCAGAATGCCGTGATGGAGTGTTTTGGAAGAAATTATGGAGTTTGAAGCTGCCTGGTAAAGTATTAAATCTTTTATGGCGTACATGTCGTAGTTGTCTGCCGACAGCCTATGCACTGGCTATGAAGAGAGTTGATATCTCTACAGTATGTTCTTGGTTCTTGAGGGGTGTAGAAGATGATATTCATGTCTTATTTCAGTGTTGTTTCGCGAGAGAGGTATGGGAAGGTTCTGGGCTAAGCAATCTCGTCTCAACTCGACAAAATGACACGGCCATGACAGTATTACAACGGATTTTCCAAGCAGGAAGTAAGGAGCAAATCAGGATGGCTAGTTTATTGTGTTGGAACCTTTGGCAGCGAAGAAATAGCTGGGTTTGGAACCATGTTAACACGTCGGCATTCGGAGTGAGATCAAAAGCGATGAGCATGCTAGTAGAATGGCAGCAAGCTAGGGAAGAAGGGAAGGAAAGAGCAACTCGTCAACCCACAGTAGCGAGAAGTTGGTGTAAACCACCTGCTGGATGGGTCAAAATAAACACGGATGCAGCTTGTGTTTTGGGAACTGGACAGGTGGGCATAGGATGCATTATTCGGGATGAATGGGGAAATTTCCTTCGGGCCAGAAGCAGTGTAGTTCAAGGTAGTTATCACCCACGCGAAGCAGAGGCCATAAGTCTAAAGGAGGCCCTAACCTGGACAAAGGACTGGAAGAGGAGTAAATGTGTGTTTGAGTGCGATGCAAAAATCTTGGTCGATGCAGTTAATGGAAACCAGGGGAATACTTACTTTCATGCAATCGTTGATGATTGTACTGATTTACTTAAACACTTTGATGAAGTGTTAGTCTTGTTTGCTCATAGATCTACGAATATGGTAGCTCATAGCTTAGCAAGAGTTTCGTATTCTATGTCAGGTCCTACGGAGTGGTTACATACTGCTCCGGATTTCATCATCTGTATGCTTGATTCTGATAAGCTATAAAATTGCAAGTGCGTTTTTTCAAAAAAAAATTACATTAGCAATCCTCCGCAAACCCTAATTTCCCCTCCTCTGTCCTTTTCTTTTGCTTAGTAGCGACGGGGCCTTCCACCCGATCTCTACCGGTGGAAAGCCCCAAAATTTTTTATTTCTCTTCTCTTGTGTTTTCTTTTTTCTTTCAATAAAACTTCTTTGGCATTTGTTTTTCCGGATCTAAGGACTCAAAGCCTTTTCCGATTTGGCCTTCTTTTTCTTAGATCTCAATTCCACGGAACTGCGGATTTCTCGTTCTTCCCGATACTTTTATCCTCGAAATTGGTCCGATTTATCTTGTTTTTGTGGCTTTTGTTCCCCAGATCTAAGATTGCCTTGTTTTAGCCAATATTTCATTTACGCATTTGGTTGTTAGGTTATCCTGTTTGGTTTTGGTTTTTTTGTTGTCTCACCGTTTGTGTGAGTTTTGTTATTTTCTCACCGTTTGTGTGAGTATGATGCTTGATTTAGTAATAGAAATTGTCAAGGGATTGCATTTTCAGTCGATAGCTCAAACTGTTTGTGTCGGAAGCGAAAGTGGCGAAGTATGTGTAGACATCATCTTCAACAAATCACGTGATTTTATCTCCAAGATGAATGGATTAATCAGTGATTGTTTCTGTATTTTGTTTGTTCGACGCGACTGTTTATGTAGATGCCGTATGGTTTTTTATTATTGAATTAACTCATTTATCAAAAAAAAAAATTGTTCTATTAGATATATAATAGATTAGAAGCGGGTAAAAGAGTTTAGCCAGAGCCTGTTGTCTAAAAATTAAATCCAATAAATTGAATTACAAACTCAAAAAATAAAAAATTATCATCGTGAAGATTGACATATCCAACTTAATCGCGAAAATAGTATTTGAAAAAATCAAATGCACCAGCACTGGGATTTCTTGACCCTGTTGACTGATCAGAATTTAGACCTGGTACTTGCAGAGTTGGCTCCATCTGGGTACTAGATCTTCCCTCAAAATTTTGATTGCTAGCAACCTGCAACATAATAATATTAATTTAGCCTTCATCCCTCAGCTAAAAAAATAATTTACAGTTCACATTTTGTAGGCTCAGCTATGTAGGATATGATTAATATCCAACAAGCTATATATAGTGTACAAAGACTGTACTCATACCCATGCAAGCAGCAATGAGGACTGGGTAGAAGCTTGTTGCTGTTGGTGGCTGTGGCACAATAAGCAGGTTTATTAGAAATTCGATAGGCACACACAGAAATGAACTAATTCAACTGTGTCAACTTATTCATGTCATTCTCAATAATATAAGAAAATAAAAATAAAAAAACAACTTAAGATTACAACAGAGTACTGTGTCAGATAAAACTCACACCGCCTCAAGGAAGAATCAAGAACTGACGCAAAGACAACTTAACATTGCGCCATAAGAAGTACCCGTGGCGGAGCCAGGAATATATATGAGGGAGGGCTAAAATATAGAGTAATTCTTTTTTCCAACTATGAGTAGAAAAATGCAACAAAAAAAATAAATAAAAAACACAGATATTTCTCTCTTGCTCAGTGCTCTCTTGCTTTTCTAAATGAAATTTGAGAGCCTGCACTTTGTTTTTACAAGATTTCAGCGTGGGCACAACACATATATCTGGAAAACTGGACTGGGCTTAAGCAAAAAATGAGAAAAATATTTCAGTCACAATTTCCGGGGAGGGCCCAAACCTACCCTGGCCCATAGGTGCCTCCGCCATTGAGAAGTACCTAAATTTGTGCATGAAGCATTTTCCGTTAGACTATTTATAAGTGGAGTAAGTACCTGGTACTGAATACATTAGGCATTGAGTTTTCGAACCATGGTCTTTCTATCCCAGCAGTTGGCACCAATATAGAAGAACTAGGTTCCATTACGATATCCTTTCCCTTGCAATGAGAAGTATTGCCAACTATATGCTGGCTCATGGTCCTGGGAGAGATGTTTTGTAGCATGGTCCCTGCAGTCATTCCTTCAGAGAATCCAGGACTTGGCAGTACAAAGGACGTATCCAGTGTCGAGGCATCCCTCGAAATTTCCTAGGATTTTTCTCGAGTTAATGCAGTAGATCCATTAATCAGAAAACTAAGAATAATACAAGTGACTCAATTTATTCGAATAACTTGAGGATTTTACCTCACATCCTGGGATGTTGGAATAGATGGAGAAGTATTTGTTCCAAAACACTTCCCACCATTCAGCTAGAAAGCCTTGAGGAGCATCGATCACTAAATTATAAATCAAATAATTATTTCAGAAAATCAAATTTAATGAATTTCAGTACTGCATGCCTCAAGAAGACTAAAAAACAGTTAAGAAATTACATGAAATGTTGAATTAATGAAAAAAAATAATTAAAATACTGACCCGGGTTTAGCTCAAGATTTGCCTCTTCTGCAAATATCTTAGCAGCCTCGTGCATGTTATTTTTTCTCATATGATCGTGAATGTATAGCATCAGCCTGAAAATTCAAAAATCGAACTGTAAAAAGAAATAATTTAGAAAAAGCAGCAATATTAGCCCAACACTCACTACAGATAGAGAATAGCTTACATTCTATGAGTATCTTTATCCCCAAAATCCATTTCCACCAAATAGCAGGTGCGCGCAAACTGGCCCGAATACCGGTTTGCCAAATAAAAAAAAAACAATGTGAGATGAAACAATGTGCCACACTGTATTTATACTTGGAAAGGAGACAAAGATTTATGTACGGACCACGAAAAAAAGAAGTGTCTATCAGCATTAGATTTGTCCATTTACATTAGACACATCTATTGGGATAAGAAGTGTCTATTGTCATTAGACAAATCAATTTTAATTAAGATGTATCTATTATCAAAATACACATCTATTGACATCATATATATATAGATGTTGCATTGATCATTTCAAAGTGATGGTTCATTTGAAAAACACAACGATACACATTCTCTTTTCTTGCAGAATTTCTGACTTTATCCAATTGAATTATTTGATAAACCACAAATAACTTCAATCGATACACATTTTCTCTTCTTGCAGAATTTCTGACTTTATCCGATTGAATTATTTGATGAACCACAAATAACTTCAATCTGAAAGTGTTCACACGACTTCAGAAAAATCCAAGTTACCATCATAAATACAACAAAATATTCAAGCCTATTAGTCTTTATATGGTAAATGTTTTGACACTCAGAAACGGTTAAATTTGATCATAAAAAAATGATATATACAAATTCAGGCAAGTCACAATCTGCATGAACATCGTTAAACCTTTACTACTATCCCTCGATCTACATCACTAAGTTCTAAAAGAAATATTACATACTTTTTTCTTCTATTTGATAACAAGAAATACACACTTCTTCAAATATAAGTTCAGCCAGAATGTCACTTGAAAACCTGCAGGACCATCATTTACCCAAGTACAAACAAACATTTAGACTTAGAATTGAAGTCAGTCTTAAAGTCTTCATGTACCTTAACTTAGTTCCCCATGTAGGGAGGACCTCGCAGTTTATTCTCTCGTTGTAGTTGCCATTCTCTTTCTTGTAGATACTGTAGAAGTGGCGGTTTCTCTGCTCCCAAGTCTGTCCCGGTAACACATCCATAGGAGATCGGTCTTTGGTAACCATGAAACAGCTTCTCCCTTCTCTGTTCCTCTATTCCGCAGAGAGGCAAATTTGTGTTCAAATGCGGGTTATCCAAATAACCCATGGGGCTGGAAGGCAAAGGATTGCCCCACCTGTCGAAAAAATCAAACCTGGAAGCATCATGACTGTAGAAGTGTCTAAAGTCTCCTGGTGCATTAACTTGAACTGGCCATATGCGATCATTAGCTTGTTCAACAATATGACTGTTCCTGTACTGATAGAGCCATTCGGATGAGCTCATTCCAGGAAGTGGTGGATAGCCATCAATAAAATTTGCAAGCCGTGGGCTAAATGGTCCATGAGTAGGAGACAGGTTTGGGTACCTAGTGGTCGGTGTTGGACCTGATATTCCTTCGGCTTCTCTGATCTTAGCTCCAGTTTTAGACTCCGGAAAATTTGATGAATGGCCCTTCAACCAATTTGCATCAGCGGGTACTTGTGGTGCTGAAGGCATTGGAGCCACATACAGAGGAGAAGGGTTATAAGTAGTTGGAGAAAATTCTTTCTCATTCACAGATAGGCCACCAAGCGATGCAGAAGGCATTTCTGCAATCGGATCTAAGTCATGTCTATGAAGTGCCTTTGGCCCTTTATCACTATCAGCATGCATACTTTCTCTGTTGAACACCCAACCACTCAGCGAAGGAGGCCTAGCGGCTAGCAGGATATGATCTAAGTCATGTCTATGAAATGTGTTGTTTAATTATATATTTAGGAAAATTGGTCAACTTTTCTTAAGTTTTAATCAAATACTTTCTTAATTTTTGGAAATTGATTACTTTTATTAAGTTTCAAAGATTCAAAATTTAAAAACTATTTATGAAGTCATTAATGATGAGTTTATTGTGTCTTTAGTGGCCTTTTGTTCCAGTTATGGATGCCACATTTATGACTTATTGACCATTATCATAATCATTATATTTAATATGTTTAATTATATTTTATCTTTTGTTTCTATTCCTCGCTTAAATTTTAATTTTTATGTGTCTAACCAAAGGATTTTCCTTTGATTAGAAATTAATTAATACTAGCCTTTAACCCCGTGCATAGCACGGGCGGGTATTTGATTCGTAATTTATTAATTATAATTTAATTCTTAACACCATTTTTCTTAGTATTTTAGTATTAATAAATTAGATTTTAGTTAAATTATATTAACCAACTGATTATATCTTCTAACGGAAGTTTATTATCTATCTATAAATATTTTTCTGATATTAATATGTGACAGTTTATTATTCAATTTAAATCAAAAGTTTCATATTTCATATATCTTCATATGGGGGTTTATATCAAACGGACCACTCGTTGAGTCAAAATATCTCACTTGACCCACACATCTCAACAGCGACTCATTTAAGCCACTATAAACCAAATACATATCATTTTACCCACATCACTATTCATACCTTTTCACTTAATCATTTATAAAAAATTAATCGTTTGTTTTTTTATTGCGAAACCACTTCGAGTACTTTCATAATTATCTCTAGTATTTATCAAAATAATTTGGGAATTCATAAAGCAACATAACAAGGGTTATCAAATAAATATATATTTATAGATACATATATTTTTAATTACATAGTTATGTTGCTTTAAAAATTCTCAAATTATTTTGATAAATACTAGAGACAATTATGAAAGTACTTGAAGTGGTTTCGGTGTAAAAAAACAAACGGTTAATTTTTGATTAATGATTAAGTAAAGATGTATGAATAGTGATGTGGGTAAAATGATATGTATTTGGTTTATAGTGGCTTAAATGAGTCCTCGTTGAAATATGTGGGTCAAGTGAGATTTTTTGACGCAACGAGTGGCCCGTTTGATATAAAACCCTCTTCATATGTTACGCAATTCGTAATGGTTCGTGTTTGTAATGAAATAGGACACGTTAGAGTTAAATTTCGAGTAGAATACGTTATAATTAACAAGTAGCTTTTTTCAACTAATTATAAATTATATTCAAAAAGATATTAATATAAATAAGGAGTGTTTTTAGTATATGAAACTGTTTAATAGATATCTAGTTGTAGACTTTTTGTTTTAGAGGAGAGTACCAAACCAAGAGAGTACCAAACCAAAATTTTGTACGAATACAAATTATAACCATGTTGGTTTTTTATAGTATAGTATAGATTTCTATATTATTTTATTTTATATCTATTATATATATTTTTGTTTTGCTTTTTATTAGATTTTCTATTTTTACTTTAACTAAATTTATATATGTGTGATTTTATTGTATGTTGATTTATGTGTTGTTTGGTTTGTTTTTTCAGGATATTTTGGAAGCTACGGGACTTATGGGCTTTCTTTTATTATTCATTTAACCTTATTGTCTAAACATCCGGAATTATACTTGCATTACTTTCGGTTAGATGAAAAACTTTCTTGAAAAAAAGAAATCGAAAATGCGGTTTATCGTATTTCGGTAGAGTTCATCTACGAATATGTAGATCTAAAAAAAATAAAAATAAATACGAAGTGTCCTGTCATGCTCTATCCTACCAACTGGTTCAATATTAGACCCCTTCTTTTATTAGATAGGAAAGACGTGCCTCCACATCAGGAGTTAGCCCAGAACTCATCTATCCAGCCCAGCCATGCATGTAACCGGCTCGATAGGAGCTGGCCACCATAATAAAATGTTTTGATGTCAACCACAAAATGATGTCAACAAATTAAGTCATAGTAAAATGTTTTTTGTGTGGTTGGATAAATTTTTCCCATATCTATAACATATTAGATATAAAAATTATTAAGATAATAATAAGATATTATAAGCAATCATTTAAAGTGTTTCAATATATTTTTATAAATCAAAATTCGAAAAAAAAATAACTAAAAAAAGATTATTTTCAAATTCTTGAATTCTGATAACTTCTTTATGTATGAATAGCTTGATTTTTACTTATGAACTAGCTTCCTAACCCGTGCTTGTTTTAAATTATTTTTTTGATATATTGTTATATCTTTTATTCATTTTTTTTTAAAAATTGAGATTATTTATATTACGAAAATAATTTAAATTTGATATTTACGTGTATTTTAAGTCATATTATCTTGATGTCTAAATGTACATATCCTCACTATGATGATATTTATTAAAATATAAATATAAAAAAACTATACACTATTTAAAATTTTATTATATAATTAAATTATCGTTCACCTAAAATTATTCTAAATTTGATAAAAACAAATAAGATTCTTGTCGAATCAGAATCTTTGTCGTATAGTTAAAAAATCATATATATAATTTTATTAAATCATATATATAGAATTTTATTAAATCACAATAATTAGATATTCTAAAAATCAGCCGATTAACCGAATAATCGATAATCAGGCGAATTTTTAATACGATTTGATAAATCGATTAAATCGATGATTAATTGGTCAAAACTGGATTAATCAGTCAAAAATCAGATAGAATATTAAAATTTACAAAATTCGTGGGGAAAATTTAAAATTTTAAAAATGATTAGATATATATTATTTATACGTATAATATCAAAATAATTCCAAATAATTATCATGTTATAATTAATGTATACATTAATGCTCAGACATTAATGTATAATAAGTACGTTAGTATTAAAAGTCAATAATATCCTTTATATATATTAAACTATGTGTAATAAGTAAAGGGTATATTAGTCGTATTGAATTAATTTACCTCTTCTTCTCTTTTTGCAAATAATTAATTACATTAGCGATCCTCCGCAAACCCTAATTTCCCCTCCTCGGGGCCTTCCACCCGATCTCTACCGGTGGAAAGCCCCAAAATTTTTTATTTCTCTTCTCTTGTGTTTTCTTTTTTCTTTCAATAAAACTTCTTTGGCATTTGTTTTTCCGGATCTAAGGACTCAAAACCTTTTCCGATTTGGCCTTCTTTTTCTTAGATCTCAATTCCACGGAACTGCGGATTTCTCGTTCTTCCCGATACTTTTATCCTCGAAATTGGTCCGATTTATCTTGTTTTTGTGGCTTTTGTTCCCCAGATCTAAGATTGCCTTGTTTTAGCCAATATTTCATTTACGCATTTGGTTGTTAGGTTATCCTGTTTGGTTTTGGTTTTTTTGTTGTCTCACCGTTTGTGTGAGTTTTGTTATTTTCTCACCGTTTGTGTGAGTATGATGCTTGATTTAGTAATAGAAATTGTCAAGGGATTGCATTTTCAGTCGATAGCTCAAACTGTTTGTGTCGGAAGCGAAAGTGGCGAAGTATGTGTAGACATCATCTTCAACAAATCACGTAATTTTATCTCCAAGATGAATGGATTAATCAGTGATTGTTTCTGTATTTTGTTTGTTCGACGCGACTGTTTATGTAGATGCCGTATGGTTTTTTATTATTGAATTAACTCATTTATCAAAAAAAAAAATTGTTCTATTAGATATATAATAGATTAGAAGCGGGTAAAAGAGTTTAGCCAGAGCCTGTTGTCTAAAAATTAAATCCAATAAATTGAATTACAAACTCAAAAAATAAAAAATTATCATCGTGAAGATTGACATATCCAACTTAATCGCGAAAATAGTATTTGAAAAAATCAAATGCACCAGCACTGGGATTTCTTGACCCTGTTGACTGATCAGAATTTAGACCTGGTACTTGCAGAGTTGGCTCCATCTGGGTACTAGATCTTCCCTCAAAATTTTGATTGCTAGCAACCTGCAACATAATAATATTAATTTAGCCTTCATCCCTCAGCTAAAAAAATAATTTACAGTTCACATTTTGTAGGCTCAGCTATGTAGGATATGATTAATATCCAACAAGCTATATATAGTGTACAAAGACTGTACTCATACCCATGCAAGCAGCAATGAGGACTGGGTAGAAGCTTGTTGCTGTTGGTGGCTGTGGCACAATAAGCAGGTTTATTAGAAATTCGATAGGCACACACAGAAATGAACTAATTCAACTGTGTCAACTTATTCATGTCATTCTCAATAATATAAGAAAATAAAAATAAAAAAACAACTTAAGATTACAACAGAGTACTGTGTCAGATAAAACTCACACCGCCTCAAGGAAGAATCAAGAACTGACGCAAAGACAACTTAACATTGCGCCATAAGAAGTACCCGTGGCGGAGCCAGGAATATATATGAGGGAGGGCTAAAATATAGAGTAATTCTTTTTTCCAACTATGAGTAGAAAAATGCAACAAAAAAAATAAATAAAAAACACAGATATTTCTCTCTTGCTCAGTGCTCTCTTGCTTTTCTAAATGAAATTTGAGAGCCTGCACTTTGTTTTTACAAGATTTCAGCGTGGGCACAACACATATATCTGGAAAACTGGACTGGGCTTAAGCAAAAAATGAGAAAAATATTTCAGTCACAATTTCCGGGGAGGGCCCAAACCTACCCTGGCCCATAGGTGCCTCCGCCATTGAGAAGTACCTAAATTTGTGCATGAAGCATTTTCCGTTAGACTATTTATAAGTGGAGTAAGTACCTGGTACTGAATACATTAGGCATTGAGTTTTCGAACCATGGTCTTTCTATCCCAGCAGTTGGCACCAATATAGAAGAACTAGGTTCCATTACGATATCCTTTCCCTTGCAATGAGAAGTATTGCCAACTATATGCTGGCTCATGGTCCTGGGAGAGATGTTTTGTAGCATGGTCCCTGCAGTCATTCCTTCAGAGAATCCAGGACTTGGCAGTACAAAGGACGTATCCAGTGTCGAGGCATCCCTCGAAATTTCCTAGGATTTTTCTCGAGTTAATGCAGTAGATCCATTAATCAGAAAACTAAGAATAATACAAGTGACTCAATTTATTCGAATAACTTGAGGATTTTACCTCACATCCTGGGATGTTGGAATAGATGGAGAAGTATTTGTTCCAAAACACTTCCCACCATTCAGCTAGAAAGCCTTGAGGAGCATCGATCACTAAATTATAAATCAAATAATTATTTCAGAAAATCAAATTTAATGAATTTCAGTACTGCATGCCTCAAGAAGACTAAAAAACAGTTAAGAAATTACATGAAATGTTGAATTAATGAAAAAAAATAATTAAAATACTGACCCGGGTTTAGCTCAAGATTTGCCTCTTCTGCAAATATCTTAGCAGCCTCGTGCATGTTATTTTTTCTCATATGATCGTGAATGTATAGCATCAGCCTGAAAATTCAAAAATCGAACTGTAAAAAGAAATAATTTAGAAAAAGCAGCAATATTAGCCCAACACTCACTACAGATAGAGAATAGCTTACATTCTATGAGTATCTTTATCCCCAAAATCCATTTCCACCAAATAGCAGGTGCGCGCAAACTGGTCCGAATACCGGTTTGCCAAATAAAAAAAAAACAATGTGAGATGAAACAATGTGCCACACTGTATTTATACTTGGAAAGGAGACAAAGATTTATGTACGGACCACGAAAAAAAAAGTGTCTATAGGCATTAGATTTGTCCATTTACATTAGACACATCTATTGGGATAAGAAGTGTCTATTGTCATTAGACAAATCAATTTTAATTAAGATGTATCTATTATCAAAATACACATCTATTGACATCATATATATATAGATGTTGCATTGATCATTTCAAAGTGATGGTTAATTTGAAAAACACAACGATACACATTCTCTTTTCTAGCAGAATTTCTGACTTTATCCGATTGAATTATTTGATAAACCACAAATAACTTCAATCGATACACATTTTCTCTTCTTGCAGAATTTCTGACTTTATCCGTTTGAATTATTTGATGAATCACAAATAACTTCAATCTGAAAGTGTTTACACGACTTCAGAAAAATCCAAGTTACCACCATAAATACAACAAAATATTCAACCCTATTAGTCTTTATATGGTAAATGTTTTGACACTCAGAAACGGTTAAATTTGATCATAAAAAAATGATATATACAAATTCAGGCAAGTCACAATCTGCATGAACATCGTTAAACCTTTACTACTATCCCTCAATCTACATCACTACGTTCTGAAAGAAATATTACATACTTTTTTCTTCTATTTGATAACCATCTGATCCGCACAAGAACATTGTAGCTTTTGGACAAAAACAAGAAATACACACTTCTTCAAATATAAGTTCAGCCAGAATGTCACTTGAAAACCTGCAGGACCTTCATTTACCCAAGTACAAACAAACATTTAGACTTAGAATTGAAGTCAGTCTTAAAGTCTTCATGTACCTTAACTTAGTTCCCCATGTAGGGAGGACCTCGCAGTTTATTCTCTCGTTGTAGTTGCCATTCTCTTTCTTGTAGATACTGTAGAAGTGGCGGCTTCTCTGCTCCCAAGTCTGTCCCGGTAACACATCCATAGGAGATCGGTCTTTGGTAACCATGAAACAGCTTCTCCCTTCTCTGTTCCTCTATTCCGCAGAGAGGCAAATTTGTGTTCAAATGCGGGTTATCCAAATAACCCATGGGGCTGGAAGGCAAAGGATTGCCCCACCTGTCGAAAAAATCAAACCTGGAAGCATCATGACTGTAGAAGTGTCTAAAGTCTCCTGGTGCATTAACTTGAACTGGCCATATGCGATCATTAGCTTGTTCAACAATATGACTGTTCCTGTACTGATAGAGCCATTCGGATGAGCTCATTCCAAGAAGTGGTGGATAGCCATCAATAAAATTTGCAAGCCGTGGGCTAAATGGTCCATGAGTAGGAGACAGGTTTGGGTACCTAGTGGTCGGTGTTGGACCTGATATTCCTTCGGCTTCTCTGATCTTAGCTCCAGTTTTAGACTCCGGAAAATTTGATGAATGGCCCTTCAACCAATTTGCATCAGCGGGTACTTGTGGTGCTGAAGGCATTGGAGCCACATACAGAGGAGAAGGGTTATAAGTAGTTGGAGAAAATTCTTTCTCATTCACAGATAGGCCACCAAGCGATGCAGAAGGCATTTCTGCAATCGGATCTAAGTCATGTCTATGAAGTGCCTTTGGCCCTTTATCACTATCAGCATGCATACTTTCTCTGTTGAACACCCAACCACTCAGCGAAGGAGGCCTAGCAGGATATGATCTAAGTCATGTCTATGAAATGTGTTGTTTAATTATATATTTAGGAAAATTGGTCAACTTTTCTTAAGTTTTAATCAAATACTTTCTTAATTTTTGGAAATTGATTACTTTTATTAAGTTTCAAAGATTCAAAATTTAAAAACTATTTATGAAGTCATTAATGATGACTTTATTGTGTATTTAGTGGCTTTTTGTTCCAGTTATGGATGTCACTTCTATGACTTATTGACCATTATCATGATCATTATATTTAATATGTTTAATTATATTTTATCTTTTGTTTCTATTCCTCGCTTAAATTTTAATTTTTATGTGTCTAACCAAAGGATTTTCCTTTGATTAGAAATTAATTAATACTAGCCTTTAACCCCGTGCATCGCACGGGCGTGTATTTGATTCGTGATTTATTAATTATAATTTAATTTTTAACACCATTTTTATTAGTATTTTAGTATTAATAAATTAGATTTTAGTTAAATTATATTAACCAACTGATTATATCTTCTAACGAAAGTTTATTATCTATCTATAAATATTTTTCTGATATTAATATGTGACAGTTTATTATTCAATTTAAATCAAAATTTTCATATTTCATATATCTTCATATGTTACGCAATTCGCAATGGTTCGTGTTTGTAATGAAATAGGACACGTTAGAGTTAAATTTCGAGTAGAATACGTTATAATTAAAAAGTAGCTTTTTTCAACTAATTATAAATTATATTTAAAATGATATTAATATACATAAGGAGTGCTTTTAGTATATGAAACTGTTTAATAGATATCTAGTTGTAGACTTTTAGTTTTAGAGCAGAGTACCAAACCAAAATTTTGTACGAATACAAATTATAACCATGTTGGTTTTTTATAGTATAGTATAGATTTCTATATTATTTTATTTTATATCTATTATATATATTTTTGTTTTGCTTTTTATTAGATTTTCTATTTTACTTTAACTAAATTTATATATGTGTGATTTTATTGTATGTTGATTTATGTGTTGTTTGGTTTGTTTTTTCAGGATATTTAGAAAGCTACCGGACTTATGGGCTTTCTTTTATTATTCATTTAACCTTATTGTCTAAACATCCGGAATTATACTTGCATGACTTTCGGTTAGATGATAAACTTTCTTGAAAAAAAAGAAATCGAAAATGCGGTTTATCGTATTTCGGTATAATTCATCTACGAATATATAGATCTACAAAAAAATAAAAATAAATACGAAGTGTCTTGTCCTGCTCTATCCTGCCAACTGGTTCAATATTAGACCCCTTCTTTTATTAGATAGGAAAGACGTGCCTCCACATCACGATCATAGAAGGAGTTAGCCCAGAACTCATCTATCCAGCCCAGCCATGCATGTAACCGGCTCGATAGGAGCTGGCCACCATAATAAAATGTTTTGATGTCAACCACAAAATGATGTCAACAAATTAAGTCATAGTAAAATGTTTTTTGTGTGGTTGGATAAATTTTTTCCATATCTACAACATATTAGATATAAAAATTATTAAGATAATAATAATATATTATAAGCCATCGTTTAAAGTGTTTCAATATATTTTTATAAATCAAAATTCGAAAAAAAAATAACTAAAAAAAGATTATTTTCAAATTCTTGAATTCTGATCACTTATATAACTTCTTTATGTATGAATAGCTTGATTTTTACTTATGAACTAGCTTCCTAACCCGTGCTTGTTTTAAATTATTTTTTTGATATATTGTTATATCTTTTATTCATTTTTTTAAAAAATTGAGATTATTTATATTATGAAAATAATTTAAATTTGATATTTACGTGTATTTTAAGTCATATTATCTTGATGTCTAAATGTACATATATCCTCACTATGATGATATTTATTAAAATATAAATATAAAAAAACTATACACTATTTAAAATTTTATTATATAATTAAATTATCCTTCACCTAAAATTATTCTAAATTTGATAAAAACAAATAAGATTCTTGTCGAATCAGAATCTTTGTCGTATAGTTAAAAAATCATATATATAATTTTATTAAATCATATATATAGAATTTTATTAAATCACAATAATTAGATATTCTAAAAATCAGCTGATTAACCGAATAATCGATAATCAGGCGAATTTTTAATACGATTTGATAAAATTGATTAAATCGATGATTAATTGGTCAAAACTGGATTAATCAGTCAAAAATCAGGTAGAACATTAAAATTTACAAAATTTGTGGGGAAAATTAAAAATTTTAAAAATGATTAGATATATATTATTTATACGTATAATATCAAAATAATTCCAAATAATGATCATGTTATAATTAATGTATATTAATGCTTAGACATTAATGTATAATAAGTACGTTAGTATTAAAAGTCAATAATATCCTTTATATATATTAAACTATGTGTAATAAGGAGCTCATTGGAGTTCTAATTTTGTATTGGTTTTTAAATTTGAAATTAAGAATTCTGTAGAGAATCAGTTGGAGATGCACTTGAATACGAAGTCTCGTGTCCAGCTCTATCCTGCCAACAGCTGGTTCAATATTATAAGGGTCACGCCCCTTCTTTTATACTCCCTCCGTCCCCCTGAGTTATATACATGGGGCAGACGGGGACGCGGCACAGACTTTAATGCTCCTGTAAAGTATAGTTCTATAACTTATTTTTAAGATATTTCTTTTCTGAATAAAAGTTTGAATGTTATATTATTATTCAGATGAAGAAAATTTTCAAAATAAGTTATAGAATTATATTTTATTAGAGCATTGATGTGCTTGTCGAGCATCAAAAAAAATGTATAGAATTAAAAATAACAAGGAAAGACGTGCCTCGTCACGATCATAGAAAGAGTTAGCCCAAAACTCATCTATCCGGCCCAACCATGCATGTAACTAGCTCGATTGGGCCTAGCCAAATTAAGCCATAATAAACTGTTTTGATGTCAATGATTGGTTTATTAACTTTAGACTTAAAGTGGAAAATAATTTTAATTTATGTGTTCAAGGTAAGTTTTGTCGATATCTACAACTTACTAGATATAAGAATTATTATAATAATAGTTAAATATTACTCCCTTCGTCCCCGTGATTGTTTACGTTCACTGTTTGCACGCATTTTTAGGTTCTTATAAAGTATGGTTTCATAATTATTTTTTAAAATTTTTTTTTTCTAAATAAAAGTTTAAACACCAAACTTTTATTCAGAGAATTTTTTTAAAAAAATATATTATAAAACTATATTTTAAATGAGTGTGGAAAAGCATGCCAAAAAGTAACGTAAAGAAATGAGAGGGACAGAGGGAGTATAAGCTACCGTTTAAAGTGTTTCAATATATTTTTATAAATCAAAATTCAAAAAAAAATCACTAAAAAAAGATTATTTTTCAAATTCTTGAATTCTGATCACTTATATAACTTCTTTAGATCCTCTTAAATTCTTTCTTAAAAAATACACCCTCCGTTTCAAGATGTATTACGCTTTGACTTTTTGCACGTAGTTTAAAATCCTTTGACCATATACTTATATTTATTATTTTTAAAATTTTATTTTATTAAATAAAAGTATATAGTCAAAATTTTAAAGTATAATTTTTTTTAAAAAAAAATGATGATTCTAGGTGCTTGGTCAAAACTCTTTGAAATGTGCGTAAAAAGTCAAAACGTCATAAATTTTGAAACGGAGGGAGTAATATAATATGTGGCTCCTAGTATGTTAATACATTGAATATCGTGACAACCATACTCTTAATACTTGCTCTTTACTCATATTTTATTATTATTTGAGAGAAAAGTTGGAGAGAGAATTAGAGAGAAGTGCATAAAAATAGAAGAAAGTGATTATTTTATTCAATAAAAATAAGTTAGGAGCACCTAGATGCTCTTTAAAAAAAGGAGAGATAAGAAACCCTTAAATTTTTAAAGAGTTCTAGGAGCCCATTGGAGCTCTATTTTTCATATCCTCCTATATTTTAGAGTTAAGAGTTTGTTTAAGGAACTCATTGAAATGCTCTTATGTACAAAGAAGTTGATTTTTACTTATAAATTACAAGCGGGCAAAAAAGTTTAGCCAAAGCCAATAGTCTAAAAATTAAATCCAATAAATTGAATTACAAACTGAAAAAATAAAAAAATTATCATCCCAAAGATTAAGGTAAACTATTACTGGCTAGTTAACATTTATCCAACTTAATCGCGAAAATAGTATTTAAAAAAATCAAATGCACCAGTACTGGGATTTCTTGACCCTGTTGACGGAGAATTTAAACCTGGTACTTGCAGAGTTGGCTCCATCTGGCTGCTAGTTCTTCCCTGAGAATTTTGATTGCTAGCAACCTGCAACACAATAATATTAACTTAGCCTTCATCTCTCAGCTAAAAAAATAATTTAGACTTCATCCATGTGTAGCATTTTCTAAATTTTTATAGGCTCGGCTATAAACAGAGCACAAAAACTGTATTCATACCCCTGCAACCAGCAATGAGGACTGGGTAGAAGCTTGTTGCTGTTGGTGGCTGTGGCACAATAAGCAGGTTTATTAGAAATTCAAATGCGGGTTATCCAAATAGACCATCAGCGTGGAAGGCAAAGGATTGCCCCACCTGTCGAAAAAATCAAACCTGGAAGAATCATGGCTATAGAAGTTTCCAAAGTCTCCTGGTGCATTTACTTGAACTGGCCATATGCGATCATTAGCTTGTTCAACAATATGACTGTTCCTGTACTGGTAGTCTGGTAGAGCATCAGACAATTTTTTATGCTTGTGAATAAAAAAAAATAGAACTGATTATACTCATTTACAATTTGTTTGCGTAGCTAAAAAGAAGTCACTCCAGAGAAAGCAGTCACTCCAAAAGAAGAAGATGAAGGTGGAGAGAAGGCAATATGGACGTAGAGATTTTTGGGTTTTGGTCAGGAACAGGGTTTAGAGGGAATGGAAGAAAATAGTGTAGTACTCCCTCCGTTTCTTTTTTCTTTTCCTGTTTGTGATGTCGGTACTCTTCATAACATGAGACAAATTACTAATTTACATCTAATATATAAAACTATATATAGTCATGAGTGATCTAGTTAGATTCGTATACACGAGTACTTTAATACGGTGAAGTTTTAATATTTAATGCTAATACGAAATGAAAGATATTAACGATAAAAAAATGTGTGTTGGCAAACGTGAAAAACACAAACAGGAAAAGCATTTAGAGACGGAGGGAGTAGCATTTAAGCTGGCCATGATATAGTAAAAGCTTTGATCCGCCCATTGTGTTTCAGAGGTTAACAATCACAAAATTCATTTTGCGTCCAAACAATCTAGTAACTATATTTTTAGCTACGCAAACAAATTGTAAATGAGTATAATCAGTTCTATTTTTCTTTATTCACAAGCATAAAAAATTGTCCAGCTCAATCCTGCCAACCGATCCAATGTTTTTAGAGATGGCAATCAGTTTTGACAAAAACCGAACTCGAACCGAATAGTATTTTTCAAAACCGAACCCGAACAGAATTGAACTGAAAATCGAAGTTCAAAAACCAAACCCGAATCACCGGTTTTCGGTTCGGTTCAGTATAAACCGAAACCCAAAAATTATATAAAAAACATTAAAAAACTATTAGAGAACATTATGTTCTACGATATAATTCACAAGTAGAACAATAATCTTAATGCTTGTTAAAGTTGAAATATATTAATGATTAAGTGATAATTATGTTTAAGTGTACTTGTAAATGATAAATTATATGAAAAAAATTTACAGTCAAAGATATTATTTATAATTAAAGTAAAAGATTGTGACTGGTACTCTAATATTATTGTGTACTTCATAGAACTTGACCTATATTATATAATGATATAAAATAAATCTATACTATCGGATTCATTCGCGTTTCAGATATCCGGGTCGGGGATTTTGTTCGGTTGGCCTAAAAATCAAACTCGAACCAAATTAAACGGTTTTGAAAAATAAAAACCAAAATCGTAACCATACCATAAAAATCGGGTTCGGTAAGAACCATTCAGATCGATTCAATCGGATATCCGTCGGTTCGGAAAATTTTATCATCCGTAAATGTTTTATGGGTCACGACCCTTCTTTTATAACAAGGAAAGACGTGCCTCCTCGTCACGATCATAGAAGGAGTTAGCCCAGAACTCATCTGTCCAGCCAGCCAGGCATGTGAGTGGCTCGACAGGGGCCTAGGTAAATTATGCCCGAACAAAATGTTATGATGTCAATGATTGGTTTATTGAGTTTATAAATTTTCAAGTTCTCTTAGTTATACGAGAAAGTATCTTGTGACAAAAAAAGAATAATAAATCTATATGTATTTTGATAAATTTTTTCGATAGATACCACTTATTAGGTATAAAAATTATTAAGATAATAATAAAATTTAAGTTATCTTTTAAAGTGTTTCAATATAATTTTATAAATTAAAATTTGGAAAAAGAAAAATCACTAAAAGAAGATTATTTTTAAATTCTTTAATTCTGTCACGTATAACTTCTTTATGTACGAATAAATTGATTTTTAATTTATAAAGCGCGCAAAAAAGTTTAGCCAAAGCCTATTGTCTAAAAATTAAATCCAATAAATTGAATCACAAACTCAAAAAATAAAAAAATTATCATCCTGAAGATTAACATATCAAGGTTATCTATTACTAGCACTACATCATATTTCACCTGTTGCAACGGCTGAAAAATGTAGCCTTAGGGCCTAAAACTGTTACAATAGACGTTTTAGTAACATTTTTGCCAAAATTCGGTGTTGCATTTGCTGCCGTTGCAAGAGAACCCTGTTGCAACATATATTTGGTTTCTTGCAACATTATTGAGGTATTGCAATAGACTTTCAATTGTAATCTATTGCAACATTTTCGAGGCCTTTGGTAACAATTTTATACTGTTACAATAAATTTACTGTAACATTTCTTTGTAACACTATATACTTAAAAACTGTTGCATACCAATAATTTGAAATTTTGTTGTAACAGTTTTGTGCAACAATATTAAACCAATTGCAATACTTTTAGTTTTTTGGTAACACATAATGCTTTTAAATTTTTTGGCAACATTATGTATTCTGTTGCAATACTTTTAAGGCTTAATTTACAATGATACTATATAAATGCAATAGTACCCTGAAATTTTCTTGACTTGAAATTAACCAAAAGAAAATACAAAGTACAAACCGAGTCATCAAGTTGAAAGATACATAGAAACCGGACTAATGTACCAATTTATAAACCATCCTTATAAAAGTCAATCTAAAAGCAAGAATAGATGAAGAAGTAATAATAAAAAGTGACTAAAAATCTTCATTCATCACTATGTTGAGCAGCTGCATTCCCATCCTCCTCGTTCTAAAGTGACTAAAAGCTGCATTCTATATTTTCATCTGCATAAGTGTAGTTTAATAGACTGCAAGGCAATAACAGGAACAAAATTTAAATTCTATAAGTACAAATACTACATATGTTTGTCGACAATTTAGTTATATATGTTACATGTACCTTGTGCACATGACCCATTCATACTTAAATTAGTCCCATTAGCATAAAGAGGTTTCTGAACTTCTGCAAGGTTGAAATAGAAGCCTCTTTCATTAACCATGCAAACATCAACTCCTACACTAATTTTAGTAGCCTGCAATAATGAGATAGTCTTACATAAGTACTACTATGCAATATAATCAAAGGTAAATAATTAAAAAATGAGGTAGATTGATTTGTGTACCATTTTCCGTAGACGTAGCCCTTATTCTACTATGGATGGGTAGCAAATATAGAGAATCACAACATAATTGTAGTGCACCTCCCCATCTAGTTAGGTTCTGTATCTCTAATCAAAGCTGATGGGATAAGTATCAGCAAATATATATGATAAAAAGAAATAATAAATTAGTTTTTATACCTCATGAATGTACGAGCTACATATACTTTTCCCTTCATGCCCCCGTATGTACCCATATGAAGCATTGAGAATGCCACCTTTAGTGCAATCACCAGTGATCTTCTTTTACAAGTCTAGTAACCTGCATTATATTTAAAAGTAACTACTTTAAGTTCTACTACTAGTATTAAAGTAAGTTTCAAAGTTGTTTGTACGTAATGGTTAGCTTTTATCACACATAGGCTAAGTAAACAGAGAGTAAAAGTGAGTAAACAATCAATAATGAACATATACAAACAAGATTAGAAAATTAAATATAAAAAGATATGTATAAATAAAACACCATCTTGGTGGCATTGTGTGCATCAAGCTCTTCTTCTGGCAGCAATTCTAAAGAAGACAGCTCCTCCTTTATAGCCTGATACAATTTATGTCATTCATCTCAGGTTTATTATAAGCTAACATATGTAAATGGTTTTTTAATATTAACACAATGTGTGATGGATGAGAGAATCAACTTAAATTTTCCTTGTTTCAGTTAGTTCTCAATTTCTCATTATTGTTTTCTTTTTTATTAAATCTTGTCCTACAGCATAGTGTTTAAAATTCTGTCAAAGTGAAAATACCAACACACAGCTTGACATATGCTCTTTCACAACCAATTAACCATTTTACTATCTAACTATTTCCAAAAGTAAAAAAAAAACAAATAAAGGTCACTATAATAAAACTCAATTTGGCATGTGGATCAGGCATATGACAGAATAACAAACAGGCATGACATCTTTATACATTAAAACAGACAAACACATACACATACTCACTAATAAAGCAAAAACGAGCAAAGTTCCAAGCAAGCAATACACTAAGCAACCAAGTACTAAAAAAGAATGACTAAGCAACGAAGTAACAGAAAAGAATAATACCTTGCTTTGGTTACCTCGCTACTAAGCAAAACCCAAACATCCAAATTACAATCACAAAAAACAACTCCAAACTCCAATGAAAACCCGCTTGAACTTTAAGCTTTAAAGTCCGGTCGAAACCCACTTGACCCTCTTACACCCACATGACCCCATCGAAAAAATTGACCCACTTGAGAAAACTAACCAAAATAACACAAAAGGAAGGTAATTGAAATATTGAGTTCTTAGACACAGACATCCTTGACACAAAGAAACAAATCTATGCAAGAAAGACCCAGACAATGACATACCCGGAGGTTTTATGAGTTTGTACCAGCAAATCGAACAATCGAAACTCTAAAGGAAACAAATCGGAGCTTGTATGACCTTCTAATTGACCATAAGAGCTTGTATGAGTTTTTACTCAACCAGAATGATCGCATCGGAGCTTGTATGAACAAATAGAAGAATGAGAAAAGAAGGGCAGCTTATATGTTTTAATGTTTTTTGTCTAATGTTTATGTTTTAAACCTGTTAAACTTAATGTTTTATTTTTAGAAAATGTTACAAAGCGGGAGTTGTGAAATTGATTAAGGGGGGAAATTTATTTAATTTTTTATTAAGTGTGCACGCCGGCAACTCGTAAAATTTATTTAATTTTATAAAAAAATTACTATTTTACGGTACATGCTGTTTTAAATTTTTTAATATTTATTAAAATAAGTTAACCATTAATATTAATATAGAATCTAATATTTTAATATTTATAAAAATAAATTAATCAATTATTTGCTAATTAGAATGTTCTTACAATTAATTTTATCCATATTAATTACATTAGGTTAGATGATAAGATCATTTTAAAATTATTTTTTTAAAAAAATTTAAACTTATTTAAAAATAATTAAATATTTCTACAATATTTAAAATATATAAATATTTATTTCCTTGGACGACCTTATATATATTTTTAAATTGAATATTGATTAGTGTCAAAGTCAATAAATGTGTAAATTTGAAATTCATAATTAAATAGTATAATTTTGTTTATTAATACTCTATTGCAGCACATGGATTTGGCTATGATAACAAAATGGATATACAAAGGAGAAGAGGAGATATTTGTTTTTTGAAAGTGAAATGTTTGTTTTGGGGTGTTTGTTTTTGGGTAACTGTTTTGGTACCCGCCACTGAAAAAAAGAAGAAGCCCGCCTAATTTTTTATTCCACTTGACAAAAATGTTGCAAACAACTGTAAGTTTAAGTAAAGTGTTACAATTGGCATCAACTTTTTTAACTCTCACTAAAAATTACCAAGCATGCAACACTTTTCAATTTTAGGTAACATTTTCAAAAATTATTACAATAGAGTAGCTATTTTTTGGCCTATAGCAACATTTTTTGCAACATGCCGTTGCAACAGGTCAAATATGGTGTAGTGTAGCTAGCTGCTAGCTAGGTAACGTTTATCCAACTTAATCACGAAAATAGTATTTGAAAAAATCAAATGCACCAGCACTGGGATTTCTTGACCCTGTTGACGGAGAATTTAGACCTGGTACTTGCAGAGTTGGCTCCATCTGGCTGCTAGATCTTCCCTGAGAATTTTGGTTTGCTAGCAACCTGCAACATAATAATATTAATTTAGCCTTCATCCCTCAGCTAAAATAATAATTTAGACTTCACCCATGTGTAGAATTAATTTTTACATTTTGTAAGACTGTATTCATACCCCTGAAACCAGCAATGAGGACTGCGCAGAAGCTTGATGCTGCTGGTGGTTGTGGCACAATAAGCAGGATTATTACAAAAGCCATTCAAAGAATAGTTAAGAAAAAAAACTGAAAAATTCATATTTCCGATTATTTATTTGTAAGTTAATTATATACCTGGTACCGGATACATTAGGCATTGAGTTTTCGAACCATGGTCTGTCTATTCCAGGAGTTGGCACAATACAGAATGACTAGGTTCCATTACGATATCCTTTCCCTTGCAATGAGAAGTATTGCCAACTAGTTGCTGGCTCATGGTGCTGATAGATGTAAACCTGGGGGAGATGTCTTGTAGCATGGTCCCTGCAGTCATTCCTTCAGAGAATCCAGGAGTTGGCAGTACAAAGGACGTATCCAATGTCGAGGCATCCCTCGAGATTCCTAGGATTTTTCTTGAGTTAATACAGTAGACACATTAATCAGAAAACTGAGGCTGTGTTCACTTGGATGGAATGGAATGAGGTGATAATGAAATCAAATATTATATAGAACTTTTATGGAGAAAGAAGAAAGAATGAGATAGTAGTGACAATATGAATGAGCTAGTTTAGATATTTAGTGATAAAGATTGTAAGGAAAGATGATGTTGAAATGGAATGAACATTCCTTTTCTAGTTAAAATCATACGAATGGAATGATCGAAGAAATGAAATATATAGGCATTTTCTCTAATCAACCCTATTTCAGAGTACAAAATTCATTCCATTCCCCCCATTCTATTCAATCCAAGTGAACACAACCTAAGATTAATACACGTGACTCAAATACATATTCGAATAAGTTGAGGATTTTACCTCGCATCCTGGGATGTTGGAATAGATGGAGAAGTACTTGTTCCAAAACACTTCCCACCATTCATCTAGAAAGCCTTGAGGAGCATCGATCACTTAAAAGAAAATCAAATAAATATTTCACAAAATCATAATTTATCAAATTTCAGTACTGCATGAAGAAAATACATGAAATGTTAAATGTATGGCTGACTACAAATTAATGGAAAAAAATAAAATACTGACCTGGGTTTAGCTCAAGATTTGCCTCTACGGCAAATATCTTAGCAGCCTCATGCATGTTATTTTTTCTCATATGATCGTGAATGTACAGCATCAGCCTGAAAATTCAAAAATCATCAACTCTAAGAGGAAGTAATGTAGAAAAAGCAGCAACACTAGCCCAACACCTTATGTGGAAAAGAATCACTACAGATAGAGAATAGCTTACATTCTTTGAGTATCTTCCTCCCCAAAATCCATTTTCACCGAATAGCAGCTGCGCGCAAACCGGCCCGAACACCGGTTTACAAAATAAAAAAAAACAATGTGAGATGAAACAATGTGCCACGCTGTATTTATACTTGGAAAGGAGACAAAAGTTTATATACGGACCATGAAAAAAATATTGAAAAAGTGTGATACTGTGATGTTAAGTAGGGGTGACAAAATCCGACACGACCCGAAACACGACCCGAAACCGACTCGAAAAAATTCGAATTAGGGTCGGGGTTTTTGACTTTCGCGTCGGGTTCGGGTTGGGTAAAAATTTACCCGAAAAAATCGGGTCATTTTTGGGTTGACCCGAAATACCCGAACCCGACCTGTTTATTTTTATATATATCATATATATTATAAATAACATATACATTGGATCTTCCGGACTCGAAGCATCGAGAGTTCCAGGTTTCCAATTCAACCCGCACGCCACCACTAAGGCCCAGTCCATGGATTTAAAAATCAAACCCTAAGGGGTGTATTGGATTGGGATTTTAAAGCATTTTTTTGCATTCATAAAATCCGAGGGTATTCGATTGGGATTGTTTGAAATCCATTAAAATCTTGAGGTATTCAATTGGGATTTCAAATTATGCTACACAATCTGGTGGTATTCAATTGGGATTTTAAATTATGCTTTAAAATCCGATGGTATTCAATTGAGATTGTTTAAAATCCATTAAAATCTGATGGTATTCAAATGCTGATGGATTTTTTTGCATTTCATAAAATGATGGATTTTGTGACATTCTTCAGTGTATTTTAAATTTTTTGAAATCCCATCAAAATCAATGAGATTTTGAAGCATTGTGCTTAAATCCTATCAACTCTGCGACATTTTACCAAGAATCCGCACAAAATCAAAATCAGACACAATCCATTAAAATCCACAGACTAAAAACAATCTATTAAAATCCCAATCGAATACACCCCTCTAAAACTAATATTGTAAGTCTATAATCACTGCCTCCGCCTCTTCCCTCTTTCATTTTTGTTTTTTTTCCACGCGACGACTGCATTATTTCGCCTCTTTCACATCAAATCCAAGCACAACAAATCGAATCAAACCCAAGCACGACAAATCTTCAAAGGTATAAATACACCTCTCTCTCTCTCTAAAGCTTACCTCTCGAATGTTGCTGACCACCTGCCCAAGATCGACCCTCCCGCGGAACCAAACACAAACACTGATGACGATGTTGTAGAAGTTTGAGATGTGCTGATATTTCAGAATTTTAATGTCAGCTTGCACTCATTACATAAGCATAATGTTGAGCGGAGTGATTTGTATTTTTACTCTTGGTTCTGAGCTTTGTATCTGCTCTCTTGTTTCTGTTCATGTCTCACTGATTGATTCTGAATTTCGGGTTAAACAGGTAAGTTTCGGGTAATTCAAGTACCTACCAGTTCGGGTTCGGGTCACAATTTTTCAACCCGTTTCGGGTTCGGGTCGGGTTCGGGTCGGGATTAAAAAAAACCAGGTACCTCCAACCCGACACGAACCCGGCCCATTACCCGAAATTGCCACCCCTAATGTTAAGGGAAACTGATAGGAGTGAAGATATAGTGTACAAAACGTGAACACTAATCAGGCAAAGCAAAACGTTTTACTTTCTTGAAACTGAAGAATTACATAAGAATAAACTTTAGTGACGCTATAAAGCTAGAATAATCCAATTATTATCATTGTTAGCTATAATATTTTTTTGGCCATACATGCATGAAAGCCATAATTGACTAGCATTTACATGTGAGTAGCTAAAGGCTATGCTAGAGATATATGTATACTCACATTTTTAAGTTTTTTGTATTACTTGAACCCCAACATTCGGACAACTCAGACTGAAGATTTTATCCGAAATATAATAAAAATTGTCAGCACTGCAGGCACATTTATTTCGAGAATAGAGAATGACCAATGTGATCATATATCAAATGTATAGTGTTTGATCAATTATTCTAGTGAATATACGAAAATTAGTCGGCTTACCTTACAGTTCCTCTGATTTGTACCGTATGTTTCTCCTCTCGAATTAGACAGCAGGTCTATGACAAATATTGGTAGTATTTATACAAATATTGTCAAAACATACTTCTAACCTGAGTAAATATATTTTGTAGCATTAACAAGAAAGTATTTAGACACATCTATTGGAAAAAAAGTGTCTATTAGCATTAGATTTGTCCATTTACATTAGACAAATTTATTTGGATTAAGATGTGTCTATTACCATTAGACAAATCTATTTGGATTAAGATGCGTCTATTATCAACAGACACATCTGTTGACATCTATATATAGATGTTGCATTAATCATTTCAAAGTGATGGTTCATTTGAAATACACAACGATATACATTCTTTGTTCTTGCAGAATTTTTGACTTTATTCGATTGAATTATTTGATAAACCACAAATAACTTCAATCGATACACATTCGCTCTTCTCGCAGAATTTCTGACTTTATCCGATTGAATTATTTGATGAACCACAAATAACTTCAATCTGAAAGTGTTCACACGACTTCAGAAAAATCGAAGTTACCACCATAAATACAACAAAATATTCCAGCCTATTAGTCTTTATATGGTAAATGTTTTGACACTCACAAACGGTTTAATTTGATCATAAAAAAAATAAAATATTTACAAATTTAGGCAAGTCACAATCTGCATGAACATCGTTAAACCTTTGCTACTATCCCTCAATCTACATCACTAAGTTCTGAAAGAAATATTACATATTTTTTTCTGCCTATTTGATAACCATCTGATCGGCACAAGAACATTGTAGCTTTTGGACAAAAACAGGAAATACACACTTCTTCAAATATAAGTTCAACCAGAATGTCACTTGAAAACCTGCAGGACCTTCATTTACCCAAGTACAAACAAACATTTAGACCTAGAATTGAAGTCAGTCTTAAAGTGTTCATGTACCTTAACTTAGTTCCCCGTGTAGGGAGGACCTCGCAGTTTATTCTCTCGTTGTAGTTGCCATTCTCTTTCTTGTAGATACTGTAGAAGTGGTGGCTTCTCTGCTCCCAAGTTTGTCCCGGTAACACATCCATAGGAGATCGGTCTTTGGTAACCATGAAACAACTTCTCCCTTCTTTGTTCCTCTACTCCGTAGAGAGGCAAATTTGTGTTCAAATGCGGGTTATCCAAATAGACCATCGGACTGGAAGGCAAAGGATTGCCCCACCTGTCGAAAAACTCAAACCTGGAAGCATCATGACTATAGAAGTTTCCAAAGTCTCCTGGTGCATTTAATTGAACTGGCCATATGCGATCATTAGCTTGTTCAACAATATGACTGTTCCTGTATTGGTAGAGCCATTCGGATGAGCTCATTCCAAGAAGTGGTGGATAGCCATCAATAAAATTTGCAAGCCGTGGGCTAAATGGTCCATGAGTAGGAGACAGGGTTGGGTACCTAGAGGTTGGTGTTGGACCTAATATTCCTTCGGCTTCTCTGATTTTAGCTCAAGTTTTAGACTCCGGAAAATTTGATGAATGGCCCTTCAACCAATTTGCATCAGCGGGTAGTTGTGGTGCTGAAGGCACTGGAGCCACATACAGAGGAGAAGGGTTATAGGTAGTTGGAGAAAAAACTTTTTCATTGACAGATAGGCCACTAAGCGATGCAGTAGGCATTTCTGCAATCGGATCTAAGTCATTTCTATGAAATGCCTTTGGTCCTTTATCACTATCAGCATGCATACTTTCTCTGTTGAACACCCAACCACTCAGCGAAGGAGGCCCAGCAGGATATGATCTAAGACTCTAAGTCATGTCTATGAAATGTGTTGTTTGTATATTTAGGAAAATTGGTCAACTTTTCTTAAGTTTTAATCAAATACCTTCTTAATTTGGAAATTGATTACTTTTGTTAAGTTTCAAAGATTGAAAATTTAAAAAACCATTTATGGAGTCATTAATGATGACTTTATTGTGCTTTTAGTGGCCTTTTGTTCCAGTTATAGATGCCACTTTTATGACTTATTGACTATTTTGATGATCATTATATTTAATATATTTAATTATATTTTATCTTTTGTTTCTATTCCTCGCTTAAATTTTAATTTTTATGTGTCTAACCAAAAGATTTTCCTTTGGTTAGAAATTAATTAATATTTCTATATTATTTTATTTTCTATCTATTTTTTATATATATTTTTGTTTTGCTTTTTATTAGATTTTCTATATTCACTTTAACTAAATTTATATATGTGTGATTTTATTGTATGTTGATTTATGTGTTGTTTAGTTTGTTTTTTCAGGATATTTTGGAAGTTACGGGACTTATGGGCTTTCTTTTATTATTCATTTAACCTTTATTGTCTAAACATCCGGAATTATACTTGCATGACTTTCGGTTAGATGATAAATTTTCTTGAAAGAAAGAAATCTCAGATGCGATTTATTGTATTTCGGTATAATTCATCTACAAATATGTAGACCTTAAAAAAATAAAAATAAATATGAAGTCTCCTGTCCTGTTCTATCCTGCCACCTGGTTCAATATTAGACCCCTTCTTTTATAACAAGGAAAGACGTGCCTCCTCATCACGATCATAGAAGGAGTTAGCCCAGAACTCATCTATCCAGCTAGGCCTGTCAATGGAGCGAAAATTCGATCCGACCCGATCCGATCCGAGGTCATTTTAGCGGATATGGATTTAACAAAAAAATATCCGATCCGAAATTTGATCCGATTATAAATGGATTGGATATGGATTTAGTGTGATCCGATCCGTTTATAACCCGATCCGGTTAATATATTTATATAATATAGATATATATTATATATTACATAATAATATATTTTATCCCTATTCCTAATAAATTTTTACAACCTAAAGACAGGTTATTTAATAAAATCAACTGTACAAATTCATAGGCCCAGTCCATATCAACTGTACAAATATATTATTTGAAAGATTGTTGAGCACATGCATATTTTTTACATGTTTTCTTTAGTGGTGACAGAAAATTAAAAATTGCTTGTACATGGATTTAAACTAGGTCTATTGTTAATTTGTTAAGCTATTGTCAGAGATTACAACTTGATATTTTCATTACAAAATGATATCTCTCTGCATATTATATCAACCCCAGTCAAAGAAAATCATAAGAAGTTAAATGGATCCGGATATCTGATCCGTGATCCGTGATCCTAACGGATCCGGATTTGGATCGGCCTATAAAAAATCCGGTCCCAATCCGATCCAAATCCGAATCCGATAAAATAAATGGATATGGATATAGATTCAGGCTGATCCGATCCGAACCCGATATATCCAGCCCAGCCATGCATGTAACTGGCTCGATAGGGCCGGGCCACCATAATAAAATGTTTTGATATCAACCACAAAATGATGTCAACAAATTAAGTCATAGTAAAATGTTTTTTGTGTGGTTAGATAAATTTTTTCCATGTCTACAACATATTAGATATAAAAATTATCAAGATAACAATAATATATTATAAGCCATCGTTTAAAGTGTTTCAATATATTTTTATAAATCAAAATTTGAAAAACAAATCACTAAAAAAAGATTATTTTCAAATTCTTGAATTCTGATCACTTATATAACTTCTTTATGTATGAATAACTTGAATTTTACTTATGAACTAGCTTCTTAACCCGTGCAAAGCACGGGTTGCTTTAAATTATTTTTTTGATATATATATATATATATTTTTATATCTTTTATTCATTTTTCTAAAAATTAAGATTATTTATATTATGAAAATAATTTAAATTTAATATTTATTTTTATTTTAAGTCATATTATCTTGATGTCTAAATGTACATATATCCTCAATATGATGATATTTATATGTATAATATTAAAATAATTCCATATAATGATCATGTTATAATTAATGTATATTAATGCTTAGACATTAATGTATAATAAGTACGTTAGTATTAAAAGTCAATAATAACCTTTATATATATTAAACTATGTGTAATAAGTAAAGAGTATATTAGTCATATTGAATTAATTTACCCAAGGTTGTTCAATTAGATATATACTCCCTCCGTCCCATTTTAATTGACACTTATTCCTTTTGGGATTCCTTTTGGGACGTCCCAAAAAGAATGAACTTATTACACTTATTATTTTTGAACACTACTTTTTACTATTACACCCATTAGTTCTTCCACTATCTCTTTTCTATAATACTATAAACACTATTACACCCACTACTTTCCTCCACTATCTCAAATCTATTATTAAAATTTTGACGGGTCCCATCATTTTACCAACTTTTCAACTAATTTAATTTCTTTTACTACCTTTTTTTTAATCTCCGTGAAAGTCAAAGCAGTTCAATCTTTTTGGGACGGAGGGAGTAATAGATTAGAAGCGGGTAAAAGAGTTTAGCCAGAGCCTGTTGTCTAAAAATTAAATCCAATAAATTGAATTACAAACTCAAGAAATAAAAAATTATCATCCTGAAGATTGACATATCCAACTTAATCGCGAAAATAGTATTTGAAAAAATCAAATGCACCAGCACTGGGATTTCTTGACCCTGTTGACTGATCAGAATTTAGACCTGGTACTTGCAGAGTTGGCTCCATCTGGCTGCTAGGTCTTGCCTCAGAATTTTGATTGCTAGCAACCTGCAACACAATAATATTAATTAGCCTTCATCCCTCAGCTATAAAAATAATTAAGACTTTATCCATGTGAAGCATTTTTTAAATTTAGTAGGCTCAGCTATATATAGTGTACAAAGACTGTATTCATACCCCTGCAAGCAGCAATGAGGACTGGGTAGAAGCTCGTTGCTGTTGGTGGCTGTGGCACAATAAGCAGGTTTATTAGAAATTCGATAGGCGCACACAGAACTGAACTAATTCAAGTGTGTCAACTTATTGATGTCATTCTCAATAATATAAGAAAATAAATATAAAAAACAACTAAAGAAACCAACAGACTGTATCTGATAAAACCTCACACCGATCAAGGAAGAATCAAGAACATACGCAAAGACAACTTAATATTGCGCCATAAGAAGTACCCGTGGCGGAGCCAGGAATATATGAGGGAGGGCTAAAATATACAGTAATTTTTTTTCCCAACTATGAGTAGAAAAATGCAAAAAGAAAAATCATAAAAAACACAGATATTTCTCTCTTGCTCAGTGCTCTCTTGCTTTTCTAAATGAAATTTGAGAGCCTGCACGTTGTTTTTACAAGATTTCAGCGTGCCACAACACATATATCTGGAAAACTGGACTGGGCTTAAGCAAAAAATGAGAAAAATATTTCAGTCCCAATTTCCGGGGAGGGCCCAAACCTACCCTGGCCCATAGGTGCCTCCACCATTGAGAAGTACCCAATTTTGTGCATGAAGCATTTTCCGTTAGATTATTTATAGGTGGAGCAAGTACCTGGTACTGAATACATTAGGCATTGAGTTTTCGAACCATGGTCTTTCTATCCCAGCAGTTGGCACCAATATAGAAGGACTAGGTTCCATTACGATATCCTTTTCCTTGCAATGAGAAGTACTGCCAACTAGTTGCTGGCTCATGGTCCTGGGAGAGATGTTTTGTAGCATGGTCCCTGCAGTCACTCCTTCAGAGAATCCAGGAGTTGGCAGTACACAGGACATATCCAGTGTCGAGGCATCCCTCGCAATTTCCTAGGATTTTTCTTGAGTTAATACAGTAGATCCATTAATCAGAAAACTAGTTGAGGATTTTACCTCACATCCTGGGATGTTGGAATAGATGGAGAAGTACTTGTTCCAAAACACTTCCCACCATTCAGCTAGAAAGCCTCCAGGAGCATCGATCACTTAATTATAAATCAAATAAATATTTCAGAAAATCAAATTTAACGAATTTCAGTACTGCATGCCTCAAGAAGACAAAAAACCAGTTAAGAAATTACATGAAATGTTGAATTAATGAAAAAAAATTAAAATACTGACCCGGGTTTAGCTCAAGATTTGCCTCTTCTGCAAATATCTTAGCTGCCTCGTGCATGTTATTTTTTCTCATATGATCGTGAATGTATAGCATCAGCCTGAAAATTCGAAAATCGAACTGTAAAAAGAAATAATTTAGAAAAAGCAGCAATATTAACCCAACACTGACTACAGATAGAGAATAGCTTACATTCTATGAGTATCTTTATCCCCAAAATCCATTTTCACCAAATAGCTGGTGCGCGCAAACTGGCCCGGACACCAGTTTACCAAATAAAAAAAAACAATGTGAGATGAAACAATGTGCCACACTGTATTTATACTGGAAAAGTAGACAAAAATTTATGAACGGACCAGGAAAAAAATAATGAAAAGTGTGATGTTAAGGGAAACTGATAGTAGTGAGCATATTGTGTACAAAACGTGAACACTAATCATGCAATTGCAAAGCAAAAGGTTTTACTTTCTTGAAACTGAAGAATTACATAAGAATAAACTTTAGTGACGCTATAAAGGTAGAATAATCCAATTATTATCATTGTTGGGTATGATATTTTTTTGGCCGGACATGCATGAAAGCCATAATTGACTAGCATTTACATGTGAATAGCTAAAGGCTATTGCTCACATTTTTAAGTTTTTTTGTAGTACTTGAACCCCAACATTCGGACAACTCAGACGGAAGAATATTTTAACCGAAATATAATAAAAATGGCCAGCACTGCAGGCACGTTTATATCGAGCATAGAGTATGACCAATGTGATCATATATCAAATGTATAGTGTTTAATCAATTATTCTAGTGAATATAAGAAAATTAGTCGGCTTACCTTACAGTCCCCCTGATTTGTACCTTATGTTTCTCCTCTCGAATTAGACAGCAAGTCTATGACAAATATTGGTAGTATTTATACAAATATTGTCAAAACATACTTCTAACCTGAGTAAATATATTTTGTAGCATTAACAATGGCATTAGTCGCATCTATTGGAAAAAAAGTGTCTATTGACATTAGATTTTTTCATTTACATTAGACACATCTATTGGGATAAGATGTGTCTATTGCCATTAGATAAATCTATTTGGATTAAGATGTGTCTATTATTAAAATACACATCTATTGACATCATATATATAGATGTTGCATTGATCATTTCAAAGTGATGGTTCATTTGAAATACACAACGATACACATTCTCTTTTCTTACAGAATTTCTGACTTTATCCGATTGAATTATTTGATAAACCACAAATAACTTCAATCGATACACATTCTCTCTTCTTGCAGAATTTCTGACTTTATCCGATTAAATTATTTGATGAACCACAAATAACTTCAATCTGAAAGTGTTCACACGACTTCAGAAAAATCCAAATTACCATAAATAATACAACAAAATATTCCAGCCTATTAGTCTTTATATGGTAAATGTTTTGACACTCACAAACGGTTAAATTTGATCATAAAAAAATAAAATATTTACAAATTCAGGCAAGTCACAATCTGCATGAACATCGTTAAACCTTTACTACTATCCCTCAATCTACATCACTAAGTTCTGAAAGAAATATTACATATTTTTTTCGTCTATTTGATAACCATCTGATCGGCACAAGAACATTGTAGCTTTTGGACAAAAACAAGAAATACACACTTCTTCAAATATAAGTTCAACCAGAATGTCACTTGAAAACCTGCAGGATCTTCATTTACCCAAGTACAAATAAACATTTAGACTTAGAATTGAAGTCAGTACGTCTTGAAGTCTTCATGTACCTTAACTTAGTTCCCCATGTAGGGAGGACTTCGCAGTTTATTCTCTCATTGTAGTTGCCATTCTCTTTCTTGTAGATACTGTAGAAGTGGTGGCTTCTCTGCTCCCAAGTCTGTCCCGGTAACACATCCATAGGAGATCGGTCTTTGGTAACCATGAAACAGCTTCTCCCTTCTCTGTTCCTCTATTCCGTAGAGAGGCAAATTTGTGTTCAAATGCGGGTTATCCAAATAGACCATTGGACTGGAAGGCAAAGGATTGCCCCACCTGTCGAAAAAATTAAACCTGGAAGCATCACGACTATAAAAGTTTCCAAAGTCTTCTGGTGCATTTACTTGAACTGGCCATATGCGATCATTAGCTTGTTCAACAATATGACTGTTCCTGTACTGGTAGTCTGGTAGAGCATCATGACAATTTTTTATGCTTGTGAATAAAAAAAAAATAGAACTGATTATACTCATTTACAATTTGTTTGCGTAGCTAAAAAGAAGTCACTCCAGAGAAAGCAGTCACTCCAAAAGAAGAAGATGAAGGTGGAGAGAAGGCAATATGGACGTAGAGATTTTTTAGTTTTGGTAAGGAACAGGGTTTAGAGGGAATGGAAGAAAATAGTGTTGTAGCATTTAAGCTGGCCATGATATAGTAAAAGCTTTGATCTGCCCATTGTGTTTCAGAGGTTAACAATCACAATATTCATTTTGCGTCCAAACAATTTAGTAACGATATTTTTAGCTACGCAAACAAATTGTAAATGAGTATAATCAGTTCTATTTTTTTTTCATTCACAAGCATAAAAAATTGTCCAGCTCTATCCTGCCAACTGATCCAATGTTTTTAGAGATGGCAATCAGTTTTGACAAAAACCGAACCCGAACTGAATAGTATTTTTCAAAACCGAACCTGAACCGAATCGAACTGAAATCGAAGTTCAAAAACCAAACCCGAATCACCGGTTTTCGGTTCGGTTCGGTTCGGTTTAGTATAAACCGAAACCCAAAAATTATATAAAAAACATTAAAAAAAACTATTAGAGGACATTATGTTCTACGATATAATTCACAAGTAGAACAATAATCTTAATGCTTGTTAAAGTTGAAATATATTAATGATTAAGTGATAGTTATGTTTAAGTGTACTTATAAATGAAAAATTATATTAAAAAAATTTACAGTCGAAGATATTATTTATGACTAAAGTAAAAAATTGTGACTGGTACTCCAATATTATTGTGTACTTCATAGAACTTGACCTATATTATATAATGATATAAAATAAACTAGTTGAGAAGCCGCGCGTTGCGGTGGCCTATAAAAATTATATTAATAATTTAATATTAATATTTGTAGAATATAATAATTTTGTGGCTGTTTATAAAAAGTATATTAATGATTCAATATTGTTAATTACGTGTAAAAATTGGACTATAATTCATGTTGAAAAAATGAAAATAAATTTCTACACATAATTAACAATTTAAAGCACGATGAATCTTAGTTTTATTTGTGTTTTTGTTTTTTTGAAAAGTAATCATGTTCTTACATTGTCACCTTCCTCCAATTAATCTTAGTTTTATTTGTGTTTTTGGATTGATTGTGCACACAAATATCTAACTTAAATTCATGAGATAGCGGTCTATAACTACCTTTGCTTGTAACAACCTTTATTTTTTTTAATACTGTATGAACAGTCTTCACTTAAAAGTTGCTTGAACGGAGCAAACAGATAATGCATGAATAATTTTTCATGTGCACAAAATAATTCATATAAAAATTAACAACAAAAAACATGTCCGATGAACAAAACAAATATTATAAGAGAATAACCAACAAACATACATCACTAATAGTTAATTTAATGATTGATATCATCCATCAATATCATGTCAAGACTATATTCTTCTCCCGTGTTTGGATTTGTCGACTCCCACATAGCGGTCTATAACTACCTTTGTTTGCAACAACTTTTTTTTAATACCGTATAAACAGCCTTCACTTATCGTTGCAGAAGAACAGCACCACCGAGTTAGAAATCGAGCAAGAGAACTATCACCAGAGAGAGGTAGGGTTGTGGTATTGAGAGAGAGAGTAGGTTGTGTTTAGATGATAAAAAAACCCTGCAACCTATAAGGGGTATTTATAGGTGCAGAGAGACTGTGTGCTACAATTTCCCATAATTAAATAATCTGAAATAAAATCATATTAAAACTTTCAAGCTGCTATATTCCATAAATAATCTGAAACAAAATCAGATTTTGAAACTTGTTTCTAATATATCCGAAACTAAAAAAGGTAGTTCTAATTTTTGATATTTTTCATCCGAAAATTCCAAAAAATTAGAAAATTAGAACGGAACGATGTGAGAGGCGCCACCTACACGCCCCTCGCTTCTCCTTCATATATTTTGAAAACAAAAACACAACAAAAATTAAGATTCGTCATGCTTTAAATCGTTGATTATATGTAGAAATTTATTTTCATTTTTTCACTCATGAATTATAGTCCAATTTTGTAATTTTATATATTAATATTGGTATTGTATCGAGATGTTTATAATATATAATCTAATTTATTTTACAAATATTAATTTTGAATCATTAATATAAATTTTATAAACTGCCACATATTTGTTTTATTTTACAAATACTAATTTTGAATCATTAATATAATTTTTATAGACCGCCCAACGTGCGGGCTATTTATAGGTGGAGAGAAACTTGTTTCTAATATATCCGAAACTAAAAAAGATAGTTCTAATTTTTGATATTTTTCATCCGAAAATTCCAGAAAATTAGAAAATTAGAACGGAACGATCTGAGAGGCGCCACCTACACGCCCCTCGCTTCTCCTTTATATAAGTATATTGATGATTCATACTATCGGGTTCGTTCGGGTTTCGGTTTGGTTCGGGTTTTGGATATTCAGGTCAGGGGTTTTGTTCGGTTGGCCTAAAAATCAAACCCGAACCAAATTAAATCGGTTTTGAAAAATAAAAACCAACCCCGTAACCATACCATAAAAATCGGGTTCGGTAAAAATCATTCAGATCGATTCGGTCGGATATCCGTCGGTTCGGAAAATTTTGTCATCAGTAAATGTTTTATGTTTTATGGGTCACAACCCTTCTTTTGTAACAAGGAAAGACGTGCCTCCTCGTCACGATCATAAAAGGAGTTAGCCCAGGACTCATCTATCCAGCCAGCCAGGCATGTAAGTGGCTCGATAGGGGCCTAGGTAAATTACGCCCGACCAAAATGTCATGATGTCAATGATTGGTTTATTAAGTTTATAAATTTTTAAGTTCTCTTCATTATACGAGAAAGTATCTCGTGATAAAAAAAAATTAAATAATAATCAATATACTTATGTAAAGGAGAAGCGAGGGGCGTGTAGGTGGCGCCTCTCACATCGCTCTGTTCTATTTTTCTATTTTTATGAAATTTTCGGATGAAAAATATTAAAAATCAGAACTACCTTTTTTAGTTTCGGGTATATTAGAAGCAAGTTTCAGAATCTGATTTTGTTTCAAATTATTTATGGAATATAGTAGCTTGAAAGTTTTAATCTGATTTTGTTTCGGATTATTTAGATTATTTATTTATGGGAAAGACAAATTATTTATGGAATATAGTAGCTTGAAAGTTTTAATTTGATTTTGTTTCAGATTATTTACTTATGGGAAAGAATAACATATAAGTCTCTCTGCACCTATAAACACCTCTATAGATTGTAGGGTTTTGCATCATCAAAACACAACCTCCTCTCTCTCAATACCACAAACCTATCTCTCTTTGGTAATAGTTCTCTTGCTCGATTTTTAAAGAAGCGAGGAGCGTGTAGGTGGCGCCTCTCACATCGCTCCGTTCTATTTTGCTGGAATTTTTGGATGAAAAATATCAAAAATTAGAACTACCTTTTTTAGTTTTGGGTATATTAGAAGCAAGTTTCAGGATCTGATTTTGTTTCAAATTATTTATGGAATATAGTAGCTTGAAAGTTTTAATCTGATTTTGTTTTAGATTATTATTAACTATGGGAAAGAGTAGCACACAAGTCTCTCTGCACCTATAAATATCTCTATAGATTGTACGGTTTTGGATCATCAAAACACAACCTCCTCTCTCTCAATACCACAAGTCCACAACCCTACCTCTCTCTGGTGATAGTTCTCTTGCTCGATTTCTAACTCGGACGTGCCGTTCTTCTGCAACGATAAGTGAATGCTGTTTATACAGTATTAAAAAAAATAAAGGTTGTTGCAAGCAAAGATAGTTATAGACCGCTATAATGGAGTCGACAAATCCAAACACGGGAAAACAATATATAGTCTTGACATGATATTGATGGTTGATATCAATAAATTAACTATTAGTGATGTATGTTTGTTGGTTATTCTTTTATAATATTTGTTTTGTTCATGGGACATGTT
This sequence comes from Daucus carota subsp. sativus, assembly GCF_001625215.2. Lineage (NCBI taxonomy): Eukaryota > Viridiplantae > Streptophyta > Magnoliopsida > Apiales > Apiaceae > Daucus > Daucus carota. The sequence goes on along the minus strand of NC_030388.2, from coordinate 17,032,763 downwards.
TGTTGTTGTTAATTTTTATATGATTTACTTTGTATACTGGAAAAAATTATACATGTATTTCATTTTTCACCATGAATTATAGTCCAATTTTGCAATATTATATATTAGTATTGGTATTATATCGAAATTTTTATAATATAAATTTATTTTATCCTACAAATATTAATTTTGAAACATTAATGTATTTTTTATAAACAGCCACAAAATTATTTTATTCTACAAATAATAATATTAAATCATCAATATAATTTTTATATGCCGCCGAAACGCGCGGCTTCTCAACTAGTTCTATATATGCTTTGATAAATTTTTTCGATAGGTAAGATTTATTAGGTATAAAAATTATTGAAATAATAATAAAATTTAAGTTATCTTTTAAAGTGTTTCAATATAATTTTATAAATTAAAATTTGGAAAAAGAAAAATCACTAAAAGAAGATTATTTTCAGATTCTTGAATTCTGATCACGTATAACTTCTTTATGTACGAATAAATTGATTTTTAATTTATAAAGCGCGCAAAAAAGTTTAGCCAAAGCCTATCAATCATCAATATACTTATATAAAGGAGAAGCGAGGGGCGTGTAGGTGGCGCCTCTCACATCGCTCCGTTCTATTTTTCTAATTTTCTGGAATTTTTGGATGAAAAATATCAAAAATTAGAACTACCCTTTTTAGTTTCGGATATATTAGAATCAAGTTTCAGAAGCTGATTTTGTTTCAGATTATTTATGAAATATAGCAGCTTGAAAGTTTTAATTTGATTTGATTCAGATTATTTGATTATGAGAAAAAGTAGCACACAAGTCTCTCAGCACCTATAAATACCGCTATAAGTTGTAGAGTTTTGGATCATCTAAACACAAGTACTCTCTCTCAATGCCACAACCCTACCTCTCTCTGGTGATAGTTCTCGGTGGTGTCGTTCTTCTGCAACCATAAGTGAAGGCTGTTTATGGTATTAAAAAAATAAAGGTTGTTGCAAGCAAAGGTATGGACCGCTATGTGGGAGTCGACAAATCCAAACACGGCTCCCAACATTTTCGGTCTCACCGGATTAAATTTCCATCTGGTCCGTTTTTACGTAAATAAATTCAGTCTGAAACAAATAGATGGAAAAATATATATTATATATTTATATTAATTATTATTATATAGTTATATAATACATGTTTGACGGATGTAATTATATTGGATGAAAAATATCAAAAATTAGAACTACCTTTTTTAGTCTCGGATATATTAGAAGCAAGTTTCAGAAGCTGATTTTGTTTCAGATTATTTATGAAATATAGCAGCTTGAAAGTTTTAATTTGATTTTGTTTCAGATTATTTAATTATGGGAAAAAGTAGCACACAAGTCTCTCAGCACCTATAAATACCCCTATAAGTTGTAGGGTTTTGGATCATCTAAACACTACTCTCTCTCAATACCACAATCCTACCTCTCTCTGGTGATAGTTCTCGGTGGTGCCGTGCTTCTGCAACCATAAATGAAGGTTGTTTATACGGTATTAAAAAAAATAAAAGTTGTTGCAAGCAAAGGTATAGACCGCTATGTGAGAGTCGACAAATCCAAACACGGGAGAAGAATATAGTCTTGACCTGATATTGATGGATGATATTAATAAATTAACTATTAGTGATGTATGTTTGTTGGTTATTCTTTTATAATATTTGTTTTGTTAATCGGACATGTTTGTTGTTGTTAATTTTTATATGATTTACTTTGTATACATGAAAATATTATTCATGCATTATGTGTTTGCTCCGTTCAAATAACTTTTAAGTGAAGGCTGTTTATACAGTATGAAAAAATAAAAGTCGTTACACGCAAGGGTACTTATAAACCGCTATCTCACAGATTTAAGTTAGATGTTTTTGTGCACAATCAATCCAAAAAACTTGGATGAAGATGACAATGTAAAAACATGATCACGAATTAAGATTCGTCGTGTTTTAAATTGTTAATTACGTGTAGAAATTTATTTTCATTTTTTCACCATGAATTATAGTCCAATTTTATATATTAGTATTGGTATTACATCAAGATTTTATATTATAAAATTTATTTTATCCTACAAATATTAAATCATTAATATACTTTTTATAGACAACCACAAAATTATTGTACTCTACAAATATTAATATTGAATCATTAATGAAATTTTTATAGGCCGCCGCAACGCGCGGCTTCTCAACTAGTTGTCTAAAAATTAAATCCAAAAAATTGAATCACAAACTCAAAAAATAAAAAAATTATCATCCTGAAGATTAACATATCAAGGTAATTATTACTAGCTACTAGCTAGGTAACGTTTATCCAACTTAATCGCGAAAATAGTATTTGAAAAAATCAAATGCACCAGCACTGGGATTTCTTGACCCTGTTGACGGAGAATTTAGACCTGGAACTTGCAGAGTTGGCTCCATCTGGATGCTATATCTTCCCTGAGAATTTTGGTTGCTAGCAACCTGCAACATAATAATATTAATTTAGCCTTCATCTCTCAGCTAAAATAATAATTTAGACTTCACCCATGTGTAGAATTAATTTTTACATTTTGTAAGACTGTATTCATACCCCTGAAACCAGCAACGAGGACTGCGCAGAAGCTTGATGCTGCTGGTGGCTGTGGCACAATAACTCAATAAGCAGGATTATTACAAAAGCCATTCAAAGAATAATTAAGAAAAAAAGAGAAAAATTCATATTTCAGATTATTTATTTATAAGTTGATTATATACCTGGTACCGGATACATTAGGCATTGAGTTTTCGAACCATGGTCTGTCTATTCCAGGAGTTGGCACAAATACAGAAGGACTAGGTTCCATTACGGAATCCTTTCCCTTGCAATGAGAAGTGTTGCCAACTAGTTGCGGGCTCATGGTGCTGACAGATGTAAACCTGGGGGAGATGTTTTGTAGCATGGTCCCTGCAGTCATTCCTTCAGAGAATCCAGGAGTTGGCAGTACAAAGGACGTATCCATTGTCGAGGCATCCCTCGAAATTTCCTAAGATTTTTCTTGAGTTAATACAGTAGATACATTAATCAGAAAACTAAGGTTGTGTTCACTTCATGGAATGGAATGAGGGGAGAATGGAATGAGGGGAGAATGGAAGAAACTATATGAACAAGTTTTATGGAGATTGGAGAACGTATGAGGCAATAATGATTAAATATGAGTGAGTTAAAATTTATCATGAAGAAGATGATAGGAAAAGATGATGAACAAATGAAATCAACATTCCTTTCGAAACATGTGGGTTAGATTTTTAGTTAAAATAGTTAGAATGGAATGAGTGAAGGAATGAAAATTATAAACAATTTCACTAATCACTCACAATTTGTAATATAAATTTCATTCCATTCTCCACTCATTCCATTCCATGAAGTGAACACAACCTAATGTTGTGTTTGGTTGGGGTGAATGATTCCGGAAGGAATGGAATGAAAAATGAACTATCTTATGGATAATTTTTAGAAATTTCAATCTTTCCTCCATTCCATTCCTTGCATCATATGCTAAATATCACACCTTCAATTTGAGATGGAATGCTCCATTCTCTCCTATCATCAAATTCTTCTCAAATCTCATCATAGTAATTTTGCACTCCCTCAATTTTTTTCAAAACTTTCTTCCTATCTCTATTAGTTTCAAGTATTTTTACTCATTTCATTCCATTTCATTCCATTCTCCCCAACCAAACACAACATAAGGCTCTGTTCACTTGGATGGAATGGAATAAGGGGATAATGAAATCAAATATTATATAGAACTTTTATGGAGAAAGAAGAAAGAATAAGATAGTAGTGACTAAATATGAATGAGTTTAGATTTTTTGTGATAAAGATTGTAAGGAAAGATGATGTTGAAATGGAATGAACATTCCTTTCAAAACATGTGGGTTAGAATTCTAGTTAAAATCATACGAATGGAATGATCGAAGGAATGAAATATATAGGCATTTTCTCAAATCAACCCTATTTTAGATTACAAAATTCATTCCATTCTCCCCATTCCATTCAATCCAAGTGAACACAACCTAAGATTAATACACGTGACTCAAATATTTATTTGAATAAGTAGAGGATTTTACCTCGCATCCTGGGATGTTGGAATAGATGGAGAAGTACTTGTTCCAAAACACTTCCCACCATTCAGCTAGAAAGCCTTGAGGAGCATCGATCACTTAAAAGAAAATCAAATAAATATTTCACAAAATCATAATTTATCAAATTTCAGTACTGCATGAAGAAAATACATGAACTGTTAAATGTATGGCTGACTACAAATTAATGAAAAAACTAAAATACTGACCTGGGTTTAGCTCAAGATTTGCCTCTTCTGCAAATACCTTAGCAGCCTCATGCATGTTATTTTTTCTCATATGATCGTGAATGTATAGCATCAGCCTGAAAATTCAAAAATTATCAACTCTAAAATGAAATAATTTCGAAAAATCAGCAACATGACCCCAACACCTTATGTGGAAAAGAATCACTACAGATAGAGAATAGCTTACATTCTTTGAGTATCTTCCTCCCCAAAATCCATTTCACCAAATAGCAGGTGCGCGCAAACTGGCACGGACACCAGTTTATCAAATAAATAAAAACAATGTGAGACGAAACAATGTGCCACACTGTATTTATACTTGGAAAGGAGACAGATTTATGTACGGACCACGAAAAAAAATAATGAAAAGTGTGATGCTAAGGGAAACTGATAGTAGTGAGCATATAGTGTCCAAAACGTGAACACTAATCATGCAAAGCAAAACGTTTTACTTTCTTGAAACTGAAGAATTACATAACAATAAACTTTAGGGACGCTATAAAGCTATAATAATCCAATTATTATCATTATTTGCTATGATATTTTTTTGGCCTTACATGCATGAAAACCATAATTGACTAGCATTTACATGTGAGTAGCTAAAGGCTATGCTAGAGATATATGTATACTCACAATTCTAAGTTTTTTTGTACTACTTGAACCCCAACATTCGGAAGACCGAAGATTTTAACCGAAATATAATAAAAATTGCCAGCACTGCAGGCACGTTTATTCCGAGTATAGAGGATGACCAATGTGATCATATATCAAATGTATAGTGTTTGATCAATTATTCTAGTGAATATAAGAAAATTAGTCGGCTTACCTTATAGTTCCCCTGATTTGTACCGTATGTTTCTCCTCTCGAATTAGACAGCAGGTCTATGACATATATTGGTAGTATTTATACAAATATTGTCAAAACATACTTCTAACCTGAGTAAATATATTTTGTAGCATTAACAATGGCATTAGTCACATCTATTGGAAAAGAAATGTCTATTGGCATTAGATTTGTCCATTTACATTAGACACATCTACTGGATGTGTCTATTGCCATTAGACAAATCTATTTGGATTAAGATGTGTCTATTATCAAAATACACATCTATTGACATCATATATATAGATGTTGCATTGATCATTTCAAAGTGATGGTTCATTTGAAATACACAACGATATACATTCTCTTTTCTTGCAGAATTTCTGACTTTATCCGATTGAATTATTTGATAAACCACAAATAACTTCAATCGATACACATTCTCTCTTCTTGCAGAATTTCTGACTTTATCCGATTAAATTATTTGATGAACCACAAATAACTTCAATCTGAAACTGTTCACACGACTTTAGAAAAATCCAAGTTACCACCATAAATACAACAAAATATTCCAGCCTATTAGTCTTTATATGGTAAATGTTTTGACACTCACAAACGGTTAAATTTGAACATAAAAAAAAAAAATATTTACAAATTCAGGCAAGTCACAATCTGCATGAACATCGTTAAACCTTTACTACTATCCCTCAATCTACATCACTAAGTTCTGAAAGAAATATTACATATTTTTTTCATCTATTTGATAACCATCTGATCGGCACAAGAACATTGTAGCTTTTGGACAAAAACAAGAAATACACACTTCTTCAAATATAAGTTCAACCAGAATGTCACTTGAAAACCTGCAGGACCTTCATTTACCCAGGTACAAACAAACATTTAGACTTAGAATTGAAGTCAGTCTTAAAGTCTTCATGTACCTTAACTTAGTTCCCCATGTAGGGAGGACCTCGCAGTTTATTCTCTCGTTGTAGTTGCCATTCTCTTTCTTGTAGATACTGTAGAAGTGGTGGCTTCTCTGCTCCCAAGTCTGTCGCGGTAACACATCCATAGGAGATCGGTCTTTGGTAACCATGAAACAGCTTCTCCCTTCTTTGTTCCTCTACTCCGTAGAGAGGCAAATTTGTGTTCAAATGCGGGTTATCCAAATAAACCATTGGACTGGAAGGCAGAGGATTGCCCCACCTGTCGAAGAAATCAAACCTGGAAGCATCATGACTGTAGAAGTTTCCAAAGTCTCCTGGTGCATTTACTTGAACTGGCCATATGCGATCATTAGCTTGTTCAACAATATGACTGTTCCTGTACTGATAGAGCCATTCGGATGAGCTCATTCCAAGAAGTGGTGGATAGCCATCAATAAAATTTGCAAGCCGTGGGCTAAATGGTCCATGAGTAGGAGACAGGTTTGGGTACCTAGTGGTCGGTGTTGGACCTAATATTCCTTCGGCTTCTCTGATTTTAGCTCCAGTTTTAGACTCCTGAAAATTTGATGAATGGCCCTTCAACCAATTTGCATCAGCAGGTAATTGTGGTGCTGAAGGCAATGGAGCCACATACAGAGGAGAAGGGTTATAAGTAGTTGGAGAAAATTCTTTCTCATTCACAGATAGGCCACCAAGCGATGCAGAAGGCATTTCTGCAATCGGATCTAAGTCATGTCTATGAAATGCCTTTGGCCCTTTATCACTATCAGCATGCATACTTTCTCTGTTGAACACCCAGCCACTCAGCGAAGGAGGCCCAGCAGGATATGCAGATGAATCTATTACAGTTTGTTCTGGTTGGCTATATGGCTTGCTGAATCTGAAATCTGTGGTACCAGAATATAGTTTGGGAGACTCAAGCTGACCTTGGTTTTGTGGAAGAAGCAAGGATGTAGCACGGCGCAAAACTTCGTCAGAAGAAGCTGTCTGATCATCTTTTTCATGTAATGACATCTGACCTTTTGACATAAGCAAACTGTGTATCGGTTCTGAGTTATGTCTGGTTATAGGATTGAAAAGAATTACTTCTTCATCGTCCACAGAAGCATTTTCGTTCTTTACACTAGGCTTATCTTGATTTTCCTCAGAAATTTCTTTTTCATATAGCTCATCATGTTTCAATTCCTTAGCATGACTAACCTTCATTTCTTCTGCTTCTCTACGATCAAAACTTTGAATCATTTCCGCTGCATTAAATTTTCTTCCAACTTTATCATAAGATAGCCACTTCCGTGTAGTTTTAGATACCTCCACAATTCTCATTGCAGCATGAAGAATGCGATGAGCACGACTTGTGTATCCATTGTCATAATTCCTAATTTGTTCCCCCTGAGTTGAGAAATCCAATTGCATATGAGCATGGGCTACTGGTGAAAAACCCCTCAACTCATAATCTTCCCAAAATGCATTACGGTCTAGGAACTTGACCTCACCTTCTTTATTATCAAGATGGTTTAGAAGGCTACAGAATACACCAAAAAAGTATGCTGCAGCATTCTTAACATTTTCATGAGCACTGTACAATTCTGCTTTGTCAAGAACTCCTACCAGCCACTCAACGAAAACAAGCACAGTGAATAACAGAGGACAAGAGTCCCCGTTCATATCCTCGAGACATCTCTCTATCACACGGCCCATGAAAATGAATGTGGTAGTCCACGCTAATTTGCTGAAAGCAGACTGCTCTGTCTCATTTTTATCTACTGATGTGTTCACCTTCGTTATTTCAGGAAGATTATGGATGATTATGATAAGAATAGAAACAAGTTGAATGGCTCGATAAGGGCCGCTTCTTGCTGCATCCAGACGTCCATAGGACTCCAATGAGACTTTCAGTTCTGTTTCTTTTAAAGCCAGCACAGCTTCCAATTTTCTTAAGGTTGAAGAAAAAGCACAATGAAAGTCCTCTAGCCTGCAGCAGATATAACAAATTTGCTGCATATTAGGTCAAAAATTATTGATAACTTGGCACAAGCATTATTTACTTTGGTATCATAATCATATACGTAGTGTCAAAAATGAGATGCATGAAAGGCAGATTTAGCTAATATTTTTGTGAAATTACCTAGTCCAGTAATGATTATGAAACCATCCAAAAAGGCCAAAACATATTGCTTGCAATTAAATTAACTTGGTGTATGCTAGACAAAATTTATCTAAATCAAGATATCCATATTTTATCATCTTGTGCAGAAGTTTCCAAGAGCACACAGAAAACTAATGTGTATATGGAGGCAGCACAACATTTTTTTCATAATGCAGTAAGATAACAGCTGCTTTCATCGTATGACCATAGAGCATCAGTTGTCATGAACACCATGAGAACCTAGATATTACAGGATTATTTGCTGCTCCCACATAATTAAAATCAAATCACTTAAAATTAAACACTCTATGTGATACCAAAGCTTGAAACTTTGACTTAAAAGGATAGTTGTCCAATAAGTTACAGATAAAGATATTAGGATTAGGGAAGAAGATAGTACATTATAGTTAAAATTAAACTAGTGAAGATTAGAAGCAAAGAAATCATAACCTAAAGATAGTGGTGGTGTTTTTTTAGTATTTTTTACTACATAAATAGAATTTGAATCTCTTATAATAATAACTACTTGTGTCTCTTGGTCTCTCACATCTTTTCAAACCGAGATTGATCACACAGCGTCAATCACATTTACATATTGGTAGACCAACAATACGGGTATTGCAATATTCCGTCCTAGATCCTCGACGAATCAGCACCTAAATATTATTGGATAATGTTCCATATCTGATTAATCTAAGGTCTAGATCATGTACCAACTCAAGCAAAACATGTGAACCAAGATGTTTCTAAACATGTTTTTGTCTTAAATTCCTCAGCATTAACTCATTTATCTCCACGGAACTGTTTGTCACACATTGAATAATAAACTATATCAAGTTGAATTTATTATGCTCTGATAATACATGCCAAGAAGAAAGCAGCACCTTAAAGGTAATATGATGGGTACTGTGTACCAGTGCCTATTCACTCATTTCTGTTTTCCACTCAGGGGAAATAATTTGGGGACGAAGACATTTGTTGATGTGATTACAAGAGAAAGATGCTGATAGGGGTGGTGTAATCTTATTATTTTATATATCTACTAAGAAGTTAGTTAGACATAATATCTATATCCAAGATTGTTAAAGACACTGATCTTCACGGACTTCATAGTAATCTCGTCAAAGACACCGTCTCTAGTTTTACAAGTTGTGATTGCTGAATATGGCATGAGACTAAAGAGTTGATACTGGAGGTCTTGAAATGGCAATGGTTAAACCATATAATTTCAGTGATTTAAATATGATGATGATGGTTTGGTTGGGGGGGGGGGGGGGGGGGGGGGGGTATGGGGTATGTATGTTCATAGTCTATTGTTTAATGAGGAATGATTTAGTGCAATCATCTAGCGAAACCAAATCTACATGCATCAATTGGTTTCAATAAGGCTTAATCCGTGAATTCAATGTTAGAAATTTTTATTTAGCAAAAAAAGACCAACACCTTAAATTATCTGTCCCTGCTAGGTTTCTGTAATACTCCATGCAGGATTGGGAGGCTGACTTTATTATGATCTTCAGAGCATGTCAATAATGATGAAGACTGTTAAGATGGTCAGTAGCTACTGGTAGTATATCATAATCTTATGTTCACAAGATGGGAAGAAGAGAAATACAACTAGCATGAATAATAACACTAAGTAATCAAACAAAGACACTAATATTTTCATTGGTGCACAAACAAGACAGATGTTAATAATAGAAAAGCATGATATAATATGTTGCGCGATATGACAGAATTAGATAAGAGGTGTTGGATATCATATACTGAATAATTACCTTGATTTGACAAAAAAGAAACTTATCATTCTGACAAAGAGAGGCCATAAATCATTAATTCCGGATGAAGCAAGTTCAGTAACTTCCAACTTCTTGTTTGAGGAAACACTAGATTCTTGTGACTTAGTCCTGAGGAAACATCTCTCTGATGGTCTGGAAATATCATATTGTATCTCACTGGAAAGTGAATGAACTGGAGAAGACTTGTTCTGCAATATACCAACAACAAGAGAAACAGGACGAAAGAAAAAATAAATTATAGCAAAGTTTGTTCCTGAAACATAGTTGTTTTAATAATAGTGAATATTTCAAAGAGATAGGAGTAGTTCATACCTTTTCAAAGAGCAACATTAGGTTGTCCCACGCATCTGGAAAAGGCTCTTTGATGGCCAGACTTCTAACACAGTGATACAAGGCAAGAAATTCATCAGCAACGTATGTTGCCAATAATGCCAACTGCATATAACTTGAACAGTTACAAAACTACTTGCAAAGAAATAAACCACTAGAATCTACAATCTTAAAGTTCTGTTATGTTGATTAAACTATCATATTGCTTGTTATACATAGATAGAACATACCTGATTATGAGGATTTCCACTATCTGGGTAAACCGTTGCTGCTTCAAAGTAGTAGTTAGCAGCGACAGACCACTTACAGTTTCGATTTTCAGATTTTTGACAAAGTTCCTTGTATCTAGCAAGATCCCCTAGACAAACTAAAAATCGATGGCATGCATATTGACATTTAAGTAAATTTGCAGGTACAACTGAGAAGGAGCTGTAATCCTTGCTAGAAAGTAGCAGTTCTTCGGAAAGCCCACAACTTTCTCTCATTTTTCTTATCATATCCTTGTAAAATAGACTTGCATCTGACAGAAATGTTTTGAAACCTTCGACATGGTCTTCAATGTTGTTCTGCAGACTAGCAACATTCTGTGACGTTCCAATTTTCTTGTTTTCTGCACTACCAGATGAATGTCGTATTCTTTTCCGAAACTCATCAATATGCTTGTAGTGAAGCTTCCATAAACAATATTCAACATCTTGAAGTTCCATTCCTTCGCGATCATTTATGATCATGTCCTCATAACCAGACCGAGCTTTGTGATATAACTCTTGAACATCTATGCGTAATAAACCTTTTGAATGGATCAAAGCCCACAATTTCCTTTCTGCACTAACGACCTGGAAGCAGAATATCCAACGATTAGAAACTACAGAAGGGCAGCATGCATATATAAAAGTTGTGAAAACATATACAAATAGCAGTTATAATTTATAGAAAAATGAAACCAAACGCAGTACCTCCAATAAGTTATTTTCCTTTTCTCTATCATCTTCATCTACTGCATGTGCTTCAGTATTCATTGTTTCTGCGACTATTCTTCACCTAACTGAATCTTCTAACATGTGGTGTTCCTCTGTCTGGTGTATCCGCTTTCTGCCAAGTAAATCTCAGTAATTAGGCTCAGAAAGAAAAACGAAATTAACTGGGAAAAGAAGGGAAGGCTATGTGACGCAATACTTTAATCTTTCGAACATCTCTGCTCAAGTAAATAATATATTCTATAAAGGTTGATTAATATTACTTAGTACTACAAACAAACATTGGCGAAATGACTCAAACTGTAGCCACAATTAGTTATTTTATAAACATAGATGCAGTGCTCTGCTCAACAATGACAATTAATATGATAAGCAATGCATTAGCAGTCCAAAATTTAAAAGTTAGTTCAGCCCTCATGTATTCCAGATCAATGACACCAAATTGTATTAGATATCAGTCAGATATCGTCATTAATGAAATCAGAACGCAGCTTAATTGTATAAGAAATTTCCATATCTAACAGCTACAAAGCATCTGCTTTGAACTCCAAAATCCTGATATCATCAATCAAGCTCAATCTGAGGTAAAGAGTACTAAACAAGAGCATATTTTAGTACTTTCGGGATTAGATGAAATAACAAAGACTGCACATTACCAGCCAGAAGGTTCTCAAAATTACAAGTGCACCTACTAAATCAAGGACCTTATTCAAGTCATAGAATGCGCATAACATACTAATACACCTTCCAAATTCAAATATCACCTTTCAAACAATAATTTATTCCGATGCTTCACCTTGAAAACTAATATAAGTGCCCCTCCCCAAAAAAACATAGCCTCAGAAGATAAGACTTAATGAACACTTCTTCACTATAATCCTCATTATTTGTATAAGTTCCGAATCGATTTGATTAATTCCCGGATAAAGTTTCCAAAATTGTGTTTCAAGCTAATGATGATTAAACTCCAAGTGGGGAAACAACTTTAAAAACCCTTAATTCTTGCAACAGAAAAAGGCAAAAGTATAAAACACACATAATAACAAAATTTAGCATCCAACTAAAAAAACAGAAACTAAGCATAGAAATTCCTACCATAGAAGTTAAAACAATCAATTCATCATCAACCATTTCATACAGAAAATTACAGTCTGCAGTAATGCATATCAACTAAGCAGATAAGATTTTAAAAGGAAATAAATACACATATCAAAAGATCAACAAAAAGAAAGACCCATCAAGTTAATATGATCAAAAGCAGAGAATTTGGTTTAGATGAAGCAAAGTACCTGAATAATCCACACTGTTTCTTGAAATTTATGGGATAAAGTTAGTTAAAATAAAGACTTACAAGGGAGCATAGAATAGACTAGCTTTTTGAAAAGCAGAGAGAGAGAGAGAGAGAGAGAGAGAGAGAATGAAGAGCCGGGAAAAGAGATGATACAAGTGAATACACGAACAACTGTGAGTTTGTATAACAGTTGTGAAACAGACAAAACAAAGGGTGGCTTGTCTGCCTTAATTACATGTACTAAAATGACTACTCCACCCTTTTGTTTTCAGTAGTAATATTTGTTTGGATATTATTAAAAATTGGTGTATATTCAATAATAGAGCTATCAGTTTCTGTGTGATATTTCCCTTGTAATCCAAGCTACTGTCAAATTTTAGATTTTCTACTTTGTAGTCTGCTGCATTACTTTCCAGGCTAGTCTCTGTCCCACACCATCACTCCTTAACTTCGTATTACTATGATATTTTGTTATACAATCAACTTCTTCATTATAAGGGTATCGATTTGTTTTGGATTCCTCCCAAAACATCTTGATCGTTTATATTTAAAATAAATCTTATTTATTTTTACGATGTGAAATTTGGATTGACACTCGGTCAAAGGAGACAACTTTTTGCTCAGAATCAACTTCACAGTTGTTGAAAAATTGCACATTTTTCGAGTGAAATCATCCAACTAATTTTATGAATTAGCTTATCAATAATTTTGAAATCGACAAAATATATATTAAATTTATGGAAATTAAGTATATACTATTTATGTTACATTTACATGACATTGACCGAAGAGAGCAAGTAAACCTCTACCAAAAATCCAAAAGAAACACGGATAGAACACCAAACACATTACTAAAACATGTAGCTGTAAGAGTTGTTCAACCTAGGATATTAAACTACAAACACAAAGAGAAAGTTGACATGTGTGCTTCTGGTCAATGGAGCTGTTATTAGATAATTTAATGTCAAATATTTGAGCTCATATTAGATAATTCGGTCTTTCTAACGTGTGCCCAAGGGCATACAATAAGCACCAACTTTTATAGAAATGGCTTCTTTTGATTGGTGGAATTGGTGTGAATGCAGGGGGGCCATTAACATTTATTATTCATCCACCAATCAAAAGCTAGTATTCTCATGGGAGTTAGTGACTAGTGTGTGCTCATGGGCACACCATAGAAAATTAGTAGATAATTTAATGTTTAGCTACTCTTTTATTTATTATAAATAGAACACTGTTCATAGTCAGTCTTTTTCTCCAGATGTAAATTACCAAAGTGGAGGGTATCATGGTAATCAACCTAATTTCAGTAGTGTACTAGTACTATATGTTATAAAAATCGGTTATTTCGACACTTGGATAAAACACTGTTAAAAAGAAAAATGGAACAATATTTCAAAATAGTTAGGTCGTGAGTGTGGCCCACAAGGGCCCAGGTGGTGGTGGATAAGTTGATGATGTGCCCCATATACAGGTTTGATGAAAATGATTGAAAGAATAGTTTATTCTCCGGTTACACCAGTCATTTCTGCTGTGACCTGTGGGCTGTGGCTTCCATTCATGTTGTACTGGAATAATGCTTTGTAGTGTGCTCTAGATTGTTCACAAGTGAGAGCATTAACCGAGAGCATCAGAGCATCTTCAAGAGACTCCTTGTTGGCTCCTAAATATAATATAAACAATGTCACTCTTAGTAATTTAATACAAAATTAAGAGTGTACACTCCGACAATGCTCTCTATATCTCTTCTAGCCATGTGGTGGCTCTTAACTTTGAGGAGAGTGGAGAGAGAAACAAGAGGCTCTTAGTGATTTAAGAGCCACTTAAGAGTCTCTTGGAGCAACATTTTGCCTCTCCCTCCTCAAATCTCAAGTTAGGAGCCTAAATGAAGAACCTCTTGAAGATGCTCTTAACGGGTCTGTTCGGCAAATTAAATAAGTGATTCTTCTAGTATTTTAAGCGGGTGTTTGGGGGAGCTTTTAAGCTCGGCTTCTGGAGTTATATATAAGTTAGAAATAATTATTTGTATCGTTTGTGTAATAAGTCGAGAAATATTTATAAAAATTTAGGAATACTAGCTTTTGTTTCACGACTTCTACTTATTTCTCAAACACTCTAATCACTTATAATTCTAAACTTGATTCTAACTTTAATTCACTTTTTTTATTTTAAGCAAAAAGCACTTATTTTAAGTTCACTCAAATGGTCCCTAAGTTACTTGTGTTTCCTTTCCTGCATACCTTTTGGCAAGAAGTGTTTTTTTTTCACTTTAAAAGTCAAAAGCTGTAGTTTTTTTTGACTTTTTAAGTGATTTGTATTTTATTATGAAGTTCTTAAAATTTTAATGTATAATACATTTTATTTATTAATAAAATTTTTGTATTTTAATAATTTTTTTAGTTTATAAATTTGAATAACCTAACAGTTAATTGATAATTTATAAGTAAAATTATCTAAACACTTTTAATAACTCGTAAATCAAGTTCACGTATCAATAATCTTCTTCTTTATCACTTCATAAAATAAGCCAAACAGTTTCGACATCTTCGCGAATAACAAAATTTGACCAAAACGATGGGTTATACAAGTTGGTTATTACAATTATGTAAAATTGATATTAAAAAATAATATATAATTTACAGGGGATCGAGTCATACGTCTTTCTAGTCGTCTAAGAAATCTACTCGAATTCGGTATCCCCCATCTGCAGCTTTCCCGAAAGAGGTTCAATATTATGAGTCCTAGATGGTCTCGAAGCATGTTGATTGGCTCAGGACTTTTCGAATCCTGCTCGGACTCGGATTCTCCCAAACTTAACGTAACCGCGGCTCCACGACTTACCCCAAATGCAAGGGTGTGTCTCTACTCCCCAATGAAGATTACTCACCAGACTACAGAGATAGAACCTTCCAGAAGATGTCTTTGAGAAGATCTATCAAGCTCCCAACGAGGACAACATGCTAAAATACAAAGCAAGGCCTTCTCTAATCTTCATCCACTACTCCCCAATGAGGGTGGCTCATCGGAATACGAAACAAGTTCTTCGAACATCAGCGATAGATCCCATCAATACTTAAGGTGTCCCCTAAACATTAAATATTCTCTCTCGCTCTTTATTTCTTCATTAGATATTAGTCGATCTTTGGTGTGTCCAAGGTACACGACGCTCCGTGTCTTCACTCATACATGGCCCAAGTACTGGTCCACAATTTGCCTATTGTTCCTTACGTGAATCCGGCCCATGCAAATCAGCCCATAGTAAATTTTGGGTATAATAAAGTTCTTGTGTAATCTGATACAATGCATATGGATAGAATGAAAATACCGAAGACTAAAGAAGATAAAAACAGATATGTTCGGCAATTAATCTCTAAACATGGTTAAGGTCGGTGAAGAGAACCATGCCCGTACTTCAATGTACAAGCTCATTGTCTCGCAATGCAGTGCTACTTAAAGTGATAGACTAAATATATAATTGCCAATTGTATAGAGAGATATGCGGAATAATGTTATAGAGATTTATAATTACAGTTGTTGTATATACGCTCCTAAAACAACGTATACAAGATTGTATTAAATTAAAAATAAAAATTATTTTATTCCTTAATTAATCTCAGTTATTCATTACTTTTCTAATCCAAATGTAGTTTTATTGGTTTACAAGGACTAAAAAAAATTATACTATACTGAGCACAGTTCATATATTCAAATTTTAAGCACTACTCACAATCAACTATCCATCAATAATTAAGTACGCTACTCATTATAATTATATTTATCCATAAATGATAAAATTTTGAAAGACTGATATATATAAATTACTATTTCACGAATAAATACGTATACGTATTTGAAATTCCGCAGCGTTACAACTTACAAGTTCTCTCTCACACAATATATAAGATTAAACAATCATCTTTGTATATTTGTAACCCTCTAGATAACGAAAATGAACTTAAAGAAACAAATGAAAAGTATTCAATCTATTGGTACTTATAAGAAACGCTCAATGAGTAATTTGTTAATTAATCTCAATTTACTAATATTAAATTATTTGTACAAATATATTCAAAATACAGTTCGATAAATATACCCAATTTTGTTTAATATATCCGATAAATATATGTTAATTCAAAATGACCTATTAATTATTTAGATACTCTAAAATTAAAATTCTCATCTTATTCTAATATGAATAGATTTTCAATAAATTAAAATATTAAAACACATATAATAAAAAAAAATTCTAAATCACCGCTATACCACAAGGTTATAAGCTACTACTATCAATATATATACGGTGCTACTCCACTATAAACCTCTCTTATAATAAAAACTAAAAACTAAAATAAAAAACCTGTAAAACAACCCTAGCCATTTTTTCTCTTTCCTCTCTAGTCGCCTCCCTCTTTTCTCATTCAGACGGGGCTTCCACCGATTTTCCGATGAATAGCCCCAAATTCCTCCATTTAATTGCTTGTTCTTTGATTGTTCTTACTTGTTTCTTTAATTTTCTTAATAAATCTCCCTCTTTGGGCAAGTTTATTTAGATCTATATCTCCGAAACTTTCGATTTTCGTTCTTATTCACTTCCAGAGGGTTTTATGGATTTGTGAGTGGATCGATTATCTCCCAGTGTAGGTTTGTGGTACAGATCTAATCGTTTTACTTTGCAGTTAGATTTTCTCTCGTAGTTTTATTATTTGTCTCATATTGGGTATGAAGACAAGCCTGTTATTTTATTCGGTGTTTGTTCTACTTGATCATTCTTGTGGATGTCGTATGACTGTTATTTATTGAATTATGCACTTATTTTCAAAAAAAACCCTATAAATCACATCGAAATATATTGAATATGGTATGGAAATTAATTATCGGGAGATGAAGAAAAACACAGTGAAGTTGGATTTGAAAACAAGTAAACTGATTGACGGGAAAAACTAAATTTAGAATAGAGGGATTTCGTGGAAGCATGTGTGATGGGCATAGGTTTATTGTGTGTGGTGAATTTAGGGCGGATTTGAAAAAAAATAAATTGATTGACGGGAAAAACTAAATTTAGAATAGAGGGATTCCGTGGAATCATGTATGATGGGCATTGGTTTATTGTGTGTGGTGAATTTAGGGGGGCATCAGGTTAGATTAATTAATGGTTTAGATTAGTTTGTACTCCCTCTGTTTTTTAATATTAGACGTTTAGACTTTTGACACACATGTTTAGGTGAGTTGATCGGACAGTAAAAATTGTTATTTTTGTTTGATTTTTTTAAATTGAAATTTTGATTATATAATTTTATTCAAAAAAAGAAATTTTAAAAAATAATATTTTTAACTACTCGGTCAAAGCACTTAAAAGTACGTGTCCAAAGTCATAGCGTCAAATATTAAAAAAACGGTGGGAGTAGTTTGTATTTTATTTCTTACCCGGTTTGTGTAAAAAAGAAAAGAAGCACTTTTTAGAAGTTACAAATGCTAACTTTCTTCTCAGAGCTTTTGTTCTCTTCCCAAACACTTTAAGGGGCCGTTTGGTTAGGGGTATTCAGGAAAGGGAAAGGTAATCAGCCTGATTGATTCCCTTTGTATGTGTTTGTTTTGTAAAAATCATCATTCCCTTTCCCCTTTTTTAGTAGTGGGTTTACCCAATAATCCTCATATCTCATTCCCCACCCCGAGCTAAGTATTTGGATTCCCTTTCCCCAACTTTTTTGTATTTTGAGTTATAATTCATATTTTAAACAATTAATATAAAAGATCATCATATAAAGTATTTTTAGAAATTAAAAATAATTTTTAATTTAGTTTTTTAAATTAAATATAATTGTGACATAATTCACATGTTAATTTATTTTAAAAAATAATAATATGGTTAATAAATTATATTAATTTATTAGAATGTAAATAAATTATCTTGGTATAGATATGAATACATTTAACTCTTTTGAAATTATATAATATTAAAAAAAATCGAATATAAAATTAATCACACAGATTTCCATTATGTTTCCGCAACAAAACCAAACAGGTAAAACAATTCGGGATCATTCCTTTCCTTTCTCTGCATTTCTCTTTCTGGATTCCATTCCGTTTACCCGAAGCGAACCAAACGGCCCCTAAACTTATAAGTCTTAACTTGCTTCTAAATTCTACTCCCTCCGTTTTGAAATATAGGTCGCTTGACTTTTCGGCACACACTTCTCAGTCTTTTGACCGCTTAGTTAAAATTGTTGTCTTCAAAATTTTCTTTTCTGAATTATAATATTAATCATATATTTTTATTCAAAAAAAGAAAATTTTAAAAATAATGATTTTAACTATGCGGTCAAAGGACTTAGAAATATGTGCCAAAAAGTCAAATGACTTATATTTCAAAACAGAGGGAGTATTTCACATTTTTAATTTAATCAACAAGCACCTATTTTAACCTTACCCAAACGGCCCCACTGGATACTTTTTCTTTCTCAAATACTTTAATCACTTATAAGTCTTAACTTGTTTCTAACTTCTACTTTTCTTCTTTACTTCAAACAACAAGCACTTATTTCAAGGACGACCAAGTCCCAAACGGCCCCCAGATTTCTCCCCTCAACTCGTTAGAGTATGAAATCTTTTACGGTTCTTGAAATATATGCATATTTCGAGTGATAATATAAAAATAAATGTTTTGATGAGGTTTTAGTAATTTTTTATATGCATATTTCGAGTGATAATATAAAAATAAATGTTTTGATGAGGTTTTGATAGTGAATTTAATGACAGTTTTTCGTAAAGGCCGAAAAATAACTTGCGTAGTTCCGTCATAAGCTTTTGTTTTCTTTCTATTTTTATGATAAACTGTTCAATTTTTAGCTTGGTGGGAGCCTTTCGAGCCCAAACTCAAGTTGTAACAAAAATTTAATCAAATGTCGAAGTAAAGTGATATTAAAGGCTAAATCTCTGATTATATGAAAAAAGAGTGGCTAAATCCCTGATTTATTAGAGGCTAAATCGAATAATTTCATAACTGAAAATCTGTGATTTATCCAAAATTTTCAGATTAATACTTGTAGGTAAACCGATCTGGTAGATAAATCGATTAATTCTGATTCTCGATAAATATCCTAAATCGATTAGTACAACAAATAATCTATTTACTAAAAACTTATCATTTATTTACTGAAAATTCAGAGTTATGCCACTAGATGGAATTGCATAGCAGAAGCGCTTTGTAATGGGAAGAGAATCCCACATCGTAAAGTTTATTAACTACCTACGGCCGCTCAGTTATAAGTGTGCACTATCCCATGCTGTTTAAACTTACGCAGCCATGTGGTGAGCACAAAGCGAACTATTCTTTCGCCTTTTACTAAAGAATACCGTGTGCTCGCCACTCACAGTGGCATACGCCTATTTTTGGAGAGTTGTTCCCTTGGAGCGACTCCTGCAATATGAGTTCAAATTTTTATCACGAAGAATGTCATTGTAGTGGAAAATTTTCTCTTCATGAGCCTGGCAAAAAGAGAAATATTTTAGGGGTGGTAACCCGACCCCGAACAAAACCCGGTTGACCCGAAATTTTCTAATAAGTTTAATTCAGTTTTAAGTATTTTTTTTATTGTGTTAGGAGTTTTAAGTAATTTTAGTTCAACTCGAAATCTATATTCAGTTTTAAGTAATTTTAGTTTAAGTAGTTTTAGTTTAACTCGAAATCTATTCGACATGAACACGACCTGTTACTCGAAATTATCAAAATTACCGGACCAAAATTTCAGGTTTGGATTTCGAATCTGACACCCCAAGATTCACTCTAAAAAATTGACCCCAGATTTACTCGAAAAAATTGGATCATTTCCGGTTCAAAATCGCGAGCAAAACTGATAATTTTGAGAAATAAGGTCTCAAATATTGCATCCGGATCCGGATATATCCCAAATATCAATTTATAATGGTAATATCAATTTATAATGTTGGTGACGTAATGCTACATTATTTAATGTTCGTCCCACATCGAGAATAAGAAAGAGCAAGGGATGGAGAGGAGCTATAAGACTGGAGGAAGATGCAACGTGAAAGGCACTTACCTGGACGGGGTCGATGGCTGATCAAGAAGGGCCATGGCCTAGGTTAGAGGCTTCCATTGCACTCCGGAAGGGCTCTCGCCTAAGGTCTACCCAAGTGGTGGAGCCTACGTCATAATTTGTGCTAGGGGGAGCTTGCGTTCGCGCAGCTCCCCACCAATTCTAGTTAAACTCTGTTTTTCACTTCTTTTTAAATTTGTAGATGTCAAACTTGTGCATGGAGAGGCAGTACTGAAGATTAGATGATGTGAAAGATTGTTGAGTTCTTGAAGATTAAGTTTTAGTACCTCAATAGATGAAAAGTAAGAGTATGACATATTGGGTTTGGGCCCCAAATAACCAATTTTAGGCTAAAAAAGCCCCAAATAACCAAATACCCGAAAAATGGCCCCTACTGACCATTAGAGACGCTTATTATGGGCATTAAAACTTAAAATGTGGTTATTCAGGGCCTTTTTTCAATTGGAAACACACTCAACAGGTTAAAAAAATGACTGAACCTTGACAGTGGAAAACTTCATACACTGAGAATCAAGCTCAATGACCTTGGAAACCTTCAGTTTCTTAGGCCATGTTACATAGTCTTCAAGAAGTGCCAAAGCTTCGGTAATTTTGGGATCGAGATCACTCGGAGGTTGGCTACCGTCTCGAGCTAATCTGTTGTGATTCAACAGTCTGGCTCAACCTGCGCTAGCTGCCATTGAAATAGATATGAGCTTTGCCCCATTCAAAACTACCTGAGTGTTGGGAATTTATGGTTCCAAATTATAGAACACATGAATTCTATATCCTATATCGACGACTCTGCAATCAAACTCTATATACATTGCCCAATCAAACTCGATACACATTGCCCCATTGATGTTTCTGGGGTACTTGCCAAGCTGATCTGCACTGGTTGCCAAACGCCAACAGCATTCTTCCAAGGACATAAAAAGAAAACGCATTCCAGGACATAAAAAGAAAACGCGTTCCAGGACATAAAATGAATAATAACCAGTTAAAACTTGAAAGAGCTGCTGTTGTGCTTCCACCAGTGTACTGAACAGCTTTTTTGCGGCATTTGTACTGTATCAGATAAAAAATTCTTTATGTGACACTTGGATTTGCAGAAGAAAGTCTCTGCACAGCTAGGGAATAATCTTTTTGCATAATTGAAGACAATATCAACTAAAATTTTGTGATAGGTAGAGCTTCAGTTCTCGCAGCTCCAAACCAATTCAAGTTTAAATATATTTCAATCCTCGATAAAACCGTAAGAAAGATATATAATAATGAGCTTGTGTTATGTCATATGTGAATTGGATTTGAAAATGTCAAGCACAGTAGACCACAGATTTTATCGGACAACAGAGAGGAAGCATTAGAACTTTCCTTGTACAAATTATATTTGGTAAGTTAATTGGCGTTTTTAACTTTGTAATTGCGGATGCGAAAAAAGTATGATCATATGACAATATATCACTATCATTTGTATTCGAATTCATTATAGTTTATCTACAGATTGTTGCAACTATGGTACTGCATTTGAGTGGCTAAGAACACGAGATAAACGGATAATGAGGTTATGCCAAATGAAGTTGAGTTTTTCAACATTATGATGTATAATGTATTTTTAGACTTATTGTAAACAAGACCAATGCTTTGAACCCACATCGCTTGAGACTTAAAGCTTGTCTAAAACTGATCTTTAAAAACCAAAGAAAGTTCAAGTAATAAGGCATCTTTGCGCTTGGGGCAATGACGCAGCTAGTGAGGTACTAACCGAGGCGCGTCAATTGCTGGTTGAAAACTATTTCCAAACCCCCTCCTTGGCCTTGGTTCTGCCTTGTGCCATCGAGAATTTCTGGAAGGGCTCCCTCTAACCCAGGGTAAAGCCCTACAAACATAGTCTTTAAATTTTCATTAATCAAAAACTGTACTTCAAAAAATATATGAATATTATAAAAATCAGAGTACAACATCAAGTTACTTTCTCCTCGCCCTTCATTAATTTAAGGTTAGCTTGCACTCATCCTTGATCAAGTTAGCAAGTCCTCACCTCTTAAAGCAACTAAACCTTGCCAAGGTTTTGTTTCTAGAAAGTGTTGATTTTTTGGATCTTATTTGTTTAAAATCTTAGCAATAGTACATAGCAAAGGGAGCTAGAGTGTGCATCATATCTTGGGTTGGGGAGTTTGTTCTCGCAGCAGTTACAATTATAGTCGAGTATAGCTTGGTTTCCCTATTTTCCGTAATTCACTTGTATGTTTTTAGTTGATCGATGACACCACAAAGACATACTAATTAGTAATTTAGTAGTTCTACTAATTAGTAATTTAGTAGTTCGAGTTTGATCACTTAAAACTTAAGTTATAGAATTTTACAAGCCAAAAACGCCATGTGCTTCAAAATATTCATGAATAGTTTTATATAATATCACAAGGGACACATTTGATGGAAAGATAAAAATGAACCACATCGGGTAAAGAAATGAGTCTGCATGTCTTCATTTAGTAAGAATGAAATGCTGTCCATCAGCTGAGCCTAGTAGCGTGGGCTTGTCACTCGAGCGAGAGCTTTAAGATGGTTGGAGTTTGGATTGGTCCAGAAGGCTGGGCTCTGCTGAGGTTTGTACAGGCTTGCCCATTCCAAGTATGGAGTTGTGCCTTGGCCATTGAGCGAAGGCTCGTTGGTCAGGTTCACTGAAGTGGAAGGCACAGCGCTAGGCTGGCTTCACAGAGCAGCGAACACTTCCCTCTCCTGTCGGTGGAAGGATAACGAGCTTGTTCTTGGCAAGTCCATTTAACACCTGATGGACCACTCAAATCGACAACCATCTTTTTGGATCGAAATAAATCCTGACTTTTTTTTTTGCACCTTGATGAGACTCTGGTAAATGAGTTTTGTCATAAGTGGATTCAAGGCGAGCCAGGATCGAACTGCACTTTGATCGTCCTTTTTTAACAATCATAGTCGGAGCCAAAACGAAATGCCACAATTGTGTGGAATCAATATATGAGATTTTCGCTATACAAAAGAATGTTTGGTTCCTTGCGTTATGCAGCTTAATTACTTATCCAACCATAGGTAAAGCTGTGCTTTGTAAGATTTCATTTAAATCGATTTAACATCTATCCATTGCAGGTTTTATAGTTGTTTCAAGGTGATTTTATTAATTTTTGCAGTGAAGAGTCAATAAGAACTTGTGTTCATTAGAGGATCAACAAATAACTAGACATGGTTGTAATCAGATTTATTTAGTCGAGTGCTGATTAGTTAGATGGTTGGGGATTAATGAGGTTAAAAATCGAATAATCTATAATTTTTTTAAGAAAACTGATGGTGGTTAAGCGGATATTAAACAAATATAATGACTAATCGGATATTAAAAATTTATAATGATTAATCGGATTTCAAAATAAAAATTGAATCGGAAGAAGCATCTTGCAAGAGATTAATCCATCAAAAGGGAAATTGTAGAACTATGGTTGGGTATGAGCCTTCCGAGCCAAACCCAAGTCCCTCGTAAAATCCACAATTCCCTATAACATTAGTGTAACAAAAATTTAATCAAATACCGAAGTATAATAGATTATTTATTCCCTAAAAATCTAAAAAGGTTTCCCATGTTTTGGCCACGAGATGGAATTGTATATTCGTATAGTACTTCGTAATTAAAAGAGAAACCCACATCGCAAGGTTTGTTAACACACACGGACGCTCAGCTATAATATTTCACTAGCCCCTGATGTTGAACTTACAGCAGCCATGTTGTGCGCACAGAGCGAACTATTCTTTCGCCTTTTACTAAAGAATACCGTGTGCTCGCTTTTGAAAGTTTGATTTTTTGAAAGCAGAAAAGCATTGTACTGGGGAGAATGAGAACCATGGCTACATCCTCTACTTTGATTTAGAGTTTCGTCTTTGAGTATTTTGCAATGATCACCAGTCAGCATTAGGATCCTGCAGAGCAACAAACATCTGCACATACTTAATGTATGATCCTGAGAACCTCCCAAGTCATCGCTGCAGGATGAAGCTCCTTGACCAATTTGAACATTTGGAGCTGCTTCTTGATCAGTAAGAAACTTGCCTGCCTGATGAGAAACAGTAAGCATCCTCTTTTTGTACCGTAAGGATTTCACGTCCTACGAGGATACGCGGGAGGTTATGTGGCGTGTCTAGCAACCTAATTTTTTGAGAGAAAATAAGTGATATAGCTACAAAAATAGTAATCATAAACGGGATGTAATTATAAGTAGTTAAGAAATATGAATCTTAACACAAATATAATAACTAAAATCAATGAAATTTTACATGGTTAAGAAATAGAAATCTTAAAAGAAAAGAAAGAAAATTCCAAACAGTTAACAAATAGGAATTTTAAAAAAATATAATAACTAAAATCTATGAAATTCTAAGTAGTTAAAAAATAAGAATCTTAAAAAAAATATAATAGTTAAAATCTACGAATTATAAAAGAAATATAATTGTTAGTTTAAAAAAGAATCATAAGTTTAAAAGAAATATAATTACTAAGAAACATGAATCATAAATTAAATAACAACCGCCTTATTTAGGCCGGTGAATAGTATCGGCCTAAATTTGGGAGGTGAATAATAAACTTTAATAATATAATAATAACTTTTTATCTTTTGTATATTTAAGTTGTTTAATTGATTATATGTTGATATAATTATTAAATAGTTATAAATTATATTGATTATAAATGGGAAAATGGATTTTTTTGTCACTCAACTTATTATGTATTTAGAAACTTGCCACCTAACTATAAATTTTTTTATTTTAATCACTGATGTTAGGTTTGGTTTTTTTCTTGCCATTAAAGTTAGGTTCGGATTTGATTATTGGCATTATATTAATTCTTTGCATCATTATTAAATATAGTGGTAATTTGTAATATTTTGATGATTTGATATATGTCTATATCTTTACATATAGTATCTTTTATGTACCTAAGATCGTTTACCTGGTGATAAGAGTTTGACACGTATTTTACGGCTTCAAAAGGATGTAGTTTTATAAAATATTTTATTTTTTTCTTCCGAAAAAAATTTTAATTTTTAAAATTTTTATACACAAAAAAATCTCAAAAATAAGCTATGAAATTATATTTTATAAGAGCCTAAATGTATATGTTAAGTAGTAGAAAAAACTGTAAACAAATTTAAGGGACGAAGGGAGTAATAATAACATAAAATGATGCATTATAGAAGCCAATCATCTAATATTAAGTTTTCCTCTCTATTTATTTAACTTTATCTTAAAAATTATAATAAGATAAAGTTATTAAAATTTATGAAGATAAATTTAAGATAGATCTTAAGCTCAGCTAGTCGATTGAAACTTTAATAGTGAAAGATGATACATCGTATCATTCAATTAGACTTTATCTTATTATGGAGAATGAATTGTTTCAGGTCATTGATTTTATATTGATGATTTAATGAAATTCTAGAATCCTGATTATGATTTTTCATGATTTTAATATTTCATCGGCTCATTTTATATTATTATTGCTATATGTAAAGATATAAACATACGTCACATCATCAAAATATAACATATAATCACTATGCATAATTTTTTTTTTTTTGACAGAATCACTATGCATAATTGATGCTACAAAAAAATATATCAAAATACTAATAATCATATCCGAACCTAAGTTAGTGACTAAAAACAAATCCAAACTTAAGATTAGTGAGTAAAACGAGAAAAAATTTAGTTGAGTGGTAAGTTTTTAAAAACATAATAAGTTGAGTGGCAAAAAAATCTATTTTCCCTATTTTTATTTATATTTGTATATATATTAATTATGAAACGGTTGAGAATAATGAATGCTCGATTCAACAAGGTAGATTTTATTTTGATGTTTTGAGAAAGATAGATCTGGAACTTGCTTCCAATATATCTGAAATTTAAAAAAAAATTAATTTTTATATTTTTCATCTAAAAATTTTAAAAAATAAAAAATAAAATGGAGTTATTTGAGAAACGCCATCGGAAATAAATAATACTATTCAAGACGTATTAAAAAAGCTTGGCGGAACAGAACAGCAGATAACACTGTATCAAATAACAACCGCCTTTCTTCTGGTCAAGAACTTCCTTGAGACGATGTGGATGACATAAAATCTTCAACAAGTTTTAGTTAATGTTGCACCAACCAAAGGAGCACAAAAGTCATCCCAAAACGACCATAAAGCAATTAGACAGAACATAGAGGTTATGCAATCATCTCCCAACAACATGTTTTCCATGTTTGCTACTCCACTAGCTTTACCTCTGTTTTCCATTGGGTTCTCTCTTCAATCAACATACATCCTACAATAACATTTTGGATCGTTTGTTTATGATTAACGAGTTCGGTTGACGTGAGACAAAAAAAAAACAGTTAACGAAAATTAGAACTTCAAATTCATAAATTAGTGTTTAGATTAGCGATTTTGTTATATGAAATAGGAATCACAATTCCACTTAGGATGAAAATATTTTTTGGGATACTGATTCTCATACCCTTCCTATTTATTTCCCGCACACTATCCAAACATACTCTTTTATGTCTTAAATTATCATAAAGGTCAACAATAGGGGCTTGTGTATAAGCATCCTGATTGCATAACAGAACAATACTGCCTTAACCCCAAATTCTTCTAAAGGGGACTAAAGATACAAAAGTTTACAATAAAGCAACTTTTTTATCAAGAATTTGGGGGCCTTAACCCCAAATTCTTCTAAAGGGGACTAAAGATACAAAAGTTTACAATAAAGCAACTTCATAAAATACACTTTGGGCCCTAACTAATTAAAGAGTAACAGTCAGAGGGCCAAATAGATCTCAAAATTATTCTCAAATATCATGAATCGGTTTGTTGTTAAGATTCTCAAATTAAAGTGTCTGTTATCACTTATCAAGCATTATATACCCAGTTTTTGAGAAATAATTTCGAAATTCCAGCATTTCTCCTAATTAGAAGACACCTCTCTGAAAACGCCAAAGTGTAGAAAACCAAAAATTGTCAACTTTCTTGTACAGGAGCTTGATGGTAAAATATTGAACAGTGCGTACATAAATCTTCAAAATTAAAGGAAGCAAAAATTCGTAAACTGAAAACTCAGACCTTTTAAATTTATAGCCATATTAGTAACAAACCAGGAGCACATTTTTTCCTTTACTGCCAGATAGCTAAGAGTAGACTCTGTACAATTCTATCATATACTCCCTCCGTCTCTAAATACTTTTCATGTTTGTACTTTTCACGTTTGCCAACACACACTTTTAATCGTTAATATCTTTCATTTCGTAGTAGTATTAAATATAAAAATTTCACTGTATTAAAGTACTTGTGAATACGAATCTAACAAGATCACTCATGATTATATTTAGTTTTATAGATTAGATGTAAATTAATAATTTGTCTCATGTTATGAACAGTACCGACATCACAAACAGGAAAAGAAAAAAGAAACGGAGGGAGTACCGTTTTTTTCGCCGTTTGAAATGCATTTTGATGTTCTCCCCTCAATTTTTACAGTTTTTTATTACTCCACACAAATTTTAAGACGCATATAAGACATAGTTTTACGACTTATTTTTTAAATTTTTTTTATTAAAGTTTAAACATCAAATTTTTATTCAGAATTTTTTTTTTTTAAAATAATTTATCAAACTATGTTTTATAAAGGCATTAGAATGCGTGCCGAGTCCCTGTTTCTCAATGTAAACAAATGAGGGGAGCGGAGGGAGTATGAAATATTGTTCAATAATTCGTTTTCAAAATTTAATTTTCATTTAGTAGAAAAAATCTTAAAAATAAATTATAAAAACATATTTCACAGGAGTGCGCCCGACCAACTGAGGCAAGGAGTAACATTTAAGCACATGTATCACAGAGCTCTTAGAAAAACAGAATTATTTAGACTAGAAAAATTGGAATGCTCTTGTATTGGGAAGTGTGAGAAGAAATGATTGAATTATAAATTACTCCCTCCGTCTCAATGTATCCGTCTCAATGTATAGGTCTATTTTGGAATAAACACACATATTAAGAAAAAAGTTGATAAGATAGAATCTTATCTCATGTATCATTAATTAGTGCATTGATAAGTGAGAATATAGTTGAGTTTCAAAAAAATCACAATAAATATAGGGAGTTACTCTAGTACATTGAGAAATGAGAATAATGTCGAGTTTCAAAAAAATCACAATTAATATGTAGATAAATTTGTATTGAAAGAAGAGAGGGACAAGTATTTTGGGACAAATTTTTTTCCCAAAATGGACCTATAAATTGAGACGGAGGGAGTATTACTGAACATGCACATAGTATACCTCTCTTTCATGGCATCAATCTCAGCATTTAAAAGAGGAAAAACATCTAAAAGGTCAAGATTCCTTCCCCATTAATCTCCTCTTTTCTTGACAGCTATTCCCCTTTCTTTACTCCACCCCCTTTTCCACAACTCACTCATCTCACACTTTTTTGACAAATACTTAATGTTCCATAGTCCATAGACCTGGCAATTCGTTCGTGTCGTATACTTTCGTGTCGTGTACCTTTTCGTGTCGTGTACTCAAAAGCCAAACACAAAACCGACCCGTTTAGGATTCGTATACTTTCGTGTTCGTGTACCTTCGTTTTCGTGTCGTTCTCGTGTCGTGTTTCGTGTAAAATTGAATATAAATATAAATATTAATTAATTAATATAAATTAATATAAATTAATATAAATATTAGATTTTTAAGTAAAAAATTACAAAATTATATGAAATATATACATTTAAATCATTTATACTTACAATATTATAAAATTGTGCATTATTTAAAAAATGAATGTACATATATTTAATTATAAATATATATTTATTATAAACTAGGATATAAAGCCGCGCTATGCGCGGCACAAAAATTTCTAAAAAATTATATATTTGATATTGTTGTTAAGGGAGATTAATTGTTTGATGGTTAGTATCGAAAATTGAAAATTGTGCATTA
The DNA here is from genome assembly GCF_001625215.2 of Daucus carota subsp. sativus. Lineage (NCBI taxonomy): Eukaryota > Viridiplantae > Streptophyta > Magnoliopsida > Apiales > Apiaceae > Daucus > Daucus carota. The sequence continues at coordinate 17,003,053 of NC_030388.2, read as the reverse complement.
TATATTACATAAACATTAACCTAAGTTCGTTTCATGATAATATAAATTTTTTGTAATATACTCCCTCTATACCATTGAATTCTATACTTTTTTTTTGCACGTTTTTTAAGATTTGTATAAAATATAATTTCATAGGTTTTTTTTTAAAAAATCTGAATAAAAATTTAAACATTAAATTTTTATTCAAGAAAACTTATGAAACTATACTTTATAGGAATCTCGAAATACGTGTAAACAGTGCACAAATACATCCCAATGGGACATGGAAAATATTTTTTATGTAACACACTGTAATCTTTGTTATACGAAAAAAATGTTTTGGAGATAATTGACTTCAAATTTAATCACATATTTATCATAAATTAACAAATGAAGTAATTAATATCTAATAAAAAATTTATTAAATAATATTTCTATGAAAGTAAATGAAATTGTTGAGTTTCAATTAGTTTTTTTTTTATCGAAAACCCTTTATTGTGAAAGTGTTGATGGACTGTTTGGATGATGAATTCTAACCCAATTAACGTGAATAAAAATGAGATTTCAATAAAAATGTATCAAACTTTTCTCCCGGCCCATTTACTGTTCAGTGGGTTGAAATCACACAATACAAATAATCTTTAGTTTGAATAGGAATTACATTAAATTGATTGCATTTTACTTTTAAGTACAAATCCTGAGCTAGTAGTTCATTTTTTTTATTGTGATTTACCAAAATAGCAAAAATAGATGTAGCTGATGAAATTAGTTTTGGTCAATAGAACCGCGAGCTTAGAACCGGTAATACAACACTTAATTGTAGGGATGTCAAAAAATCCGAAAAATCCGATATCCGTCCGAAATATCCGTACCCGTATCTGGAACAAAGCGGATATTATCCGTATTCGAGACAAAGCGAATATTATCCGTATCCGAATCCGACACTTCCAGATACGGATACGGATACAGATATAACCATATTCGTATCCGAAAATATCCGTATCCGGAAATAAATAAATAAATAAATAAATTATATATATATACATGTATATATGTAATGTTAAAATAATCTATTAATTTTAAAGTATGTGTGTATGTGTGTGTGTGTGTATTAAATAATCTATTTGTACAAATTTCATATAATTTTAAAAAAATTATACACATGCATGCTAACTATCATTTGAGTTAAATATTATAAAGAAAAAAATAGATTTAATAAATAAATAATAAATAATTTTTTAAAAGTATAATATAGATTTAGGTCACTTTAACTCTTAACTTTTTTTTAAAAAATTAATTTTAATTTTTACTATTTATTTTACAATTTTTTTAAATTTTTAACATAAAAATAAAAAAATGATTAAAAATCATATTCGGATCCAGACCGGATACGAATAATACACTTTAAAAAATTTCTGGATTCCGATACGGATACGGATACGAATTTTCTGATGCGGATCCGGATCCGGATCCGGATATAGGCGGATCTGGATCCGTATTATCCGTTTGACAACCCTACTTAATTGAACTGATGGTAAATAATATATTATGCTTTCATTTTTTTAAGGTTACTGTTCATTGTTATGTAACTCATCACGGTTCGTTCACTACAATCGATAAATAATTTCTCGAAAAGTTAAGATCGTCTAATATATAATTGTCCGAAAATAAATTACACTGATCTTAGGTATTCAAAAATCATATAATATAAAAAAATTTATTTCGTCATTTCACTTAATTTTTTGATTAATAACTAATAATTTATATTGAAATGATAACTATAATGCTCAAAAAGTTTACTTAACTTTTATGCATATAAAGTAAAGTAAATTTAATATATAATTAATACCTGTAATTTATGGCTCTTAAAATACCATTAAATGTAAAAGAAAATATATTTTAATAAAAATAAATAAAATAAAAATTTAAGAGAAATAACTTGAAATGCGTTAGTGTCTTTCGATCCTCTCTGTCATAGATTAGTGGTAAAATGATAGACATGCGAGATTATAAATTCTACGTGTAAACGAAAAATTAATATAATTACGTAACTTACCGTGATTCTCAATTCTCACTATCATCGATAAAAGTTAAGATCGTGTAACCTAAAATTATCCGAAAATAAATTATACTGATCTTAATAGGTTATGAAAAATGACATATTATAAATAATTTTAATTCGTTTTTCACCTAAAATAATATTTTTTATATTAATAACTAATATCTTATACTGAAATTATAATTATGTTTAATAAAGTTTACTAAATTTTAAATAAATAAAATAAAGTAAATTTAATATAGAATTAATGGATGTAATTAATGACCATTAAGATATTATTAAATGCAAGAAGATTATATTTTAATAAAAATCAAAAAAATGAGAATTGAAGAAAAATAGCTTGAAGCGTTCTGGTGCATTTCCATTTCTCTGCTATTATAGAGGTATAGATATATATATCTATAATAAAAATATCATTATAAATATATATATTTCGTGTATCTCGTGTCGTGTCGTGTACCTGGAGGGTAAACACAAAACCGACACGACATCTCCGTCGTGTACTTCGTGTCGTGTACCTTTTCGTGTCGTGTACTCAAAAATCAAACACAAACACGAAATTTTCGTGTCGTTTTCGTGTCGTGTTTTCGTGTCGTGTGAAAAATTGCCGGGTCTAATAGTCCATATATTCAAATTACTTGACTCATAATCCAATCAAATGTATTTTACATTCTTTGCACCATATAATCTTAACTTAAATCGAATGCATTATATATATTAAAATATATAAATAAAAAAATCGTAAAATTCGAAAAAATTCATATTAACTCTATGAAGATGAATTTTTCATTAGCTAGAGTAGCAAATTTCAATGACAAGATTGTTTCATGAATTCCAAATTATATATAATAAATTATATATAATTTTATACAACAATTCTAATATGAAGAACTAGAAGCACCTGAAACTCTAGGAGATGTGACCGGAAACAAAGGCAAGAGTCGGGGCTCCGACCCGCCTCTCGGAGTATTCGTCGGTGATGGATGCAAGTAAAATCCCTTGTGTGCAATAGCTTTGTTCTCAGCTTCCATATCTATAGGTCCCACATTAGTGTTTGAGCACCGGTTAAACGGGTCAAGTATAAGCGGTGTCACCGGGCTCAAAACTAGACCCGGGAACTTGAGCATACTCGGTGACAACACTTCTGGCGTTCGGGGCGACCCGGAATAATTCTCGAATCCCCCGGGAATCAATGGACTGATCTTAAAGTTCTTGAGGCTGCTGTTTCTCCTCTCGTAGAGCTTGGATGCTTTCTCCTTCTTGGTTACCGACTTGATGGGTGGGATCAGGTTTCTCACCGGGTCGGGTCGGGTCGACCCGCATGCAGCTTGCTTGGCGGTTTCGGTGGTTCCGGTGAGCATTTGAACTACTTGTTTGAAAGAGTTGGTGTCAGCTTGAACGAAAGTTGTCGGGTATGGGTTGTTCGGGTCGGATCTTGTGACCGGAGTTGAGTGGCCGGAGCTGTTCGAGATGGAAATGTTTGTGGCATGGGTATTGGGTGATGGGATTTGAGATGGGTTTTGGTTTTCTTGGGGATTTGGTGAGTTTTCCATTGATGGGTCAAATTGTGAAATTAGAGAGAGACGCAGAGAGATTTATATAGGAGAGAGAGAGTGCAAGAATTTAGTTTGATGTTTTTGAAGTTTGAACTCTTTTTGTGTTACTTTTTCTTTGGTTGGTTGTACTAAAATGTGTTCCAAAGATAATAACTTTAGGTTGTTTGTATTGCACGCACCTATAAGTAACGTATGTGCAAGTCACGCGTAGTTTTGGTGATTGTTATTGTGTGATAGAGATGTGAGAGAGATGTGTAGGAGAAATTGTCAAACAAAATTCATTGCTGGCCAGGACTTGGTTGGTTTTTTGACAACGTAATTATGGACTTATATCTTGGACTGCCATAATTTATTTGTCCTGAGACTGAGAGGATAAACAAATTAATAAATACTTTATTCATCATTATATAGCAAAAAATATATTAAATTTTATGCATTAAAGTTTTTATTCATCAACATTAACTTGAATGGGTTGGTCCCCCGTCCCCAGCTCTTTCTTGAGGAAATTCAAATCTTAAGGTGAGATGGTAATAAATCATGATTTGACTTAATTAAATAAAGAATCTATAATGTACTGTAACTTTTAAGATTTAATTTGAAACTCATTACATTTTTTAAAGAAAATGTTAGATACTCCAAAAATTTATTCTTTTGCTGAATTTTTAGTGGATAATGTAATATTTACACAATAATGTAAATTCATGTAAACATATAAACTATCCAATTAAAAACTGTGCTACTATGTTTTTTAAGAATATAATTTAGAATATAATTTGAGGTACATAACATTATTCTACATTTTATTTTAGTATAAAAATTGTTTTGTTACATAAGTATTGGTCACAATATTTAATTAGAATTATGATTTCTTTTATCGATAGTATATTAAAAAATCCAAAACAACATAGTGAGTTTGAACAAAATATTTACTAAACATCTTCAAATTTGAAACATTTTAACTAATACTAACAAATTCTATTTAAATTATTAAAAATTCATATTACATACACAATAATGTTATTTACCGTTTTTCTAGTACGTGCATATGAGTACATATTAAAAACAGGAAGTAATAAATTTGACTTATTTTAATTGACTCTTGTTTCTTAATAATGATTAACCTCTGCATATACAACAATCACACCAATCAAAATATCACAAACATATAAAATTTAATACGAAAAAAAATTAAGAATTCTTATTAAAATTCACTGTGGTGTAATAGTTAAGTTCTTACTGAAATTCACGTGCACAACAGGAATGAGTTTAAAATTTTATTTTGCTTTGTTTTTTAGTATTATTTTAGAATTATTTACACTTTGCACCCTATAAATTTATGCGCTTATTTGGTTTGGTCTCAAACAAAATTTCTTGTCAATACGCACCCTAATATTTAAAAAGCGGTTCGATACGGACAACTTGAAGGAATATGATCAAGAAGGTGCATATTAGAGATGACAATCAGGCTGGTCAAAATGGGTTTAGTAAAAACCAAATCCGAACCCGATTCTTTTTACGGAACCCCAAAAAATCTAAATCACTAAACCCGAACCCATTGGGTTTGTTCGGGTTCAGATTTTCACAGATTTTGATAAAGGGTTATTAACATCTGGTTCGAGTCAAAGGGCTTCTGGGTTTGATGTTAAAATTGTTGAGATTGAATTAGAAATCAAAAAAGACAATGGATCAGCCTTCTAAGCATGGAATTGTTTATTAATTAAAAATATTGAAAAGAAACATTAGCTTAAAATAACTAGTATGGAGGAATATAATGATAAGAACTGGCGGAGAGTTGAATAAGGATTTGCAGTATCACAATGGCTAGTCGTCTTTATTGATTTGAACCAACATATATCATTGTTGCTAATCTGCTGAAAATATGTTTAATAATAATATTTCAGTAATGTTAGACTTTAATGCAACAATTTTTATAAATTATAGTCCTTTTTAATACTAGTATTACTAATAAAATATATTACATGTTATATCGGTACTACTTTAAATTATGAAAAATTACATGTATAAATATAAATCTATACTATACTATAATGAGTAAAGTGCGCATTGTGTACTCCTACTTTACTCAAAACACCATTTGTAATACTGTAGTTCAAAATCGAGCACTTGCAATATCAATTTTTGTATTTTATTACACTTTGTTGTATTCCGTTAATTTGGATTAACTCCGTTAGTAATTTAAGGAGTAAAACGCACTTTGTGTATTCGCAATTTACTCAAAAACATCACTTGCAATACTCTAGTTGAAAATTTATGGTAAAGTGCAAATACACAAAATGCACTTTAAATAAAGTGCGAGTACATAAAGTGTACTTTATTCTCTAAATTATCAACAGGATTTAATCCAAATTAATGGAACGCGACAAAATGTAATGAAATACGAAAATTGATATTGCAATTGCTCGATTTTGAATTACAATATTGCAAATGGTGTCTTGAGTAAAGGAGCAGTACACAAAGTGCACTTTACTCTACTATAATAAGTCAACATGTTTATAATTTGTAACCCACATTTTTAATTATATTTTTTGGTTTGGTGTTCATCCTCTAAAACTACAAGTCTATAACATGTGATGTCTATTGCTCTTACATTATTAAATAGTTTAAAATACTAAAAACACTTATGACAATACATTATTATATAATATTTTATAAAAAAAATTATAATGACATTAAAAATAAAATTGTAAATATCCAATTTTGAATATCTTTTTTTTAACAAGAACCTTCATATAAATTTTTTTCAACTCTAACGTGTTCTATTTCAATACAAACACTAACCATTACGTAACCCTTTCTAACTCTAATCTGTTACACGATACATATCTTTTTTCATACATATGAAAATATACGAAATATGAAAAATCAGATTTAAAATTAATTAAATAATAAATTATCACATATTAATAACAGAAAAATATTTATAAGTAGATAATAAATTGCAAAAGCTAAATTTTCACGAGAATGTATAATCAGATGGTTAATATAATATAATTAAAATTCAACTCATTAATACTAAAATGATGTTAAAATTTAAATAATATATTACGAATTATATACTCGCTCGTGCTTCGCACGGGAGAAAGGCTAGTATTATTAATATATTAAACGGGTTTCGCGTCGGGTTCGGGTGTGGATCGGAACGAAATGGGTTTCGGGTCTGGTTCGAAACGGTATGTAATGACCCAAATCCGACCCGAAAATAGTTCGGGTTTAAAAATCAAACCCGAACCCGAAATATTCGGGTTCGGTAAAACCCGATCGGGTCGGTACGGATCGGGTATCTATCAGTTCGGTACAAATTGTCATCCCTAGTGCATATCGAAGCGTTTTTTAAACTTTAGGGTATACATTGACAAGAAATTTTGTTTTGAGACCAAATCGAAAAAACGTCTAAACTTACGGGGTACAAAGTGTAAATTACTCAGTATGTTATGATTATTGAGTGATTTTTCGCTGAAACATATTCAATCGGAAATATAAAATCAATATATTAAATGACAAAAACTGTTAATAATATGCTAAATCGTACCTATATTAGAGATTTAGATCCTCGTTAAACATAACCATGTATTTCGTCATATGTTTCACAAGGGGTGAGAGGTGACTGGTGAGGCAGGTCGCCATTCTCAAAGAAATAGGCTTAATAATGTTAATGATTTCTTAATTTTGATAAACAATGTTTAAATCAATTTTATAATAGGTAAACTCTTCTCCTCCTCTGATTCCAGAGCTTCGCTTGTGTTTCAACATTTTTGTTGTTTTTCTTTCTTGCCAGGAACATTTTTGTTGTTCGAGTGGTAACTAAGAAAATATTTAATACAATTTTTCTTAAAATAAAAGAATATATTTTTATCATCTAAATAGTAAAAGCAAAATCTATTGGATCCGAGCGGATGTTGGGCATGTTTAACAGGTCTTATTCGATAACAATGAAAACTTAATCAGTTGAAAAATTTAATATTTAGATCATATATTTCATGTAGGTGTTTTATATTATCTATTTGTATTTAAAAATAAAAAAATTATTTTGAAAGAAAAAATAAAATAAACCGACAGGTTATCTCGCAGCAGGCACAGACGCAGGTCTTGTGATGTGTATTTTCATTTAACACATGTTTTCTCTTAGCAAAAAATATGGTCGTTTACAATTGTTACCAATACCATTCTGAAAAATGGTGTTTCATTCCTAGAACTTGACAAGCTAAAACAACTTAAAACTGCACGCCGTAAAAACCTTACCAAATGAAAAAAAGAAATAAAAATTTCAGTCATCCCCAAGTTCTTGGTTCGATTCTCACCTATATCAAAATTATTGAACAAATACTATGACTATTAAATAATATGATTAAAAAAAAAGCGCTCGTACAAAATAATTGTCTAAGACCAAACAAGGTCAACACATATCCTCAACACAGGCAACTCATCTTCACACTCTTCTTCTCTTTCAGCCAGAGGCATCGCCGTTTGTTTCACACCATCAGCTTTCTGCACAAAGCACGGCGCTCCGGTTGCGGTTGTGGTACCCCTAGAAGAGCAAGACAATTCCATGTCTAGAGCTTGGTGTTTAAAAAGTTGTGACACAAGAAGAACAAGAGAAGCCATGACAGGTTTATGAGGATGTTATAACAATTGTGTTAAATATATTTTTTTTTCTTGTAAATTTTAATGTTGTGGAAGGGGTCTATATATAAGGGGTTTGAAAAGGGTACGTAGAGTGTAGTTTGCCAACTATTTAGATGTGTGCATGGGGAAGAAAATGAATCAGCAGGTGGTTGAGAAAACAAGCAGTCTGGCTGATGGTTTTGTGTTATTTTAGCTTTTCTGTGGACTCTCATTGCTATTATGATTTTTGTAATTGCTCTGGTCTCAGGATCTGTCATAACTCATAAATATGTAGAAGATTGCTGTCTACTATTAAAATTCAAACCAACGGCCCGGAGGTGACCAACAATTTTGATTTCGCATCTGGATTAAATTCAAATTAATCAACGAAATCAAACCAAACATATCCGATATATCTGCTCTCCTAAATTTGTCCGAGATAAATTTGGGTGTCTATTGTTGATCATTCTAACGAGTTTGCTTCTATTGTTCCCGTACATTGTCCTATACATAGATTTTCCTGGTAGGTTAGAAGACAGCACGAGCCTCGACAATACTAGAAGATTTCTAAGATGCTTGGTTGCGAACTTGCGATGCTCCTTGATTTTGATTCTCCTTTCAATAGAATAGCCACAACAATCTCCATCTCTAAATTTATGACTGAGCATTTTAAAATTTAAAATGTCATGGGCTCCCAACAAAATTAATACTACTACCAGTAACATTAATAACAGCAATTCAAAACCATCAGCCAAATAGCCCCTGTTTTTTCAACCCCTAGCTTACACTCCCTCGTCTATGCAATTAGCAAACCCCTTCAAACCAGTGAGCAATTCAAGTAAATCCTCCCACAATAACTCCCTATATATACCAACACATTTATCACACACAAAAGACCTCATACATATTCACAAATTCAGATTGGCCTCACCCTCAAGTGATATAAGTAGTTTTACTGCAAACTTGTCATGGCTTCTCTGCTTCTTCTCGTGTCACAACGTTTTGCACACCGAAATGTGCACTCAGAATCCTCGCCTTCCTCTTCTTGTGGCGCCTTGACACTCTCTGGATCTCCTTGCTTCACGCACAAAAGCAACGCTACTAAACAGATGGAAATGCCTCCAGCCAAGAGCAAAGAGGATTTCGAAGATTTACTCCCTGCATTGATCTCTGCTGACCTAGTTTGGCCTTAACACAATTTCTTGTTTTGTACTCGCTTTACACTGTAACAGTGGTGGTGTTACTATATTGAACATATATAAGGGTGCTTACAAATTACATTAACTAGGTGATCGTTTCTCATTGTTTAGGCATGCAGTAGAAGATACAAGTCATAGTTTCTCATTGTTAAACACAGAGCACAAAGATGAATTAAAAACCCACAGGAATCACATTACACCATACGTTCCAGCAGCTGATTCAATGAAAATCCTAACTGCATTATCAATCATCTCACGAAAAGTTCGCTAACCTTTTAACATACCATACTTGTATTTAATAAATAATTAAAACTCTCAAAAACTTAAAAATGCTCCAACGGTAGACTGTTAAGAGTTATCCCAGCCCACCTCATTCTGATACCATTCTTTGGGCCAACTTAGCGAGCCATAACTCCATAATAGTATGATATCGTCAACTTTGAGTTGAGCCCGCACGGCTTTGTTTTTGGGCACTTCTCAAAAAGCGTCGTACTTATTAGAGTTGTTCAGACTACTTATATTCTAGCTAGCTTTGTGTTTCCGCTTTTCTTAGAGAGCTCGAATAGACAACTCCTAACAAGAACTAGTGAAGAACATCGTAAATATAATGAAACAATATTAACACAAAATGGGCCGTGTGCAATGTCAGCAGATCATGATGAAATTCATACGAATTAGGACTGGGCATTGGTAAGGCACTGTGATGAACAGGGCCAGGCCATTGCATTCGATGAAGACGCCTCTTATTTAAGAGCATGCCACATTTGGGTTTGTACGAGATTCAGGGATCCTTGTGAAAGTTTAGTAGGAAAATAAGTGGTCAAATATTGTAATTTGTGTGACAAAATTGAACAATAAAAAGAATGCAGATTTGGATTTATTGCTAAAAAAATTCAATAAGGCAATGCAGCTCTGGATTTGGTCAACCGATTAAGTAGCGTACATGAAAATGCAGCCTTTGAGATCCAGCAAAAGGGTAATAAACGGTAGATCTTTAAAGTGTAACCAATAAACTATAATCGTAAATTTATAGCCTAATTAACCTCACCACCACTCAAAATTCCTCCCTGCATATTCATTTATACTTCCCCACACTAATAAACAGAGATTAGGCACACCACAAATACAAACACTTAACATCTACATCATAACTTATATTCATATTCAGATCCCTCTACTTGTCTTTCCTTCCATTATTCCTCGAAAAATTGTAAGAAATGAGCTACCGTATTGCCTTGATCGCCGCAGCTCTCCTGGTGGCCTTGTGTTCCACAACATTGACGGAATCATTCTCAACCGAAACAATGTTGGACGCGGGTGCTACGCGGAGATTTCTTGGAGGAAATTCTCATATAAGTTACTCTGCCCTTACTGCAAACAAAGTGCCATGCAACCAACGTGGAAACTCTTATTATAACTGCGGAGCCACGGGGAAGGCGAATCCGTATCACCGTGGCTGCACTGCTGCAACGCAATGTGCACGCCACTGAAGAAGAAGAAGACGAAGAAGAAGAAGAAGAAGAAGATTGATGGAATGGACGTAGAAGAAACAAAGATGCAGAAATGTAAGATGCAAGGTTAATAATTCTGTTGATCCATGAATAACCAGATTCTTCTTAATAAATTTGTTGTAATTTGTCTAGGAACGGGGCAACAATATAGTTTTGTTTTTGTTCATTATTTTGACGTTAGGACTGTGCATGAGGTCCGATAATGAATTCCCTTAGAAATTTGTTAATTAGTGTTTTGTGCAAAAATAAAACTCACTCGTGAGTGAAGCATTTTTATATAATTCTGATACTAACTTCAATTGAGTGTCGATACATGGTAGAAATGACCCTCACATCCTGAAAAATTCATGCCACTGATTTTTATGAAAAGGGCATTTTAAAACAATATGTTTATTATCAGCTAAGTACTTAAATCCACATCCATCCCTTTTGGTATCCATGATAGGACTCATTCTAAGAACCACAACACCGCAGATTTTAGGGGAAAATAGGAAAAGTAATCATATTTCGATGTCTATAGGTCTTACACATTAAATATTATTGTATTAATATATTTATCTATTTATAAAATACTTTATCTTTTTATTGAGTGTAATATATTTTTAAATTGTACATATGTGTTGAATATTAATTGTAAAAGTAAATCAAATTTTTATTAAAATATCACATACACATTTTTGAAGATAGTATTAATTATTTTTTATTTATGTATAAATTGATGTCTATAGGTCTTACACATTAAATATTATTGTATTAATATATTTATCTATTTATAAAATACTTTATCTTTTTATTGAGTGTAATATATTTTTAAATTGTACATATGTGTTGAATATTAATTGTAAAAGTAAATCAAATTTTTATTAAAATATCACATACACATTTTTGAAGATAGTATTAATTATTTTTTATTTATGTATAAATTTCAAACAATCAATATAGAAAAAGTATCGGTGTGTAGCATAGAATTTATACCATATACAATATAGCTCTGGTACAAAGACATTTTTAATTTATCATAACAAAGGTGTAATGCTTGGTATGTGTTAATATGTATATGACCAAACCATGGCAGCTTGCTCATTTCAAAACATAACCGAAATTTATCATGTACTTAGACTGAATTAATTCATTATATCGGAATAATTCCAAATGCCAATTTAGTTGAAAAAAGAAAATAACTTTTATAACCTCCATGTTGTTCATTTTATTATATCAAGTATTCTTTTTTTGCTAAATACCTCTACGCGAACAAATTTCTGTATAAAATTGTGAGTTGATGTAAATACACCTAGAGGGGGTGAATAGGTGTAAATGGCTAACTATACCAATTTTAAACTTTTACCGAATATTTCAGCTTACTGTTTTCAGATAAAGTGCAGAAATGTAAATCAGACACAAGCAATTTTAGCCAGGTTCGACCCCTATGTCTAATGGTCTACGTCCTGGTCCCTTACCAACTTGGTAAGAGAATATATTATTACTGAAAATTCCAACAATTACAGAATAATAATATATCTCCCTTTACCCAGTCACCTAAAGCAGCTTGCTGAAACCTTGAGCGGACAGAAAACAGCTCAACACTTAGCCCCCTGTGCACCTGTTCTTGAACCTCTGAATTCCTTGAGCTTCCCTCCTTGAATTCACCTTGTTCCTCGAACCTTAGCACTTCAGACCTTGTGAAGACTAATTCTATCTAACTCCCCCTTTGTTCTATACTTAGAACCCCGCTAGCTTTAGTGACTAATCAAATACAAACTTTGAATAAAAATGAGAGATTACAACTCAAGCTATGTTCTCTAATAAGATATGAATCAAACACACGATATAAGCTCAGAAGAGAATTTCAGAATGTTTTCAAGATTGTGAGTTGTTAACTATACTTGAAAACAGCAAGCCGTTTATATACTGAAAGGTATAACGGCTATATTGAAACAAACCTCCATGAACGTTGCACTAAGTGAACGTTGCAGGTTGTTAGTTCATTTTATACTCCATAGAAATAGAAGACTGAGTTTTAGAAAGACGTTTGAAGCAACAGCCCCTATTAAAATGGGATAAGGAAGAGTTTATAAAAAGATAAGTTTAAATCAAAACAACTTCCTTGATTTTAGGAAACGTTTTCAATTTAATAATCTGAGCTTATAATATGTATATTTAACTCATATTCAGATTAGAAAACGTACACCTTAAGTCCTATAAATTGTAGAAGTCAACAGCTGCAATCTTTGAAGTGTTCTGCTTCTGGTAGGACTCTATCATAGCTTGCTATTATAAAACAGCTCGCTATAATTCTGTTATAGTAAATTTCCTGCAACACAAGAATAGAAGGACAAAGCAGCAGGCTATAATACTATAACTTAAACATGTCAAGTTAAGATATTACAATAGCTTGCTATCTATCTGTTACTTATAAAACCTGCAGGGTTAGATTGACAATTCAATATAGCAGGCTGTAACAGTAGAAATATATTATGTTAAACTGAAATACAAAATAGCTTGATAAAGTGTGTCATCATCAAAACTTGGGATTTACAATCTCCCTCTTTTTGATGATTACACGAATATCAGGAGTAATTCTCCCCCTGAATATGATACCCCTGCAGATTAGATAAAACAAATAATATTCTAGCAGAGATTATCATAGCAGCATAACTTTAACAATCAACACAATAGCTTAACATAATAATAACTGACTTGAATAGAATCCAGCAATTAAAAACCAAGTCACAGCATAATCCACAACCACAAAAGCACACAATCCAAATAATAAGTCTTAAAACACAGTACTTAAAACACAGTAGCATGGCAAGTCTGATTAAAATAAACTAAACGATAATAAATCCCCAGCACCCCAAGTCAAGTACTCCTGATTTCTCCCCCTTAATCAGCAAAAACATTTTCCACCACAGCAGTCTGATTCAGAGGAGCATCTGAAGAACCGGAGGCAACACCAGCAGAATTCTCAAGAGGTGGAGTATACTCGGTGGAGAGTGTAAGTCTAAATGTAAAGACAACCCTATCTGTTACATAGGGATGATAACTCAACAATAGAACAGGACAAGTAAATAACACTACGCCTGCACCGGAATTGGAAGATACGAAGACAAAGGTTGAAGAAGCCATCTACAGTCTTGAAGGAATAAGTTCACTGGAAGAAGTTCATTAATATGTTCATGCCTCAGTGAAGAATAAAGATTGAAGTATTCAAGATTGTGGAAGCAATGAAGATGTTGTCCAAGTACTCGAAAGATTTCAGTGCAACCCCTGAAGCAAGATATTTCTATATATCTTGGTTGGTTATTTATAATCAACAAACTGAAGCATAAACTAACCCGGAACCGACTGATCAATGTTTGCTGACAAAGAAGGTACAATGTGTGACTTCAGTGTTAGTCGCTTGTGAACCAGACCAGTGCACTAAGCGTCAGCACATACGGAGTTTGCAAAGTATTTATCAATCGAAGAATTGATCAAGTCATAACAAGTCATTTGTTCCAAACTCAAGCAAAGCCAAATGCCTAGCCTCTGCAAAGTCTCTGCTCATATCAGGTGACCTATCTTTTATATGTGTGCACTTATATATTTGTATATGTACAAATATATTTATATATATGTATATATGTATATTTAATTAAATATAATATATATAATATATATGTATATATGTTTTTTAAACATATGTATATGTATATTTATATGTATATATATTTAAATAAATATATATGTATATAATATATGTATTTATATTTTACATAAACATTTATATATTTAAGTGTATATATATATTATATTATGTGCATAAATATATCTATATTTAGAGAGAGTTATATATATCTTTATATATATATTTATATTTATATTTACACATAGTTATATGTATATTATATATATTTAATATATGAGAATATATTTAAATATATGTGTATATATATGTTACTATATGTTTATATAAATATTATATATATGTATATATTTATATATACTTTTCTTTATATATTTATGTTTATATTTATATTTATAAATAACTATATATATCTCTATATATATTTATATATATTTGTATTTGTATTTACATATAATTATATATTATATATATTTGAATATATGAGAATATATTTAAATATATGTACATATATTATTATATGTTCATATAAATAAAATATATATATGTGTATATATTTATATATACTTTTATTTATTAATATAATAACAACATAATATATTATATTATATATATATTATGCATGCATGTGATGATGTCAGGTGTCTAGGGCAACCTAGGGTTTGCTTGTGCATGTAGGGTTTCACACAAGACATTACACTTGTGAATGATTTTTATCTAAGTCATTTATACTGTGAACACACTGGAAGCATACATGGCGCAACATTTGACCTGGAAGAAGTCCAAGGAGTGATAACAGTGGGGAGTCTCCACTGTAGGGGCGCAAGTTTGTTTTTGCTTAAACAAAAACTAAGTGGCGTAGGAGAGAGAACAGGGAAGTACATGCATGGCTCTGTATACCTCTGTTGAGCGCAAGTTTAGGTCAAGCGCAACCTTTGACCAATTCTGGTCAATTGTTGCGCCTCTGACCCTAACTATACTTGGCGCAACTTTGTGTTTGTGAAGAAATATTCTAAGTCATGGCAATACAGGTACAACTGTGGCGCAAGTTGGTTAAAATGTTAACCAGGAGAGAGAAGAGTGAGTATTCTAGCGCCAACTCATCTCAGGCGCAAGTTCATGATACACTTAGGTATATATATACATATATAACTAAGTGGCGCCATTTCCTTTAACTGAGGGGCCACTTGGATATACTTGTATATATTTTCTAAGTCAAATTTACTCTCCTTGGCATGCATGAAGCTACTGGAAGCGCAAGTTCTGTAGTGGCGCAAGTTTGGCTTGATGAAGTTAACTAGGGTTAGTTAGTGACAAGCCTATAAATACCCATGGATTTTGTTATCATTTGTAACACTCTCCACCACCTTTATGGTGGAATGGCTTTGTGCCTTGCACACTACTACACACAAATAAATCATAGCTTAGTTTTGTAATATATATATATATTTAGAAGCTAGGGTTTGTGAGTGTACGTAGTAGTAGCCATTGTAGCCAACCTTCGGGTTTGGATTTATAGCACCTTCGAGGTATTTATCAATATACAGATATACCTTGAAAATATTGTGTGTTGGTTTAATATTTTCATATCTTCAGAAACCGACCCAATAAATATCCGGAACACGAAACACATTACAGGACTGCAATTTATTTATCCGCAAGATTCGAAAGAATTTTAAATTGTAGTGAGTATCGTATTCAACCCCCCCTTCTACGATACTTTGGACCTAACAATTGGCATCAGAGCAGGCTGATATACAAATCAGGATCCTAATCGTACGGAAAATCAAGAACCTAGCTTTCGATATTTGATTAGGGGAAATGTTCTTCCCGTTTGTGTTGCTGAATTTGTCTGTAGGCCTAAGCAAGGATTATCCGTCGGATACTGAACTTTGGACCAGGACTTATAAATTTATACTTTAAATTTTAATAAGTTTATTTTATAAATTTGACTTAATTTATTTTAAACTTATTAATTGAGTTTATTATGAATTAATTAAATTTATTTTATAAACCTAATTAAATTTACTTTATAAACTTTACCAAATTCAATTATTAAATTTGTTTAAATTTATTTTAGACTTGTAAAGTTTACTCTTAGACTTTACCAAGCTTATCATAAATTTTTATAAATTTATTATTTAAATTTGTATAGTTTATGATTTAAATTTAAGTTAAAATATAAAATATAAATTTAAGAGGATTTAACTGATTATGGATATAAGTTCAAGTTCAAGGGTTCTATTTCATTTGTTCTGGAAGCTATGATTTAATCGGAGACGAGACACTTGAATATTTTCAAAAATTAGATTTATACAATAAATTTTAATATATTTACTAAATGAATTTGAAATAAATTTATTCTAAACTTTTCAGTTTATTATGAATTTATTTGAATTTATTTTTTAAATATAATTAAATTTATTTTATAGATTTGACTAAGCTTATTTTATACTTTATTTTCTTTCATCTTTTAAAACTTTTTTTTAAATTTATTTTCTCTATAATTTAAACTTAGTTTAAATAATCAAGTGTCCCGTAACCTTTTTAATTATTCTACTCCAAGACAAATCAGATTGACATTTAGTTGAGACAGATCAGGATGACAGATTACAAGACAAACACCGGGATTTCAAATACCAGATTCTCAGAACCGGTAATGGAAGTACATTGATAACCCAATCCAATTGATTTCTCAAAGGATTATTGGAAGCAGTTTTCTATGTTCGACAAAGCTGATTGTGATTCGAAGAAGATTCTATTGAAGACTGATTGGACACTACTGACAGTGAATTTTGAAGAAGGTACTTCAGGCCTTGATCTGAGTAATTACTATGACTTGATTATCAGATCACCAGATCAGGATGGGAATTTGTTACATCTACAATGAAGCATCTTTCCAGGGCTCGGAATGTCAACTTTGAATGGCACCACTAGTAGTAGGAAAAGAGAAGTTTTTGCAGAAGAATCTTCAAGGGATTTCAATCTAACTCAGTGATTCAGGGATATACAATTACTCAGTGAATTGTACCAATGCTAAATCTATCTGGAACCAGCTGAGATCAAAGACAGAGAATTGTGGAGGTTTAAGGATATAATTATCGAGTTACTACCGCACCAAATCAGTTTCGTGCATTTATGTCAGAACCTTAGGATTGAACAGAAAAGTTTGTAACTACTGAATTTGAGGAAGCTCAAGTCGACGAAAGTTAACACTTTTGAAGAATGTGAGGACATAACTTCAAGGATTAGCATAACACTATCTGAGAGGTTTAGTCATGTCAGATTCAGATGGAATCCATTGGTTTCAAGTGGAGACTCTTCGGGGTTCAGTTCGACAGGTTGTTTGAAAACTGAGTTGGTCAGTACACACAATATTGTTTGGTATCTTAAGCAAAGAAGGGTTGCTATATATATTGAAGCCTTGACAAACAAGGATGATAGGGCTTGTCTGAAATTCAAGTGGATGTTTTGAAAGAAACATCACAACAAGTTCTTATGCTATTTTAGGAAAGGTGCGAGCTGGATCAGTTGCTGATGAGAAGGATGATTATGGTTATCTGGCTATCCTAGCATTCTCTGAAGATGACTCAACTCGCACATCTCAGGTACGAATTCTTTCTAACTATGCAATACATATTTCTTTATATTCAAAGCATGTTATAAATCTCTGAGTAGAATTGTTTAACACACAAGCACAAGCATGATAGCATCACAGTAGAAAATGTTAAACTGGTATGCTAGATGACTGTTCTAGTTACTAGGCTTGATGATAATCTTGTGCATGTGTCTTTAGCAGATTCTTAACATGTGTATGAATATTTAGGATTTGATTATTTGCAATGGTGAGATTAGAAGCTTTCCTTTGGAACACGACTCTTAGTTTTATGGGTTATGATCCTAGCATATATAACTTTGTTAAAACACTTAGTTTCAAATTCCCTAGTACAACTAGATTTGCTTATTTATCTGAATTGTTTGTTAAGGAATTTATTTGTTCTATGATGGAATGTCTACCTTATGTTAGTAGAACTTTTAGAACTTCATGTTATATCTAAAACTAACTTAGGTAATAGAGATAGTATAATGCTGTATAACAACGGATTGGGATTAATCCTTATGCTCTTAGAAGATTATTGAATATCTGTAATTCTACTTGCTACCTGTTACACTTGTGTTAATTGGTTTAAGTAGAGAGTACTGAATCTTCTGAATTGCATAACTGCCTACCTTGCTCTTGTCTTATCTTTGATTATTTGCCATGTGTATTCAACATCATGTCTGCTTATTTTCTTGTCATGAATGCATGTCCGTGTACTTGCATTGATTTTAGAAAAGCATGTTTGAGAATCAAATTAGGGCAATGTCTAAATAAGAATTAGCATGTTAAGGTTGATTCTGTTGTTACCACTGTTAAAGAAAAATCTCTAATCCATCCGGACCCAGTTATGATTGGGGACCATAGAACACTTTCCATTTGTGATTGCAGGTTACATATGTTCCATATGATTTTTGGTGCACTCTGTTTGCTGAGTAGCTGAAATCATATATTTACCAAAAGTACCCTGTCAGCAAATGTGATCGTGTGAGCAGTTCCGTCAATAATCTTTGAAAGATGACAACAAAGATTCTCTTGCGGGACATGCCTGTTTTCCTGGAATGTCATCATGGAAACATATCTTTCTTGGAAGAGTAAAAGCACACAAATTCCTAGTATCAAACGGTTCTCTGACAAAGGACATTATGTCAGTTCATGGAATAGTGTTTTATCTTAAATCAAGAAGGATGTGAATATTGCTCGTAGCTAATATGGAACTTCAACTGAAGATGGAGTGAGCTGTTTTGATAGTGAAGCCTCATCAGATGAGTATTAGCTATGGCACTTGAAGCTCTCAAACTTGTATGTCAAAACAAGGAGCTCTTTTTCTTAGTAAGAAGAGATTTGGTGAGAGGACTGCCTCATCTGGAATTCATTATGGATGAAGATTATGAGGTATGTCAATAGGGAAGTCAAAGGAGCATCGCACAGAAGCAAAGATATGATCAATATTGCTGAGCCGCTTCAGATGATACGTATGGATTTCTACGGATCAGTTAATGTCATGTCTACAACAAAGCCAAATATCTTTTTGCGAAGATCATTGACTACTCTAGATTCTTTCGTGTTGTTCGTATGTGTTCGAAGGACAAGACGTCACAAATGAAGGTTGATCAAGATGAACCCTGATCATTGATAAATCCAGAAAGACACCATTCTTGTCAGTGGCCAATCAGAAGCAAACACTAACTCTTGGTATGTGTTTGGAGGAAAATGCCTCTTTGCAAGTCTTGCATTTGAAGCTCAAAGAATATTTTCCTCGGCTACTCAATGGAGTCTACAGTCTACAGGGTGATTGTGATTAATCAACAGAAGGTGATTGTAAGTCTGGACAGGACATTGAACGAAACTTTGCTCCAAGCTGTTAAAGGTGATATCATTGGTATTATGATGATTCAAATCCAAGCAGAATCTCTTTGCAAGGATAAGGATTGTTAAGAAAATCCCAGCAACAGCTTAGGGGGAGCATTTGGTGGATCCACTAGTCAAACTCAACACCACATTGAAGATGAACAGGACATATCAAGAACGTATCTGCTTAGACAAAGGGTCTGGAGTCAATATCATTCCCGGGTTCTAGTTCTTAAATGTTCCGAATGATGAAGTGAAGACTAGGAGAGCTATTGTGAAAGGATATTGCATCTTTGGATTTCAATCTGAAGTGAAACTTGGGGAAGATTCAGAAGCTCTTAAAGGGATCCAGATTGACTGATTGCACAGAAAAATGATCTCAATCAGTTTAAAAGCAGATTGTGCGGATTCTGATACCTTGAATTAAAGACAATTCAGTATTTAGTACTTGTCAGGTATTCAGATTCCAACTGGATGTTTTTGGCTCTGTTACGAGGGACAAGCCAATTTGGTTGCTTAGAGTTACTTCAAAAGAGAAGGTTATGAAGATGATGGAAATAGAATCTTCAAGTTCAGGACTCTACATCTTAGTGGACTCAACGACCTTCATGATTAAACTAAAGCACCATTGACGAGACTTTGGTTCAGGATATTACAGTGAGCTAAAAGATAAAGCTTCATACAACATTTCAAGGACTTTGCAGTTGCAGATCCAACAAAATTTGTATTCTCTTTCTTCACCAGCTCTCTATGGGTTGCTATCCAACACCTGATGATCGTCACGAACATGGTATGACTTCTGATTAGCATATTATTTTAATATCTGTTTGCTAGAGTCATATTTGGTATCCAAATTAATACCTCTCATGATACAAGGCACACACAATACAACTATCTGTGCTGTGATACCATGATTATATTATATGTGGACTAACGTCACTTGTGCAAGATAATTGCTAAGTGAATGCAGATTAGTGATATGATGAGTTTGTTGGAAAGTTGCAATTCTTTATGGTCTACTAGTTAGCCTAAAGAATGATGGCAATAAAAGGAAGTCAAGGATCTTTTGAATATGCGCATTTTGGAAGATTCTAGACCTGCCAAGACTTATGCCAACAACCACTGGACTTGATCAGTACAAGAAAGGTTACATCAACTGAAATGTCAAGTCTCAGAGGTATTCAACTCATCACTTTACTTAACTGCAAGTAGATCACATACTATATTTTCTATAAGGTATTACTTCTTTCATGAGCATGTCTATCGTATTTCTTGAATGAATTCATGAGTATTAAATTGTCTATACATATGACTTGTGAATTTATTTAAAATCCAGTACCTCGTGCTTTTTGCTATTATATGTGATTGCCATGTTTATTGCTTTGCATGATTAGATGGTGATTATATGTTTTAGCATGAGTGTTTGTTATTTCAAATTATTTAAATTATGGTGCATGACAATTAAGTGACTTACTTGTTCATGATTTAAATGATTAGAGATGACATGAAGCTGACTTAATTATGTTAATTTTTTCTTGATCTACACCTCTTTAACAATTGGTATCTAGTAGAGAAATTTATCATAATCTAGTCGTGATGTATCTATATTTGTGAACATACTTAGGATTATTTTCTAGGTTGAATTCATTTTTATAGGTATAAAATCTGAAGCATGACTTATCTATTTCTAGACTTATAACTTGTATCAGTAATTGGAATGTGGTTAGAATCTAGTTAGAATTTAGTCATGATATACTAGTATTTGTGGAGTTACTTAGATTCTCTCTAGGATGAATCCATTTATATTAGTGTATATACTTAAAGCATAACTATTTGTGTTGGATATTTGATGATTTATTAATTGATATTTTATTTCATGTCTAACTGCATATAGTTGTGATACTTTTAGTGTTAGTGATATTTTGGATGCTTATATGTAGATCACTAATATTAATTGTTAATATTTTCTGTGAGGAGTTGTTGTGAGTTTACTTGTACTTAATGCTTACATGTATAGGACTTGTGAATTTTTCTTCAACTTTCCCTCGGGCTTGCGAATATCTTTGTATGATTGTCATGATTTTAGTTGTTATATGTTGATCTGATAATTATATGATATTGCGTAGGTAATTATTATTTTATCTTAGTTAAATTGTGATCTACAATTATATTCTCATTTGTTTCATGATTGACCTTGATAGAATAATAGAAGCATGATTAATTCATCTTTGAAATATTTGATTGGTATCTTTTCTTGATGCTTTATTGATGTTTTATTTTTGAATTGATTGTGATGTATTGGCACTGGTGAAATATTGTTGCATATTTCTTAAAACCACTAGTGCTAATATATTTTAGGTGTTTAATATTCTGAGTACAAGGGAGACAACATAATCTTTATTCTGTCTCATATTTATGTTCTGGAGTGGTGAGTTTCTTCAAAGAAATTTTCTTATCAATTGATTTCAATAATTGGTATCCACTACTCTATTTCATAAATATCTCTTAGAATATTTTGCATCTATACATGTAGCGTCATAGGACGAGACATTGATTATCTTGTATTTGTGTACTTGGTGATTTTTGTCACTTGCAGCGTCTGTTTTGACGATGTGCTAGTATGAGGCCTTTTCACTAATTAGTGTGGCGAGTGCTTTATACACTGTACGCATAAATTTTCTTGTTTCCTTTTTAAAATTGTAGTGAGAAACAAGAGTCTGTGTCTTTTTCAAATACAAGTTCATTTAAACCTTTTATGCATAGATACAGACTCTCGTACGCAAACAAGTTTTTAATGGAAAACTTTAATTCTTTCATTGGTTGTGATTGTCATTCTTTATGCAAATCATTTTTACAATCACAACTGATTCATTTTTTTCTCAAAAGATTAAATGCAATTGCTTTCATTCAAAATCATAGATTTTCTAAAGTGCATTTATATCTCATTCTGTTCTTCGGAACTTAATCAGCCTCTTGGCTTTCCTAGATAGTCATAAGGTTGAAAACCAACAATCTTTATCCCAGACTATAAAACCAAATTCAGAACACATCCCAACTTTTCCCTTGGAGTAATAAGGAACTTATTAGACTAGAGGTCAATGAGGGAGAAACTGTACTTGTTGCAGCAAATAAGGATGTGAGGGATAGTGTACCCACAGCTCTACCTCTCAAGAAGAAAAGGTGTTTTTGAACTTGAGGTAACTGTTACTCATCTGTATTCTCTCAAAAGAATATAGAGCTGAAAAGGCAATAAAACAGTCTCTGGAATCATTCTCTCAACAGGATGAGTCCATTGAAATTCGCTCGTCAGCCAGAGCATCTTGTATTGAGTCAAGCACATCATCAGTAACCACTCTGATGAAGAGCCTAAACAAAAATCTTATGGACACAATACAAGAGAGTGCACAGTAAGGTTAAAGGTTTTGTTCCAGAAGCAACTTCTTCATTTACCATTTTACGGTAGATAAGATGGTTGATGCCTTTACAGGTGTAAGGAGGAAACGAGGATCTCAATTGCCAAATCTTCAGGATTCTCGTCTCCCTCCCCAGATAAGAACAGATCTGGATCCAATCGGAATGGATTTCCTATTTATAGGAGATCGGCAACTCTCTGACTATGAGTCAATTTATTGATGAGTCAGTTGAGGATCGGGGATTTACGAAACCCCATTGCACCGCCAGTGACCTCTCTTGAAGGGGCTATGGTGATTTTCTCATGCAGGTACAGAAGACCATACTTTGAGTGCTGAGAGAAACACTGTGAGCCAAACACTGAGAGTTAAACACTTGGTGAGATTCTGAGAAGAACCAGTGAGATATCAGAATGAGAAATATGTGAGCATGAGTGAGTGCAAACACATAGGAAATTGAGAAGAGTGAAACACTTGTGAGGTACATATTATAATATTTAGTATCGAAAACTCACATGTTGTTGAAAGAATTGACGGAAGCAACTACGGTTCATTCCATTTCACGGTGTGAACTTATGGTTGATGATTCTCTTGAATCAAGTGTCTTCACAGACATTGAGGAGGACTTAGGCCTTTGCCATAATTAAGCCTTTGTCTAACCTCCCAGAGCAAACAACTCTGGATCCTTATTTGGATAAGCCACTTAGTGGTTGGCAACTTGTGGACCATGATTCGGATTTATCTGATGAGTCTGCAGGGACTGGGAATTACGAACTCCCATTGCACCACCGGTGACCCCCCTTTAATGGTGGCTAAGGTGATTTTCTTGCAGGTACTCAGCATTTTGGAAGCTCAGTATTTGTGTGGAGGGATATACTTACAGAACTCGTGAGTGACACCCTTACCCAAAAACCGAGAGAAATTTGAGTGTCGAGTGATACACCTGCAGAACATTTTAGTGAGACACCTACTAATTACCAAATTTATACCTAAAAGACAAAGTGGATGTTGTTACTGGAATGTTAGTTTTACTCATTACTTTTCCGTTTGGAACCTATTCTTTCAGCATAGGGACCAACCCAATCAAAGTAAACCCTTCTTCTGAACTCTTTCTTCGACCCCAGCTTTAGCGTTGTTTAGTTCTCTATGGGGAGATTATCTTTTGGTACAGGAAGTATTGTACACGTTCCTTGACCTATTTGATACCACATATCCTCGGAGGATTCCACAACTAAGGGGGAGAATATATTTAGGGGGAGAATATATGAAAGGGGGAAGAAAAAGTAAGTTAGCTTTCTTCTATTGTCTACAACTAAGGGGGATTAAACTACTCTTTAGCTGTGTACTACTGAGGGGGAGATTCTTCTTCAACTACGGAGGAGGATTGATCTTTCATCTAAGGGGAGATAGCTACTTATCACCAAGGGGAACCTGATCAAGGTAACGGGAGGAGAAGTATAAGGTGATACATTTATTCTTCAGTAAGTGGTAGAAAGGAACTTATTCATTACCACTGAAGAATTCAATGAAGCTGCTGATTGTTCTTTGCATAATGGAATGTTTTGAATTCTCTTCAAGACAGACTATGAGGATTATCTGGCAGGTAAGCAAGAACCAGAGAAATAAAGGTGATATGCACATTTGTTATTTCTATTCATGAAATCTGGAAATGTATTATATGATCCAGAAACTTTGTAGCATTATTTACTAGTCCAGGATTTTACTTTTTCTAGTGTTAGTTGAGTTATCCTCCAGAGGATTTGCTTGTTATGATTAACAAACAAATAGGGGGAGATTGTAAGTCTAAATGTAAAGACAACCCTATCTGTTACATAGGGATGATAACTCAACAATAGAACAGGACAAGTAAATAACACTACGCCTGCACCGGAATTGGAAGATACGAAGACAAAGGTTGAAGAAGCCATCTACAGTCTTGAAGGAATAAGTTCACTGGAAGAAGTTCATTAATATGTTCATGCCTCAGTGAAGAATAAAGATTGAAGTATTCAAGATTGTGGAAGCAATGAAGATGTTGTCCAAGTACTCGAAAGATTTCAGTGCAACCCCTGAAGCAAGATATTTCTATATATCTTGGTTGGTTATTTATAATCAACAAACTGAAGCATAAACTAACCCGGAACCGACTGATCAATGTTTGCTGACAAAGAAGGTACAATGTGTGACTTCAGTGTTAGTCGCTTGTGAACCAGACCAGTGCACTAAGCGTCAGCACATACGGAGTTTGCAAAGTATTTATCAATCGAAGAATTGATCAAGTCATAACAAGTCATTTGTTCCAAACTCAAGCAAAGCCAAATGCCTAGCCTCTGCAAAGTCTCTGCTCATATCAGGTGACCTATCTTTTATATGTGTGCACTTATATATTTGTATATGTACAAATATATTTATATATATGTATATATGTATATTTAATTAAATATAATATATATAATATATATGTATATATGTTTTTTAAACATATGTATATGTATATTTATATGTATATATATTTAAATAAATATATATGTATATAATATATGTATTTATATTTTACATAAACATTTATATATTTAAGTGTATATATATATTATATTATGTGCATAAATATATCTATATTTAGAGAGAGTTATATATATCTTTATATATATATTTATATTTATATTTACACATAGTTATATGTATATTATATATATTTAAATATATGAGAATATATTTAAATATATGTGTATATATATGTTACTATATGTTTATATAAATATTATATATATGTATATATTTATATATACTTTTCTTTATATATTTATGTTTATATTTATATTTATAAATAACTATATATATCTCTATATATATTTATATATATTTGTATTTGTATTTACATATAATTATATATTATATATATTTGAATATATGAGAATATATTTAAATATATGTACATATATTATTATATGTTCATATAAATAAAATATATATATGTGTATATATTTATATATACTTTTATTTATTAATATAATAACAACATAATATATTATATTATATATATATTATGCATGCATGTGATGATGTCAGGTGTCTAGGGCAACCTAGGGTTTGCTTGTGCATGTAGGGTTTCACACAAGACATTACACTTGTGAATGATTTTTATCTAAGTCATTTATACTGTGAACACACTGGAAGCATACATGGCGCAACATTTGACCTGGAAGAAGTCCAAGGAGTGATAACAGTGGGGAGTCTCCACTGTAGGGGCGCAAGTTTGTTTTTGCTTAAACAAAAACTAAGTGGCGTAGGAGAGAGAACAGGGAAGTACATGCATGGCTCTGTATACCTCTGTTGAGCGCAAGTTTAGGTCAAGCGCAACCTTTGACCAATTCTGGTCAATTGTTGCGCCTCTGACCCTAACTATACTTGGCGCAACTTTGTGTTTGTGAAGAAATATTCTAAGTCATGGCAATACAGGTACAACTGTGGCGCAAGTTGGTTAAAATGTTAACCAGGAGAGAGAAGAGTGAGTATTCTAGCGCCAACTCATCTCAGGCGCAAGTTCATGATACACTTAGGTATATATATACATATATAACTAAGTGGCGCCATTTCCTTTAACTGAGGGGCCACTTGGATATACTTGTATATATTTTCTAAGTCAAATTTACTCTCCTTGGCATGCATGAAGCTACTGGAAGCGCAAGTTCTGTAGTGGCGCAAGTTTGGCTTGATGAAGTTAACTAGGGTTAGTTAGTGACAAGCCTATAAATACCCATGGATTTTGTTATCATTTGTAACACTCTCCACCACCTTTATGGTGGAATGGCTTTGTGCCTTGCACACTACTACACACAAATAAATCATAGCTTAGTTTTGTAATATATATATATATTTAGAAGCTAGGGTTTGTGAGTGTACGTAGTAGTAGCCATTGTAGCCAACCTTCGGGTTTGGATTTATAGCACCTTCGAGGTATTTATCAATATACAGATATACCTTGAAAATATTGTGTGTTGGTTTAATATTTTCATATCTTCAGAAACCGACCCAATAAATATCCGGAACACGAAACACATTACAGGACTGCAATTTATTTATCCGCAAGATTCGAAAGAATTTTAAATTGTAGTGAGTATCGTATTCAACCCCCCCTTCTACGATACTTTGGACCTAACAGAGAGAGTATAGAGAGATGAGAGACACCGAAAGCTTGAATAATAAACCCCAAAAAGAAAATGATCTGTGCGGCACGCGAGACGGTATAGCTTCCCAAATATGTGAGTAATAGATTTCAGAGATAAATCTCTTTACCGAAAAATTGGGAGAGAATTTTGTAAGACTTGACTTGAGATAAAGAAACCCCCGTTTAATTAGATGAAACATAATTTAAATCTAAATCTATCACATAACAGATAAGCATATATAACAAATAAATTTGAATTTTGAAAAATAGGCACAAAATACGGAACCCAGATAACTACAAAAAACAATTAAGTAGCATGGAGACCGGTGTTGACTGCCAACAACTACACATACCAAACGTCACATGCATAACAGCGAGCTAATTTAGAGTAAAATGAAAGTAGTAGGCTTCATACCAGAAACAGCTTGCTGATTTAGACAGTGCACATACCCAATTCTCTGCGGATGATTAAGAATCTGTCTTCAGGCAGAGGCTTTGTAAAAATGTCAGCGAGCTGATATTCAGTAGGAACGTAGACTAAACTGATCTTTCCTTTGGCCATATTGTCCCGCAAGAAATGATGTCGAACATCGATATGCTTTGTGCGAGAGTGAAGAACCAGATTTTCTGAGATGTTTATTGTACTAGTGTTGTCACAATAAATTGGAACTTTTTCACATTTGATTCCAAAATCCTTGAGAGTTTGCATCATCCAAAGTACTTGAAAACAACAGCTCCCTGCAGCTAAATATTCACCTTCAGTTGTAGAGAGAGCTACAGATGTTTGCTTCTTACTTTGCCAACACACCAAGCTAGAACCAAGAAAATTACAAACACCACTTGTGCTTTTCCTATCCGTTTGAGAACCGGCATAGTCTGCATCACTATACCCCACGAGATCAAATGTATTTGAAATAGGATAGAAAAGTCCAAGATTAATAGTACCACTTAAGTATCGAAAGATCCTCTTAATAGCATTTAAGTGGGACTCCTTTGGGTTAGCTTGAAACCGTGCACAAACACATACGCTATACATGATATCAGGTCTAGAGGCTGTTAGATATAATAGAGATCCAATCATACCTCGATATCGTGTTATATCAACACTTTTACCTGATTCATCTGAAAACAGCTTGCTGGTTTGAGACATTGGAGTGGGTTTTGACTTGACATTTTCAAATCCAAATCTCTTCAGCAACTCTTTCACATATTTTCCTTGGTGCACATAGATACCATCAGAAGTTTGCTTGATTTGAAGACCCAAGAAATAGTTGAGTTCACCCATCATGCTCATGTCAAATTCACTATGCATACACTTTGAAAACCACTCACAAAGTTCATTATTAGTAGACCCAAAAATAATATCATCAACATAAACTTGGACTACTAAGATTTCACCATTAACATAGAAATAGAAGACTGAGTTTTAGAAAGACGTTTGAAGCAACAACCCCTATTAAAATGGGATAAGGAAGAGTTTATAAAAAGATAAGTTTAAATCAAAACAACTTCCTTGATTTTAGGAAACGTTTTCAATTTAATAATCTGAGCTTATAATATGTATATTTAACTCATATTCAGATTAGAAAACGTACACCTTAAGTCCTATAAATTGTAGAAGTCAACAGCTGCAATCTTTGAAGTGTTCTGCTTCTGGTAGGACTCTATCATAGCTTGCTATTATAAAACAGCTCGCTATAATTCTGTTATAGTAAATTTCCTGCAACACAAGAATAGAAGGACAAAGCAGCAGGCTATAATACTATAACTTAAACATGTCAAGCTAAGATATTACAATAGCTTGCTATCTATCTGTTACTTATAAAACCTGCAGGGTTAGATTGACAATTCAATATAGCAGGCTGTAACAGTAGAAATATATTATGTTAAACTGAAATACAAAATAGCTTGCTAAAGTGTGTCATCATCAAAACTTGGGATTTACAGTTGAGAGCAGTGTTGTGAAAATCTGCCTAAGCGTTAGGCGGCACCGAAACGCCCCGATTCGGTCCTAAGCTTTTTTTACAAAAATCGGTCCTACGCGATCAACATCCTGCTTCGGCGATTCAAATCCCGCCTAGACAGTCCAGGCGGTCAATAACAAAAAAAAAAAAATATTTTTAATAAATAAAATCCAAAATTATGATTATATAATAAGAAATTAAGAGGGGTGTATTGGATTGAGATTTTAAAGCATTTTTTTGCATTCATGAAATCCGAGGGTATTCGATTGGGATTGTTTGAAATGCATTAAAATCTTGAGGTATTCAATTGGGATTTTGAATTATGCTACAAAATCTGGTGGTATTCTTAAAATCCATTAAAATCTGATGGTATTCAAATGCTGACGGATTTTTTTTCATTTCATAAAATGGTGGATTTTGTGGCATTTTTCAGTGTATTTTAAATTTTATGAAATCCCACCAAAATCAATGGGATTTTGAAGTATTGTACTTAAATCCTATCAACTCTGCGACATTTCATCAAGAATCCGCACAAAATCAAAATCACATGCAATCCATTAAAATCCATAGACTAAAAACAATCCATTAAAATCTCAATCGAATACACCCCTGTAAGTATTCACTTGTACTTAGCTTAATATCCTCTAAAAAAATGTAAAATGACTAATATTTTTATTTAATATTTCTTACATTATTTATAAGAGATTTATTGGTCTATTTTTCTTTAATCAACGATTTTGTATTGCATGTATCAAGTATTTATTTAATATATGATATTATAATTTTTTTTGAAACTAATATATGATATTATATTGTTTACCGGTTTGACTCTACTAGTAGTGAAAAGTTTATAAAATTATTAAATTACATTTAATTATAATAATTTAAAAATAATATATGTCCGATTAATGCTCCAATTAATCTCCAATTTCCTGATTAATCGCTTAGAGATACCTCGACCGCCGTGGGACGCCTAGTGATTTCTGAAACACATGTTGAGAGTTTGTAGGAGAGTATCATGCACAATTTTATATTAAATCATGTATATGTTTAAATTATTAACACAAACAATTAATAAAAAACTTTAAAAGTGTCTAAACGTTTTAAATTTGTACAAATATATTAGATAAATATCATTACAAAATATTACAACAAATTTGACCGATAAATAATAAAAACCACACATTAAACACAATTAATTATGCAAAATTAAGTTTTTCTTATAAAATTAAGAATCAAGTAAAATCCGATGATAGTTTATTGTGTAATTATATATGTATTTAGTACTACATATATAAAATAAACTGTGCACATATCTATATTCAATTTTTGTAAACGATTAACAAAAGTATATCACATGATAATAATGTGTTACATTTTCATTTTGAACACATAGATTCAGAAATAATAAATTAATATCCGTACAAATATGAGATCCGTACATAAAATTGAATTTATGAACATGTGATTGTGTAGTCAGAACGAACGCTTACGAACATAGCCATCGTCAAACCTGTGATAAAGAAAAGTACATGTCGTAGGTGTGCTATCAACCTATCACATTTTTTTTCTTACAGGAAAATTTTTCCTGTCTCACGCTCTGGCCTATCATTTTCTAAGTATTACTGTTGAAATCCGATTGACCTAAATTTAATTTAATTTATTAGATTCGGAATGAACTATAAGTGGATTTTTTTTGTACTTATCAATATCTTTTAGGTTCATGCTTAATAGTGTTAAGATTGGAGAATTGGATCCGTTTAAATAATCTAATATATTTCTAAAAAATATTTAAACTAGTTTCACCTGTTATCAGATAACTTGAAAATGCAAATATAAGCACACTAATAAATAATTTCACAATAAAAAATTCTAATAATTTAAAATTTTTTATTAGTAAAAATAAAAATTATTTAAATAATTAATTAGTTTATGTTAAAATTGAACTTAATTTTACTTTTAACTCACTTGATATTGTATATTATAAAAAACTTAGAATCAATTAAATATAATGTTAATTATGTTGCACAAAGGTGAGAAAATATATTTATAATATAATATTTATTAATGGACTCGGATGGATCTAAATCCATATTCTATTGTTATTCGATCGGGTTGCGTAAATTTTACTTAACTTGAAGTGAAATACCGCTATTACTATATAATAAGGATATAACAATTTTGGACTAAATTATATTAACTCGTTTGACTTATTTATTTTAAAACTCCGTTAAAACAATAAATTCACAAATTATTTTAATTTTTTTATTTGAACTTCAATAAAAAAATCTAAAACATAAATCATGAAAGCAGATATGATATCAAATTTAAAAAGGTGTATGATCACAATTAATTCGAAACGAGGAGTATGCAATGGAAATGAGGAAGGACAGAGTCACAGAATTAAGCAAGAGTTGGCAGATCAAATATATGAGCACACGGCCGAAATAATTTGTCATGCTGAAGTTTCCAACTCAGGAAAAGTCCAGAAAAGCTAAGACATATCAACTCTTCTTTTTGCATGACCGAAAACAGGTGGGACAATGTCAAACTTGTAATTTATTCATATGATAAGGCCAAACCATTCTAGTATTTGACCTTCAGACAAATATACTTCAACTACTACACCACATAGTATTCTTCCCTGTTGTGATCTCTTGTGCATAGTTCTGTAGATGAAGATGAAGATACAAGCATGTATTTTACTTGTGTCCCTCTGTTTACAATCAATCTCAGCCATTGATTTCTTGATCAATGGCTTCAATTCCACCAACATATCAGTGTATGGAAATGCAACAGTTGAGTCAAAAATACTCACTTTAACAAAAGGCTTCAGACAATCAATTGGGCGTGGGCTATACCCATCAAGAATTGTCACAAAAAATACAACTTCATCAAAGGTACTTCCTTTTTCAACTAGTTTTATTTTTGCTATGGCTCCTTTCAAGAATTCACTACCTGGGCATGGCTTTGTTTTCTTGTTTGTACCTTTTAGTGGTATTCAGGGTGCTAGTGCTTCTCAACATATGGGGTTTTTGAATAGGACTTATAATGATGGGGACCCGGGAAACCATATTTTTGGGATTGAGTTTGATGTGTTTAAAAATCAGGAGTTTAGTGATATTGATGATAATCATGTTGGGATTGATGTGAGTTCACTTACTTCTGCATATTCAGAGTCTGCTGGTTATTGGAGTAATGATGATCAGGATGAGTTTAAGAGATTTCGGCTTAATGATGGTAGGGATTATCAAGTTTGGATTGATTATGAAGATGGTATCTTGAATGTTACTGTTGCGCCTGTTGGGGTGATTAGGCCTAGGAAGCCATTGATAAGTTATGCGTATGATTTGTCGCGAGTTTTTGTGGATGAGATGTATGTTGGTTTTACGGCTTCTACTGGTATTTTGGTTCAGAGTCATAAGATTTTGAGTTGGAGTTTCAGTAATTCGAATTTTTCGTTGTGGAAAGAATTGGTTACAGAGGGCTTGCCGTCTTTTGAATTGCCTAAAGAGCCTATTTGGAAGTCAAAAAGGTTTATTGTGGGGATCACGTTGGGGGTTTTGTTTGTTGTTGGTGTCTGTTATGTGGTTGGTGCGAGGTTGACTGAAAGGCGTAGGCAGATGTTGAAGGAGAGGGCGGAAATGGAAGATTGGGAATTGGAGTATTGGCCACATAGAATTCCTTACCAGGAAATTGATGCAGCGACAAAAGGGTTTTCGGATGAAAATGTGATTGGTATTGGAGGAAATGGGAAGGTTTATAAAGGGGTTTTGGCAGGAGGGGTAGAGGTTGCTGTGAAGCGCATTTCTCATGCAAACGGTGATGGAGTTAAAGAATTTTTGGCTGAGGTATCAAGTCTCGGAAGGCTAAAGCACAAAACTTTAGTGGCTTTGAGGGGATGGTGTAGAAAAGAAAGAGGGAGCTTGATCTTGGTGTATGATTACATGGAAAATGGTAGTTTGGACAAGAGGGTGTTTGAATGCGCAGAGAATGAAATGTTAAGCTGTGAAAACAGAATTAGAGTTCTAAAAGACGTGGCTTCCGGGGTATTATACTTGCATGAGGGATGGGAGAAAACTGTCCTGCATAGGGACATTAAGGCCAGCAATGTGCTGCTTGATAAAGATATGAATGGAAGGTTGGGGGATTTTGGATTAGCACGAATTCATGGTAATGGCCAAGTAGCTAGCACAACTCGTGTGGTTGGCACCGTAGGCTACTTGCCACCAGAAGTAATCAAGAATGGCCGCGTATCAACACTATCTGATGTCTTTGGTTTTGGAGTCTTGATCTTAGAAGTGATGTGTGGAAGGAGACCATTAGAGGAAGGGAAACCTCCTTTGGTCGAATGGGTTTGGAAGCTAATGGAGAAAGGAGAATTGCTCAATGCGCTTGATCCACGACTAAGGGCCAGAGGTGGTTATGATGCAGACGAAGTTGAACTGGTGCTGAATTTAGGATTATTATGTGTTTATCCTGATGTGCAGGGTCGACCAAAAATGCGGAAAGTCGTACAGGTTTTAGAAGGGCAGAATGAGATCGAAGAAGCCGAAGGAGAGGAGATGAACATGTATTTGCTCAAGAATTTTAAAGCCAAGGACTTCTGGTCTAACTATTCTCAAAGTCTTAGTGATGAATCACATTCACAAAGCCACCCTACTCTTGATCAGGTGAGAGACGGAATATCTTGGTCTGCGGTTTCACTCTCTTGGTCTGATTTCATAAAAGAGGGCAGGTGAAGAACTTGAGCATATGCATGTATTAGTGTTGGTTAGAAAGCAAACTATTTTATCCTACAAAGCCCAATGATCTGTGTTAATTGCACTAGTGTGATCGGTCATTTGGAGTTTGTAGGCTAAAAAAGTATGCAAGGGAAAGTATGGTTTACTGGTTACTGTTGTTTGTTGTGAATTTGAGATAGTTTGATGTGTATTGTTGTGCATATGTTTAGAAAGCCAGGACTTGTTTCATGTGTGGATTTTGGAGCTTTGTCAGGCTTTTAAATTTTTAAATATGGGGGCCGTTTGGCTGGGCTTAAAAGAAGTGACTTATTGCTTAAAGTAAAGAAGTGGATTATAAGTGATAAGTTGGTTTGGACTTATAAGCTATTTAAGTGTTTGGATAAATTCATTAAAATTCATGACTTATTAGGTATAAAAATTGCTAAAATAATAATAAAATATCATAAACTATCTTTTAGAATGATCCTACACATTGTTGTGAAGTTAAATTTCGGAAAAAAAAATAAGTCAAGAAAAAAAGCTAGCATTTCTAACTTCCAACTTCTCAGCTTATAAGTCACCAGAAGTGCTTCTAACTTCTTTACACAAACACTCCGCAAAAAGTAGAAGTTGGCTTATAAGCCAGAAGTCGGCTTTTAAGTGGTTGCCAAACACCACCATGGTTTCTTAAGTCAACGATTTTATGTTGAAAAACAAACACTAGTTAACGGTTAGAACTTAGATATACACATCGATTAAAATCTTAGCATAATTAATAAAAATAATGGGGGCGTTTGGGTTAACTTGAAAGAAGTGACTTCTTACTTAAACAAAAAAACTGGGTAGAAGTGGGAAGAAGCTGGGAGAGAAAAGAACATTTTTAGAGTGCTTCTGCTTATTTACACATACGGGTTAAGAGAAGCAGAAGCTCCTGCTTCTACCAAACAAACAGCCCCAATATTGAAGAACTATGGGGCAAAAATTTGGGTAAGGTAAAATGTTAAGATAAGTGATTTTTCCACTGTAATTTTATCTGGGTAAGTTTTTTTTAAAAAATTTAACAGCTTTTTTTTATTATCTATTGAAAAATAAGAATTTATTTCAAAAGAATATCAAATTATATATATATATATATATATATATATTATTTAAAAAAATCAAATTTTATATAATCTTTTACGAAAATTAAATTAAAAAATAAAATTAGTCGAACACCATACTATTGGTCTCATGTTTGTGAAAACAGACTTCACATATTCCCATGTTCATAGAAACAGATCTCAAAATTAATAACCATGCCCATTCATGTTATATCATACTCACTCAGTCCTTCTCATTTTTATACTTTTTTTATATTACTCGATACATATTTTTAGACATATATAAAACATAATTTTATAATTTTTTTAGAAATTTTTATTTTTTGTATAAAAGTTTAGATAGTAAATTTTTATTCAAAAAAAAAAGTTCAATATAATTAATTGAGGGGGACGGAGGGAGTATTATTTTTCTGAAGTGATTATACATATTTATAATATTAATAACATAAAATTATTGATAATTAGTTAAAAAGTTTAAATATATATACACAATCACCTACAGAGACAACATAATAATTCTCACTTTCCTATCAAAATTATTCAAGAACATTGATGAAAATGAAACCAACATTGTGATCTCAGATTCAGACCAAAACAATTGATTTGCACAAAGAATTAAATGCACCCCAGTTTGGATACAGCCCTGTTCTGTTCCCATCATTACATGTGCTTTTGCTCCTTCTAACACTCAGTGATCTTTAAGTTAATTTACTGTGTGCATTATTGTGTATCAACACACTGTTTTTTGATCATTTTGGCCTTTCTGTATTCACTTTAATGCATTTGGGTCAGTGATCTTTCTCCATTTTTGTGTGCAAAATCTAATCTTTGAACTGGCTCTTGAATTGCTGCATTTGGGTTGGCAAGTTTGAGGAGCTGGGGTTGTTATATGTTCATTTGGGTATCTTAGATTTGAAATCTTGGATTGTTGTGATTTTTATTTTGAATGATTTAGGAGTGGAGATGAGAGAAGGTTTAGGGTCTGCTTGGAGATGATTTCGGGGTCATTGGGACTCCGGTCAGGAAGTTATGGGTCATTGCAGTTACAATCAAATCAAGAAGTACAATCATCACTTGTTGTTGTTAGGAAACCTCAGAAAATGTATAAGGAGAAGGAGGGATTGGTTCATTGGTTCTTCAAGGTTGCGCCGCGGAGGAAAGTGGGAATGCTGCTGTTGTGTGCGATTTCGGCTGTGGTTTTCGGATGGGTGTTGTATTTTGGCAAAGGTTTGGATCGATTGTTTCACCCTTTTTGTTAGTTATATTTTCTTGGTATTTGTTGAATGAATGCAGCTCTTTTATAGTAAGAACTAAGCAGTGATGTAAAAACATCGGATTTTTATACGCTTGCAGAATGGAGGACGTATATATTAGAAACTTTAAAGTAATTTATGGATGTTTTAGTTACAGCAACAAACCCAAAGACGAGTGTAATGTGCAATAATAGTAGTGCTAATATTGATTATGCTCGTCTGCGGCCATTACTGGTCAGTTGTCATGCCTTCAGCAGGAGTTGATTTTTGGTGCTAAGTTTCCCGAATAAAGCTGATTAGACATTAGTTACTAGAATACTAGTAGATTAGTATAGATATTAATGGATTGGCATATCGTTATCACCTTAAGTTGCTAGTCCTAAGTCCTAACTGTATGTAGATTTTTGAATAATTAGTGAAACATAAGATTATCATGTAATTTTCGATGTTATTGGCATTTACTGTTCTTCATGTGTTTCTCAAGTTTTTCTTCTCGTGTGAAGTCAAAGTATAATGAAGCACAATAGGTATCGTTGACTTGTTCATGAGCAATTTTTATTTGTGAAAATCCCCAATAGCAGGTTCTTGTGGGATAAAAGTAAATGTAATATATTAAAAATGGATTAATCCGCTTATGATTGTCAACCAGCTAAGTAGTAGTTTAATGCAATTAGTTTGCAGGAACATTCACGATTGCCTTTGATTCCATGTTTGTGCCTTCACCCCTATGCTGCATTCAAAGAAGTTAGATTTATCTTGGCTAACTGATGTCTCTTCGATCATTTCGAGGTATAGATGGACAGCAGGGCGTCCAGATTCCGAGCTTGGGGCTTAATGGCACTTCAGAGTTAGGCACTCACAGTTATTTTTCACCAAATAATGTTGATCAATATATACATATGGAATTGAATTCATCTGTACAGAGTGATTTTGGAAGATTTATGTCGAAGCCTTCTCCACCGCCAGTTTATTTTAAAGGCTATACCCTTCCCCCCGGAAATCCCTGTGAAAGTTTCACGTTACCTCCCCCACCAGCAGATAAGAAAAGAATCGGACCACGTCGTAAGTTGGACTTCTTAAACTTGTTTTCTTTGATTTCTGTCAGATTTCTTCTGAAATCATCATCTTACGTAGTTCTGCCATTGTAGCATGATACATTTTCATACTGTAGGGATCCCTTGCTCGATTTGAATGAATAGAAATATTAAAACTGATTATGGCTGGCTTATTGATGTAATTTGTGTTGAAATTTTTTGGTGTTTTCAGCATGCCCAGTATGTTACCTTCCTGTTGAAGAAGCTATATCTTTAATGCCGAATGCCCCATCATTCTCCCCAGTAATTCAGAATTTAACCTACATCACAGAAGAAAATTCGACTAGAAGTGAGTTTGGAGGCTCAGAATTTGGAGGATATCCAACTCTCAAGCAGCGAATTAATTCTTATGACATAAGAGAATCAATGAGCATCCACTGTGGGTATGGTTTAGTTCCTATGGATTGTAGTTTTGAAATAGATCTTGTGGCTTATCTTTTTCTTTTAAATTTACTACAAATTATTGCTAAGTGTTTATTTTCATTTTATTTCTAATTTGCCTTCCACGTTGTGTTGGGTCGTACATAAACCAATAGATTTGTTAGAGGGATAAAGCCTGGACGGCAGACAGGATTTGATCTTGATGATTCGGACCTTTTTGAGATGGATAGATGTCAAGGGATTGTTGTTGCATCAGCAATATTTGGTACATCTATATCTATCTATCTATCTATCTATCTATCTATCTATCTATCTATCTATCTAAAGTGAGGCTTAAATGAGAACTAGTATATATATATATATTTATATATATATAACACGACGTATGTGGTTGCTAGTCTGATAACTTGAGTTCTGTCAGGGGCTTATGATCTGATACAACAACCAAAGAATATTAGTGAAACTGCCAAGAAAAATGTATGCTTCTTTATGTTCGTAGATGAAGAAACATACAGATTTATGACAAAATCCAGTGAATTGAACAGCAGCAAGAATATTGGATTGTGGAGAATTGTCGTCATCCACAGCCTGCCTTACCATGACCCCAGAAGAACTGGGAAGGTGATTTTGTTATTATTTAGCAATTGTAAATTTTATTAAGATTCTGTTAGGCTCCTAGATAAATAATCTATATATCGGTCACCTTTGTCCATTGGGGTGAGATCAGTTGACACAATCTCCTTAAATAATAAACTGTTATTATTATTTTTTTCCAGATTGTATGCAAGTTAAATTTTTAATGTTTAGTGTTTCCCCTTAAGTATACAGGTTTCCCTAGACAAGAAAGGGTAGTAATTTATTTTTCTGTAGTGTACAGCATTGTAGAGACGCAAGCTTGGTAATTGTAAACTTGGCCTGAAAAGTGACTGAAATAATTTTTAACTTCTATGCACAATTCTGAGTCACCCTAATTTTGCAAAGACTGTTTTCTAAACTTTGACGTATATCCTTTGGAACTGTCTATCAAATATTTTCCATGATACTCCAAAACATTCATTTGGAGGACATAATTCTTAACAATGATCTATCTTTTTATCTGTATTTTCATTTCTTTTGCCGGATCATTTGATTCACTGACATCAAAAACAGTGACAATGCATATAAAAGGGTAAATTCAATGGCAATACCGTGTACCCATGGTAATTTGTAGTAGAAGAGTCTTTGTTCTATATCTTATTGTGTGGTTCGTTGTGTAGTGTGCGAACTTTAGAATTAAATTTAGATGGTGACGGTTTTGTGTATACATTGTCAATTAGCCTTGATCAGTAAAATCATACAGAGAAAGGTTTGTACACTCTATTAATATCACTTCTTGAACTGGTTGTGATCGCAAAGTGTTAAGGATTACTACAATTTTACATTTTGTAAAACTTAAACAGTTCTTATCATATGTGCTTAGCAATATTGTTCCAGTGGTGCATGCCGAGTTTAAACTTGGGCTTAGTTTTGAAATACCCTGCATTACTTGGTTCTTACACCATACTATAGATGAACATTATGATTGCTGCAATCAGTAAAAAGCAATTCTTTGCCCTCCCTGCTTTATTTAGAAGCTAGGTTTTGTGCCTCCTATGTTCATGTTCAAGTTTGCACCTTTAAAAGACATAAAAGACAAAGTTACATGCCTTATGGCGGTAGTTAAGAATTTTCTCAGTCAGGCACTATGGTATTGTACCTGTTAAATATTGAAAATAATATATGATTTAATTAAGGTCTCTTCCATAACATTTTGGGGAAGTTATTTAACATGGTACTAGTGTCCCCTCTAGTATTTAAATATTAATTGTGTGTTTTCCTGTTTGGTCCTATCCCCAGTATTTAATTTATTTGCATGTTGTCTGTTTTCTGTTTGTCCTCTGTACGAGTGACAAAGAGTATTGAATATAGTATATGATCCCAAATTAAGCCTCATCCCTAACCCTAAGATTTTAGGGGAGTTGGTGACTTAACAATACCTTTCTTCTGCTAATTGATATTGTACCTTTAAATTGCACTAATGTTACAAGGTACTGAATAAAGATAACTTGACAGGTACCAAAGCTTCTGTTGCACAGGCTTTTCCCTAATGCCAGGTACTCATTATGGATCGATGGAAAACTTGAACTTGTTGTCGATCCCTATCAAATTCTAGAAAGGTATTTACAGCTATAATTGTTCTCCTTTTCAGATTGTGGGGTTTTAGTGTTCCTAGGTTTCTTACCCAGTTTCTTGTCTCCTTTTCAGATTGTGGGGTTTTAGTGTTCCTAAATTTATTACACAATATCTTG
The DNA here is from genome assembly GCF_001625215.2 of Daucus carota subsp. sativus. Taxonomy (NCBI): domain Eukaryota; kingdom Viridiplantae; phylum Streptophyta; class Magnoliopsida; order Apiales; family Apiaceae; genus Daucus; species Daucus carota. The sequence goes on along the minus strand of NC_030388.2, from coordinate 16,962,631 downwards.
TTTCTACACTTAAGATCAGCAAGTTCTGTTCTCGACCAGTACTTGTTTTAGCAAGGATAGATGTACCATTTTCTGTTAGATTTATACTACAAGCTGGAAAACCCAAACCATTATACCAAATTTTTTATTTTAAATACAAGTATTGTTGGTACAATTAATAATTTAGAACTGGAAACATAAAATTTAAGACAAACCGGTGTCAAGTATTAAACGTTGATTTTAATTGCTAAAGATAGAATCAGATAAAAACTTAACATACCCATTGTACGAGTTTGGGATGGATCCCATCCAGTGGAATATAAGACTTATGAACAAATATATACATATCACATATAAACATTTTAACTTCCTGAATTGAGTGGACCCAATGCTTCTGTAAATTCTTCAAATCAGTCTTTAACCTGTCTAAGTATCACATGAAGGAAACATAAATCGTAGTCTAATGACTGCAGCTTCCATATGAATTTTAATCGGTGGTTATCCTTTTTATTGATTTGCTGAGAGGAATGCTTCCTGTGCTAACTGTCGCAGCAGGAACACCTATCAGGAAATATTTCCATACTACACTAATTCTGCTCAAGTCATTTTTAAACTGAATTACAAAAGCTATAACCAGTGTTGTAAAAACTAAAAAGCGGGCATTGGACTTGATCAGTGAAGACACAGAACAAGGATTAATCGGAGATTAATTGGATTGATCGGAGATAAATCAGATGATTAATTAAATAATCGGAGATTTAATCAGTTCGGTGAGTTACAGAACAAGGATTAATCACCGACTTTTAGAACAGAGGCTATAACTGAATATTAAAGAATATATACTACTGACTTGCTACCTTTTACTAGAACAAAAAAATTGTTTCACAATGATGTTGATATCCTTGATGTATATTGGTAGGTTAGATTTTACGAACTTCACAAAAAACAATAATTTACTAGATAGTATCGCATCCCGAGGTGCATTTTTACTGTAATACCTGTGTGTGAGACTTAAATTGATGATTGCTTTGTGTTGTGGCAAATTCTGTTTGAATATGGAGTTATAAACAAGTACAACAGATTCAGTTGAGTTGATTACTGGTAGTACTCTATGTTTCCAATTATAATATTTAACTAAATATGTACATCTGCTTGTAAAATGTTTGTGCTGCGTCAGTTACTATAGAACTATGTGCTGGCAGAATCAAAGTTTTGAGTTGGTTTAATATTTTCATCGTCAGACTTCAGTAGTTTTGTTCATTGTTAGTTGAGATTCAATAATTAAGCAATAAAGGATGAAAAAATATGCCCTCTTTTGGTACTCATGTTCACAAGAGTGCGCGATCACTCAAAAAAGTAAAAGCTAAAATAATAAGGGAAGCTAAAACATACATTTTAGACCCTCCAAGTTTAGGGGTTTAAACATGTTAAAGCCTAAAAATTAAAGTTAAAAATCCTTATCTCGTAAGTTTATACATATATAATTGACACTCTTTCCTTGAAAAATCTGCGAACACATAGGAAGAACACTGGGCTGCCTATAACATCATTATAGGCGGCTTTGAGTTGGATCCCAAAGTGACAACATCTCTTATTTCCATCTTTTCATTATTAACATCATTGTTATATACAAACTTACCCTTTTGTTGTTCTTGAGATCGATGTAGCATATTTGGATGAGTGTACTTGCACTTCTTAGACCATAGGTTGTTTCTTGGACGATGGTGTTCGCCTCCATATGTAAAATATACAGATGACTTGAATAGTTAGCAAACCAACACGGACAGTAAGAATGGAGTTCGGAATAAAGAAAAAGAGATTGGAGAAGAACTAGCTTTTCATTAAGAGAGAAGAAAATTACAGTTATATTCCCATCCGGCTTCATTCGCTACAGTTGTTTTAAATCTTGTCCTATGTAATAGGAATTACATTGATACACATGTCATAGTTAAGGAACAATGGGTAGATAATTTTCAGGATGGAACTAATTTAGTAAATGCATACATCATTGCAGAACATGGTAAGAGTTGAATTCTAACTTTGTCATCTCTTTTTCTGTAGCTTCACATATATAATGTAAATTGACCTCTCTTAAGTGTGAGTTCTAACCTCTCAAACACCAACGATAATATTGATTTGATTCGGTAACAAGCTTATAAACCTTTACTAGTTTAAAATTGATAGGTTGAGCATAAAACTACATTTTTGGTTAATGTATAGGTTCTTGTGGAGGAAAAATGCCAGTTTTGCAATATCTAGGCACTATAGGCGCTTTGATGTCTTTGTTGAAGCAGAGGCTAACAAGGCTGCCGCAAAATATGATAATGCATCCATCGATTTTCAGGTTGACTTTTATCGAAGAGAGGGTCTAACCCCATATTCAGAAGCAAAGCTTCCGATCACTAGTGGTAAGAGCTTAATTAGCCTTCTTCTACTGATTTTCTTTGTTCCTTGTCTCATCTTTGATGTACATTTCCTACTATAATGTATGTAGATGTTCCTGAAGGATGTGTTATCATAAAGGAGCATATTCCTATTGCCAATCTATTTAGTTGTCTTTGGTTCAATGAAGTTGATCGATTTACTCCAAGGGACCAGATAAGCTTTTCAACAGTAAGGGACAAGATAATGTCAAAAACAAATTGGACCGTCAATATGTTCCTCGATTGCGAAAGGCGCAACTTTGTAGTGCAGGTATGTCCTGCATTAGATACATTTTCGTTAGAGTATAGTAGTTATATAGTGCCAATTTGGGGACTGGGAAGCTGAGTAAATCGTACTTTGTGTTCAACTCATCTAAACCCCGTGTGTCCATTGTGAAGTGAATGTAACTAGGAGAGTTATGTGTGCTTCCATATGTAAATTTATATAGTTGGCGATTGCCAAGGTTGTGTCTTGATAGGAGGGTTTGACTTGACTTGCACAATTAGTAACAAACAAGTGCACTTGTAAATGTCATTGATTCAAGCTTTTTTGAGTAATTTGTTTTCTTTTCTTAACCACTGAAACTATGTTAACTTGATTACCCTATATTTGAACTTTGCTTTTAAGGTCATTTACTTCAAATTATTATTATTTTGGATCTTTTCCTTTTTACTTTCTTTTTGTGTGCACATGCCTAAACATTATTTCCACTCCATTTTAAAATATAAAATGGTAGATTTTGTCACTCTGCTGACCTGAATCTGGTTTTGTTATCTTATCATCTTCGTTCTTCCTTGAAATAGATCTTCCCTCTCGTCCATGTATTTATATTAAAAGAAAATCCTTTATATATGCAGGGGTACCATCGAGATGTACTTGAGCATTGGGCTCCCCCTCCACCTCCTGGAGTTATTTCTATTTCACATCCTCCACTACCTGCTGCAGAAAACAAAAAATTGCATGGTGTTTCAAGAGATATAGTTGCAGCTAATGCGACTAAAGTCCCTTCTAGACGCGGGAAAGATAGATCTGGTTCAAGGCGTCATCGCAAAGTTACTGCTGGTAGTAGAGATATTAATTAAGTTCAGAATTTGGTTTAGTGAGATAGTGTATGGACTTTCCTTCCCTGCCTAAACATTGCGGGGCTAGGACCTAGGAATTTGCAGGGCTACGCAATGCAGTTGTGTTTGCTACTGCAGTATCTCATGTCAGATTCCATAGCCGCAGCTCCATTTTTGTAGTATATAAAATATATAAAAGTTCAAATAAATTGTTCAGATGGGTTTCCTTTTATGGTGGTACCATTATTTAATTTTAAAAATTTTCTTTTGGAAACCAATTGTCAGTAGGGATGAGCAGAAACCGAACCGAAAACTGCAAAAACCGCACAAAACCGAACCAAATTAAACCTCACCATATAGAAACCGAACCGAATAGAAACTGCACCATCATTGTGGTTTTGGTTTCCATAATTTTTAAAACCAAATACAAACCGAACTCTTTTGTTAACAACGGTCAAGAAGCTGTATGATTGTTAACAGGCCCCTAGCATACATATGCTAGGGACCAGGACTCTTTTGTTTTTGTGTTTCTTATATGTATTTTCTTATATGTATTATTGTCTGATTGAAGTGTAAATGTCAGGCTTCAACTATGCTAACTAGATTACAAAAATAGTATATTTATGTGTTGCATGTTTCATAATGTTACAAACCTATTATGAGAGCATAGTCTGGTATTGTTAATTTGAACTTAGATTTTCTAACCATCATAACTTGGACTAGAATCTGTCACTGAATTTGGAAAATTTACTAGAATTTCTCAGTGAATCTGAAAAATTTATTAGATTTTCTAACCATCATAACTTGGACTAGAATGTGTCAGTGAATGTGGAAAATTTACTGTTGGCTTATTGGCACAAAGAAGAAACTTTTTTATTTGTTGGCGGTTGGAAAGAAACTTTTAATTGGTTTTGTTTGTCCATCTGTCCAAGACTCAAGCAAGTTCATACGTTACTTTTTGACACGCACTTTGAGGTTTCTATAAAACATAGTTTTATAATATTTTTTTAAAATTATTCCATGAATAAAAATTTGACGTTTAAACTTTTACTTAAAAAAATAATTAAAAAAAATTATGAAATTATATATTATATGAGCATTAAAATACGTGCAAACAATGTACGTAAACAAAATCATATGGGATCGATGTACGTAAACAAAATCACATGAGACGGAGGGAGTAGCACGGTGTACGTAAACAATCACATGGATGGATGGAGTAATAGATAAACAATCACATGGGACGGAGGGAGCAATAGATAAGCGTAAACAAAATCACATGGGACGGATGTACGTAAACAAAATCACATGAGACGGAGGGAATAGCACCAATCACATGAGACGGAGGGAATAGCACGGTGTACGTAAACAATCACATGGACAGTTGGAGTACTAGATAAACAATCACATGGAATGGAGGGAATAATAGATAAGCGTAAACAATCACATGAGACGGATTGAGTACTAGATAAACAATCACATGGGACGGAGGGAGTAATAGATAAGCGAATGTTGGTATTGGCTCGTTGGTTCATGTTGATATCGACTTGTCGATTCATAGAACAACCTTTTTCATTTATTTTAGAAAATGATACGTAAATGTTCCTCTCTATTACCTTGCTTGAGAATTATATTCCATTCCAATGATACTCTCTGCATTAAGGCGGCGTTCATTTTTTTTTTTTTTAACGAACGAAGTGATTTTGAATGATAGTAGTATATTAAGGCTGCATTTACTTCATATTCACCGAAATGGAGTGAATTTTAATTAATTTCTTAAAGATAGTGTGTACTCAATGTGTTCACTTCAATTCTAGAATGAAATGATTCTCCATTCCAAGGACAGTGTGCACGCCGTTTCAATTTTGAAATAGAGCAATGGAGTGAATTTTATATTTTATTCATGTGATGGTCTGTATACTAAGCCATGTTCACTTCAAATTATCATATAGAGTGATATGCTAATTCATCAAAACTAATGGAATGATATATAGTGATAAGAATTCAGATTCTTTGATTGGGGAAAAGGAATAGAATGCATCATCCTCAGTATCATTTTGTTTAGTCGAAATTTCATTTGATCCGCATTTAGTCTATTTTTATTTTCAAACACAACATTTTTGTCTTCTAGAATAGAAAGTTTTATAATAAAATAACACTATAATTTTATCTCAATATTAATCATTAAATATTTGAATATCTCTTAAATTATAAATTATAGTATCTCATTTAATTGTCTTATTCCAGTTTTTACTAACAATTCCTTTATTCTCGTAGGAATATATTACTTTTGATTATGTTGTTTATGGAATATATACCATCCCTTCTTTTGTACACATATGTATCATGAGTTTTCCAAATGTGTAGAAGATATTATTAAAGTAATGTCCAAAGATCGTGGAGGAGAAAAGTTAAGCCTTCAATTCAAGATTTTCTTAAAGTAGGCTACTATTGTAGCACAATTTATTCTTTTTAGAACACCTCAACGGAACGATTTTGAGTGGAGAAATTGTACCTTGTGGGACATGGTGCAATCAATGATGAGTCTGGCGGATATTTTAATTAGTTTATATGATTATACCCTAGAGACGGCTAGATATACACTTAATCGTGTTCCTACTAAAACGGCTCAAAAGACTCCATATGAGATATGGATTGAGAAACGTCATAGCTGGTCATTTATGAAAATTTTGGGATGTGAAGCGTTTGTGGAAGGTTTAGCCTCTAACAAGCTAGGACCAAATTAGATATATGCAATTTTAATTTTTGCGGGATACCCAAGCCAAGTGAGACTACGGTGTAAAACTTCTATTATCCTTGCTAGAACAAAGTGTTTATTGCTCGAATTGTTGTGTTTATTATTCGAATTGTTGTGTTTCTTGAAAGAGATCAAATTGCTTTCTAATAAAGATAGTGGAAGGATAGTAGATCTCGATGAGATTCGAGACCCACATTATAACATTGAACCAGAGTTGGAACATGAGCAAGATGTAAATCAAAGTGTTGGTGGTAATACTGCTCAAGAAACGACATAGATTGTTCATAAATCTAGTAGGATTCACCATGATGAGCCTAAGAGATATGGATTTCTCTTGGCACAAAATGGTGATGTGATTCTTCTGGATGATGATGGCCTTTCACCTATCGAGATGCTAAAGCAATCCAAACTCTAAAGGTGGTTGAAGGCTATGAGATCTGAGATGGATTATATATATGAAAATCAAGAATCGAGAAATCAAAATAATAGGATCGAACCATATGTTCTGACTCTTTTTCAAATATAATAAATGTTGGTTGATCATATATTTCATTTTAGTTATATGATTTAAAGTATCATTTCGTATTTGATATCTTTAAATTCTGTACTCGAAGTTACGATCAGATCTATTCATTAAAAGAATTGATTAAATACATTTAGATTGTTGCTAGCAAATACCTTTTTTTGTTTTGGATATTCTAAATAATTACAGCAGGAGATCCGAGCCCACTTTTTTTAATGATCTTTCAATAAAAAGAAATGAACTTTGGTTGATCCACCCAACAAGGGTAAAACCTATCGGGTGCAATTGGGTTTTCAAGAAGAAAACAGGCATGGGTGGTGATGTACAAACATATAAAGCACGACTAGTGCCTAATTGTTTCAGGAAAATTCATTATATTGACTATGATGAAACTTCCTCACCAGTCGCTATGATTAAATCTATGAAGAATTTTTGGATAAGAGCCGCTTACTTGGACTACCAAATCTAGAAAATGATTGTCAGGACCACTTTCTTTAATGAGAGCTTTGAAGTGGATATTTACATGACACAGTCAGAGAGTTTTATTGATCCAAAGAATTTTAGAATAGTGTGTAAGTTGTGTCGATCCATTTATGAGTTGAAGCAAGTCTTGTATAGGTGGATTACACATTTTGATGAAACGGTCAAAGAGTTTGTTTTTAACTCAAAATGAAGATGAATGTCGTGTATACAAAAAGGTCAGTGGGAGCCTTATGACATTCCTAGTACTAGATATTGATGATATATTACTATAGTTAGTGGGTGTGGATGAACCCAATAATTATGATCATGTCGCGCCGTAGGGTCTTTATTTTATGTATTAAACGTTTAGCTTGAGCCTTGATGTGTCTATTAAGTGAACCAATATTTAAAACTTAAAAAAATATGAAATAAGATGGACTGCGAGTCTATGTATATAGTATGAGTTAAACATGTACACAATTTTTGACACTTTCTCTAATATTTATGTTTTTAAATACTCATACACCTACCGTACAAGTGCATAAAGTAACAAAATATCTCAACGGATATATATATATTTTTCTTGGAAACACTATAGGTTAATAGTATTCAAATACATGATCAATTAACATATATTTTCTTTCATTTCAAAAAATTTCTTTTCAATAGTATTGATAACATTCTATCAAAATTAATTTTATTTTTGAATTCTTGTGACTTTTCATCCTACATATATGATATTGGTTTCGATTTGTTTAAATTGACTATAATTTTTTCTTACAAAAATAACCAGTTTCAAAAATTATCTAGCACTAAATTAAAAGTGATAATAGCACAACTATAAATAAATTATATATATTATGATATATAATATTATAATTTAAGAAAGAAAATTCTTAAAAATAATAGTTTTAGCTATGCGGTCAAAGGATTTAAAAGTGTGGGATAAAAAATCAAGCGACCTATATTACAAAACAGACTGATTATGAGTTAAACATATACATAAATTTTGACACTCTCTCTAACATTTATGTTCTTAAATGCTCTTAACGCCTACCTTACTATCGTAATTACGAGTACATAAAGCAACAAAATCTCTCAACGGATATATGTATATTTTTCTTCAAAATACTATATGCAAACAAAAGAGGTTAATAGTATTCAAATACATGCGTAATTAACATATATTTTCTTTTCTTTCAAAAAATTTCTTTTCAATAGCATTGAGAAACATTGTATCAAAAATTATTTATGTTTTATAAAACTTATAACTTTTCATCTTTACATATATGATATTGGTTTCGATTTTGTTTAAATTGACTATAAATTTTTCTTAATAATGTAACCAATTTCAAAAATTATCTATCACTAAACTAAAAGTGATAATAACAAAATTATAAACAAATTATAATATTATATATATATATATATTATAATTCAAGAAAAAAAATTCTTAGAAAAGAATAAATTTAGCTATGCGGGCAAAGAACTTAAAAGTATAGAACAAAAAATCAAGCGACTTATATTTCAAAATAGAGTGAGTATGAGTTAAACATATACATAATTGTTTACACTCTCTCTAACATTCATGTTCTTAAATGCTCTTAACGCCTACCTTACTATCGTAATTACGAGTACATAAAGCAACAAAATCTCTCAACGGATATATGTATATTTTTCTTCAGAATACTATATGCAAACAAAAGAGGTTAATAGTGCGTAATTAACATATACTTTCTTTTCTTTCAAAAAATTTCTTTTCAATAGCATTAAAAAATATTGGATCAAAAATTATTTATGTTTTATAATACTTATAACTTTTCATCTTTACATATATGATATTGGTTTCGATTTTGTTTAAATTGACTATGATTTTGTTTGTCCATATTATGTACAACTAGTATTTTATATTAGAATCAAAATTTATGCATAAGTATGACTAATTTTAATTTTATTAATGAAATTTTAAAGTAGAATCAAATGGTTCTCCGATCATGATGATTATAGTTGCATTTTATCTTCTATTTCTGTATATAAGTGGGGATGGTAATAGTTATAAAAATATATTTTTTTGACAAGCGCCCTCCAATATTTGAATTTGATATATTAAAATGTTCTCAACAGTTATTCAAAGCTCTGGAAAATTTTTATCTTTCTTAAACTAAAATTTGCATGTATAAGAAGAAATTACACAAATACAAACCTTGATACAGCAAAATTCATTACAATCATCGAAGCAAATTGAGAAATAAAAAGATTAAATTTTTCTCCTCACACAGACTGGTAGACTACTAGACTTGATCCATTACTCACACATAGATTGAAGACTTCCATTTTACGACATAATCCATCCTAAGAGATTTTCTTTTTGATCTGTTTAATTGGCAACCTTACAGAAGGAATAAAAACACTAGACCCTTACCCCTAGTCTTAAATAACCACCTTTATTGGGAACAAATTATTTTTAATTAAGTTCTGAAATTACTGATATATCTAAAGAGCACTGGAACCACCCTCATCATGCAAGAATTGCAAGTCATTTATTATTTCATCATCTTGCATCAACAACGAAAGATAGAATCCTTGATTCTGTTGTTGCACCATGCAAGATTCAGAGGGGCCGGGAGCTGGATCAACCATTGCAGGCACCATGGTCGATGACCCTACCTGCAAGCTGGCAGATACAGTACCACCCAGTGCAGCACCCCATGTCGAGCCACAAGTTGATGTTTGCATCAAAAGATCAGGAGGAGGCAGTTGCGGCTGCTGTGGTGCAATGATGTTTGAACTAGTATTGAGAGGTGCAAAGACAGATGGTGGGGAGGTGGACTGAGGGACACTTGCAGAGCCACTTGAAATCGGAACAGCAGGAATTGTGCCTGTTCCAGTGTGGCGTCTGATTGCAGGTTCAGCTTGGCGGAGAAGCCATTGGATGGTTTCTCCGTCAGTGCTGTGACCAAGTTCTCGAGTCAATTGAAAGACTCTTGCAGCAGCTACTTTAGGAATCCTAACCCTGTTTTCACGCCCATACACTTTATGATGAGTGTCTTTCTTAACCATGGTTCTTAACAATAAACAAAAACATGAAATAACAATGAACTGGGAAACTGTATATATAGCATGAGTTAAACATGTCCACAATTTACATTTTGAAATACACCTAACGGCTACCTTACCATCTTAATTACCCTGTATAAAACTACAAGTTTATACAACGGTTATAATAAAATGAATACAAAAAAAGTTAACTGTATTCAAATACATACAAGTTTATACAACGGTTATAATAAAATGAATACAAAAAAAGTTAACTGTATTCAAATACATACAAGTTTATACAACGGTTATAATAAAATGAATACAAAAGAAGTTAACTGTATTCAAATACATGCCTCATTAACATATTTTCTTTTCTTTTTTAAAAAAAATTCCTTTATTTTGCTTTGATAAACATTCTATCAAAAAAGATAATTGAATTATTATTATTATTATAACTTTTCACCTGTACATATATGATATCGATTTCTGTTTGGCTAAATTGACTATACTTTCTTCTTTACAAAATAACCCGTTTCAAAAAATTATCTCTCATTAAATTAAAAGTCATAATAATAAAATAAAAATTATATTTTGAATTAAGGCAAGAATTTGAGTACAATTGTCAAATGAGTTTGTTGAAGTGTTATGCAAAATTAATATATTTGTTTATGACATTATTTTGTAGTTTTTGATATGACACTTTTTTTTCATGTACACTAATCCCTATTATTTTATAATAATTATTAATTTAAATAATATTAATATTATTAATAAATAATATAAGTTTTAATTCTATATATATAATGAATTATTAATGTTATTTAAGAAATAGTAAAAAGATGATACAATATACTTTCATTTATTGAAAAAGAAAATAAATCAAATGCGAAACATGTAAAAAACTCTTAAATATATATAATTTTTTTAGTAATCACATATATGTGTAGATAAGATAAGGAAACTCAATGCAACTAAATTATTAGTTTGAATTTCTCTTCATTCTGATTAAAATTTATACGATAAAATTAAACAAGGGTAATTGCTTTTAGTAACAAAATAAATTTCATAAATATAGAAATTATTAATATCACATCAAACCTAGCAAAATTAAAGGAGAGTATCCTGTATAGTTTGTTTGTTCATGCACATGTGTGTAAAATAGGGTTAATTTACTATAAATTTATTAAAATTAAAAAAAAAAAGGTGTTAAACTTGTATTTTGTTTGATAACTTCTTTTATTCATGCATTCTTAACAAGTCACTAATATTTATTTTAATATATTCATTTCTTTCGATTACTTAAGTTATATATCTCTAGTGAAATAGTTATGTGTATCAATCAAAAATCAATTAAATTTATATAAATTTCTATTCTTTTTTTCAAACATTATGTTTCTTAAAAACACAAGGGTGAATTCTCTCCTACCATTTTTTTTGTATAGGACAGTTTGAGGATAATTTTAAATACTTGTAAAATATTTATTATTATTGGACTACTATTGAATTAATCAGATATAATCATATAAAATATATTTTAATTATAGTTATTATAATTTTGCATTTTAGTAATTTTAATTCAAAACAATATAATATTTATTTTTTTCTAATATACATTTTAATTTTTTAATATTAATAGAGTGTTAATAGTTTCTAAATTATATCTATTATGATTAATATTTTATTCCAATAGGTTTCCCGAAATGAGCGAATTGCATGGTTTATAGTTTAATTTGTTGAAAGTACCACTCATAATAGTTATATACATGAGGGTTATGTATAGAATCTTTTTCCACTACAAACTAGCTTAAAACTATAGCTGAGCCACTAATTCAATTTCGCTTTACAATCTTGTCTCAATTATTACTATAATACAATGTACATAGTTATATATTGCAAAAATAAACAAACTTCTTCCTCACCACGTGAACAGTACTACAACTAAACCCGTCCTAGTTTGCCCGTCGTGCCTTTTCCTTACCTTTACTCCGCTCGTTTTCAAGCCATCTTTCGGATACGTGCCATGTTCATCTGTACACGAATTATTACAACAATGAGCAATTGAATCCTCAGCAACATAATAACAATTGCATAGTAAATGCAAGAGAATAACATCCAATACAGATTCACAAGAGCTGCAATTAAGAATAATCAACGGGATTAACAAAAAGAATTTTTGATCATCTAACCTTGTGATACCACTATATGGCTTGATCACCACCATCATTTAGAAAATACCAAGCCATGTGATACCTCAGTCTGATCACAACCGTCAAAAGATATCATAAAAATCACTCTCTCTTTTGTTAGCATAAAGGTTATCAATTTCAACACTTAAACTGTCTCAATTTATAAACAGTAAAGTAGTTCTCTTCTTTGAAACTCTCAAGATTTTGATGATCACACTAACAGCAAGTTAATAACATGAAACTCAATATTTTTAGGTAGCTGAAACATATTTGCAACTGTGCTAACAACTTATATTATATTTAAGTTTAACATTATTCTGTCAGCAAGTTATCAAGAAGATTAAAAGGCTTATGAGCTTACAGCGGGTTAACAGATTGATATGGGATAAAAATCAAGCATGAATTTCAAGGAGATTATTTAGAAAATTGATATGTAAGGACTCTTATACGATATGGGATAAAAATCAAGCACGAATTTCAAGGAGATTATTTAGAAAATCGATATGTAAGGACTCTTATATAATTATATGCAGTATATTTTATTAGAGCTCGTGTTTTACATAAAAAGAAGTTTACAAAATTAGTTTCCTAAATAATAGGAGTTGGATTTCAAACAAACTTTATCTTACGTGACTATCCTACTTATACCAAAACTGATTTGTTGTACTTACAATGATCATATTATTTTACCATGTTTTAACACAACATTCACATGATTTTACTCAGTGATGTATAGCGTTCTAATGTTCAAATTATAACAAAAAATTAACGTGAGATTTGTTGATCAAGAACATTACAAATTATAAATATTTATTGAATAATAGATGCCCTAAAAGGGTGATGAAGTTGCATCACAAAGAGCACATTGAATCTATATTAACTCTTTTAGAGATTAGAGCCCTTACAGTTAGGAGGCATTAGGCTTGGTCCTCAAGGTAGCTTAAAGGGCAATGGCCTAAGGTCAAAACTTAGAATGAGCCCAAATTTTTTTAGTTATGTAATTATAATGTACCTTTTTTTGTCAAAATAGAAAATAAGAAAATTGATTAATAAAAAATTAGAAGGGTCCAAAGTTTCGGTTACCGTTGCATCAGAAGTTTTTTAAAGTTGATAAAAATCTACTTTGAGATTCTTAATGTCACGGGAACGGTTGAATAGTTTTGCAATTTTATTAACCGAAAAAGGACTTCTGAAAAATACTGACTCTGATATTATCATCAACGATTTTGTACCTCGAAACACTTGTAGTAATTATTTTCCATGAATTTCGAGATTATGTATTAAATCATGACTTATAAATTGTTTGTACTTTTTCATAATATCTGTTGGCAAATATTTGATGATTACTATATATATATACTAACCGCCTCTTAAAACCTACGTAAAAAAAAACAGTTTCACCATTCTCCGCCTCAACAGACCTAGAAAAGCTCATCAAAGCTTCTACAGTAAACATAGACCTTAATGGTTCGATATGGACGAGCTTTGTCATCGGTTCAGCACATAACTGAACAATTGTCTTGTCAGGACAATGGTTAACTAAGGCCGAGATTCGACAGAGGGTGAGAGTGCATTTTCTCGATGATCTATTTGCCTATCCTTGCAGGGTTGCTCGTTATTTGAAGGTTTCAGATATGATTTTGCTTATCGTTAATGGGAAATCAACGACTTCAAAATTGACATTCCCTCCTCGTTTGAAAAATCTCGAACTATTAACCGAGTACGAGTTATTAGGGACTCGTGGTCATCTGAAGGGTGTGTAGTTTGTACACGACTCTTGTAGTTTCTCGAATATGAGATATGACCGCTTAGATACTAAATTAATTATTGTCAACAACTCTTACATCAAATTTGCAATTCCCTTCGATTATCTCAGAGATATGCTTTGAGGTGGTGGGAATCTGAGTTATATAATTATAATATATCTTTTTTGTCAAGATAGAAATTAGTAAAATTTATTAATTAAAAATTAAAAGGGTTCCAAAGTTTCGGTTACCGTTGCATCAACGAAAAGAAGTTTTTTAAAGTTGATAATAACCTACTTGAGATTCTCAATGTTGCGAGAACGGTCAAATGATCTTGCAATTTTATCAATCAAAAAAAGACATCTGAAAAATATTAATTCGATGTTATCATCAACAATTTTGTAACTAGAAACACTTGTAGAACTCATTTTCCATTAATTGTCAAATTATGTATTAAATCATAACTTATAAATTATTTCTACTTTTTCATAATATTTGTTAAAGAATATTTGATGATTTTAAGTATTTTCAACAAGATTTAAGGGGCCTCAATTTATTTTTTTAGGCTCGAGTCCCGAAAAGTTCAGGATCATGTCTGGGAGGCATTCTCGACATGCACACCATATAATACTTGGTAGTTTTAATGACCATACTTTCTTCAAGAAGCTTGCATCCAACATATTGCATTCACCTCTTAACTTACGATAACAGCTCCTCTGGCATATAAGGGTAACCACAGCTTGCATCCAACATATTGAATTCACCTCTTAACTTACGATAACAGCTCCTCTGGCATGTTTGATGTGAGCCATACCACTTTCTAAAGATGGTAACCAAGCACCTTCCAAACAAAAGTATTCTCTCCGTTGCTTATACGTCTCCAGCACCCATTCTTTACAATATCTTGAGCTGAAAAAAAATGCTTCGCCACATGTAACTAGGGTTATTACCCAGCTTGCATTCGAAAAATCCGTATTTGGAAAATAAGGAGCTCTCATCATTATACCTGTGACAGAAGAGTTTGCCTTCATTTATCAATCCCCACCCTTGCTTAGCCAGCATGACGACGTTAAACTGATGCATATCTTTAAATCTCAATCCTCCATTATCTTTTGCATCACATATTTTTCCCTAAGACATCCATTTAATTCCTTTACCATTCCCTTCGTTGCCCCACCAAAAGTTGTTCATTTGTGTCTGAATCACAGTGCATATTTCATTCGGAATCATCATAAGATTCAACCAAAAATTTGTGCTGCCATTTTTAGGAGCGTGTACTTTCCTGCTTTCGACATTACCTTATTTCTCCATACCTGTAATTTATGTCGAACTCTATCACCAAGGAACCCAACACTTCTTTTTTTTTTCTTTTCCCCGCAGACATTGGGATCCCCAGATATTTCCCGAGTACATCAATTTCCCCCACTTCCAGGACTTCACACACCAGTTTTCTATTCACCCCATTTGTGTTTGGGCTAAACATGATGCTTGACTTATTAAAGTTAATCGCATGTCCAAACGCACTTTCATATCTTTTGAGTACACTCTTCATAGTCGTTGCCTATGTTTTTGTTGCTTTAAAGAAGAAGTAGCAATTATCAGCAAAAAGGAGGTGCGAAACTGTTGGTGCCCGTCGTGCTATTTTACATCTGTGAAGCAGACCCACTTCCTCATTTCTTCGCATAATGGCACTTAAACCCTCTGCACACAAGTATATATAAATATGGAGATAAAGGATCCCCTTGCAGGATTCCTCGATGTGGCTTAACGTCTCCAAATACTTGTCCTTGTTGTAGAAAGTTGTATGTCACAGTTTTTACACATATCATTATTCTACTAATCCACGGTTGATGAAATCCGAACTTGCTTAACATACTTTTGATAAACTGCCACTCTAATCGATCATATGCTTGTGTCTTTCGTCTAATATAGTGATTAACTTCAAATGCCACTAAAGCATTATTTCTTAATAGCCGTCCTCCTACGATTGCACTCTAATTTATTGAAATTATTTTTGCTAAGCAGCCCTTCAATTGGTTAGCCATCACTTTTGAAAGAATCTCACGTAAGCCCGTCACATGTTGAGGCTGCTTGATCTTTGGTATGAGGCATACCACAGAACAATTTATTCCAGGTTGTAGCTCTCTTGTAGCAAAAAAGTCAGCACAAAACTGCACAACATCACTCCCTACTATGCTCCAATATATCTGGTAAAAAGAAGTGTTTAAACCATCATCACCTGGGGATTTCTCAGGGTGCATGAAAAATACGGCTGCTTTAACCTCCTCTTCCTCAATTGGATGGACAAAGTAATTGTTTTGTTCATCTGTAACTTGATGTATTGTTTCTCTATATGATAAAAAGTTTGTGTTCGATGAGGACCTCTGTAAAATAGTCAGTTTTACTCTTTGCTTCTGGTAGATTTCTCGTTGCTCCAACAACCATAAATAATCTTTCTGGCCTCGTTGTATTTGCTCACTGTTGGCAAATCACATATAGACTTTGCACAAGAACAGATATAATTTCTGAAGAAAGGAATGCTAACTTTTTTTTTTCAATTCAAAATCGCCACCCATTAAATGGACTAGTAAATAAGCTACAAAAATAACTGCGTGGACCATAAAAATAGGTAAACATGACCAATGTTGTTACACAATAATCTCTTCTTGATCTTAATTTTTTGATTTTTTTTTCAACTCCGAACTACATTTTTTAATTCTCGCGCTCAAATCTTTTATCTTTCCTCCATCCCATTCCTCTTATTTCAAGCAACAATATTCAATTTTTTTCGTAATTCTTTCGCATTGCATTCTTTCCAACTATCTTGAATAAGATTATGGCAATCATTCTCTTCGATCCAACTGTTCTCGAATTTAAAATTTGTTTAGTGGGTTATTATCGTGAGACGTGACAAATAATGAAAGTGTAGTTTATTTAGGCAAACGTGATTCAAATAATGGCGATATATGATGAATAATGGTTAGAAATATTTATTTAAAAATCAAAACTATTTTTAAAGTTTCGAATATTTCACATAGAAGTTTCTATTTGGTAGGATAGATAATATTGAAAAACTAATTATTTTTACTATTTTATATATTTTTGTAGAATAACTTTTAGAATTTTTAGTTTCAGATATAAAATAAAAACTAAAGAAAATTGAAAATTCAAAACTTTTTTTTTTCCAAATTTACTGTAAAGAAGTTTCTAAGTAATATAAACGATAATGTTGAAAATCAAATTTTATTTTTTTATTTCGAATATTTTGAAAAAAAAACTTTTTAATTGGCAAAACAAATAATATTGAAAATAGTACAATCAAAATTGAAAAATTAACATTACCTTTTTCAGTTTTATTTTTTTGTAAAGAAATATCTAATAGGTATAAAATAGAAAAATTTACCCGTCATTTATGAGTAAAAACGTTTTACATGTATCTGATGTATTTTATATACACATTTATATCCATATCACAGATAATTGACTTATTAATATATCTCAAAAAATATAGAATAATAAGATTAATGGTATATCATGGAATGTGGAAGCATATGTAATTAATTATGCACATTTCATGATAATTTAGGCTTCTGAATGATATTTGGAAAAACTCTTTTCAGCTTAACTGTACAATCATTGGATTTATACCGACCAACACAAAAACAACAACTTAAACAACGAGTTTTTAAATAGAATTTAATAGAATTGAGGCTCCAGATATCGGATTTTTTCCTCTAAATATACTCGAAAAAGTTGCTAGAGGCCAGTCCATGACAGCAACCATAACCAAACATTATAACGAAGGAAAATGAATGAAAAATTTCCTTGATCCCTCTGAAAATGCAAAATTCCATATGGACAATATGTACAGAGGAATAGTCAAAAAATGAACTCATATTGTTAAAGAGATTACAGTATTGCGCTGAAGAATATCACTTAATACAGTGGGATAGAACACAGATTGGGGATCAAAAGACTTCATGCTTTCATCCATTCATTGTCAAGTTCTCTGTCACAGCTGCATTATTCCTTGGACGTCAACGCCACTGTGCCATAAGATCTGCTTAATGTCCTACACTAGAATATCTAGCAGAACCTGAAAAAAAATGTAGCAAATCAGAATTTGATTATAAAGTCCTTGGCTTGGTGCAGTACTAGCCTACTAGGTAGCTGACAAGATGAAGAATAAGAAGACATCTACATGCACAATCAGAATCATGGCCACATTACTACGTGCAATTGTTTAGTGAATATGTGATGACTAATAACAAATATTTATATCATTACAACTGAGACACCTGATCTTGAAAGATTAGTTTTGAGAAATAAAATATTTCAGCACAGTGTCTTACAATTCTGGATCTGCCCTATATACAAAATTTAGAACTGAAACACATAATCCTTTAAACATAATCTAGACTCGAAACGCTGTATAAATGCTACAGCAACTTACAACAGGGAAGAATTTAAACAAAGCCAATGTACATAGGAACGGATATTAAAAATTGCCAAGATAATTGTTTGTCAGAAGTTATGGCAATTGGTTCGTCTGGCCATTTGCCAAGTGCTAGAATTTCTTATTAAACCAAAGACCATAGAAGTACAAGTCTTATCTGCTAGTATGGTTGAACTTTGGATATGCACACAAATCAGAGTCCATAAATTAACATAATTAACCACCTAATATATGACATGAATTATAATACTGGCTAACCAAAAATGCTTAGATTCGTGTAATTAAATTTTACCTCAGTTATCAAGGTTTAGCTTCTTCCCAGTAAGAATGCGAGATATCTGAAGCCCCCTGCTGAAAGCTTCATTAAACAAGATCCTTGTCTGCATTGCCTGAAATCCAGGCATCCACGAAAGGAAAGCTAAAGGTGCCATTATTATGACCCCAAGAAGAACTTCATAAACCCGAGCCAAGGACACAACAGTGTCCCAAGCCACAGTGGACTGCAAAAAAGGCCTGAGCACCTGGGCAATCAATATAATACCCCATCCCGTAGGGAGAATGGCCAACAAGCTTGTAAGAAAATCATTCAGATTGAAGGGAGTGAGCTGCAGCATTAGAGTAATTACAAGTACTACGACGAGAATGACAAGAAGTTGAATCAGGCGATAGTAAATGTGATCTTTTGCTGCATATTTATCTTGAGCATATGCGATGGCTATGTAAACCGCAACAACTGCAACTACATAGACCCAGGACAGCAAGTAAACACCAATACTTGTGTTAGAACCAGTAATTTTCAGTTGGTAGACAATGCCATACTGAAAGAAAAAGAAACGGAGATCTAAGATAATTTCCAACAGCTTTCCCCATAGCCCAGTTGTTCTTAAATGGTCTTGTTCTTCATACCACCATGTTTCCCAGCTCTCATCCGCTTTTGAAAGAAGTCCACGCTCACACCATATCCATTTCATAAAGTCTCCAAAATCATAGACAGTCTTTAACCAATCAAAGCCTGATGGGTTAAATACAAAAGGGGCCATTATCCACGACACAACAAGAAACCAACTAGAGATGTTTAGAACTATGTAAACAAAGGTGTTTGTAGCCAATGGGCTATGTGTAGCATACACTATGAGAATTACCCCCAATTCAATTGCTTTCACAAAATGGCTACGAGCATACAGTCTATAGTTTTCAGCAAAGCTCTTGTGTTGCACAACAAAACCACGTCCCGTAGCCCTGTACTTGGCACCCCCATGAAGAATAGTCCTTCCGAAAAAATGTGTACGAGTGCCCATCGAGAAAGTATAGAAGACTGAGCCAAGCTGCAACTGCATTGTTATAAAATCCCATACTGCTGGAAGGAATCCATGCTCTAGAGAATTCTCCACAACCATCGGAAGGGCGGTGAATATACCCATCTGGATAATGAACTGCTGATCTAAAATTGCACCGAGGGATTTATTATTGGTAACGTCGTCTTTCGCTGATCCTTCAACACCACTAAGTGCAAGATATAGACGACCCCACAAAAATGTATACACCATCACAACAACCATCATTGTGTTGAAGAAAAACCCCACAGTTGTATAGAAGAATGAGAGCATTCGGAAGAAGTCAAGTCTATGACCTAACCTATATACATCTCTACTCAAGATTTGTTCACCATTCCCACTGGCAACTTTAGCTTCAAACATAGAGATCTGATTTAAACCAACATCCCTTCCTTTACCCACTTGTATGTACTCATGATGTGTCACGTTGCCACCTCGTAGTGTGCAGTTAAAACCAGCAAATATATCCTCACTAATATTGATCACCCTGGAAGCTTTGCTAATGCCACCACGAGTAATGAACCAGAACCTGTCGAAAACATCTGGATGACCATAGTGCATCCGTACTTTAAGCGGGTTTGCCAAAACTCGCTGTCCCAGTGTTACAAAGCTCGTCTCCTGAGCAGACATGAACCAAGCAAGTGAAGAGACAGAGCCTGTAAAGATATTTTCTCGAACTCCCAATATTGTTGGCTTCCGAACACCATAACATTTTTTAAATTCCTCCAACAGATTACGCATCTTAAGTGCTTCCTCAAAATAACTGTCTTGGTTCATATCAATCGTCTGAAGCGCATCACCTCTCGTGAAGATGATGGCATGGTTCTGATTCTCTGGTTTTCCTTCCCCGAGCTTCAGAGGACCAGGCAACCTAATGCGATAGATCTCCACCTCTTTCTTTAGTTGCTGATCAAATTTTACAAGAACAGAGTAATACTCGACTTCATCTCTCCTCAAGACAACCTCATCAACATAAGCAACACGAAGTGCCTCATTGTTTTTCATCAGATACAATATATCCTCAGCACGTGAATTTTTCATTTTCTTGTGAACTCCATACATCTGACATGCAATCACATACGTGAATTTTATCATAGCACACCCGAACTCATTGCCTTTAAGCAGGACACTTACCCCACTAGCGGCCCTGTTGAGATTTCGTGAAGCTGGTGGCATACCACTGCCTAGACCACCCAAACTTCCTGTCTGACGCCGAGAACCCCAATTTGCAATTTCTTGTGACCCCTGTCGAATATCTATCTCAGATGCACCGTCAAGATAAGCAAGCATCTTAAGTGCCCTATAGTAATACATCATTCCCCTTACGGTACGTGAGAGAGTCTGCCCTCTGTATGATACCCAGAGGCGGAGATCCCTTGACTTCTCTGTCCAGATTTCTTCAGCATTCTGCATTCCTTCTCTTTGCATTCTCTCCATGAAATGCACCCATTCGTCTTCATATATCTTCTGCAGATAAAACAAGGTAGAAATGCCATCTTCATTCGGACTTCTAAGATTTTCTTTTCCATAGATTACCTCTTCATCATAATAAGGCGTGAGGACGCTAAAAGCCATCATTTTCTCAACCTGAGGGGCACGTGGAATGTTCATAAAGAGGGAATTGCTGAAAAAGGCGACACGTCTTCTTGCTTCAATATTCTTCGGGACATTAAGCATCCAGTCTCTAGAAGTAAGGATTGTATGCAAACGTCGCAGCTGCCTTATAAATAATGCATCCTCAACATTAGATAGATCAACAGCATTTTCAAATGGCAGCCCCACATCATTTCCCTGATGTGAACATGCCAAACCTTCTTGCCGCAATTGTAACATGGACTTCTTTTGTTTTGGAAATTCTCGAATAGAAATCTCATACAATGCCTGTAGTACATCTACTACCTTATTAATGTTTTTCTCAGGCTTTATCAGAAGTTCAATGAGAGATGTTAACTGTTTGTGGATTTTAGGTAGGACAGTCGTCTTGAAGGCCGATGTGAACTTTTCAATCTGAATGCAGTTCTCAATCTCCATAAAGAACTTTGTGACAATAGTGTGCTCTTCTGAACCATATTTGACTATCTCAAGAAGTATGTACTTAATGCTATCATATGCTTCAATGACTGCACTTCGCCTGTACTCATTTCTGCATATCTTAAACCATATCCACCTATCAGGTGCATCCCCAAGTTCACTTGCCTGGAGAAGTGCGAGGAGCAGCTCATTGCATAGGAAACAACATGGCCATCGAATAACATTTATATCCCAACAGTTAGGTGGCAGTTCCATTAGTTCCAGTTCACGATCGCTAATAAGATCTTCTTCCCTCAAGGTAATGATTATTTCATTCCATATCAAGGCAAACCTAGCAGCTTCAACTTGGCTTGATTCCATCTTCTTGTAGGGTTGCCCAAGTCCATATCGTAGCTTCACACGCTCAACTGCATCACGAAGCTTGTGGAGTAAGGTGTCCTTCAAAGTCATGGGCTGGTCATCTGGCATCAGATTAAATTGTAATGCACTTGCAAAGAACTGGAACCTGAGCCTTAGCTGACCAAAATTTCGAATCTCTCCTAAATGAGAGAATAGTCCAACTGCTGCTCCATAAATAGATGAAAAAACTGCATACCAGATTTGTAGGTCAACTAAATAAATTAAGATGACTGGAGCCCACAATAGAACTACCGCAATTCTGTTGGTATTACTGAAAAACTCATGCCAGTTGTAATGTACACCTTTCATTTTTAGAAGAGTTTTTGTCGGATCAACCAGGGGCTTAATCTGAAGAAAGTAACTGAATGAGAATTTTGAAGCAAGTACCAAAATCCAGAACATTGTGTACTTAATGTTATCAACTAGTCCTTCCCTTAGTCCACGACCAACAAAGGTTCGTGACTGAAACCACCATGTCACCAGGTTGAAAATTCGCCAATTCGTTTTCTCCACAAAATTCCGAACAAATGGAATGATAAATAGAAGCAGGGCAAGCAACTCTGGGATTATATACACTAGTGCAGCCTTAAGAAACATATAGATTTTCTCATTTGCCGCATCAGACCACCACCCATCAGAATTCTTTTGGTACCAAATCAATCCATAAAATACAGAAAACACACTAGTCCAGGTAACAGCAACCAAAGTTTTCAAAACCATTCTCACAAGAAGCCACCTTCTTTCCCTAACTAAACTATACTGAGTACCAGCATCAAGAATAGCTTGAATAACTCGGAGACCAGCCCACGTAATGAAAATAGTAAGAACCTCCACTTGCACATGATCTTTCTTCAATGCCTGCCACGGATACCGTGTACCTTCCCAAGCAACAATCATAGAAGCTTGAAACATCAAAATCAACATTACCCACAACCTATCAAAACTCCTAAACAAGTTCCAGAATGTCCTCTGCTCCACAAACCCCGTCTTCCCTATTCTCCTAGTCCTCACCCCTACCCTCTTATCATCCTCACCATGCAAGAAAAAATTACTGGAAAGATCAATAGGCCATTTCAAACTCTTAAAACACTTCCTACTCCAAAAAAATTCATTTAAATCATCATAATTTCGCCAAGCAGAATGCGGGGCAGTCCCATTTCTACTCCTATCAACTTCACCCTTAATGGTCTCATAAATAGGTATAATAACATGACACAGAAATGCATTTTCACCATGTACAGAAGGCACAAAAGGTCTACCAGTATTTTCATCAATAAAATCATCATCTAAAATCTGATTCAACTCACGAGCCATATTATGATAAAGATAACACAAACATTCCGGCATGAAGCGGAGATTCCCCGCTTCACCCCAAATCAAAAGATAGAGACATACATACAATAATTCCCTCCGATACACCTCAGGATTCTGTCTCCCCAAGTGCAGCCTTACTTCAGATTTCAACCTCAAATAAGAACACCATGAGGTGTAGTTCTTCAGCAGCTTCTTTCGAAAGTTTCGAAGCACACCAGGGTCCAAAACATCAGCAGCAGAAGGAGGAGGTTCCAAACTCATTTGAGAATTAGCCAGATGAAGCACTAAATGCTCTCTTTGGTTCCTCACATTATCTCTTTGAAACCCAAAATAAGCACCCAACAAGTCCATCAAGTCCATATCATCAGTCCACTGTGCAAAGGGTGGCTTCCGAATCCCTCCGACGGCGCGTAGTGAAGCGGCGGCGGCGCGTATCTCAGGGTACCTTAGTGAAGGATGGTCAGCTATCAAGTTGTGCACAGGTATTATATTATAAACCTCCTCAAACCTCGGACGCGGCGGCGCGTGGGGTGTACCCCGGCCGCGCGTGGGGACTGGCCGCTGCCTCAGATTCATAGCATGAATGACCCTTTCGGAAATTAAACAAACCCTTTTGACCTAAAACACAGAACTCAACAACTGAAATCCCACAAACTCAAACACTTAATCCATATAGACTTACATATATCTGTATGTCTAGGTATATACTGTGATGGGCAATGAAGAAAAGAGAAGAATTGTTGGCGAAAAGGCAGTGAGCTTTGAAATTTGTGGCAGGTGGGTTTTTAAAAACTGGGGGTTACATTATTGGTATATGTACGCGTTAAAAGCACGCGCTGTGGAGGAGCGTGAGAGGGAGATCTAATGAAACAGAAGTAGTTAAGTAAAATAGGATTTGAAGGGATCAAGTGGAGCTGAAAAGTGAAGCCCACTGGTCAGTTATACTCTTAAACATTTATCTTAAACAACATTAAACCTCATTTCAAACCAGACAACACGTGCTGCACATATGGTATTTTTTCTGTTTCTTTTACTTTGTTTACTAGCAGGCGGCTCGTGTTTTTATAAAAAAAAATTATTAGTTTTAATTAATTTTATTTTCAAATATCTTATTAGTTATCCGAATAATTTTTATTTCATGATTTAATGATTAAGAATGATTCCCGACCTTTGCAAAACATCTACAATATTTATTAAAATGTGCTCTAAAATTGAAACTATATTTATGTTGATGTGAATTTACACTCATTGTTACACTAAATTCATATAAATATACTGCTATTGGTAAAATATCTATTAGATGTTATATTTTAAAAACTATTATTATAAAGTAAATAAATAAAATTTTTAATTTTAACAAACTTATCATAATTAATTAAATTGTTAAGCTTGTTTAAAAGGAAGATAATTTAAACTTCTCATGCGAGGAAGTTTCAGAGGTCGAGGAGCTCTGCCCTCATTTCTTTTTTTTCTCGCCAGATACATGGAATTTTCGATTTATTAAAATAATGAAAAGACCTTCCTTCTCGTCTCTCATATTTTTTACAGATTTTTTTCAAAACGTATTCTAAGTTATATATAAAATATAAATTTATTATTTTTAAATTATTTAACAAATATTTAAATATTTAACTTTTATAAAAAAAATCAAATAATTTAGGGTATTTATCGAATATACCTGTTTTCAACATATTAATTGTAATAATACAATTTTTGTATAAAAATTATAGATTTAATTTCTTTCTGAAAATCTTGCATATATTTTGTATTCACACGGTGTCATCCTCTTCTTTTGAGTGTCTTTTTTCCTCTTTCTTTCTTCGACTTTATCTTTTCTTCTCTCTATATCGTTGTCTCTTTATCTTTTCTTCTCTCTCACACCGTTGTCTCTCTCGTTGCTCTCTCTCCATCTCTCTTTTAAACTTTCAATGAAAAGTTGAGGACTGGGACTTCATATTTTGGGAAAATTAAAATTTGAATCAAGTTTAATTAAAGAAATTATATGAATGCATGTACATTATTGTTTATGTATGACTCCATGTTTAGCGTGTTTTTGGTGATCGATGGCGGTAGCTAGAGATGGTGGCAGCATCAAGGATGTTTAGTGTGTTTTTGGTGACTAATGGTTGATTGGTTGATAAGTAGCTAAAGATGGTGGCGGCGTCAAGGCGGCGAGATGGTTAGTAGTTTTTCTTGTTGATTTTTTGGTTGCATTTAGTATTAGCGGACACTCATATTTGCGAATTTTAAAACTAGTTATGCAATTAATTGTAACTTCAATATTTTTTTTAAGGTTACATTTGTGATTATATATGAAAATACGGCCCCCACATGAACGCCTAGTTACAACTTATTATACCACTAAAGTAATTTTTCACGAATTTTTTCAAAATTACATGTGTATATGTGGACTATGGTTATTAGTAGTTGTAGATAAGTTTGTAACCTCCATATGTTTACAAATATCTCATAAAACATAATATTCTTACAATTTATTTTAAAAACTGACAATATTTGTACGAATATTATTTTGGACTTGCATATTTAATACGCCAGATTTTTATGACAAAGACACGTGCGTAACGTCTTGCACACTCGCTTCCTATCGTGTTTGAAATGAAATCAAACGGCACGAATGTGATTCCACGTGTTTCTCAGAACTGATTACCCAACAACATGATAAGATTATGATTTAGGCATCAATCGCTGATCAGACCATCACCTCATCACACAATTTAACGTTACGAAACAATACTAAAACATCAATTGTGTAAGTATTACATAGTCTGAGTAGACAAAATAACAGTAGCTCTCAACTAAAACAAGACTAATATAGCATGACAAAATGTGAAGTAGCTTAGTAACCAGAACCAATATGTATGTACTCATTAGGCTTTTGCAGAGAGAAGATTAATGAGATTATGGAGGGAGAATAGAACAAGGAGAAGGTAGAGTATGGGAGCCACGAAACCCGCAATCAGAGCTCCGGTGAGGCGGTCACAAAACTTGGGAACCTGGTCGCATATTGGAAGCCAGCCTGCATGAGAATTTCCTTTCTTCCCTATTTGAGCCACCCCCAGTGCTGCAGATATGCTCGATACCAGCATGCTAGTCACAATCTGTGAAATATAATGTTCACTCCGATTTTCATTTGATCAACATAGCCAACAAATAACGTATTTCGATCCCTCTGTCCCAACCATTTTCTGAGAAGTCCAATCCAATTTCTTTACATTTAAACTTACCAGATATAATACGTTTAATAATATAAAAATCAACTACCCCACTACTTTGTTCTCCTATCTTTACTTCATACATTAATATCATTTTCTTAACCTCTATGCCCAACTCAAATGTAAATATTTGAATGAGACCGAGGGAGTACTTATTTATACAGAGTTTCACAGTGTTCAGGGTACGTTTTAACTAAAACTAAATTTAAGGTTAAGTTGAATTTGTAAGTGACAGAGCAGCATAGTTTAAGTCTTTAAGATCTCGAATCAATTAGTCTAAATAGAATAACTTCGAAAGTACATAAATACTTACCACATCCGAGATGAGAACGAATTTCCAAAGCGAATTCTTGGAGGGAATAAACAGAACTATGATGCTGTATCCACTTGCAATGGCATTCGCAACCACAAAGTACCTGCATCAGAATTTGAGTTTCACCATGTAATCAGAACTTCAGTGACTCGACTCCTTTTTGGCAATAGCCAAAACCTGGGTTTTCACGGAAACAGCCTATCAACTAGTATGAGCAGGGATACTGTCTAAGGCATCGATACAATGAAGTAAACTTGTAAAATGAAAAGTTACTTGCCTTAATGTGGGAGCATTTGAATAACTTGCTTTGAAGGTCAAGTTCAAGACATGTCTAGAGTCATGGGTTGTCAGAGTCACAACTGTGGCAGAGATAGTTGCCCCCAAGGCTAGGAGCCTTAACAAAAAAATGGACATCATTTTCTTTAGCATAATCAATGAGAATACCAGAACAAATGGTACAAATGGAATGTGTGTGGTGTGGATTGTGATGAAAATGGCTACAGAACAGCCCATTCATTATAAATAGGGTACAAAATTGCATAGGTAGCTAGCTTTAGAAATGAAGTGTTATGTGGTAGGAAAGACAGATAAATGGGGTGGTGTACTAGTCTTTAATTATCTTGCAGGTGTCATGTTCTTGGTAACCTATAATTTGTCAAATTTTGTTGTCATGTTGTAACTATATATAAAATTAACTAAATATTTCAAGCATCCTAAAAATTCAATTGTCAAAATGTAATTAACTTTTGATTACCATCCTAACTAATAAGATTATAACACATACAGATAAATAACTCAAAAGCTTCTATAAGATAGGCAAACATTGATATATTATTTAATGGGAAAATAGATTTTTTTGTCACCCAACTTATTATTTATTTAGAAATTTACCACCGAATTATAATTTTTTTCTTTTTTGTCACTAATGTTAGGTTCGGATTTTTTTTAGTCACTCACCTTAGGTTCGGAATTGATTATTAACATTATATTATTCTTTTTAGCGTTATTAACCTTAGTTTACTTTGGAGGACGACAATTTGACATGTATTTTAAGGCTCCTAAAAGATTTAGTTTCATAAATTATTTTAATTTTTTTTTCTGAATAAAAATTTAACAATTGAATTTTTTTACACAAAAAAGAAAATCTCAAAATTAAATTATGAAATAAGAAGTAGGAACCTTAAATACGTGCCAAGCAGTGGGAAAGAACTATAAAAGAATGAGGAGGACGGAGGGAGTAATAATAACGTAAATGAGCTTTAAAATCGGAAATAATTATTATTAGAATTTTAAAAATTCATTAAATCATCGATTTGAAATCAATGACTTCAAACAATTTATCATATACAATCAATTCTTAAGCAAAATCGAGTCAAATGATACTATATTTTTGTGAAGTTCAACCACTAATTTAGATATCATATAAACCGCAAATCAAGGTTAAGAAATTCTATAATTGTCTACTTTTTTTTTATAGTATTCATCCTTATTTTTATACAATAGTATAAATGATTGTAGATGATAACTAACCTTGATTTTTATGAAACAATATATAATATAGACAATAGACAATCATAATTTTATTTAGAAAATAAATTAAATTTTTTTCAATAATACCAAAAAAATAACATAATGTTAATATTCAAATCCGAACCTAAGTTGAGTAACTAAAAAAAAATCCGAACCTAACATTAGTAACAAAAAGGAAAAAAATTATAATTCGGTGGTAAATTTCTAAACAAACAATAAGTTGGGTGGGAAAAAAATCTATTTTCCCTTTATTTAATCTAAAAAAAAAAACACGGTCCTTTTTCAATACTTAATGTGTTGCACACACAGAAGATGTTTCATTTTCCATCATTCTACAAAATTTTTAAAACACACCATTTAGAATTTAATTCATAGTCAGTCCCGCGGATTTGTACCAGGGGAAGAGCCTCGTAGTCTATTTTCACTACATCATCAATCTATTAAAATACTTGTCGTGGAATTATTCATCCGCATGATTGCTGTTATATATTGCCCATGTTTCCTCCAGCTTTACATCAATAGACGTATCGCTTTCAAACATGCTGCAAATTGAAAAAATGGATTATCAATTTGGTTTCAGCCATATCGTTTAGTTTCACTTTGAAACTAGAAAATTAGATAACCTGCAAATAAATACAGTGATTCCGTAAGAAAATAAATGTTTGGTATTGATCAACTTTGTTTTAAATTACTTGAAGTTAGAAAAACAAGTGTCAAATACCAACTCTCAAACAAAACGAAAAAATTTACAATTTGGGAACATACAGTATATGCTCTGCATCTGTAGCCTGTAGGTAGCAAAGAGCATGTTAATCAAACATAATCTAAACCATCAGGCTTATTTTCAAAACAAGTTGTTTGATACTCAATATTACAAATTTAATACGTATTGAACATCATTTAACCAAAAGAATAATCAATTTTGAGATGCCATCAATTTAAAACAAACAGTACTGTTCTTTTACACACAATAGAATACAGATAATACTGGAGAATGAAGTTGAAGACTCAGTAAAGCATGCATTTATCGACAAAGGCCTTCCAAGTAGGTATCTTAGTAACACTCAAAACCAGTTGGGACTTTCTTGCCACAGTTATTGAGAACCAAGCTGAGTGCAATAGGGACATTTAAGTTAATTCCCAGAATGTTGGCTTTAATAGCAGTACATAGACAAAGTGCAGCCTCAAGATCGACAAGGCCTTGGATGAGACTGCAGCATGGCAGCGTTGGAGGGGATCCAACAACAACATCAACCAAGTTAAGCACATTGGCACATACTCCTAACTTCAATCCATCACATGTTCCTGTAGAATAATACGTCGAAGGTCTGGAACCGGGTATGTAAGGGGTAGGATTAGTAGCACTGACGAGGCTAAAGCAGAGAAGGCCGAGTGAGAGCACAAGGGCAAATGAAGCAGTGTTCTTGGATTCCATTTTCAGAAACGTATTGGAATTTCTTAGAATTAGCTTCTGGTCGAATTAATTGCTGTAGAAGAGGAATGAACGTGTTTTGGTGATGGACTTTGCAGTAACTTGAAACGCATATTTATATGGTTCGGAGAGTGCAAAAGTTTGTACTTTATTGTTTGTAGAACAGCTGTATGTTCAATCTACCGAAATGTAAGGTTAGCACGTCTAACGTGTAGCAAGAATAACATTGTAATATCATCAAATCCTAGTAATAATAGAGTAAGAATCAGGAGGAACATGTGCATCAACCCTCTTCATCAATCATTTAAAGAAACCTAAAATGAAGGCATGAAATGATGAAAAGCTAGTAAAACATTGCGTTATAATGTCATTTCACAGAGATTTAACCAGGTTATATATATTTAACAGGATGACAACATAAAAAAACTGTCAAATTCAATTAGAATTATGGTGTATGCAGTGAGATATGAGTTGTTTTCTAGGGCCATCAAGATATTACAGTTTCCAGTTTTAGAGATTAGCTGGCTATCATGTAAAGAGCCGGCCAGTTGTAATGTTAGGATTATCATCAAATCTTCTGAACAATTGATTAAGAATCACAAGGGATGTGTGCAGTCGCATATAGTTTTCAGTCCTGAATAGGCTCGTATACTAAAAACTCTTACATAATAAATGTTAATGCTTATGCAGTATAATAATCTACATTTGTAATATAGACTCATCTGCCTCAATCTGTTTCAATTTCATGGAGCTAACCCAAGTGACAAAATATATTGGTTAATAATACAAAAAAGAAAGCAAACAAATAGATGTAGGTCCCTTTGTATTATTAGACTTAACCATATAATTAACCAAGGTGTACCTGATGTATTTCTGAAACTAACTAACAGAGATGTGCATAATGTTAAGCTCTATTTTGGATAAGTTTTCTAATATTTGATTGTATTTGTTTTGTCGATGTTGATGGATCCTTTCCAGCGATGCCATGCTGCAGTCTCATCCAAGGCATCGTCAATATTGAGGCTGCTATTTGTGTAATTACTCTTTTTAGAGCCAACATTCTGGGAATTGACTTAAATGTTCCTGTTGCACCCAACCTGGTTTTTAATAACTGTGGCAAGAACATTCTAACTTCAACTATTTATTTGATTTCTGTGAATCGTAGAAGAATATTACTTTTTCTATTGATGGTATCTCATCCATCTTCTTTGATTCTTGTCATAACATCGAGCATTCAACAGTTATCAGTTATATTGCACCTCATTTTAGGATTTCTCGATGAGATTCCAGTATTTATCATCCGCTTGCTCCAAGAAATCAAAGATATAGATAAGAAATAGTAGATAAAAAGGAGAAACAATGTTGGTAGGAAGGAAGAGTGAAAAAAATGAGCAAGTGCAGATTTCTTTGGAGATTGGTAAAGAGAAATAAAGTGTCCAGTCTCAAACTGGTAGTTTTGAGTTCAGTTCATAATTATTAGGAATCTTATCATGAAAGAAATGAAAATAAATTATAACCATTTATATATACTGTATGGTATATTTATAAAGGAAGTGCACCAAAATAAAAAGTTGTCTCATACTTTATATTTCAAATTTAATTCGTATTGAACAGACCAAAAGAATAATCAATAATGACACCTTGCAAGCACCCAGACAAAGGAATTATCTGAGAATTTGAGATACATGAATATAAATCAAACAGTAAAGTTCTTTCACACACAATGGAAATCGAATATTCCATAAAGCACTTATTATCCAAGGACCACCAAGTGAAAGTCTTAGTAACACTCAAAACCAGTTGGAACTTTCTTTCCGCAGTTATTAAGAACCAGGCTGAGTGCAACAGGGACATTTAAGTCCAGTCCCAGAATGTTGGCTCTAATAGCAATACATATACAAAGTGCAGCCTCAAGATCGACAAGGCCTTGGATGAGACTGCAGCATGGCAGCGTTGGAGGGGATCCAACAACGACATCAACCAAGTTAAGCACATTGGCACATACTCCTAACTTCAATCCATCACATGTGCCTGTAGAATAATACGTCGAAGGTCTGGTACCGGGTATATATGGGGTAGGACTAGTGGCACTGACCAGGCTAAAGCAGAGAAGGTTGAGTGACAGAAGAAAGGCAAATGAAGCAGTGTTCTTAGATTCCATTTTGATATATCTGGTTGAAATTTCTTCAAAATTTTCCTGGTAATTGAATTAATGCTGTGAAAGAGAAGTGTATGTCTTTTGCTGATGGACTTTGTAGTGAACTTTGCACACATATTTATAGGATTCAGAAAATGCAAAATTTTAAAAATTCTTGTTCGTACATGCTGCAATCCGCAAAAGGGTATGGTTAGCACGTTAGCAATAATAACATTGTAATAAAACCAAATCCTAGGACTTATAATTAGTAATCACGAGGAACGTGTGCATTGACAGACTTCGTCTTCATCAATCCTTCAATCGTTGCATTGCAAACTACTTGAACTAGAACTCTAATCCACATGTTTTGGAAGGAATGATCATTCCACTCTTCATCATGTTTCCCTACGATCTTTATCATATAAAATTTAAACTAACCTCTTTATATTTTTTCATTCCATTCCCTCCTCAGTCCTCATCCAAGTGAACGCAACCTTAGCTAAACTGAGCCAGGTAAAGCTAGTAAACATTGCATTATAACATATCATTTCACAGAGATTAAGCCTAGTCATAATTTATTCAACAGAATGACACCCAAAAACACTACAGTATAAAATATACAGTGAGTTGTTTTCTAGTACAATTAGTATATTACAGCTTCCAGTATTAGGGATTAGCTGGCTATAAAATTATCCTAGCACGTCTTGTATAACCGAACTACCGAAGCATGCATGTGAAGATCCATGTCATGATTATCATCAAATCTTCGGAATGTTTGTTTAAGAACCACAAGGGATGTGTGCAATAGTTCTTAATCCTGTAAAGCCTCATATACTAAACTCTTGCATAGAAATTGTCATATCGATACACTGTTTATTTTAGTATTAATAAAATACATTTGTGAATTAGGCTGTTCTGCCTCAATCTATTTCTGATTATTAAATCTAAACCAATTGAGAAGATATCGTTTTCAATGCTTATGCCTTTTCTTTCTTTAAATCAGAAACTAATCAATTGAGTACATTGAATGGAAAAACAATGAGTATACTACTCCCTCCGTCCCCTTTTAGTTGTCACATTTCTATTTATATTGAATTTGACCGGCACAAAATCAAATGTGACAACTAAAAAGGGACGGAGGGAGTATCTTTTATTTATCATTTAGTCGCTTTGTTGCATAACTGAAACTGAGGTGTACATATATTAAGCTCTCTTTCGGATATTTTTTTCTATAAGATGATTGTATTCTCTGTATTCTCTGCTCAATTTCTTTTGCGCCAGGATTGTCTGCTCAATCCGTCTATCAAGACTAAATTTAGCTTTTTTTAGGTTTCGCAGAAGTTTATGAAATCTTTTCCATTGCACATGTCCCTCCTGTTTCTGAAACTGTTGATGTTGTTGGGAGTATGTACCAATGTGCTTAACTTGGTCGATGTTGTTGGATACCCTCCACCGCTGTCCTGCTCTTGTTTCATCCAAGGCCTCGTCAATCTTGAGGTTGCTGTCTGTCTATGTACCGGCATTAGAACCAACATTCTAAGAATTGACTTTAATGTTCTTGTTGCAATTAGCTTGTTTCGTAATAATGAGCCAAGAATCCCTCAAATCCAATACACCTAAAATTTTCTTATTTTAAGATTCTGAAGATTATTATATATTTATAAATTATAATACACTTCAGCCAGTTGATATTACACTTTCCTGTCTCTCTATATTATTTTCTTATTTGATTTTTACTAATATATACTAATAAGCAAGAGAATTTCAGTAAATATAAGAGTGCATAGAATATGCACTTGTTCATTCTGGGAACTGAATTTTCAGGTGGTTGGCTGTAGTTGTGTGGTCTGGGAAGCCATTAGTGTGTGAGGGAGATATGTTGAATTCATTATTAGTTGCCCTTGCACAGAGAAGATGTTCCATTATCAACGAATCCACATAATCTCTGAGAATTGTAAGATAAGAGCCTCATATGCTCTATCTATTTGATCATCATATTTATCCTTTTCAAAAATGCTGCAGCCTACAAGAGGACTTATCAATTTGGCCTTATGCATCATGTCATGTCAATTCCCCAGAAAGAATTATATTTCAAAACCAACTTTTATTGTGATTCTCTTTGAGCAGCTATGTTTTATAACACTTGAAATTAGGAAAAACAAGTGCCTAATACTGCCTCTAAGATACATTAAGACAACTTTAAAGTACTGTCTGAATTCTGTGATTCTGTAAGTATATTGACATTAATCAAAAGTGTCGCACTTACTCTGCGAATTTCTATTAAAGAAACATGCTAAGGATCTGGGAAAAGTTAGTATATAATATGCATCAGTAGGTAGCAAAGACCATGTTAATTGTACGATGACTGAATCACCAACAGGCCTTTTTTACAAGAAGAACATGTTAATCTTAAGGGTGGATCATACATATATGCTGCATGCAGTCCGAGTAGACAAAACACGACAATTACAGAACTGATCATGCTTAAATTAAAAGCCAAAAAATTTGAAAAATATATGTTTAATATTCAGGAAGAAAATATTCTACCATGATATTCTAGACTTCTCTGTACCCAGAAACATGCTATATACCATATGGTATCAGAAAGAAAGTGCACCATTATAAAAAGTTGTTTGATACTCAATATTTCAAATAATAAAAAATAATGACACCTTACAAGCGCCCAGGAAATAGGAATTACATGAGATACCATCAAATATAAAAAACAGTACAGTTCTTTTAAATACGGTACAAATCAAATAATGTCATATATACTTAATTTCAAGATTCTATAAAGCATGTACTTATCAATGAAAGACCACCAATGAACGTCTTAGTAACACTCAAAACCAGTTGGGACTTTCTTTCCGCAGTTATTGAGAACCAAGCTGAGTGCAACAGGGACATCCAAGTTAATTCCCAGAATGTTGGCTCTAATAGCAGTACATAGACAAACTGCAGCCTCAAGATCGACGAGGCCTTGGATGAGACTGCAGCATGGCAGCGTTGGAGGGGATCCAACGACAACATCAACCAAGTTAAGCACATTGGCGCATACTCCTAACTTCAATCCTTCACATTTACCACTGGAATAATAAGTTGAGGTTGTGTAAGGGGTAGGAGTAGTGGCACTGACGAGGCTAAAACAGAAAAGGCTGAGTGATAAAACAAGGGCAAACGAAGCAGTGTTTTTGGATTCCATTTCCAGAAAAGTGGTGTAAATTTCTTTAGATTAAATTCTAATAATTATATTGGTGTGAGAATTGTGTATGTCTTTTTCTGATGGACTTTGTATTCAACTTGAACCGCCTATTTATAGGATTTGGATATTGCAAAACTTTGTATATGTTCTGAGTTGATGGAAAGTACTATAAACATATAGGATTACCTATATGTTAAATCTACAAAAGGGTAAGGTTAGCACGTTAGCAAATCCTAGGAATAATAGTCTAAGAATCAGGAGAAACATGTGGATTGACCTGGTAGTTTCAATGGGTTCTCACTTCTCACAATGCATTTTCCAGAACAAGGAAATATGACATATTCTTGTTTTAGGGATGATCTGGCTATTACAATTATCCTCGCACGTCTTATAAACATACAGTGCATGCATGTTGACAACCAAGTCCTCATCTTCTGAATAATTGTTCAGGAATCAGATGGGATTTCTGCAATCACATATACTTCTGTAAATCAGACTGCAGTCTGAATTTTTGATAATTAACTACAAAGTCCGTCAGCAAATAACAAAAATTGGTTTATGGCAGCAGTAGAATCGCCCGAAGCCAATTACAGAATGGTCTGCAGTACTTGGCAATACTCAAACAATTGTTATTACTTCAAGCATATGTATCACTTCTCAGTTCTCATATTCATAAGCAAACATAAACAAACAATCTAATGTTCGAGACAAAAACAAGCAGTCCTTGTTAAATACTTAATGAGTCGAACACAGAAGATGTCCACAGATTCTGCAAGTATTAACATTAATCAGATGTTTCCACATGCTTCTCTTCATATTGCAATTCAAAAAACATGCTAACTGCAGTTAGGCAAAAAATGCACATACTATGCATTTGAATAATATTACTAGACTATATGAAATTAAATTGGTATTCAACATCAGTTCTTTTACACATGATAAAAATCGAATAATACTATATAATTAAGTTGAATATGCGACAAACCATGCATATAAAAGGACCCCAAAATGGATATCTTAGGAACATATAAAACCAATTGGGATTTTTCTTCCACAGTTATTTAAAAGCATGGTGTGTTTAATATGGACATTGAAGTTAGCTCCAAGAATGTTGCCTTTCATAACAGTGCATAGACAGAGTGCAGCCTCAAGATCGACAAGGCCTAGGAGGAGACTGCAACATGGCATCATTGGAGGAGATCCGGAGACAACTTCAAGCATGCCGATCACATCGGCACATAATCCTAACCTCAACCCATCACATCTACCTCTATGATGACGATTCAAGGTTGTGTAGATGGGTGTGTTAGGGGTACGACTAGTGGCACTAACCAGATTAAAGCAGAGAAGGCTGAGTGACAAAAGTGTAAATAAAGCATTGTTCTTGAATTCCATTTCCAGAAATGTGGTCTAAATTTCTGGTAATTATATACTTTCCAGAGCTGCCTAGCATAGATATTTTAGCACGTCTTATGTAATATCACATACGATGCATTTTTGAAGAACGAGTCCTAATATTTTGATTAGTGTCATACCTTTTGAATGATTATTGTTTGAGAATCACAAGGGACTTGTGCAATCACATATACTTCTTAGTCCTGAAAAGGTGCTGAATAGGTAAGATGTTTTTGTGTATCAATGTTCAACCGAAAATAAAACAAAACTGAAAAAAACAATACATACTATATTCTGCCAAATTGTAGGCCTGTTTTTTAGGTTGCAATATGCAGAACACCACAAATAGGAAAGTTGTGATTAATGTTAATACTTGCATGATTGAGATTGTAATCTAAAATTGTTTTGTTTCTATTGAGAGATGATGGTATGTGACACTTGTTTTTATAACTTGAAGTAATCTAAAACATAGTTACTCGAAAAGAAACCAGGATACAAGCTGGTTTTATTTTCGGATGGAATTTCTGGATTAGATGCAAGTTAACAATACAACTTTCAACTCCCCCCAATTAACAATTGAAAAGATCACCTGAAATAACTTTCTATGTTCTCAATTTCTTTTATTTCTGAGCACTGGGAATACATGATGAAGTACTCAAGTGAGAAAAAACATTGTAAATACAGCTTTGAGTGTTGTATTAGTAAGACTATCACACCAAAAGGTTTGATGAAACCATACATTTTTTTGATTGGTATATGATGAGGTCAATCTTCACTCTGTATTAGAGTTTGAACTACCGAGTCCATGGTAGGCCTTCTGTTCCTATCTCCATCCACACAAGCCAAGCCTATCTCGATCAAGGCTGCTGCTTGATTCCTGTTGAAAATTCCTTCGAGTCTCTTATCAACTGTATCCTCAAGCCATGACTCTTCTCTATCAAGAATTTTACTCTTCATTATCCTAACAAACTTCGTAAGTTCTACTTCGTGTACTTGATCATCATCCACCACCCAGTTTGAAAGTCTAATTCCCTTCACCATCTCCAAGATTACGACTCCATAACTATACACATCTACTTTTGCGGTGATAGGAAGGTTTAATGCCCACTCTGGAGCCATGTAGCCTTTTGTGCCACGAATTCTGGAGAATTCTGAGTCAGGAGCTCCTCTCTTTGACAGCTTTGCAAGCCCAAAATCTGCAATCTTCGGCTCAAATTCACTGTCCAATAGTATGTTTTCCGGCTTCACATCACAATGGATTACCCATTCCAGACATTCATTATGAAGATAAGCCAAACCTTTGGCTGTTCCTAATGCAATTTTATACCTTTCTCTCCATCCAATAAAATTGGAGGTAAACAAATGACTGTCAAGTGATAGGTTACTAACATACTCATAGACTAAAAGTCTATGCTTTCCCTCTGAACAATATCCCCACATTCTCACCAAGTTCATATGGCTAATCCTTCCTATTGTACTTAATTCTGCCAGAAACTCTTCATCCCCTTGAAATATACCACCCAGTCTCTTCACTGCCACCGCTCTTTCATCTGCCAAAACACCACTATAGACTTCTCCTGACCCTCCACGGCCTAGTTCCATTTTGAAATTTGTCGTGGCCTTCTTGAGCTCTTTATAGGTAAATGCCCGAAACTGACTAGAGATCAAGTTATACCCATCTTCAACAATATCTGGAAGACCCTGTTTCCGGAACAAAAACCACCAGCATAATATA
Source organism: Daucus carota subsp. sativus (assembly GCF_001625215.2). Lineage (NCBI taxonomy): Eukaryota > Viridiplantae > Streptophyta > Magnoliopsida > Apiales > Apiaceae > Daucus > Daucus carota. The sequence goes on along the minus strand of NC_030388.2, from coordinate 16,923,943 downwards.
AAAACAAGAAGCTCAATTGTACCAATTGCCCCAGCAAACGAGTAAAGGTATGCCCACTTAACCTTTTTCTCTGTTGTGTCATACATAGAAGTTGTTCCTAAAAGAACATTAGCTTCATGAGATTTACATGTGAAATCTGTGTTGAAAACCAGTTTAGGATAATCTGGTATTTGTAAGCGGACTGGAACTTTCACGTAGCTAGTTGCTGGGAAAGTTCTAATCTGAACACCATTGTAAAGATCGCGTTTTGTGAAACAGTATCCTTCTCCTGTCAACCTATAGTTAAATCCTAAACAATTGCAAGATTTCAAGCACAACTCTCTACAAGCATTCAGTGATGTAGGAGTGAGTATAACATCAAGATCATACCCGTAAAAATCTGTTTGTGGAAGCTCCACGAACTTCACATGTTCAGAGTGTGAAGTATTGCAGATTATATTTGATATTGGCTTGCAACCAGCAGTCCAGTCACTAGGATCAGTCATTTCATAACCAGGAGGGCAAGAACATCTTGGTTCTGGTGTATACACGCATACTGCAAATCTTCCACAAAGGCCTGTTACATCACACTTTTTTCTAATGGCTTCCCATGAAACTGACCATAATCCTGTTGCATTATTCAAGCTATAAAGCCTAAGATTGCCATCATAACCGATTGTTAGCCTCCTTAGGACCCCCAATCCAAAATCCGAAGCATTGAACTGCAAGTCATCAGTTGAAGCAAAACTACCATAATCATCAAATCCAGCTATTCTACTATTGTTTTGGTTTGTTCTTCCATACTGAAAAACATTAGAGGTTGGATCAGGACTAGGCCAATACAAGCTTGATGTATCCGGTCCATCAAACACCATCTTCAAAACATTATCACTATCATAATATAGACTATAGTAACCAGATGCATGACCACCATTTCTTGAAGAAACTAATCTCTTGTCTTTTGTTAGTTGTTGAAAAGGCAAGAGAGTATCAGTTGGAATATCAAATGATTGCCAAATGATAGCATCACTTAAATCTAGTAAAACTAGATTACCAGTGTTAAGAAGCTCAATTCTTGTTGCATCAGTTGAAAAGGTTGTATTAGATCGCCAAACTGTGGTGCCATCGACATCAGTTAAGACTATGACTCCATTGCGACCCAGTGACAACATGGAGCCGCGACCATTAACAGGCCTGTTTCTGTTGGCCATCCAAACAATGGTTCTGGGATTAGATATTGTGAACCAGATGGCAAAATAGTATCCATTGGTTCCTTCTGCTGCATGAAATCCACACGTGAAGGACTTATCTGGGGAAACAAGAACTTTTGCACTGCTTTCAACATGTAAAGAAGATCCTTTTCTCAATACATTTTGACTCTGTGACAGTGAGAAACATACTATCAAGAATGCCAGAAAAATATAAGTTTTCAGATGATAATAATATCTCATGATTAGGCTAAAAGCTTGGTTGCACCATGATGTGTGTTCTGAGTTCAATTTATGGCAAAGTATTTGGATTACAATATTATGTCAAGTGGTACTAATCTATGTGTTTTCTTTATTTGAGTAGTTTTAGTGATCAAATAGAAGTCTATGATTACAGAATGTTAACAACAGCTCTACAGCTAGTTTCTGAAGTATTCATCTCAACACTGAATCATTAAAATAATTTTCTCTAGTGTTATTTTAGTGCAACACCAACTATCTGAGAATCACGCGAAATGTATATTGTTATAATAAATTTGATATTACAGAATTCATTTAACATAGGTTCTACATCAAATTTTACTTGATTACAATAAAATGTATTAGATATTTTTGAGTTTTCTTAAAGTTGACATTCTATCCTGAAGACTTCACTTGTAACAGTCTCCATTTTAAACAAATGAGTTCTGTCTCTCTCAGCCTCTCAGCCGCCTCCTGAATCTACATTTTCTATCGCCTTTTTGTTTGTGCTCAGATGTCAACCCTCACTTTTTTAACTTGCTGAAATCATAAACGATCACAAGGCGTTTCCAGTCATAAACTCGTGGATTATAGGGATAAATATCAAGTAGGTCACTCGTTTCGTCCAAATGTATCAATTGAGTCACTCATTCCTAAATTGACTCAAATGAGACACTTATTAGAAAAATTTGTATCAAAAATATCACTCTATCGTTAGTCGAAATTTTGAAAGTATTATATATTGAGTTTCGCACATTTTTTATGAATGGTATTACATCCAAATGAAAGGTTTCTAGTTCTACTATTTTCGCTAATATTTTCAGATTTTTAAAATTTTATCAACTATTTATTTTTAATTTTTTGATTGTTTTATTTGATTTAAATAAAAATAAATAGGAGATAAATTTTTAAAAAATCTAAAAATATTAGCGAAAATAGTAGAACTCACAATCTTTCATTTGGATGTAATACCATTCATAAAAAATATGCGAAACTCACTATATAATACTTTCAAAATTTCGACTAACGATAGAGTGATATTTTTGATACAAATTTTTCAAATGAGTGTCTCATTTGAGTCAATTTGGGAATCAGTGACTCAATTGATACATTTGGACGAAACGAGTGACCAACTTGATATTTATCAAGTGGATTATATATGTATATGTGTGTGTTCTCCAAATTAACGGTCATATTTGAGTTTTTCATGCTCAAATTGATCCATTTTCGACTAAACTTAAAATGTCGGACCCAACAATTAGTTTGACACTGAGGGAGTACTCACTATTCAGTAATAGCAAGTAAGCAAGTCAAGAAAAGCTAGGTATCAAGTAAAGACTATCCATTGTGTCATTGTTGGAAGACGGCCAGACTAAAATTTAATAAACTTAGATTGAGCACCAGATCTTTGGAATATCTGGTATATAGCGACCATACCTGACGTGACTACTACAACGCAGACCTTGTTCTTATTGGACATTGCTATGTCTGACTTTTTAAGGTTTGGCCTTCCATGAAGACAAGTTACATCAAAAGATGGTCTTCACCAAATTTCAGCACCTCAGCATCTTAGTATCTGTTGACTTTGAACAAAGATTCAAGCACCGGGCTACATAAACCTCTTACCTGCTATTATACACTCAAAGAAAAAGCTGAGCTGGTATGAACAAAGATTATACAATTAAGGACCTTGTTTATATTTGGTGGCTCTGTGATGGGTGTTGTCCAGGGCCGTCCGGGACTCTTTTGAGGCCCTGTGCTAATTTTAAGAATGAGGCCCTTTCAAAAGACAAAGCAAATTTTTAATATATTTAAAATAACAAGATATCATAAACAAAATTGTACTACTATAACTGAAAAATTGTTTGTTTTGTGGATAGTTAGACTTGCCGTGCGGGATTTATTACAGTGTACTAATTAGTGTTTAAATAAAATAGTGATAAAAATTACAGAGAGATTAATTTATCATGAGTATACTAAAAGATAAAAAGAAGAATTCATAAATTGGGGGCCCTAAATTTTCATGGGTCCTGTGCTGTTGCACTTGGTGCACTTGCTCAAAACCGGCCCTGGTGTTGTCCTCAAATGTCGCTATTTATCAGAAAAAGGCCTCTAGTGTCACTTTCTGAAAAAATAATCCCAAATGTCACTTCAAAACACAACTTTGTGTCGTGTTTATAATATCAGAAAAAATGCATTTGAAGTTGTGATTTTCAGCTGAAAATGCAACTTCAGGTTGTGTTTTCATTATGAAATTAAAACACAACACAAAGTTGCATTTGAAGTGACAATATTTAGGGTCATTTTTCCTAAAAATGACTTGAGGCTCATTTGTGTCAAAGAGCGATGATGTTTGGGCGTTTTCTCCGGAACTAGCGTGTATGCCAAGGGATTTCACCTTGCGTTGGATGGTGCTTGAGCAACAACACCTTATGTTTCTCTTTTTCTTCCGGATTCAGGCAACTTGTCATGGAGCAAGGCTAACAACTTTCCTAAGCCAAGTTAAAATTTAATGAACTTTCCAGAGAGGGACTCCTTATATGGAGTTACATAGTGCGCCATTATAAATCATCAATTTTATTATAAATTCTGTTATTGAATACATATAAAACGTGATTCTAATATAAAATACTATAAAATAAATCTATTTTAAGTAATTTAACACTTAAAATTTGATTAAAAAAAGTATATTTTCGAAACTGTTCTATAACAGAATAATTCTGGATGATTATTATTCTGTTATAGAATCATGTTTAGATATTGCATAATTTTATATGATCTTTGGAATAAAAAAATTGTATAACTTCGTTTTCGGTTTAATAATCAAAATTTGCAATTATATTTCATAAAAAAATATAATAAAATATATATTATGTATATATTTATAATGGTGTGCTACGTAACTCCATATAAGAGGGTATGCTATGGGGTGCTACCCTATATATATATATTTTTTAAACTATATGTATCTAAAAAACATTTATAATATATATATATAGAGTATTACTCCAATAGAAACCTCCTTATTCTAGAAACTAAAAACCAAGCTGGAATATCACTAAATCCTAAAGCAAATACCACTAAATTCTTAAACAATCTCATCTCCACCTCCATCTTCACCAGCCCCAACTCCATCTTCACCAACCCCACCTCCACATCCGCCACTGCCACCACCTCCGTCGTTGCCTCCTCCATAACCACCATTAGCTCTATGCCGCCTGCCCCCTCCATAACCACCACCTCCATTATTTCTCTAACAACACAATCTCCACCTCCATCTTCACTAGCCCCATCTTGGTCACTGCTTCAACCTCCTTCAGCCCCGTTCTCCACCTCGGCTCAACTTCAAAACGCGACGGAGCTGCCATTATTCCGGCAACCCTCCAACCCCCTATTTCAAGCCGCCCAAACCTCCGCTACAATCATCCTCCTCCATCTCCACCTTCACCTCCACCATCTCCACCACCGTCACCACAATCTGAATCGAAAACGTCAACAGATCTGGAGATTCTGAGCAAAATCTGGAACATATAAGAGATTCTGGGCAGTTCCCGCAAGTTTTCACTAATTACTGCAACACTGATCACTAAATCCTAAAGAGAATATCACTAAACTGTACTGAGAGTATCACTAACCTATATTGGTTTCTAGTTTTTATTTTAAAAGTGGTTTCTATTTGATCATTAGCCTATATATATATATATATAGTCCTACTCCAATAAAAACCAAATTAGCCTAAAAACCAGTTTCTGAACAGTTTTTTATCACTATTTTTAACTACAGAAATTACTAATTTGTACATAACATATCACTAATTTATATATAGCATATCTCGCAAATATATGCATATATATACACATATATGCAACGTATATGACCATCATCTTCACCCAAATCGTAATAATGGACCTCTTACCACCATTACCAGATGTTTCATGACTTGCCACCATTGTCTACCATCACCAATAGTCACATACACTTTCCATCAACACTTACAAAACTAACGACTACTTACCATCATCATACAACTTCTCTTGTGGCTTCCTACCGCCAATAATCTTCCTACGAATAAAATTGATCATTTATAATCGATTATCAATAGTTTAGATAAGTAGATTTTCTCAATTTTGACAATAAAAGTCGTTGTTTACCTACTGCATAAAAACAGTGAGGGTTAATAGGCAAAAAGGTCACTGAACTCATACTCAACTTGCAATTTGGTCACTGAACTCAAAAAGTTTGCAAATGGATCACAGAACTAGATTTAACTTGCAGTCAACTCACTGAACTAATAAAAACTTGCATTTAGGTCACTGCGCCGTTAAATATCAGTTGACTTTAACGGAATCCGTTAGATAAATAAAAAAACTTTGAAAAAAATATAAAAATGCAATTTTTTTAACACTCGATTTTGAAAATTTAAAACTTTGAAAAAATCTGGAACTTTGGAAAAAGTTTGAAAATTTTTTTAACTTCAAAATTTAGGTATATTTTTTGAATTTCCCATTTTTTTGTTTTTTTTTCAAAATTTTTAGATTTTTTTTTCGAAGTTTTAACATTTTTTTAAATAAAAATCCATATTTTTTAAAGTTTTTTTCAAAATTGTTCTTTTTTAAGTTTTCAGAATTTTTTTAAAAATCAAATTTTTATAATTATTAAATTTTTTTTAACGGATTCCGTTAAAAGTCAACCCATATTTAACGACACAAGTTTTTATTAGTTCAGTGAGTTGACTGCAAGTTAAATTTAGTTCTGTGATCCGTTTGCAAACTTTTTGAATTCAGTGACCCAACTGCAAGTTGGTCATGAGTTCAGTGATCGTTTTGCCTATTAACCCAAAAACAGTGATTACTGCAATATAAATTAGTGATACCCGTAGTTATAAATAGTAGTAGGGAAACTGGTTTCTAGTTTTTATTTTAGGAGTGGTTTCTATTTGATCATGAGCCTACACACACATTTAGAGTTATGGTACTCATCAAAAGAAATATCAACTAAAAATATAAGTATGATAATAATGAAGATGAAAAGAATATTTCAACAATAACAAATTATTTTATAGAAAACAAATATGATTATAATATTTAATTTGTCGTCTTAGAGTTAACCTATATTGCAAAATTATTAAAATTAGGTTGAGAAACTTGGATATATATACACACACACATAGTTGATAACATCGTAATAAATAATCTATCTATATAATATAATAAATAATCTATCTATATAATATAAATATAATATTTATAATTATATGTGATATATTTTTAATATACATTAAAAAATAGCGGTGCGGTTTGAACCTGTTGCAGTGAAATTATGTAAAGTTCGTTCTCAGGGAAGGACTGAATACAATATTAAATCAAGTATATTACTCCTTTCTATTTAGAAGTTTAGAGAATAAATTGTGGTTTTTACTATCAACTAAATTAAACTAATAAAGCAATTAAAAGTGTGAATTAACGATGATAAAAAGCAATCCAAGAATCAGGTTTCTTTGCTGGCTACAATGAATGTCAATCAATTGTGATAAACAAGTCTCCACTCTGCTAAAAACAATCCTTCTATTGATTATAATGTTCTCTCCCAAGATACAAAATAATACCTATAACTTAATCTTGAAGTCACTCCCATGATCAATCAAAACCAACTTATAAGCTATCACGAACCAAGGATTTTCTGTTTCACAACTCGCCTAATAATCTCCCGATTAATTAATCAAGTTATGTTTGTCATATCATGTACAAGAAATATAAATCCTCTCCCGATTCATTATAAATCCTACAGATACAATTACAGGTTCGCGACTCCTATAACTGTGTTAAGCGCTCAATGACAGATTAGCATACATAGAGAAACCACAATCTTAGATCAAACAAACTGTTATGCCCAAAATTCAACATGAACTTCATTGATGGGCTAGGCCCGTATAAAAGATGAAGATATGGACTTACGCACTGAAGATTGGGCTCGACAATATGTAGGCACGCCCACATATCTGACCACGTCCGGAAGAATCTCTAATAAGGGCGCGCTTTAGGTGGAGAACTATTTTGGGCCGACATATTCAAGATTGGGCTGGATCACATGATAGGCCGCGCCCACTTGCTAGGGCGCGTCCACATGCTAGGCCGCGCCCACTTGCCAGGACGCGTCCACATGCCAGGCCGCGCCCACTTGTCAGGCCGCGACCACATGTCATGCCGCTCCCAAATGATGTCTGGCTACGCCCACATCCCAGGCCGCGTCCACATGATGTCAGGCCGCGCCCACATGTCAGGCCGTGGCCACATGCCAGGCCGCGTCCACATGATGTCAGGCCGCGCCCACATGTCAGGCCGTGGCCACATGCCAGGCCGCGTCCACATGATGTCAGGCCGCGCCCACATGCCAAGCCGCGTCCACATGTCAGGCCGTGTCCACATATCTGACAGCAACTACATATCTGACCGTACCCAGAAGGACCTCCATGAGGGCGCGCCCTGATTGGAGGGAGAAGACACATCTCAGCTTTATAAGAAAATGATTTATATGAAGACCGACTTCATGGGCCAGGCCCACAAAAGAAGACTTGGTTGGGCCAGAAGAATCAAGATCAACCCGATTTAGAAGTGACCCTGTAGAAAGATAGGGCGCGCCCTATCTTTGGGCGCGCCATCTTGCCGAAGACAGTTCAGTTAGCAATGGTTCAGAAGGACAGAAGGAGATGCTTTTGTTTAGGGGGACGCCCTTAAACATAAGTAAATCCAACTGTTGAATTGTAGAAGGCCCTACCTTGTAGTCTGAGGAGTTGTCCTCCTTGGGAGGTAGAGGTAGAATAGAAGACGCGCCCTAAAAGGCTCTACCTCTGTAGTCTGGCGGGTTGTCCCTGTCGGGGAGTGGAGTAGTGTCCATGCATTTGGGGTAAGCTTTGGGTGCTCGAGAGTCTGCAAGGCCCAAGGCTAGGCCTCATCGTATTGGGCCCCTTTCGGGAGGAAGATTCTAGAATGGGAGGCCCAGTCCACATGGGTCTCTTAGGAGAAAGAACTACGTGCCGGCTTGATCCTCTATAAATAGGGGTACGTAGGCAGATTGTAGGCATCGATCATTCTTGAGAGCTATTCCAGTTAGCAATCTAGAACCCTTTGCTTACAATTGCAGCCGCCTCCATAAAAAACAACCAACCACTTCCTACATTCTCGCCAACAAGAATCTTGATCCACGCCGCGAACCTCATCTTTGTTAACCTACCAGTTTTCTCCGTTAACAAATTGGCGCTAGAAGGAGGGGTAGTTCAAGATTTTCCATCAAGGAGAAAGATGTCGAACCACGGCGAGAGAACGCCCGACGGGAACCAGCACCCCGATCCTAGATCCAGTGGAGACAACATTGGAAAGACAAGCAACACCGATGGACGGACGACATCACGGTCGGGGATACCCCCCAGGAACAGGCAATTGTGATAACAGATGGAGACAACGTCAGTCTACGACCGCCGATCGCCTGGTCGCCGCCAATCATGGTGAGTACCGATGAATTATCTAAGAAGTCTGTTCGGAAGGGATAAACAATGGGATCGAAGGAGAAGTACGTTATGAAGGAGAAGAAGACAATATCGAAGGAGAATTCCGTTATGAAGGAGAAGAAGATGGGATCGAAGGAGAAGTCCGTCTTGAAGGAGAAGAAGACGAGATCGAAAGAGAAGCCCGTTATGAAGGAAAAGAAGACGGGTTCGATGGAGAAGCATGTTCAGAAGGGGAAGACAACGGTAAGCATTGTTGTTTGTTATCGATATTGAACAAGGCACGGTTGTGAGGGCGAAAGATGAAGGCAAGATCGGAGTGAAGGTTCCAGAAGCCAACACATGAGGGAAGCGTGATTCTCGGATCTGGAGACTTTCTCAGGGTTTCGGAAGGAAGCAAGTCCCACGGCTGGCACAATGTATCGATGAGCGCGCCTCCCCCTGACTGGGCGCGCCTAAGGTAAATATTCTTCTTGTACTTGTGTACGGTATATTGTGTTAGTCGGGTCCTTTGCAGGGAGGGAGAATGTTAGTTTAGGCGCGCCTTCCCCTGACTGGGAGCGCCCTGAGGTAAATACTCTTCCTAACATTTGTATACGATATGTTGTATTGGTTGTATCCCTTGCAGGGAAAAAGTATGTTAGAAGGTGCACCTCCTTCTAACATGGCACACCTTAGGCACAGACACGCTCCACTTCAATCTCATAGATGCTCAAGTCAACCACATAACTAGACAACAGACATCGGCAATCTTCTCGTTCCACCATCAACTCATCATCAAATCTTGCTTCGTCGTCAAATCTCCTTGCTCCATCAAATCTTGCCATGTCATCGAATCTCCTTGCTCCACCGCCAAGCGACCTCATAACTACAGGGAGAATCCCATCTACGACGCGTGTCCAACCTAATGTCCAGAACATTCCAGGGATCGAGGCTATCGACATCAACACCCTCAGGATTATCTCGACACCACTTTGATGGAGGAAAAACGTCACTTCCAGTCAAGAATCACTCTTTGCCGAAGTCATCAAGGATCCTTCGCCCGTCAACTACAAGAACACAACCTCGGGAGACGAGAACAATCTTCCAGCCCGGAACATAGAAGCAGACGTCAACATCCAAGCAGAGACAATATTACCTATAGAAGAAACTACACACCACCTCGGGACTATGATGGAAGATCTAATCATTGGGCACCTTTGGTTGCGTCAATAGAGCACATCTTTAAAGCCAACCGCAACAAAGGACACTTCCGAAGACCAGTGCTATTGTTTTCTTGGTAGAGGAGGGAAGTTCATATGTGACAATCACTCGGGGGGTAGTTCACTTGCTCTAATGATCCTGAGGCAATGGTTCCAGTCGAGGTTGAAGCAAGTTCTTTAAGGAGAGACAACTTCGAGCAGGAGGCAAACGAGGTTAATCAGAGGCTTCACCCCCAATATGATGGAAGAAGTCAGAAGCGAGTCACAGCTCAGGAAGCGGCATATTAACAGAGAACAACTCGATTCTACAATAGCAAGGTCAAGGCCAATCCTTTGAATAGGGGAGACCTAGTGCAGGATGATGTCAGAGATGAAAGTGCCAAAATCATGGAGTATTCGATGCTAACTAGGAAGGACCCTATCGAATCAGATGTGGACTCTTTGTAGAGACACATTGCTTGGAGCACTTACAGGGAAAGCTCGTCTCGGAGGTATATATTGTGGAGGATTGTGAGAGAAGACTTAGGGCAAGCTCCATGTTACAGGTTGAAGGCTGAAGTCCCCGAACACATTCCGGGGTATAGGTCGGAGACTCAGGACAAGCTCCGAGTATAGGCAAGAGATCCAGGAAAGGCTCCGAGTGCAGGTCGGAGACACAAGATAAGTTCCGAGTTCGGGTCGGAAACCCTGGACATGCTCTTAGATACAGGTTGAAGGCGCAAGACAAGCCCAAGGATGCAAGTCGAAGCCCAAAGACCAAGAACAAGACGCAGGATGTAAGCTGAAGACCGAGGACAAATACCAACATATAAGTTGTCGACCTGGACAAAACTATGAAACCTGAGACGAGCTATGAGTAAAATATTGGAGGCCAGAGGTATAATTTGAGCTTAATATCTTGGAGACGACATTTGTTCTAGGCGCGCCTTCAGAAATGATCAAAACTTCAAAATACCATTACAAGGCATTCAACTAGCCGGGAGAGAAAGTTACCAAAAAATCAACAAGCACTTGATGGAGGCCGCTTAGAATGTGGTCGCGCCCACATATCTGGCCACGTCCAGAAGAACCTCTAGTAAGGGCGCGCTTTAGGTGGAAAACTATTTTGGGCTGACATATTCAAGATTGGGCTGGATCACATGACAGGTCGCGCCCACTTGTCAGGGCGCGTCCACATTACATGCCGCGTCCACTTGATGTCAGGCCATGGCCACTTGTCAGGGCGCGTCCACATTACTTGCCAGGGCGCGTCCACATTACATGCCGCGTCCACTTGATGTCAGGCCATGGCCACATGCCAGGCCGCGTCCACATGTCAGGCCGCGCACACTTGTGAGGCCTCGGTCACCTGTCAAGTCGCGCCCGCATGTCAGGTCGCGCCCACATGTCAGGCCTCGGTCACCTGTCAGGCCTCGGCCGCATGTCAGGCCGCGCCCACATGTCAGGCCTCGGTCACCTGTCAGGCCTCGGCCACCTGTCAGGCTGCGCCCACATTTCAGGCCTCGGCCACCTGTCAGGCCGCGCCCATCTGTCCGACCGCGTCCAGAGGAACCCTTGTTGAGGGCGCGCCCTGTTGTAGGAAGAAGACATATTTGACTGATTCTACATAAATATGGTTTACATGAAGATTAGAAGAGCGGGAGGGAACATGAGGCGCCCCCAATTAGCCTATAACTCAAACGTCTGCAGAGTTGAGATCCTTGTTCAACAACAATTGGAAGAATTATCTTCACCATCAGGGTGCGCCTCATCCTCATCTAAGGCGTGGTAGAAGGTACGAGCATCGGCTTCAGCAGCATCGTCTTCCTCGACTCAACCACTTCAGCATCGGCTTTACCATCATCGTCTTCCTCGACTCAGCCTCTTCGGCATCATCTTCCGCGACTCAGCCTCTTCAGCATCGGCTTCGGCAGAATCTTCTTCGTCAACTTAACTCATTCTTCTCAGTGGAATCTTACTCAATTTGACTCGGCTACATTACTCAAAACTCAGTCATACTACATCAAGAAAGTTCTAACAGTCGACGCCACACGGCGCGCCGAGTAAGGAAACTTCTACGTCTTTTACACATACGAAGGACAGTCGTCACAGAGGAATAAACAAGATGGAACGTCGTAGGGAGTAAAGATTATCAAGATCTCGTCGACATCTTCAATGCCACCAAGATCTGGGGGGTAGTTGTTATGCCCAAAATTCAACATGAACTTCATTGATGGGCTAGGCCCGTATAAAAGATGAAGATATGGACTTACGCACTGAAGATTGGGCTCGACAATATGTAGGCACGCCCACATATCTGACCACGTCCGGAAGAATCTCTAATAAGGGCGCGCTTTAGGTGGAGAACTATTTTGGGCCGACATATTCAAGATTGGGCTGGATCACATGATAGGCCGCGCCCACTTGCTAGGGCGCGTCCACATGCTAGGCCGCGCCCACTTGCCAGGACGCGTCCACATGCCAGGCCGCGCCCACTTGTCAGGCCGCGACCACATGTCATGCCGCTCCCAAATGATGTCTGGCTACGCCCACATCCCAGGCCGCGTCCACATGATGTCAGGCCGCGCCCACATGTCAGGCCGTGGCCACATGCCAGGCCGCGTCCACATGATGTCAGGCCGCGCCCACATGTCAGGCCGTGGCCACATGCCAGGCCGCGTCCACATGATGTCAGGCCGCGCCCACATGCCAAGCCGCGTCCACATGTCAGGCCGTGTCCACATATCTGACAGCAACTACATATCTGACCGTACCCAGAAGGACCTCCATGAGGGCGCGCCCTGATTGGAGGGAGAAGACACATCTCAGCTTTATAAGAAAATGATTTATATGAAGACCGACTTCATGGGCCAGGCCCACAAAAGAAGACTTGGTTGGGCCAGAAGAATCAAGATCAACCCGATTTAGAAGTGACCCTGTAGAAAGATAGGGCGCGCCCTATCTTTGGGCGCGCCATCTTGCCGAAGACAGTTCAGTTAGCAATGGTTCAGAAGGACAGAAGGAGATGCTTTTGTTTAGGGGGACGCCCTTAAACATAAGTAAATCCAACTGTTGAATTGTAGAAGGCCCTACCTTGTAGTCTGAGGAGTTGTCCTCCTTGGGAGGTAGAGGTAGAATAGAAGACGCGCCCTAAAAGGCTCTACCTCTGTAGTCTGGCGGGTTGTCCCTGTCGGGGAGTGGAGTAGTGTCCATGCATTTGGGGTAAGCTTTGGGTGCTCGAGAGTCTGCAAGGCCCAAGGCTAGGCCTCATCGTATTGGGCCCCTTTCGGGAGGAAGATTCTAGAATGGGAGGCCCAGTCCACATGGGTCTCTTAGGAGAAAGAACTACGTGCCGGCTTGATCCTCTATAAATAGGGGTACGTAGGCAGATTGTAGGCATCGATCATTCTTGAGAGCTATTCCAGTTAGCAATCTAGAACCCTTTGCTTACAATTGCAGCCGCCTCCATAAAAAACAACCAACCACTTCCTACATTCTCGCCAACAAGAATCTTGATCCACGCCGCGAACCTCATCTTTGTTAACCTACCAGTTTTCTCCGTTAACACAAACATATTAAGCCAACAAATACTCCCCAATCCTCGGATTAGAGGATTAGTTACCCATAACAATTAAAGAAAACACGAATATATATATTACTGAAATCATGTCAAAAGAGTACAAGAGTAAGAAAATACAACTTGACGAAATCTCTCGAACTTGGACTGAATCCCTTCAATCTTTGCTCAAGTTCTCTCAAAAAGCTTTCTCTCTATCTCCGTCTCTCAATACACAATATTCGATATCTCTCTAATAATTCAAAACCCTAATAATAATAATAATGTTTTAATGGTTTCCTCGAAAAACAAATCCGATTTCCTAAAACAAGTTGGATTCTGAAAAGAAATTCGCAGGCTGACTTTCAGGCCTGATTCTGGGCTGCTCTCGTTGGATTTTGACTGCTGGACAACCTGGGACTTGTTGAAAATTCTGATATCTTCGCGTGGGCTGTTGAATCGCCCAATTCTGATGTCCAGAACTCAAGTTATGGCCCAAACAAGATTTGCTTCGCAGGCTGTCCAGAAAATCCAAATTTCCATATGATTTAGCCCAAATAAACTTGATTTACTCCAACTTTAGATATATTTATTTTCCTGCCATTAAATACTTAAAATCAATTAGTAATATCCCGATTATTTACAAAATACTAATATTATGGGAATAAAATCATATAAAAACATATATAAATATATGCTCTATCAAATATCCCCACACTTAATATTTTGCACGTCCTCGGGCAAATAAAATAAATAAAACTAACACCTAATAGATATACCACTTCCGTAGGTGATCACGGTTGCATTTGGCATATGCAACAAGCCCTTTAAACCCCTAGGCAGCCCTAGTGGACGAGTAAGGTCTCGTGAGGGCCTATAGTGAATGTACCCACAAAATTCTTTTCTTTTTTCTCTGCCTTGTCTCAACAATGCAACTAATATGAATGCAAACTAAATGAATATGATATATTCCAATCATGAAAGTATCAACCTTGTCAACATATAATCCTCAGAATATGCAACAATCAAGGAATTCATCTATCTCACATATCAGTCATGCAACTTTTCTACTGCAAGTACGGAGTGAATCGTGTGTGATCAACATGCTCTCTAGTGAAACAAAATAGAGACCAACAAACTTCAACAGAATCTTAGTCATGAGTCGTTAATCAAAATAATGCTTAAACACTTCGTCACATTAGAGCCAACTACAGTTTAGGGTCACCAAGGAACTTCCATGCCTCTCCTCAATATATTCTTTTTTTTTCTTTTTTTTTTAACATCTATTATTTGGTGTGTACATGCTCGGTCTAAGGTTGGGACGCTTCTCAGGGTAAGTGAGTTACGACCACCATAAGACTTCACCAACCAAATTGTTCACATGCGATTTAGGTGGCTTATTTGACCCTGCAATGGTTGAGATCCCTAAGAATTTATGCATTAATACCCATTTAGCGAGTGTTGGGTCAGCAATCCCAAACCATGAAAGGCTTTAGGTTACTAGGCACAAAGTCCCCTCAGACTTAATTACTCGAGTATTAATGAGCCCAACCTAGTCAATTATACCACCATTTTTTTTCGTGAACTTTATTGCTGATATATGTATTTTTTTCTCTTTTTTTTTTTTGTAAAGGCATGTATATCCCAAAGCTCCCCCTCACTGAAGAATTATAGACTCCAAGCTCAAAAGAGAATAGTCAAAATTCTACGTCCGGCTCATAGTTAAGGCTCAAGAAATAAGCTAGTCTAAATCTCGCCTCTAGAACAGTTATTGTGGAATTACAAGTTCCGCACAAGCAATTTCTAAGCATGCAAGACATCACATATGATCAAGATTACTAGCCAAGAAATTATGCAAATAAACTCATCATAGGAAATTGACTTGGTCGACAAACTTTCATGAAATTATGCGAATGCAAACTAAAAAGAAAATAAATTAATAAAAATAAAAATCTAAAAAAAATGCATGCTAAAATAAATAACTATATGCTCTAATTTAAATGCAACTATCATGAATTTAATTGTTTTTGTAATTTTTTTTTTAATATTATTCGTGAGAACACATCCCCACACTTGAATGGTTCATTGTCCTCAATGAATAATATATCATATAAATATAAATAATATCATTATAATAATTATTTATATAAAAGAAAAAAGTTTAAAGAAGACTCCCCTCGTTGATGCCTTTAAATTGAATAAAATGCTGATAATCGTCTTTATGTGATTTGTGAGTAGATGATGACATATAATCTGAGTAGATCAACTGGTTGGGCTGTTACTCTTGTAACCCCTAGATCAGGGGTTCGACTCCCCACTCTAGCAGTTTTTACTTCAACCCAACTGAGCAAGTAGCCAAGTACCACATATTGATGTGCGCGTTTCAAAAAACCTGTACGATGCTTGCTCCTAAAGTAGGATGTGGACTTGGACTGTGGACCGGACCTCCTATACAGGAGGCAGAATCTTTTGCACGGCAGGCAGATAAGACTGCTGCCCGTGCCAACTCTTCTGTCTTTTCTTCAATTTCTATCATCCGGAAACAGCAACCAAAGCTTATTAATTTATGAGCTGTTCTCTACTCTTCTGTCCTTTCTTTCTTTTTTCCTTTTCTTTTCTTTTCTTTCTTTTTTTTTTTTTTTGCAAGGCATGTCTTCCTTTTTCATTTCAAATTACCTGAAACACTTCACAAAATTCATCAAGGCATCACGTGGGAGTAAAAAAAAATAAAAAAAAAAAATTCTAAAGTCCTGAAAAAAATACAAAAAATAACAAATATATATAAAATAATATAATATATTAACTTAAATTAACCAGAGACCTTGGGTTGCCTCCCAAGAAGCGCTTGTTTAACGTCATTAGCTTGACGTAATTACCTCATTCTTTTACGGTGGCTCCTTCAAAACTATCTCAGATGACCCAAGTGTCAAATTTGTCTCCTTCAAATCATTTGTTCGGAACTCCTGATAATTGTTTTCATCAACTTCAACCTCATTCTCGCAAATATCATCAGTAGCTTTCTTCACAAATTCTTCAACAATATCCACAGCAAAACTTTCAGTTTCAAGTGCTGGTGCCTTCATAACTTGATCTAGATCAAACTCAACTTTTTCTTCACCCACATTTAGTGAAAGCTTGCCAGCCTTCACATCAATATTTGCTCCAGCAGTGGCCAAGAATGGTCTTCCCAAAATAAGCGGAATTTCAACATCCTCATTCATCTCCAAAATAACAAAATCACAAGGAATAACAAATTTATCAACATTCACCAAAACATCTTCAAGTACACCCAGTGGATATTTTATAGATCGATCCGCAAGTTGAAGTGATATCTTTGTTTTCTTTAGTTCTCCCAAACCAAGTCTTTTATAGATTGAATATGGCATCAGACTCACACTAGCTCCAAGATCACACAATGCTCTTTTTACTCCGACTTGTCCAATAGTGCAGGGCAAAGAAAAGCTCCCAGGATCCTTGAGCTTAGGAGGAATATTGCGTTGTATAACAGCACTACACTCTTCACTAAGACTGATTGTCTCCACCGCTTCTAACTTCTTGCGATTAGATAATACCTGTTTCATGAATTTCGCATAAAGGGGCATTTGAGCCAAAGCATCAGCAAAAGGAATGCTAATGTGTATCTCCCGAAACATCTTTAAAAATTTCTCATATTGCTTCTCTAACTTCCGGTTTGTCAACCTTTGTGGAAAAGGAATCGGAGGCACGTATTGTTTCACATTAGCTTTCGGTGCAATATCATCTTTTGGCTCATCCACAATCTTTTCAGCAATTTTCACAGTAGTTTGGTATGACTTTCTCTTTTTAGGAGGAAGAGATGCATCATTCAGTTCCGGGGCTCTAACTTCTGGTAATTCTCTGCCACTCCTCAATGTGATAGCCTTGCAGTGTTCTTGGGCATTCACATCTGGTTGACTAGGTAGTGATCCCTGCTCACGAACACCAATCTTATTAGCAATTTGGCCAATCTGCATTTCTAACATCTTCTGTGACGAAGCTATCTGATCAATCCTTGACTCAACTTTCTCGAATTTAGTCTCGATATTAGCAAAAGCCCAGTAGTTCCTTGTATCATCTTGCCGAGTGCAACTTCCCAATCAGCAGGCTCTTTTTTGTCATTAGGTAGAGGTTGAAACTGTTGTTGACTTTGATACTGCTGACGTGGTTGAAAACCAGGAGGCGGATTTTGCTTTGGAGCTGCATATGATGGATTAACAGCATGATTATTGTTGTAGGAAAGATTGTTGTTCGGCCTCTGATTTGGATTGTAATATGAATTATTCTGAACAGGCCATGACTGTCTTCCTTGGATAAAAGATGCTTCGTCCGGAAACTGTTGTGTATAAGAGTGCTGATTAACACTAGGATCCATATATCCTTCTATCGGAGAAGAGATAGCATTGACACTTGCCTTTTGTCCACGGACCTCTTGAGTAAGAGCATCCAATTTTAGAGTGAGCAAGTTCATCATCTCAGTGTCTTGTGCTGATTTCACTGAACTTGTACCACTGGGTGCCCAAGCATAATTATTTGAGGCCAATTCCTCAAGAAGTGCCTTAGCTTGATGAACTGGTGCTTTCTTAAAATTACCTCCAGCTGCAACATCCAAACTCAGCCGAATATCAGAATTTAAAGCTCCATAGAAAGTTCTCAGAACCATCCACTCCTCGTAACCACGATGTGGACATTTTCTCAACAATGCCTTGTACCTCTCCCATGCTTGATACAAGCCTTCACCTGGTTGTGCTTTGAAAGTCAGAATAATTGCTCTCATTTGCTGAGTCTTGTCAGAAGGGTAATATTTGGATAGGAACTCGGTCGAAAGATTATCCCAAGTAGCTAGAGCAGTATCTGACAGCTGTTGAAACCATTCCAAAGCCTTTCCCTTTATTGAATAAGGGAACATGTGGAGACGAATCTGATCTGCTGTGACACCATTAATTCTGAAGGAACCACACATTTGCACGAAACGCTCTAGATGGCGGTGTGGATCCTCTCGTTCAATGTCTCCTTCAAAAGCTGAATTACTCACCATCTGAATAAGACTGGGATTGATGTTATATTGAGCTGCACCAATCTCAGGAGTCTTGTACATGCAATTAGCAGGATTAGGAGTCTCATGATCCTGAATGGATGACTCATCAGGCACAACAATATTGAGATTTCCGTTTGGATTGTTGTTATCATCCATCTTGGTCTCCTCTTCCTTTTTCCTTGCTTCTTTCCTTCTAACTCGAAAAGTGCGCTCAATTTCTGGATCTGGTTCGAAATTTCCAACACTTTTCGATCTTCGCATATATATGGTGCACCTGAAACGAAACACCAATGAGATAGATCTTGGAAACAAATTTAATAAAATCTAAACAATAAGAAATAATTAACCTAAACTTAATATTGCTGCCTTCCCCGGCAGCGGCGCCAATTTGTTGCAGTGAAATTATGTAAAGTTCGTTCTCAGGGAAGGACTGAATACAATATTAAATCAAGTATATTACTCCTTTCTATTTAGAAGTTTAGAGAATAAATTGTGGTTTTTACTATCAACTAAATTAAACTAATAAAGCAATTAAAAGTGTGAATTAACGATGATAAAAAGCAATCCAAGAATCAGGTTTCTTTGCTGGCTACAATGAATGTCAATCAATTGTGATAAACAAGTCTCCACTCTGCTAAAAACAATCCTTCTATTGATTATAATGTTCTCTCCCAAGATACAAAATAATACCTATAACTTAATCTTGAAGTCACTCCCATGATCAATCAAAACCAACTTATAAGCTATCACGAACCAAGGATTTTCTGTTTCACAACTCGCCTAATAATCTCCCGATTAATTAATCAAGTTATGTTTGTCATATCATGTACAAGAAATATAAATCCTCTCCCGATTCATTATAAATCCTACAGATACAATTACAGGTTCGCGACTCCTATAACTGTGTTAAGCGCTCAATGACAGATTAGCATACATAGAGAAACCACAATCTTAGATCAAACAAACATATTAAGCCAACAAATACTCCCCAATCCTCGGATTAGAGGATTAGTTACCCATAACAATTAAAGAAAACACGAATATATATATTACTGAAATCATGTCAAAAGAGTACAAGAGTAAGAAAATACAACTTGACGAAATCTCTCGAACTTGGACTGAATCCCTTCAATCTTTGCTCAAGTTCTCTCAAAAAGCTTTCTCTCTATCTCCGTCTCTCAATACACAATATTCGATATCTCTCTAATAATTCAAAACCCTAATAATAATAATAATGTTTTAATGGTTTCCTCGAAAAACAAATCCGATTTCCTAAAACAAGTTGGATTCTGAAAAGAAATTCGCAGGCTGACTTTCAGGCCTGATTCTGGGCTGCTCTCGTTGGATTTTGACTGCTGGACAACCTGGGACTTGTTGAAAATTCTGATATCTTCGCGTGGGCTGTTGAATCGCCCAATTCTGATGTCCAGAACTCAAGTTATGGCCCAAACAAGATTTGCTTCGCAGGCTGTCCAGAAAATCCAAATTTCCATATGATTTAGCCCAAATAAACTTGATTTACTCCAACTTTAGGAATATTTATTTTCCTGCCATTAAACACTTAAAATCAATTAGTAATATCCCGATTATTTACAAAATACTAATATTATGGGAATAAAATCATATAAAAACATATATAAATATATGCTCTATCAGAACCGCGCTTGTATAATGTCAAACTGCAACCCGCATCGCACCGCGCGGTTTGTTAAAATTTCAACCCGCAACCCACCACGAAAAAGAAAAATGGAATTTTGCGTTGTGGTGTGGAGCGGTGCGGACGGTTTATGTGGGGCGGGCGGTTTGATGAACACCTCTAATTATGTCTATTTATCAAAAATTGCCGAATAGAGCTTCCTACTAAAACTGTTGCTCCATTACTCCTTCCATCCATGTTCACCACCTTCATCTCCACCTCCACTTCCACTATCTTCACCATCTACACCACCACCGGAATCGGGTACAAGAACATATTTACATCTCCATTTTGAAAAAATCAAACATGTTAAGGAATAGTAGTTAGTTTATACTCCATATGTACCCTTTTATGTCAATTTTAACTTTTGACCAGCAATTTGATTATACTTTAACTGAAACTTGCATGTAACATATAATTGTAAGAAATAATAAAAAATATATCATTAGAAGTATTTTTAGTCTATTTTAATATGCAACTTTCAAATTTTAAAAATATTCAATAGATAATTTATAATGTTTAGTTAAAATTGGTCAACTTGACACCTAGAAAATCAAAATTGACAAGTAATTAGGGTCGGAGGACGTACAAATTTTTCTTTGAATATCCCTCATTAATATCTGAAAATGGCGATTCAACTAAATTTTAAACAAGTCCTGAAAATAGAAATGATGAAAATAGATTTAAAAAATTATCGTTAAATTTGTTTGGAAAATAAACATATAAATAGTGACAAAATATATTTTAAAAATGATCACGTAAAAACAGACGGGAAATAGTAGTTTTACCACCAACTCTCTTGCTAATTTTTTAGTCATATAAAAATAGAACATAAATATCAAAATTATCACATCATTCCAGTTACCAGTAATCACATATTTAATTAATTAAAAAAACGATTTAAGAGGTCGCAATATGTGATTACACTTTAATGGAAAGAGCCTATGAATAAAAAAGTATGCATTAATTATTGTGATTTCAAAATTCGCTTGATCACTGAATATAAATTCAAACTCCCACACTTCACGCACACATTTCTGAAAAATTTTAGCGCCAATATATCACACACAAACACACAGTACACAGATTCAGAGATGTCGACGGCGAAAGGAAGCTCGAAGAAGAAGAGAGCGTCGGAAGCCACGGAGCCTTCCAAAGCGAAATCACTCAAACAGCGAGTACTCGTCGACGATGACGACGATGTCTTCGGGCCTGAGTTCTCTAGGTCGGTTCCATTCATCTCTGCCTATAATTTCGAATTTCGTATACATATAAATGTTCGTTATGAGATATTGACGAATTCGATGATTTGATGTGTGTGTGTGTGTGTGAAAATTGCAGTGATATAAAAGGGATAATGACGGCGTTGCAGCAGATCAAAGAGAAAGCGCAGAAAGACGGTCAGAAGAAGAACGAGGAAACTATCTCCAGGTCTCTCTCTCTCTCTCTCTCTCTCTCTCTCTCTCCCTCTCTCTCTGTCTCTCTCTCTCTCTCTCCCTCTCTCTCTGTCTCTCTCATTTCATTTGTTTTTAGGATTGCTTAGATATTAGCAATTTGATTTGTTCGATTCGGACAGTTGAGTATGTTTTGTGTGTTCGCCTGTGTATGTTTGTTTACAGCTTCGGTAGATTATTAATTGTTCTGTTTAAAATTTTTTGAATGAAAATTGAATCTAGTTTTGTGTACATCAGTGTGCTTTTTTCCGATAGTTGCTTTATTATGACTCTGTTAGTTACAAATTTTCTGTCTAAATCTATTGATGTTTACAGCTGTGTGAGTGTGATTTTGTGCACGGATATCCTTGATTAGTGATTCTATTTACGGACTAACAAATCAGAACTAGATCTATAAAATGTTTTATGTGTATGATACACATAAGCTGAATCTATTGGATATTATCGAAATTTGTTCTCGTGTTTCAGTGATTTATTTCTGATAATCTTAGGATTTTATTGAAACTGTTCGCCACGTGCTCAGGAATCAGAAAGACTAATTGACTATATGGAACTGAACCTAGTTTTGTGTGTAGGATTATGATTCGATTCTACTATCTGCACAAGTACGATTAATGATTACTAGTACTCTGTATATTTTGATGTGTATAGCTGTGTGTGATTGTGTATGATTACTAGAATTCTGTATTTTTCAAAAGAAACACCTGTGTGTGTGTGTGTGTGTGTGTCTTGTTCATGAATTTTGTTGATTAATGAACTTTTGTGTGTATCTTTGTTTTTTTTATTTTTGTTATCTACACAAGTATGTGAATCTGCTGGATGCTGGTGGAAGTTGCTCTTCTATTTCAAGAGTTCACTTGTTATTTAGGATGCAATTTTATCTTTTCATAAAATCATCACTGCAAAAATGTATGATTAATCTATTTAGGGTGGTGATCAAACTTGGGTGAATATATCTGATGAACTGCTTACTGACTAATGATATTGTCTTGCTGACAGTGTATCTTTGGATATCAAAGCTAAGATTGATGAACTGAAGTCAAAAATAGAAAAGGAAAGGTGAGAAAGTATTAAAAGATCATGTGCACTCTAGTGAATAATGTGGTTTCACATGTTAGATATCCTATAATCCTAAGAATTTCCTTCTCATGGCAGGCAAAGCTTTGGCAAGGCTCTTTCAAAGAGCTCAAAAGAGGTCTGCAAATGGTGATCGTAGTTTGTATAACCACTCACTTCTTTTGTTAATGTGAAGCTGATTTTAATTGCAGTGTGAAAACTTACTGAAGAGTGAGGCTGCCAAGTTTCAAGCCCTTTGTGATAATTTCAACAAGGAGAAGGCTGCACATGTCCAGGCTCTACAAGGTACATTTTAATAGTTTGGGGTCTAGGTTAGAATAATCATCTATCTCTGCGTAATATCCCTAGAATCTTGTTATGATGTCTACAACCCAGAAAAGAAATGAATGATGAGTTATTGTAACTACAAATCATAAAAACTTGCAATATCTCTGTTAGTAACTTGCTAGCAATATTTCATCAAGGCACTTCCATTATGAATTAGATGATCAAGGATGCAATGCATATTAATATTATTCGATGGTTAACTAGTAGAAGTGAATAGTAGTAGATACCTGTGCCTTCTATGGATATACTGGCCAAATACATGTTTGTGAAACAGGTTATTTGTATATTAGATGCCTTGTTAAATCCCATTATGCCAATTTGTTAGCACAAACACAGTTAAGAATATAGAATAGACCACTCATCCAAGTACCTTGAATGGAACAAGACTTAGTACAACGCGACTATTTTAGTATTCGATGGTTAACTAGTAGGAGTGAACAGTAATAGATACTTGTGCCTTCTATGGATATACTGGTATCGTGTGCCAAATACATGTTAGTGAAACAGGTGTTCGTTTTTAGATGCCTTGTTAGATCCAGTGATGCCAATTTGTTAGCACAAACACAGTTAAGAGTACAGAATAGACCACTCATCCCAGTACCCTGAATGGAACAAGACATGGTACAACGCAACTATTGCAACTATTTTAGTATTCGACGGTTAACTAGTAGAAGTGGATAGTAATAAAAACTTATGCCTTCTGTGGATATACTGGTGTTGCGCTCCAAATGCTTTTTGTATTTTAGATGCCTTGTTAGATCCATTGATGCCAATTTGTTAGCACAAAAACAGTTAAAAATGTAGAATAGACCACCCATCCCAGTAGCCTGAATGGATTAAGACTTGGTATAACACAACTATTTTACTATAGGAACTTCTAAACCTTTTCTTCTTTGGGAAGTATCTTTTCAACTTTTGTTTATGTATTGCAGATACCTTTTCCAAATTTGAAGATGAGAAGGAAAAGCTGTTCATTCGATATGAACAACAGAGTAAGAAGAGTGGCTTCCCTAACTTCATATTAAGAATTACAGTCACTTGATTCTTGAATATGGATTTCAGGAAAGAAGGAAAAGGGTCTGATATCAGAACAGGAGAAAGCATGTGCCAATAGAATTGCTGAACTAGAAGAATCACTCAAAAAGAAGAAGCAGGTAACCGACCTTGCAAAACTTTTTGTGTTCCCCTCCATTTCTCGACAATAACATCATTAAGTAGTCAATTTTCTCTGTTTTGCAGGATGACAAAACATTCAGCATTCTCAGAAAAACTCTAGGTTCCTTTCTCGAACCTGAATCAGATGATGACTTCCCAGCAGATGACTGAAAGCTCCAAGAAGAGGCCAGGAACTTTCTGATTCAAGTGTTTAGGACCAAGTACACCAGACCCTCACACTTTAGATTATGAGTTGTATGTATGTACATAAATAGAAAGAATGCTGGCATTTCTCAATCAAATGAATCCAGAATCAGGTTGGATAACTTTCCATTAATACTGTCTTGCGCAACTAAACCTCTGGAGCTACCACTATATAGCAAGTCTGGCTATCTTTCTGGTCCTTTCTTTTTATTGCACTACTGATGCAATTGCAAACTTTTAGGCCTGCCGATAATATTATAGATTACTGAAGGCTGATTATATTTTTAAGCCCAAGGTTTTAAATGTGTGCAGTGTGCTTGTCCCAGTAGTAGTAGTAATAGTAGTAACTAGCTCTCTTTTACTTTTGAATTAATAAAAACGAAGGTTTTAAATGTGTGCAGTGTGCTTGTCCCAGTAGTAGTAGTAACTAGCTCTCTTTTATTTTTGAACTAATAAAAACGAACATGATGATTCTTGATAAAAATTTCATCATAATTGATATCTGGTCACTAGTCTATTCATATTACATCCTCTATTCCTCTCATTTCTTTATAGTTTTTTTTTGCATTGCTCGACATATATTTTAAGACGCATATATAAAACAGTTTCATAACTTTTTTTTTGAAATTTTTCTTTTCTGTACAAAAATTTAAATAGTAAATATTTATTTAGAAGAAAAAAAATCTAAATAATTTATCAAACTATATTTTATGAGAGCGCTGAACCCCCATCCCCCAATGTATAAACAATTGAGGGCATGGAGGGAGTATCTTTTTGTTTATGAAAGCACAAGGCAGCCTGACAGATGGAAAAAGAAAACAGTTAAATTATAGTACTTGCGAGTCGTCAAGATGTTAATTACTAACATGTTCCTATAGAGTTACAATACTGTGATCCATGGAGGACCAAGATTTCAAATTTATTTGGACTATATCTTTGACTGCAATGCTTTACTGTCCAGCTTCCAAGCTTGTATGCAGAAATAACCATACCATGTTATTCTAACGATTAGAGATTCCATGACGTCGACCATGGGCCTGCTGCACGGAAAGGGGAGGTCGTCTGTTCTGTGCCTTCATCCACAAAAAAGAATAAAAAATAATCAGAAACTCAATCCAAAACCATCAGACTTTTGTGCTTGTTTCAAAGAAGAGTTGCATTACAGACCACAATTTCAGTCAAATGACGACAAGATGCACACTGAACTGCATTTGCTCCGAACTGGTACATCAGCAGAACTTCACACCCACCACATTTTACCTGCCCAACTTGATGAGCTGCCAAAGAAATATTAGATCAATTAATTAAAATATCCTTCAGACCTAACGAAAAGAACCAGTTTAGGTTGGCTTCAGTAGATTGCAGTAATGAAAGGGGGTGTTTGGATGATTGGTGGGAATGGGAATGGGGAATAGGAATGAGGGGTATGGGAATGGGGAATAGGAATGAGGGGTATGGGAATGGAGGGTATGGGAAATGGTAACCCAAGGGGTGTGGAGGTATTGATTTACCCTTTAAGAGGGAATGAGGTTCCCATTCCAAGCAAAAATTTTACTAATCCAAACACAATGTATAGGTATTAGGTTCCGATTCCCGTTAACCGGGCTCATTAACCATCAACCAAACGCCCATAATGTATTATGAACAACTTATATGATTATATCATTATATTGCTCTTTGAACCTCTATAAAAACTATAACTGGGATAATGAGTACTTAGATGTTAGAATAATAGAATTATACATCATATATGCCTCAGTTACTTGCTTAAGGAGATGATAGAGTAGAATTATATATCATATATGCCTCAGTTACTGGGTAATGGAGATGATAAAGTAGTAAGTAACCATGATAGTGGAAATGAATACAGTCCAATACATCACAGAATGTGTTGTTTCCTTGTATTTCCTTTCCATGTGTAAGAGTCCAGCTGGAAATTTGAATGCTATTGTGTTTTTATAAGTTTTGACAATAAAGGTTACAGTATTCCACTAGAACGACAACATGCTATTATTGTCAATGTGCTTTATAGCATTATTGAATCATTTAATTTTCCCACCATATCCTTAATTTCAAGTATAATGTGTGCTTCTCCATTCTAAATAATTATTATGGACAACATTGATATGTTATCATCAATTTATTTGAGTAGACAACATCATAGTGAAGGGTGAATGAGGTGGTTGTAAAGTATTTCTGATGATATTTCTTTCACAAAAGAAAACAACAATATTAATCTCAATAATAAACTTTTTGATGATCTAATAAATGATTCCTCCCACTTATCGCTCCTACAAAAATTTCCTAGAATGAATTAAATACTAACAGAGAACTCCTGCCTATATGATTAGAAAATGACTATCACACGTTACAGATAAACATTATATCTAAGTGATCCGGAATATCTATATATTAAATTCCAAGAATTGGCTTTCCGGGGTCATATTCACTTGGTTGATCCATATCTCATGGATTTATCTTGCATCCCAATGTATTGTTTACAATCTTTAATTAGTTTGCTTAATCCTTTGAAGACAACAATAAAGAAATGAACGGAGTGAAGCTGAGCCAAAATGTGACTGCTAATCCCTAGCCAAATCTGGAAACCGCCAAATTGAAAAGAGATCTTATTCCACACATTGGAAGAGCAGAAAATATGCACTTGTACAGTAAACAATTTACAACCACTCACAGACAGACAGTTAACAGACCTCTCCCTGTTATTATTGAAGTAAATACTCCCTTTGTCCCTTTTTAGTTGTCATTTTAACTTTTTGCACATAATTTAGTGCGGTTAAAAAAGATACTTTCACTCATTATTTTTTGAATTTTCTTTATTTGAATAAAAATATAGACTATAAAGTTTAATTCAGAAAAAGAGATTAATAAAAATAATCAGCGGAAATATCTTTTTAGTCACCTTAAATTACATGCAAAAAGTCAAAGTGACAACTAAAAAGGGGCCGAGGGAGTAATAAAATTTAACAATAACAGGTCAAACTATGTGCCAACTAATCAATGCAGTATTACGGCAAAACTATAATTTAACAAAAAACATGGATATAATAACAGGTCAAAAGACATTTGTTTGCCAATAACATTTCAGATCAGATCCCTGACACAAAATTTGGTCTGTGAAGATGTGGATGTCATAGATGCAGACAGAATGTCCAGTAATATTAAGATGTTCCTATCAAGATGTAAATTACTTAGATGCATATCTAACAGTAATATATTAATCCACGGTTATGAACGACTTGAATATTGTCAGTCCCATCATTAAGACCTTTCAGAAGATGACATATGTTTCAGTAAACAGGAAGGGGTACCTTCTAGAACAAGGTTGACAGTCTGACAGCATGAACATTTTACATATTTAGCTCCTCTTGTATAGCTAAGCAAGCGGCGACAGGAACCACACACCATTTGACCCATTTCTGCCAAAGAAGAAAATTGCATTCAGAGAAATAGTGTTGGTGAAAATAAAGAGTCAGTTATCGAACTGAATGATAGAAAAAAAAAATTGCACTTACAGATGCAGATGTGGAATGTTCGGTTAGGCAAGAATTATCATATGCAATGTGTGAAATCACAAGTGTAGAAGTAAGATTTTGACAAGTAATTACCAGAAGACTACAGAAGAAAATATAGTACATTTTAACCACGTGGTTGAGAATCATGCAGGACAAAAGTTTCACCAAGTGAAGACAGCATAAAGAATTACATATTATCTAAGCATATTGTTAAGGCATCATTTAAGGGAAACCAACTTTTTTTTATATTCTTTATGGGCCTAGAATTTTATTGACAGGATAACACAGATCATACTGAAAAGCCTACAACTGTGAACATGTGTTGCCAATGATCTGCAAGATTACGATCATCAGATATTTTATCATTTTAAAAAAAAGTGAATTAAAAAATCAGTATCTTACAAGATCCGGAGGGCACAATACTGATTGCCCATAAATAAATTTTTTCCTTATACAACAGATTCCAATTCATAAAAATGTTAATCATAATTTAAATTTCTATTTGCATCCAGCAGATCCAACATGTTGGTAATTGGGGTCAACTAAATTCATACCACTAGGAGCTTACAGTAACGACACTCCAAGGAACAAAACAGTGGGTATTAAGGATGCCTTTTTCTGAAATCAGTAAAGCTACATGTAAAAAGAAGACAGATAAACAATAAACAAGATAATAGCATGTTGAAAAAGCAATTGAAATAGTCAAAGGAGTTACATGTTATCGGCTAATATGATTAACGCAAGCGTGCAACAAATAATATATAGACTACATCTTAGACCACTTCCAACTCTAGAAGTTATAATTCTTGAGATTTTAAAAAATGCAGGAAAAAATAAAACATGAAGTGAAATAATTAAAGTAAAAGCCAATATAATTTACCTGAATGATTTCCAGATGGTGGTGGTCTCCTAGCAGATGTTGACATAGGATTTACCGGCATTGGAGGTCGTATTTGAGGTGAAGGTGGGGGCATGCAATTTGATCCTGGATGAGGCCTTTCTTCTTTGACTTCTTGTTGACGGTGTCCCACTTTTGATTGTTGACACAGGGAATTTGACATGCTCTGAGGCCTTTCTTCTCCAATTTCTTGTTGTATACTATCTAGTTTAGGTGGTGGAGGGCCTAAATGTAATCCACGCGAAGGCCCTTCACCTTTTATTGCTTGATTCTCGCTCCCAGATTTACTTTGTGGAGGGGGCATGAGGTTCCACCCAGGTGGTGGCCCTTCATCTATGATATCTTGTTTTTCAATCTTGATTTCCAATTTTGCTGAAGACGTTGATGACAGTGATGCCCCATCTTTAATGTCTTGATGTTCACAGCTAATTATATCCTTGTCTATAGAATACCACCCGGGCGGAGCCCTTTCTTCGTCTGCACCTTCTAAGATATCTTGTTTTTCAAGCTCAATTTCGGTTTTTGCTGGAGACGTCCTAACACGTGTTTCCCCTTCTTTGGTGTCTTTATGTTCACTGTTGAATTTATTTTTCTCTGTTGAATTCCACCCAGGAGGAGGCTCTTCCTCATCTGCAACCTCTTGTTCGCTCTTTCTATCTGTATCTGAACGGTAATTGATTTCAGATTTCCTGGTTTGAAGCATAAGCTAATTACATATACCCCACAAGAACAAACTGCTGCATCTAGACAATTTGCTTATTTGATCATATGTTGGCAAATCATTTAATCATGTCTTCATTTTTCAAGTTTATTTTAATCAGGTTAAAAATGTACTAACCAATAACTTTATGTAATTTACCTGCACATAATGATCTGATCAAATCTATTCCAGAGATTAGGTTTCATGTTCACAAATGCTAGTTAACAAGGTTTTATAATTGCTCAGAGTTGATATGTTTACAGACACAGTCACACAGAGTAATGAGCTTAAAGTCACTGCTTTAGTTTAGGTATATTAAACCATATTAAGTAATTTTAGTATTTTACCCTAACATTGATACTTCCCAGCAAATTCTTAATTTTACTCCATTCTATATTTATTACTAAAACACCTGCAATGTCCAAAATATTTACTAGTTAAAACACTTAAAAGTTCAAATAGGTTTCCTTCTTACAGGTCTTGGTGTCCAGGATTAAAAAATATATCATCTTTTCACATTTCAAAGTTGTAGATATTATCCTAATAAGAAGTTTAACATTAGTAATGGTACGCCATACAGACTTGGAGGCTTTAATAATTCATGCTCAGAGAGGAACAAAACAGAAATAAAAACAAAGAGAGCCCTTGGGTCTGGCATTTCCATCACTAAACAAGTTTCCTTCTTGGGTATATAGGATACTCGATTCAGGTAATATAATGTAAGCCTAGCTCATTGAAACTCCGTCATAACGAAAGTAGTAAGCTACATATTGGAATCAAATCATTACTGATGCCATGAATATTTTCTTATTGTGTCAAATCTGAACACTGTTCGTGTATTTCATAAATCTTAAAGCTTTATTTCATTCTACTCAGGGGACATAAAACATTTTAAACTTATAGGCACCATAACATATGTTTGAGGCTTAAATTGACAACCACTTAGATTAAACCAAAACACAGCACTTGAAAATTCAATAGTACCATAACCTTTCAATTATGAAACTTTCGTCCTATGGCCAGTCAATAATCTTCCTATAATTTTTCCTTAACTATGGGGATGGATCATGGTTACGAGGAACGCAAAACATTCCAGAAAATCAAGAACAAAATCGTCCGTCCCGGAACACGGTTCGATTCCATACCAAATCGCTGTGATTCACGTTCAATTCGTCAGTTCCGGCGATCCACAGAAACTCCAGCGACTTAGTCTTTCAAGAAGAAAAAATCAAGAAAAAAGAAGAAGAGGTAAATAGAAGGCTTAAATATTTATAGAGAAAAGGAAAAACAAAAGAAAGAAGATGCAGAATGCTTGGAGAAGAGGAGAAAACGAAGAAGACGATGCCTCGATTATTGTAGAAGGAGTAAAAGATAGCTGTTACTAATATGTGCAACAATGACTGTCTTGTTTTACTACTGTTTACCGTCATCACTAATGACTAACGCTGCTGATCAGAATGTAATTAAACTTTTATAGGATATATGTAACTGTTCCTTTTTACTTCTATTTTTATACGTATACCAACTTAACAAAGTTTAAATAAAATTTTAACATGTTTATATTTTATAAAATTAATTTATTAATATTTTCTACTTGAATGAGTTGTTTAATACTCCTTCTCTTAGGTTGCACTTTGATTTTCAACACACGTTTTTTGGTGTTTTGAACGATAGTTTAAATTATTATTCTTAACTTCTTTTCTAAATAAAAATATAAAAACCAAAATTTTAGTTCATAAAAATTTAATATAAAATAAACAATTTTATTATGCAGGTAAAATATCTAATGTTAGAAGCCAAAACTCAAAATATCAAGTAAAAAATTTCAAAATCTTTGTTGATTAAATGTCTTTGACTTACCAAACACTCTTACATGTAATACTTACTCAATTTTATTTACCCCTTTTTGTACTCATGATTGGACTAAAAGCCATTCTAATAGATAGATAGATACAGAATTCACCTAGTTAACTAATTACTAACAACCTGAGGTTAAAATGAAAACATTAGAAAGATTTTAATAAGGGAACCAAAAATTCTCTATTTCGTCAAAAAGAATTTTAACTTTTGGTTTGCAATAAGTGTGGATCTTAATTTCAGTGGAGTAAACACTAAAACATGGATCTTCTTGGGTGAGTTCCAATAGTGTGAAGGTTCTGCTGTGCAAAATGGTATTAATAGAAAGCATGCACAAGATCCCAGTAGGTGACAGAAGATATTACAGAATGTCAGGATGGAGTGTCATAGGGCCATATGTTTTTCCACTTGAGTGTCTTGAAGCATCTTTACAAAATAGGTATTTTCTATATTTTTTACATAAAAGAATAAAATATTACAGAATTTCTAGAAATTAACTGAAGAGAAAAACAGTGAAACAATTTTTGATTGTACAAGAGGACTAAAATTAACATTAGATTTTGCTGATTTAATGGTAGCCAGATTGTATGAGTAAGAGGATTGAAATAATAATAGATTTTGGCTGATTTAATGGGAGCCAGAAGCTTTATGCAACATACTTTTTGGTTACTAAACAAAACCGACATAGAACATGTAACAGTTCAAAAGATAGTAAAGGGAAATGCATGCATTATACAGAAGGATTTTGGAAAAGGACCTGAAAGTTGCAATGGTGATGGCGGCACCATTGGAGAGGTCACTTGAGGCTGTGGTAGAAGTATAGAATTTAACCCTGGTTGCGCTTCTTCGGTATCTTGTTTATATTCCACTATAGGTTGTAGCAGATCAATGGAACTCTTCCCATGCTGGATCCCAATTTCTTTAGCTTTTAGAGCTTCTAACTCACTCCTTGTTCTGATTTGCGGTGAATGCACAGAATGGGACCCAAGTTCACTGCCTACTTTGCTTTCTTGTTTTTCAGCCATCATATTTTGTTGTGCTGGCAGCACTGAAGGCCACCCAGGTGGAGGTCCTTCTTCAATGTCATCATGGTGGGACCCTATTTCTGGTTCTTGAAGGGAAACAAAATGCCAATCAGGTGGCTGTTCTGCTTCCTTGATGTCTTTATTTTCATGTTCCGTTAGTTGTTCTGGTTTTGGCTTGAAGTCCCACCCAGGCGGTGGCCCTTCTTCATCATCATCCATATTTTCATCCCCCTTGTTACTTTGTAGCTGAGGAATAAAATTCCACCCAGGTGGCGGCCCATCTTCTTCTTCTTCATCTTGGACCTCTAATTGTTCAATCCCCATATGGATATCTGTGTGACATCAATTATACGTTGCAAATTGTTGGCACTTGAATAGAAAGGGGAAAAAACAAAGCACTGGAATAACTGTCTATTTCCCTAGTGGAGGCCATTATTTAATTCAACGAGTTACTGTAAAAGATGTTATAGTTATCGAGTCCACAATCATTACTTTACTTACTAGGACTGATCAAGCAATGAATTGTAATACCCCTCTGTGTATAGTCTCAACTCAATTTCATCAATTATACAAAAATAAACAACACATGGCCAATCAAAAACATTAAAGAAAACCATATCAATCACCCAATCAGATCACAGCATCGAAAGGCACAAAGAATCAAAAAGTTAACATTGTAAAGTTTCAATTTTTATTCATAATCTCAGAAACCCACCCACACAGAGAGAGAGAGTTGTTATTAGTACAAAAGAACAAAAGGGGTTCTTGATAACAAGGAAACCCACATGGGAATGTGATGCTATCATCATAGGACTAGTTAAAACACAACTAAAAGGACTGCAAATTGATAAAAACAAATGTAAACAAATATATACAAATATATGAATATAACGAGCAGGTACCTGCAGGAGAAAAAGGAAGACAAGGGGTAGGAGGAGTAGGAGGACGTGGTTCAGCTTCCACCATTTCCCAATCACCATGTATTTCTCCTTCTTCCACCATTTTTACTTGCTGCTGCTACTTCCGACAACCTTTCTTCTTAAACTGACTGTGCCACACTGCCACTGATGAGACAATTATTGATTAAAGAAATTTTAACATACCCAGGCCCAATGATATATATTACGGGCCCTATGTTGATTTCAGGATCCTAAAGTTTTAGGACGGTTTGTTTCGGATAAGATCGTCTCCAGCAGTTTAGCTATATGGTGTTCTAAACTATCAATATAAGAAATATGACATAAAACACAACTCTGCTGCAGAGTCCTAGTCATTTCTTAAAAAGTTAGGATGCTCATTTCATTCCTCGTTTTTAAGGATTGTGGAACCATTCCTCATACTATTTTTAGAAATAAAATATCCACTTCTCTCCTTTTTCCCACTCTTTCCCTCCTTTCTCTCTCCTACTTACAAGTTGAATATAATATTATAATAATAATAGGGAATAGAAATAGGGAATGTTGCTGGAGTTCCCATTCAATAAAATGTAGTAATCCCTTAAAAATGCATATTTTGTTATATATTTAAGGAATATCTTCTATTTTTCTTGACCCGTTTGTGTAAATAAGTAGAAATACTTTTACGAAACTAAGAATACTAACATTTCTTTCACAGCTTCTGCTTCTTTTCCAAATACTTTGTTAACTTATTTACGTACTTCTCACTTCTACTCCACTTCTTTAATTTAAGTAAGAAGTCGCTTCTTTCGAGTTAACCGAAATGGCCCCTTAGTCAACAAAGTTTCTAAGAAAGGGGAAAAAAGGGAAATGTTAGGGATCTTCGATTCTTATTTTTTATTTTTTTCACAAGATACATTCTCGTATGATAAATTGTATCGGTATACAATAGCCGCTGTTAGGAGTTCCTTTCGTTCATAATTTATCATCTAACCCTCAGATATGCAAGATGACCGGGGACACTTAGACAATAAAATTTTAAGTTCGATAAGAAAGTACTCATAATAGGTCCCACTATCATTTTTTTTTTCCACTCACGTACCCTAAAAAATTACAATACAAATAAAAACAACATTATAAGTTCATACAGACAATTGAATAATAAAACTATCTAAAAACGAAAAAGAAAAAAGTCTACAAACT
Organism: Daucus carota subsp. sativus; assembly: GCF_001625215.2. NCBI lineage: Eukaryota > Viridiplantae > Streptophyta > Magnoliopsida > Apiales > Apiaceae > Daucus > Daucus carota. The sequence goes on along the minus strand of NC_030388.2, from coordinate 16,889,200 downwards.
CATAATTAAAAAGAAAAAAGATATGAATATAATATATTTTTAAAAACATACGGAAAGTAAAATAAAAACTAATGAAAAACATATCATTAATAAAATGACTTAATTACCAAAAAAACTATACAACTATCATGTTTTTTTCAATTTAACCATAATAGTATATTTATTGCAGGATAATGCAAGTAACTTTAAAAAATTATATTCAAAAAACCCACTCTCACTAATCCATAACTACGGTTAAGTTAAAAATGAGATATCACATATATTGTCAAGTTATTAATTATTAAATTAATTAGTATATGAAATTTATTAATTTTTTTACTATCCAATTAAAAGGTCAAAATCCTAATTCATATTTTACACAAATATAGAGCGAATCATAATTTATGTCCGAAGGTATAGGACAATGTTAGCAAGATTTTTTTGGAAACACAATCAGCCTACTAGATACCTGTGTATCGATAATTTTTCATGTGATTTAAATAATTGTATCGAATTTATAAATTTATTCAAACTCTTGATCGCTCTATGAATCGGTGTTACTAATTTTGTCGACATATTACTTACAACATGGATATGATAAATGTGTTTTGTTCGGGTTCAAACTACACAAGCACATATAATATATATGGTATTTTGAGATTTCTACATGATTTTTAATAAATATTATATATTTTTTTATGCATTTTGGTAGTAATTGTTTGGACAATAAAATTTTATTGAATTAGTATTCATCAAAAAAAAAAACAAACGATTCAAATGCTATGATTTTCGATAATAAATATAATTTTTCAACAATATTAATATATATACATATATATATGAGTTGAGTTCTAGAGAGACCCTACTAATCAAGAGACTTGAGAGACTACAATCTAGACCGTTGATTAAATATAATCTTTAAATAATTGATTATACATGAAATAATGGCATCATTGTAAATAAATTGAAAAAACAGTGGCATATTACCTTCTCTGATGTATGAATACGTTGTGTATATTTTCACATATACGGCAACAACTTTAATTTAGGGAACTTCTGTCATCAAGAATATTTGTATTTTTGGTAAGAAAATCAAGCCATCAATTATCATATAATACCTTACAATATACATATCATATTAACAAACTGATGTTATGGAGATTCATCGATTAACCTAGGAGCTACAGAAAGAAGAGGAGATAACGAGGTTCTAAAGTTTTATTATATAATTCTTTGTGTTCTCTATGTATGTTCATAACGGTAATAAACATTAAATTCTCTTATGTGTTTGTACACGATTCTAAACTGTGTTCTTCTTGCGGATATATTGTTGCTTCTTGTTATAGATTGTATTCTATGATAAAATGCATTAGTATGGAGTTCTAGGGGTTCTCGATATGTTTAGATTATTCTTGATTGAAGTGTTCTAGGTTTATGATTAAATTTTTTGTTTAAATAGTTGATGACTATATCTTGTTAGTATTTGGTGTTTCTTTGTTAATTTCCTTTATATATTTGATTAAGGTTATTTGGGATTTAAATTTCTTGTTTTCACTTAGAGCTTCTTGTTTAATTCTTCTATATATTTTTATGATATAGGACACTTACCTGCATCTTATATGTGTTTACGAATACAAGATTAAATAAAGATTCTGTATAGTACATAAATTTCTAATTGTTTTTATCCAAGATATATTCGTTTATGATCAGCATACATTGATTAATTAAAAAATTGATATGAAACACTAACACGAATCTAGTATGTGTTCCCAGGAGTATTATGTATACTCATTGAAACCAAGATCTATAAAGAATAAAATGAAGAGATAAACATTAGTAAAGTTTTGGTGAAAGATTCTTTACATTGTCTTTGCCGCAACTTGAGATGTAGGAGTGAGGCTTGTCTCCATTCGTAATGGCAAAAGGGACCGAAATGTTTGATCCTCTGTCTCAGCATGTTTTGTTCAGATTTTTTGCTAGGTATGTTTTATTCAGATTATGCTCCTTATCTATTGTTCATATATTTGTGTTTCTCTGTATTTTACTTTCGTTCTATTAGTGTTCCTTTGTGTTTCTCTGTGTTGTAGTGATATAAATTTTCCGATAATTCGGTTTTTGGCTTTGGTATCTAGTAGCATATTGATCTTAGAAATTATATCAATTTATATGAATTGCTTAAAGTCATAGTTATTATGTCTTGATAGATGCAAATTTGGTGGTGCTGAAATCCAACACATTGCAACAAAAGATGACATAGTGAAGCAACTCAAGTATAAAGCTAACAAGTTGCAGAATATTAAAAATTGAGAAAATATCCTCATCATCCACCACAATGTGAAAGCAAGACAGAGGAGGTACTACGAGTAGCAAGTTTCAAATGTCTGCCTTTTTTTTTGTGATAGTTGCAATGTATTGTGCTGATAATATGGCGGCCAATAACATGTATATCATTTAGTTCAAGGGAATTAAGAGTTGGTTGAACAAGTTACATTCTGCTTGTGAATTATGACCACCGTTAAGAAGAAAAAGTCTGATCTGTGTAAGAAAGTCATGTCGACTATCTCTGTTAGACAGTGTAAGCATGGCGCTGAAAGAATGGTGTTTTCATCAGTTTTAAAGATAATGCAAGTGTTTTTGTGAATCAAAGTCTGCTATTTCTGAAAAAATTGGGTTGAGTGTTTGAATTTATGGCCTACAATTTCCAGTGCATTGTTTTTCTTTATAATCTCTGTTATTAGAATTCTCTAATTTATCAGTTAGCAGTTTATATTCATTATGATGTAATGTGAAAATGATCTAGTGAATTTTAATTTTTTTTATCGACTAAACTATAATTTTTGAATATTAATTTTTTTATCGGCTAAATTATAACTTTTGAATATTAATATTTTAATTTTTTTAACAAGATCTTTTCTTTTAAGGTGTTCATTAGAAACACAATAAATTTTCTCTTTGTTGATCAAATCTGACAATTTATAATTGGGAGATTCTTTAAGGTGTTCATGGAGCTAAATGAACACTTAAAACTTAAAAGAATCTTAAATATTTTTAATATACTATTTAATATACTATTTAATACAAAATACATATTATTTTTAATATATTATTCCTTAAGGTGTTCATGGAGCTAAATGAACACTTAAAATTTAAAAAAATCTTAAATATTTCTAATATACTATTTAATACAAAATACATATTATTTTTAATATATTATTCCTTAAGGTGTTCATGGAGCTAAATGAACACTTAAAACTTAAGAGAATCTCAAATATTTCATGGAGCTTAGCAAGATTTTTGATATATTATTTAACACAAAAATATAAAATTTAATGATTTTATTAAAACTATAATAAGAGATCTATTAACAATATAAGATTTAATACATTTTTAATATATAATTAATTAATTTGAATATTTATTAAAATATTAATTTATGAGAGATTAATTAAATATTTATTGAAATTTTTTTAAAAAAATTTTGTAACATCAATATCTAAAATTCTAAAAAATATATTATCTACTTTTAACAGATGGTAAAGGGACATTATTGATTTTATTATATATTTGAAAATTATTAAAAATAAGATTCAACTTAAATTAAATGAAAATGTGTATTTCTTAACATTCTCTTCACGAACACCTTAAAAAATCTCCCAATAATATCTTCCCATCTTCAACCATCTTAATAAAACATATTTGAACGTGAAATTTTTATCCTGTATCTAAGGAACACCTTAAAGAATTTTGTGAAAATAAGTTAGTAATGTAATATAAGAAAGGTATAAATTATTAAATAAAATATACTCTAACGGTAACAAACGAATGAGATTTTCTACTTTAAGTAATAAATATAGGAGATTTTGTGCATAATAAAAATATAACCTTTTTGATATTATTGTAATTTTAAATTTTTATTTGAATTTTAAAATATAATTATTCTTATCACTGACATGAACACGTTATGGGATCTCCATATAAATTAAAACATTAAATCTTTAATAGCAACTTTTTCAAAACTCTTTTCATCTTTCCGAAAAGTCTAGATAAGTTTTCTCACATTTTTAATAATAACAAATTTATGAGAGATTAATTTGAATCTCTATTGAAATATTTATTTATTCACCTTTTAGGTCAATATCTAATTTTTTTTAAAAAAATATTGCCTACTTTTAACTGATGGTAAAAGGACATTATTGATTTTATTATGCATTTGAAAATGATTAAAAGTAGGAATTGAGATTGAATTAAACGAAAATTTGTAATTCTTAACACTCCCTTTTATGAACACCTTAAGGAATCTGCTCATCATATCCCACCTTAAGGAAAGGAACACCTTAAAAAACTTGTGAAATTAAGTTAATTATTTAATATAAAAAAGTATAAATTAGTCAGTAAAATATAATAATAAATACAAGAGATTTTGCAGATATTACAAGTAGAACCTCATCGATTTCATTGCAGTTTTCTTAAACATTAAAATTTATTTATTCTTATAACTGTCATGAACACGTTATGGAATCTCTATATAAAATATTCATTATTAAAGAGTATTCAACTAATATTAGTTGAACACAATAAATTATTTTGGATACTCATATGTGTTCTCGTGTGTGTTCAGTATTAGTTTACAATTAATACATATAATTATATAATAAATCATAAAATGCCTATATGATCAAAACTTATACTAGATACATGTAGATATTTTTTATTTTATTTTTTTTTGTCATAAAACGGTTGTATTATACCAAGATTGGAAATTACAAAATCCGGATGGACAGAGTTTCCTTCATTCAAGAAGGTATATCATCTAACCGAAAGTATGTAAATACTCCGGATGCTTAGATAACATAGCCTTTCAAGTCAGAAGAGATACCCACAAAAAAAGAGCCTCGTTAAAACCCTCAAGAGTAAAACCCTGTGGGAAAAAAACTCAAGAGGGAAAAAGAGTGCCTTACAAAATTACATCAATTACAAAACAGACTAAAAATGTCTTCTTTATTCTCTGCTATCAATGTTTATAGCTCAAAATGTCTTGTACACCAGGGTTCGCATCTTCTCGGAAGCAGCCTTCATAAGTAAATTCATAAAATCTCTTTTAATCATCCTGAAAATAAGACAAAATCGAATAAAAGAAATACGAGTAAATTTGAATTTTTTTAAAATAAACACACATCGGAATGAGAATTGGTCGCGTTGTTCATTGTTGAAGACTCAATATAATTGAAGAAAAAAAAAGATGTTACATGTGTTATCTTAACAATGAAATTAATAACATTTAATAATATTTATATGGATAGTGCTCATATATGGAAACTGAAATGTGAGCGTGAAAGATGTAGAAATCTTTGACGCAATCTTTTAAGATAAGGAAATGTTGTGATTTTATACTGATTGAATACAATTAATGTGCTACAAAAATTATACAATCATTTTGTCCATATACTACCCTTACTGTGAATCTTAATAGATAATGCTGATTTTATTTGATTAATAATGACCACAAGATCAAAAATTATCCAATGGTTAGATGTTAGGTCTCCCTGGTCTCTCCCTAAACCCCAGTCTCTTTTGAACCTCCCCCTATATATATATATATATATATATATATATATATATATATATATATATATATATATATATATATATATATATATATATATATATATATATATAGACACACACACACACACACACATATATATATATATAATTTTTAAAATAAGTGTAAATTCTTACCAATCAAAAAAACTAAACTAAACTAAATTAATTATTTAGTCGACAATAATTGAAAATTATATTATGACGAACCCTGATAATTTAAATAAAAACTGCTTGTTTGGTCTGTATATAATGAATTATGTAAATATTTAAACTAAAATTATAAGAAAAATGTTATTTTAGTAATGTTGAGTAAGACATCCAAACTATGGTTAAAATTGGGTTCTCTCAAATATGTTTTCTATTAGTTAGTTGCATTTTTCTGCAACAAAATTAGTCTTATGGTTAAAATGAAAAAAATCATAAAAGTGTAATAGTTTTTTCGGTAATTAAATCTTAATAAATTCTACACCAAAGAGATAGCGAGATCTTTTTGGTTATATACCTAATAAAATAATACATAATAAAATATATCCCAACAAAATTTAAAATATAATTGAAAATTGAAAACATAGCTAAGAAAAGACAGAATCTTGGCAAACAAATGTATCACTATATAAATTTGGTATACACCAATCAACCAATCAACCATTAATGACGTAATAATACCCCATTAAGGCGTAATAAAGCCATCATATATGGCCCTCATGAATTACGTGGAATTCAGGTACCAATATCTTGTGTTTCGTACTTGGAAGAGTTGTGCAGGAGTGCCGACAAAAACGTATGTTTTAGATTTGTTAAACGATCCGCGAACAAGGTTGCTCGATTTCTAGCGAGAAATCATTGTTCAGGGGCTGATCGTATTTGGCGAGTGGGAGATGTCCACTCCGAATTTATTCATGTAATGTTGGATGACTTGCGGCTTTAATAAAATCATTTCATTTTCTGGCAAAAAAAATCAGCAATAAAATTTCTATCAATTAATCTTCTAAGGAAAACACAGAAATTCAAATTAAAACATGTAGAGAAAATTCAAATTCCAAAGATAAACAAATTTAAGGACAGTCAACTTGACATTCAAAAATAACTAAAATTAAGATCTACATTACTACTATTAAAACCAAATAAAATCCAAAATTACAAATCTAAAACTAAAATCATGCAATAAAATTAGACAATCAGGATTATCTAATTTAACAACACGCACTAATTAAGTCACCGCTACACCATCTCCACCACCACTGTTTAAGAGCTGCAAACAATCATCATGGATGCTAACGAAAAACTAAATATCGAAAATGAGGATACATAACAAATAAAACGTAACTAATCATATAATATAAGACTGATTACACATATCCAATCATCTCAAATTTGGACAAAAAAATATTTTAAAAAAGACGAAATAGGATACGAAACAACCCATAACATGATGGATTCAAGCACACAATTATACCTAATCGTGAAAAAATGAAATATGAACCACGCCACAATAATATATATAGTAAGTCAATAAATAATCGTATAATCATAATCATGTAGTTTTATGTTTTAGAAAGATCACACCTGTTTTTTCTATTTTTTTTAAATGTATTTTCACATAATCATGATAGTGCTCTCAGTCTTGAACATGCGTATCTCATCTCAAACATTCTTGTGGCACAATATGTTTTCTCAACTTCTTCAAAACATATAATATTTGTGTCAACATGTTAACGTATTTAATCAGGTCTCCACATTCGGTTGTTACAAGTATTGTGTTTCTGTGTGTGAGAGAGATATTTGAGAGGGAAACAGAGGGACGAAGGGGAGAAATGTTATAATCTTAAATGCGTTTGTTCATGAGATATGTATGTTAACAGTATTTTTAACGGAAGAATCTTTGATTCTTGGCATCAAGTATAACAAATTATTTTTTCAATAACCGTAATGCATAATATAACGTTTTTATCGGAATACTAACTCATTTCTAGTTATATTAACGAATAATTATAATTATACCAATCTTTTACAAATTATTTACAAAACTATTGTCAAGTTATTTTTTTTTAAATACAAATTTTTTCAAATTGTTTACAAAAATACGACTTGCAACCTCTGCAACCTCATTTGCAACATCAGTTTGCAACTGTTGCAAAATGACGTTGCAAACGAAGTTGCATAAGTTGCAAATGAAATTTCTCATTTGCAACTGTTGCAAATGGCGTTGCAAACGAGGTTGCAGAAGTTGCAATTCGTATTTGTTACAGAAGTTGCAAATTAATTCCTCATTTGCAACTATTTGTAACTGTCGCAAAATGTTGTTGCAAATGAGGTTGCAAGTAGTGTTTTTGTAAATCATTTATAAAAATTGGTATTTTTAAAATATTGAAAGTTTGCAACAGTATTCTTGTAAAAAAATTTAAGAAGTTAGGCATTTATGCAAAAGGCCCTTATATTTATTAGTCAATTTTTATATAAATACTCGAAGAAAGATTACAGTTTAATATATTACAAAGATAATATATCTCATTCTATATATAATTAATCGTAATATTTTTTTCACAAATCCATACTTTTCAGTATTATTTGGTAACTGAATATTATAAATATATTTTAATTATGTTTGTTTGTTTTCTAGAAAAATTTAAGTTTTTGAAAATATTCTTAAAATATAATTTTCTTAAACATAAATCTTGGGAAAATATTTTATCATATTGTTGAATAAATTATGAGAAATTAATAAAAATTTATATAGTCCTTTACGACCTTCTGCAATTTTCTTTAATAATAGTTATAGAATAACAAATATAAATTAAAGATAACAGAGATGATTTTAAATGATATCATATTTATTTGACAAAAGAATATTACACAAATTAATATTAAAAATTAATTTTGTAAAGTATAGGAAAACATGCATATAGATTGAAAATATCATTTTATTCGAAAATCTGGATATAAATTTTAAAATACTCCCTCCGTTTCTTTCATTCTTTTTCCCCTTTTTTATGATTCAACATGAATTTTAATATGCATATAAAATACAATTTTTTTTAATTTATTTTGAAACTTAATTTTTATTCAAAAATACTCCTTAAAAAATAATATTAAAAATTATAAGAATCCTAAAAGAGAGAAAATATGCCGAATTAGCAAATATTAATAACCTGGGCGAAGGAAGACGGCCAAACGTGTTACGAGAGAGTGTTGATGCTAGAGAACATTTGCAAACCATTTGAAAATGAGAAGAATAAACGAAACCCTAATCACAAATGCGCGTAATTACATAACCCAAAGATGTTATCGCGCAAATAGAGTGAAAAAAGAAACACTGTACCCAAGAATCAGCCCCCTTGGAAACCCTGATTGGGGTCTAACCCCAGAGCTTGATGATTGGATTCGAAAGCGTAATCAAGTCAGAGTTGATGAGATTCTACGCACTGTTCTCAATCTTCGAAGGCGAAAACAATATTCGGAAGCCCTTCAGGTTTACTCATTTCACTTATTAGCTTATAACCCGTGCAATGTACCGTGACTCGTTATATTTGTAATTTTCAATGTTTCGGCTTTAATAACATAGTCGAGATGTAATATACGTGGATAGTGTTAAAGGAGCTGTGTATATGTATTGTTGCTGATTTAGTGGCTGAAATTTATGGATTCTTGCGATTTTGGTTGCTATGTTTCGTGGGTATTTGTTTTTGTAGTGGCATTTTAAGAATTAGCAGCAAGATTTCGAGTTTGGAGTTCTTAATTTACCTTAAATTTGTTAGTGTGTGTGTAGCAGTATTTTTTCTCTGTGTTTATGTGCTTACTGGATTTATTTTACAGAAACCTTGCAAATTTAGCCCATTTATGTTTGTGTTTATGTGCATTGTGTGGATGAGTTTTCCTATGTGTTTTTGTACTAATCGGGAGCTCGTTCTACGAAATCTTGCAAATTTACTTTGCGTAGAGTAAAATTCTTATAATCATAAAATTTGAGGGTTGAAAGCAAGTAGCTTGGTTGATAGTAAAGCTCTGGTTTATAGCTATGTTGGTTTATCATAAATGCAGTGAGAAAATCTTTGTTTGCTAAACATCTTACTAGAGTTTTAGATTCATTGGATATTTAAGTTGAGACATTGTTAGAATGCAGTTGTTTAACACAATACTAGTACCCGATATCATCTCTGAACAAATATAAAAATTAAAAGTTATTAAGTGAAGTACCTATTGAATCACATGTCTGTTATTCGATCCTTTCATGTGATGGATATTGTAGGCGATTGATTTCTGGAGCTCATATCATGATGTTTTCGTGTATGCCCTTTATCTTCGATTATTTGCGACTCAATCATGCACCTGACATGTTCGTCTGAAATTTTCTCTGTGATGTCTTTTCTTGAAGGTCTCTGAATGGATGAAATCCAGACATGTGTGTGTATTTACTCCAACTGAACATGCAATCCAGTTGGACCTAATTGGTAAAACTCAAGGATTAGTCGATGCGTTTGGGTACTACATGAGCTTAAATGAGCAGGATAAAACTGATAAGACTTTTGGTGCCCTTCTGCATCGTGATGCTGGAGATAAGGCCCTATCACATCTACAGAAAATGAAGGAGTCCGGTGTTACTTCATCATCTCTCACTTACAATGATATCATGTCTCTCTATTCTTATGGAACTGGGTTGCTTATGGAACTTGCTTGCTTATGCAACCGTTGTGGATCAGATAATTACAGCAGGCCTCAAAGACGAGGCAGATATTGGTCTAAACAAAGCCGATAATAAAATTGTCTTGGTCATAACCATCAGAGGTTCTTGCTCTGGGAACAATCTTATGTCTTTAGAATGCGGTATCTTATGGAGAACGCTTGAAGGTGTATTAATAAGGATTATGGAGAATTCCAATTGAAAATTTGAGGGGAGTACTATGTATGTAGAGGAGACTGTGTGTTTGATGAGATGTTTTATTGCCCATTACAGTATTATATTGACATTGCACAATTATGTTCTTGCATTAGATACCTATATTTGTTTCTGCTCATTTAACATAAATGACTTGTACTCTATTGAAGTTGAAAATCCTGTAGGAAATTTTAAGAATAAAATTAAATAAATATAATAGAAAGAAAGTGAAACATAATGTAATAATTTTTACTAATTTGATCATTTATAAATAATTATAAGAATGGGGCTCTTGAATTAAAAGAAAACATATACTGTAATAGACTAATAGGGGATAAATAACAACATATTTTTACATTAAAAAGTTAATAATATCATAATAAAAATATATCTATAATATTTAAGTATGATTAAATTTTAGCGATTTGTATTGCTTTTCCGGTGTTGTAAAAAGCGGGAATCTGACTTAAGTGACGGAACAAGAATTAATTGGAGATTAATTGAATTAATTTGGGATTAATTCGTGTTGTAAAAAAGAATTAATCAGAGATTAATTAAATTAATCAGAGATTAATCAAATTGATCGGCGGAATAAGGATCAATCGAAAATGGATTGAATTGATCTGGAATAAGTCATATTAATCGAGAATTAATCAGATATTTAATCCGTTCTTCAAATAAAAGTACAGAAATTAATTAGTGATAATCGTGATTAATCACCTATTTTTATAACCGAGCTCGGAGTTCATACACTCATACTACAGGAAGAAAACCCTGCTAAAACCCGAGTCTCTCATACGCAGATCATTTGAAAAATGAAAAGAATCAACAAAACCCTAATTACAAATCTGCTTAATTACACAACTCATAGATGTTATTACACAAACAGACTCAACAAAGAAACACTCTACACAAGAATCAGTCCACTTGGAAACCCTAATTTGGACTTAACTCCTGAGCTTGATAACTGGATTCAAAAGGGTAATAAACTCAGATTTGCTGAGCTTCAACGCATTGTTCTCGACCTTCGCAGGCGGAAACGATACTCGCAAGCCCTTCAGGTTCACTCATTTCACTTATTATGTTTATGCTATGATGTGTCTAGTGTTATATGAGCTTGTGTATGTAGTGGTACTGATTTAGTGGCTGGATTTCATGAATTTTTGCAATTTCAGTTGCTATGGTTTCTGGGGTTTGGCTTTCGTTGTCGAATTATTGGAAATAGCTGCAAGATTTTGAAGTTTCAGTTCCAGCACTAAATTCACCTCATTTTGGTTTTTTGAGTGTGTGTGTGTGTAGCAGTAGTGTTTCTCTGTGGTTTTGTGCTTAATTGGAGATATATTGCGAAAATATTGCAAATTCTGTTCGTGGTGAGGCTTATTTGTTGTTGAATTATGTTTCAGTTTATGTGTGTAAATGTAGTTCTCCTCTCTGTATTTGTACTTGAGCGAGTTTAAGAAAATCTTGCGAATCTAGTTTGCGAATTGTGGGAATGTTTTTTTAGAGCAACATTGTAAGAGGACAATCACAAACTTTGAGGGTTGAAAGTAAGTAGCTTGGTTGATGATAAAGCTCTGGTTTTTAAGCTATGCTGGTTCATCATAAATGCAATATGAAAATTTTTATTTGCTAATCATCTTAGTACAACTTTAGATTTATGGATCTTTAAGTTAAGACATCGTTAGAACTTTGCAGTCGTTTAACACAATACTAGCATATGATAATATCTGTTGACAAATGAAAACTCAGATACATGAAGAGTACCTTTAAATCACGTCATCTGTTATTTGATTTTTTTTTGTGTGAGAGAAATTTTAGAGGAGTAATCTGTAGAACTAATTTCATAAGATTTGCATATGCTCTTTATTTTGGATTTATTAGTATCTAATTAAAACCTGACATGTTTGAATGTTACCACTTGAAACTGAGTGAAGTTTCTCTGTGATTTCTTTTCTTGAAGGTTTCTGAATGGATGAATAAAAGATGTGTTTATGTATTTACTCCAACCGAACATGCAATCCAGCTGGACCTGATAGGCAGAGTTCATGGATTTGTCAATGCGGAAAGTTACTTCATGAGTTTGAATGAGCAGGACAGAACTGAAAAGACATATGGTGCTCTTCTCCATTGTTATGTGCGACAGCGTCAAACTGACAAGGCCCTGTCGCATCTAGAGAAAATGAAGGATTCCGGTGTTGCTCTATCACCTCTCAATTACAATGATATCATGTCTCTCTATTCTTCCACTGGAGAACATGAGAAGACTTACGAAGTCTTAATGGTAATGAAAAGGGATGGTATCACACCTGACAACTTCAGCTATAAAATCTGTATCAATTCTCTTGGAGTAATGTCAGATATTGAGGGAATGGAAAGAATCTTAAAGAAAATGGAAAGCGAGCCCCATATTTCCATGGACTGGGTTGCTTATGCAACTGTAGGGAATCATTATATTACGGCAGGCCTCAAAGACAAGGCAAATATCGCTCTAAACAAAGCTGAAGCATTTTTGGATAATAAAAATGGTATTGGTCATAACCATCTCATTACACTCCATGCTCGCCTAGGAAATACATCTGATGTCTTTCGAATGTGGGATCTTATGAAGAGTGCTTGTAAAAGGTGTATTAATAAGGATTATATAATCATGCTGGACACTCTTGCAAAGCTTGGTGAGTTCACCAAAGCTGAAGAACTAATTGAAGAATGGGAGGCATCTGGAAATTGCTACGATTTTCGAGTACAAGATGCTTTAATTACTGGGTATTGTAATGTGAGATTGTATGATAAAGCCAGGGAAATGCTTGTAAAGTTAGTCGATAAACAGAGGACTACAATACCAGGAAGTTGGGAAAGAGTTGCAGTAGGGTTCTTAGAAAATGGTGAGATGGAGAAGGCTCTATATTGTTTCAAAGAAGCTCTTTCTTTACATGCTGAGAGCAAAAGATGGAAGCCAAATCACAAGTCCATTACCATTCTAATTAATTCATTAGCTGAGAAAGGCAGTTCTGAAGAGGTTGAAAGTTTTATTGCCTCGTTAAGAAATGTTATCCCAGTAAACAGACAAATGTATCATGCTTTAATGAAAGCATATTTAAGAGATGGTAAAGAAGTGGATGGAATCTTAAATAGGATGAAAGCCGATGCCATACCTGAGAATGAAGAAACAAAGAAGATTAAGAACATGGAGCAGGTAAAAAATCAATAGCCAACAGCAACTGTACTGTTATATGCTAATTGCTAGCCTATGCAATTTGCTGGTGCTAGTTGGCATGTATATAGGTAATGTCGTGTTATTTTACTGTTGTTTCATTAAATGTAATTCAGCTTATTATAGAAAATAAACTTTAGAGAGGTTACTTGTTTTTCTTCTAATAAACTTCAAAATGTTATTGATATCTGTGTATTTATTTTGTATAATATCCAATAGCAAGCGGGGCAAGGGAGAATAAAAGAGAGACTATAATTCCAAGAGCATACAGATTTACAGAGCTTCTCAGAATATATATGGTCTACAAGAAGAAAAAACCAAAAAATAAATAAAGAAAATTGTGTCAAACTCTTCGCAAATCTACAGAACTTCTTACTGATCAAGACAAATTTCTTAAATGACTAGTTCGACAATTAAAGATCAAACCATTTATACAAATTACAGTAGTTCATAAGAATTCATGTAGATTGCGTTATGATGTTTATTCATCACTCAATAGGATAATGGCTGTCACACTTTTTATCGACCTTCAGTTATACCTACTGTATCATCACTAACAGTAGTGCCTTCGGTTTCATAAAAGAAACTCAAGTTTACAGGTCCAATATTTCCTCTTGCTCTGTTGACAAATGCAGGCTGTTCTGGAGTTGATGGAGGAGTTCTTTCGTTGCACAACATGGACGCGGCCTCTGACATTGTTGGCCGAATAGCAGCAGATTCTTGTACACACAACAACGCGGTATGAATGCATCTTAAAACTTCACTAACCTCGTATGATTCTCCCAATGATGGATCCACTATTTCCAAAGGTTTACCTTCTAGCCACCGATCCCAAACCTACATAACAAGCATTACATTCATTATATTTGGCTGCTGCAATGAAATTACAAAGTACATTTTTAGTGTATGTGTGTGTGAGATCATTAACCGACTTACATGACCAATTAAATTTACAGAGTTTTCAGCATCAAAAGTGCTCGAGTTCCTTCTGCCACTGATGATTTCTAGTAGTAAAACGCCAAAGCTAAAAACATCCGATTTTATGGAGAAATGTCCTTCCATAGCGTATTCTGGTGACATATAACCACTGCAATGCAAACATATAAGGTAATTAAGTTCTGTTGATAATTGTTGTTTCATCATACAGTAATATTGTTAGCATTATGTGTAACTCACTATGTTCCAACAACTCTATTTGTCGTGTCTCCATTTTGTTCGTTGCCAAATATTCTAGCCATGCCAAAATCTGATATTTTGGGGTTCATGGAAGCATCGAGTAATACATTACTAGCTTTTAGGTCCCTGTGAATGATTCTTAATCTTGAATCATGGTGAAGATATATCATTCCTCTAGCGATTCCCATTGTGATATCAAAGCGAGTACGCCAATTCAGCTCCGACTTTCCTCCTGTATGATACCAAAATGTTATATTCAGTTCACATAACTGATGCAACATATATCAGAACATAAAAGATTTATGTGCATGAACTACTGATTAAAACAAGAAGATACCAAAAATGAAGCAATCCAACCCTCTGTTTGGCAAATACTCGTAGATCAACATGTTCTCCTGCTGAATACAATACCCCAACAGTCTTACTAGGTTCCTGTGTTGAAGTTTTGCTATAAGAATGATTTCATTCCTGAATTCCTCTAGCCCCTGCTTCGATGTAATTGATAATCTTTTCACCGCAATATCTTGTCCACCGCGCATTCGTCCCTGAAAGGAACACTTCACTAGTTATTTCAAACTTTTCTTTTGATCAAGTTCCTAATATGTAACGTCTACTTCAATATAACTGATAAGAAAGAATATTCTTCACAAAGATTTACCTTGTATACGGTGCCAAAACCGCCTTCTCCTAACTTATTCGTTACAGAAAAATTTTCCGTGGCTGCAATAATCGTACTCGATGAAAAGCAGTGAACCTCTGCGCTTGTTGTTCCTGCTTCTTTTGATGCATTCACGTCCGAGTAACGTTCCATATATGCTATATCATCTTTTTCAGAACCATTTGACAGTTCGAGGTTTCTATTGATTCTTTCTGTAATTGAAGTGCAAAATGTCAGAAATTAGTCTGTCTGAAAATATATAACACTGGAGCCACATGATTGCTCACTGGTTCCTAAAACTATGAGCAAAAAACCGAATAAATCCGAAACCGAAACCGCTAGAAATCGAACCGTATAAAACCGAACCGAAATCGAAACCGAAAATTTGAAAACCGAACCCGAAACCGAATAATCCGTTCCTGTTATAGCTAGGAACCGATCCGAAAAAAACCGAACCGATCCAATTTTTAAAATAAATATTATATACTATAAATAAGATGACCTTTTCGATGGCTATTATCTTTTTATCTAATGTAGGGCAATGTAAATCATAATCAGGGCTGCTCAATCTTACATCCATATAAACTGCTGCCAGGCATATTTTTTTTTTATAGAGATTTTGCTTGTCCAGAAATGTATTTGCAGATTGTCTTTGCACATTAGTATCAGAACTTTGCAATGAGAGTTGAAAATTTGGCAAGTAGTTCAATAAAAAATGGGTGTTGCATGCATTTGAAATCTGACACAATAAATAGCACCTGAATCAGAATCTAAACAACTGTACTGTGCCCCGAGTAATTTGTAATACAACTACTTATTTAGACTTAATATTTATGCATACTTATGGTTGAGACTTTTATTTTTCGGGTTATTTAAACTTTGGACGGATGTACAATTTTTAATTAAGTTTTTGATTGTTCATGTATAATAATCCTATTTTTTGTTTCTTTGCGGTTTTATAATCGAAATTGAACTGATAAAAACCGAATCCGAGGTTTTGAAACCGAAACCGACGATGAGGTTGTGGTTGATGTTTTTGATTTTTAAAACCGAGAACATGCGGTTCCGGTTGTGGTTGCACAGAAACGCACCCGCTCTCACCTACCTAAAAGTGCAAATTTTAGAACTATACTTTATAGTAGCCTCAAATGCGTGCAAACAGTGAACGCAAACAACCGGCTGTGACGGAGGGAGTATATATATATCTGTAAATATTTTGGCAAGCAAATATATATATTTACAATCATAATATTTTACCTCTCTTCCTCATTTTCCTTAGCAACCAACATGTGATTCCAAGTATCAGCACCACGGTGAAGACTACTGGGAGCAAAACTTTTAAGATTCTCTTCTTTGAATCCTCAGCTGAAACATAAAACAAATACTTAATGATGCATTATTCTTTAGATGACCTATTATTTTACTGAACACTTTCAAATTTGCAGAGATTCTGGGAATTCACATGAAATATGAAGATGAGAATCATAGGAAAATTTTAAAATTTGTAAAATTATGATTGCCAAGTCAAACAACAACGGATCAAATACCTAGCTCGTGGTGATCTACCCGTAAATAGAGATCCTGGCCTCCCTGGGAAAATTGCCGCACATCTACCAGTTCTCCATACCATGTCAAACATCCAACATCTTCAGTAATACTGGCAGCTGCATACGCTGTGCACGAGCAGTTCTTTAGGCACAAGTCGCGACAAGCCTTAATTCCCAAACTCGGCTCCAATTGAGCATTGACAGTGTCTGGCACCTTCACTCCCGAGACCTTCTTGAACCCCTCCCCATTGCGGCACACCAGGGCCCTAGTCTTCCTCACACAGCCATCAAATGATGTCGACGATAACTCCCCTGTAAACTTGTTCACATATCCTGGCAGACACACGCAGCCCTGGTCAGCCACTCTCAATGAGTTACAAGTGCTGAATGCACCACAAGTCGCGTACTTATCACAATTGCCGTCTGGCCCCTCCCAGGAGGACTTCCACTTCTGCAGCTCCGCGTTCCAGTTCAGCCTCTGCGCAATGCCTTTGTCATCCACGACAGACCTCGTGATATATGTCGGATCACTAATCGTGTAATACGTCGACACCTCCTCCTCATTGTCAATATAGTACACTTTAGAAACCTCATTCACAGAATCCACAGAATATTCGGGGAGACCAGAATATGTAATTCCATTCCACGGTCCCATTCGCATATAAGGCCTCGAGCCATCGTAAATAAATAACTGAGGAACCGATCCATTAATAATAAATCTATAACTATACTCCCCCATTCCTGGATCATCAGGGGACTTCCAAGACGTAAAAAACGTATCTCTCTTCGTCTTTTTATTCCACCCGAACTTCATTGTGGGAAGATGCGTATCAGTAGGATGATCAAAACCTTCCCACAAAATATTTTTTCCGCTGAACGTATTCTTGAACAGAACCAAGTTTCCAGTATCCAGTAGCTTGGCAGAGTTGTTATTAGCTCCGGATAGCGAAATGTTGCTAGACCATATAATAACTTGTGGATTTTCGCTGTAAAATAAAACAAGCTGCCCTGTTTTATCAACAGCAAGAACTCCAGAACTGTTTGTTATTGGAGCGTCTCTGTTGGCCACCCAAACAACGTATTTTTCCGGAAAATTGTGGTACCAGACGCCAATGTAACGGCTGCTAGAGCTCCCGGGGGAAAAGAATCCGAGCTCGAAGAATTTGCCTGGAGAGATGAGGGATTCACCGTCTTTAAGAGTTTGGTTTACTGTGATGGAGTCGATAGAAAAGCATGGTTGCATTACAAGTAATGCAAACAAGTAAAGAAGGAGGTTCTCTGCTGAGAACATGTTTAGTTCCAGACTACCAATTTACTGGTCTGGTGGAGTATATAATCTGAGCAGAGATTCATAACATAATCGAATTCCAGGTCAAACTACAAAAATAAATGTTTATGTGTCATGAATAGGATCTTGATCTTTATTAAATTCGAGATATTAGAATATTGAGTGAAAATTTGAAATTGATAGAAATGGGAATAATATATAACGAGAGGAGAATAGGATTTCAGGTAATTTTCAAAATGTAGCTCATGTATGTTTGTGTGTTCGTCAAAAATTTAATACATTTGAAATATTTTATGAAGATTACGAGGAGAATATGATTTAGAGTAGTAAATAGGAGTTCGCACTTGCGAATTGACGTTATTGTCTCGCGTTTGTATATATGTCGTTAGGATGAGAAATCAAATTCTCAATCTCTTGATTTTGAAGACAGAAGCGAGAAATTAAGACGGATTAGAGATATGCTGGGATAATTGATTGTCAATCTCGAATATATGTAGTTTATAGTGTGGAGTTGAATGTATAGAGCACAACCATGTAATGGTCATAATAATGGATAAGATTCAATTTATGCAAAGGTTAAGTAATATCGAGACTACTACGAACTGTGAAGTCATTAATTGAGAGGTTGAGTAAATCTGGTATAAAACAGTCTCAATCAATGAAACTATTCAATAAGATAAATGGATTTCAAAAAGATGGTTTTACTAATCATGAAATTAGTAATATACCACGTGGCATTCGTCATTGAGAATTCGATTCAGGCGATACCGAGGCTGATATATTTAGCTTGCTACGAGCATCTCCAGGGATATAAATTTGTTAGATATATCCTCCATTTGACATCTATGTGTCATCTACTTGGCATGTTTAGAAAATATGTAAAATTTGAAACAATCCAACCATTCATCCATTAGCAAAAAAATATAAAAAATCATACTTGATGAGTATTTGTTGAATCAATATACCTTTTAGATATAATTTTACCTAATCACAATTATACAGAACCCTCTTGGAACATATGTCTTTCCTCTTAGCAAAAATTTTACATTATGAGTAAAGCTTATAACTAATCATTTTACAAAATTTCCCGTGGAGATGCTCTGAGAGAATTGAGTTCCAGTAGTTTTGGGAATTTTTTCTACCAGGTAGATTTAGAAGATGCAACTGAAATTAATAGTTCTTTGTGATTTGATTTTAGGTCATTAAATGTATGTATAAATTTCGGGAATGTAATAACTTCTGACTCGGCATATCGGACTAATATGTATTGTATGCATTTTATGTTCATTACAGGAATGAATCACCATTGTCTGTCAATTTTATTTGGATGCACTCATAAAAAATGAGAAATAACCATCTTACAAATGTGTTTTAAAAACGTCATTGAAATCCGTTCACAACATAGCTCCAATTTCAATTATTACAGATCAAGGCATAAAATTGGGGAATATTATTGCATGGGTATTATATACTTTCGTATATAATATAATATATTTATATATTATAAGTACTTGTGTGGTTAATAATCGGAAGTTAATTAATGTTTAATTATAAATTATTATCAAAATTAAAATTATATGTTTGACTGTTTTAACTTTGTATAAGAAGTAGATATTATCAACAAAGTCTTATATATGAGCAAATCCTCGTGATAAATATAAATTTACATTTTCCTTGTCAATATTAATCAAACAACTTACAGGAGGTGAGAACGGCCTCACTCATACAAATTACGTAGTATTAGAGCATCTCCAGCAGCTTCCTTATATGATGTCTTAAGCTATTTTTATAAGGAATATGACAAAAATATAACTCCAGCAGAGTCTTAGTGGTGCCTTAAAAAGTTAGGATGCAAGTTTCATTCCTCATTTTTAAGGATTGGAGAGCCATTCCTCATACTACTTTTAATAATAAAATATTCCCTTCCCTCCTTTTCTCACACTTTCCCATTCAATAAAATGTAGGAATTCTTTAAAAGAGGTATAGGATATTTTGAATATATTATTATTATAATAATAAGGAACGTAAAATAGGGAATGTTGTTGGAGTTCCCATTCAATAAAATGTAAGAATACTTTAAAAGAGGTATATTTTATTATATATTTAAGGAAGCTGTTAGCACTCTGCTGGAGATGCTCTTATACAATTAGTAGTTAAAGTTATATGGCAACTAGCAAGAGAAGAATCCATTGTATTCTTTGGTTGGTCAATGTATAGACCGTCGATAAACTCCTCCGAGCTTGATGTCGATAGAAAGTTATTTTATTTATTCTATCGATTAATTGTCTTTCGTTGGAAATATGGGATGAAGTGGAAAATGTATTATAAATTTAACAAATTTTATATAATATCTAGGGTCTGCGGTCTAATTTAACAAACCGAAGGAATGTTGTCCGGTATAAAACTGTAAAAATGTTTTAGAATAAACATAATGAATAATTGAATTTTAAAAATATTTGCTTTCATTCTTCCACTAACTTATATTTAGAGTTAAAATATTGACAGAGAATAAGTATTGAATGATTAGTTTCAAAAACAAAAAAGTATAGAATGATTAACACGTAATCAATAATACTGATTACTGACTCACTTAAAATTTATTTAAATTTAATTTTGAAAATGAGGGTTTCAAGACTTCTGAATATGCTGATAAATCATGTTGCAATGAAAGCTCATCAAGCGGAATGATTACCCCAGCAAAATTATTCAATAATATGAAATTTATATTTCAAAGTTCCATAAAATTAAAAAAAAACCAAAAGAACTGTCTTAGAGAAGTAATTTATGTTTACAATATATTAAACATACTTTCCAAAAATATGCACAGATTCTTTAAAGACCAATAATCTGTAAAAAATTTCTAATAATTTTGAGTATAATTCAAAAACTTCACAAAATTAGAGAAATTGAACTTATCAAATATTTTAATTTGAAACAGCCTTTCAATAATTTCAAAATCGAAAAAGTTAGTTCAGAAACTTTAAGAAAGATAATTTTGAAAATTTCTTCAAATACTGAAATTTATATTCCAAAATTCCAGAAAATTTTAAAAAATAAAATAGAGCTATCTTAGAGACGCCCCAAAACGGCGTCTCTTATTGAATGATATAAATATCAATGAATTTGAAATTCTTTTGCGGTATATACATACACCGTTTTTAGTAATCTCCGGAGGCCTGGTGCTCACGTCAACTTCACTGCGCGGCCCCTTCATTTCCCAACCTGTATGACCAAACCAAATATTGCTAACAAACAACTCTTGTCATGTTCCTCGCCAAGTCAGATTTGTGTTTTAATCCTGAACAATATTCTACAAACAATCAAAAACATAAATTATTAGTCTTCGTAAGATTATTATATTTACAAAAGAGTGATCGACACTAAAAAATTGGAGCGCCGGCTCATTGTTTCTTATTTCGCACGATACTTTGTTCTTGCTATGACAAGGTGCACAGTGCAAGCCGCCCACGATTAGAGCAGCAATGAGACTTGAAGATCAGGATGTGAAAGTTCAGTTGCTGAAATGATAATTAGAGATTTAATATTTATTTCAACTCCATCACTTTATAAATATTTCATTATTGAATTAACTCGTTCTGTTATATAAAAAGTTAGTCATGAAAGGGACGAATGTGAGTTAAAAATCAGAACCCGAACCTTTTTTGAAACCCAAACTATAGAAACCCAGGTCGAAGTCTTTCCCGGTCCAACCTACATTTGCGTACATTTTTTCAAACTAACTTAATTTGTTCAATTCTTCTCAAAATGATCTACTTTTTTCAACTCTTCCCAAACTAACCTAGTTTTTCTATTTTCTAATATTTGGTTATAATTATGAATTATACAATACTATTGATATATATATATATATATATTTACTGAATTAATATTTTAATATTATATTTTCAATAATAAATCAAAATATTAAAATTACAATATTAAGAAGCATGTTGCCACCCTTCTATCATCGGTTTAAATGACTACCACACATGTTTACAAACAGATGCCTCAATATTGTGATTTTAATATTTTAAATTATTTTTGAAAATATAATATTAAAATATTGATTCAATAAATATATATATTAATAATATTGTATAATTCATAATTATAACTAAATATTAGAAAATAGAAAAACTAGGTTAGTTTGGAAAGAGTTGAGAAAAGTAGATCATTTTAGGAAGAATTGAATAGTTAGTTTCAGAAAATAAACGCAAATGTAGGGCAGACGGGGGAAGCTTCAACCCAGTCAGGCTGAGCGTCGTGTGACGTCTTTAACTTTCCCCAGGTACCTTTCCTGCAACATACTTTTCTTATAAATGGACCGGACTAACACAACTACACAAAAGCAGTGTCCCATGTATGTTTGAGTATAACAAATTTATATATATTACTCCATGACACCGATGACTTGACTACTCCTATGAATTTTTTGTTCTTAAATTATTGATACGAATGAAGATAGATCCCTATTACTAAATATTATCATCAAAAAGTAAAATATGCCGCATAACATTCCCCACCCAAGGAAATAAGGGATACACCGATGCAGACCATCATCATTTCTTAAACAATAGTCTGTCAACTTTTTTATGATGAATAGTACTATCTAACCAACACGAATGATTTTCTGCAATCACCCCATTTAAGCATGACGGTTACTCTGGTGTCTGGACAGTTTTCAATTTCAGATAATAATAGCAAAAAATCTCCGCATTTCGGTATCTTACATTGGGGGTTCCATGAAATAGGGCCATAGGCTATGGTCAAGAAATTGTATTCGAGATCCCCGCTGATATCTTGCATATAAATTACATATGACCGCATATGTAATCATCTATGCAAGAACTCGTTTTCAAATTACGTAGCATCAGTCCATTCGAATCGATGATTTTAATCCACCATCCGGGTTTGAACACCGATTTACTTTGCTCTGTCAGTTATCTATCTCTCCCAACAATTTCGCGTGTCTCCCTATAATTTAGCAGTGTACGTGATTTGAATATGCCAAATCTCTGGATAATTTTCTGTTGTCTTTCTTCTTCAAGCAACTCCTGTAGTCGGTTTTCATCGCTATGATTCGTCTGATATAGACACAAACATTGTATCTACATTAACTGGTGCGTATTAATGGATCATTACGGATGTTGGTGCGTCGAAGAATTGGTAAGATTTAGTACGTACTAATGGATCATCATGTATGTTGGTTCGTCGAAGGATTTGGTAAGATGGATCATCACGGATGTTGGTTCGTTGAAGGATTTGGTAAGATGGATTATCATGGATGTTGGTTCGTCGAAGGATTTGATAAGGTTTAGTGCGTACTAATGGATTATAACGGATGTTGGTTCGTCGAAGGATTTGATAAGGTTTAGTGCGTACTAATGGATCATCACAGCTGTTGTTTCGTCGAAGGATTTGATGAAGCAGAACCGACATAGATGGATTACACAAGAAGAAATCAAGTTAATTCAAAAAAAGTGTGCAAATAGTGGCAGTTCTTATCTAGTTTGATATCTCCGTTTTAGATCATTGTCACCGTTTCAGATCATTGTCACCCATCATCGATAAATGGGAACTGTTTAGGTAAGTCCCATGTGAAGAAGGCCATGTGCTAAGGTATATTAATATTATATCACACACTATATTATTTATTGTGCACTAAGCCGGGGGTCTTCACGGAAACAACATCTCTGCTTTAAGGGCATGGGCAAGACTGCGTATATCTTACCCTCCTCAGACCCTGCTCTAAGCGGGATATACTGAGTATGTTTGGTTTGGTTGGTTTAGTAATATCTAACCGTATGAAACTTACATGAAATTTTTTATAATAATATACGAAAATTAGATTAAACGTTATTGGCCAATTATTTATATTTTCATTTTGACTTTTAGCTTGTACAATATTTTTCTATATATTGTAAATGAGTTCCATAAACAATTATCTTTTTATCATCAATTCAATAAGTAATTTTTTAATATTAATATATTTTATCGATGATAATTATAATTTTTATTTTAATTTATAATTAATTATAAATTATGTTTTCATTCTTTTATTTCTTTGTCTATAAAAAAATATATTACTTAACCTGTATCATTTACATATGATGATTTTCCTTGTGGCTGGGAGGGAGGAGAAGACTTTCACTATCTATATATTTATTTCAATTTGATTTTTAAAATAATGTAGGGCAAAGTGTGATTCAACATTGTTCAAAAATATGTAAGTAAACGACGATTAGAATAAATCATTATTATGTTCGTCTAATATGATATATAGATAGTTATGAATAATCTATCTATATTATAGTTCCTGAAGCGTGTTTGCTACAGTCCCCATTCTAACTGCTTATACTTCAGCCTTGCTTTTCTCCTTATTTGCAAAATTGTCACTGCTTGCTTACGTGCGTGTACACTTAACTGCCACCTCCATTACACCATGGCCCGCCTCACGTGCACATTTGTATTAACAATTAAATATCAATTCCTAAGAGATTCAGACAATCCAACCGCTACAGCTTACAAGAGAAGTTTAGCGTTTGAAAGTGGCTTCCTCTGCATCTTTCCCATATCAAAGATGATAACTCTCTTCTATCAGAGTGTAGAGGAAATATTCGCCGCCATCCACTTTCTCCACCAAGGCACCGTCTTTCTCCCTCAATCTCGGACATCTCTCTGTTTCTCTCTGCTACTCTTTTTATCAGAAGAGAATCATGACCAACAAGGTCAGAGCTGTCTACTATAGTCCTGTTTTATTAATTAATATGATTGACTAATTGGACTCACATGACTTCAGGATGATGATTCATGGCGGTTATTCACTTCTGAAGACATGACAGAAGGTACATCATATCCAATATCATGAAATCTGGCTTCAACTTCGAATTATTTTTGGATGCTTTTTATTATCTAATGTTGTTGTTTGATGCTTAATTTAGGTTATAAGGCTTTGAAGAGACGCAAAACTACGAAGAAGCCAAATGAAGAGAATGTTTCAGGTATCACGACTGGAACACCACAGACAAACTCATCGGTGAAACGTACATGTATTGTGTTCCTAGTACCGTACATTTTGTATTCAGACAAACATATGTTTGTCTAAAACATATTCCATGTTCCAAAAATTGCTGTTATTATATTTTATGGTGTTCTGAATACAAATTCAGAATATTACAGTTGTGACATAATATGTGTATTTCACAGTTAGTTTGATGTTAACTAATTTATGATACGAATTAAAAGCTGTACAGACCAGTTATGCATATAAGTTGTGATGTGAAATGTCTACTTTCACTTGCAAATTAAGATTTGGAACTTATCATAATCTAAAGTGTTTGTTGGTAAATAAGTCTGTGTTGGAATATAAGTTGCAGATGAAGTTGGTTTAGCGATCTGTTAATTTGAGTGTCTTTAATATGATTTGTTTTTTGTATGGTTTGTTTTAATCCGATGCAGCTAAACCACTTGAAAGTGGTTCACTTCAATCCACTTTTCAGAGCACTGATCAATTAATTAGAACTCCAGTTACAGATAGGTCCACCAGCTATGCATCATATTGCTATGCATCTCAGACCCAACAAACATGTAATAATCTTGCAATATACTTTACACTATGTAATGAAACAGTACCTTTAGTAAAGTTGGTTTTTATATCGTTTGTTGTGTTATCATGCAGCTAAACCAGTTCAAACGAGTCCATGTCCATCCACTTTTGAGAGTGTAAATGAATCACCTAGGACTCCATTTAGAGATAGAACAAACGTGTCTCGAAATGGAAAAAATGCGCAGCACCAACAAAAACCGAAGTGCAAGGCTAAACAAAACAAATGGGAGGATGTACCGTTAAATGCTTGGAGCCGTAACCTCTTTGACCAGGAATATAGTCAGAATCACACCAACAACAGCAGTGTTGTATATGATGAGAATTGTGGTATGTAAACAAATTATGTGCATAGTGTGCAAATATATGATTGTCAAATAAAAATGTTGTTTTTCAGAGATGTTCTCTCTTAAATTATTTTCCTTTTGCAGAGGAAACTCGGTTTAAAAATGCAACAGTTACGGATGATGACATATTTGATGTGGAGGATTCATATGACAGCATTGACGACAGCTGTGATGATGAGATAGTGGAACAAACAACACCGGGTTCGTACCATGTATTTATAAAGTTCTGAAGTTTTTATCAGAGGATGTACTTTGCCATAATATTTCTATTATTTCACAGTTTATCAGAGCACAATGCATGATCAGGCACCCAAGAGGAATCGATGTGGTAAAAACTGTTATGTTCCTGAGGAATACGTCAGCCTTGGTGCTCCAACCAGAGTATGCACACATTGCAAAGCGCAGATGTGGCATGAAGAACGTTCGAACAAAAATGTTACCAAAGGCCCACCTCTATTTTCTATATGCTGCAGAAAAGGTGATGTCAGTCTACCGCAGCCACCACCAACACCAGCTTGCTTGCAATCTCTTTATAACGATGCAGCTAGAGGTTCGCACTTCAAAAGAAGCATACGAATGTACAACTCCATGTTTGCATTCACATCCGCTGGCGGTAATGTGGACCATTCAATAAACAGAGGCTGTGGTCCTTATATTTATCGCTTAAACGGTCAGAACCACCATGTTTTTGGCTCCTTAATCCCTGATGATGGTGATACTCCAAAATTCTGCCAGCTTTACATTTATGATACTGCAAATGAGGTTAATAATCGTTTACGGTGGGTTAAAGTTTCTGATGAACAACCTATTGATGTCCAAGTTGTTGAAGACTTAATTCAGATGTTAGATGACACCAATGAATTGGTGAAAAAATTCCGCACAGCACGTGATCGTTGGGAAAACAATGATATACTTGATTTGAAAGTGGAGCTGAAAATCTGTCGCGCACAGAATGGAAGAGAGAATCATATATCTGCCAGTGATGAAGTAGCTGGCATAATGGTTGGTTCCACCTCAAACACCACTCCTAATCGTGACATCATTATAGAGCCCAAGTTTGGAAAGCTCCAACGTGTGTCTTACATTCATCCGAAGTTCATGGCGCTTCAATATCCCCTTCTTTTTCCCAATGGAGAGGACGGATACCATAATAGAATTCCATTCACGAGTGCTGATTTGGAAAACCTCAAAGAGCGGGACTACATTTCAATGAAAGATTATTATGCATACCAATTTCAAATCAGGCAAAAGCATTGTAAGTTTCTATCTTGAATATGTCTTAATATTTTATAGTTTGTAGGAATATTGTTCACTGAAATCATAGTGCTGTACAATTATTATGCAGCTCTGACACCTAGATTAGGTGGGAGGTTATTCCAGCAATATGTTGTTGATGCTTTTTCGTCTATTGAACAAACACGCCTATGGTGGTTTCGGAAGAATCAGACAATTCTTAGGAATGAATTGTATAGCCATATATGTGACTCAGTTCGTACTGGAGACTATAGTGCTTCTAATGTTGGGAAAGGCGTGATCTTGCCAGCTGGATTTGTAGGTTCTAAACGCTACATGCAGCAAAATTTTCAGGACGCACTAGCAGTGTGTCGTGAAGTAGGCCATCCGGATATTTTCCTAACCATGACAACTAATGCATTATGGGATGAAATTCAAAAAATGATGTTTTTTCTTCCTGGTTGCAGTCCTGAGAATTGCCCTGACATTATCTCTCGAGTCTTCCGTTTGAAATTAGAGCAGCTAACAAATGACATTAAGAAAAAATCTCATTTTGGTGTTTGTGTTGGAGGTATTCTTCTCTTTCCCTGTCATAATTAAATGTATATACCTGAGTTCTTAAACTGAAAATAATTTATTTCATTGGTGGACAAACAGTGATGTATGTTGTGGAGTTTCAAAAGCGTGGCCTCCCCCATGTTCACATGCTCATTTGGCTTGACAGCGCTTCAAAGATTTATCTAAAGAATAATGTAGACAAGTTTGTCTCTGCTGAAATACCCGATCCTAAAAAAGACCCTGTGGGATATGTTGCGGTGAAGGCTTTTATGATACATGGATCGTGTGGACTCCAGAATATGAAATCTCCCTGCATGAAAGCTCTAAAGTGCATTGATAGAATATATTTTTATATATATTCTATAGGATTTTATTCTCATATTTAATTATATTTTGCACTGATTTGGATTTTATTTAATAGATTTTTATTGTTTTATTGTAGGAAATAAAGAATTCCAGGTTGAGAAGGATTTGGAGATAAATTAGCTATTTTGGAGCAAATTTCTATTAAAATTCGGATTTATTGGGTTCTACCCGATTTCTGCACTGTTTAGGCCATATCTTGAGCTCCGGATGTCAGAATTGGATGATCTTACAGCCCACGCGAAGCTCTTGGAATTTCCTTTTATTTAGAAGTGGTCCAGTAAGCAAAGTCCAACTGGAAAAGCCCGAAAACAGAGCAGAAAAGAAAGCTGCGAATTTTGAGAGAGAATCCTTGTTGGTTTTGGAGTTCTATTTTGTATATTGATTTAAAATATTAGAAAGACTTTTAATATAGAAATAGGATCAGATTTTATTATTAGAGGATTACCATTAGAATAGATTTTAGTTACTTACGCTATTTTACAGAGGGTTAGGTTTTTCTTCTCATCTCTTCATACTTTGTTCTAGACATTATTTTCTCCATTAATAGAAGCTTTGAGGTATTTCTTGATAATCTCTTGTTTATTTGTTAATGTTTTATATGGCTCTCTTCACTATTCTTGTTGCTTTTACTTTCATTACTATGTGTGAGTAGTTCCATTCTAGGACAGAAGGGGAGCCATGTTTGCACCATTATAATGCTTTATTTTCATTAATGGTTTAATGGGTAACGTGTAATTCTAGTCTATATGTCTTGATGTTTGATCTGTGTAATTGGCCAATATCATAGATTGATTGTATGCAAATAGGAGTACAAGATCGAGAGATGTACTTACTAGAGGCACACATAAGATTAGCGGGACTGAAATTGAGTGCGAGAGTATCAATGGATTCCCGAGAGTGTTAATGCTCGAGAGAGATTAACAATTGCTCTAATTACATGACTTGTTGAATTATTATATGAATAGCTATTTGGTGTAAGCATGGTGAACCTGAATTGTCCTAGACTTTAGTTAATTGATATAAATCATCTTTATATTGCATTATTTAGTTAGTAAAAAAATCTTAAAGATTCGTTTGTCTTGTGAAACAATTTGTGATAATCGGATTAAGATTCTTGAAACTTGTCTCCCTGTGGATTCGACCCGTACTTGCTAGTTTCTGTTTACAACAGGCACCGTGCACTTGCGATAGATATAAATTTACACATCAAGTTTTTGGCGCCGCTGCCGGGGAGGCGCTAGTTTTCTATATATTTTAGTTTGATTATTTAGATTGTTTCCTTTGTCTCATTGGAGCTTTAGTTCCAATCGAGGCTGTTTTCACTGTTTTCCTTGTTTAGTTGTTCATGCCCAGGTCTACAGGAGACGTGGAATCAACTACTCCTGATCCTGATTTTGACACTACTCTACAGCAATATCTTGATCAGCGAAAGAAAGGGAAACAAGGGTCAAAGATTAAAATGGGTGATCTTCCTATTAAATCTTTGAAGAATTATTCGCAGCCCTCTCCGAGTGGTGTGCCTACTGGCATTGCTATGCCAAATATTCAAGCAGCAAACTTTGAGATCAAACCGGCGTTGCTCACTATGATCCAACAGAATCAGTTTGCTGGTCTTCCAACTGAAGATCCTACGCTTCACTTGCAAAGGTTTCAACAGCTCTGCTCTACCATCAAGTTTCAGGGAGTCACTGCAGATCAAGTGAAAGTTATGTTGTTCGGGTTTTCTCTTCGTGATAAAGCTCAGAAGTGGTTGAATGATATTAATGTGACCGAGTGGGAAGCAATTGCTCAAGCCTTTCTCACTGAGTATTTTCCTCCCAACAAAACTAATGATTTGGTTGACAAGTTGACCACTTTCAAACAAGAATATGATGAAACTCTTAAGGATGCATGGGACAGATTCAAAGATATTCAACGCTCGTGTCCTCATCATGGTCTTGAGAAGTGGTTTCTTCTCAAGCGCTTCTATTATGGTCTTGACTCCGAGACGAAGAGCACGGTAGATAATGCTGCAGGTGGTGTTTTTCTAGACAAAGGAGTTGATGATGGTTATGCTTTTCTTGCAAATCTAGCTGCAAATCACTTCAATAACCCGAGAGCACCTAAGAAAGGGGGTAAACTTGAAGTTGATGCTTATTCTCTTTTATCATCTCAACTCGCAACATTGACACAAGAGATTCACTCGTTGAAAACTTCACAAGCCTCGAATACTCAACCTATGAGTATTAATGCACTATCTTCTATGGCTCCTATGAATAATCAGGTTTGTGAAGTATGTGGTATTCAAGGACACCTTGGTAATGATTGTTTGTACAATGTTCAGAATGCACAGAATTTTCAGATGGAGCAGGCAAATGCTTTTCAGCAGAGGCAGCAATATAATCCGTACTCCAACACATACAATCCGGGATGGAGAGATCATCCTAATTTCTCCTACAGGAATAACAATGGTCAAAATCCTCCTCCCAATCAGCAGCAACAATATCAGCATCCTCAGCAACAACAATATAGGCCTTCTCAAGGGCCTATGAACCCTCCTGGATTTAGAAACCTGCTCAACAACATGCTCATCCATCTAGCCCAGCTGCACAACCTAATCAGACGCAAGAGATGTTAAAGTTGTTGATTTGACAAACAAGGGTGGAACTGAAGGAAGCAAGAATGATGATACCGAGAAGACTGTTAATGCTCCTCCACCTTTTGTGCCTAATCTGCCATTCCCTAGTAGGATGAACAAGACAAAGGTAGATCAACAGTTTGGTAAGTTTATGAAACTTGTCAAAAATCTTGAGGTAACAGTTCCTTTCACTGATTTAATTTCTCAAGTTCCATCATACGCAAAGTTTTTAAAGGATATTCTTACAAAGAAACGATCTTTTGGTGAGGTGGAGACAGTTGCTTTTACTGAAGAGTGTAGTGCTGTTTTACAAAATAAGTCTCCACCTAAACTTAAAGATCCTGGAAGTTTTTCAATTCCTTGTCACTTGGGTGCATTATTTATTGACAAAGCTTTATGTGACTTAGGCGCTAGCGTCTCTGTTATGCCTCTCTCCATTTTTCAAAAATTAAACATGGGAGATCTTAAATGCACACAAATGACATTGCAAATGGCAGACCGTTCTATAAAATATCCTTTGGGTATTTTAGAGGATGTACCTATTAGAGTTGGAAAATTTTACATTCCTGTAGACTTTGTGGTTTTGGACATGGAAGAGGATAGTCAAATTCCCATTATTTTGGGTAGACCATTTCTCTGTACTGCTGGTGCTGTTATTGATGTCAAAAATGGGACATTAACTTTGTGTGTAGGGGATAATAAAAGTACTTTTACACTAACATCTGCTCTTAAGTCCCCTATGCTTGAGAATACTTGTTGCAGGATAGATGTCATCGATGCAATTGTCCAAGATGAGCTACCACAGGTTTTACTAGATGATCCATTGGAAGCAGTCCTTATGCTTGAAGCTTACGAAGGAGAAGGACATGCTGAAATTGATTCACTGATCCTTGAGCTTGATGGTAAGGCAAATTTGAGGAACTGTGAGGTAACAAATGTTATCACTCCTTATGATAGACCTCAAGTGAAAAAGTTAGAGTTAAAGCCTTTGCCATCTACTCTTAAGTATGTGTTTCTTGATGATGATGAGTCTTGTCCTGCGATTGTTAGTTCTAAACTTGATGATAATCAAATTTCTCAGCTTCTTGTTGTGTTGCGTATGCATAGGAAAGCTATTGGGTATAGTATTGATGATCTTAAGGGAATTAGCCCAGACTTTTGCATGCATAGAATTAATCTTAATGATGATCATAAGCCTTGCATACAGGGACAACGTCGCTTGAACCCTAACATGCAAGAGGTAGTTAAAAAGGAGGTGATAAAACTACTTGATGCGGGAATCATCTACCCAATTTCTGATTCTAAATGGGTGAGTCCGGTTCAATTAGTTCCTAAAAAAGGAGGGACCACAGTAATTAAGAATGATAAAGATGAATTGATTCCCACTAGAGTTATCACAGACTAGCGAATGTGTATTGACTATCGCAGGTTAAACACCGCCACTAAAAAGGATCATTATCCTCTCCCATTCATTGATCAAATGCTTGAAAGACTTGCTAAACATAAGTTCTTTTGCTATCTAGATGGGTATTCAGGGTTCTTTCAGATCCCTATACACCCTGATGATCAGGAAAAGACTACATTCACATGTCCATATGGTACTTTCGCATATCGAAGGGTGCCTTTTGGACTGTGTAATGCACCTGCTACTTTTCAGCGTTGCATGACATCCATATTTTCTGATTTCATTGAGTCTATTATGGAGGTATTTGTGGATGATTTCAGTGTTTATGGTTCTGATTTTGATGTGTGTTTGCATAATCTTTCAAAAGTGCTAAAAAGATGTGAAGAGGTCAATTTGGTTCTAAATTGGGAAAAGTGCCACTTCATGGTCAATGAAGGAGTGGTACTTGGTCATCTTATTTCTGAACATGGCATCCAGGTTGACAGAGCAAAAATTGAGGTGATCGAGAAACTTCCTCCTCCTGTTAATGTTAAGGGAGTTAGGAGTTTCTTGGGTCATGCGGGGTTTTATCGACGTTTCATTAAAGATTTTTCAAAAATTGCAAAACCCCTCACTCAATTATTGCTTAAGGATGCTACATTTGAGTTTACTGATGCTTGTTTGGAGTCTTTTTACAGGATTAAGCAGGCGTTGATAAGTGCACCGATCATACAACCTCCAGATTGGAATCTTCCATTTGAAATCATGTGTGATGCGAGTGATTATGCTATTGGAGCTGTTCTTGGTCAACGGAAAGATAAAGTTTTGCACGCAATTTACTATGCAAGTAAAACCTTGGATGGAGCTCAGGTGAATTATGCTACTACTGAGAAGGAACTCTTGGCTGTTGTTTATGCTCTCGATAAGTTTCGAACTTATCTCATCGGTTCCAAAGTCATTGTTCACACTGACCATTCGGCGCTGAAATATCTATTGGCCAAGAAGGAAGCAAAACCAAGACTTATTCGTTGGATTCTGTTACTCCAGGAATTCGACTTGGAAATCATAGATAAGAAAGGTGCTGAGAATGTGGTTGCAGACCATCTTTCACGATTGCGGTTCAAATCTGATGTTGCTCCTGACATTCCTATTGACGATTCCTTCCCTGATGACCACTTATTTGCTGTTGCCGCAAACACCCCATGGTATGCAGACTTTGCAATTTTTTGTGTGAGTGGCTCCCATCCTCCAGATTTGACTTATCAACAACGAAAGAGGTTTTATTATAATGCTAAACAGTACTTTTGGGATGACCCTTTCTTGTATCGGAAGTGTGCTGATGGAATCTTTCGTAAATGTGTCCCCGAGGGTGAAGTAAATGACATTCTCCGACATTGTCATTCTCTTCCATGTGGAGGTCATCATGGTCCTTCTAAGACTGCTGCAAAGGTACTTCATTCTGGTTTCTACTGGCCTTCTCTATTCAAAGATGCCCGTGCTTTTTGTCTTTCTTGTGATGCTTGTCAAAGGACGGGGAATATTTCTAAACGCCAAGAGATGCCACAAATCGGGATTCTAGAGGTTGAGATTTTTGATGTGTGGGGTGTTGATTTCATGGGACCTTTCCCAACTTCTTGCGGAAATAGATACATCCTGGTTGCAGTAGACTATGTGTCCAAGTGGGTTGAAGCTATTGCCTCACCAACTAATGATTCCAAAGTTGTTATGAAGCTGTTCAAAAAGATCATATTTCCACGTTTTGGAGTTCCAAGGACTGTAATTAGTGATGGTGGATCTCATTTTCGCCACCGACAATTTGAAACTTTGCTTAAGAAATATGGTGTTACTCACAAGGTTGGCCTAGCTTATCATCCTCAGACAAGTGGCCAAGTTGAAGTTTCAAATCGTCAAATCAAAAGCATCTTGGAAAAAGTAGTTGCAAAATCTCGAAAGGATTGGTCCTTGAAGTTGGATGATGCTTTATGGGCTTATCGAACAGCCTACAAGACTCCCATTGGCACTACTCCGTATCGCTTAATCTATGGAAAGGCATGCCATTTGCCAGTTGAGCTCGAACATCGTGCTTTTTGGGCGATAAAAGAGCTAAATATGGATATAAAGGCCGCAGGTGAAGTCCGGCTTCTTCAAATGAATGAATTGGATGAGCTTCGTTTTGATGCTTATGACAATTCTCGACTTTACAAGGAGAGGACAAAGAAAATGCATGACAAATTGATCCAACGAAGAGATTTCCAAGTCGGTGATAAGGTGTTATTATTTAATTCGAGGCTTCGACTCTTTCCTGGAAAGCTCAAATCTAGATGGTCCGGACCTTTCGTTATAACTGATATTAAATTTCATGGTGCTATTGAGATCATGGGAGAAGACGGGACCAAATTTAAAGTGAACGGACAACGCTTGAAATTATACGTGGATGGTGCATTCGTTGGAAAAATTGAGACATTTTGTCTCGATAACCCCTCCTTCAAAGCTTGATTGGAGGTAAGAGTCAAGCTAATGACTTTAAAAGAGCGCTTCTTGGGAGGCAACCCAAGGTCTCTATTAGTTTATTTATATAATATATTTTTGTATTTTTTTTAGGAGCTTATAATTTTTATTTTCATATTTTTTTTTACTCCCATAAGATGCCTTAATGAATTTGTGTGAAGTGTTTCAGATATGGAAATGTAAACTATTGAGCTTGCAGACACCGCAGTGATTTGTAAAAATTAAGAAGAAATGGGTTCGAAAAAAGAAAAAAAAAGAAGCTAATATGTTGGATGCAGCTGTTTGTGGAAAAAAAAAAACAGAGGAGAGCAGATATATTGGCACGGTCAACTTGATTCACTGCCGGCAGTGCGGGAGCTTCTGCCAATTGTTTTGTTGCTGCGCAGTAGATTTTGAACGGGCGTGCGGGGTTTCTGCTGGGCGTGCAACACCTACTGCTTCAAGTGCGCTCGCTGGCTCATTTCTTCAACTGCTCTCGCTCATCTCTCCAGATGGGCCGGACCTTAAGCCCACATAGTAGCCCAATCCATGCGCTTCACATCAGCTTTATTCCTGCGGAGCAGCTGAATTTATTTTTTCTATATGAACGCTATACTCCTGTAATGCAGCAAGCTCTTATCAACCTCACGGGCCTCTTTTTAAGTCTTGGTCCAGCTTATTTACGGTCCACCAGCTCTTTTCCAGTCCATTTGGAGGAAGTCAGCCCATGTTGTCCATTTGGAGGAAGTCAGCCCATCCTCGAAGTCCAGTTGGTGTCCTTGCTTTCAGTCAGGCTCAAGCCCATCTAACAGCCCATTCCAAGCCCAGTACAGGGTGTCCTACGTTACTGCTCTCCAAGAGAATCTCAGCAACAGAGGTCCTTGCGGTGTTTAAAAAAGAAACGAGGCTGCCTGGAGTTGAACACTAGACCTCTGGTGTGTTTTATGAGCAACCCTCCAACCGCTGAGACAACTTACTCATCTATTCAAAAGGTGCATCCACTTGAATAAATATTTGACAAGCCATATTCAATTCACCACCACCCAATGGCAATCCAGGGGAGTTTCTTTTCAACTTTTATATATATATTATATTTTATATATGTTCATTGAGGACAATGAACCACTTTAGTGTGGGGATGGTTTCTCAATGACTAAAAAAATGAAAAAAAAAATATATTATAAAATTAAAAAAAATAGAAAAATTAGAAAAAAAAATTGTATATTGCCATGTTTTAAATTAGGAAATTCATGTTAGTTGCATTTAAATTAGAGCATGTAGTTATTAATTTTGTATGCATTTTTTTTAGTAGTTTTTTTTATATTTCATTTAGCTTGCATATTTCATGAAAGTAAATAATACCAAGTTAATTTCTCGTGATGATTTTATTTGCATAATTTCTTGGCTAGTAGTCTTGATCATATGTGATGTCTTGCATGCTTAGAAATTGCTTGTGCGGAAATTTTATTTACACTGTAAATGCTCTAGAGACGAGACTTAGGCTAAATTAATTCTTGAGTTTTATCTATGAGTCGAGTGTAGAATTTTGACTATTCCCTTTTAAGCTTAGAGTATGTAAATCTTAAGTTTAGGGGAGCTTTAGGATGTATATGCCTTTCTTAAAAAAAAATGAAAAAAAAATAGAATAGTGCAAATAAAGTATCGAGTACTCCTTTGAGATCAACGGGTGGTAAATTTTGAAAAGGACGATCCACGTACTTGTGCTGGTATTAAGTGCAATTGTACTAGAAATAAAATTTTCTTGGTGACTTTTCACAACCCTTGGTTACTGGAGAATTACTTGACTTAAAAATAATTTAAAAAAAAGAGAAAAAAAAGAGCTAGCAAAGTCTTATGGTGGTCGTAACTCACTTACCCTGAGAAGCGTCCCGACCTTAGACCGAGCATGAAAAAAAAATCGAAAAAAAATTGGAAAAAATAAGAGAGGCATAGAAGTTCTTTTGCGACCCTGAGCAGTAGTTGACTCTAATGTAACGAAGTGTTTAAGCATTATTCTGATTAACGACTCATGGTTAAGATTCTGTTGAAGTTTGTTGGTCTCTGTTTTATTTCACTAGAGAGCATGTTGAGTACACACGATGCACTCCGTACTTGCAGTGGAAGAGTTGCTTGACTAATGTGTGAGATAGATGAATGCCTTGATTGTTGCATATTCTGAGGATATATATTGACGAGGTTGATGCTTTCATGATTTGTTTTTAGGCATATCCATTTAGTTTGCATTCATAGTAGTTGCATATCCGACGCTTGGTAGAAAATAATGAATTTTGTGGGTAGATTCACTATAAACCCTCACGAGACAAAACTCGTCCTACTAGGGCTGCCTAGGGGTTTAACGGCTTGTTGCATATGCTCAATGCAATCGTGTCATCTACGAAAATGGTGTTAGTTAGTTAGGACTTAGTTTTATTTCGCTTATTTGCCCGAGGACGTGCAAAAGCTTAGTGTGGGGATGTTTGATAGAATATATTTTTAAATATATTCTATAGGATTTTATTCTCATATTTAATTATATTTTGCACTGATTTGGATTTTATTTAATAGATTTTTATTGTTTTATTGTAGGAAATAAAGAATTCCAGGTTGAGAAGGATTTGGAGATAAATTAGCTATTTTGGAGCAAATTTCTATTAAAATTCGGATTTATTGGGTTCTACCCGATTTCTGCACTGTTTAGGCCATATCTTGAGCTCCGGATGTCAGAATTGGATGATCTTACAGCCCACGCGAAGCTCTTGGAATTTCCTTTTATTTAGAAGTGGTCCAGTAAGCAAAGTCCAACTGGAAAAGCCCGAAAACAGAGCAGAAAAGAAAGCTGCGAATTTTGAGAGAGAATCCTTGTTGGTTTTGGAGTTCTATTTTGTATATTGATTTAAAATATTAGAAAGACTTTTAATATAGAAATAGGATCAGATTTTATTATTAGAGGATTACCATTAGAATAGATTTTAGTTACTTACGCTATTTTACAGAGGGTTAGGTTTTTCTTCTCATCTCTTCATACTTTGTTCTAGACATTATTTTCTCCATTAATAGAAGCTTTGAGGTATTTCTTGATAATCTCTTGTTTATTTGTTAATGTTTTATATGGCTCTCTTCACTATTCTTGTTGCTTTTACTTTCATTACTATGTGTGAGTAGTTCCATTCTAGGACAGAAGGGGAGCCATGTTTGCACCATTATAATGCTTTATTTTCATTAATGGTTTAATGGGTAACGTGTAATTCTAGTCTATATGTCTTGATGTTTGATCTGTGTAATTGGCCAATATCATAGATTGATTGTATGCAAATAGGAGTACAAGATCGAGAGATGTACTTACTAGAGGCACACATAAGATTAGCGGGACTGAAATTGAGTGCGAGAGTATCAATGGATTCCCGAGAGTGTTAATGCTCGAGAGAGATTAACAATTGCTCTAATTACATGACTTGTTGAATTATTATATGAATAGCTATTTGGTGTAAGCATGGTGAACCTGAATTGTCCTAGACTTTAGTTAATTGATATAAATCATCTTTATATTGCATTATTTAGTTAGTAAAAAAATCTTAAAGATTCGTTTGTCTTGTGAAACAATTTGTGATAATCGGATTAAGATTCTTGAAACTTGTCTCCCTGTGGATTCGACCCGTACTTGCTAGTTTCTGTTTACAACAGGCACCGTGCACTTGCGGTAGATATAAATTTACACATCATGCATACGTCATTTTCCTAAAAAGTGAGTGCTTGCTGCCTTTAAAGTATTCTAAATCTAGCTTATCAATCTGAGCTATTTAATAAACCATTCTTTGTTATAGGTACTGTCCGCGCACAATGTTTGATGAAAGCGGATTTCCAATGTACAAACGGCGTAGACAGAACATAACAATCCATGTTAGGAATGCTGATTTGGATAATCAGTGGGTAGTTCCCTATAATCGGGACTTATTGGTCAAATACCAATGTCACATGAACATCGAGATATGTTGTCATGCTCGCAGTCTCAAGTATTTGTTCAAATACTGTTTAAAAGGTCATGATACTGCCACACATGTAACTGGGAGGAAGAAGAGGACAGCCAACTGTAACGGTGATGAGCCTATCGATGAAATTGATGCCTACTTTGATGGTAGGTACATATGTGGAGCAGAATCGGCTTATAGGATTTTTGGTTTTCCTATACACCACCGTACAATATCTGTTGAAAGGTTACCATTCCATCTACCAGGACAAAAGAACTGCACATTTCACTCAAATCAGCCTTTGGATAAGGTAGCTGAAAGGGAAAAGGACAGACTTAGTAAACTTGAAGCGTTCTTCCTTTTATGTAATACTGATGCTACAGCTCAGCAATATACCTATCAGGAGATCCCAAAGCATTATGTATGGAATGATGTTGAAAGAAAATGGAATCGAAGAAAAAGAGGATATCAGAAAGGACGACTATCTTACACTCATCACAGCAGCGGCGAAGTATGGTTTTTGAGATTATTGCTAACCAAGGTGCGCGGCCCAACGTCCTTTGAGAAACTCAGAACTGTGAATGGAATATGCTATGAGTCCTTTCGTGATGCTTGCAAAGAGTATGGTTTACTGGATGACGACAAGGAATGGCATGAAGTTCTTGATCAATGTTCCTCTGGTGGCTTGCCTCCTCAGATTCGTCAACTTTTGTTCACATAATAGTGAATTGCAAGGTCACAGATTTGTATAATTTGTGGAATGCTCATTGGAAACAAATGGTTGATGATATTATTTTAAAGAGGCGACGCATAAATAAAGATGAAAGCCTAATGCTGGATGATAAGCAGCTACAATTTTATGCTCTGGCAGGTAGAATTAATTTGAATTAAGCCTATTCCTATTCATTTTGTTTCTTATTATAGGTTTATTATCATTTGCGCCGATGAAAAAAAAATTAAAAAGATACTATGTGATTGCAGAAATTGATGATTTGCTTAGATCAATTGGGAAATCTTTAAAGAATTTTCAGCAGCTGCCGCAACCTCCTGAAATGTATCTGAATCATGGGACAAACAACTTGATTTTGGAGGAAACTAATTACAATATGACTGAGATGGAATTAGAGAATAAGAAGTTGCTGTCGACCATGAACCCAGAGCAGAAGTCAGTGTACAATGCCATTCTAGAATCTGTAGACAAGAATGAAGGCGGACTTTTTTTTGTTTATGGGAGCGGTGGCTGTGGCAAGACTTTTCTATGGAGAACTTTAATATCAAAGCTACGATCTCAAGGTGATATAGTTTTACCAGTTGCGTCCTCGGGGATTGCTGCAACACTTATGCCCGGAGGAAGGACAACCCATTCCCGCTTTAAGATACCTATAGTTCTTGATGAGTTCTCAGTTTGTGCTATAGGGAATAATTCTGACATTTCTGAACTTATCAGACATACAAAGCTGATAATCTGGGATGAAGCCCCAATGCAACACCGATTTGCATTTGAATGTCTAGACCGCTCTCTTAGAGACATTATGAAGACCGTTGATCAAGCACGTGCTTCTTTACCATTTGGAGGTATTACTGTACTGCCTGGAGGAGATTTTAGACAAATCCTTCCTGTAATACCTCACGGAGAAAGGGGAGAAATTCTTGAAGCATGTATAACACGTTCCCGTTTGTGGAATATTTGTAAAGTTTATGTTTTGAAAAAGAACATGAGGCTTAACAAAGGTTCATCTCAGCGTGAAATTGATGAGTTGAATGAATTTGCCAAATGGGTGCTTGCTGTTGGAGATGGAACTTTGCATCCTATGCAAGATGGCACTAATTTTCTTGAGGATGACATAGTAGTTCCAGAACAGTTTTGTGACTTGGATAATGAAAATTCTGTTGAGAATATGATTCGCAGCATATATCCAGATTTTATCCAGAATGCAAAAATTCCGAAATATATGAGTGAGAGGGCAATTCTGACTCCTACTAATCAAATTGTGGGTCATCTCAACTCTCTGATTGTAGAAATGATTCCTGGTGATGCAGTGAATTATTATAGTGTTGATAGTGCTGAGGATTTTGGAGGTACAGATGCTGATCTACACTCGGCTTTTCCTATCGAGTATCTTAATTCTCTACAAGTACCAGGTATGCCTAGCCATGATTTGAAGCTTAAAGTTGGTACAGTTGTAATGTTGATGAGGAATTTGAATCAAACACTTGGACTATGTAACGGCACTAGAATGATTGTTACCAAGTGTTTGAAATTCTGTGTTGAGTGTGAGGTCATTTGTGGTTCTTTTGCTAGCACTAGACATTTCATTCCACGCATGGAATTATCTCCAAGTGACTCAGATCTGCCTTTTAAGTTAGTTAGAAAACAAATGTCGCTTCAGATTTGCTACGCCATGACCATAAATAAGTCTCAGGGTCAGTCTCTAGAAAAGGTTGGTTTATTTCTTCTGAAAGCTGTTTTTACACACGGCCAGTTCTATGTTGCAGTCACTAGGGTTACATCTCCAAGTGGTTTGAAGGTATTCATCGATGATGATCGTGGTCTACCAACAAACCTCACACAAAATGTTGTCTACAAAGAGGTGTTCTATGCTTTGCCTAGGTAGTAGAAATTCATGTATCCCTTTATTAAGTATTTCCTACACTCTCTTCTGTCAGTGGCAAAGATATTTGAAAGAAGTTAAATTTTGTTCAGATATTAATAGAATCTGTCTTCTTTGCTTTTGGAAAGTGAAGATTTTGGAACAACAGAGTAACCTCTCAATGAGACAATGTTCATTTGTTATGCCTTGGTGCATTACTGATATTATTCGCTTGCTTGACTGATTTTATTCCTTTTGAAGTATATCCTGCCTTCTGTACATTTAAGTTTCAAGATGCATAAGAGAACTTAAACTCTGTTTACATTTTAAATCCATCTCTATTTTTGGTTTCCAGGTGCTTTTTTCATAGTACAATAGATTAACCTGTCAATGATACTACTCACACTATTTTATCTAATAATAAGTATAATAGATTGAAAGAAATCATCTTCACACTACCCTTGACACTAAACAGATTTACTGCCAAATATGATGTCATGAATATCATATAATCTGAAACAATTGGACATAGAAAGAATAAACTTCCAACATTGCATAATTGCCAGATGGTTTCATTTCCCAGTATGTCATAAATTCACATAACTTGAAGATAAAATGTTTACTTCGTAGTACTACTAAACCATTGCATAGTGCCCAATTTCTTAGAATCACCTAAACTTAGTGGTAATTACCAAATATGTCTTCGCCTTACAATGACCAAAAAGTAATAGCACTGAACGTACACTATATCACGAATACTAAGTAGAAGCAGTTACTCTGAAAGTTGCATTCCCAACAAAAGTGAACGATAACTGCTGTCCAATATGAAGCTTATTCTTCAGAGAGAACTCATTCCATCCAAGTCCTAGCCTACACATCTTCTTTCTCCTTAGAATTTCCAGCTGATAATGTTTCGACTTCATGATCAACTTCACAACTGTTCCTTTGCTCTACCTTCTATACAATGCATTCAGATATCTAGGCAGGTACTGTATGAAGACAGAACTGAATTAGATATAAAGTAGAATCTTTACAGAGAAGCTATAGTAAAGCACTAACCACTCTGTTGTGAGAGGAATTGATACAACACCCCCAGAACCGTATAGCACAA
This sequence comes from Daucus carota subsp. sativus, assembly GCF_001625215.2. NCBI lineage: Eukaryota > Viridiplantae > Streptophyta > Magnoliopsida > Apiales > Apiaceae > Daucus > Daucus carota. Next base: position 16,846,602 of record NC_030388.2, on the reverse strand, counting down.
TTATAGGGATATCTGTTACGACTACGAAAATCACGGTTAGCTCTTAGGGGCTACCGTTAACATAAACTAAGAAAACAAATGAGAAACAAGTGTGTTTAAGGGCTGAGCTTGCAAAGAACCAAACAACGAGGCCGGAATTATGGAATTTCGTCCTGCGATTGCCCGGAAATATATGTCACAAAGGTTACACGTGCCTCTCTTTAGAGTGTAAAACTCGTGAAAATGATCCAAGTCCCTTTGCAAGGTGCCTACATACCCTATATTTATAGGGATCAAGCCCATGTAGTTCTTGATTTAGGACTCTGAAGAGATAAGCTCTTATCCCCTCTAGTTTAGGATAAAACAGCCTTCTTTCAGTAGTTATCCAGCGGTATCCCACTCCAAGTAGGTCACTTGAAGCCTTCATCTTGCATGATTATCCGAATTTATATGAATTATCTCCCCTTGATTGTAATTATCTCCATAATGTACGTATTTATCTCTTAATTCGTAGATAAATAATAGCTGATACACTCCCGATATGTCTCCAATTCGTCCTCCTAGAAACAAAGAAGAAGAGTCCTGCTTGGAGTCTGCCTGCCATTCTGCCCAGGCGGCGGAAGCCCTGCCAGCGGCATCCCCTAGCTGCAGCCCCATAACTGCAAGCCAGGATGCACTTAGCGGTAACCCCTAGCAGCGGTAACCCCTAAAGCGCCTTTAGGTGCAACCCCATTATGATGGCAGCCTTCAATGTGCCTCCAATGCAAGTCCATACACCTTCTTGTACATCTTCAATGATCCACCCAGCCATGGCGAAGCCCATTATTCTTAACCAAATGATTCCAATGAGCCCAAGCGAAGCCCAAATAATATGATGGGCTATAAAATAAGTCCAGGGAGATTTTATGGCACAACAACTACCCCCCGGTTCCTTGAAGTATTAAATACGAGAGGAACCTAAGAACGGTAACCCTCAATCATCCAGCTGCAAGCCCTTAAATTATGTCCGAAATTAACCGTAAATTATTTCTAAGCTTACGTGGGCGTAGCCCGGTGCAAGAAACAAGAAATAATTCAGATGTAATTCCCACACATAATTATAAAACCAATTATATTAATTCAGTACAACCACCGCAAGCCTTAAATATTTATCCCAAAATAATAAAAATTATTTTCCACAAATATGTCCGAGCTTCCGCAATTTTATTCCACCTTTCTAGCTTCCCGCGTGTGCCATGTCAGTTTGTGATAAGGCTAATCCCAAAGATTTCGGGGTTTAATTTAAATTCAAATTGGTTTGAATTGCAACAGAAAATCCCTAATTAGGTGGTGCAGCCGTAGAGTCCTAGCCTGCCTCTACCTCTTCAGCCACCCACCTTGGCCTCGGGAAGCCCTGCGTCATCAAAGCCTTCTCCACGCCAAGCCAGTCACGGCACGCCACCTGGCGCAGCTGTCCCCCACTTCCCACAGCTATATATACACTCACACACAGCCTTGTTTCACTTTTCTTTTATCTCTCAAACACTTCACTCCACACTCTCTCTTCCGACCGAAGCACTTCCAGGCGCGCCTTACTCTTTCTCGCCGGCGTTCACTTCTCCGTCTCCGTTTCCAACTTCCGACCAAAGGTATGCTCTCCTTGAGCCTTCATTTTTTTTTTACTTATCTGCACCATGTCTGCAACTAAACGTTTGTATGACCCATGCCTATCTGCCTCTTTTTCTCTTGACTGTTCACCTCGGTATGCGTGCACACACCCACATTCGCCTTGCTTGATGTTATTATGCCCGATTAAACTGCTAATTTGCCCTGCATGCCAGTTATAGTTAAACATGTACACTCATCCTTTGAATATACACACACCACTGGTTTTATTTGACTCCCATTAGGCCCTGATTGTTTCCCTATTGGGTTATCGCCCTTGGTGTTGTCGCATTGCTCTGAGGCCATGATCGTAACCCTAGATTGTAAACCCTAGGTTCCCAATTGCCTCCAGGGGGGAACCCCTCTTTCACAATCGAACCCCTCTTTTTGTGCCCTTTATCCGCTGTGAATGTATTATTTGTGTGATTTGCTTGATATACTTGTTTAGCTGGTATCTTAGGATTGTGATTGGGCGTTGATTGTTGTGGTTGAAATTAGGGTTAGGATTAGGCTTCCCGCTCCGGGTCCCTTGTTGGGCTTCCCGAAGAAGATGAACCGTCCTCCGTGGCCTGTGCTATTTCCTGTGAGGGATGTAGCCCTCTTACACTTCAGGGCTCCAACTGAAGCCTTTTTCCTTCCTCCTTCACACCCGTAGGGCTCCACCCTTGCAGCCCAGTCTTCCGCAAACCCCTTCTCCTTCTCCCCTTTTTGTCTTTCTTTCTCTCGACCTCTCCTCGTCTTGATGTGTCCTTTCGTTAACCCATCCTTTCCTATTGTAGATGTCTCAAGGATCCATGTCCTCACACTCTTCTCAGTCTGCCACCAGCAAGGCTCCCGTTGTTGCGGTTGACACGGGATCCTCCTTTAGCCAGGACCTTCAGCCTGCCAGACCCAGTTTAGGGGTTAGCTCCAGAACCCGCTCCAAGCGCAATTTGGTGGTGAAGGAGCTCAACTGGACAACCTCTGAGTCCAGTAAGGAGGATGGGACCTCGGGCCTCCCGCTGGACCCCGCTGCTGAAGCCCTCGAGGGGAGCCCCGAGGAGGCTGAACGGGAGGCTGAGGCTTCCGTGGAGGTGATCGAGCCTCCAGCTGTAGTCCTGGCCTGCGAGCATATGGACTCCATCATGACTCCTGTTCGGCTGCAATCCCTATTGGAGTCCTGCAACCCTGGCTGTACCTTGGGGATCCCGAAGCCAGGAGAGAGGTGTCACCGCTTCGACACCCTCAAGCCAGGCACTGGCTACCCCAAAGCCGTGCTTTCCGCCCAGTTCTTCAGGCTGGGTTTGTCTCTCCCCCTCCATCCTTTCATCCTGGAGGTCTTGGACTTCTATGAGGTCTCTCCCATGCAGCTCACCCCCAACTCCTACCGCATGGCAGTCTGCCTCTACATCCTCTACGACATTCACCATGGGGTGAGGATGTCTGCCTTGGAGTTGGGCTGGTTCTTCCAGCTGAAACTTACCGGCAGGACCCCAGGGTTCTTCTATCTCACTGCCTGGAACACCCACCACAAGAAGGGCATCAAGGGCAACCGCCAGTCGATGTCGGACTGGCAGAAGCTCTTCCTTTACTGCTATGACTGCCCAGTCTACAGGAAGGACTTCAATCTCTCCCCCAGTAAGCCAGCTTTTCCTTAATCCATTGTCCAGTTTAGCCCTTTAGGGTTCCCGTTTAGTTTCCTTATGCTTGTATTTGTTGTAGACATGCCAGTGCAGACTCCTCTGGCGGGAGAGTCCCTTGAGAGGGCCAAGCATGTGTTGGGGCTATCCACCGGGCTAGGTGATGGCTCCAGCCTGCTTACTCCAGAGAATCTGGAGAGGCTCGGTTTTTCCACTACGGTGGTAGATGCATCCCCCGTTGACGAGGGGGGTGCAGATGTGGAGGCGACGGGAAGCCCAGGTTTCCTCTTAGCTTGCACCTTTGAACTTACTTTCCTGATATTTGCTTTATAGATTTCCTTCATGCATGATTTGTGATCTTTATGCCCTCTGCTATGCTTGCATCTCCCCATATTTCCGTATATGTTTGGATATTATCTAATTGTTTCTCTTTGTTTCTTTCCGCAGATATGGCTGCCAACATCCCACGGTTTATCAAGCGTTCCACCAAGTACGAGGATCTGTTCGGGGAAGCCTCCGATTCTCAGGCTCCCCTCTCTGTCAAGCCTCTCTCCCAGCTCCCTTCTCCCTCTTTAGAGCAGAAGAAGGCCTCCTCCGGGGGTCGCAAGCGGGACCCCTCCAAAGCTGTCGAGGTGGGGTCTTCAGCTGAAGGCCGCTCCAGCAAGAAGCCCAAGCTGGCCCTGGCACGTAGTTCTCCTGCTCCTTCCTCCACTCAGAAGACTCAGCTCTTCCAGAGGATGCTCTCCGACCAGGTATCTGAGGCCACCATCCGGGAGTGGGATAGGCTTTCCATCGCCGAGGCCACCCGAGACAAGATGGTGGCCAACGCCAAGAGCCTATTCCTCGACCTAAAGATGGGGGAGCACGTCGCCGATACCGCCCGGGTGAATGAAACTATGAGGGCGGACCTAAAGCAGGCCAGGGCTGATCTGGCTTCCGCTGTCAAAGAGAGGGACGCCTTCCGGAAGGCCAACCTCAAGTTCAAGGAGGCGGAGGCCGAAGCCCGGCGGCTGAAGGAGAAGGAGGACATGGTGAGGAAGGGCCTTGAGGAGGAGGTCGACGGCCTGCGGAGGCAGGTTAAGGAGCTGGAGCTGCAGGTGAAAGGCCTTCAGGATGCGGCTGCCACCATGAAGGCGGGGAGGAAGGAGAGGGAGGCCACGATATTTGAGGCAGGGGTTGCCGCAGGAGTGAAAGACTGCGTGAAGTCGGCTTACCGTTTCTTTCCTGACAACGATTGGGCAAAGTTGGGGCCTGATGCTGCGGTGGCCCTAGAGGAAGCAAAGGCTGAGGACGAAGCTGGTCTGAATAAGGTCTTGGCGACCTCCCAGGGTTTCTCCGAGGACGGCGCCGAAAGGAGAACTGTAGCCGAAGACGAGCCGAAGCCTGCAGAGTTAGTTCCTGTAGGTCTTGAGGTGACGCCCCCGGAAGGGGTTCCGGCTGCGACTCCTGCCGTAACCCAGGCTTCCAAGGATCCTCCTGTTGGTGATGAAAAGGATTCCTCCTCTCCTGTTGCTCCTTGATCTCCCCTCCCCCTTTTTTAATCAACTTTTAACTACGAATTGTGAACTTGTGCGTGGCGCTTGTCGTTACGAATTGAATATTTTTTTTGGATGAGGGTGCGGGCACCTCCGAATGCTCCGCAAGACATTTTTTAGTGCTACAAGGGCCTCCCCCTGTTGGTGTGGGGAGGAATTTCCCTTGTAGCTTATTTTATATGTAACTGCTTCCATTTCTTCATTCCTTGCCTTGTATTTCCTTGGATATTTTTGTGTTGGTCGCCTAACTTTTCCATGCAGGTAGAAAGAACGAATATAGGGGATAGCCCTTTGATCGAAAGCGTACGCATTGTTTGCTTTCTGGGGGGTTATGACCCTTGGGACCTTGTTCTTCAAGGTCGTTCACTTTTTTGTGGATGTATGCTGATGTGTATGTCTGTGTTAACTCCCCAATAGCGTATATAAAAGCACTTAGTCTTTCCTTGTAATAACCCATTTAAGCATAGTTGAATCTGATCTCACATGCGTGAGAATCTAGGAACACCATTGGGCTTAAGCTCCAAAATGACCCCCAGGTGTAAGTCTTCAAAGTAGTCTTCAAGTATAAGTTCTGAAATAATTCCGCCAAGTGAGCTTTTTAGTAGTCCCACCGAGTTAGCCTTGTAATAATTCACCAAGTGAGCCTTGTGAGCCTGGATAGGCTTCAAACTCGAAAGCCTCCATCAGCCTTTGGCCTTGAAAGCCTTGATAGGCTTTAAACCTTGAAAGCTTGAAAAGCTTTAGCCTTGAAAGCCTTGATAGGCTTGAAACCTTGAAAGCTTGGAAAGCTTTAGCCTTGAAAGCCTTGATAGGCTTGAAACCTTGAAAGCTTGAAAAGCTTTAGCCTTGAAAGCCTTGATAGGCTTTAAACCTTGAAAGCTTGAAAAGCTTTAGCCTTGAAAGCCTTGATAGGCTTGAAACCTTGAAAGCTTGAAAAGCTTTAGCCTTGAAAGCCTTGATAGGCTTTAAACCTTGAAAGCTTGAAAAGCTTTAGCCTTGAAAGCCTTGATAGGCTTGAAACCTTGAAAGCTTGAAAAGCTTTAGCCTTGAAAGCCTTGATAGGCTTGAAACCTTGAAAGCTTGAAAAGCTTTAGCCTTGAAAGCCTTGATAGGCTTTAAACCTTGAAAGCTTGAAAAGCTTTAGCCTTGAAAGCCTTGATAGGCTTGAAACCTTGAAAGCTTGAAAAGCTTTAGCCTTGAAAGCCTTGATAGGCTTTAAACCTTGAAAGCTTGAAAAGCTTTAGCCTTGAAAGCCTTGATAGGCTTGAAACCTTGAAAGCTTGAAAAGCTTTAGCCTTGAAAGCCTTGATAGGCTTTAAACCTTGAAAGCTTGAAAAGCTTTAGCCTTGAAAGCCTTGATAGGCTTGAAACCTTGAAAGCTTGAAAAGCTTTAGCCTTGAAAGCCTTGATAGGCTTTAAACCTTGAAAGCTTGAAAAGCTTTAGCCTTGAAAGCCTTGATAGGCTTTAAACCTTGAAAGCTTGAAAAGCTTTAGCCTTGAAAGCCTTGATAGGCTTGAAACCTTGAAAACTTGAAAAGCTTTAGCCTTGAAAGCCTTGATAGGCTTTAAACCTTGAAAGCTTGAAAAGCTTTAGCCTTGAAAGCCTTGATAGGCTTGAAACCTTGAAAGCTTGAAAAGCTTTAGCCTTGAAAGCCTTGATAGGCTTTAAACCTTGAAAGCTTGAAAAGCTTTAGCCTTTAAAGCCTTGATAGGCTTTAAACCTTGAAAGCTTGAAAAGCTTTAGCCTTGAAAGCCTTGATAGGCTTGAAACCTTGAAAGCTTGAAAAGCTTTAGCCTTGAAAGCCTTGATAGGCTTTAAACCTTGAAAGCTTGAAAAGCTTTAGCCTTGAAAGCCTTGATAGGCTTTAAACCTTGAAAGCTTGAAAAGCTTTCCTTCCCACCGGTGCAGCCAAGTTATCAAGTTGTGTTTACGAGTTTTAGTGTTTTCGATTCCCAAATTTATTTGAATTTTAAGCCAAATGAATAATGTTAATGATACGCCTACTACCCCCCGAGTTCTTTAGCATAATTTTAATTATGGTGGAGAACTAGATGCAATTGAAGCCTTAAATAATTTTTAAAGCATACATGAAGTATTCAATTAACAATCATGGTAAGCAAGCATACACAACATTTTCATAACGGAAAGCTGCGAAATTTTATTGAATCACATGGTAGAAATTGACATAGCATAATATTGGGGGGTGCAACGACACTACCCCCCGAGCGTCCTAGCAAGTAAAGCAAATAGTAGCCTGATAATTCTCCTAAAAGCATAGCGATTACAACTAATAAATCGCCTTTATTTCCTGACCCTCAAGCCGAAGCCTACAGAAATACTACCCGGGTGAAGCTACTGGTAATACCTCTTTAAGTGTTGGGCGTTCCATGCCCGTGGTATGAGTCTTCCATCCATGTCTGTGAGGTGATAGGTACCTTCCCAAAGCACTGTTTTGATGATATATGGGCCTTCCCACTTTGCACCGAAGGCTCCATGAGCGGGAACCCTCATGTTAGGCATCATTTTTCTGAGAACTAGGTCTCCCGTTTTGAGGGGTCGAGCCCTTACTTTCTTATCAAAATATTTACGGGTCCTCTGTTGATATGCAGCAAGTTTCAACTGAGCCGTATCTCGTACTTCTTCAATCAGATCTAAGTAGAGCCTGTGGTTGACTTCATTATTCTCAGGGTCGTAGTTATCCCTTCGAAAAGATCCTGCTCCAACTTCTACGGGAACCATGGCTTCACACCCGTATGTTAGGGTGAACGGGGTTTCACCGGTGGTAGACCTTGGAGTGGTATTGTAAGACCACAACACCATGGGAAGTTCTTCTGGCCAGCATCCCTTTTCCTCTTCGAGTTTGGCTTTCAGGGTGTGCTTAATAATTTTGTTTACGGCCTCCGTTTGACCGTTGCTCTGAGGGTGGCACACCGCGGAGAAGCCTTTCTTTATGCCTAGGTTTTCACAAAAATTCATCATTTCATTGCTGTCAAACTGTTTCCCATTGTCTGATATGAGCTTGTAGGGAACCCCGTATCGACAGACGATCGCGCGACAAACGAAGTCTACCAACTTCCTTGCAGTAATGGAAGCTAGGGGTTCAGCTTCAGCCCATTTAGTAAAGTAATCTACAGCCACGACTGCATATTTCACCCCTCCTTTCCCTTTTGGTAATTCACCAATCAGATCTATACCCCAAACAGCAAACGGCCAGGGGCTTGTCAGGGTCTTCAGGGGTACCGCGGGGCTCTTGTTTGTATTAGAGAACCTTTGGCAACTGTCACAGGCCCTGGCGAAGGCATGAGCATCCTTGTGGAGGGTAGGCCAGTAGTAGCCTTGACGGAGGATTTTGTGAGCGAGGGAGGCACCCCCCGAGTGATTCCCACAGATCCCTTCATGCACCTCGCGCATAATGTATTCACATCTTACCCCAGCAACACACCTGAGGAGGGGCCGATTGAATCCCCTTTTGTAAAGGATTCCATCATAAATGACATACTGGGCTGCCTTGTACCTCAATTTCCTGGCCTCATCCTTGTCTGTAGGCAGGGTTCCGTTGGCTATGTATTCATGGATTGGGGTTGTCCAGAGGTTAGTCTCATCAGCTTCAACATCCATGACTTCAATTTTGGGGATGCTAGGCTGATACTGGATTTCGAGTGGGATCACCCCGAGCATGTGTGCATCCCTTTGAGAGCCTAATTTGGCTAAGGCATCGGCATCTGCATTCTCAGACCTTGGTATTTGCTCTAGCTTGATTTCCCTGAATTTCCCAATTAGTTCCTGGGCATACCGCATATAGAGATCGGTGCGGGGACCCCTAGCTTGGAAGCCTCCTCGGATGTGCCAGACTACCAGCATAGAATCACTGTAAACATTCATATTTTCCACTCTCATCTCCAAGGCCAGCTTTAGGCCAGCTATTAGGGCTTCATACTCCGCGTCGTTGTTAGTGGCATTGAAGTCGAAATGAATGGAGCTTTGCAGCTTATGGCCTTCCGGACTGACTAAGACGATGCCAGCCCCGGCCCCATTTCCATTTACAGCCCCATCGACGTACAGGTTCCACCAAGGGGAACAATTCTCAGGTATGGCTACTGGAGACTGGGGTTCAGGTATGCATTCCATCCCTTCGACTTCAAAAGTGGGTGGAAATTCCAAGATGAAGTCAGCTAGTGCTTGCCCCTTTATTGCGGTTCTAGGCTTGTACTCTATGTCAAACTGGCCCAACTCGACTGCCCACTTCATGATTCTTCCCGAGGCTTCTGGCTTGTGCAAGACCTGTCTGAGAGGGAAGGATGTTCGTACTTCAATCTTGTGAGCCTGAAAGTAAGGCCTTAATTTGCGGGAAGCCAAAATTAGTGCGTAGGCTAACTTCTCCATGTTTGAGTAGCGGGTTTCAGCATCAAGTAATCTCTTGCTCACATAGTATACTGGCTGTTGGGCTTGCTCTTCCTCCTTGATCAGGACGGCGCTAATTGAGAACTCGGAAACCCCTAGGTATAGGATCAAGGCTTCACCCTCCGTTGGCTTGGCCAACAGTGGCGGGCTTCCAAGTTGCTCCTTCAGCTTCAGGAAAGCAGCCTCACATTCTGTCGTCCATTCAAATTTTTGCCCCTTTTTTATGGCTGCAAAAAATTCTCTACATTTGTCTGAGGATTTCGAGATGAACCGGTTTAGGGCAGCGACCCGGCCTGTAAGGCATTGCACCTCCTTTACGTTCCTAGGCGACCTCATCTCAATTAAGGCCTTGATCTTCGCAGGGTTAGCTTCGATTCCCCTGTGATTGACAATGAAGCCCAAGAACTTGCCGGATTCAACCCCGAATACGCATTTTTGGGGATTCAACTTCATCCTGTAATTCCTCAGTATATCGAACATCTCTGATAAGTGTGTAATATGATCGTTAGCTTCCTTTGACTTTACTAACATGTCATCTACATACACTTCCATAGTCCTTCCAATCTGATCTTTAAACATCTTATTGACCAGCCTCTGATATGTAGCCCCGGCATTTAGTAACCCAAACGGCATGCCTATATAGCAATAAAGCCCCCTGTCAGTGATGAAGGAGGTGTGTTCCTGATCTGGCTCGAACATGGGGATCTGATTGTAGCCCGAGTAAGCGTCCATGAAGCTTAACAGTGCATGCCCCGCAGTGGAATCCACCAACTGGTCAATTCGAGGGAGCGGGAAGCTGTCCTTAGGGCAGGCCTTGTTCAGATCAGTAAAGTCTATGCAAGTTCTCCACTTTCCGTTAGGTTTTTTCACCAACACCGGGTTTGCTAGCCATGTGGGGTAAAAAGCTTCTTTCACTAGGCCTGCCTTCAATAGTCGGTCTACCTCTTCTTGAAGAGCGGTAGCCCTTTCCCCGCTAATTGGTCTTCTCTTCTGTCTGACTCCCTTCCTGTCTGGGTCAATATTGAGGTGGTGGCACATGACTTCTGGATGAATCCTGATCATATCCGAATGGTTCCAAGCGAAGACGTCCAGATTATTCTTTAAGAATGCGGTCAGGGTTTCCCTTAGGTCCGGTCCCAACTGTTCCCCAATTTTTAGTTCTTTAGTGGGGTCGGACTCATCCACCAAGATGGACAGGGTATCCCCAGCCGCTCCAGTCTTCACCTGGGTTTCCGGCATCCTTGGGTCGAGGTCGATCTCAACGGTAACCTCTTTGTTGCCACCCTCATGGGGTTGCGTACCCAGGATTTCATGAACGGGAAGCCGTGTTCGGTTTCCGAGTTGATAGGTTACCATAGCACTATTGAAGTCACAAGGTGCCTCGCACTCCTTTTCTTGCTCTTCATTTCGGGGCAGTTTTTGACCATCCCCTTCAAAGTCACTGTCAGTAACATCTTCCACAATCCCTTCTACCAGGGTTTCAGCTGTATCAATATTCTTCATTGGGAGTGCATCTGCGGGTGCAAGCCCTTCATGCACGGCATGCGAGGCTTCTAGATAAGGATCTTCCCCCGGATGTTGCACGATAATCACCATGTTGCAGGTTGCTTTCACAAACTTTATTAAAACCTTTCCCTGAGCCTTGGTTTCGGGTTCTTCTTCTATATCCACTTGCTTGTAACAGCTCTCCGGGATGTCTTCATCCATTTGCTGGGCTTCTTTACAGGCTTTTACTGCAGATTTCAAAGCCTTGCTATAACATTCCCGAGAGTCAGCCTGACATCCTCGTACACATCCTACCCCATTGGGGGTTGGGAACTTCATGGATAAGTGGTATATTGAGGTTACAATCCGCATGTCCCTTAAGATAGGTCTGCCCAGGATCCCGTTATAGGAGATGTCTTCGTTCACTACCATGAACTCTGCAACCTGAGTGACAGCCCGGGGTTCCACCCCAAGGGTGATCGGGAGTTTTACCCTTCCAACAATCTGGACAGCATTCCCCGTGAAACCATACAGCTCATTATAGCAAGCCATCATATCTTTATCTGCCATTTTCATTCTTTGGTATGCACTGTAGGCCAAGATATTGACAGAGCTTCCGTTATCGACAAGAAGCCTGTGTACATTGACATTTCCGATCACGGCTGTTACCACCAGGGCGTCGCTATGAGGATGGTGTACCGCGCGCGCATCCCCCTCAGTGAAGGTAATGTCCATGGTCTCCCCTTTGAACATTTTGGGAGGCCTTTCAGACAGATGGCACACATTGGTTAAGGGCGGCCCTCGGGCTTCCCGTACATATCTCTTCATAGCACTGCGTCCCTGGCCTCCCACGAAGGGCCCTCCGATGATCATTCGTACACTACCAGCACGGGTGTTACGGTTGGCTTCCTGGTTATTTGCCCTTTCAGCTTTCTTTTCCTTATATTTCTTAGCCTCTTGGGCTACAAACTCCGTCAGGTATCCTGTTCTGATAAGGTCCTCTATGTGGTCTTTAAGATGAACACATTCCGCCGTGTCATGTCCGTTCAAATCGTGGAAAGCACAATATTTTCCCTGATCTTTCTTTCCAGGGGGTCCACTTCGAAAGGGCTTCCGGAAGAGTCTCGCCTTGTCTCCGACCTCAAAAATGTGATCTATGGAAGCCGTCAGTGGTGTGTATTCGTGGTATCTTGCTTCTCTTGTCTTCCTCACTGTCAACCTTGACTTGTCGAAGCCCTGCGTGCTGGTTGTGTTCACTGTAATGGGCGAGGTTTTGCCATCCCGACTCGAGGGCTTTTCACCAGCAGGCCTTGCGTAGGGATTCCTCTTGTAGGTGTTCCTCCTATCTGGGCTGTAAGACCTATCCCTCTTGTTTTTCCAGCTGCTACGGCTTTCAGACTTTGACTCCTTCTTCAACTTGGCCAGGGATTCCTCGATCACCTTATGGGGTTCAGCCCTAGCAAAGAAGTCAGCTAGGGTCTCAGGTTCCCGCCCTTGCAACTCCTTCCAAAAGTCTGTTCCAGGCCTTACCCCCGCTATCAAGAAGTTCTTCAGGGTTTCCTTCGAAGTTGGCCTAACCCGGGGTACCTCTGCGTTGAAGCGCTTAAAATACTCCCTCAATGTCTCATGTTCCTTTTGCTTAATATTGGCCAGAGTGTTGGCAGGTGGGGCGTAAGTGACGGAAGCCCTGAATTGTCCCACAAACAGTTCGCACATTTTCCTCCAAGAGCTGATGGAATCAGCGGGAAGCCTCTTGAACCAGTGATGAGCGTCATCCCTGAGGGTTGCAGCCAACAAGCGACATTTTGTGAGGTCTGGAATCTGGTAGACCTCCATCTCAGTGTCGAACCGGCTAAGATACTCCACGGGATCCGTGGTTCCGTTAAATCGCAGGTCGCCCACCCCCCTGTAGATACGAGGTAGGGGTGACTCCCTAACCTTCTTAGTAAAGGGTGACTTTACGGTAAGCTCGGCTTTCGACTTCTTATCGGCTTTCACCTTCTTTAGGGCTTCCAACAGTTCTTCCATCTTGCATTTATCATCCCCATCATCAAGTGCAACCTCATAGTCATCATTCAGGGGCTGATCTTTCTTTTTGCTTACTTCATTATCATTGTGCGACCCTGAGCTTTCCTCATCGTCATGAATGGAGATAACCTTTGACGGCCTTTGGTTTTTATCCTTTGACCGAGCTTCAGACACGGGCTTCTCCTGTCGCTGACTGGGAGGAGCCCTATGTTGTGAGCCTTCAGGTCCATCCCCGTTAGGGGCCTTGTTGCCAAGCCTGTGCCGCAAGTCTTGCTCGGTCAGTTTCCTCCCAAGGCGGTCGAACACACTGGCAGCCTGCGAGCGCTCTTTATCATCCATTTCGGGGTTAACTTCTTTCTCAGGATTGCCACCTTCTTTCCTGCCTCCCTCTACACCGAAATCTAGCTTGGTGGGAGTCACCTTGCTAGCCTTTTTCGACCTTGCTGACTTTCTTTTCAAGGAGGCAATCCTCCTACTCATTCTCTTCATTTTTGCCTTCATCTCCTCGCGGGTCAGTTCTCCGCTTGGAAGATCACTTTCATCCTGCGTAGCGCCTTCCGGCGTCTTGGGGTTTTCAGTGTTTTCGGGAATTTCTGACATCTCTCCTCTCTAAGATCAGTAATCCCCTCCTTCTAGCGCCAAAAAGTGTTGTGAGAGGAATTGATACAACACCCCCAGAACCGTATAGCACAATTATAGGGATATCTGTTACGACTACGAAAATCACGGTTAGCTCTTAGGGGCTACCGTTAACATAAACTAAGAAAACAAATGAGAAACAAGTGTGTTTAAGGGCTGAGCTTGCAAAGAACCAAACAACGAGGCCGGAATTATGGAATTTCGTCCTGCGATTGCCCGGAAATATATGTCACAAAGGTTACACGTGCCTCTCTTTAGAGTGTAAAACTCGTGAAAATGATCCAAGTCCCTTTGCAAGGTGCCTACATACCCTATATTTATAGGGATCAAGCCCATGTAGTTCTTGATTTAGGACTCTGAAGAGATAAGCTCTTATCCCCTCTAGTTTAGGATAAAACAGCCTTCTTTCAGTAGTTATCCAGCGGTATCCCACTCCAAGTAGGTCACTTGAAGCCTTCATCTTGCATGATTATCCGAATTTATATGAATTATCTCCCCTTGATTGTAATTATCTCCATAATGTACGTATTTATCTCTTAATTCGTAGATAAATAATAGCTGATACACTCCCGATATGTCTCCAATTCGTCCTCCTAGAAACAAAGAAGAAGAGTCCTGCTTGGAGTCTGCCTGCCATTCTGCCCAGGCGGCGGAAGCCCTGCCAGCGGCATCCCCTAGCTGCAGCCCCATAACTGCAAGCCAGGATGCACTTAGCGGTAACCCCTAGCAGCGGTAACCCCTAAAGCGCCTTCAGGTGCAACCCCATTATGATGGCAGCCTTCAATGTGCCTCCAATGCAAGTCCATACACCTTCTTGTACATCTTCAATGATCCACCCAGCCATGGCGAAGCCCATTATTCTTAACCAAATGATTCCAATGAGCCCAAGCGAAGCCCAAATAATATGATGGGCTATAAAATAAGTCCAGGGAGATTTTATGGCACAACACACTCCATGGCCATTCCCATCAACATGGGATTTCAGTAACTCTATATTGAAATCGTACGCTCCCTCATTCCATTCAGCTATATTACCTGTACAGGGAAAATATTGAAGTCCATATATAGTCCACTAGCCTAGCTTTATGATACCCATAATTATATGTTGTATTCATTTTACCTGCACTATTATGCGGCGTGTTATACACTGATCTGCCTGATTCAGCTCCTCTGTCAATGGACTCTACATAATTTCACAAACCAACATTCAGTCACCACAGGCAAAAAATAGTCCAAAAAATTAACATTTATTAAAGTATGATTACCATCATCGCTGTCTGACAAAACAATCACATCAGGTCCCATCTTAATTTTCGCAGTGTATAGTGATAACTTCTCAGGCAGATCATTAAAAATACCCATACCAGAATTCATTGTAGATTGTAACATAGAATGTAGAATTTCCAATGTAATTGAAAAACATTGTACAGTTCTCACGCACAGAATATTTGATCATTAAATCTTTAAGACCATATAATAGATCTCCGTTTTTTGAGAAATAACAAGAAGTGCTGAAACCATCAGGCAATACCAATTTTGCATTATCAGTTATAGCACGTGCATATGCTTTACCAAACAGGTATGGTACCTCGACCTCTCCGGTGTGGACACTCATGCATCCAGGTCATCATTTTGAACCAGTTTACGACTCCTTTTCCTTCCACACCACCTATCCATTTCCAAGTTTTGCAGAGATTTATTGTAAAAATTTCATATACCATACATGATGTGAAAATAATGTTGTTCAATCGGACAAATGATAAGGAAATACCTTTGCTTAATAGTTCTGTCATTCTGTGTTTCTCATATATTGCAACCTTAAATTTCAAGCCATTTGTCGTATTACGAAGAAAGCATCTATCACCCACACAAAGTTTAAAAGCTTCAGCAAATACATTCCACCCTTTGTCAAACCATAACTCACCATCTCTCCAATGTAACTCAATTCTCCAAGTAAACTTCTCGGTGCTTATCTCCAGCCAATCATCTTCGGGTTTCAGACCCATTTCGTCAATTTCCTCTTTTGAAAGAACCTAAAAAATTATTACAATTTTTTAACATACATCAAAAGCAGGATGAATATACAAGCCATTCAGAACTGCTTTGATATGAACCTCAATTACACAGTGCAGTGCAAAATACCGTGCTATTATATGAGAGCAGCATATTTATTTATTAACCTTATCAATTTTATGCAAACAACTCAGTAGTTGATATCCAAATTCTGAATATAAAACAGCAAAACCGAAAATACTCACAACTAACTACGAAAAGTTTAAATTATCAGTGAGTTATACCTGAGTATAATCTGCTCCTTGCAAATGTTCCTGAGTTATTGCGAAATCATGAATTCCTTCAGACGATGACCAAGCATTAACAGCAAATGATGCTTGCAGTTTTTCTTTCTCTATTTCACTCATGTGAAAGACACCATCACCAAGAGAGCTTGAGCTTCCCTGCGGACTTTGACCACTTTTAACATTCCCGCTGTAGTTTACTTCAAAAGCATAATCATTATAAATAGACACTAAAAACTCAGTTCCACCAAAATATTCAAAGGCAAACAAATAACATGGTTTCACATCAAAATGTTTCATCAGAGACTCAATTCCTTCAATCCTTTTGGAATGACGATCAAATCGACCCAACCATGTGCTTTTGTTTGGTAAATGCAAGCCAATATTATTTAATCCCATCAACCCAAAAAAGGAAGCAAACTCTGACGGACATTTCTGTAAAATAAATAAAAAAACGAAATATAAACCCTGAAAAAATCATAACTACTAAAATGCAGAAAATGATATGAGGCTAAGGGATATGTGTTACCAGTTGGGCATTTGAATTGCTTCCTTCCACAACCCGACATATAAACTTCTTATTCCCTATGACTTCACTCATTTCTACACAATCTATGTTTGCCATTCAATGAAAAAATTTAGAACTCAGTATTTTCATAATCTACATCAAGATTAACATGCAAGATCAAATGAGTTCCACATAGTTAAGAAGATTACCTGTAGGAGAATAGTGTTAGGGTTCGTAATGCTGATGAAGAGGTTGTTCTTATGAGTTGAGAAAACCTCCGATTTGAAACAGTACTGCAGACGTTACTACTATTCTTTAGTTTGTAATGCACATTAAAAACCAATATTAAATTGGATTAACTCCGTCTGTCCAGGTAGTTGGGAAGTAGATTTAAACGCACATTCAAAAAATTCTACTTTATTCTCAAACACTATATGTTTTTAGGCAAATTATGCATAATTCAAATTTCTTTGATAAAAATAAATCATATTAGTGTTGTTTTGCATCGCCTAATTTCAATGAAAACTGAAATACACTAACGTCATTTCACAACTTTTACGAAAGAAGTAATTTCTAATAAAAAAAATATATTAATTCATTACTATTAACATATTACCTATGCACACATAGAATACAAGTATGTGAAGACGATTTGACTTCAAACTCATGAAGTGGACGAACATTATAATAAAAAATATTACACATTTTTTGTGAGAATTTAAACAATAAAAATTTTATTTGATATTTTTGGCGTGCATATTGTGATTATAACAAAATGTAATAAACCATATGTTTCTGACCTTTATATAATAGTCATAACAAATCATTAAGTATATTTGATGTATCTGAGGTTAATTTAGATCGTCACATATATTTACCAAATCTGTTCAACTTTAAAAAAAAATAAAAAAAATTCATAGTATTCAAATGAAAAGCTTAAATTTACAATTTCATTTTCAAAATACAATTCGCACATATAATAGCTAAATAATACAAATTACTTTTAAACAGTAAAAAACTACCATGACAACTTTCGGATGTTGACAAGTAGTACTTATGTAATAATTGTACCTAAAACCATCGTAACCATTGAACGAAATTGTGTGTCTCAATCTTAGCTATGCACCGCATCTCCAAAATTTTAACATATACACATAAAATGAAAACACTATTAGACTTATATTATCGAACAACTTTTGTTACATTTTTTTACTAAACCGTGAAGACTAAGAAAGTACTGACTTATCTCATATAATTACGCGTTTATGTAACTTAACAAAAAAAAAATGTATAATACTACTCCAATATTTATTTAATATGCTACAGTCCCAATTATTTTTTTAAATTTCATTGTCTACTATAATAATTTTAGAATTAGTGAGAAGATTTTTTATTACATTTACCATTAAATAACTTTAACGTACACTTATGTTTTAATTGTACGTAAAAGAATCCTAACCATTGAACAATATTGTGTGTCTTAAGCTTAGACAAGGCTCACATCTCCAAAACTTTAACAGGCAGACATATAGAACATTACTCTTATTACAGATCTGAGAGCTAGGTTGTTAATACAGCGGCCAACTACCCCGAAATTGACGACGCATTCATATCCGGCATCATATCAGGTATTCGCAGTTTAATCTTCGACTTAGTTACTGTTACTCTACAGTTTGTATCCTCCGTGTGTGTGTTGAATGCTGCTGCACTAGCAATATCTCAGTATCTGTAATGAAATTGAATGAATTTATTACAGTTGCAGTTAGTAATAATGGAAATGAAACTCTATGACCCTATACGCGATATCGACTGCACAACTTATGACTGGGTGTGTAGAGTCAGAGTTCAATCATTCTGAAAAGGCCTTAACAGAGAGACTAAGGAATTTTGGGGCATAAATATGGTTTTAATCGATGACTCGGTATGTTTAGGTTATAATATATGATTTTCTTCAGCGGTGTATAAATTTTTGGACTGCATATGATGCCTTCTTTTTTTGGCTTTGCTGTACAGAATAGTAGAATAGATGCCTTTGCAAGTGCAAAATACTGTGATGAAGTACTAAAAAAAATTAAGGAAGGAGCAATATACATTGTGTCGAATATCAAGGTCAAAGAATATCTGGGAAGTGAAAAATTCCGTGCTGTTCGGAATAAAAAACATGTTTTCTTCACCCCACACACTAAATTCGAGCTAGACGAAACCATGGGACTGAAAATTGAAAAGTTTGCTTTTGACCTTTTCCATTTTGATGAAATAGAGAAGCTTGAAAACGACGAACGCTTCCTCATTGGTACTCATTTAATTATTCGCCAACTTAAATTTTTTGGTTATTATGTATTTATTAATGAATGAATTTGCATGCAGATATGGTTGGGAAGGTCAAAAATATACAGGAATTAATCAAGACAACCAAAAATGATGAGGAAAAGTCAAGGCTAAAGTTTGACATCTGTAACGGAAGGTATACACGGCATTATAGATTGGAAAGTGATGATTTACTGCATTGCGGATTTAATATTAACATGTTAAATTCCACGTCAATAGGTCCACCGTCCCTGTCACTTTGTTTGATACATTTGGAGAAGATGTTGAGAAAGAGTTTTTCAAACGGGATATTAACAACATCTTTGTCATCATTTGTTGTGCAAAAGTTGGTCGATATGAGGGTAATATAAACTAACTTACTAAATTTAAGTTCAGAACATATGTCCACTATTCACTTTCTCCAAATGTTATGTAAAGGTGTTCCACATCTTTCAAATTACCCTGCAACAAGAGTTTATATCAATCCGGAACACTATAGTGTTGATGAGCTGAAAAAGAGGTTAGTCTATTATATACTATTACAAATTTTGCATGAGATATATAGTCAAATAAATCAACTAACAAATACTCTTTAAGTAGTTGGACAGAGACTAAGAAGGTGCCAGAAAAAATGCATGTTCAAACAGAGGAACCTAAGCTTGACACACCCAAAAAAATTTACACTATCAAGGAGATAACAACTGAACCAGGAAAATTTGTCGAGGTCTTCTTTAAAACTTTTTACTACACTATTTCCTCTGCATGATGAGAACTTATATACATTTCTAACATTTTATATCAGGGGACAGTATGGTGCGAAGTCACTGTCAGACGGATTAATGACAAATCAAATTGGTACTTTAGGAAGTGTACTGGATGCGAATTGGAATTGGACCGTGTAAATGATAAATTTAAATGTTCACGTCCTAATGGCTGTGGTCGGATCATTCCTTATCCAAGCAAGAGGTTGTATTACATAATGACTTAAACATTTAACTAAAAAATTGCCAGAATAATGCAAAGATAGCATTTTTCAAGTTTTATCTTTGCATACAGGTTCAGGATATGCACTCTTTGCTCAGACTCAACCGGTTCAATTTCTATAATTTTCTCGGACTGTGAAATTAACAAACTTATCGGCAAGACTGTGACCGACCTGCATGCTGAGTGTGCTGATGTATATTACTCTCTATTTTCTCTAACATTAAATTAACATATTTTCAGTAACAGAATAACTTTTAAAAATATTGACTATACAGGAAGCTGAGGAAGAAAAATCCCCCAACATTCTGAATTCAATTGTGAAAGTCAAGTATACAATACAGCTTTATATGGCTGAGGAGAACATAAAAAATGGTTCTACTATTTTCGAAGCAAAAGAAGTAAAGCAGGCCCAGGAAAAAGCTGACAACTTTGATCATAACATTGCCGCTGCGGATGAAATTCAAGAGTTGTCGATGAATAATGTATGGACAATTTATTTCGTGTATTATTTCACTTTGTCATATATTTTGAAAAATGTGTGTTTCACATATAATAGGCCACGGAAGGAGATTCGAACCTCAATCATACACCGAACACCGAGAATTCTACCAACACCAAATTCAGAGCAAGAAAAATTACTGAAGTGGTGACTTTCAATGCAGCAGATACCACAAAGTGGAAAAGGTAATTGGAAATTTTATAATTACTATTAACCGTAAAACATATTTTGACAAAGCGTATTTTTTTGTTGCCAGCCTTGAGAATGAAATCATAGTTGTTAACTTTTGGAAGGCAGACATGTAGACAATGTTCAGCTTTTTGGTTGGTGGAAGTGTTTTAATTTGTTGCTTTGCTTAGAATTTCCGGGTTCATCAGTCTGTATTAATGTCTGTTACTATGAACAACTGTTTGCGTATCTTTCGAACTTATGTATGGTACTCAGTAAACATTTTATTTTTATGTAATGTAATGCCTCTCTTCATTAAATTTTGTAATTGTTAGGTGTGAGACTTTACTGCAGGTATACTAAACATCCAACTATAAGAATATACTCTATCAGTATATTTTGTATACAGAACTAACAAGCATGTCCACAGCAGAGTATACTTCCCTTCAAAAACTTAAGCTAGGTGAATGTCCACAAAGAATCAAGGTAAGAGTTATCAGACTTTGGAGAGGTGCCACGCGTGCTGGAGTTGAGTTCAAAAATTTCAACCTCATTCTAATGGACGAAAAGGTTATTACGATTCCTTCTTATTACTTTTTTTAACAGATATTATTATAAGTCCTTACATGCTTTTTGTAAAATGTAGAGCAAAAGGGTTCATGCTTTTGTCCCAACAAAATGTGCTGATGAATTTGAAGACAAGATTACAGTAGGAAAAACCTATGTCATCAAGAACTTTGCAGTTCAGTTGTATAGCGCAACTGAGAAGTTCAGGTTACTGAGAAATGATAGCCAGTTGGTCTTCAGCATGGACACCAAAATACAAGAGGTAGCTGATGATGGTTTGTCAATAGGTCAGGAAGCTTTTGATTTCTACGACCATAGCCAACTGGAAGAACTTTCAAAACAAACAACATACCTAACAGGTATTTCATACAGTTAAACATGTACATTTTATACTATGTATTTGCTTGGCCAATAATTAATTTATTTCTCACTAGATTTGGTAGGAATCATCAAAAAACATCAGCACCTTAGAGACATAAAGAACAAACATGGTCAAGACCAACGACAGGCAAAATTAATTATCACAGATGGGAGGTTTTTTCAAGAAACTATATCACCAACTTTCCTTTACACGAATAAACATGAATGCTTACTTCAATTTTTTTAAGGTCTAATGTCAATGTTACATTCTGGGATAAGTTTGGCGAAAGATTCGAGCAAGCAATGAACAAAAAGTTGGAGACACCAGTGATTATTATCCTTTCTGCATGCAAGGTTGGAAAGTGGAATGGTATGTTATATTACTCAGGCTTATAATAGTCTCAAAATCATACCACATCTAACTCAAAGAACCTATTTGCAGGGGAAGTTGATATATCACATGTCCCAGCAACCAGGATCTATCTTAACTACAAGCATCATAGTGTGTTGCAGCTGAGGAAGTTGTGAGTCTAAAAATAAACTTGGACCGATTCACTTAAAAATCATAAATTGCTGCTAATTTCCTTTTTCATCAAATCATACATAGGTTGGCAAATCCTAACTTTGCAAAAAATGCTCTTGGAACTGAAATAAAAAAGCCAATGGAGCAGCATACTATAGAAAGTATATTCACCCTTGGAAAAGAGTATATTGATGTAAAATTTCATGTCCTTCATTATGTATTCAGTTCATTAAAATTTTTTCAGTTATTATATTAATGAGCACATCTGCAGGCCTCCGTTTTTTCACACGTCAAAATAGTAGGATTTGATGATAATATGAACTGGGGTTACGATGCTTGCACTGATTGTGGAAGAGAGACCAAAATGAAAAATCCATGTCCACTATGTGAAAGTTGCAACAGATTTGTGCCGTACCCAGATAAGGAGTTCGTCGATCGACACAATTTACAATACTATAACTGCCAAAATTATATGTAACATGTGCTTCTATATATTGATATCTAGGTTCAGAGTTCATGTTTTTGCAAAAGACCATTCTGGACCATGTTTTTACAATGTTGAGAAGGCTTTCAAAGTGTATTGGGCTACAAACATTTGCAGGGGTTTTGTTAGCCTTCCCAAGCCAAAAATGCACGAACACTCAATGACTCCTGGAGAAACCTCCCAGGTTCTAATCTATAATAAAACAGAATTCCACATTAAAAAAATTATTGCTTCACTTTATTTCCTATGCTAAATAACAATTTTATTTGTATCAGGCAACCACCACAACATGTAACACTGAAGGAATCCCAACTATCAACTTAAGCTCCAACTAGGATAATTAAGGACCGCTTTATTACTTGCTTTTGCTTTGTCGCTTTATTGCTTTTGCTGAATGTATTAGATAACTTGAATTTGCTGTAATTTTGTTTGTACTTATCAGCAAACTACTTTGTTTCATTTTGTGTAACTGAATGCTCTGACTTTCTATCTATTCCCCGTTTTAACTATTTATGCATCCTGTAAGAGCATATTGTTTGTAATTATGTCGACAAAATTTTGTTGCCTGTCTAATTTGTCATTTAAAGAAATACATGTCAAATGGTGGAATATATAGATATATCCAAATATATATCCTCCAGGTACAGATTTTGTGTTGTTGTTGAGGACATTTCTGGGCAGATGCAACTTATCACTGGGAGTAGAGCTTCTCATTTAGCTGATGAGGTATTATTCAAATTTCATTCATCATACAACTTTGCACATTCCCCTTAGGGAAAGTTCCAAATATATATGCCAAAACTTAATATAACTTTGCAGGTGGCACAGAAAAAGCACAATTTATAGCATAGGCTTTGCAGGGCACTGAGAACAGACTGCATGTATGCACAGGAATACTGAGTTAAAGTCACGAGATTCCTATCAATTATAGCTACCAGCCAAAGGAAAAAACAGTGACGAGCACTAAAACATTCACACAAGTGCAATCAGAAGGGCCTTTAAATCCAGGTCTGCTTCAAGGAAAATATTGACACAGACATGGCTGATATCCCATACCACATGATATCAAACCTACGCCCTCGAACAACACTTGCATGGAGGCTTAAAGTCAGAGTTACGAGGATTTGGCAAGCTATTGATCGCTAGGGAGATACAGTAGGTATAAACTTAATTTTTGTCGATGCATTGGTGAGTAAAATCGTTTCTTTACCTACCAATTATTCAACCTCAAGGTTTATTAGATTACTAATGGTAGTCCTGCTATAACATGGAGGGCGCATTCATGCATGGATTCCTGCAGCAAACATGAATCAATTTCAGAATTTGATTACGGAAGGACAAACCTATAATGTCCATAACTTTTATGTTAGGCAATATCCTTCCATGCAAACTTACAGATGCTTTGAAAATGATGTCTTCATCCAGTTGTATCATATGACTGAGTTCTCTATTGCTGAAGATGTGGATTACATCCAGCGTCATGTGTTTCACTTCACTGACTTGTCAGCTATAGTGGATGCTGCAAGGGAAAGCACCTTTCTATTCGGTCTGCCATATTTTTCCAGTACAACAATTCCATAAAACCATTCTATTTTTTTCTAACTGCCTATTGTTCTAATGTAGATGTTGTTGGCATTCTACAACAAGTGCAACCGCTTAGTACCTACAGGAACAAATATAATGAGCTAAAATACAGCATTGAGCTTACCATAAATGATATGAAGTTTGTGTTAATCCTTTAAATATAAGCTCTGATACAAATACTGCATGTTCAACCTTTGATATTTTTTATAATCCTCTTAACAGAACTTCCGCAAAAGTGATATTCTACGATGAAATGGCACAATCTTTTAATGAGGAAGTCCATAATGCTGGCCAACATCCAGTTATACTTATCCTGGCCAGTGTTAAAGCTGCACTCATCCAAGGTAGTCCTCATAATATTGCTTTCCTGTTTTTTAGTATCTTCATAACACATTGTGAAGTTAATGTTTTAGGTGAGGCGAAGCTGACAAACTATCCATCGACAAGGTTTTTCATTAATCCTCATCATGAAGCAGTGGAGGATCTCAGAGATGCATTCAGGTTGCCACTTATGTAATGTATGATTATGTAAATTAATGTCAATCAATGGAATGCTACATATTGCCAGTATTTAAATCGATTGAATGCTACAGGTTGGCAAATTGGCGTCTCCACTAATGTTCGCAAAGAAAAGGATGCAACGAGCGGACCATACTACCTCCATTATCGTATTCATATTATTCCATCATGTTGTTTATCTTATGCTTTATCTTATGTACTGTATGGTTTTGTAATAACATTTGGGAACTTTGTACTTTTGAATTCTATCTTTGCATTAGCTTTGGTAGCCAGAACTTTGTATTATTCTTAAGATAATGGTGCCTTAGGTTTTTATAGCTCTGTATTTTGAACTCTGTTTCCATAATCTTCTTTGCTCCTTTCACAGAAGCTGATTTGCCTTAAGTTTTCATTTCCTTTCTATATTTAAGAATCATCCAGATACGAGATAATCATTTATTTTTCAGGCAATTTAAAATATGCAAAGGCCCAGCAGCGCGGGCTTAAATACTAGTTTATAATAATACCTTAAATCATTTAGATAAAAAAAGTATTTTGATAGAAAAACTAATATATGTCAAATTTACTAGATCTTTTATACTAATGTTTGATACATTGCTGGAGTTATTATAAATGAGAATAGAATGTGATCCTTTCGAAGTATAGTGACGCTCAAATTACATGATTGTATTATTCCATATCCGTTCTAAGTAAGAAGATGCGAAAATAGTGTGACTCTAATATTTCATAAGCAATGTGGCCGTTTGGGTGAGTTTAAAATAAGTGTTTTTTGTTTAAAAGAAATAAGTAGAGTAGAAATTAGAAGCAGGATAAGACTTATAAGTGATTAAAGTGTTTGGAAAATAAGTAGAAATCCTGAAACAAAAGTTAGCATTCCTACCTTTTTATAAGTGCTTCTTGACTTATTACACAAACGATACGAATAAGTGCTCATAACTTATAATTCAGAAGCTGGACTTATAAGTTTCAAACAAACACCCACAATATATGTTCGATATTTATAAATCCGAGCAAAAATCTATACTAAAGTTATTAATTTGTTTTGACTTGATGTCCATGTATATATTTGAATTGTTATATGTATAATTTAGTGTAATTGGATTTTATAAATAATATGATTGATGTGAGTTGATACCAAATTTGGTATTTATTTTATAATTATTGGGGCTTTTGAATTTTTTTGGGACCATATAAAGAAGGAAAATGTAACATAGAATAAACTAAAGATATTTAATAAATAAATAGTTAGAAATTAAAAAATAATTGAATTGGAAGCCAAAGAGATTTATTATTAATTATTAACTTTTTTTTATATTTTACTCTGAGGAAGGCAACAGCCCCCGACTAGGCGACTACTGAGATACTGATCTCACAACGATAGCTTCGCCTCTGACTTGACTGGTCATTCCAAAATTTGATCAGGTGACCAGCTTTGTATCATGTAAGCCACGACCAACGACTTCAACATATATGATGACAAGAAAGAAGACAAGGTCTCATGGTGAAACTGTTGACTGTGAAGTTTACTTGTTAGTTTGATCAGGAATAGAGAAGCTCATTGGTTTGTTTAGCTCTCAGTCCAAACAAGTATCGTGTACTCTCTCTGTCCCTCTCAATTCTTTACAGTTTTTTACACTGCTCGACGCGCATTTAAAGCGCATATAAAACATAGTTGTATCACTTATTTTTGAAAATTTTCTTCTTTATATAAAAATATAAGCATCAAAATTTTATTCAAAAGAAAAAAAACAGGTTAAAATAATTTATCAAATTACATTTTATGAGACCATTAGAATGTGTGCCGAACCCCGGTCCCCCAATGTAAACAAATGAGGGGGACGGAAGGAGTATATATAACTAGAGATGGTATTGGTGTCAGTTTAGGAGCCCCAATTTGACAGAGTTTATCACTTATGACTTAACGTGACTTATACTCATCGTGACTTATTTGATAAGTTGAGAGTTTAAAATATCTGTTTAGATAATTTTGACTTATTAATAACTTATGAGCTATTAAAAATATAATAATAAAAATAAAAGTGATATATAGGTAATTTATTTCTTATGAGTAATTTTTATCAAAATAAAGTTTGCAAAAAATAAATTTACCGAAAAAAATATCTCAAACAACCTTCTAGCTTTATGTCAGTTTCTAGCGTATTTATGACTTTAAGTCGGCTTCTAATTTATTACACGAACAGACTTTTTCAGCATAAAGTTGGAAACAGATTTAGACCCTGCTCTATATCATCAAACCAATTGAATCATAAATTTGAGTTCTTAAAATTTTCAAATTAAAATGATACTTAAACCAAAACTCATATACTTTTAAATCCAGACTGACCAAAATAAAACGAAAAGGTTCTATTGGTTTCAGTTATAATCAACAGTGTCAATTCACTGCAAGAAAAACAGCCCCAGACAACACACATGACATCGCGGTTTGGAAAAATTCTGTTGTGCCAATCCAACATACAATGGCATGATTTTTTTTTTTAACATACTGTTGTCTGTGAGAGGAACAGACATTGATTACGTAAATTGTTGTCTATTTGCTAATTTTCAAAACTTGACAGACAAAACTTTATTTTAGGAAGTGTTGTGTGACATTGTTAAGACGATGGTCTAGTAACCGTTGTGAATGTAGGTGGTTAAGACCATTGTGAATGTATATAATTTTTAAAAACTAATCTATACATACAATCTAATACCAATACATATTAAAATATGACGTATTTTTGGGGAAGCATCTCGTACTTCATTTCCTGCATAATCGTTACAAACACTATAAGATATAACATCTAAACAGCAACCGCAGAATATTGTAGTTTGTAGGATATATTTTTGGGATAGCAGGGCTTCCGTTACTGCAAGACCGTGGACATGTGTTCTGATTTTTAATTCAAAACTATTGTTATAATTTACAATATTCTTGTCTTGCTTTTCTAGTAAACATCAATTGTTGAACACTGTAGTTTGTTGAGTAAATTCTTGGGATATCGGGGCTTCAGTTGCTACAAGATCGTCGACATGAGTTTTGGTTTTTAATTCAAAACTGTTGTTATAATTTACACTATTCTTGTCATGCATTTTTAATAATGTAATATTAATAATATATCCACGTGTTATCTTGTCCAGCACATTTATGATAATTCTAAGTGTTGTGTCTGTAAATTATATGTTTGTGAAAGAATAAATTAAAGATCAATGCAGAATAAGTTAATTAACTAATTTCCAAAAAAGACTGACAGGATCATAAATGCTGCATAACTCATGCACATCATTGTCGGATAAGGAAAGAAGTTATATTCTATTAAAATAATAAATATTAAATTTAAAGTGCTCAACAAATTAGAGGCGTTGGATTAGAATAGAATGAAGGGCTGTGATCTAGGCTTTTTGATCTCAAACACACACACACACACAAACACATATTTTACTTCTCACAGCTACTCTATATAAATATGTTATTGCGCACAAAACAAGGACTACTGCTAGGGAGAGCATGGGCCGGTTCGGCTTGATTTCCGAATAAAACCAGAACCGTAACCATATATCTTCCGTTTTTAAAATCGAAAACCTTAACCGCGGGTTCAGATTTGATTTCAGTTTTGAGTTAAAAAACTTCAGTTCAATTGTAATCGGCTCAATTTCGATTATGAAATCGACAAATATAAGGATAAAAAAAAATACGAACAAGACAAATTAGCCAAACTTACTAAGAACACAAAACACGTAGTTAAACATTTTCTAAGGAGGTCTGATTACAACAATTTCTAAGGAGGTCTGATTACAACATTTGTAATTCCAAGTCCGACCACAAAGAATGACATACTTGACATTCTTATAAGCAAGAACTATGTTTTTCGGGTGACATGTACTCTGACTCGGTGAAATCCAACAAAGAAGTAGAGTGTCCATGCATAAATCCTTCCACTCCAGATTTCAGCTTTTTTTCGGTTTATTCTCAACCCTAACTACTGTTATAATTTGATACACAAGAGGTTACCGCCTTTTTTTAACGAAGTTTTTCCGCAAATATTATTTAATTATTTTGATTTGTTTTGAATAAAAATATTCATCACTTAAGCGAACAATCTATCAAATTTATGTTTTTTCATTACATTTATAACAATTTGTAAGTTTCTTATATTATGATATTACACCATCTGATTTGAAAATTTATTTTTAACTTATCATATTATATAACTTAAGATAATAAATCATTATTTTCAATTAATCCTAGTAAATAATTAGTTATTCTCTCCATAACTTACAACGCGACAAATAATATTTATCAATGAATCTCGATTTTAATTCCAAAAATAAAGAATATATTCGTAAGTATATGTGTAAGTCAAATGTATGCCGCATGACAGCTCTTGGGCTTTGATTATTAATTATACTAGGGAATTTTGCCCGCGCTACGCGTGCGGGAACCCTGAAATAAAAATATCAAGTTCGTGAACGGGTTAACATTTAAATTAACATTACCCGAGTGACATTCTAAAACTTATGAAATAAACAAATTAGAGATGTAGCTATAATAAATTAGAGCATAAAAGAAAGATTGACAGTTTAATTTTCTTCACAGAGGGCACCGCCTAAACAACGGCATAGAAATCAAGCTTGTGTGCTGGTGATACTTAAAACTGTATAAAACTTGTAAACCATTACCTGCGAAGTTGCCTAAAGTATTAAGACAAAAGTGAGACGTCATGCAGAAACAGATTGTACCATGTGTGGTGAATAATATAATATGATTTTGCGAAGACTACCTGGTTAGGGATGGGCCTTCAGCACATGTTACAGGTATTACCATGTAATACGAGTACATGTTTTGATGCGATCGTACGGGGGTCTTCTGTGGCAAGTAGACTTAATGATACAAAAAAAAGCGGGCAAGTGCAGGCAAGTTTGAAGAGGTAGAGTAGGTTAGCAGAAGAGTGGATCAAAATAAACATAGATGCTTCTGTTTTTTAGGAGGGATACATAGGAGCTGGCATGGTAATTCTTGACTCACAACGGAGCTTTGTGCGAGCTAAATGCAGTCGCATTGATGGAGCCTGGCGACCAAGATAAGCAGAAGCACTATCATTGAAATAAGCTTTGTGATGGGCTAAACCTTTAAATCTTCATCACTGTGTTTTTGAATCGGACAGTAAGATGGTGGTGGAAGCTTGCAAAAGACAGCAGGGGGGTCATACATATTTTGATACTATTGTTTCAGATTGTGGGAGATTACACCGCCTGATTCTGTCTATCATGTACTGAACTTTGACAATCCAGGCTAATGCAAGTACGTTTGCTTAAAAAAATAATAATAGAACCAAACAGTGATATATGAAACAAACACTAATTGTCTGAAATTGTTTGAAAACATTCATAAAAATCAAAAGCCATGGAAGAAACCAAACTGGGTCCAAAATACGTAAGAAAACATTAGTCTAGATAATACGTTCAAAGACGATTATTCAAATCTGGAAAAAACAAAAAAGCATTGGATGAGATTCCAGCGACAGCAGCTTGCTTAGCACTAAACTATTCGACATGCACAACATCAACATCTTCTTCCCGCATATATCGTGTAACAACAGGATTGTATTGTATTAGTTTCGCATAACAATGATGATAAGTGGTGTTATAACATACAGGTAATTGACTAATAATCAAGACATAATGTTCTTATTTATATACCTTTTTGATCTTCTTCGAAACAGATCCGGATGATCCTGAAGTTTGGAAATGTTCAATGCCATGAACAACCTACAGCAATTAAACAATGTCAGAGAGATGCTATGCAGAAAATGATAAGCTCATAACAATCTATATAATGAATTCCAAAACAATACGATAGCTCAATGGTGTACCGATGATTGGTTGAATGAGGCCACACTGGATCTCGGGGATATGTCGCCATGTCCAGCATCATGGAATTTCTGATCGAACAAATCCACAGCTTCATAAAGGTTACTGTCCCCGCTCTTGTTGCCTTGAGTTAGAACAATCTTGGCAAATATCTCTTTACCAACAATCATCTTATACATCTCATTGATCGGATTGTCTGCAGGAGTCTGAGAAAAAGCGCAAAAATAATAAGGTTTTAAGTGTTAATTTACACTCTATAGCTTGATGACATAATTTATGTTAAATTAATTAATATTAAACTTTCTTCATCTCATTCAACATGTTTGTAGCGGTTGTACCAAAAATCCGTTTGACAATCCGATCCATCAAGATAACATTACATGCATGAGTTGCATCTTCTGCTAATACCAGTATCCTAAATCTATAAAAACCATTATTGAGAACGTGAGTAGAAGCATTACACTATTTGATATTAACACAATTGGTGTATAAGTCTATCATATTTAGTTGTTTCAATCGCTTGCATAGAAATAACCTTTTTTCGGAATATGGAAAGCTACAATTACATGCTTCACACTTGAACTTTCTTTCGACTTTCACAACTTCTTCGTGGCATACGGTGCAGCTGTGGAACCACCAGCTGTCTGCCTCTTCAATTTTCTTCACAATAAAGGTTACCAGAACAGATACCTATAATCAATTGATTTGAAACTGCAGTTAGAATTTTTTACGCTTAAGAGATAAGAGATAATATAAATCAGACTAAAACAGCTGTGGAGCTCATACCTTATCAAGAATAGAATCTGCGTTACCAATTAATGAGGCAAAGGATACATGTTCCAAAACAGGGACAGTATCATTTACAGCCAAAGCAAAACCTCTTGATGAATTGTACCCTTCTTCTTTTAAACTGTATTGGTGATTTAATAAACATGTTATAACTAAGGTGTTTAGCAGTCTTTCGTATACTCGGGCAAGTCTAACACATAATTTATAAAATTATGAAATATGATAGTAAACTCTAGTTCTGACATACCGGTTCCTCAGTTCGTTAACTGGCTCAACATCAAGGTTAAAATAAATCCTTGTTGATGGCAGTGTACCAATCTGGACAAACTCTACGTAGTTTATGTAAATGGAATCGATAGTTAATAATTAAATTTAATAAAGGTAAGATAAAAGTGAAACATGCATTGTGAAATATTTAGAAAAAAACATGAAAGTATATGATTCAAACTGATGTTGAGAGAGTGATATACTACCACAGAACATGCCAATCTTTGAGCTTGCGATGATTCCAATTATATGTGTAATTCCTAGCAGCAGTGATCTCTTTATTTGCAATAAACCAGCCCTCCAACTTGCTCCTCTTCGTATCTGCTCTGTTACATACTTGCTGCAACGACTCACCAGTTCTAAAACTAACATACTTGTTGCGGGCATGTGTATAGGTAACCTGTCGACCGAGGGCCACCTGGAATGGATATCAAACCCAAATATACGCCAAGCAGCCTCGGAAGCACATATGTAGCGACCGTCGAGGTAGTGTTTTACCTCATCCAGTGGTTTACCAGCCTGTACTTGCTGTATGTTGACACGCGATCCATTATTTTTCTTAAGCAACATCGTAGCATTGTCATGTCCTTTGAGGCAGTACTTAAAGAGATACTTGAGTGATCTTGAGTTGTTGCATATTTCCACATTAATGTGGCATTGAAACAGCAGCAATAAATCTCTATTGTAAGGAACAACAAACCTATTGTCCAAATCCGACCCTTTCGTTTTAACAGCAATCACTACTAGAATTAGCGGATATGACATCACACTTCAGACATCAGTCAGAAAAACACTGATGTTAAAAATTATTTTTACATCACTATTTTAAAGGTTGATGTCTTTTATATTTTTCAACATCAGTTTAGTAATAAAACGATGTAAAAAATTCATTTCCAAAAATTTTATCCGACGACCACCCTCGTTATTTCCCGCTTTAGTCTTTCCCAAAACATTTTTTATCCCCTCCCGCTTATATCAAAACACCATTCACACAAAATAAATTCAAAACAATTAAAAAGTTAACATTAACTAAACTTAAAACATAAAGTTTTCATTACACATCTACATTCAGACAAAACTAAAAAGTCGAACACTTCCCCCTTTCTTGCCCCACTATCGTTCTCGAGTATAAACCCTAGAAATAAAATCAATCAGTCTGTTCCTTTGCTTCTCCACTTTCTCTACAGGTAACCCTAGCTTTTAATTAAGTTTCAATTAAACTTCATTCATCTGACTATAGCTTTCAATTCTTCGATTTGTTCATATAGGTGTTTAGTGCTTTCGATTTGGATATTGGAGCTTCGATTTCCAACTCTTGTTGAGTTCGAGCGGAGAGTTTGGACTCACAGCTTTGTTTGCAGTTCGATCCTGTAGGTAAGAGCTTAGATTTACAACTTTCTTTCAATTTGATTTTGGTGTTCAAGTTTGTGTTTTACTTGTTTCGAGATTGCGGGTTCATGTTTCGTTTGGTCTGAGATTTTTTGCTATGGCATGTGGTTTGGTCTGAGAATTCTATGTGTTTGGTGTTTGAGTTTATTTGTTTGCATGTATAAAGGTGTTTGGTTATAGTCTTATAAGAGATATGTATGGGTTATATGTGTGTCAGTTTTTTTTCAAGGAGCTTTACAGAGGTATTAAGGTATGTGTTTTAATTCTTACTCACAGGAGAAATATAAGAGCATCTCCAGCAGTGTCTTAGTATCTTCCTTATAAATATTATAAAATATTGAATCCTAGTGATTTAGGACAAGATTTTGTATTTCAACTCCAACAATGATCCTTATAATTCATTCCTTATTATTATTATAATAATAAATTGGAAAGAGATTGATAAAAGATGGAAGGAAGAGAGAGAAAATAAGTTACAATAAGAGAGAGAAATGATTTTTTTATTAAAGAAATCAAATAAGGCATGGCTAGTGGTGCCTTATTAATAAGGCATGGAAGGAGGATCCTAGTGATTTAAGGAACCTCTAAGACACTGCTGGAGCACTAATTTATGTCACATTCCTTATAATTGGACTTAGGACATGAAATAGGGAAGCTGCTGGAGTTGCTCTAATTCTTTTGTGTTAGCATAATTATCACTGCTATGGTATTAGTGAAGCACATGAATGGCTCAAGGTTTATTATGGTCTTGATCTCAGCATTATGTACTCAGTACTCTGCTATTATTAGAAGTGGCGTGATATTATCTTTGATGTTTTATTGTTTAAGCTCATTTTTCTGATTTAATTTTGTGCCCTTTATGTGTATGTTTGTAGTGTTGAAGGAATGGAGATGTGTTATCAGACTTTAGTTCTGATAAGCAATTTTTCACTCCCAGTCTTCACTAAGTATTAGGTACCAGTTTGTTCTCGTTCTAAATCTCTGACTCTGAAGCGACCAAATTGTCGGTACATATATACATTAACCTGCTTTCACTTTTAATCTTTACTATATTGCAGTAATATTATCTTTGTGCATATGTGGATCTAAATGTTACTACTCCATTCCATTTCAAATTAGAATTTTTTTCTTGGCCAGCGTTAGAAAGCCACAACAGAGGATTTGTACACTTTTTGTTAACAGAGATTTGATCATAATTTTTCATTTCTTCCCTTGTCTCCAACCAAAAAGGATTTTCTTTTAGTATGTTCACATTAATGAATTCTATGCAGAAAACAATAAAAATGCAAATAAGATTCAGTTTGAAAGGAAGAATTAGACCATGCATATAAATTCAGACTTCAGAGCTATAAATTCAGACTTTATGCAAGAAATTTGTTAATGCTGTAATTTGTAACAGAGATAGGATATACTATTATTGTGTTAACTCTATAACCTGCGTGATTACTGTATAAATTATAATCTCTGGCTCGATCGTATAGTGTTTCTATATTTAGTATTTCTCTGTGACCTTCTGCTAGACTTAGCAGGTATGTGCTTCTAGTCCCATCATGTAATTTTCTTATATATGCAGAAAGATGGATATGGAAACTAATCAGAATGTAACTTACTATAGCAAGGTAGAATTAATGTCTAAAGATTTTTTTTGCTATGGTGTATGGTCTAGATTGATAGAATTTTCTATTGTTCTATTGCTGCATTTATTTCTATGTGTATTTTGATGTATTTGGGGTTTGAGTTTATTTGTTTGCATGATGTATAAAGGTGTTTATTGATGGGGAGAATAAGAGATACTGTCAGCAGTGTGGCAAGTGAGCAGTAATATTACTGCTTTATTCAACAGTGTGATATTTATTAAATTTGTCATACCAAAAAGCATATGCTAATATAAGCTATATCTGATGTCTTCTCTTCCTGCCAGTATTGTGCTAGAACGACTACCTTCAGCAAGAAATTATTGGTATCCTTCCCCAGAAGCCGGTAATGAAAGCTCTCTAGTCAAGCCAGGACCGTGCTTGTTATCGAATCAGGAGGGAACTAGTGCAAATAACCGCGATTGTCACATCCGAATCATCTATGGATTGCCACCTACTTTGATTTGTATTAACAATTTGTACTTCTATCTAGCTATGACTTTTCTGGATTGCCAGCTATTTTGATTTATAGTATTAATAATATATACGAGTAGAGTTTTGACTCTGTAATTGGTATGGTGGTTTTAAACTGATGTGTAAAAGAGTATTCGAAATCATTTTATAAAACAAACTTATTGTCTAAAATTCACAAAGACATCAATAGATATCTCGTTAGATGATGTGTAAAGGTAGTTACTAAATCGATTCATTAAATACATTTGTTTGTACAATCGTTGTTGTACCTTTCTTTTGACATCACATCCTTCATTGGGTTGTTGTTTTATAAGCTATCTAACATCGATAAAGTTCTCGGGGCGATGTTAATAATAGTTATAGACATCAGATTTTTACTAATAACTGATTTAAATATTTATTTTAACCATGTAGGTTATATATTATATGGGATTTAGACATCAAAATTAAATAATATTCATAAGATTATCATGTGATATTTTTATATATATGAGTCAAAGACATCAGATTTTATTACAAAATTGATGTGTAAGTGCAACAAAGACATCAGTTAAAAACTGATGTCTAAACTGTATACTTTTAACATCCCCCGCGTAGACATCGGTCAAAAAAATTTCAGACATCAGTTTTTAGCCGTTGTTGTAGGCAGTTTTTCTAGTAGTGAATACCAGTTCTGCGTCTACGATATACAGGAAACCCACATTCATCAAAACATGTGATTCCATTAAACCTACCAATAAATCAGTCAAAACTATAAGATTCAACTAAAATCACCAAATGTAAAAAAAATTAAATAATAATGAAATTATATAATAATAAGATAAATTAATAACTCATATGTCTTCGAGAGGAATATTAAAAGAGAACTATATATGCTCACAATTATGCCTATCTTAGACCAGTTTGAAATTACGATGGAATGTAATAAATAATAAAGTATACTTACTTTTTTGGAAAGTGTCTAAAACATCTGTCATTTACCATACAGGGCGAATCTCTCTTGTCTTTGCCGCATGGACCGTGAATCATGTAATTTTTAACTGCCTCATGTCCAATCTTGTCTTTCTCGGGGTCAGGAATCTCAGCAGATACCAAATTGTCAATATCTTCAATGGACTTTGGTTTATCTTTATCGTGTAGCCAAATGAGCATGTGAGCATGTGGCAAACCGCGCTTCTGGAACTCAATAACGTGTATTACTGTAGAAAAAAAATCGATCAACATATATGACATAAAGGTTTTAACCCAAAAAAACAATGTGCTATAAAATTAATTAAAGAGGAGGACAGAAAATCATACACCCTGTGCATTTCCCAAAGTAGTTTTTTTTTCTTAATTAGATCAATCAATTGATCGAGCTTTAACTTGAAAACACGTGTTGTCACATCCGGAGCATCGGAAACATCTACGCCGGGAAGGTACTTCATCATTTCAGTCCAAGGAGTCCTTGAAATACTGTGTTATTTTAGGCCATTTTGTGTTAGTGGTCATGGTGAGAAATAATGTTGGATGACCTATGCTACGACAGAGTGCCAAGGAGTCCTTGAAATACTGTGACATGTATCGTTTGGAACCCGTGAATGAAGCAGGCAACACCACACATTTACCAACGTGTGAAGGGTCATTATCGCCTCTTCGAACAGCATCACGAACTGACGTATACAAATTAGATCGGATAGTGGTCTGGAATCTAGAAATCCAATCAAGCCTGTACTGCTCCATAGCTGTAAATGAATCGACTACATATTACTGCCAAAGCCAACCTCCAAGATGCGGTGTTAGTGCTGAATCACAATTGATATTAATTAATAATAAAATAGAGAAACAATTAACTGCTGATGAAACGCAATAAAGATCATGAGTGCACCTGACAAACGTGTCATCTAAAAACAGGTTTTAGATTTACTCCATGCTTATGTAAAAAAATGCTACATAAGAGAAATCTACAATCTGTATTAGCGGTCAATAATACTATCGGACAACCCATAAATCACCTGGAGAATTATCCCATGTCATAATATTCTAATGAGATGAATATACAGTATATGTTAACTATGAAGATGATCAAAATCTAGTATTATAGGACTCCATTAATTTGTGCACAGAATATATAAAGTAATATTCTGGGAAATAATATTCTGGGAATTAATATTCTGATGCCAATTAAAGCACTCTAAATTAAATCATTAAAATAAGAAAATCAAGTATGTTTAAGAGATTATAAACATGAAGTGTATGGCAGACTTTGAGCGTATCTTATATTAAATTTAAATAAATCACTGCCACCCGTGCTCACTATATTCCCAACTTCTGTCGAAATAAAAATATTACCAAATAAAGCCCTCTAAATTAAATCATGAAAATAAGAAAATAAAGTATTTTTAAGATATTATAAACATGTAATGTATGGCAGACTTTGAGCGTATCTTATAATAACCAAAATAATTAAAACATGCAGGGAAAAGGAAAAGCCATGATTCTTCATATAAAACTTTAATCTGGTGTAAAACTAATATATCATTATGTAGCAACTGCCGCATAATTTGAGTACAGGATATATAAAGCAATCTACAGTGGGAATTAATATTATGGTTCCTTAATTAAAACCAAATTAAAGAAAAAAAAATCCCAGACCGTTAAAATTTAACTTCCTTCTGGTAGATATGAATAGTGTTATTAACACTGGAAAGGGTAACGTACACCCTTCATTTCTGACTCCTTATGTGATGAATGTGAAGCAAACTAATACCAGCCAACATTTCAGTGGGATGAAAGGGAAGCACAGTAATCCATACAATTCTATGACACTGCTAATATTTTTTTATTACATCTGTATTTTTTTTACTCTCACCTAACCCACATTTTGCAAAATTTTGACAATTTTTTCCCCACCTACCTCATATGCTTACATCTGGGTAAGTCCTGGCAGAAGTTGGGTATTGGTTGTCACGTAACTCCATTCAATCTAAAAAATTGTATTAAATTTAAATAACTCACTGCAACATGTGCTCACTATATTCCCAACTTCTGTTGAAAAAGAAAATATTGCCAATTGAAGCACTATAAATTTAATCATAAAAAGAAGAAAAGCAAGTATGTTTAAGTGAGTATAAACATGTAGTTTATGGTAGACTGTGAGCATATCTTACAATAGCGAAAATAACTAAAACAGGGGAAAAGAAAAGCCATAATTCTTCATATAAAACTTTAATCTGGTGTAAAACTAATATATCATTATGAAGCAACTGCAACGGCTAAATTTGAAAGTTGCCATACCTTCGCTAGGACTAATCATTAATTTCGAACAATAATATTCCTTCATCGAAACACATTCTCTATGCTTCTTATCAAGCTCAGACTCATGATTATCTTCGGAAGTCTGGTTGGGCGTGTTCTTAGTCTTCATAAGTGGTATTTCCCTGTGGTATCCGTCCGTTCCGAAAGGAAAAAGAAGCGGGAACTGTAGCTGCATAAAAAATGCATCAATCTCGAACACCCTCTTCAAACCCTCGTGACGCGTCTCCACAACAACATCACGGACAGCAGATGTGTCAGCATCAGGGTTGACAATCAGTCCAGCAACCTCATTGGAGGGACCTATAAGGTTGGGACGACCATTCTCAGCATAGCTCGATATAAGTATAAGTTTA
This sequence comes from Daucus carota subsp. sativus, assembly GCF_001625215.2. Classification (NCBI taxonomy): domain Eukaryota; kingdom Viridiplantae; phylum Streptophyta; class Magnoliopsida; order Apiales; family Apiaceae; genus Daucus; species Daucus carota. Next base: position 16,808,400 of record NC_030388.2, on the reverse strand, counting down.
AATTCTTCCAACTCCTTATTGTGGAATCTTTCCCTTGCAGTACGGAAATATCTAACCAGCTTATTATGTTGATCTAACATTCCTGAAAGTTCACGGACAATCTGAATATTGACCTGGTCTCTGGAAGCACCAACAATATCAAGACGATTGGATAACTCATTGTTTGTATCATATATATACAGCTGGCAAAATTTTGGGTGTTCCCCATCAGGAGGCAACAAACTACCAATGAAATGCATGTTCATGCCTCTGATCTTAAAACAGTAAGGGGCACCACCCTTGTTTATTCCGTGATCAATTTTCCCTCCACTCGAACACATTGCAAACATGTTGTTATATACTCGAATGTTTTGCCTAAAATGTGCGGAGTTACTACCACCATTTAAAAGAGATGCCAAGGGCTCTGGTGGCAATTCTTCTGGAGGGAGCAAGACAGCTCCATTTTTGCAACATAACGAAAATGTTGGAGCAGCATTCATATTCGATTTATTGTTTCTCTCCAAATTCCACATAAGTGCTTTACACTTGCTACACTGCACAGATGGTGGCCCTAGTGACAGATACCATTTCCACATTTCAATGGGAAGGAATCCTGAAATTTAAAACATGAAGAAGCCCATAAGATTGAATAATTTGATTTTGGAAAATTCCATCAATACAATGGTAGTTTTCTGTGTTGTACCAGTTTGATCATTTTCATTTACTGCTTGTCTCTGATCATCAGCCTCGTTAAACGTAGCAAATAAATTCTTGACACCAGAAGTTGCAGTATAATCATTATTTTGGTTATCAACACTGCTACCTGCATGAAATGCATACGCTGTTAAGCATTTTTACATATCAAAATTACAAACACAATTATAATATTCATTCTAAAACTCCTACACATTAACCTGTATTAAGATCTTGATTGATGACACATGAATATGTGGGAATCCTAAACGCTAGGGATGGCAAAATAATCCGATCCGACGGATACCCGATCCGAAACCCGAATTTTTGGATATACCGAACCCGAATTTTTGGATTTGGATTTGGATATGGATTTGATTTTTGTACCCGAAATTTTTTGGATTTGGATATGGATATGACCTCTACCGATCCGAAACCCGAAATCCTATCCGAACCCGATCCGAACCCGAAACCCGAAAAAAACCCGAATATTATATATATATATATATATATATATATATATATATATTATAAATAATTTAATATGAGTGTGTATGTGTGTGTGTGTATATATATAACATATTTATATTTAATTATTTGGATGAATGTAATATAATACTCTCAATATCAATAGACTAGGTTAAAGGAATAAGGGTTTCTATTTAAGACAAATACTTCATTAATAATATATTGTATATTGGTAATAATGAAAATTAATATGGTTTAAGTTTATATTATTCTAATTTAAACCAATAGAATCCAATCCAATAATCTTAATTTTGAAAAAAAATACTTAATTATCATAGTTCAGACAGGTTTATAATTTTTAATTTTTTTTTAAGATATCCGGTTGAAACTCGAATCCGATCCGAAACCCGAAAAAACCCGACAGATTGGATTTGGATTTTACATTTTAATATCCAAACCCGAACCTGATCCGATCCGAAATATAACGGATTGGATATGGATTTCATGAAACCCGACCCGATCCGACCCGATTGCCATCCCTACAGTAAACGCTCTCCGCGAAGCAAGCTCTACTCGTTTCTTACCTGAATAAAGTATCAAAACGATAAGTAAATCACCTTGTTTTATGTGGATAAGTTATCCTACACATTTATGACATTTTATTCACCGCTGTCCAGAAGCGTAGCGATGCTAGGTCCTCTGCCGCGACGAATTCGGCCTAAACAAAAAATGAAAACTTTTAAGGTGAATTTGTTTAGTAAACAACTTTGCTAAGTAACCAAATGCGTGAAAATAAAATCCCTGCAAATTCAAAAATATTCACCTATGTGAGGAAAAAGATTGTATAACAGTAAAGGAACCACAATTGAAGTGATTATGAGCTAAAAGACATGGCATCGATCCTTAAAAGATTATAAGAACAATTATAGAATTGTAGTGGTGCAGATTACTGAACTAAAAAATATTACTATTGAAATTATGTGAAGTGTTTCAGAAGATCATCACTTGCAATGCAATTACAAAGAGTTTTAAAGCATAAACCTTCACCAATAGGTTTTTCAGGGTCGGGGTATTGACGTGGCTGGGCCTTCCTATTTCCAAGTTTCTGAGTTGTTTCTCTATGCTCAAACCACGAACACTACCCTTCCCTGATTGATTTATAAAAGGGATTTGTAATTCTGCATACAAATCCAAAACCCTAATATATTGTACTCTAGGTGAATAAAGACATACTCTTCACAGGCGCAACAGCAGATTGTGCGGAACCAGTAGAAACGCAGGACTCAAGTGTATCAGGTGAAGCATTATTCGTCAGTTCACATAACGAGGTACTCATAGCTGGTTGAAAATATATCATCAAACGTTTTAAGATTTCTAAAAGGTGGAATTTTAATTAGTACATGAGAGGCCAAGCATTGTGTTATATACAACATACCATTTGATGGTGACTCTTTATTTTTATGGCTTATGCAGAATTGATCCGGAAGACTGGGACCACGACCAGTCCGGCTCCTAGCTGAGAAATTCAGAAATAAAGGTTATGAATCCAATCTTTTTATTATAACATTTGGGAGTGCATGAAGCGGCAATTAAGCCTGGAACATATGCTAACTCTAGGTAAATACTAATTAAAAACAATACCTCGTAATCTATTCTCCTTGTCCACATTATCCGATATTCTCAAACTACCAGCCTCGAATAATGAGTTTATATTAGGACCACGTCTTCTACGGATAGCAGCTGTAATGTAGTAGCAACAACATCCATGCAGTGAATTAACAATAGCAGGAAGCAACAATAAACTCGGACTACGTAGTTCACAGATATAAAATTAAATTCGAGGCAGTATATATAAAATGTATTCAAGGCTCTTTGTTATTAGTATGATTTGCAAGTGGCTTAAAAAGTGGTTAATAACAAATGTAGTTAAGGACAACCCGTGACTGGGGTTTGAATGTTGTCAATTACTGATAACGGAGGTCGCGTGTTGTTCTTTCTTTGCACCTCCAAAGTGGCAGTTGCTGCAAGCAGATTAATTAACAAATATTTACAAAGTGCAGCAAATACTAACATGTTAATACACTATTTTAAAACCTTTATTTGTCTCATTTGAGCTAACATACATCCCCATAGTGTGAGAAAATGGTGTGAGTACATGGATCAGTGAATTGGAAGCGTCTTTACATCGTATATTAAAGTTGGCATTTCATTAAGCCAGAGACAACGAACTCAAAATGGTGCATATTGATGATCATGTACATGATGTAAGGGGTACCTGCGATTGCCATTTGCACGTTATCAATTCCTGATAGTGGACTTCGATTGCTGTTGCTTTCCACATGCGATGGGTTAGTTTCTACAAGAGGAAGATCTATTGGTAAATTACCAAACTCAGTGCTGCTATCCCTGTAACACATATTATTGTCAGAGGAAGGGGAATTACCACCATTTCGAATGTCATTCTGCCTTTGAAGCAAATATTTGTCAAGTGTCGTGCGACATCCTCGGCGTTTACATTCTATAACAGTGGAAATATAACATTCAGAGGACCCAAATATAAATTACATAAGACCATAAAATAGCATCAAAGGGAATATTGTACCTCCTTCCAAAGTAGTATCAGATGAATCAGAAATCCGCTTTCGAGCTGTAGTACAATGAAATCATAATATATAATATATAGTTTCGAATAACGGTGATATACTTCAACAACCGTATAGGACATTACTAAGATGCCAGAAGAAATAATTTACATACCACCGCCTGAAAGATTTGAATACTTCTCGGGTGTATGGTCGGACATTGATACACCTCAGAGTATTTAAACGACTTGGTAATGCTTCTGGATATTCCATGTACAAAATGATAAAATGGGTACAGTCAATGGCTACACAGATCAAATGAGAGTATTGCGATTTTTTACTTACAATCTTCGGGGAGTTTGATCGACGCAGCTACTGTAATTGAAACACCGGAATCAAGCTTAAAAATCACTGGATGCGGATGACTCCTCTTGAATCGCCAGAGCACATCAGCGGCGTTGTAGTATCAATCGCGGGAGTCATAAGCCTCTCTATTCGAAATTTCCATAGTAAGGTATTGAATCTCCATCGGTGCCTGAAATCAGCGTCAATGATTTAATGTTTCCTGAGAAGAAGTGCAGGCTAAGAATTGAAAGGATTAAAGCCAAATCAATTTAGATTGCAAGCGGGTCGTGTATGGACTATCCGGTATAAGTTGGGTATAAGCTGTGAGAAGATCGGGTAAAATGTTCATTAAGATATACTCCCTCCATCCCATATTAGATGATCCTTTTGAGAAATTTTTTTATCCCAAAATAGTTGAGCCTCTCACTTTTCAATGCATATTTAGTAACAATCTTCCATTCTCACCCTCTCTTATTTATCATTTCTAATGTACCACTAGCTAATATATAAAAGAAATCAACATGATAAATATGGGTAAAAATGGAAAAAGAAGCAATCATTTAATACTCCTTAATATGTGTGAAATGAGCAAAAGGCTCATCTAATTTGGGATGGAGGGAGTAGTTGATTACATCCAACTGAAAGTATTATATAATTCATAAAAAATTATACAACTCATTTAAAGTATTGTATACTCCATTGATATATGTAAGTCACATGTATGCCGCATGACAGCTCTTGGGCTTTGATTACTAATTGGGCTTCTTGGAGACTTTCTTTCTTTGTGGCTGAGGTCCAACAATATGATACCGGAGTATCAGTTATCTAGAAAATCGCATAAAACAAATGTCAAAGTGCTGTCAAGAAAAAGAAAAGCAAATGTCAAGTACCTTTCGTTTTACTAAAAACAAACAGAAACAATAATTACGAGTCCTTAACTCCGGTTTATATGATTTAAAAGTCTTGTTTCATGTATTTTTATACAAAAATTTCAAATATCCAGTTTGTTTTACGATCCTAAATCAATTTTATTAAATTTTATATGATAGGAGGGTATTATATATCCAGCTAGGTACATACCCGGCCCAATAAAAGCCTATCCAAATTTCATCAACTATTTATTTTTGATTTTTTGATTGTTTTATTTGATTTAAATAAAAATAAATAATAGATAAATTTTTAAAAATTTAAAAATATTATCTAAAATACTAGAATTCAGAATTTTTTATTTGAATGTAATATCATTCTTAAAAAATATGTGAAGCTCTTCGACTAACGATAGAGTGATATTGTTAATAAAAAAATTTCAAATGAGTGACTCATTTGAATCAAATTTAGAATGAAAGACCTACTTAAATTTTTTAAACGCCTATAAATCACCTACTTGATATTTTACACCTAAATTATATACCATCATTCCCCTTCCAAACCCACCCACGGACACCCCTGGTATGGCCAAGACAAGCACGCGTCAACTGTGATATTGATCTTACAAGATAGCTTCACCTCTGACTTGACTCTTTATTTAAAATTTTATCAACTCGTTTTGTAATATGTAAGCCGCCATCAACGACTTCAATATATTCGATGGTGTGCCCTTTAGTGCATTAATTAATAAATATCAAATTAATTCTATGGTTGAAACAGTGGAATAATTTATTTACACGGCTACAAGCAGTGCCCCTCTGTACCAGCTACTCCTCTCTGCTTCGTGCATGTGGATCCGACATCCGGGTCCGGATGCACATCAGAGTCCCGGTCCGTAAAAGTCATGTCACAGTTTTCAAAACTGTTTGACGATTTGGGTGGATCAAAACATTCCCTTGAAGCATACGTCGGACCCTAGAGCAACTCCGAGATATGTCGATATGTCTTATATGTCAGTCCCCCACAATACTTAATGCGGGAACGGAGTCGTGACACGCACTTTAATACTCCTATGAAATACTACCTATGTTTTTTTTTATATATCCATTTTGACTTTTGACCAGTTAAATTGAATATACTTTAACTGAAATTTACATGTATTATATAATTGACAAAAATAATAAAAGTTAGTATATCATTAGAAAGTATATTTTGTCTATTTTAATATGCAACTTTCGGATTTTAAAAATAATGAATAGATAATTTGTAATGTTTAGTCAAAATTGGTCAATTTGACTTCTCGAAAAGCAAAATGGACATGTAAAAGAGGACGGGGGAAGTATAGTCTTATAATTTTTTTAAAAAATTTTTTTTCGAATAAAAACTTGATATCTAAATTTTTATTTAGAAAAACAAATTGAAAAAAGTTATAGAATTATGTTTTATAGGCGCATTAAAGTGCGTGTCAAGCGGAGAAAAAAAATGTTAAGAAATGAAAGAGACACTTGGAGTAAGTTATAATCCGGAGCATTTAATGTAAAAGATTGATCTAACAATGTCCTAGTCATGCCTTATATCACCAGGACCAACTGTTTAAACCTTGAGTCATCTCTTTCCTTACCAAATCCTATATTTTGTACTCCCTGCGTCCCATTTAGTTGTCACATTTGGTTTTGTGTCGGTCAAATTGACTAAAGTTTGACTGAAATTTATTAATATTTTATCAATTGACAAAATAGAAAAAATATGTCACCGGAAATAACTTTTAATCTACTTTAAGATGTTATTTTCAGTTTTCAAAATAATGAGTGAGTGGTTTATAATCTTTGGTCAAAATTAGTCAATTTGATCAACAAAAATAAAAATGTGACAACTAAAATAGGACGGAGGGAGTAATAAATCCTCATGAACACTTTGTTTGACTCTCTACTTTATATTATATTTTAATGATGAAAAAAAAATTATTAATAAAAACAGATAATGAGAATAAGGCATATTGTTGGAATTCAAGTTAGTAAAATATGTCAGGAATGAATTGCAGTGACATGACATTTTATATTATATGAAATAAATAGAAGTTATCTTATTTTTGTAATATATATTTGGATATAAATGACGCAAATCTTTCATATAATTTTCATATTTGTATAAAAAATATAGCTTTTATAGAAAAACAATATTAGAATATATATTACATCACATATCTCATTTTAACTATTTTTTATTTTCTATACCTATTTTAAAGTATTACAAACAACGCGTCAAATATACCTAATTTTTTAAAAATGGACTTGTGTTATGAGACCGAGCACATATTAACTAACAAATCCCCATAAGAGCATGGAATAAAAAGTAACTGTGTTGTATGTTTTATAATTTTACAAGATTTTGCTTTTCTATCGATCGATAGACTAAAGAACATAATCGATCAAGGGTTTTTTTTTCCCAACGTACTGACATAAAAACATAATGGATCTTTGTCCGAGCTCAAAGCATTACATATATACATAGTTTCTCACAAAATTTCTGTTACACAAGAAGCAGAAAAGAAAAAAATAATCTGTTTTCTCATAAATCTACAAAGCTTCCTATAAGCCAATACAAATTTCTTACATGACTAATTTCACATTTCAAAAATTCATAATATATCCAAGTAACAGTTGTTTATAAGGATTTTATGTAGATTACACTATAATGTCTATACATCAATCAATAGTATAGCTGTATAAGACTATCACACATTTTATCGACCGTTAACTATACTTACTGTCATTTGAGCACCACTAGAGCCTCCGCTTTCAGTATTGTAACTGAATTTTACAGGTCCAAGATACCCTTTTCCTTTAAGGATAAATGCTGGTTGTTCTGGGGCAGCTGGAGGAGTTTTTTCATTGCACAACATGGAGGCTACCTCCGACATAGTTGGTCGAACAGCAGCAGATTCTTGCACACACAACAACCCTGTATGAATGCATCTTAAAACTTCATTAACATCGTATGACTCTTCCAATGATGGATCCACTATTTCCAAAGGTTTGCCTTCTAGCCACCGATCCCAAACCTACATATCAGGCATTACATCCATTATGCTTGGCTGTTGCAATCTAATATTAAAGTGCATTTTTAGTGTATGTGAGCACGACAATTAATAAACTTACATGGCCAACTAAATTCACAGTTTTTTCATCATCAAAAGTGCTCGAGTTCCTTCTGCCACTGATGATTTCTAGTAGTAAAACTCCAAAGCTGAAAACATCTGATTTTATTGAGAAATGTCCTTCCATAGCATACTCTGGTGACATATAACCGCTGCAACGCAAACAAAGAAGGTAATTAAGTAGTGATGATAATTCTCTTTTCTCTCCCCAATAATATTTTTAGCATTTTTGTGTATATAAAAATTGCAGGCATAACTTACTATGTTCCAACAACTCTATTTGTCGTATCTTCATTCTGGTCGTTGCCAAATATTCTAGCCATGCCAAAATCAGATATTTTAGGGTTCATGGAAGCATCCAGTAATACATTGCTAGCTTTTAAGTCCCTGTGAATGATTCTTAATCTTGAGTCATGGTGAAGATATATCATTCCTCGAGCGATTCCCATTGTGATATTAAAGCGAGTACGCCAGTCCAGCAATGACTTTCCTCCTTTTATGATAAATATATATCAGATATAATATTAAGTTGACAAAATTGATGCAACACATATCAAAACATAACAAAATTTATATGCATGAACTACTGATTAGTAAAAAGGAGATACCAAAAATGAAGCGATCCAATCCTCTGTTTGGCAAATACTCATAGATCAATATGTTTTCCTGCTGAATGCAATACCCCAACAGTCTTACTAGGTTCCTGTGCTGAAGTTTTGCTATTAGAATAATTTCATTCCTGAATTCCTCTAACCCCTGCTTTGATGTAATTGATAATCTTTTCACTGCAATATCTTGTCCACCGCGCATGTGCCCCTGAAAAGAACATTTCACTAATTATTTCAATATTTTCTTTTCTGATCATATTTGTAATATGTAAACCACGAAGTCAGTATAACTAATCTTCTTCCATATTCATAAAAGACAGCATCCATGTAGAAGTTCATAATTTTATCAGTTGTGCCAGTACGAAGATAGTAGTAAAATACTGGGATGTCAATCATATTCAAATTACACGCTTATTAGTATCATTATAACAAAATATGATGCAAAAATGAATGATCAGTTTTAAAAAATATATACCTTGTAAACGGTGCCAAAACCTCCTTCTCCTAACTTATTAGCAAAAGAAAAATTATCTGTGGCGGCAATAATTGTACTCAGCGAAAAGCAGTGGACCTCTGCGCTAGTTGTTCCACTTTCATTCGATGAACGTACATCCGAGAAACGTTCCATGAATGCTATATCATCGCGTTCAGAACCATTTGACATTGTTAGGTTTCTTTTGCTCCTTTCTGTAATTGTAGTACAAAATGTTGGAAATCAGTCTTTCTGAGAATACATAACACTAAAACGACATAATAGGTTATTGAAAGTGCAAATTATAGTATATATTAGTAGGTATCTTGACAAGCATAGATATTATTCAAAACATAAATTTACCTCTCTTCTTCCTCCTGAGCACCCAACATGTGATTACAAGTATGAGCACGATGATGAAGAGTACTGGGAGCAAAACTTTCAAGATTTTCTTCTTCGAATCCTTAGCTGAGACATAAATCAAATTCTTACTAGTGCATTTATTTTAAAACATAATGATTAATGATAAAATTTAAACAGAGGTTGGAATTTGTTCAATATGAAATTGATCATGAGATAAACATGTCTTTAACAGGTCTTTAACATCATTAATTTTAGTGGCATGCTACTAAATTATCATTTTCCTTAAATTCAAAGTCAACAAATAGTTCTGTGAATTCTCATTGCGTGTTCAAATGTAAAGAACCTACCAGTCATGTTATGGACCAAAAATAAATATGAAGATGAGTGCAATAGGAATTGCCAAGTCAAGTCAAGCAACAATGGACTGCATACCTAACTCGTCGTGATCCACCCGAACATAGATATCCTGACCTCCATCGGAGAATTCACGTATATCTATCAGCTCCCCGTACCATGTTAAACATCCTTTGTCACTATTAAGCCTAGAAGCTCCGTATGCTGTGCAAGAGCAGTTCTTTAGGCACAAGTTGTGACATGCTTTAATATCCAAATCAGACTGCAATTCAGCATTGAAGGCGTCTGGTACCTTAATTCCAGAGACCTTCCTGAATCCTTCTCCACTACGGCACAATGATGCCCCAGGCTTCAGCACACATCCCACAAACGAGTTTGCAGTCGTACCCCCTTCAAATTTGTCCGTATATCCTGGCAGACAATCACAGCCCTGGTTGGCAATTCTGAACGAGTTACAAGTACTAAATGCACCACAATGCCCGTACTTTTCACACTGACCATCCGGCCCCGTCCAGGAAGCCTTCCAGGTCTCTGATTGCGGGTTCCAGTCCAGCCTTTGTGCAACACCTGTATAGTCCATAACAGATCTCGTAACATACGAACTATTAGTAATAGTATAGTAATTCGACACCTCATTTTCATCATCAATATAAAACAACTGCGACAATTGATCAGCAACATCCACACCATAAGCAGGGAGGCCACTAAATGTAATCCCATTCCACGGTCCCATTCCCATATAGGGCTTCGACCCATCGTAAATATACAATTGAGGGACTGTTCCATTCAACACGATTCGATACGAATACTGCCCAGTCCCCGGATCATCAGGACTCTTCCAGGAACTGATAAACCAGGCTTCCCCTGTCTTTTTCCTCAACCCAACCTTCATTTCCGGGAGATAAGTATTCGTAGGATGATCAAAACCTTCCCACAACACATTCTTGTCGCTATACAAATCCCTAAACACAACCAAATTCCCATTATCCAGAATCCTCGCAGAATTATTGTAATTATCACGAGATAGTGAAATATTAGTTGACCAAATGGGGGCCTCAGGAGCTTCACTGTAAGCCACAACAAGCTGCCCTGATTCAGCTATAGTGAGCACCCCGGAGGTGTTTGATAAAGGGTTATCTCTGTTAGCCACCCAAACAACGTATTTTTGCGGAAAATTGTAGTACCAAACACCCACGTAGCGTTTGGTGGAGTTTCCGGGAGAGAAGAATCCGAGCTGGAAGGTTTTGGCTTGAGAGATGAGAAAGTCTCCGTCTTTGAGAGGTTGGTTTGGGGTGATGAAGTCTATGGAGAAGCATGGTTGTGTTAGGAGGAATACGAGCAAGGAGAGGAGTTGGGTTTTTGCAGAGAGCATTTTAAGTTGAGAGATTACGAATGTCTCTCTAATGGCAATATAATAAGTATAGATATTTAGCACGTATGAACTTCCCGGTCAGCATAAAACACAAATGTTTGAGTTCACATTGAGAGGATTACTGGTATATCTGTCAAGGAATTTAACAGAATTGTTTTTCTGTGATAAATGTTTGAGGTGTGTAGTGTGTGATACGTCTTCAGTATTTAATTCGACTGCATGAACTTTGAAGTATCGGATATGGTGTGATTAGTCCTTATATAAAAAAAACGATATATGATAGATGGACAATAATAACATTTCACATTCGTGAAAATTAAAAAGATATTAATCATCGAGAGTAAATTTATTATATTTAAATGTAATTTTTAGGGGTTAAAAAAAAATCTAATATATCTTTTAGAAGTTAAAAGATACGAGCAAAATTTATATCTAATGATATTTGTCAAGTTTACCCTTTACTATATACTGTTTTTCAGTTTCATTCCGGTATGAGTATTAATCGGAACATACATTTTGAAAGGTTGGGCTAACCAAACTAAAATATTCAGACCGCATCGATACACACTTTTAAATACTCTCTCCGTCCCAATTTATCTGTCTTGTTTGACTTTTTGCGGTCAAATTGACCAAATTTTGACTGATAATTAATGATTATTCTTATTTGATCTTGAAAATCGAAAAAATACATTTTAATATAGATTAAATGTAGATTCTAATAATATGTTTGTTATTATTTTTTTGAAATTATTTATATATATAAATATAAATTCCAGTCAAAGTTTGGTCAACAAGACAAATAAATTGGAACGAAGAGAGTATTAAGAATTAAAAACGGCATTAAGTCTTTTTTTTTATTACAAACTATGACGTGTTCTAGAAGTCGAGACAACTTGTGTCAATAGGGGTGCGGACTTTTTCAATTTTTGTAAGAGTGCCTTCATGGAAAATTCACCCCAAAGTAGTAAACAAAAACATCATATTCTTTGGCTTGGTCAATGTAAAGACTTGTGGTTGCGCTTCTAACGTGTCTATTGGTACTAATTTGAATTTTTATATAGTAATAAATATTATTTTTTATTGTAAGGAGTCAGGCGCCTTGATTGAAAAGATAAGGCTTGCATCATTAGATTTGGAGTGGAATTAAACCAGAATTTAAATTTGTATTCTAACAAAAAAGAATTAAAATTCGGGTAATATGAGTTGTTGCCGTAAACTACACTATTGTGATCGGACTATTTTGATCGGATATGTTCAGTTTCGGTGATTCAAAAATGTATGAAATATTTCATGAGCCCATAAATACATGAAAAACTTACCGACAAAAATTCATTCAGAATCAAAATTCTATCATGGAGTATTAATAACGATATATAATTTAATATATCAAAAAGAGAAACACACAAAAATATCACACATCACAGGTTGTGAAGGAACAATCTCAGTTGCTCGGTTTAACTTTTAACTTTCTATTATCATGTTTGTATGAGACTTGCCACCTTTTACGAAATCTCAGAGCAACTCCGTCACCTTGTTCATATTTCCTCTTTCGCCAATTTTTGTAGAACTTGATACTCCCTCCGTCCCATTTTATGTGATCTCATTTCTTTTTGGGACGTCCCAAAAAGAATGAACTTATAATACTTATTATTTTTGAACACTACTTTTCACTATTACACCCACTACCTCTATATTTTATACTCTCTTTCAATTGAATAAACACTATTACACCCACTACTTTCCTCCATAATCTCAAATCTATTATTAAATATTGATAGCTCTCACCACTTTACCCACTTTTCAACTACATTTACTACTTTTTTCTTAATCTCCGTAAAAATCAAACCAGCTCACTTAAAATGGGACGGAGGGAGCAGTTGATATGCTAAAATGAATTCCATCAGGCTCTTAATTGCTTCTACACCCTCCATTTTGAAATATAAGTCGCTTGACTTTTTGGCACGTATTTTTAAGTTTTTTGACCGCATGCTTAAAATCATTATTTTTGAATTTTTTTTTTGAATAATAATATCAATGATATATTTTTATTCAGAAAATAAATTCTAAAATAATGATTTTTAGCATACGATTAAAAGACTTGGAAAACAAGTGCAAAAAAGTTAAAAGACTTATATTTCAAAACAGATAGAGTAAAATTTTAGGAGTTTCAAATCTTTTTTCAATAATGAGGTGGATATCCTTTTTCCTTGTTGCATTTTACATATGCATAATAGAATACTCTCTCCATCTCATTTATTACGTTCATTATTTGACATGCACTTTTTTTTAAAAAATAATTCTATATCTCATTTTTAAAATTTCTTTTTAACAAAAATTTAATATTTAAATTTTCATTCAGAAAAAAAAAACTTATAAATTAGTTATAATTTCTTTAGAGGAGCGTGCCACGTACTCATTTCTTTAAGGACTTTTTTCATTACTCGACACACATTTTAAGACGGACATAAACATAATTTCATAAAAAAATTGTATTAAAATCTAAATAATAAGTATTTATTTAGAAGAAAAAAATAAAAATATTTTATCAAACTATATTTTATGAGATCATTAGTTAGCATGCCGAGCCCCGTATTCTAATATAAACAATTGAAATTGAAAGGGACGGAAGGGGGGAGTTTTTCTTAAAGAAAAGCTTAAATAATTGTTGGAAATTGGAACGGCTATTATATTTTAATGTTATAATCCATTAAGGTTGCTAAACATTAGTAATCCATTAAGGTTGCTGATAAACTCATCGTAACGATTTCTTTGTACAGCTTTCGTTCAGAAGTAGGCGATCATTTTCTGATAATTTTAAAAAGATTAATATTTTATAATTTGATATAATTCACCTCAATCGTAAATCTACTTATCTACTTATCTACTTATCTACTTATATATATAGTAACCCAGGTCCGTGTCAAGCCTCCCTCCTGAGCAAATAAATTACCTAGCTCCGAGCCTGAGCCTAACTCCGAACCTAACTCCTCTTCATAAATATAAAAAAGATGTTAATCATTAGAATCGAACCCAAGACCTCTCAAATGCAAATACACCACTCACACCACTTCAACTACACAATCAATTAGTTTGTTATTCAAAAAGCATTAACTACATACATTAAAACTTACTAAACTTATTCAAATTACTTTTTATTTAAACTTATGAATTCAGAATTACACGTGTAACTAAACTTTTTTTTAAAAAAATATTATAGATATAAGAATAGTGAGAAAGACATCAAATTTGATACTAAAAAATATATCTCAATAATATAATTTTGATGATATATGAATTTGAAATATTATAACTTGTGATATGACGATAAATTTCGGGAAATTCTATATTGTTGCTCAAAATTCAACCAAATGAATATAAAACGCGTTTATGAGACCTGCTAAAAAGAATTGAATTATGAATTTTACTTGGTTAAAATAAAATAACACATAGAAATAAGTTATGTATATTAGAGTTTTAAAAATATAATTTTAATATGTCATCCATCAATATATAACATACCAGTTAAACAAAATGATTCAAATTACAATTAAACTAATCAATCATTTACTAATCAAACTAAAAAAATATAATTAATTCTGAACCGGATAATCCAACGTGATACGGTGAAAACTAATATCTGATTAAACGGGACTACAACAAGAATATTTTTTCCATAATCCCGAGAATATCGAACAACACCTGATATGATCTTTAACAACTGATATGATCTTTAACAATTGAACATGATATATAACATTGCTCACCCCAAAGAAATACGAGTATCAAAAATATTTAAAAATGTGAGTTTGCACAAATATAAAAAGTAACTACACGACTAATTAAACTAAATATTTCATGTTTTTATGAATTTCATGGGGCCTAACTCATATCTACACTCTTTTTATTATTTGAAATTCCAGAAAATCATTTTGAGATCTGGTTTATAACAATTACATGACAAATCATTAAAAGTCTTAATCAACAAGCTCAGACAACTAATGATAAAAAATTAAAATTTTATAACAGGACAATATTATAACATTGTATCAAAGTAATCATCTAATGTTTTAAATTAACAATAAAAATCTAAGACATTGAAGTGCTATATAATTGATATGAAAATTAAAAGGGTAAGCCACATCAAACGTGTTGGAATTTTTTGGGTACAATTATAAAGTTAGTAGTTCGATAGATGCTTTTATGATAAATTAAGGTATGAGTATTTTTACATATAACATATGTTTTAATTTCTATTTATACAAACTGTGTGCAACGTATGCTAAAAAGAATGTGTTGATGATCCGCCCATCATGTATCACTTAACCATTACACAAACGTACACTCAAAAAAGAAGAAATAAATGTAAGACAACGCGGACCACACATCTTCATCTAATCATGATTTAGCATATCGTAATTCACATACAAAATCAAGTTATCATCAAAATCATGGTTATATTAGATGAAATAATTTAATATTTTCAACAATAAATTACAGATACTTTTAATGAGGTATAATATATTTAAAATCTAAAAGTTTCAGTATTAATTTCGAATATAATTTTGAACGTAGATAATATGATAATGGTCTCTATATCCTAACGAATTTGAATATAAAAATATCAGTTCAAATGTAGTTTTTTATCCATAATTTTTTTTAAAAAAATATATACCCTTCGCCCCATTTTAAGTGACCATATTTGAGTTTCACGGAATTTAAGAAAAAGGTAGTAAAAAAAGAGTAAATTTAGTTGGAAAGTGGGTAATGTGGTGGAAAATATCAAAATTTAATAATAAATTTGAGATAGTGGAAGTAAGCAGTGAGTGTAATAGTGTTTATTAATAAAAAAAGAGTATAAAATAGAGAAGTGGTGGGTGTAACAATGAAAAGTAGTATTCAAAAATAGTAAGTATAATAAGTTTATTATTTTAAAGATGTCCCAAAAAAATAAGGGTCATATAAAATGGGATGGAGGAAATAGTACTTATTATTACTACTAATGCTATAAGGTTGCAAATATTGCATTTTTCATATTTACACATTTTGTCAAAAAATAAAACGTAACAGTTACGCTCGAAACAATATGATGACAGATGATATTATTTAAAACACAATACAAACTCAAGGCCAGTACAAGGACAATATGATGATACATGAATATTACTTAAAACACAGTAAAAACTAGAGGCCCGTGCCTCGCACGGGCTTTTATGCTTAGTTTACATAGTTATAATAGAACTTATTTGCATGGAACAAAGATAATAACTTCCGACTATCAGAAGTCAAATACGGAGTTAGGCGGAACATGCGTATCAGTCATTTCTCATCCATACAATTTTTTTTGTAAGTGTATTTTTAGTTGTTAATTAGCTAATTATTAATCATTATTTAGGCACGTTTAATTGTAAGAAAGCCAATTACAAACTTTGGTTGTTGAACAACTAGTTCCCTAGGAATGATAACTCTGAATTCTTTTTACATTAATTGTTACGATCGAGTATATTAGTAAGATTTTGTGCATCACGATTAATGTGTTTACTTTCTATACCGAAATTACATGTAGTTGCTTTTTAATTATTTATGAAAACGATATATTAATGTAATAAGATATCTAGCTTGCTTGCTTACCTTTTTTTTTTTT
This sequence comes from Daucus carota subsp. sativus, assembly GCF_001625215.2. Classification (NCBI taxonomy): domain Eukaryota; kingdom Viridiplantae; phylum Streptophyta; class Magnoliopsida; order Apiales; family Apiaceae; genus Daucus; species Daucus carota. Next base: position 16,791,499 of record NC_030388.2, on the reverse strand, counting down.
TAAGAAAATGAGATAATTCAATAAATAATGGCCATACGGCATCTACAAGAATGATCGAGTCGAACAAACATAGATGAGACAAATAAGCGATGTTGAAATTGATACTCTCAAGGTTTTGATGATGACACTAACAGCAAGCTAATAACATGAAACTGATATGTGTTAACATGCTATCAAAGGTTGTGTATGTGGACTAACCGTATTTCAGGATGTTAGCATGATTATAGCTGTCAGCAAGCTTACAGGGATATTCATAAGCTATCAGCAGGCTTACAGCGTGAACAGAGAAACAATCGGATAAAGATCAAAGTCTATTTTCAAGGAGATTTAATAGGAAACGACTTTGTAAGGATTCTAATATTTATATATATCTGATATAAATATTAGAGCTCAGTTTTATAAAGAGTTTTGTTCAAAAACGTTTTCCTAACTAATAGGAGATTTTATCTCAAATCAATCTTATCTAAAACTCCTATCTAGTTTCAAATCGTTGGATTGTATTTAAATTCTTTACTGAGATGTTTTCAAATGAATTTTATCTTTTACTCAGTAAACATATATCATCCAAACGTTCATCATTCAATTCAAATTTAAACGTGAGGTTGTTACCAAGATCGTTGGGAAATTTGTTGGATTATGACCGTTGGTATGATGTATATAAACTTGAGTGTGGTTTCGGTTTTGACAACAAGGAGAACACACCAAGCTTTCTGAAATACAACTCTTCACATTGCTAAATCTTTTGTTGAGCTCTAGTACTTATATTTGCATATATATATCTATATTGAGAGTTCATAGTTTCGGTTGTATTACACTTATTCATTGTATTGTTCAAGGTGTAATGTTTTGTTGCTGTGTATCGAGCTTGTGAAACAAGGGAACAAGGGGACTAGTTAGCTTGGAGAATATACTTGGGAAGTATAGGTCTTGGTAGGCTTTTGGTTCGTGGTTCAGGGGTTTCAGCAAGCTGATAACAGGAACAAGGGAGAAAGGGAGTTATATTATTGAATCTTGTAATCGTTGATATTATTGATTAATAATATAATCTCTTACCAGTTGGTAGGGGACCAGGACGTAGACCATTAGGGTTAGGGGTCGAACCTGGCTAAAATTCTTGGTGTTGTTAGCATACTGCTTTACATTATCTGCATTGCATTTATCTTATTAGCAGGCTAACAGTTTACTCTGAAAATTAACAGCAGGCTGTCATTGACAGATTAATTATTTGGTAACTTATAAAAATCGGGTATATTAGCCATAACACCTATTCACCCCCCTTCTAGGTGTGTAATTTCAGAAATTGACGATGGTACATGTATAGATCCTTGCTCTGTGTTCACCATCTTTTTCAAAAACTCCGTTTAAGCTATCTACCACAAATGCAATTTCCGAAAGGCTTTATCGATTAAATTCGACTTCACTTTTTTATTTTAAGTAATAAGCACAGCTATTTTGATTAAGCTTTGTATCGATGTAAAGTGTTTATGTATCCTAAAGTATTTTTGATAATCAATTCGAAATATAATTCTTGGTCACAACTTCAAATAATATTTATAGGATGTGTAATAATCGTAGTCTCGGTATAGGTTTAGGTTTTCACAAAGAAAATCACTCCGTTTCCTGGTTGGCGTTTTTATTCGGCGAGAGCAATTTGCTCGACCAGAATAGTTATGCTCGATCGAGTTGACCTGTCTAACATCTTGGTCGGGGTTTTGGTCGGCTTGATCTCATTTTTGTTGACCTGACTTGGTTGACTTGGCTATAGAGCTTGTAACACCTTTTTGGTAGGCCGTAGATCCTTTCAAGGGATTGTGCTTCGGCATTTTGGTTTTTGAAACCAAAAACTTGTCCTCTGGAACAATTTTTGTGGGCTTCAAAGGTCTTTGCGAGGCTCACTCGGTATTTTGGCTCTGAAAAACTTGATTCATGATTGAGGAAGCTTTTGAGTAGCCTCATGAGATCTAAACCCCCTTCCTTGAGTGTATTATTGCCCTTTGTTTTAACAATGTGAATCTTGATTTCAAGAACCAAATTATTGGTTTGAGGGTTTTGCTAATAAAAACTAAACCTTTAGAACAAACTCTCTTTCGAATATACATTTTTTCGGCTTAAAGTCAAATATGATTAAAAATCTAGGTGTTTAAGCCCCCAAACAGACTCTAAGGGGTCATTTGTTAAAATGGTGAATGAGAGAAAATGAACTGCATCATTCTTTTTTAACTGTTCATATTGTTTGTTTTACACTTCAAAAATATGGACGAGCAAAAAAACCCTCCAGAAGACAGTTCCTTCAAACCTTTGGTGAATAGTTCACACTGTCATACATCAGTATAACATAGTCATATGTTATCAACATGCGTTGATTTTTTTTAAAAAAACAAATTTAATGTTAAATAATATGTTTTAAGTCAAACTTCTAATCTATTAACAAATATCTAATACATATATATCATTACATATATATATATATATATACATATATATATATATATATATAAAGTTCCTAATATTATTAAATAAAACGTTTTAAGTCAAAATTCTAATCTATTAACAAATATTTAATAATATAAATATATATCATCAATCTCGTATAAATATATATTGAGGTTGTAAAAATCGGAAATCGGTCCAACTCGGTTTGGTTTCGGAAAAATGAGTACTCGGAACTCGGGAGAGTACTCGGAATGAGTTATCGGATAACTAATCGGGTATTTTTTTAATTAATTTTTTCTCTCATATATAGTTATATATTGATTAATTATAAAACTATCTAATAATATTAATATTGTAATAACACACTTGAAATAATGAAGTTCAAATAAAATTTACTTGTTTGATAGTTTTTGACATAATAATCATTCACAAGTTTTAATGATAAAACACGTATACTTTTTAATTAATGTCAATATTTTGCAAAAAAAAAAGACCAAAACATATATAAATTTACGTTTAGTCTCTTTTGAAATAATTTTCAAATAAAACAATAAAAAATTGATAAGTCAAACTCGAATTTGACCTCGAGTACTCGGAGTCAAACCGAGTTTTGACCGATTTTTTAATAAATCGGTTTTGAACCCAATTACTCGGAACTCGGATCGGACGGGGGGTTAAAAACGAGTACTCGGAATGAGTACTCGGCCGACTCGGTGATTTTTAGAACACTATTTATTATATATATATAAAGTTCATAATATTATAAATTCAATAAATTTATTAAAAGAATCAATAAATTTGAAATTTTATTTACTTAAATAAATTTAGCCATCCAGAAAATTGGTTTCAAATTTAACAAACAAACTATAATTCACTCATTCACAATATTTTTTTATTTTTTTTTGAATAAAACTCGTTCACAATATTATTCATCCAAAATTCTCATTCATTCAAAAATTATGATTCATATTTAACAAATGACTCTTAAATCATGTTGTCATAAGTCATACGCTTAGTCAAAACAATACTATAACAAAATTAAAATGTCGGGATTATAATATTGAAAACCTAACGTATGAGTACAAGAACTAAAATCGATTAAAAATCTAAATAATTTACATTGAGGGGTTTTCAAAAATTTCAAAATAGATATAACCGGATGCAATTTCGGTTAATTGGGCCGTAGGGATTGTGAGTATGGTTGCAACGGATTGCATTAAATATATTTGTAAATATTTTCAAAAGTTTGGTATTTTTGTAAATTATTTTTTATAGAAAAATATAGCATTTTTACAAAAAAAATATTTTGGACTTGGGTATTTATGAAAAAACCCCTATATATTAATAATTTAAATATATGAATCATAATTTTAAATATTTTATATCAACTTTCGCACAGGATTAAAAATCAGTATATATAACGAAAGAAAAGGATATATTATAAGCAACAGTAGAAAAAAAGGAAAGATCGTTTGGCTTTCTGCTATAAAATTAAGAACACACAAATAAACGAAGCAAAACACATTCGAAAATTGACAAATCAAATAAACCTTGATAAATAATTAAAATCTGCGAGTCTCAATAATTTCAAACTCTGTCTATTAAACTATTAATAAAAAATTTCAGTCCGCCTCCGCCATACATTTGATCTGTATAACCACCAAATTATTTTTATTACCGAACAGACGAACACACATGATACCAGAAAAAAAAAATATTTATACAGTATCATACCCTATTCATTTATTTTCAGTCTGTTTTTCTTGATATATCTACTACGCTAGATTTTCTAGATACAGTATCTGAGTATCATACACCCCATTCGTTTATTTTTATCACAGATACTCATTTTATCACAGAATATATTTATACAGTAATCGATAGTCATCCATTTTAAACAACCGCAGAGCACAAAGCTTCAAGGCCCAGAAGATGATCAGACATTGCTAAAGTTTCAATACATAGCAGTTTCAGAAGAAGTTGTAAAGTAATTCAGGTCCTGCTGAAAGTATATAATGATTCCAGTAATTAATATTCATCGCCTTTATTTGTATTTACATTCTACCTTGGCTAAAAGAATTGTTTATAGGATAGATCTTGATTGTACATTTGTACTCTGGCCAAAAGTTATACATTCCCTGCTAAGTTTTGAAGATATATAGTCTTTCTAATTTTTTGTATTTTTCTCGACAAAACTGAAACATTGTAAAAAATGGAAAATGCATGTGAACTACGTTTAAAACACTTTCATCTGCGACTTGTATATGAAAAGGGCTCAGAAATGTCGTTAAGCTTAAGTTTTCAGAAAGTGACTCAGGAAATGGGTTTAAGATATTTAGACATTAAAAATCTGGAAAATGTAGCTTCGGGATCACACATATCAGCAAGCCTAAATAATACATCTGACTTACCAAAGAAAATGACTCCATAAGCATGAAATAATGCAAAACATTAGGCTCATAAAAGATATTATTTAGACTTTAAAAATCTGGAAAATGTAACTTCCAAATCACACATATCAGCAAGCCTAAATAATATATTGACTTACCATTGAAAATGACACCATAAGCATGAAAGAATGCAAAACATTAGGCTCATAAACATTACACTACACGATATGATAGCCACCTACTGCTGACACAGAAGCTTCATGTTCCTACAACATTTCAATGTCGGAGTGCATACGTACATATATGTATAGGTGTGTTGCATATAAATGGGATATTGTATCTGCTTATATGGGATATTATATCTGCTTAAAGCTCTAAATCACCATCTCTTCTAGGACCTTTGATACATTCTTTACGAAATACTGAAATAGTTCCGGGGGCGGTGCATAGTTGAATTTTACATGATTGCTCTTTATGGCCTCCTGACAAGAATCTAATGGCAAGAAAAAGATGGGCATTTTTAGTTGTTCTATGGATGACTTTACAGATTAGCCTAGCTGATACACGCAAACGGGGGATTTCTATACTACTTTCCATACCTTTTTCAAGTTCTTATGATAACACTAAGCAAAATAATGGAAGAGAGGGACATAGTGTTCCACCTCTATCCCCTAAGGCTGAGCATGCAGTGACAGTTCATGAAGAATATGCATATAGCTTATCTCATCCACCTGATGAGATGGCTGCAGTGAAGTTGGGTAGTTGCAATGTTGGTTGTGGTTATGAAGTTGGTTGGGGAGGGGAATTTGGGGGTAGAGGCCGAGGTGGATATTGGGGTGGAGGCGGCAGAGGCGGAGGCGGGGGCGGCGGTGGGGGTGGGGGTGGGGGTGGGGGTGGGGGTGGGGGGGGAGGTGCGGGTGGATTTGGAGGTGGGGGTGGAGGTGGAGGCGGAGGGGGAGGCGGGGGAGGTGGATTTGGGGGTGGCGGTGGAGGCGGCGGAGGAGGTGCGGGTGGATTTGGGGTTGGGGGCGGGGGCTGGGGCGGCGGCGGAGGTGGAGGCGGTGGAGGAGGTGCGGGTGGATTTGGGGGTGGCGGCGGAGGTGGGGGTGGAGGAGGTGCAGGTGGATTTGGGGGCGGGGGCGGGGGCGGGGGCGGGGGTGGCGGGGGAGGTAAATTTGGGGGTGGAGGAGGTGGCGGCGGCGGAGGTGGAGGAGGTGGCGGCGAAGGTGGATTTGGAGGTGCAAGCAGTGTGGGAGGTGGACTCGGTGGAGGAGGTGTAGGCGGCGGAGGTGGGGGTGGAGGCGGTGGAGGAGGTGCGGGTGGATTTGGGGGCGGAGGTGGTGGAGGAGGTGCAGGTGGATTTGGGGGCGGGGGCGGAGGCGGCGAGGGAGGTGGATTTGGGGGTGGACGAGGTGGCGGCGGCGGAGGTGGAGGAAGTGGCGGCGAAGGTGGATTTGGAGGTGCAAGCACTGTTGGAGGTGGATTTGGGGGTGGCGCAGATGGCGGCGGCGGAGGTGGCGGCAACAGCGACGGTGGAGGAGGTGGCGGCGAAGGTGGATTTGGAGGTGCAAGCAGTGTGGGAGGTGGACTCAGTGGAGGAGGTGGCGAAGGCGGATTTGGAGGTGTAGGCGGCGGAGGTGGGGGTGGAGGCGGTGGAGGAGGTGCGGGTGGATTTGGGGGGGGCGGCGGAGGTGGGGGTGGAGGCGGTGCGGGTGGATTTGGGGGCGGAGGTGGAGGTGGAGGTGGCGGCGGCGAAGGTGAATTTGGGGGTGGAGGAGGTGGCGGCGAAGGTGGATTTGGAGGTGCAAGCAGTGTAGGAGGTGGATTTGGGGGTGGAGGAGATGGCGGTGGCCGAGGTGGTGAAGGCGGATTTGGAGGTGTAGGCGGCGTGGAAGGTGGATTTCGTGGTAGCAGTGAGGGAGGTGGAGTCGGAGGCGGAGACGGCGGTGGAGGTGGACTTGGTGGCGGCGGCGGCGGTGGACTTGGGGGTGGTGGAGGCGGCCGCGGAGGGGGAGGTGGAGTTGGGAGTGACGGCGGCGGCAGTGGGAGCGGGGGAGGCGGATTTAGTGGTGGCGGCGGCGCAAGAGGAGCTGGCGGAGGAGGTGGGGGTGTTATTCCACCAACTAATAAGTTCCCATTTCCCATGTTCCCAAGGTTTCCCTTTTATTGGTGGTGGAAACCACCACCTCCAAAAATCAATTCTCCTCCAGGATATGCTAATTTGGTTGAAGATACACATACTATCAAGGATGCTTCTCACAGAATAAGAACAAATGCACTACCTTCCCATAAACCATAATCGGAGATATGAAAATGACAATATACATATAGGGATTCCAGCTATAGCGCCACAAAGTAATTAGATATGCCAATCTCTCCATCTTCCTGACCAGTTTAACTTGTACACACTATTAGTTTAGTTTTGGGTCACTAATTAGCTTGTCAATGTGCAGAAGATCTTTATTCATAGCAACACAAGTCTCATATGATACAAAGATTTACAGCAGACCTTTCTTTTGGACTTATGGCAAAATTGATTCTTAATTTGAGATACAAACCTCTTAGCCAGCTACTTCTGTCATTTCTTGTAATCAGTATCCCATTCTTCATCAACATTCACACCTGTGACAAAGTCCACTGGTCATCATTGGTGAGAAGTGTTGTTTAAGCATCCAGAAGATGCAAAAGATATCTTCCGCTACAGATTGACCTGATTCCTGTAGTTCAAACAAAATCACAGTACTCAAGAATTCGAATATTAAAGAATAATACGAGCTTAACCCACATCATTCCTGACATAAGTTAAATGCAGTCAAATTTAAATTATCATAACGGGAAAAAAAAAAAAAACAATTGTGGTACCTTAAAAGTGTACAAGTTTCATCTTATGTGACAGTCATATAATTGCCACATCCTAACTGAAATATAGTCAGTCCAATCTCCGTGACAGTAAAACCTAAACAATTTCCCAAATTTTACATTTGGCCTCCACACTAGAGGAATGCCCAGATTCAACAGTGAATTTGCTATTAATTTAGCACTACAGCCATCATAGTCTTGGTACTCAACTATCAGCTGGATAAATGAGACAAAACAAAACTTTGTACATGTTTAAATACAAAGTTTGTATACTATCATACAATATATTAAACAGTCATTTTATGTGAGCAACAGTACAACCATAATTCATCGGACTCTCCTGTTCAAACTTTTCAACGCGGGGATGTTTTCCCAATATTTCAAGTGTGCACTCCTTGATAACCCCAGTGCCCATACCATGTATGATAAAGAGAATTGAATTAGACCCTGTTGCACCAATTGCCAACTTAAGTTGGCGAGATGCTTCATCCACCCGCATTCCCCGCAAGTCAACAGTATTTTTAGATGTCTGTATCACTGGTCCATAAGAAACTACCTCATCACTATTGTCCTTTGGAAAATTTCTTGAGCTTCTGCTTCGCTGACCCTGCAGTGTCGAGATAAAATAATTGTCATCAGCTTATCCAATATTTGGTTCCATCTCAATTGCATGCTTGCTAATATATGTTTGAAATAAGGATAGACAAACTTATGAATACATTTTAATCTGAGATATCGTGATCTCAGATTGCTCTTGTCCAAATTGAAACAACTACTTATAATTTAAAATGATATTCCGTATATCATAATAATATAGATAATAAAATTTAATGACTGGCAACCATGAGCCAACCAGGGCTTGATTGGGTAGTATTACAAGACCAGTTTATTGTTCATTAATTTGTGTTTGCTTTATTTCGTGGAATAATCACTTGGCATGCTGGCAATTGACACAAGTTCGATGCCCTGCATCATTTCTTTTATCCTGTACCCTAGCCAACTCTTTCTTATAAAATTAATTCTTCATCTATTTAATGTTCATTTTACTTATTTATAAAAAATTATTAATAATCAGTTTTTCTATTTTAATTTACATCAGCCAATCGCTGACATCACTGATATATAGAAAGGAACACTCAGCCAATCACTGACATCAAATAATTATCGTAATCATCACTGACATCAGTCAATCTTAACAAATAAGTATGTATTTACATATAGAAAGGAACACTCGTCAAAACTTTCAAAGTTCAATGTATATATGTTGGTCAGGCTGTTATTTTCAGTTCATACACTAAAGATCAATATCAATGCAACAGAAAATGGCAAGAAACATATAAGAATTTATAGCCCCATTTTGACATACCGTCTTTTTCATGTGCGGTGCAGAATTTCTTGTAGCATCTTTAACACTTGGAGGGGGTAGGCATATACTGCTAATATCCACACGGACCTTCATCTTACCACATTGAACCAGGACTGTTCCATCATCTTCATCTACTTCAACTACGGTGGCAAACTTATATCCCAATCCCTTCACATTAACTTTCTCTCCTATCTGTGGCATATATGAACTGGCAGGTGTTCCTCCAATAGGGAAAACTTTAGTCCTGCGGTAAGCTTCAACAACAGATGCAACTGCAGATTCTGATTGTTTAAGCAGTGAGTTAAACTCATCAGTACGAGCATTCCTGAGCTGTTTTTCAAATTCATTTACTATATCTTCTATTTGGGAAATTCCAGATCTAATCTCTATCCGGATCAGTTGGGTCTCAGTAGCCTTAATAAGTTCCTCGCGTTGAGCAAGATCTACTGCCTCCTCTTGAATCTTCATAGCAATAAAAAATAACGATTAGTTAAAAAAGTAACAGGACAAGTACAAGCAGTCCTCAGTTACTATAAATATAGCCAGGAGAAACCTAGCAAGCCTCCAATGTTGCATTGATGAACAAATTCAAGTATTTATGATTCATAGAAATATAAAACCAAGAGCCTCTCATTCAAGGATCATGCAGTGACATTCCACCTTCTCAGCCAAAAGTAGGATACAGATAGTTAGATACTTAAACCCCAATCAAAGGACTAAGAAAAAGGCTTGCATTATGTTGGTGGCTTGGTGCATATGTAACCCCTACAGCGGAAAAAAATATTGATCATTAAAAACACACACGCATCCGCACCCGCCTAATTTTGACAAGGTTCAAACCCTCGATACTGTAAAGGGAGCAAGGGACATACATTGGACCAAGAGGCGGTTAGCTGCACATATATTTAAACGATATGCTAGATAGTAAGCATGAATATTTGTTCAGGACATGTTGTAATCACCTTTATGAACATACCTCATTGTATAGATGCATGACGTCTCTATAAAGAGATGCAGCCCTTCCTGCCTGAGCTTCCAATCTGCTTCTCTCTTCCATTAGTGACTGATAAAGCAACCCTTTCCGCTTCTGCATCTTATCTGGCATCAACCTCTGTACCCATGCATGTGCACAGCTAATTATCTCTGCATCAAAGCCGATTGATTCAGCAATGCGCAGAGCATTAGATTCACCTGTGCTTCCCCAAATTACACGATATGTTGGTTGTAGAGTCTCCAACGAAAACTCCATTGCTGCATTCTCGAACCGTGAATCAGTCTCCTTCATAAGTGACAGATCGGCATAGTGTGTTGTCACTACGGCTAAACTGACTCTGTCCTTCAGATATTGCAGTATACTGGTAGAAAGAGCAACACCTTCTGAAGGATCTGTCCCGCTCCCGATTTCATCAATAAGAATCAGTGAATCTTCAGAAACCACTTCCAAAATCTTCCAAAGCCATGAAAGGTGACCGCTAAATGTTGATAGACTTTGTTCCAGAGACTAGATAGGATAGTACATTATAACCAGCTTTAAAGTTTGTACCACAATATTAAACAAAGAGTAAAAAGGGAAGGGAAAACACACACACACACACACACACACACATATATATGAGAATAGTGAAGTGTGGGAATAATGTACTACCTGGTGATCTCCGATATCAGCAAGAATAAGATCAAACCACAGGAGTGATGGATTTTTTTTAGCAGGTAAATACATGCCAGCTTTCATCATAATAGATGCCAGGCCTAAAGTTTTTAATGATGCAGTTTTGCCACCAGTGTTTGGCCCTGAAATTACAATCACTCTTGTACCACATTTAATCTTGATGTCAATAGGCACAGGAAAATCATAAGGACCAGGAAGTAGTTCAGAGTTCATTGTCCCATTCCTAGAATGTGAAGAATTGGATTCTACAAAATCTGATGAAGCTCTAAAAGAGGCCTCAAGAAGCAAAGGGTGTTGAATACCTTCAATGTTCACTGAAAGGTAGTCAACTCCACCAGATTCAATACATTTCGAAGGCTTTGATACTAAATTTGGACGGACTGCACTTAACCACCGAGCATGAGAAGCTCTTGCCACAGCAAAATCGATTTCCAAAATTCTATCCAACAAATACTTGATCTCTGTCTTTGATTCTGCAATTTGTGATGTCAGCATACTGAAAATAGCTTTTTCCTCAGCCTTTTCATGATTTGAAAGCCTGACTTCCATGTTGTTCAACTCAACTGCCTCTTTCGGTTCCATAAAGTATGTAGCTCCAGAGCTGCTTACGTTGAGAAGTACACCACCCGGCAGCAAATTTCTGTGGGAAGCCCTGACGCCCACACACATTCTGGAACGGCGTGTCGTTACCAGTGGCCTGTCTATACCTCCAGCCTGAAAAATTTGAGATGATACTTGCTTCAGCAGAGATTCTAGATTTTCCATATTACCCTTTCTTTCTGATCTAATGATCTCTAGTTCTTCACTTGCTCTATCTAGAATGACCGAGAACTTACAGTCTATGCAGAAATTTATCTTTTGCTCCAATTCCATGAGGAAGTCGCACTTTTGGAGTATTTCAAGCACAGGGGTGTACCTGTTCGAGTAATACAGAAACGCGATGCAGTGAGACTTCTCTTTTGTATAATAAATGGCTCTTTAAAGCAGCAGCTTCAGAGTTCAGTTATTCGATTTTAAGAAAACACTAGCACTTCACTCCAACATAAAAGAATCCGTCAATAACAATTTATTTTTCATTGCTGAGAACATGAGAATCCATCAATTCAATGACATAAGCTTCACCATTTCGTGTAAACTGCAAAGCAAATTTGAAGACCTGCTTAGAGGTGCATCTCATAATGCAAAACACTTCAAACAGTTCCTACTTACATCAAGCTTTATAATTTATGAGTGAGCCTTTTGTTAAATCATTTTTAGAGTTGCCTCAATTCTTGGGTTATGAACCACATTAAGCTCCTCTAGAGTACGAGAATGGAATATGATACTTCAACCTAATTGAACACCTTAGGGCCTTCACTAAATTTAAAAAAAAAATTCAACAGAAGGGAATATCCACGACTTATGAATGGAGTAACCACAGTGATTATGTCCATCCACATATAAGGGCGTGCTCAGGCCTTCTAATAGACCCGGCAATTTGGTACACGACACGAAAAGTCAGCTGTTTGGGTTTCAAAATTTTGGTACACGAACACGAAAGTACACGATATAAATATATTTTTAAATAAATATGTATATTTTCATGCAAATATATATATATATATATATATATATATATATAATAGATATACATGTACAAATTTGTACACAGTTGTATACAAATATAAAGATTTAATATATATTTCATAAAATATGTAATTTTAAAATATATTTTAATTAAATTTTATTATTATATTTATATTAAATGTACATGACACGTTTCGAAACGGATATGGGTTTGAGATTAGGTAAACGAATCCCAAATGGTTGGGTATGGGTTTCACCTTCAAGTACACGAAACACAAAAATACATAACACGAAAGTACACGACACCATTGACTGGTCTACCTTCTAAACTTTCAATTAATGTAGTCAGATTTGTTTCAGTATGTTTATATCCATTATCTTGCTATAGCAAGCATAACCATCCACAAGCTACTTAATAAATGACACTTTACTCATTTAGTACTAAACCCTCATGCTAGAATAGAACATAACCAAATTTCGTGAAATATCATAAACAAATGTCCAAGAAATCAGAAATTTGTAAATGCTTCAAAAGGTAATCATAATCATAATTTATTAAATATTCGATGATCCAAAATCTAAACTCAAATATAAATCATAGTAATAAACAATCAAATACAAGCAAACAAGCATTACCCAATGCATATTTACTTGAACAGCAAAACCTCTACCAATTATAGCCTCCTAATTGATCGACAACATTAATCAATCCAATATGAACAATATGTGATATCGAGAATCATTTTATAGAACATCAGAAAAATTCTATACCTTTCATGATTCGACGAAATGTTCTGCAATTGTTCAAACAACTCTCTGGCCGCCTTCAAAGTCCTCCTCACCGTACAAATCTCTCGAATCGAAAGCAACTCCCCGGACACAGAAACATCAACAATCCCCGTCACGTCCTCAATTCCCGAAAAATCCAACGGCACCGGAATCGCCAACGCCGCAGCCGTCTGATCAAGCAACTTCCGGCTCTCGCCGGAGCTCCGGCCGATCGGAATATTCGCGTTCCGAGCGGCGTGTAGGCCCATAGGAGTTGAAGTGAAGGCGGCGAGCTGGCGACAAATTGAAGGCCATTCTAGGGTTTGTAAGGTCTCTTTCTGGAGCGAGTCGGCGAGGGTGACTCGCGGAGTTGAGCAGAGGGAGATTGCGAAGCGGTGAGGAAATCGACGGTGGAGAAGAAAGGGAGGTGATCGGACGGTGGAAATGAGAGGGGCGTGGAGCTCCATCAAGAGCTTCAGGCTTGAAGACAGCCTTATCTGAAATTTAAGTTGGAGGGAAGGTTTACTGCTTTGTACGTTTTCATATTTGTAAAATGTTTTGAGCATTAAGCCATCTACTTATCTACTTGTATCTACTTATATCTATACTATACTATAAAAAGCCAACATAGGTATAATTTGTAGTCGTACAAAATTTTGGTTTGGTACTCTCCTCTAAAACTAAAAGTCTACAACATGTAGATAGCTATTCTATACTATACTATAAAAAGCCAACATAGGTATAATTTGTAGTCGTACAAAATTTTGGTTTGGTACTCTCCTCTAAAACTAAAAGTCTACAACATGTAGATAGCTATTAAACAGTTTCATATACTAAAAACACTCCTTATGTATATTAATATCTTTTTAAATATAGTTTATAATTAGTTGAAAAAGATGAAACTACTGTTAATAACATATATTAATATTAAAAAAAATTTATAGATAAATGTATAACTAATTATAAATATACAATTTTGAATATCTTTTGTCTAAAATACATATAAATAATTAGAGACGCTACTTTTTAATCATAACGTATTCTACTCGAAATTTAACTCTGACGTGTTCTATTTCATTACAAACACGAACCATTACGTAAAATATGAAGATATATGAAATATGAAAATTTTGATTTAAAATTAATTGAATAATAAACTATCACATATTAATATCAGAAAATAATTATAGATAGATAATAAATTGTGAAAGTTAAATTTTCGTTAGAAGATATAATCAGTGGTTAATATAATTTAACTAAAATCCAAATTATTAATACTAAAATACTAATAAAATGGTGTTAAGATTTAAATTATAATTAATAAATTACGAGTTATATAAGCGCCCGTGCTTTGCACGGTTAAAGGCTAGTATATATAATAGCCCAACAGCTTCATGTCAAGCCTCCCTCCTGAGGGAATAAATTACCTAGCTCCAAACCTGAGCCTAACTCCGAACCTAACCTCTTCTCATATATATAAAAAGATGTTATTTATAAGACTCGAACTTGAGACCTCACTGATACAAATGCTTCACTGAAACCACTTGAACTACACAAACAATTGGTTTGTTATTCAAAAGCATTAACCACATACTTTAAAACTTTTGTATTTATATTCGTTTCAATATCTTATTTATTTGAGATAAGTTATTATTTTAGTTAAAACGCGTTTACGAGAACTACTAAAAGAAGATTGTGTGGATATTCTTAATCACTTTCATGAAGTGGTAGTTGTTTTTGAGCGTCGATCTGCGAATAAAGTAGCTCATGTGCTAGCACAAGCCGCTTGTTCTATGACAGATCATATGGAGTGGATAGACATCGCTCCTGAGTTTATCTGTAACCTTTTAAGTGATGATGTTTAATTTATGCAAGTGCTTTTATTCAAAAAAAAAAAAGAATTGAGTTATAAATTGTACTTGGTTAAATAAAACAACACAGAGAAATAAGTTAAATATATTAAAGTCTTAAAACTATAATTTTTAATATGCCATCATTCAATATATAACATACCAGTTGAATAAAATGATTCAAACTACAACTAAATTAATCATTTACAAATTGAACTAATAAAATATAATTAATTCTGAACCGGATAATCTGACACGATACCGTGAAAACTAATATCTGATTAAACGGGACTGGAACAAGAATAGTTCTTTAGTAATTTAAAATATCGAATATATGACTTGATCTTTAACAATTGACCATGATATGCTACATTGTGACTCCTAATAAATACGAGTATCAAAATATTTAAAAATGTGAGTTTGCACAAAGCTAAAAAAGTAACTACACACACATCAAATGTGTCAGAAATTTTTGGGGGTGCAATTATACGGTTAGTGGTTCAATTGATGCTTTTATAATAAAATTAGGTATGTGTCTTTTTACATACAACATATGTTTTAATTTATATTTATACAAAATGTGTGCAACATATGCTAAAAGAATGTGTTGATGATCTGCTCCATCATGTATCACTTTAACAATTATGCAAACGTATGCTCAAAAAAGTAGAAATAAATGTAAGACAACGCGGACCACACATCTTCATTTAATCATGATTTAGGATATCGTAATTCATGTATCAAGAACAAGTTTTCATCAAAATCATGGTATATTAGATGAAATAATTTAATAATTTCAACAATAAATTACAGATACTTTTAATGAGGTATAATTTATTTAAAATCTAAAAGTTTCAGTATTAATTTCGAATATAATTTTGAACATAGATAATATGATAATGGTCTCTATATCCTAACGAATTTGAATACAGAAATACCAGTTCAAATGTAGTTTTTGATCCATAATTTTTTTTAAAAATATACTCCCTTCGTCCCATTTTAGGTGACCTTATTTGATTTTCACGGGGATTAAGAAAAATGTAGTAAAAAAAGAGTAAATTTAGTTGAAAAGTGGGTAAAGTGGTGGAACATATCAAAATTTAATAATAGATTTGGGATAGTGTAGGTAAGTAGTGAGTGTAATAGTGTTTATTTAATAAAAAAAAGAGTATAAAATAGAGATGTAGTGGGTGTAATAGTGAAAAATTGTGTTGAAAAATAGTAAGTACAATAAGTTCATTATTTTAGAGACGTCCCAAAAAAGAATAAGAGTCATATAAAATGGGACGGAGGGAATAGTACTTATTATTACTATTAATGCTATTTGGTTGCAAATATTACATTTTTCATTTTTGCATATTTTGTCAAAAAATAAAATGTAATAGTTACGCTCGAAACAATATGATGACACATGAATATTATTTAAAACACAATACAAACTCAAGCCCCGTACTAAAATAATATGATGACACATGAATATTATTTAAAACACGGCAAAAACTAGAAAACACAGCAAAAACTAGAGACCCGTGCCTCGCACGGGCTTTTATGCTAGTTAACGGTAAAATTACAAAAACTACACTTTTATTGGAAACAATTATGATATTATCAATACAAAGGTTAAAAACAGCGATATGAGATACTAAAAAGTCACCAATCAAAACAGAACGATCTGGCAATTCCAAACCCCTGCCAAAATCATTCGACCGAATCAAGGATTGCCAAGGGAGCGGAGTTTGCGTTTCTCTATACATCAAACCGGGTCAAATTTACGGAAAAAAAAAGGACATTTTTAAAGGACCGATCAAAATTTGAAGACGACTCTTTTTGTGTGAATATACTCCACAAAATTAAGGTGCACTTTTTCTAAATTCACCATCTTACTTGTTTATATGATCTGTTGGTAATTTAGATTTTGCATCAGATTTTAATGTCTTTACTTTATAAATATATTCATTGCAGTTTGTTATTTGTTTGCGTAAGATTGTACTCTATGCCACTACGACAGATTTGGTGTTAACATGTTGTTTATTATAAATTTTTAGATATCGGTTAGATGATGGTGGTTCTACAGTGGTTCTGCGGTGGTTCGCGGTTGTGATTTTCTTGACTAAAATTATGGCTTAATTTACGATTTCAGTTTTGTAGTTTTGTATTTAATTTTTTGATTTTGATTATCTGCATTTAATTTCTTTAATTATTTTGGTTGTAATATAAGCAAATTGTTTCATGCAATTTTTCTTTAATTAGTGTTTGGCTATTTTTAACTTTTTAAATTTTGAAATTACCCTTTATAGTAATTGTTATATTAACTATGTTGATTAATGTTTTGCATAGATTTTTGAACTTTGTATAATAGTTTTAATTTCCTTATTTAGTATCTCCTTTATCCATTATAGCTGATTCTTTTGTGTTATGGGAATTTTTTGAAATTTTTGTATATGTCTTTATTTTCATTTATTCAGTTATTATGTTAATTGTGCCTTATTGATGGTTAATTTTGTACCATTTATGGGAGAGCCATGATTGATGGCATATTTTTGGCTTGTAAGAGACAATTATGTGTCACCTTGTTGGCTGCAATTTTGTGCCACCTTGTTGGCTTAATTATTGGATATATTATCTTTTATTTTTCTTTTGTTTATATTTTCAGGATGCTTGGAAGAAGACTGGTTTTTCTTTTCAGACATTAAAGTTTTATTGTCTAAATTTCTCCGATCATCTTGCATGTCCGACGGTTAGATGATAAGTTTTCTTGAATGAAAGAATTATCACGGTGAATTGCCGAATCGTATTCATTGAGATTCATTCTCATTATAAAAAAAAACTATGATATTATCAATGGGTTAATTATCTAGTTGGTCATTGAAGTGGGCTTAATGTATCAAATTAACCCTATTATCAATTACTCTCTGTTTTTGATATATGATGTTTGACTTTTTGGCACACAATTTTAAGTGCTTTGATCGGGTAGTTGAAAGTATTGTTTTTGAAATATTTTTTTTGAATAAAAATATATAATCAAAATTTTAATTTACAAAAAAAATCAATTAAAAATAATAATTTTTACTAGCCGGTAAACCAACTTAAAGATACGTGTCCAAGTCAAAAGTGACATGTAAAAAAACAAAGAGAGTATAACCTCTAGATCTGCTTTTGATTTTTGTTCACACATCAGTATATTTTATTATTGTTTTTTCTGATCAAACTATTTTATAGTCATAGTATCTGTTCGATACATGAATTTGATATAAGTGAGAATCGAATCGAGAGACCTTGGAACTTACTTTCGATCTATCTGTTAATACTTAAATCAAATTTTTGAAATATAAAAATCCGACTTGAGTGGTTTAGATTAAAGTTTTACCCGGTCAATATATAAGATGATCATGTATTATTGAATTTTATTGATGTTATTTTTTATTATAAATTTTATTTTTAACTAACATCTCTTTGTTATACTTCACATACCTCACCCTATGTATTTTAAAAGTATTAAAATATTATATACATAATTTGTACTCACTATAAATAACATGACGTTAAATCTTCAATTAGATAAATATTCATAGTAAACAAATCTAAAACTAGTTCCAAACTATATTTTCTTTTGAGAGATAATATCCAACAAATAAATAATAAAAAACTAGCATAAAAACCCGTGCAAGGTACGGGGCGCTAATTTATATTGTATTTTAAATCATATTTTTGTATAATTATCTTATTTGGAACATGCGTATTATTTATCTGTTTTTTTATAAAATATGTAAGTTTGATTCCTTTGTTTAAGCGAGTGAAAATATAATATCTACTATTTAGCAATAATAATATTAATCACCATATTTTTTAAAATTTATTATGGATCATAAACATATTTGGACGATTGGCTCGTGTTGTCAAATCAAAATTAAGTTTAAAGATATTACAAGAATTCTTGTAATGCATATAAAATTTTCAATATTTTGATTGTGATTAGAGGATAATGTATCACTACCTTTATCTCATGCTCATATTTTCTTTTTATTATAACCGGTCTTCATGTACTTAAAATGTATGTTGTATTCGAATATTTTGATAATATTTAAGATATATCCGGACTCAATGTATAATTTTTAATGTTTAAGACTGAATCAACCGGAAAGTGCGTAAAATTGGCGATGTTTAAGATTGAATAACCTGAAAGTGTATAAAATAAATGAAATTTTTGGGATATCAATTAAGTGATTATGATTGCGAAATTTAAGTAAAAAGTCAAAAATCAACACACATGAATATTTTTCGTGTTAATTGATTAAAGCTGTAAGATTATAAGCGTAATCAATGTCATTATTTTATGTGTAATTAGAGTAATCAATAACATTTAATAATTTTAGTGCATTGAATGAATTTTTGGCTGGTATTCTTGTAACTATATGATATGTAAGGACATATTAGACGTTTTACAGCCATTTTCTTGACACTTTTTACCCTTAGTTGCCTTATTATATAGATAAGTAGATATCTAACAAATTAACACGATTAAAAATGAATAATTATATTATAGCTGATAAATTAAAGAAATAAGCATGTTAGATATCAATTTTGATTAGTATATTTTATTTTTGTTCAATGAATAATTTTTTGTCCCTTCTCTGTGACATACTCATATATCCTTATTAGCACTTGTAAATTGAATAATATTTGTCTTAAAAATACATCTAATATACTTCGTTTTTATTAAACAAGAATATGTTTAATCATCATTATCTTTTTAATCAACTAATAAATATTTTAAATATTACAATGAAATATATAATTTGTGTGAACACCTAATTATTTTATCTTTATACTATTATTATTATTATTGTCTAAAATTCAACTAAAATAAAAATGAAAACTTCGGGTAATTTTTTTCTCCCAATTTATATGCCCTAACTAACAAATTAAAATCAGTGGCCGTATTAAACTATAAATTGAAATATCTTTTTTCCGGAACGAGAACATAGACAGACATATATAACGGCGGCTTGAACCTGTTTCATATTTTGCCCTAATCGTCTTCAGCTGAAGCTACAAACCCACTCTTCTTACAGGTACAGGTCAGATAATTTAGTTAACTTGTATAACTCATATGCAATTTGCCTCTGTTACTGTAGCTTCTGTTTCGACTTCAAGCTAGTGTAATGTTGATGCTTGATATGTGTTTGATGAAAGTCCGCTGAGAACTTTTTTCCAGAATTGTGTGTATGATCTTTAAAAAGTAGCTTTACCAGGTTTTTTCGAATAATCTTTACACGGGTTGTGTTTATAATCAGAAGAATTACCAACTTGACTCTGGGACCAAGTTGTGTATTTTGTTATTCACTGAAGTCCTTTATGATTACATTACGTTTGTGTAAAATCACTACATTCGTATACTTGGCTGAATTTGCCGTGATTTAATATAATCCATTGTTTGGGTTTGGCTTCCACTTTTATGGCCTGGGAAGCTTACTTATTGTAGTAGTTTGGAGGATATAGATATCCTCTCTTTTTTTTAATGCTTTTCCACCTTACTGTGAATACCAACAAGAGTAATAGCACCGTAACAAATGCCAGCGAACCCTCTAAATCCCTTGTTGTTGTGAATGCCACTTTGTGCAAAAACTAACAGAAGTTGTAACATAGCATATTTATATCCAGATGATATCCCGGAGATAACTACTTGACTTGGTCGTCTTTGTCATTAATTGGTTCGGTAGTGATTATCTTTCTGTTTCATATTAGTGAATTTCATAATTTGATTGTTTTTGCGTTCTTCTATCTTTGTGTTGCAGAGTATTAGTGGCTTATAGTGGGCATGGGTGCCGAAAGTGGGTTGCAGGGGTAAGTGGCGCTGTTGTTGTCTTGTATTCAGATTACCATGAATTTACCAGATTTATTTTTTCAATCTAGTGTTTTGTCTACATGTTGAAGCTTGTGTTGTGCAATTTATATATTAAAATGTAGTGAAAAGGATGAATTGCACCATTCAGTTCCATGGCCTTTTTTGCTCCACTGAAATTTATATGATTTTTGTGATAGTTGATCTGATTCATCTAAGTTATTGAACTAGTGATTTGTTGAAATTGCTTTTGGAAAGTCTTTATCATACCGTAATGTTTCCCATACATCTCTTTTGTTGTAGCCAACTTATTATGTCTGTTTGTGTCAGAGATGCTCCGCGATTGGTTGCAGTCCTAAAAGAAATGAAAGAAGGTTTAGATGCCGTCACAAATAAGGTGCAAGCTTTAACAGCTAAGGTATGTATCTATTTAAATGTTTGTATTTACTAAATATCTAGCATCACCTCCTTTATAAAAAGTTTTCATGCTCCCCTTTACAGACTTATTAAAATGAAAAAAGCTGAACTTATAATTTTATTTGGTGAAAATCATTACCACCTAAATTTGTGTGGTATTACTGTGTATGCACTTGCTTAAGTAATGTTCACATTTTTCATGAATATCTGTCTTATTTTCTTTTCTACCAAATAGTGGAAGTCTGAAAGAACAATATTTCCAGGAACATGTTTCATGCATCTTACTAGCCCCACATTTCCTACCATCCTTGCTAATGTGCAAGTTAGCTATGTGTCAGGAACTGATGAGTTCTGACGTAGTTTTGTTACTATATTTGGTGTTTTCTGAGTTTATAAGTAAGATAACAGCTTGATAATAGATAATTAGAGAAGAAATAGGCAGAAATGGAGATGAGAAACAGAGTTCAGATAGATCAGAGTTGGATAAGAAGAAAAACTTGAAGAACAAGATAGATTTCTAGAGAGAGAAATCCTAGAGAGAATTGTGGAACAAGTTCCATTTTCATATATTCATCATGCATAATCTCAAAGTACATGACTTAACAATTATTTATAGACCATGAACTTTGTAACTAACTCTAGAATAGTAAATGACTCTATTACCCCTACTACTGTTACCCCATACTACTAAGCTGATTCCTAACATTTATCCCCTTTTGAAAATTAACCATGTCCTCATGGTTGATCTTGCATCTCAACTTCTTTCCACTAAATCAAATAGATCTCTGCTCAGTCTACTTATCCTTTCAAGTAAAGCTCTTTTCCCTTGAGGTGTTGAAGTCCTGGAATACCAGTAGAAACACCAGAGACAACTTATATCTCCTCCTGGATCAAATATGTATATTGTAACACTTTCCTTCTAGGCTTGATGGTATTCAGGACTCATGGACTTTTTCATTTCAAGTTTACATTCTTCCAGTACCACGTACTTATACTTGTAGGGTAGTGCAATCACCCTAGTTTCCACAGAATCAACATGTTGCTGATTAATCTCACTGTCAATTTGATCGAATCCATCACTCACTTTCAGAATATTTTGGCCTTGTCTAGTTGGATTCCTAACCTCAAAAATAAACACCTTCCTCTGCAATTGAGAAGGTTCCTTCAACAGTTGATCTATTGCCAAGAATTTCAAACCAAGATCCTGCACATGCCTAAGCTGACCCCCAACGGGGAATTGAATAACAGCTTCTTCTAGCTTCACCTCACTACAAATCACATCTTTGAACTCGTTATAATCACCTTTTGAGTTCTTATTTTGCACCTGACCACCAGGATCAAAGATAAGCACGTTTGCCTTACCAAAATTGCAAGATTTCATACCTAAACCATAAGGAATGTCAGCTGTTTGAAATTTTTTGTCAATTATTTTGCCAAATAAAGCCTCAACAATCGCTCTCATGTTGGTAAAGTTCATAGAAGATACTACTTCGTCGGTACCTTGTCTTTTCTCAACTTTGTAACTATCTACAATCTTAGTCATATCATCCTGTCCAGAGAACCATAACTTCATGTCACTATCTTCTTCACTTCCCTCCTTTGTGATAAAGATATTCAATTCATCTCCAATTTCGTTTCTTGTTGTCTTTCTTTTGGTATCCTTGTCGAACAACTTGGTCTCCAGAGAACAATCAAATATGTTGTTTACACCAAAAAGTTTATACCAAAAAGTTTATCCTGCTTTTCTGATAAGTTTCCAACATTGCCAACCTCATCAGGTACTTTTGTAGGCATATATGCAACGGCAGAAGGAAAAATTGATGGAGAGGGTTCCATAGAGTCAGAAATACATTCCCACACCTTAGCACCAACAGAATTGCCGTCATAATTCTGCTTGGGCTTAAAGGAATCCTCCAGGTCCAAAGCTACACAAATGATTTTCTCTGATTACCAATCTTCTTTATCTTCACATGGGATTTCATCTTAGACAGGGTCATTATAGATAAGTTCAACAGCCACAAGGTGCTCACAATCATGTGATGACTCGAAGACTCTAGCACCTTCAAACTTAGGAGGTCTTAACTCAAGATGATTCACTGAATCCCCAATCTGATATTCTGAAATTGCAGAAATTATTTCAGACTTTTCCTCTGGGCTTCGTTCTGAATTTTCTGGCGAAGACATCTCTTCTTCCCGAGTTATCATAAACAATGGCATGGTTTCCTTCATTTGCTCAGTATACTCCTCAAACTGAGTGAAATGTGAATCTAACGCTTCTTGTTTTGATGCAAAAGGATTTGCCAATCTAGGTCTTCTACTCTTCTGAGCCTCCCTCTTCTTCAATAACTCCATCTTTTGAGCAGCCAAAGCAACTAAATCCTCCAATTCCTGAAACCACTCGACTTTTCCCTAAACCACAAAAACTGTAGTTGAACTTCTTGTAGAAGTTCATTAAAGGCTTTGTCACTACTCTCCATTGACATGCAATTATCGACACACGTACTCTCTTACACAAACTATCAAACACCTGTTGTGCACTGACAACCTTCACAACCACAAATCCTTCAATGCACCAATTGAACTCCAGCTAGATACACTACTTCAACTCACCAGACAACAACGCGATCACAACAACCTCAATTCTCCGATACTTCAACCACACAGTTATATTACCACAATATAACACCAACACAGAGCACTGATATACCAGTTAACCACCAAAACTACTATTGAGATTTTTGTGTTTTCTCTAATAGCAACAACTGAATTCAACAAATATACTAAAACGAGTCTATAACAACTGAATTAACTCCATAATCTCCTAATCACAACAAAATTCAACAAATCTATAAGTAGAGAGACAGGAACAGAGCACCTGGACTTAGATGAACAGATTTCAGAGTACAACTGTGGTTACATCAGTTCTAGAACCGCTCAGCTTGTTTTGACACACACAGCACTGCTGAAGCAGTAGTTGATCATAATTTAGAGCTCTGATACCAATTTGTCAGGAACTGATGAGTTCTGACCTAGTTTTGTTACTATATTTGGTGTTTTCTGAGTTTATAAGTAAGATAACAGCTTGGTAATAGAGAATTAGAGACGAAATAGGCAGAAATGGAGATGAGAAATAGAGTTCAGATAGATCAGAGTTGGATGAGAAGAGAAACTTGAAGAACAAGTTCCATTTTCATATATTCATCATGCATAATCTCAAAGTACATGATTTAACACTTATTTATAGACCATGAACTTTGTAACTAACTCTAGGATAGTAAATGACTCTATTACCCTTACTACTGTTACCCCATACTACTATAGACTACTACTAAGCTGATTCCTAACATTGTCATTTTAGGTGAGAACAGTTTCACATGCATCATAAATCCTTAAAGGCTGTCATTCCTCATCATTACGTACTACTGCAGCAATATGCAGTATCTTAGCTGTCGCAGTTTATAATTAGTATGCTCACATTTAAGAACGGCAATGATAAATAAAATGTAATGCTACTTTTCCTTTATCTCATTAGTAATAATAAGTAACCCTTCCATGCTTGATTTTGTCATATACTGTGTTCATCAGGTCAAAGCTGATAAATTGCCAACAGCAGATGGGATAAGCTATCTTGATGCCAAGAACTTATTGCTACTTAATTATTGCCAGTCACTAGTTTACTATTTGCTCCGCAAGACAAAAGGCTTATCAATAGAGGGGCATCCTGTTGTTAGGAGCCTGGTGGAGATTAGATTATTCTTGGAAAAGGTATGATTATCATCTCCATATGTTTTATTGGTTCACTCGTGTACATAATTGCTGCTGAAAGTGCAAGACTCAAATCCCATTGTCAGCCACTAATATGGACACAGTTTGATAGGTTTAATTCATAATTTATCCTTTTCTTTTAATTTGTTATCTGCAGATTCGGCCCATAGACAAAAAGTTGCAATATCAAATACAGAAGCTCACAAGGCTTACTGGCAGCGAAGTGGATGTGGGTTTGAATGAGAAGGAAGAAGATTCCAGTCAGAAGACGGAAGATCCACTGATGTATCGTCCTAACCCTGACATGCTTGCTCTCAAAACGAATGTTGCCGAGGTAAGTCAAAGGCATTGTAAAGCAGTATGGCATATAAAAACTTAAACTCGACATGTAAGTGTGTTGTGAATTAAGGGTTTAGGACAAATGAAAGAGGAAGTGAAAAATGTATATGGCGAAGATAATGATTGTGCAGCTTCCTTCTCCTTCTCCTTTTCCTCCTTTGCATTTGATATTCTTTTTGAGCTAAAGCACTTGATATGTTTATGCAAAAAAAAAAAAACACTGTAGATTGTATTATTGTATTTATATGTATTTCCATTTCATTGGCTTCAGGATAGCATTGGAGTTTATAAAATACCGAAAATTGTACCTACTATGATGGAAGAAGATAAGAAGACAAGACAGGAAAGAAATGTTCTGAGAAAGGAGAGACAAGCTCTTCGAGAATCTGGGCAGAGCGTTTACATGAGAGATATGATGAATGATCTCGAGGGAAGGCCAGAAGAGGTGATATATAACTTGAGTTCATGGTACACCAACTTTGCATTTCTTTGGTTAATGCTTACATAAGTCTACTGCTAACTGGAAATGTAGGTGAGAGAGATGGTCGGAACTGAAAGTATAGAGGTTACTAAGTACAAAGAGAGGTTGGAAGCACAATCGCGTATAGAGGAAGAGCTATTTACTCGTGCTCCTATTACAAAATCGGAGAAAAAGAAGATGAAACATATGAAGAAGTCCAGAAATGGGTATGTTCAATTTTCTTCATGTATAATAACTTTTGTTGTATCGACTCTGCGAATTTTAAATCATTTATCTTGTGTTGATTGCTTTTTTACTTGTTTCCTAGTATGCAAGCTTTCACAGAGAGTTTCTTCGATGAGATCAAAACATTACCTTTCGAGCACAACACTGATGGGCAAACTTCAGGCTTTGAGAATGACGGTTATAGAGAAAGAAAGTTCAACAAACGCAAGGTAAGATGGTAACTGGACATAATGTAATGTACTTGTGTCTAAATTAAATTTTCAGTGATATATTTTGGCTAATTACCTTGTTATATCCCATTCCTTGAGTGTGAAATACTAATCTCCAAGACAAACTTGTTGTCACTTGTATGTGGCCTGTGTTTTGGTAAGTTAGTACATCTGGAGTATCATGATTTCTTTGTATGAGGCCCATATGTGACACTAGACACGAAGCATGTTTACAATTGTACGCCACGTGATCTGTCAAAGTTATAATGCTGAATTGACCTTGGAAACGAGTAGTTTTGAACTCAATGCTTAATTTTTTGGGAGTAAATTTGTTTTCAGTAAATAAATTTGGCATGGCCTTTCGAACTTGCAAAATTCTTGAGAAAATTTTATAGTCAACCTACTAATTTACCAGCAATATGACCCTTGGTGTTTAGCATTGATAAATTCAAAAATTAAATGAAAATATAATCATTCTTCTGTTCACGTTTTAATGGCTACTTCTAGTAGAATATGGTGCAGAATTGCAGATGTTTTTATCTTCTTCTTCTTCTTATATATATATATATACATATATATATATATATATATCTATATATATATGTATATGTATATATATATATGCATATATGTATGTGATATGTATGCATATATATATGTATGTATTTAACTGTTAGTCCTTTTTCCCAAATAAGATACATGCATATATTCACTAAAGCTAGTAACTTTCATTAACTCGAAGAATTAACTGACAACATTGTCTTATTACAGCGGAAGCATTAAAAAAGAAAAGTGGATTAAATCTTTCCTAGATGAAGTACTTTGTTCTTACAAATGCAAGGTGGATGTGAGATCTCTGTGGCATGCATTATAGGACATTCGTTTGGCCTGCAAGACTTTGAGGGTCTACTACTGATAAATTCTTTAGGATTTTTGAGTATGAAGTCATTTTAAATGTTCTTGAAATTGATGAGAATGCAAACTTATCATTTTGGTAATGCAAGGACTAAGGATTCAAACAAATTTTTTTACTAGAATATGCTAGTGGACTTCACTTTTTTCAACTTGTCAGTTTGATCGTTAAAAACCCAACTCCTGGAGAGACTTGCCTATATATATATATATATATATATATATATATATATATATATAGGCAAGTGCTCAAATGAGAACCCCAACTAATGTGAGATATGAGATCTAATCTCAGCCACACATTTTTATCCCTAAATTAAAACACAACCACACAATCACTATTTTAAATCTTATTTTTTCTATTTCACCTCATCCACCCACCCACCACAGTACAACACCAATCCATCCTTCCACGCTTCTCGCACCCGTCAAACCCCGGCCACTGCCGTCGCCGGAAAATAACAAGATCTGTTCTTTTAAGATCTATCAGCGGTGGAGATTGGCGGCGTTGGCAGAAAGATGCTCGTTGATGGCGGTGGAAAGGGAGAGTTGCGACCTTTTCATTTTAATGGCGGCTTCACCTTCATCTTTCCGCAAGCCTCTGCCGCTCTCTCTCATGGAAGAACAGCACGCACTTCTCGGCGCTCTCTCGTGCCGCCGTCTCTCTGCCCCGCCGCAACTTCATCAGCAACTCCGGCGAGTAGTCGCCGTCACACTACAGCCAACCCGCCTTTTTGAATTTTAGCACCAAAATTTTCAGATTTGAAGGTGTAGATGGTGGTGTGGTATGTAGATAGTGGTGGGGGTAATCAGTGATTATTATTATGATTTATAATTAAATCTGGTGATTATTATTATTATGTTGGTTACCGGAGTTCATTTCTAGTGATTTTATTTTGTAATCGGTGATTTTTTCAGATTTCGGGGGTTTGTAGATAGTGGTGATGGTTTGTAGATGGTGATGGTGGTGGTAATTGGTGATTATTGTTAGAATTTACAATAAAATCTGGTGATTATTGTTATGAAGTTAGTGACCGGAGTGGATGAATGGAGGCATGGAGCTGGTGGCCGGATTTGTGGGCATGAATAGCGGTTGGGTGTGGTGATTTTCGTTTTCTGGTGGTGATTTTTGTTTTCACAGCGCTGATTTTTTGTTTTACGATGGTGATTTTCGGTTTGACGGTGGTGATTTTTTGGTGGTCGCCGGAAGTGTTGGTGGCCGGAAATGGTGGTCGGTGGTGGCTGATGGTGGAATTAGAATGAAGATGGTGATAAAATATTTAAATTTTAAAAATTAATTTATGGTGAAAGATTGATAATTTGATATAAGGTATAAATGAGATCTAAAATGAGTGGTTAAGATTGGATCTCATATCTCACAATAACATTGGTTCTCACTGGAGCATGACTCTATATATATATATAATGGTTTTGTTCCTGGTTTTGTAATTATATCAGACGGCAACATTGAAGCTGTGGAATATTCCCTTGTCCTATCTAGAAGGTTACTAGCATATGCTTTACTATCTCTGATCTTGCATGACTTAATCTTACTCACTCATAAGCGAAGGCAAACCTTAGGTGCCTTAAACTGCTATTCGTCAGATACTTCTAAGTCGTATTCAATAACAGTCTATTTGCAAGTGGTTGCAGTTTATTTGCTCAGTAATTTTGGTGATTGGTTTGATTCTGGATATATTTGCAAAACTAACTTTTGGTTTACGTTTGGACTTCTGGGTGTACCACCCTTTTCTTCTCACCAGATCCATCCGACTCACTTTCTAGTTATGCTTCTGCACACACATCTTATATATTTCATCCAGATTTATTTTTTTGCTCT
This sequence comes from Daucus carota subsp. sativus, assembly GCF_001625215.2. Classification (NCBI taxonomy): domain Eukaryota; kingdom Viridiplantae; phylum Streptophyta; class Magnoliopsida; order Apiales; family Apiaceae; genus Daucus; species Daucus carota. The sequence continues at coordinate 16,762,568 of NC_030388.2, read as the reverse complement.
TTTATACATCCACAACACGAGGTGCAAAAAAACTATCTATTGTGGTTTCAGTAAGTTTTTGACAGTTAGTTTTAAAAAGTATCACGTTTAGAAGTTATAAACTAGTAGATCAAGAAAGTTTTCTATTCAGATTTTTGGGTCAAAGTCAAACGGTATATTCTGTGTTAACAATGAACTTTCTGCTATCCATCTCATATGTGTGAGTGTAGATATCATGCTAATTATACGCTTGTTAAAGCTGACGATATATCTCACTACATACTTCAACTATCACAGGCTTGTACTTGAAAATAAAAGCAACATCTAGTTAATAGTTCTGCACTTAACATTTAGCAGTCCCATTATCTGTCCACCTTCATACTTCCACTCGCTCTTGCAATTTATATACAGACACGACGTATCAAATATGAACCTGTCCCTCCTCTCAATACTTGATATGATTCTTGGGTACCCAAACCCATATAAAAAATACTGTAGCAGGCTGAAACCATTTGTCAAAAAAGTCGAGAGTACCTCACAAGGTTATATTGCTGTGGTAAAATAAACATAATGCGCAGACATTTGATATAAGAAATTCACCGTTTACACAACTACACAAACAACATCCAACGCCTGAAATATTATAAACCGCTACCTTTTATATTGAACATGCTGCTCGACCTATTTCCAGAAATTTATCCGTCAAGGACTCAACTGACACAAATAGCTCTGATCAGTTCTGTAACTTCCAACTTCGAAGGGACCCATGGACCAATATGCTTGGTTAGCATGCCATTTGTTACTGGGTAGCATAAATGGTCGCCTACGTTACATCTATTGACTACATAAGTTGGAGATAACACATGCTGCTTAAAGATAACAAATAATGAACAAATATGCAAAAACTGGATAGTAGCTAATATTAGAGTTTTAGTAACGAATAAAAAAAAAACAGGCAATCGTACATACCTGAAGGAACAAAGTGAAAGGAAAGGGTTCTATTCAAAGAGACGATCAAGTTCTTGGTGTTATTCTTTCGAAGCAGTTCCCGGGTTATTCTTCTCTTAACTTCCTGACTGGTTCGTCCCAGGACTGTAATATATGAGTTAAAAAATTTATATTTTTTACTTCTTGTTTGTTTGGCCTTCTATCTTATTATTATATTTCCTTTCTTATGATCTTATCAACCTAACAGACAAAAATAATCTGTTTTACTCCCCAGCCAACCAGTGTGCCGGTATCTACAAGCCTAACCGAAAAAGTGATTTGTTTCACTCTCACTGTACATTTACTCTGTATTACCTCTGACCGAAGCGAGTTTAGTACATGTAGAAGTTCTAACTTTCAGGTGGATTGGTGTTGAACTATAATATAAACTTTGATCTGATGCGCCGTAATGAAAATAAGATTGAAAAAAAAAAAAGAATGAACAACTTGGGTTGACGAGTGGTTTCAATTATTGACTTTCATAAAACAACAAAGTGTAAGAGCATGTTCTGAACTATGTTTCAACAAAGAACATATTACTTGTATATTAGTCGGAACTTACACAGTCCAGGAAAGAAGTGTATCAGTTGTGTGGAATAATAACGTGTGTGTTTGAAATTCAGTTCTTTGTGATATATCCTCATATCTGTTTTAAGATAATTATTGATGCTGGTAGTCCATTGTAAATTAGATCTACCATAACAGTTTATGTTACTGGCTTTAGTGTTGGCTAATATTTCATATGCCCGTATTGAGTGAAAAAAGATTAATAAAAATGGATCAGGTTCACATTTAATAAAAACGCATTATTAACTAGCGTGTAATGTAATGCTAATAAAGATTCCACTTCACCTCATTGATTGGATAAGGCTAAGATGGTAATGAAATTAGAGAACACAACTAGAACATTGAGTATCAAAAAATGGACTTCTATATCAGATAAAACACCCCATGATATCACTTATATTGTTAACTTGACATGACAACTTGCACAAGCAAACTTAAGTCACATATACACCACTAGAATCTCAATAATCATATTATATATACCACTAGAATCTCAATAAGTGAACTGACGAAAAATGAGAATAAATAATTAACTACTGAGGAGACAACAACCAAACAAGCCACGCTACTAGATCATTCTATGGTCCAATCTAAATAAACGCACAATACCAGAGTCTCCTCACAAGTATGATGTAACTCGGGTCTCGGAGATTCTAAACACGTAACGTAACAAATAAGAAAAGATGTATAAGGAGAGAACAATACCACTGAAAAAGTAGTAATGAAGTACAGTACCCAAAAGCCAACAGAAGCTCTGCCTCAACTAAGGGTGTCAGCCAGACCCAATTGCAGTTTTGCTAATCAGCCCCTTCCCAAAATACTCAGCAATCACCGAAAACCCATCTTTTGAGTTCTTAATTTTTTGAAAAAACTGATCTTGACTTGTAGAAGTCTGCTCCAGCCTTTTCTTCATATCCAGGACAGATCTGTACTCAGGAGCACATTCTGGACACTCTTTTTCATTATCCCCAACACAACGTTGATGGAATGAATGCATGCACATAAAGTGGATTGCAGGTAAGTCGAGGGTGAATGTGCAAGCTGTGCACTTACTGAGCTGAAAGATTCTGGCATTAGTCTTCAGATCATGGATTTCTTTTCTCATTGCTAATGTTTCCTCCTGTAAATTAGGAATAAGGAAATTCATTATGAATGCATATACCTTTTTTTCTGTTAAGGAATCTTTGGAATTTTAGCAACAGGTTACAATCTCATCAAGAAGAAATGATAGCTAGAAAATAGTATCATTCAGATGGAAGAATAACCAAAAAACAAGATACACTAACATTATAGGAACTAAAATACTTTATCAAAATCTGAAGTCTTTTAATTTTAAGACAATAAAGTATTTAAGAAAGGTATGCTTAAAACCCTATTATCTATCTAAATAAACATTTGTATCGGTAATTGATACTGGACACGTTGCAAAATATCAAAAACCAATTACCAATAGCATCTTGGCCTCTTGGGAATATTAGCTTGCTGAAAGGTTATACATCTGAAAACCAGTATTCTATCTGTATATATATAAGGTTTTGTACATATTCTTGTATGCATCAGGTTTCAAATGTCAAAAAGCCACAGTAGGATGAGTAAAATTATTGAGGCTAAATGTCCCAGAATCCCGGCTACGCTCTCCGCACTTGTATGATATCTGCTTTTAAGGATTCAGTTTGGAACTGGAGGACTGATCCTCAAAATATTCAGTCCGTTATTTCTTACTGAAAAAGTTATTTGGGATTAATCATTCTTGGGAAAAATATGACTTGAAAGATTAGATCTGTACCAAGTCAGCCACCGAGCCAAGTACTACAAGACAAAGTCCAATGCAATACCAAACCTGGTTGCATTGGTATAATTTGGAAATTGGAACCAAGTGCAAAATGATACAAACTCCAAAGGAGTTGCATGTTAAGATGCAAATATGCATAAATGCATAGCTGGTTTCAAAATTGCAACCAAGGATGTTTATGCATCCTAGCCACATCATCATTCACTATATATGAAATGCAAGTTGTACTTTAAATGGAAGTGGGAGAGATGGACAAAAAGTTGATAAAAAGTTGGAACGATTGAGTTGCAAAATGCAACTAGCACTGGAGTGCAAGTCCCATTTGGTGCCATATTATAGCAATGACTATAGTTATTTTACATCTAGCACTGGACTTACTTTAAGATATCAATTCAGTTTCAGACATTAACACCCTCTAGCTATTTCCAATAAACCAGTCATCTCATTTTCTATATCCAGGCATAGTAATTATATCTATCTTATTCCGCAGCGGGAAATCTTACAAATATTTAACAAATCATCATGTCAAAATTAATAATGGCAAAAGGGAGTGGCCTATTACTATTAAGTTACCAGTAATAGGGGTAAGATAGTCTAGGAAAAATTATCTTATATGCATACAAGTGAGAGGATAAGATAGTCTAGGCAAAAAATTATCTTATATGCAATTCCTTTAAAAGAGAGGAGTGTTTCCAATTGATCAAGTCTTATTATTAAGAATGATAGTATTTCAATCAATGATATATATAATTTCAAAAGTAGAAATCATGTGAACTTGCATAGTATTGGAGAAAATAAAAATACCTAATATGCCAATACGATGTAATTCCTAAAAACAAAGCTTGTGTTCTGGAAACAATTAAGATCTCAAATCTTCATCACAATGCTAACAGTTTCAAGTGCACACCGCTAAAGAATATAGATTTAGCACTAGTACATAGGGCTGTGAACCAATCCAGCCGAGTCAAATTTTACCAAGTTCGAGTTAGAGTCGAGTTTTTTCTTACCTAGTCGAGCCAAATTCGAATAGCTTATCAATCAGTTTATTATGTTCAAACTCGAGTTCGTTAATGACCGAGTGGAGTTCGAGTTGTTACCGAGTTGAGTCGAGTTAGATACCAAGTTCAAGTCAAGTCGAGCTCATCAATAATTCTTTTTATGTTTTTCATCTTCAATTTTTTTTAATGGAGCAGATTAGGTCCAAACCAAAAGTCCAAAATACATTTGAACAAAACAAAAAACAATTATATATTTTATTTCAAATCACCCAAATATTTATTAATTTACCATAAATTGAAGTCCTAAGAATCAAATAGTCATATAGATCTAAATCTAAACACTAAGTCTATAGCTCATCAATGGCTCCTAACTTATAGGATGGTTCACTTCTGTTATCTATAACTCTGATCTTTCGTCAATTCGCACACTTCGCCCACTTCGATTATTGTAAAACGGTTTTAACTAAATTTATCAGTAATTTTACTCAATATGCATTTAATTTTAGGGGTGGTTTGATGAACACCCCTAAAATTAAGCATCTTGTTTCAGTCAAATTTCATAGTTATATTAATGATGGACTCTCTACTTTGGACTCAAGAAATTTAAAATGGGCTCTTCGTATTTCATGGAGACTGTATAAGTGACGCGTGTTCTTTACACCTCTTTCTCAACTAGATAGAATCACAGGCTTAAATCGCAACAAAATGCTAAAGTAACCAATTCCTTTATCTGACAAAATCACGCTTTTAGCATAGAAAAAGCATCACATAAATGATAAAGGTTCGTATATTTAACCTGATACTTTTCTGTTGCTCTGCGATCCTCATCAATTAGTTTTGATTCCTGGTCCAGCTTTCGAGCTATATAATCTTTAACGACAGATAAAGTAAGACATGGGTTTTTTGAAAGAGTTTGAAGAACTATAATTGGAGGCAAGATATTATCTTTATCAATATAAGTTAAAACTTCCTTAACGTCTTTGGAACACTCTTCTCCAAGTTCACCGAAGTACTTCAACAAATCTGCCCAAAGAGAAGGGTCACCTCCCATGCCAGAATCTCCAAGTCTCTTGCAGCATGCAATTAAACCCTCATGGTCATGTGCTTGCATGTAACAAGCAATCACTTCTTTATAAAGTTTCAGTTTCTCATATAAATACAGGAGTCCTTCTCTAAACGCATTCATTTCACAAAGTATTATAGCAAGATCAACATCATAAATAGGATTCTCCTGATCTGTTGGCCATGCATCCTTCAGTAAACGAAGCCCCTTTTGAAATCTCTCGCAATCTTTCCCCCCTTTTAGGTCCTTCACATCAGGTACGACACCTACTAATGACCCCTTAACTCCAAAATCACTATTTTGTTCTACATCAACTTGTGAGAGTAATGGAAAATTCAGGTCACTAGATAAATATAACTCCAATAGCGTGTTATGAATTTCTAACTGAGCCGGTGAATCCTTTACTTTGTCGGTGTATTTCTCAAGAAAGTCCATTAGTGGATGTGGATGGTGGACAAAGATATTAAGAAAATCAACTGGAGATGGCACCATAGATACATATGTACCATTTGAAGCCTCTCTTTTGGCTGCTTCGTCTTCCTCTGTGCAAAGCTTCATGAGTATCTCAATTGTTTCCTCAGGTTTGTGTTCTATAAGTGTTTTCCCATACTCTTTTACCGTAACCCCAGCTTGACTTGGTTCAAGACTTGCAATATATAGTAATGCTTCTTCATAACTACCCAGGTCTTCAAGTAAGATCTTTAAGTACCACTCATGCCTCCCAGCCTTCTTTGCAACATACATTGCATGCTCGTGATAATTGGCAGCTCGACAGACCTTTATTGCGGTTTCCACATCAAATTTTAGTTCCCCATCTTCACTCTTTATGAAAGCATTCAGCTTTTCAACATCTTTTAATTTGGTATAACAATTCAGCAGGAGAGTGGTATGGTCTTTGGAAGCAAGCCCCTTTTCGTGCAGCTTTTCCAAGTATTTAGTAAGGTTGTATATTCTCTGTGCATCTAAAAATTTCTGTATTACATATGAAGGTTCAAGATGACCGATGGTGTGTGTATACTGGGACATAGCCTCATCGAACTCTTGTTTGCTATATAAATGATCTGCATACTTCCTTAGCACCTCAGCAGTTGCAGCAGCATTAGCTTGTTGACTTTGAACAAGATTAATAGCTACAGTATATAGATTCTTTTTGAAAAGCATGTCCAACTTGCTTTCCATGTCCTTTTCCCCGATACATAACACTGATTTGTCTTTCATAATAAGTATCACGTTACCCCACTCGAAAAGCATGTGAGAAACTTCTTTTACAGCAATACTATGTGCAATGAGCCTGTTTTTCAGGTCATACACATTAAAAGTATTCGTGCCACTTCTGTGATCTTCAATAACACATAAGAGGTATCCACGGAACCACCCAACGAATTTCTTTTCTCCCTCGAAGGCCCAACAAGGACCCCGACCATCAACCTCATAGAAGTATACAGCCTCTGGTCGACCGATAATCAGCTCCTGAAAGTGGGATAGGCATTGAAATTTAGGAAAGTAGCAGAGACATATATTTTAACTATAAAAACATATAAAGAAGTGGGATATACCATGCGATCACTCATTGCAACACTATTGATACCACATCCAATATGATCCAAGTTCTGCCGGCTTCTTGGTTGAGTTGCCAAATTAAACAAGCTTACTGAAGATGGAGTGACTGCATATAGTTGAAGAGATTGACCATCAACCCGGAATCCAAGGCCTGTTATTGGCAACTGGCTATTAATATTTGAGGTAGAATCAACTTGAAGCGTGAATCTCTTTATATGCTCGCGTGCAATGTCCCCTTGAATACAATAAATGCAACCATTGTCTAACCCAATAGCAATGAGTAATATAGGTGGAGCTTCCTCTAGAACTAAAAATGATGTTACCTGCACAAATTGAAATAATAAGATGAAAAAATGTTAAACCTTTCTCCCATAATTAACAGACTGTCAGATATAAGCCTTGTACCTTAGCTTCACGAAACTGTTTAGTGAATATTCGCAATATCTGTATGCAATCCAGACTCGATGTGCTCGGGCCCTCGGCATTCAGAGGCTTATCAAGATCAAACACTTTCAGGCAAACAACTGGTAATCTAGAAGATATTTCTTCATCTTCACCTATAGTAACAAGAAAATTCCGTTGCTGCTAACAAGAACACAAAAGCAGAGTAAGCACAGTAAGTATCTGAATGCAACAACAAAAAATTTGAAAAACTCAACATCACTTAATCTGTTATACTAGTGTAAGTGCCAGGTATTCATTAATCAAGTAATTTTAATTCTAATAATAATAATAATATAATTATAACAATAAAATGAAAATAATAATAATAATAATAAGATATAAAAATACTAATCGCGAATGCTTACATCTCTCTTTAGACGGGTTCACTTCTAATCTCGTAAGAGTACATTTTACATAATGCAACATTACTCATTACTAGTGTAACTGTTCAGTCTCGAAACCCTATAACTTTTCATAATTAAATTAATAACACTAACGAAAAATATAACAATGCTAAACAAAAGTACTTTTACCAGACAATATAACATAAACCTCAAAAATTCACCTCAATGCAAATTCTCTTCCTAAACTAGTCACCTTGATCTCTAATGTTGTGTTTGGTTGGGGTGAATGAAAATGGAGGGAATGGAACGAAATTTAGTTGAATGTTTAATAATTTCATCCTTCCACCATTCCATTTCTATCACTCTTAACTAGAGTTCAAACCCTCCATTTTATGAAAAAATGCTCCATTCCTTCTCATTCCTCATTTTAGTACATCACCTAAAACCTTGATTCACCTTTTCAATAACGAAACCGTGAAGTTCCACATCGAATAACTAACAATAACAACAAAAGCATGAAGAAATCTAACTATCAAACAAACAATAAACAAAACTGCAAGTGTTTAGATAAAATTAAAAATGACATAAATTAGCTTAAAAAGAGAAGAGAAAAGTGGAGAAAAAAGACCTTAAGGTGTTGGAGAAAAAGAACAGATGAAGTGTGAGCTTGAAAGCCGTAATTGTATTTAAATCCACGATCGAGCAAAGCAACGGTGCCGTCGTCGCAGCCGGCGACGATCTTTCCACGGCCGCTAGAACAGCAGTTTAATGCGCCGGTGAGTTCGTCGGGGACGGAGGTTTTGCCGCCGTATTTGTCCTCGAAGAAGTCGAATTTCCTCCATTGATACATTGGAGATTTAAGTTTCCGAGAAAAGGGAAGATACAGGTGTGTGTTTGATGTAGCTGCTAAAGTTATGGTTAACAGAATGTACACAACGGAGGACTGGTCAAGTAGTCTCAATACAGTTAGTTAAATATAAAATATAATAATAATAATAATAATAATAATAATAATAATAATAATAAATAATAATAATATATACCAATGAAATTATTAGAACATAAACAAATTTATGTGTTTATGTGTGTAATTATAATATCAACTTTTTTAAAACTGTTTCATTTCGTGCTGTCAATTAAATTATAATATTAATTTTTTATAAAAGAAAATTAATCGATGATGAGTTTATTGTTAGGAATGATGTGGTGTCCATACTCAACATATATAAGCTAAATGATAATAAAATTAATATGTACAAATTTAAAGAGAATAAAGAGTCTTATAGAGAATTATAAATAGAAGTGAAGAAGAGAATATTTTATAATTTGAATAATAAATAATTAAAAATAAATTTGGAAATGTTAATTAAAATAGAAGACTGCGATGTAATGATTCTAACTAGAAAATAAAAGGTGAACATGATTTGGGTTGCATTTCTTTTGGTTTGGAAGATGTTAAATTAATTTTTAACTATTTTCTTTTGGTCATCAGTCTCAATAAGTATAAAGATTTTTTTTTGGGATTAAAATCCGGAGCTGGAAAATCATCGTAGAAATAATGAAAATAATCATGGTAAGGATGGTAATCGCGCTCATCATAGTTTTATGCAGATGTTTGTAACAATATTGAAAATTTGCAAATTTTAGAAATTATTAAACAATTTTAATGAGAGCTCGCGAAGCGCGGACGTAATTTCCTAGTTGTATTGTAATAACTTGATAAACAGACTTGTATGTCGACTATCGACCTTAAACTTGCGGGGCGAGAGTTATAGGTTAAATAAATACGTCAAAGTTGGTGTGGTAATAATTTAGATCCACATGATGTGGTCTGGGGATGTCATATTTGTCATCCTAACTACACGTCCAACGATAAATCAGAAACTATATCAATAAATCAACCTATCCTTTTAACTGCAAAATTGCAAAATACCTATTTTGTTAAAAACTTCACTCGTTGATGTGTTTTTTTTTATCAACATACTACAATATATTATATGTTGATCAGCTACATTTCTTTTATACAAAATGATACTAATTTGTTTTATAATCAAGAGATCCGTAACAAAACACCAACTAAAATCATATATATATATATATAGGGTGAAAGCCAAATTTACTGTTTTTTCAACATTCAGTGCCCAAAATATCATGAATCGGAAAAACTGACTTAAATAATCATTTAAATACGCATATCACACATGCGTCTATCAGTTGCACAGATATATGATGCGAGTAGTTTATTATATGCATGATCCACATCTCTAAATGCCAAGACACGCATATTTCATATGCGTGTTTCTTCTAACATTGTACCTGCACGCATTCGCACGATGCGACTATTTGCATTTGGTGGGATTGACATAAACCTTCTTGTGCTTCTTTTATCATCGTGTTGTCATCATTTTTTAGACTATACATAAACACTATACTTACTTCTCAACAACTTCATCAATATGCGAGCACGAGACAAGCGCATGTTCAACATGCGTGTATCTTTATTCCAGTACACGGTCTTCCTAAAAAATGCCTCCTGCACACATATTATTCCTAAAAAGGTGTTGTGTGATATGAGAGCTTCCATGACACACATGTCTGGGCATATAATAAAATTACAGTTTGCTGCTTTTGCAATACTCTAGAGCACCAGACCTTATGCGCATGCTCTATATGCGAGCCTATTTAGGTATTTTGGACACACAATATGAAATCTGATATTTTAGGCACTTATATCTAAAAAATATGATATTTAAGTCATTTTCTCTATCTATATATATAATATATATTCATTATTTATAGTAGGGCTGTCAAAAAAATCCGAAAGATCCGATATCCGTCCGAAAAATCCTTTACCGTATCAGGGAAAAAGCGGATATAATCCGTATCCGGAATAAAATGGATAGTATCCGTATTCGAATCCGGGGTTTGCAGATACGGATATGGATATAGGTGTATCTGTATCCGAAAATATCCGTATCCGAAATTATTATTATATGTATATAATAATACTTATATAAATTTATTATTTACTAATATTTTTATTTTATCATATAAATTTTGAAAAAGAATTAATATTTAAAATAAAAAAGAAACATTAAGTATCTTGCAAATGGAGAAAATGGAACTATATTCATCAAGTTTTTTCTTTTTAAAATTGTTGCGGATAGTGTTGTTTTGTGATTTTAAGTTGTTAAAATTAATATTTTGTTCGAAATATTTGGCCTGAATGCCCAAATTCCTGTTAAAGTATGTTATTAATTTCTGACTCGGTATACATTTGCTGTTGAACGGTTCAAAATATGTTTTTTTTAATTAATATCAGAATGCATATTTGATTTTTGGTGATATTTGAAAAAGCGGATACGGATATTATCCGTATCCGGATAATATCCGGCCGGATACGGATACAGATCTTTTTATCCTAAAATTTATGTATCCGTATCCGGATCCGATTTTGAGTAGGTGGATACGGATACGGGCAAATCCGTATCCGTTTTATCCGTTTGACACCCCTAATTTATAGTTCGTGTTCTAAAATTTCTAATTTCTAATTTATTAAAACTTTGTCAATTAATTTTTATAAAATTTTTTAATAAAGTCTCCATTAAATTGTGAATCATACCCGATGTCCGTTTTTACAAACTAACCTGAGTGTGTGTATAAAATATATAAGTCAAACGGAAAGTGTTATAAAAATCCCCGATTTAACCGATCAATCCCCTGCAATGTGGATGATCGAATTGATTTTTGAATATGATTAACCTTTATAAAAGTTTCTTAATCAAAGTATATATAATAATTTATTAAAATTGAAATACTATATTATTTTTATTATAAACAATTGTAGAATTTATGATGTAGCTAATATATATTTGTTAGCAAATAACTAATATAATAACAAATAAATATTAAAAAATATTTTAATATTGAAATTAATCCGATTTCACCTGTTAATCCCCCGATTTTTTTTATTAATCCCGATTGGTATCACAACCGGTCCGCTTCCCGATTTCTTAACACTGCAAACGGGCCATGGAGGGAGGGGTATTTCAGAGTTTCTCAAATTTACAACGATCAAAACAGTATCGTCAGAAAATCAGCCACACTATCTGAAAGAGTCACAACACAACCAATAAACCCCAATATACAATACATACAACCACGGTGGCGACGGCGATAATCAGCCAGCACGGTCGTTTAAAGCCTCTCGCACCTTCACATTGTACTCTCTTCTTTTCTCACCCTCTAATTTCGCTTTAATTAACTGTATATACAACTATGCGTGTTTCCTGTGCGTATATATGTGCAGGTTGGTAAATCTGATCATCTTTATTTGATTAGGTTGTGATTGAGGCCTAATTATCGCAGAATCTTAATCTTGATAAATTGTTTCGCATCTTTTCTCGGCAAATTAGTAGAGGGTCTTTGGGTGTGTATTAGGCCTTGATGAATGAATTAAATTTTCCGGACCTGAGATTGTTTATTATAGAGGTTTAACTTATGGGGTAGCTTGATCGAGCTATAGCAGTTCTAAATGTTGGAATTTGTTCGTAATTACTGTAACTCAGCATTTTAGCTTTTAAAGGAGTTATAACTCTTATGCTGATAATTATTTGTTGATGGTAATTTGTTACTTTTGTATACCGGACACTTTTTTCATTGTTAGTTTGTCTTTTCTCTTCTTTTTATTCGATGTTTCTTTTATTATCATAAATACCCCTCCCTCAGTTATATCCGTTAGGGTGGACTTAACGGCAGCCACATTTAGAGGGTGGTATTGTATCATGATTTTTTATGACTTTTAAAATCAGGGTATATTCAATTAGGACTTTTAAATACTCTTTAAAAGTAAAGAGGTATTGTATCAGGATTTTTAAAAAGTATTTCAAAGTTTGAGGTATTGAATTACAACTTTTAAAGAGTTATTGAAAGTCAGTTGTTATTCAATATATCAATGACTTGGGTGGAAAAATATAATTGATAGAATTTTAATGACTTTCTATGAAAAATTGTATATATTTTTTTCAGAAAAATTGTCAGGCAATTATTATCAAGATTTGACATGACTTTATCTTCCCTCAATTAACCAGTCGCTCCAACCTAGGGTTTCATCCTCTGCGAAAAGTCTTTCCAATTCAAGTACTTTCAATGTTAAAGTTTTGAGGCTACAATAGAATTCATTTGTTTTGTCGAGATTTTATATTTGGATCAGTTTTTAAAATTGTGGTACTTGCCATTGGCTTATCAACAGGCCAAAGCTGGAGAAAAACAAGAAAGGAAGAAAATGATATAAAGCACTTAACTATTTGCCAGTGGCTTATCAGCTGGCTGTAAATTGTTGGTACAGTCTAATAAAAAATTTTAAACTAACTGCAGAGTACTTGAGTGGTTTTCAACTTTTCCTAAATGCTAAATCGTTGGAATATAACAACCAATGAATTAACAGAGTACAATCTTTTTAGAGGCCAAAAACTATAACTTGGTGATGATCAATTGATCATACCAAGTTAGGAGTTTTTGTGCCAGAAGAAAAGTAGGCTCCTGCCCTGTAAATGGTCCAGCTAATGGCATGAATAAATATACACTGCTAATGGCATTGCGTTAATAGTGCAACTTAAATATCTTTAACGGGAAGGCTTCTGTTGTATCAACATTCCACATACCAGTAGACAGGTTTATTAGTTCTTAACAATTGTCACAATTATGTGCAGGCTATTTATAAGAGAAGATTGAGAGGGTATAGTAAAAGGTCCAGAGGGTTTAAGAGAGGCTATTTATGATTTTAATAAAAGTCTATTAAAGTATTTGAAAGTCATGAATTTGTAAAAAAAAGTCTGTTAAAGTTTTTAAAAGTCATTGTCTTAGGAGTCATGATTTTTTTTTTAAATCTTAAGAAGTCAACAAGACTCATTAAAAGTTCATAAAATCCATTAAAGTCATCCTCCCAAAATTTATCATTAAAAGTCATGATACAATACCAGCCCCTTATAGAAGGCGGAGGAGAACTCCAGCCACGTTTTTGCTATTTTTAAAGTTCAGCCACAAAAATGCGAATTGGTGTAAAATGTAGCCACATCCTTGAAATTTACTCAAATTTATATGAAGCAAAGTTATGTTTTTGAAAGCTTTTTCAACATGAACAAACTGCAAGGTTTTAACCAGCTCAGTTATGATTTAGCTATTTAACCCTATATCTAATACAGAACTGCAGTCTGCAACCTGGGTTGAGGACCAGAGGCGGCATCAACATCCGACGAGATCAGTGGGGAAAACAGTACAATCGACCACAATCCGTGTGTTTTCATTTTGTTTTGTTTTTATCAACCAGAACATAACAGACCAAGAACAGCAACAAATTAGGAAAGATGCCAGAAGTAAGGATTATTGCCAAGAATTTCATGGACATGGTGGCTTCTTTGCCTGCTACAAAGCTTGATAATTTGTATCACAATGCTTTCATTTGTGAAGCCATTCTCAGGTCACCTCTCTCTCTCTCTCTCTCTCTCTCTCTCTCTCTCTCTCTCTCTCTCTCTCTCTCTCTCTCTCTCTGTCTGTGTGTTTGTCATATTATTATTTTTGTGTTTTGATTGAATCAACAATATTGTTATGAGGCTATTAGATTTGATGGATCAGGGGTTTGTGTTAAAAGATTATTGCCTTCTAAAATATAACAGTTCTTGATATTTTGTTTGTTGTGGTGGAATTTTTCCTTGTAATTTTGTTGTGCATTGCTTTTCCCTGTGATAACAGTCTGATAGCTGTTTAGTTTCATTGCATAGAGTGACTTGATAAATGTGGTGAGTTTGGTATTAAGAATCGATGAAATGGATTTTGGGAAGTGTTATTTTGCTGAGCCCGATGTGATGACTTAGGATGAAACATAATGGAGTGAAGTTGGAGAATTTGGTGTTTGTCAAATTTATGTCTCTATCTCGTACTTGATTGTAGTTTTACTGAAATGCATCCAGCATAAACATTTTGAAATTCTGATTATACGTTGTTCATACTGCCTTTTTAAAGATGTATTTTTAATCGTCGGTTTTGGTCTGTACATGGGTGTTTCCGATTATTAGATCTTTGCCACCTCTAGCCAAAAAGTATGTGCTGCAGATGTTGTACATTATTGAGCCTATAGTCACTACATCAATGGAAGCGTGGGTGGCTGCTGAAGGAATGTCAAAGCATAGAGTCGCCATTGACAAATTAGTTCAGTTGAGACTATTTACTGAAACTGTTGACAGGTATGTTTCTCACTTTACCATGTTGGTTATAATAATGGTATTGTTTATTGAACATCTGCTTAAGTAAACAGATAAGCATGAGGTGAAATCTTGAATTAGACTAGATAATGATAAACAAAATATTTATGTTCCTATGTTCTTTAAATATGCGTGAGCACCTTTCCCATTTTTTTAAGTTACAGCTTAAAGTATCTTCAAGGCCATCCTTGTTACTACAATGGAAAATTCCTTTTTTTTTTTATAGGTTTTACAGCTCTTACCCTTTAGTAATTTAAAATTTATATCTAAGCTTTGAATTCTCTGATGGCAGTTGTATTGTATAGCGTTCTCGTTGGAGGTCAATTTGGGGTATGGTTGTGAAATTTTGGATGTGATGTAGCTTACTTCTTTTCCTGTTTATATTAGCAGGAAAAGGGAAACCACGTACAGACTGAATCCAACATTTCAGAAAAACCTTCAGAATCATATATTACATGGGTAAACTAAAGTCTATATTGCTAACATGTACATGTTTGATGAATATTATGTTTTCTCCTTTGATTTGCACCAAACAGGATTTAACTGTAGAAGAACACACCTTTATAAGAATGTTAATGTTACTTGCCAGGTATTGGTCATATTAATATGAGATACCGGATTCAAGTATATATAAAAAATTTAGGTTGGTGTACATTGTTCACCATGCACAAGGACAGAGATTGTTTAGTTAAAATCCAAAGCTGTTAATTAGGTGGTTTTGGTGGACAAGAAACTGCATGGAAGATACGTGTATAAAAAGCTCCAGGATGAACATATATTCGAGTATTAAGTCCATCATATAAGCCTATGACATGTAGAAAGCACCCTGAATGTTTTAGTGGGCAAAATGAAAATGAGAGTTATTTTGTAAGACCACATATAGGCAACCATGCGGATTTGTTAAAATATATCTGGTTCACAATGTGAGTGTACTGACTTCTGTATGTGTGTGTCTGTATGTCTATTACATGTATAACCTATAGAATCGATATTGCAGAGGGGTTTTACCAAGGGAACCTATGAAAATAAATGTGAGGCTTCCAAGCTCAGCTGATTTAGATGCCTATGCCTCTGGACAGTGGGAGGTGATAGCCTTTTCTTTGCATTAATTTTCCCGTTCCAGTTATAATTAATGTAATTAGTTTCAGCCTAATAATTTAAGAGTTTTCAAGCAGTTTATTGCTTGCTTTCCACACTATGTCTCGCTATGTTGTGGCTTCTTTATAATTTTAACTTTGTTACATCAGAGCTTTCTGTTGCACCTTATAAGCTCCACAGAAGCTGAAGCAACAAGAAACATCAGCTCCTCTATGATGAAAATTTTCCAGAGAGGCCTTCTAAGTCAAAGGTTTTTAAATGCACATGTTTCAATTCCGTGATTTCTATCTATTCATCTTGGTCATTTTTCTTTTAACGTTGTATAACATGAGGAGTTGATAACTTATCTGTGGTTTGGTGTTTCTTTCTTAGAGACAGGGAAGCTCCTATGTTAACAGAGAGTGGTTTTCAGTTCTTGGTATGGCACTGTTACTCTTACTCCTTATTTTGTAAACATTGTTCTACTGGAACATATGTTAATGTTCATGTGTGACAGCTTATGGATACAAATGCACAACTTTGGTATGTCATCAGGGAGTATATTACTCATTGTGAGGTATGGCTTACAGTTCCTTCTCCCCACTGCCTTTTAGTCTTTTGATATGATCTTAGTGTAGTGGCATTGCTGAACTATTAGGGCTTGATATATATGTGGAGTTACCTTGGGACCCTCTTTCTTCTTTGTAAAACTATATTTCTCCCAGTATAGGTATGATCATCCCCTGATGTATGAAATTCTAATCATTGAGTTATATGACCTAATACATGATATGGGTTGCCACCTGCATAGTAATCAACTTGAATCACCTGATAGTTGGTATATTACTCGGGGGCTGTTGTCCTTGTTCCTCAGTTGCAGTAAATTTTCAATTTTTAGATAGGAAATTATGTTTTACACTATTTAGAGGATATATATTGCAATTCAAAACCCTCTTTTTTTAATGGTTATCAGAACTCGGAGACGGAAAGTGAATGGACTCATAATACAAAGATGTATAGAGTATTCCTCTGATATAAAAATGGATTAGAGTATCTAAATTTCCTGATATATAGTAATGGAGATCCTTTTTCATGCAGGAGCGAGGTGTTGATACGTCAGATCTTATCTCATTTCTACTGGAGCTCAGTTTCCATGTTTCTGGTGAGGTATCACTTCTCCATATGTATCCTTTGTCATGCTGCATATAAGTTAGTATTATATATGTTTATTCAGTTTACTTGTACGAATATTTGACGTATTAGAATAATCAGAGATAAATAACTTTGTGTGAAACTAATGCTAAATTGTTGAAGCTTCAAAACTATTTATTAAGGTTACTCCAGAGGTTTTTATACCTAATCGTATGTTATAATTATTTTCTTTACATGTAGGCTTATAATATGAACACTTTGAGTCACAGTCAGGGATCCATAGTTAAGGACCTTGCAGACCTAGGGTTGGTCAAGCTTCAGCAGGTGAATGCTACTACTTCCTGTTTCTTATGTGATACATATGCTTATTAACATCCCACTATTTGTCTGTATACTTCTAAGAATTTAGTATGTATTCTGTTCACAAGGGTATGAAAGAGAGTTGGTTCATTCCTACGAAATTGGCTATCAATCTTTCAATTAGTCTATCCGATGCATCGTCCAGAAAACAGGTATATTTTTCTAATTCTGTGTTCATAAATAGCTTGAAGATAAAGGAAAATTATTATGATTTAAGTAGTTGACACAGGAAATTAGAGACTGACCTAAAGAATGAACCATGATAATGGATGTAACCCTTCAAAAATGTAATAAGAGTGGTTGAGTTATGGATACTCCTTTCATAGGATCTGTAACAGGATGTGTTTTCTAATAAATCTGAAAAGTTGTTATATGAAATTTTCTCAAACTTAATTGTTTCTGATAAACTCTTAATTGTTTGTTTTAAAGTGCTTCAGTAATGTCAATACAAAGTGTGCTGTTTAGGTGCAGCTATTATGTTAAATACTAAAATTACTGATGTATAAAGGAATGAACTGCTGGATATGTTTTGGGTCAATTTGCCATTATAGAAATGATGTTGGACCCCCCCAAAAAAATGAAGATAGACATAGCCTCTCTGGTCATATGGATGTTTGGGTCAAATGAGATGTATCTATTGGACATTCTAATAAAAAATTTAAATAAGAATTAGGTAAAATATCGATTCATTAGCTCAATACAGTTCCATGGTGGTTAGTATGTGTTTGGAGGCAGGCCCTTAGAGCATGGAAATATGTGCTTCTACCATTGCTGCCTGTAACATGTGATATGTAGGACATCAAAGTGACTGCTTTTCTCATCAACTCAAAATCAGTGACTTTAATAGCTATTTATACTAGAGTTGGTATTTATTCAAGTGTAGGGGGATAGTTGCGAATCAAACCCTAGAACTCTTCTAGCACTAGACTACTAGAGCACCCTTATTACTTCTCGGCCACTCCATGATTCTTGACTTGGCTAATATTTCCAATTATTCTATTCATGTTGTATAGGTATCCATAACCATTTCTTTTATATCTGCAGGGCTATGTTGTTGTGGAGACAAACTTTAGGCTTTATGCATATACAACATCTAAGTTGCACTGTGAGATTTTACGCCTATTTGCAAGGTAATCCCGTGTGTTCATTATCCTTTTTGGTTTATGAGTGAGTATTTACTTAAACAACTTAAACTATATATGATTGTGCAAATATTACTTGAATTTTGATGATTGTTTCTAAATTTCACTTGATAAATTCTTTAGCAGATGTTTCTGTGTGTAGTTATTTACTATTATTACGTGTTTCCAGATCTGTATAACAATGCTCTCTGTACAGAAAACTGTCAGCTTTTAGATATGAGCCAAAATAGTAGTAAGCTGGTGTCTGATGGAACTGAAAGAATTTCTTTGGTGATCAAGGACCTATGTATAAAGCTAGTGCTGAACAAAAAGGTCATCTGATAAATAATCTATATGTAATAGCTGATTTGCTGCAGAATTGCTATTTCGACACACTTAGCTATTTTAAACAGAATTAATTATAAGGGGATAGCCTAGTGGTACGGGCTTATATCCTGTAGTCCTAGTTAGAACAGATACTAATTTGTAGGGCAATTAAAGCATCATTGTTCCAAAAAAGTAAACTGTTATAGGATATCATGTTTTCCCAATATAATCACACAAATTTTTATTAAACCGCATATATAGATATAATGTTTCATGTTAGCTAAGTTCTCTTTCTTTGTAGATATCACTTACTACTATAGTTAGAAATAGTAATTAAACTACGTCTTCAGGAATCTTCGGAGATAGTTAATAAACTAGTACTGTTCCATCAAAATTCTAGTATGTGCCACCAAAAAAAGCATGTTTTAGCTGGGGTTGGCTATAAGCCATTAAGAGATATAATGTTTGCAAGTATTCCTTGAAATAAAAAACTAAAGGATAAGATGTACTTTGATAAGATGAAAGTCTAAACTTGATTTTTGTGGTTCAGTTGAAGTTAAACTCCACCTGAATCTTCTGACCCAAATTTTGTAAAGAACCTGTTACCTTTCAGTTCACTTAATGACTTAACTTTTTATTTGCTTAGACTCAATTAGGTGGAGAAACATATACTGTTTCAGTTCACATAACACTTAACTTTCTATGGTATTATATAACTTCCTATGGTATTATGATTATATGTTTAACTGGCAGTGATTCTTGATATTAATGCCAATTTCTTAGCTTCAGTAAAAATATTTTGTACTGACTATTGCATCAATAGATAATACTACCATTGAGTGAGCTGTTTGCTTTATAAGAAATCCATATATGAATATATTGTTGTGTTAAAATTGCAGGATAGAATATCAGCTGCCAAATCTCATTGTTGGAGCAATTACAAAAGAAAATCTCTATAAGGCTTTTCAAAATGGCATCACCTCAGATCAGGCAAGTATTCATAATTTCATATTATTATACATCATCTCTGTGACCTTTTAGTATACGCCACTCAGTAATAAGAATTTCATTACATTATTATATTTCGTTTACCAAAAGGTATCCACTTCCAGTTGATGACAATATCAGATTATACTATGCCTGGAGATTAATGTCACCATCTTCTTATGCAGTCAGTTGTTACCTGAAATTTATACACTATGATCTTTAGATTAACATGGAATTATGCTATATTGCTATATATGTACATATTTGACGACTAAACTCTTGAGGGGCTGGAGTTTATACAGAATGTTCTAGCATCTAATATAGTGTCTAACTAGCAACATGTACAGCAAGTGGCTATCTCATGTCCATACTGTTCAGCAGTCCTGTCTTACATGCTAGGTATTATATTAATTTTCCTGATAAATCTTCGCAAGTCATCAACTTATTGCTTCTAAGTTGGGTGTGGGTGTGTTGAGCAAATACCCAGTGTTTAGTTACCAAATACATGTGATTGATACAAACTTTGTTAGGCTTTTCCAAGTTCCACAGTCTTGGGGTAGCCTACCTAACTGACAGCCAGCAACTGATTTCTTTGAAAGTTTACACAAACAAAATCCGTGCATCACAAAAAACCTGATATCTATTTGGAGAATTTAGGACAGCATGCAGGAGATACTCATTGTGGATATATTGATAAAAGCATAGGTAATGTGCTATTGCTGCACAGCCTGATTGCACTCTTCTGCTCTGATTCTCTTAAGGAAGTTTTTGGTGTGCGTACTGATGGATTATCTCTGATAGTGCATAATCCTCAGTGTTTACATGCTAGCTTGTTTATCAGATGATGATATACTCTTGTATCTGCTTGATCATCTCTATGGAGCACATTTAAGTAGTATGCCTTCGGATTTGCACAGATTATTTGCTTTCTCCAGCAGAATGCACATCCTCGAGTCGCTGAAAAAGTGCCTTCTGTACCAGAGAATGTAACCGATCAGGTTTTTCTTCTTTTTCCATTCTTCCACAGGGATCTTATAACCTCTTAGCTGCATGTCTTTCAAGATTGTTTGCTGCATTCGGGGATTTAAGTTCCAATGAACTTAGATTACACATGGTTAATGTTTAGTATTTTTTACCGTATCTCATCTTCATAGTGTTTGTTAGCAGCCTACCTGTATGAAAAATAAAAATGAACAAAACGTAATAGTCTAATTGATTAAGTGGGCATTTCTGACATCTATTATTTTTTGACAGATAAGGTTGTGGGAATCAGATTTGAATAGGGTTGAAATGACACCTTCTCATTTGTATGACGAGTTTCCTTCCAGGGTAAGAACCAATTTCAGACGCTGTTGCAATGTTTTCGAGATATAAATATATATAAGCTAGTCTCTATGTTTTTTTTTCAGGATGCCTTTGAGGCTGCCTGTGATTTTGCACGGGAGTATGGTGGGTTGCTATGGGAAGATTCAGTAAAGATGCGTGTAATTGTGAAGGCTGAAACTTACGATCACATGAAAAGATTTCTTCGTCAAAAGTAATAGCTAGTTTCTTGTACCTAACATTACACTGCTAATGTTATTCAATCAATTTTGTTTTGAGAATTGTAAATTATATAGTAAGATGTCCCAGATGCATATATATCCATTAATTCATGCTACACCCAAAAAATATAGTATGCTGCGGATCATTTGAGGAATACCACCTTATTTGGAATTCTAAATCACTCTTTCTCCATTGTGTTCAGAGATAAAAATCCCCAGCAAAATACGGAATAGGTTGGGCTTGTGTTCATTATGTCTTCTGTTTTCACGTGTTTACTCTAGCATGAATTGCAGCAGTGCTTATACTTTGTTCAGTTGAGGCTTGCACAAAACGTTTGTGATTTTTAAACAAACCAAGAAACCAGTAATGTTTAAAGATAGCTGACTTTGAGCAGCTTTTTTTTGCCAGCTAATGCTCAGTTATAAGCAAAGCAAAATTCTAGTTTTAAAGTTCAACAAAACAAGTATTGGTTTATTTTCAGATGGAGTTTGGCCAGGGGGATAGGAAATGGATTGTTACTATGATGGAAGCCGAAAAAAGGTCCTACCGGGAGTCGAACCCAGGTCGCTGGATTCAAAGTCCAGAGTGCTAACCACTACACCATAGAACCAATTGTGCAAATTTTAAATTTGTAGCTAACAGGACGTAAATCAGTCTAAAGTATCACACTTAAACCCAACTTGCATGACAGAAGATTAGGGTTGATGGCACAGCGGCACCGGCATGCCAAGCGGCATGCCTTTTATTCATTTGGCATGCCATTTTACTAATTTTTTATATTATTTTTATATTATAAATAATAAAATTTATATAAATATTATATTTTATAAATATTTAAAATTTTAAATATAGTCCAACTTTACAGTTAAATTACCGCATCATAATTATATGCTTAAGGCCCAAATTCTAGGAATCTAGGTCCAATAACTATCAGTCCAATAACAAATTAAAAAGTATGAATTTAATCTTTATTGGAGTGTTGAAACTCTTTTTAGTGAAAATATTAGATAAACTACTAATATAAGTTAGCACTGTACTAAATTCTGTTGTTAATATTTACAAACTTTTGTTATATTTGTAAGTGCACTTTAGTATCAATCTTGTAATGATGTAACGGTTTTTGCTATATTTAATAGAAAATGGCATGCCATTTGGGCATGCCTTTTTGTAATATACATGCCTATAGGCATGCCCGTGAAAACACCCGTGACATGTACCCTACAGAAGATGCACCTCGCTACTCTATTAAGTGGGAACAAGCTGGAGAGGGAAATTTATATGAATGAATGAAAACAGCAACTTTGTTTTTGTCAACTTGAAGATCTTCTCTTGGACAACAACATGCATTCTTTGTTCAGACCCAACTCTTGCTTTGGTTCTAGTGTTCAAGCTGAATTAATGGAGGCATATATAAAGCAGAGATTCTCTTTCGGCAGCTCCTTCACCAGCTGCCTAAGTTCTCCTATATATTCCATCCACGGTGGGCCTTTTCAAGAGATATTCTGAGGCAAGAGAGCCTCAAACAAAGCCTTCAGATTAAGAAGAAATAATTTTTTTTACGCGTGTTTTAGGATTCTCATCACACATATTTCCCATTTATCAGATCAACTCTAAATTGATCTACTGGCAATAAAGATTTTCCTTTGGCCCATTGGAACGACTACCAAGAGATGCATAAATCATAATCACATGTACATGAAACATGAGACCCAAGACTGTTCCGTTGTCTCCATTTATTTCCTGATAAATTTCATTACCATATAAAGTTTTACCAGTCTTACAAAGGATCATAATGCAGGTGTTATACTAACATACTAAATTGGAGACAGAGCAGTCCAGCTCCAGACCCCAGTTTGCTACGGCTCTTGCAAACACTGTTGCTAAGTCCTACCATGCTGCCATCAATGTAGGATAAGAAGTCTATGCTTTAAAGGGCCTCAATTACCATCAACATCAGGGCGTTAAAATTCCAACTTCCGACAGCTAAGGCTGTCCCTTCCCTTACTGGCATTCGGTTCTTTCTATGATCACATATAGATCAGAGTAATAAATATTTTACGCTAAAATTATTTCAATAACCAAATATTTTCTAGCCAGTTAAGTCGTTCAACAGCCTCGAGCCTGGGAGCAGAAATACCATCAGTTATTGTTTCATCAGGGTATCTACTGTATTATCAGTAGCAGACTATATTATAAATAAATTACTCAGAAAAAAACAACTTGTGCAACAAGGTAACATTAGCATGTGAACACCCATAATATGTCCACTAATCTACAACGTACTCTTGTTTGACATACGAGCCAGTTTACTATTTTTGTGTAAGAAACTTGCTCTCACAGTCGTTGAAACTTGATATGTGAAACTAATTAATCAGCAGGGCCTTTAGAAGGCTAGAGTTGCAATGGCCAATGGCCCATGTACTACAGCAGATTAAGACAACTGGGACCTGGGAATTAATTTTTGTGTTCTAATCTATTGTGATTAGTGTCCTAATTTCTGTGCCACCTAACCGTACCCTTTTCTTTTTAAGCGACTCATTCTCCCCCCTTCAACCTCCAGTGCATTTGACTTGTTCAAAAGACCGCGACAAAGGGAAATTACAGAAGAAGAACAGGAACCAGTAGAATTACTGATGATGAGCTTAAGGAACTTGTTCTGAAATTACAAGCACAGATACCAGAGTCTAGTTCAAGGTGCACTGCAAGGGTAAGTTCCTCTATCTGCAATTCTGTTCAATGTCAAATTCTTCTGTTTTCTTCTGCTAATTACTGTCTTTAAACCTGATATTTATCATTGAATATGCATGACAATTGCTAGAAAAATGATCACATATCTCCTAGGAAATCAATTTCGGTATTGTTAAATGTAGCAATCTCTTACTATTGACGATATATAAAACAGCTAATAATCGTACTGAATATTTGAAATATAAGGCTTAAAGCTAGTAACAAATTTAAAATTAGCATTTTCACGTTATTAACAGAAGTTAAGTACGGTCTTACAGAGCAAATGCCTGCAGTGGATGAAATTCATGTATATCGAAATTGATATATCCAAGTACATGCAATGTATATGACCAGGTATCGTCATCAAAGATTCTCAAAGAGACATGCAACTACATCAAGAAGTTGCATAAAGAGGTGGACGATCTTCCTTCTTTATGCAGATACTTTTTGTATAATGATCTCCCCTGGTTTTGTTTTGTTGGAATAGTAATAGACAAACATGTTGGAAAAATGTAAGTTTTTCCCACATTGTTATGTCGATTTCGAATCACATATTTAAGTAACGATTGTTGTGTGCGCACAACGAGTGACGCTTAGAGCGCGTTGTCCTACGGGAGATCTTTCCAAGGCACTTTGAATCACTTAAAATGACTAAGAGATGAATGAGATAATAGTTTCTAAAGTTGGTCCCCTAAAAGTGGAAAAATAAGGAATGTGTTAGAAGTCTCACATTAATATTGCAAAGTAGAATAGTTGGGTTTATATGGCAAAACACTTATGGAGTGTAAATCATGTTCTTCCGAGGCCTCGCAAGGCTTCGGGCTTTCCGCGTGTGCGACCTGACGGACATGAATGTAGTAAAATTTAGATAATCATGGACACGAATGCAGTAAAATCTGGATAATCACGGACTAGTTTTGCTGAATTTTATATTCTATTGGGCTTGGTAAATTGACTTATCGAAAAACACACAGCCGCACATCATAATATAATTTATTTGAAGAGATATGTACATAGTACATACTGTAATCCTTCAACTGTTGTTTTGAGCAATTGACCATAGATGCATCCCTTAAATCATAAATCTTGAATCCATTTTCAAAGCCATTTTACACCCCCTATCCCCAATCTTCATATCTATTTACAAATAATGCCATCCAAATTTGCTAAAACTGAATACAATGTTAACCACACAATCTTACAACCCATGTGCACTTTCTATTTCCGGCTTTGGGTAATATTTTGGGTAGTCACGTGCTGCTGAGTATCATTTCCATCTCTTTGCTGTGAATGACTTTGGCAACCAGACAAATAGCGAATTCAGTCAAAAATACCACTCAGAACTCTGATTCTTTCCTCTTCTATACTTCTTGCCAGTGTAGACTCGATTTTGACTATGATTTTCAATTTGGGTCATACAAATTTGCTCTGCCATGTTTTTGTTTGGAGGGCATACAAAAATTGCAGAAGCTGTCAAATTGAAAGGAGGTGTTTTTGTTTCCTCATCTGTTCAGCTTTGCAGCTGGGTTTCACTACCAATTCGAATTTCAAATTACATTTCAAAATACATTCTGGGTTCAATTTCAGAGCAAAACCAGAAGAGCAGTTCATCCATCTCAGCTATCCATGAAAGAGGTACAAAAATCAGCTCCTCACTTTTTGGTTTTTTGATTATCTTTTATTTTGCAGGAACCACTATATTCGATTTTGATTTTGATTAATAATCTTTTATTTTACAGGCTAATTATAATCATCTTAAACTTGACAATTTTCCAACCTTAAACAGTGAAGGTTCTGGTGATTTCACGGCCCTCTTCTCAATTAAGTAGGTCAGATTATGTTATTGTTTAAAGTCCTGACGATGTGTTTGATACAATGCTTTTCAAATAGGTTCTGCATTGAAAAGAAGTAGGCGGGTGTTTCGGAGCAATGCAGTAAATACTAAGGGAGATGAAGGTGAGCATCTTAGTACCTATCTTAAATATATTTGTAAACAATGTTCTCGGGTAGATGTTCTAATTTAGTAGCCAATATTCTCATGTAGATGTTCTAATTTAGTATGTGTAAAATTTAAGGTTGATGTTCTATAAGCAGTAGACTATTATTCATTTCAGTGGCCTTCTGCATTTCAGTTTAAAATTAGACTATATATTAGTTTGGAACTGTTGAGCTGTTCTTCTGCATTCAAAATTGATGTTGTGCAATATTGTTTGAAGGTTCTGTACTGTGCTTTATTTCAGTTTAAAATTAGACTATATATTAGTTTGGAACTGTTGAGCTGTTCTTCTGCATTCAAAATTGATGTTGTGCAATATTGTTTGAAGGTTCTGTACTGTGCTTTAATACACAAGCATCTCCCATTGATCGTCAACCACTGTCATCCTTGACCAATCAGAGTTTAAGATCAAACGGTATGATTTCCAGTACAGAAATTATGTTTTTTGTGTTTAGTCAGAGTTTAAAATATAACAATATTACTCTTCTTCCCAGCTCAAAACACTAATTTACAGCTTGGTAATATAAATGGAATCCGTGGGAAATCAGCTTTCTCGGAAGTGTGGAAAACACCTCCAACAGGTATATTGCCCTCTGAAATTAGTTTATATGAACCCTTGACATGTTTTGGCAGCAATTGTCGCTGACATAGGTTTTATATTGTGTATGCAAGGTTCTGTACTCAACATGAGTGCACAATCATCTCCCAATGATCGTCAACCTATTTCAAATTTGACCTTGCATAATTTAAGACCAAATGGTATGGTTTCCAGCGAAGAAATCATTTTTTGTGTGTTTAGTCAATTCCATTTTCGCGACAATACAAATATACCAATATTACTCTCCTGATGGATTTTACATGATGTTTATATTTTTTACGCTTAAGGTACAATATTTATGGAGAATACAAAAGCATCTCCCAATGATCAACTGCCACTGTCAATGTTGACCAATCAGAGTTTGAGAACAACAGGTATCAAGAGGAAATTTGAAGACGGAATTTTTAGTGTTGACATATCAGAATTTCTGCATTACCTAAAATATAAACTAATAAGAAGAATTACTCTTTTTCCCAGCTGCCTACACTAATTCCAAGCTTGGTGGTCTAAATGGATTCCGTGGGAAATCAACTGTCTCGGATTCTTTAGTGTGGAAAACACCTCCAAGAGGTATACTGCCCTCTCAAATCAGTTTATATGAAATGTTGACATGTTTTGGCAGCAATAGTCACTGACATTAGTTTATATTGTGGCTGCAATGGACTGTTTATATATATATATATTTGAATGGTTTTAAGGTTCAGTTTTCAACATCAATACACAAGCGTCTCCCAATTCTCAAACTCCACTGTCAAATCTGACCAATCAGAATTTAATATCTGGTATGACTTCCACACTTTAAGCCATTTGTAATTAATAATAGAATATCCACATTTAAGCAATATCATACAGATAACCATATAAGCTTCTGATATTGCAATTGACATTAGCTGTAAATGTGCTCAGGCTCTGTATTCAACATGAATACACCATCATCGGCCAAAATTCGACCTCCACTGTCCAATTTGACTAATCAGAGTTTAAGATATTCCGGTATGACTTTTAAATTTGATTTCAAGATTACTTAATTACATGTATTTCAAGATTACTTAATTACATGTAATTAGAAATTTACAGCTAATACCAAAATTGTGATCGGTTTACCTGCAATGGACTGTTTACATTCTTTTTTTTTTTTGGGTTTTAAGGTTCTGTTTTCAACGTCAATACACAAGTGTCTCCGAATTCTCAAACTCCGCTCTCAAATTTGACAAATCAGATTTTAAGATCATCTGGTATGCCTTCCAGATTTCAATTGAGCTGTAATTATTATTTTTGAAATTAATAATTATAAGCAAATTTAAATGCAAACTATGTTTCTGTATTATTAGGTGAAGGTATCAACATCAAGGCACAAACTAATACAAATAACAGACCTTCTCTGTCCCAGCTAACAAATAATCGTTCAAGAT
Organism: Daucus carota subsp. sativus; assembly: GCF_001625215.2. Lineage (NCBI taxonomy): Eukaryota > Viridiplantae > Streptophyta > Magnoliopsida > Apiales > Apiaceae > Daucus > Daucus carota. The sequence continues at coordinate 16,734,273 of NC_030388.2, read as the reverse complement.
CATCTGGTATTTATGGCAAATCAAATTCTAACAAATTTTTCAAATGAATGACTATTGTTTGTTGGTAACTGTTGTCTATTTCTTCAAATGTCCAGGGTTGAAGAAAACTGCACAAACTGCCATCAACAAGGACACAGCCCCCCTGTCTAACATGACAAATAAGAGGAAAAGATTAAATGGTATTTCTCCAAAAATTTACTCTGATCTTATTTCTATTTCCCACGGAAATGAATTTTTATGCTAAGAGTTTCACATATTCTTAACCAAATTGATTGAATACCAGGGAATTAACACTACAAGAAAAACATGATCCTACAACCGTTTTTCACCGTTGTTTGATGTCAAAATTTTTGGTCGTCTATTGAGGAGCCGTGTGATTTCGATCAGACAACAGTGCATCGAACCATTACTAGAAGCTACAGACACAACAGGTTCATAACTGTTACCGAAACTGTCATTCAACAACAGGTTGTATAAAAGACTGTATTGTTGGAACAGTTTACCTGCAACGGTTTTCCTCAAGAAGACAACGGTGTATTACTGTCAACTAAGAGTGCAAAATTTCTATATATTATTTGTCAAACAACGGGTAGTTTGTTGATTGTTGTTTTTGAAAGGCTAACCACAATAGGTTTAGGACAATACAGTTATGTTATGATGTCTTAGACAACACCTTGAGCCAGAGTATTGTAAGGAAGTCTTTCAAACATCGGTTTGTGAAATGTATTTCCAATAATGAGTTGTGGTTAACGGCCATTTTAAAGCTCTTTAGACCACATTTTTTGTTTAACTCCTATTGTAGTGCACCCCTTGAGACAACAGCGTCGTATATAATGTTGTTTGAAAGGCTAACCACAACAGTTTTAGGTCAATACTGTTATTTTATGCTGTCTTATACAACAATTTTAGGTAAATATTGTAAGGAGCTATTTCAAACAATGGTTTGTGATAGTATTTTAATACTAAGTTATGTTAACTGCCATCTTAATGCTCTTTAGACCACATTTTTTGTTTAAAGCATATTGTAGTGTTATCCTTGAGATAACACCATCGTATATTTTGTCGTTATGTGAACATGATAGACACAATATTACCATGTTTTAAAGTGTTGTGAATAGAGCTTTAGTCAACTGTTAAAACAATGTTACAGTGTTGTTCCAATTAGTTTGGTACAATGGCTGTTTTTGATTGAGAACACAATCATCTGTTGTATATAAAATTTTGCATATAAAATCCTGATTTCATCCAAACCACCTGTTTTCTAAAAACTAAATCCCAAAAATGAATCCACCAAACGAACAAACCGAGAACTAACTACCAATCACAAAAAAATCAAAATCCACCAAACCAACAAACCTAGAACTAGCTAGAACAAGAACAAGCCAATATATATAAATTCACCAAACCAACAAACTTAGAACTAGCTAGAACAAGAACAAGCCAATATATATAAATCCACCAAACACATATCAATCCAACAATCCTAGAACAAGCCAATATATATATATATATATCCACCAAACATCTAATATAAATCCACCAAACACAACCAATCCAACAATCCTACAACACTAGAACAAGAACCGGGCAATATATATAGATTGAGCACAATATATATAGATTGACCATGCAATCTACTAATAGATTGAGACAAATCTATCAATCTACCGACAATTCTGTTTGGATTGGACCAAAAAGTGCATCACCATGACCAACTGCATAATTTAAAGTTCAAATCCGACTACTAGTTCAAACAAAAGACCACAAATTTGGAACCTAGATTGCATGGCGTTTCATGAAATATTTTGCAAAATCACAGCGGATCTCGTTAATGTCATCATCAGTGTAAACCAAGTTTGATCTGCGCATCCACTGAAAAATAACCCAAAATTTTACATAAGTCATACAATTAAGTACTGTACGAGTAAGAGTATAAGTCAATGGGAAAACCCAAAGTGAAAATCTCACCTTAGCAGCAAACTCAAGTTCTTTGTCCTGAACAATCTCCTTCATATAGCGCATCACAAACAGGCCACAATCCTTGGTTCCTGACTGCACTGGAACTCCCTGGATTAATTAAAAATGCATTACAAAAGCTGTGAATTGGAGAGAAAGAAGCTCTTGTATGTATATTGCAGAGAGATAACTATACAAAACAGATTTGGTGAATGTAAAAAATAAGTCTCTAAACTATGAGTGCAGTAGTGTTTATATACAAGCATTAATCTAACTAACTTCTATCCTTAACAACTAACTGAGATGTAACAAATAATTATTTAATTACAATATCAACTAACTGAGATGTAAGAAATAATTATTTAATTACAATATCCTTAATAGCATAGAAAAAATATGATGAGAATTGATTATTACCGCCATGTTCTCCCACAAAATTTTCTTCTTGACAACCTTGTTGAGATCCTCTTTGTAAATTTTAATGGCACTACAACCAAAATAATACCAGCAAAACCATTAAGCAACTGAAAAATGCGTGGTCTATCAAAGTTCAAGACTCCATACAGATATTTTAGAAGCTGAATCTTACTTGTCGACAACATCCAGCCATTCCACATTAGCGATTCGACGTTTTAGAGGGTCCATGTGGTAGACAACCTCTGCCTCAGGATTTGCAACAGTTAAATTCCAATGGTTCCTACACAAACATGAATGAATTGAAGCCTTGTCATAAAAATTGAAACTTAGAAGCTCCAAAAAAAATCAATTTAAAAAGGCATGTGATCCTGTTTAGCTAAAACATTATATGAGAATGTCTAACTAGCTAGCTCTTGGATTAAAACTTACACGTCATTGTAAGGCATAAGAAAGTATTGCCCTTTCTTAGCATTCTTAAATCGTGCAGCGAGTGCACGCGACCTCTGCCCTGCATTACCACAGCCAATGGCACCAATTGTGGTGGGATCTACGAACTTGATCATGTTGGTCATCTTATTTTTTTTGACGTATTCGTTTATGGAGCTACATATAAAAATATGAGAGATTAAAAAAAAATCGTTTCTGGAGCCACAGACTAACTATGAGATATTAAAAAAAAAAATTGTGGAGAAACTTACTGAATAAAAAGGACGATCACAGACCCCGACATTTCACCTCCAGAGCACACCGAATATATATCTGATAAGTAAATGGCCATCTTTTTTGTAGAGCCAAAGGCTTCTTGGGATAGTTGAAAAGAAACCGTTCGTTCATCAGCTAAGGCACCCTTTGCCCATGTCCACAAACGATTTAATGCAGATGGGTAATTTGCACCCATCTCAACAACAAGCTCTGGTTCAACATCAGCGACTAATTTATAAGTCTTCTTTTTTCCCTTTTTCTTGGCTTTCTGCAGAAAATACACATGAAAATAGTAAGAAAGAAAATACTAAATAAAAACATTCTAGCTATATAGTGCTATTCTAAATATTTTTACCTTCGGAGCTGACAAAACATTGGAAGTGCTATTGTTCCTCATTGTTATCAAGTTTCTTGGCCATGCAATAAAAGTTCCCATGGCTTGTTCCACGGTCAAAATCTCGTCACCGATGGGATATGGAATCTTAGCATCTCCTTGAATGACTTGAGTGATTGACACTCTTGCATTCTCTTCCCCAAGTCTGACTCCATGGATTGTCTCCTCTCCTTCAACAACAACAACTTCATCAATCTTCGCACAAGCTACAATGTTGCTGAGCGATCCAAGAGCCAATTTACAAACAGAATTATCCGGAGCATTCACTTTAACTTCTTCACATCTGTCTTCCTCAAAAACAATTCTACAACTTTCATCCTTGCCATCCAACCTCTGAGCATCCTCAGGATCCACCCCTAAATCAACAAACAAACTTTCAATCTTTTGATTTTTCAGACCACCTCCCTCCTGTTGAACAGGAAATAAATTCTTTGCAGTTGTAGGTGTAGCAGGATGGTTTACAGCTGCATCAACATCAACCCCGCCGTTAGAGTGACAGCTTGCTTGTTGGGAAGGATGCGTTGGAGTACATTCTTGTTGTACGGGCCTTTTCAAGATCTCTGCCCTCAGCTTTTCCATTTCAGCAGCCCAAAAATCATCTCTCGCTTTAATTATTTTTGGAGTCTCCTCTGCCAAGTACCTCTGAACTCTTTCCTGTATCTTTTCATCCATTGTTCTAGCTTTTTTTTGCCTTGGAAGATCAAAATAAACCGACTGCTTTACATGAACACCTTGTCCACGGACCCTTCCACCATGCTCAGGCTTACCGAGCGCGAGTGTTAAAACATCATCAACACCTTCAGCTATTAGTTTCCCTTCCTTAACCTCCTTTTTCAATTTTTCCTAAAATATTAAGTGTACCATATTATCACAGTCTGAGCTATTTCCATGTAAAAGACTAACATAATTAAGTACCATATACTTTCAATTAATTAAGACAAAAATTAATATATAACTTACAATTTCCGTTGCTTTATCTTCAACAATTTTTCCTAAAAATTTACCATCTTTGTCCTTCCTTGCTAGGACCCAGGTTGACGACCGATCAACTTCCTCTTCATCTGGATGAGATTGATACTGCATTCACATGTATATGATCAGGAAAGTATAATAGTATAAATATGTTAGACAAATTAGTTTGTATTAGAATAATAACTATGTCATTTCACTATTACGCACCCATTCATTCTCGAGGTTAGCATAACCTTTTCGAGACATCCGATGTGGATATACACTCAGCATCCTTCTTTGTACAGCATCATCATGACATTTCTGCATAAGAAGCACGAATGTGGTTATGAAATCAATATTAATTAAATACCAAAAACTAGAAACAACAAGTATGTTTTAATGCTAACTAGAAATAAGTATGTCATAATGCTAACTGGAAACATACCAAAAACTCAGGTGACGTGCGATCAGCAACAAATATATCCCAATGCGATTTTTCTATGAAAGAGAAATCTGCAGGAGGATAGGCCAACACTTCAGGTTGATCTCGATAAGGGAGAATGTAATTTGTGGTCAGTCGACTTTTGAACTCCCTCCATTTCTGACCAGCGGAACGTAAAACCAAGTTTTTCGCAGACGGAGGTAAAATGAAACCCAGCTACATACATAAGAAATTAAAAAGATATCAGATACATAAGTAATGAACATATAATGAAAGATACATAATTATTTCAACTTGTTTTACCAGAACACACTCCCAAAGCTTGTTCTTTGTCTCATCGGGAACACATTTCCAACTATCATGCCAGATTGGTGCTTTGGTTCTTGCCAAAACCCCAATATAGGATTGCATTTCTGCCGCTTCAGGACCATACGGCTCTCCCTTTCCATTAAAAGACACATTAAGTTTATTCCCCTGGATCTTTCGTCTCACAATTCTATGCATCGTTACACAACCTCGCTTGAGTAGTTTTAGTCCTTCATTGTTGTTCGGGGTGGTAACAGGTTTCACTTTTTTCTTCTTATTTTTGGAAATTTTTTTCTGTAAGATTTCAGATATAGGCTTCTTCTTCACAGACTTTGGGGAAGAAGTGGATGGGGTGGGGGTCATAGCAGGGGTCTGGTTGTTTAAGGACCTGGTCTTTCGTAAAGCCCTGATCACATTCATGGTAGTTGGGTGGGATGAAGACCTGGACCTTTTAAGCTCTTTCTTCTTTGGCCCTGTTCTCGGTGACTTTCTTGTGTTCAATTCTGTCTTCTTTGACTCACTTTTCTTTTTCGGAGTGGCCATTATCTATACACCAAACAAAAACTAAAGTTTAAAACACATGTATCAAATGTATATGGAAGAAAAACCAAATTTCAGAGTCACATAATATAGAACATGTAAAATGAGCTGTCATATATCTAAAAGGACTTCGCATATATGCACGAAACATATATACTCAAACAGAGGCAATGTGTTTATGTGTTTTGTGAATCAAACAGAGGCAATGTGGATCAAAATCCACAAAATCTTAAGTGAAACATTAAAATCAAGCATAGTGAAACACTAAAATCAGGGATGCTGAGTGTATATGCAGAGTGTATTTAGAGGAACACTAAAATCTAGAGTGAAACATAGAACACATGAAATTAGGGACTCACAAGCATAGTGAAAATACAAAATCAACACCCACAAGCATAGTGAAAACCACAAAATCAACAAAATAGAACACCCCACAAGCATAGAACACCCCACAAGCATAGTGAAAACCCAAAAAATCAACAAAATCAACACCCACAAGCAGCATCATATATTCAAAACCCCACAAGCATAGTGAAAACCCACAAAATCAACACCCACAAGCAGCATCATATATTCAAAATCCACAAAATGCATTTCTCAAAATCGAAACCCACAACCCCTAAATACATGAAATCGGGGACTCAAAATCGAAACCCACAACCATCATATATTCAAAATAGAAACCCAAAACCCCTAAATACATAAAATCAGGGACTCAAAATCAAGAGTGAGTGACAAAATGCATGCAAAGGACGCATATAATCGGAATGAAGATACCCAAAATATCATATACTCTACAACCCCTAAATACATAAGATGAAAAAACCCCAAATGCATGCTAGGGTTCTAGGGTTTAAGCCCATACCAGTGATTAAACGGTTGAGTAATCGCCGTTGTCGCGTGTGATGCTAGGTTGAGTAATCGCCGTTGTCGCCTGTGATCGCCGTTGTCGCGTGTGATAAAATGAAAATGAAAAATGAAATTGTGAATGTAAACTGGTAAAGTAAACACCGCGAAGCCAAGGTGGGAGACAATTTTTGATTGGGGGGAAATGAAAAATCAAATGAACGGTGCTGATTTGAGATAGTACCTCAATCTAACGGTATGTAATGTCTTTTAATATATTTTAATTTTTAAAAATTAAATTATCTTGCCTGAAAAACTGTTGTTAGACATACTTTGTTACAATTGTTTAGTTAATAATTTCGATTAGAAGATTTTTATTCGGTTCAGTGTTTCGTTAAAAAGATGACTTTATTTTAAACATCTTATATTTTCCGATAAAATCTGTACATGACTACACTAAGTCGATATTAACATACGTACGGTTGGATCGTTGACAAATCCATTTTATAAATTAATTAAGTCAACTGGGTAGTAGTACCCGTGTCAGGGACTACAGCTTTTACCGGATTTCTGTTAAAAAGACGAACAAGAAGAGTTGATTATTTTCCGATAAAATCTGTACATGACTACAATAAGTCGATATTAACATCCGTACGGTTGGATCGTTGACAAATCCATTTTATAAATTAATTAAGTCAACTGGGTAGTAGTACCCGTGTCAGGGACTACAGCTTTTACCGGATTTCTGTTAAAAAGACGAACAAGAAGAGTTGATTATTTTCCGATAAAATCTGTACATGACTACAATAAGTCGATATTAACATCCGTACGGTTGGATCGTTGACAAATCCATTTTATAAATTAATTAAGTCAACTGGGTAGTAGTACCCGTGTCAGGGACTACAGCTTTTACCGGATTTCTGTTAAAAAGACGAACAAGAAGAGTTGATTATTTTCCGATAAAATCTGTACATGACTACAATAAGTCGATATTAACATCCGTACGGTTGGATCGTTGACAAATCCATTTTATAAATTAATTAAGTCAACTGGGTAGTAGTACCCGTGTCAGGGACTACAGCTTTTACCGGATTTCTGTTAAAAAGACGAACAAGAAGAGTTGATTATTTTCCGATAAAATCTGTACATGACTACAATAAGTCGATATTAACATCCGTACGGTTGGATCGTTGACAAATCCATTTTATAAATTAATTAAGTCAACTGGGTAGTAGTACCCGTGTCAGGGACTACAACTTTTACCGGATTTCTGTTAAAAAGACGAACAAGAAGAGTTGATTATTTTCCGATAAAATCTGTACATGACTACAATAAGTCGATATTAACATCCGTACGGTTGGATCGTTGACAAATCCATTTTATAAATTAATTAAGTCAACTGGGTAGTAGTACCCGTGTCAGGGACTACAGCTTTTACCGGATTTCTGTTAAAAAGACGAACAAGAAGAGTTGATTATTTTCCGATAAAATCTGTACATGACTACAATAATAATTGAGCTTTGTTATGTCTGAATGAGAACATAATAATTGAAGTCAAAATTAGGTCATTCAATACTCCTCATCTTATCCCCTCCTGTACTCTCCATCGTACCTCGACCTCCTCGAACCTCCATCGACCTCGACCTCCTCGAACCTCCATCGACCTCGACCTCAAGCTCGACCTCGACCTCAAGCTCCTTCGCACCTCCTCCATCGCACCTCGACCTCAAGCTCAACCTCCCCCATCGAACCTCGACCTCCATCGCAGAGACCTCCATTTTAGGTAAATCCGTAACCTAAATTATCTTTTTAGTGTTTTAGGGTTCCTCCATTGTTTCAGTGGTTTAAGCTCTAACACAAGCTCACCTCTGCAATTAATTGTTTGAAGTGATAAGCTTAATAGTTAATTGTTTAATTACTTAGTCATAATCTTAATTAGTTAATTGTTTAATTAGTTAGTCATAATCTTAATTAGTCACCTCTGCAATTAATTGTTTGAAGTGATGCACATTGGGAATTTGGGTTTGTGATAAGCTTAATTAGTTACTAATTGCTAATAGATTATGTAGTTGTTGCTGATTGTTTTGGTTTGGTAGTTACTCATAAGCTTAATAGTTTTGGTTATTTGGGAATTTGGGTTTGTAATTGTTTTGGTAGTTAGTCATAAGCTTAATAGTATATGCTCTGTTTTTGACCATCATGTCACTTTCTTTTTGCAGCTTGTTTTATATCAAAATATGGATAGGTCATGGTTAAAAGCTGATAGAAGAACAAGAGAGTTTGAGAATGGAGTGGACGATTTACTTATGTTTGCCTTTGAGAATGGATATAACGAAGACAAAATAAGTTGTCCATGCTTAAAGTGCGCACATAGCAAATCTTGGAAAGCTCGGATTGTTAAAAACCATCTGTTTCAAAATGGTATTGATGAAACGTATACTCGCTGGATATGGCACGGGGAGCCAAATATTGTAGAAAGTCCTGTATTGGATGAAAGTGACAACTCGGTATCTTCTAATTACCAATTCTGCACAAGAATGGGTGAAGCTGACGATGATGATGTTCTTTCTTCAGATTCTTCAGATTTCATCAACCATGTGAAAGGTGAGCATGAACCTCTTTATCCTGGTTATGAGAATTACACTAAGATGAAAGCTTTGGTTAAGTTATTCAACTTGAAAGTGAAGCATGGTATGTCTGATTCATGTTTTGTTGATGTTCTATTATTGATTGGGTCTTTGCTACCAGAAGGCAACAATGTCCCTTCTTCTTTCAATGAAGTGAAGAAAACCTTATGTGCATTAGGAATGGGTTATGATAAGATACACGCATGCCCGAATAATTGTCTACTATATCGTGGGCCACAAGATGAAGATGAGACTACTTGTCGCATATGTAAGGCCTCTAGATGGAAACTGAATAAGAAAGGAGAAGAACAAGAAGGAGTCCCTGCTAAGGTCTTATGGTATTTCCCCTTGATACCAAGAATAAGAAATTTGTTCAATACACCAGCGATTGCGAAGGACATGACTTGGCATGAGACCGAACGACAACAAGATGGTAAAATGAGGCATCCAGCAGACTCGCAAACATGGAAGGATGTCGATCAAAAATGGCCTGATTTTGCATCGGAGAGTAGAAACCTCCGGTTAGCTTTATCCGCCGACGGTTTCAATCCTTTTCGTGGAAACCGTACTGATCACTCAAGTTGGCCAGTTTTGCTATCGGTTTACAACCTTCCACCTTGGCTCTGTATGAAAAGAAGGTACATTATGCTTTGCTTGTTAATATCAGGACCGACCGAGCCTGGAAATGATATAGATGTGTTCCTTCAACCACTTATTGAAGATCTGCAGGAGTTGTGGCGCGGGAAACAAGTGTACGACGCATATAGACAAGAGTCTTTCGTACTTAGGGGCATATTATTATGGACAATAAGTGACTATCCGGCCTTGGGGAACTTGTCGGGACATGTAGTTAAAGGATATAATGCTTGTACTGTTTGTGTTGATAAAACAGAGGCTACTAGGCTGGTTCACTATCGGAAGACGGTAGTTATGAGGCATAGGAGGTGGTTGCCTCGTCATCATCCGTATAGAAAGCAAAAGGCAGCTTTTGATAATAGCGTTGAGACAGGTGCTGGTCCTATTCCATTAACTGGTGAGCAGGTTTTTGAAAGAGTACAACATCTAAGGGACCATGTCTTTGGTAAGACACAACGCCAACATAAACGGAAGAAAGGTGATGCTAGACCAGTTTGGAAGAAGTTATCTATCTTCTTTCAACTTGAGTATTGGAAATTTTTGCCAGTTAGGCATGTTCTCGATGTGATGCACATCGAGAAAAATATATGTGAGGCTTTACTTGGAACTTTGCTAAATATTCCCGGAAAGACAAAAGATAGGGAGTCAGTCCGTCTCGATATGGCAGAAATGGGAATAAGAATGGAGCTAAGGCCAAAAACTCCCGGAAAGAAAGAGAAGGTACCTTTGGCTGCATGGAACTTATCAAATGCTGAAAAGAAGGTAGTTTGCTCATCATTTCTTCAAATGAAGTTACCGGATGGATTTTGTTCAAATATCAAGAATCTTGTAAATATGGAAAAACTTCGGCTTGTTGGAATGAAATCTCATGATTGCCACACAATATTGCATCATTTGCTTCCAATTGCGATTCGGTCGGTACTGCACAAAAAAGTCAGGTGCACAATAATAAGGTTTTGCCTTTTCTTCAAGGCAATTTGCAGCAAAGTCATCGATGTAGATAAATTGGAAAATATGCAATCTCAGTTGGTGGAAACATTATGCCAGCTGGAAAAACACTTTCCCCCTTCGTTCTTCGATGTCATGATCCATCTCTCAATTCATCTTGTGAGAGAGGTTAAGCTTTGCGGGCCAATCTTTCTACGTTGGATGTATCCTTTTGAGAGATATCTGAAGGCGTTTAAAGTATATGTTCGAAATGCTGCTCATCCCGAAGGTTGTATTGCCGAGGCATATGTTGCCGAAGAGGCCGTTGAACGTTTGGTCAATTTTGAAGAAGCTACCATAGGTTTGCCAAAAAATGATAGGCATGAGCAAAATGCAATAAGCAAACCTTTATCTGGTGCGACAATGATCAAGCCAAGCAAAGAGGAATTGCATCTAGCACACTTATGTGTTCTGCAAAATAGCAATCACATGAGGCAATATTTTGAGTAAGTTACTAACATGTGTGTGTGTGTGTGCATTTTGTTATTTTCTCATTATCTGCAATTCGGTAAATATATTGAAGCAATTGATTTTACTTGTAGTGAACATATGGCATCTTTAATGCTAAGATACCAGCAGCATGAAAATGACGAGGTGTGGCTAAAAACCAAGCAGAATGAACAATTCCCCGAATGGTTCAGGAAAAAGGTAAGTTTTATTTATGTGTTTATTGCCTTGTTACGTAGTCCTGATTAAAAACAATACAGACAAGTAATATAAGAAGTCGAAGACATCCAATAAAAAATAAAAACACAGACCTAAAAAAATTGTTTAATTTTTTTTTTATTGTACAGATTGAGACGGAATTGCTCCATGACCATAATAGCATAGGTGATGATATAAGGTGGATGGCAGAAGGGCCTAACAAGAATGTTCCTACGTTTAGTGGTTATAAAATCAGCGGGGTTATTTATAGCACCAAGGAGCGTGATAATAATAGACAAGTACAGTGTAGTGGTGTTTGTGTTGTTGCAGATACATTAATGCTTTCCGAAAAATTTAAATCTGTTGAACATACTTCACATACCTATTATGGAGTTATAACAAGTATATGGGAGCTAGACTATAATAATTTTAGAGTCCCTATATTTCGTTGCAATTGGGTAGATATGAACAAAGGGGTTAAGGTTGATGAGTTGGGATATACATTGGTTAATTTAAATAAATTAGGATTTTCAAATGATCCTTTTGTTCTAGGGAAACATGTTAAGCAAGTTTGCTACATTGATGATACTCTTGAAAAATTTTGGTCTGTGGTGTTGAAAGTCCCGGAAAAGAACTTTTATGACCACTGTGATGATGAAAATGAAGGCTCTGTAGAAATAGAACTTGAGAATGAGCTGCAGTTGCCCGTGTTCCCGAATGTTGATGAACTGGACGATGAAAATACTAGCTATATGCGAGAGGAAGAAGAATGGATTCAACTTCCATAGTGCATGGTAATATATATAATTATTTATAGATACTTGAGTCCATGTACCGCTCACTTTATTCTTTTTGTAGGTGAAGCTCCCATTATCCATGTGTACTGCTCGTGAACCCCTTGATGAGATTACTTTTGCCGTGATAAAATCATCATCTAGTTGACTGAGTTTTCAATTTGTGAATGCTGCTGGTTGATGCTCTTCTTATAATAGATGATGATTTTATCATAGCAAAAATAATCATTCGGCGGACATACAAGTATGGCTAGCTTCTACTGCAGAAACAGGGCTTGGAGATATGTTATCTACTGCAGAGGATAAATTATAAAATTTTCCACATCAAACTTGTGCAAATTAATGTTGATCACTTGTTTTTGTGTTTATGCAGAATTACCAGCATACGGCGGTTGTCAAGGCGTGCAAAATTATGGCTAAGCAGCATGCATGTTACCAAAGGCAGTAAACAAGGATTGTGTTTCCATTTTCATTGTAATATTCACTACTAAACAACTCTGTCTTGTATATATGGAACAATGTAATTTGAAATCTCTGTCTTGTTTAATTGAAAGTGTATGGTTTGCCAATTTTGAGGAATGGCTTACAATTTTGATTGAGGATCTCTAGTTTGTTGTTGGTTGGACCTTTGGCTGATTTATGGTATTATATCTGTTGGTTTGGGTTTATTCAGATTGGACATCTTATTGTTGGTTTGTGTACAGCAGGGTTGGGATATGTAATATGTGCAAGTCAATTTTTTTTTCCATCTTTGCTGTATAGACAACGGTTTCTTTTGCTAATCAGTAAACTGTTGTATGAACCTCTATTATCCCATAATGTTAATAACCATTGTCTATGAACTTTGCTTTCTACAATGGTATTTTAAATCCATTGTTTGATAGAGTCTAAGATATCAGTTTTAGTAAACCATTGTCTAAATTAGACAACGGACTTGTCAAAAACTGTTGTCTTAAGATGGAATGAATTTTTGTACATACAACATGCATGCAACATTATGTAAAAGGGTTACAAACAACAGCTCGTAAAATAACAGTTGTCTTAAGATAGAATGAGTTTTTGGACATACAACATTGGTTCACGCTTGTTTAAAATAGTCATAAACAACAGTCCATGAAATCACAGTTGTCTAAATAAGTCAAATCGAAAAGCTTAGACAATAGTGTGCAAAAACCTCTATAAACGTTGTTGGATGGAAAGCAAGACAACTGTTTTTTCATAGCGAAGAAAACCCCGTGGTTTGATTTTTTGGGACAACGGGTATATTTTGAACCGTTGTCTCATGACAGTTGTGTGAATGAGATTTTGGTGTAGTGTAATAGTGTACTTTATTGCAAACAGGTGAAGCTAAAGGAACTCTCAATAATAACAGAAAAGTTCAGACTGCAGCGATGAGTGCACAGAGGAGAGTTAACTCCCTAGACACACATGCTGAAGGAATGCCAATAACTAGATTATTTCCTGATGACACTGAACAAACTGATGAAATGGTTGAGGACATGGAGATATCCCCAGTTGATAGTGATGCTGAGATGGAGGATGATGACATTGTTTATGATGGTGATTATTTAACATAAACTAATATATTATTTACATAAGCTGTCGTTTTAGTATTGTAAGCTTCATTTAGAACTTTTTTTTTACTTATGCAGGATATTTATATGGAAGTGATAGTGACGTTGATGATGTAACATGTGATGATTTCAGTGTTGGTCCTTTTGAAGGTATGTTGCATCATTCATAATTTATTTGACACTGTTCAACATGAACTCCATTATTATGCTTTTTATTACTGACATTAAACATATGTTCTTCAGGATACTGTAGCCTTGGACCTCCAACTGAAAAATGTATACATTGTAGTGCTGTTTTGTGGAAGGAAGAGCGCGTCAATAAGAATGTGAAGAAGGGAACCCCTGAATTTTCAATATGTTGCTGCAGGGGCCAGATAAAGTTGCCTAAAGTTCCACCTACCCCATCTTACCTGATGCAGCTGTATAATGATCCAGAAAAGGGAAACAATTTTAAGAGGAATATACGATTATACAACACGATGTTTGCTTTTACCTCTATGGGTGGGAGAGTTGACAATTCAATCAATTGTGGTAGAGCCCCCTATATTTATAGACTTAATGGGCAAAATCATCATGTTTTTGGGACCCTCATACCTAATGAAGGAAAGGATCCCAAATTTTGTCAATTATATATTTATGACACTGAAAATGAGGTTGAAAATAGGATGAAATGGGTAAAGGTAAATAATGGGGAACCTGTGGAGGCTGCTGTTGTTCGTGGTTTGTTAGATATGTTGGATTCGACAAATGAGTTAGTTCCTTTTTTTCGTATGGCACGTGATAGGTTCAAAGAAGATGCTGTGCAGGATCTGAAAATTGTCATGAAAATATCACGTGCTGATAGCGGCCGTGAGAATTTTATTGGTCCTTCCAATGAGGTTGGTGCTATCATGGTAGGTGATCTGGAAGATACCTGTGGTGAGAGGGATATTATCATTCACAGTATTAAGCATGGACTTCAACGTATAAGTGATATACATCCTAAATTAATGGCTTTACAATACCCATTGCTTTTTCCAAGAGGTGAGGATGGATACTCAGATGATATTCCTTATGAGAAGACCAAGAACAACGCAGGAAAGAAACGTACGAGGGTCACCATGAAGGAGTATTACTCTTATCGATTACAAGTCCGGTATAATGAAGGTGCATTACTTATTTGTTTAATTCATATAAATGATATTTTAATCTACTCACATCAAAACCATTATTGTGCTATACTGTTTGTTATAATAAAAATATAGTTATATTAATGTTGTCTTCTCATTTTTGAACAAATAGGGAATACTCCAAGGCTTGGTGGCAGACTATTTCAACAATATATTGTTGATTCTTTTTCGGCTATTGAACAAGCCCGTTTGTGGTGGTATCGAACTCATCAAACCACTCTTCGCAATGACCTCTACACAAATATCAAAAAAAGTCTTAGCATGGGTGAAGGTAGCACAACTAATGTCGGTAAAGGTTTTATACTGCCTGCCAGCTTTCTTGGTTCTCGAAGATATATGCAACAGTGCTTTCAAGATGCGCTTGCAGTCTGTAGGCATATTGGACACCCGGACATTTTCTTGACCATGACTACTAATCCTTTGTGGGATGAAATTATTCACATGATGAAAAACATGCCAGGCTGCTTACCTGTCGACTCTCCTGATGTTACTGCGCGTGTTTTCAAGCTTAAACTTGATCAGATTGTTGACGATATAAAGGACAAGGGCTATTTTGGAAAATGTGCTGCAAGTGAGTGATAATTTTTTCCCTGAAAATATAATTATATTATTATTATTGTCCAAAAATCTGAGCAGCTCTTATCTGCTGATAATTTCTTTATTTGTCAAATTTTGATGATTTTCATTTGTAATGAAACAGTCATGTATGTTGTTGAGTTTCAAAAGCGTGGTTTGCCTCATGTCCACATGCTCATTTGGTTGGATACAAATTCAAAGAAAAAACTCAATGCAAATGTGGACAGCTTTGTATCGGCTGAAATTCCCGATCCAGATAAAGACCCTATTGGTTATAAAGCTGTAGCCAGACACATGATGCACGGTCCCTGTGGTTTGCTCAATACCAAGTCTCCTTGCATGAAGGACATGAAGTGTAGTAAACACTTCCCTAAAAAGTATGTTTAATTCAATGTTTTTTTTTCTGATGACACTTATATTTCAACTTGCAAATTTCAGACTTGCAAAGGCATCCATTCAAAAAGACAGAACTTACTAACTGGATCATTAACATGTTGTAGGTACCAGTCTCAAACTATGTTTGATCAATCAGGGTTTCCTGTTTACAAGCGCCGTAATACAGGGATCACAGTGAAGAAAGGAAATCATGAGCTTGACAATCAATATGTAGTTCCATACAACCGCGATCTACTGGTGAAATACCAATGTCACATGAACGTGGAGATTTGCTGTCATGCACGTAGTCTTAAATACCTGTTTAAATACTGCCTCAAAGGTCATGACCGTGCTACAGTTGAGATTTCGAACAAAACAAATGAGGCTCAGTCTACTTCTGCAGATGTTCCCAGAGATGAGATCCAGGCCTATTTTGATGGACGTTACATATGCGGTGCTGAGGCAGCCTACAGGATATTTGGATTTGACATCCATTATCGATCTATCTCTGTTCTTCGACTATCCTTTCACTTACCTGGCAAACGTAATTGTACATTTAGAGAAGGCGAGGAACTTCACAAGGTTGTGCAAAGGGAGAAATTTAAACAAAGTCAACTGGAGGCTTTCTTCCAACTGAACCAGAAGGACATCAATGCAAGGAAATTCACTTATGATGAAATTCCAAGGTACTATGTTTGGAATGAATCTGACTCAATTTGGACGATACGTAAGAAAGGCACCCAATTAGGCAGGCTGCTATTTACTCACCATACTTCTGGGGAAATTTGGTACTTGCGCTTATTGCTCACAAAGGTCAGGGGACCAACATCATTCAACCATCTCAAAACTGTTGATGGTGTTTGTTGCAATACATTTAAAGAAGCGTGTCATAAATATGGTTTCCTGGAAGATGATAATGAATGGAACGAGCTCCTTCAGGAATGTTCAAATTGTGGGTTTCCAGGACAAATTCGTGAGCTTTTTGTCCATATAATGGTCAATTGCCAGGTAACTGACTTATCTGCTCTTTGGAAAAAGTACTGGAAGAGCATGAGTGATGACATTGTCATGCGTCATCGGAAGGAAGATGTCAATAATCATGTGTCTATAAGCGACAAACAACTTCAATTTTATGTCCTAGCAGGTCCACAAGATTTCCTCTTTCTTTTTTCTAATTACAGTCACATGATTATATTAGTGCAACACACACATTTCTAATATATCATATTATAGTTGCCGTCTACCTGATAAGCTATAACTTTTTGGACCAGACCTTTCAATCTTTGCACTGACATACCTGATAACCCACATTTCACAGCATTTCACACTACTGTTATGTTGCTGTGTATTCCATTTTTTTTGGTCACTCCTAGACATTCTTCGTCTAGGAAACCAGTTAAAAATAATGAGGGATGTAATGTTGCATTTTGTCACTTTAATTATTTATATGATAATTATATTCATGAATTTAGTACCCAATGTTCACATGTTATTTTTAGATTTCATTTTTATAGGTGCTATTATATTTCTGGAATGTTCTATGAGCAATAAATTTATATTCAATAGTCATTAACTTAGAAAATGAATTTAACAGTTTTGATGCTCGCTGAAATTAGCTAATTACTGTAAATATCTAAACCTCCAATCACAAATTAACTTTGAAGTTGATATGATCCATCAAATGAGCATATTGGTGCACCAAAAACATTACTAATAGGTCATATTATGTTATATGTCCATCTCATAAGCTATAAAAGGGAACATATCATCATTTAACACTATTGTCATTTGTTGTGTATTCCAGAAATTGATAAATTACTCAGATCTATTGGGAAGTCACTACAACAGTTTGCTCAGCTGCCGCAGCCTCCATCTTCATTTCTTCACAGAGGAGCTGATAACTTGATAAAGGATGAGACAAGCTATGATGTTCAAGAAATGGAAGAAGAGTTCAACAAGTTTTTCCCTAACTTGAATACAGAGCAGCTTGAGGTGTACAACGCTGTATACAATTCTGTTCAAAACGGCGAAGGTCGTTTGTTCTTTGTTTATGGAAGTGGTGGCTGTGGAAAGACCTACGTGTGGAAAACTCTAATATACAAACTCAGATCAATGGGGAAGATTGTCTTTCCAGTTGCATCTTCTGGGATCGCTGCTACTTTAATGCCCGGTGGGAGGACTGCCCATTCTAGATTCAAGATTCCTATTGTCCTGGATGAAGATTCATGTTGCTCAATATCTCACAATTCGGATATTGCAGAGCTTATAAAAAATACCAGCCTTATCATATGGGACGAGGCTCCCATGCAGCACCGGTATGCTTTCGAATGCCTTGACAGATCACTTAGAGATATCATGAAATCAGTTAGTCCTGAAAGAGGTGAGATGCTTTTTGGAGGCATAACAGTGTTGTTAGGTGGAGACTTTAGGCAAATACTTCCCGTAATCAACCTTGCTTCTAGGGGTGAAATCGTATCTGCGTGTATCACACGATCTCGATTATGGTCTGCTGCAACAATTCACATACTCAAGCAGAACATGCGTCTAAATGTACCGGATACTGAAGCTGATAGAGAAAGTTTAAGGATTTTTGCTGATTGGGTCCTTAAGATTGGTGATGGTAAGATTAAACCCCCAATGGATAGTTCGAAGATTTTTCATGAAGATGATATTGAAATTCCCACCGAATTCTGTGACACGGAGGTTGCAAACAGCGTTGAAAATATGATAAAATGGACTTTTCCTGATTTCCCAATTCATTTTAAGAGTCCTTCTTATCTTAGTGAGCGAGCAATTTTGACTCCAACAAACCAAACTGTAGGCCACCTGAACTCTGTAATTGTTGGTACTATTCCAGGTGACACAAAATCCTACTACAGTGTGGATAAAGCAGAAGATTTTGGAGGGACTGCTTCAGATTTGAATTTTGCGTTTCCACCAGAGTATTTGAATTCTTATAATATCCCAGGGCTTCCACCACATCAAATGGATTTGAAGGTTGGTGTCGCTGTGATGCTTATGCGAAATTTAAACCAAACTCTTGGACTTTGCAATGGAACAAGGATGATGGTCACCAAATGTTTGAAACATTGTGTTGAGTGCGAAGTAATCTGTGGTGCATTCGTTGGGAGTAGACACTTTATTCCGAGAATGGAGCTTTATCCAACTGAGACAAAACTCCCTTTTAAGCTTATAAGGAAACAGATGCCTTTGCAAATCTGCTACTCAATGACTATTAACAAATCTCAAGGCCAATCTCTTGAAAGAGTTGGTTTATTTCTGCCAAAGCCAGCATTCACACATGGTCAAATATATGTAGCCGTTAGTAGGGTGACATCTCCATCTGGTCTTAGACTTTTCATCGATGCAAACACAGGTGCACCGACTAATATAACCCAGAATATAGTGTACAAGGAAGTTTTTTACAACCTGCCCAAAGTCTAAGCTTTGATACAACTTTTTTTGAGCTATCTGGTGATTTGAAGAGGTTTCAGGAATTGAGTAGATGCTCCTATCATAAACAGTATTCTGAATACAACCTTACCAATGTGTTACATCTTTTTTTTGTGTACTCTTGAGTAAAGGATTATGGATCTTTTTTGGTAACAACATATTTGGTGCTATCATGTTTGAAAATAGGAATGGATGTCACTATTTTTGTTTCGTTTTTATCTGTTTTGCTGCCTAAAACCCTGATGCATGAATTTCTTACCTTACCTAATTGAACACAGAATCTCCACTAAAAGTTATCAATAACACTGTCTACAATAGGATCAAACCATGCATTACAAAAAACAAACATGAACAGAAATCGAAATATAGAATCTTGCAAATTGAAAACCCACTTTTACAGAGCATCCAATTAGATATAACTTATATTAAATCGTAAACATAAAAACTAATATAATGAGTTCTAAAAGAAAATTAAACATGATTCTTTAGCACTCTCAAACTGAATTGGTCAGGGGATTGTTTTGGACACTCAAAAACAAGTTTATCTCCAACATCAAGATGCAGACAATCACGCATAATCTGCCATCCATCTACAATCGTAGAACAGTAGTGATTGTCACGCTTGCGAATATCAAGTAGCCAACAACCTTCTCCACAGTAAACATTGATTGTTTGGATATTGTCCCACATGTTACACAGCTTTCTATACTCATTTGAAATTTCCTACAAAACAAAAAAATTATTTCAAAAAAATTATATATTCATTAAAATATCAAAATGCAGATCAGATTTTACTCACAACAATGAAACAATCGGCTGACATGTGTTTGTCTTCCACAATAATTTCAAAAAAACTAACATTTCCACAAGGTTGGGAATTATCCCCTGTCAAGCATAATAACAAAAGATCATCGTAAAAAGCAGTCTGCAAAAATCCAATGTTGTCAAAATTAGATGCGAAAAGAAAAAAAAATTCATGCACATTTACCAACTGATAGGGGTGTTCCAGGGAAGATAATCTCATAAAGATCTTCATCGAAAGCAGATACTTGGATTTGTGATTTCCCATCAAATGCAAACAACAACATATGGACTGAATCCCTTATAAGAGGTCCTGCTATATCAAACATAGATACCAGTCCCCTCAATTTTTGCGAGTCATGACAAAAAGCTCCCTTCATTTTCATCCCATTACTGAACAGATATGTTATACGTTCGGGGATAAACCGTCCGCAACGATCCAAGAATGCTAACGGAGGATTCTATAAAATACTTATCAAAGCATCAGTTGGTACATCTCCCATTACATCTATAAATATATAAAGGTTACTAAAGTTACTAAATTTAAATAATACAACTTAAATTACTTACAACTTCATCAGGAACACTTCCTCTCTTCTGAATTAAGCACATAAACCTCCAACCTCCGTTCCCAATAGTCACTACAACAAGTTATAAATTTAAACATCAAGAACGAAGTCATCATACTGTGCCTTTTTTTTTCATGCTATTAAACTAAACTACTCACCTAATTGTGGAATGCATTCTTTGAATGGGTCAATTATATAAGGATAATTAACTTCTGAGCAGTTGCTACCTATTACATAAACATTGATGTAATAACGCCCAAAGTACTGAAACAATAACCATTCATCCCCTTTCAGTTCTAAGTACTTGAAAAAACATAGTACACCGTTCAATATTCCTTTGCTCATATCAAATTCAACTGGTACCACATAACCATTTCTCACTTTCAGATCCACTGTGCTTTGGAGTAGATGACCATATTTAGCACAGAATTCACGAGGAAGACTCTGTAACATGACAACAGCTAATTAACTGAATGGCTTTTAAAATATACATATGTCAACATATAGTTTCACATTAAGATAATTGGGATTTTTACCAGTACATTGGATGTCGTGTCTGTTTGATTCAATCTTTTACAAAACTTCTTTGCCACAAGACCTGATGATTCCATTCCTGCAACAGTTTCAAATTGAAGTCAAAGTTTTCAGATTAGTAGAAAAAACAAAAAAGCGAAAGAAGTTTATGCATTACAGAGCTACCTTCAGCATACGCCTGCACACAGAGAAGTGAAAGTATATGATATGGCGATATTAAAAACACTTCACAGTTGCTTAAAGTAGAGTAAGACTTTAATTTTTTGTCTTCATTATCTGTTTATAACAAACTGCTAAACGCCTGTTACTTGCAGACTTTATTTTGAAATATAGAGCAAGATTAACATTGTAACCTTATTTATTAGGTTGAATGAGACTGCTCAACCATAGTAGGTATCTCAAATAAAAGGAAAAAAACATTTTTATTCTTATTCGTATTAAATTTTGTGTTCTTAAAAAATTGTAATTTTTATTTATCTCATCATCACTATGGAAACAAAAAAACAGTTAAGACAAGTTTTTTAGTTTGACATCGGAAAGCTTTTCTTATTTTCTGTTATTATTTGGAAGCTTTTTGGATTGGTCGATATAATTAGAAATCTTTATTTGGAAGCTTTTCTGTTATTATTTGAAAGTTTTGGAACATCTTTTCGATAGGTCGATATTTAATGAAGCATGCTTAAAACAAGTTCAGTATTGCCTCTCCGGTTTAAGTTTTGGAAATGTGACTATATATTTAAGACTATTGTTATTTTGATACATTATAATTCTGGATCATTCATTATATTCCTTATCAGTTAGTGTCGTCATGTTTTGCGATTCTTAAACCCCTTATCCATTCTTTATATACAAATCCGGAAATTTTATTTTCCTATTTAGACAAAGCTTTTTTGGACATGTCGATAAAACATATTTCATGCTTAATACAAGTTTTTTATAGGCATTTGTTTTATTAATTTTGCTTTGTCTCCAGTTTCATATTTCAAAATGTTGATATAAATACATATATGACACGTTATATTGATATGTTACAATTATGGGACATTCTTTATGTTCCTTACAAGTAATTGTCGTGTTCTCCTCCGGTTTTATGTTGTTTTTTTAAAACATATACAGTTACAAAGTTTTGATTTTGCTATTATGTTTGGAAGCTTTTGTGGACAAGTTGATATTTAGGTTAAGACAAGTTTTTTATATTAAATTATTGTATTGTTTTTAAAATTATCGACCTATCTATTTATAAGAAGACCCAATGATCCCAATCCTGCAACAGTATCATATTTGAAAATGTGAATTTAAAAAATTTATATTACTTAGATTGATATGTTACAATTATGGGACATTTTTTATCTTTCTTATAAGTTATTGTCGTGTTCTCTTCCGCTTTTATGTTGTTTTCTTAAAAATATACAGCTATAAACATTTGATCTTACAATTATTTTTGGAATCTTTTGTGGAAATGTCACTATATATTTAAGACTTTTGATACATTATAATTCTGGGTCATTCTTTAAGTTATTGTACTGTTTCCACAAATATCTTCGATTAGATTTTTCAAAATGTTAAAAGATATTTACCGATACTGTTATATTGATGAATTAAAGTTGTGGGAGGTTCCAATTCTCATAGTTGTGCTCTGTATCATTTGTATGTCTATTTGTAACATATAAAGATCCAAATAGTTTCTTCTACCTATTATTTCTGTTGTACTGAATTCAAAATCACGACTCCTATTATACTGATAATTTACATTTGTTAAACATTCTTTATCTTTCTTATTAATTACTGTTGGGTTCATTTGGAGTATTATGTCCAAAGTATAAGATATATAGCTCCAAAAAATTTATTTTACCGTTGGGTTCTTCCTATTATATCTTTTTTGAACAGGTCTATAGTTTCTGAGGCATGATTAAAAAATCTTAATATTTATTTTCAAATTTGACCAATACAAAATTCAGTGAGCTACGTTTTATATTAAATTTTCCTCATTTTTTAAATAAAGATTAGTTTAGTTGTTGTATATATTACGTTGAATACCACTTAGATGTGAAATGGTTTAGTGTTTTGGCGGTTTATTATTTCATTCAACTTTTATGTTTTTGTCTGTATTTGTTTTCCCGCTCTCTTGAGCCAGATACCTATCGAATATTCCAACATGTAATAAAAAATTGGATAACACCAACATTGGATTCTCTCTGAACAGTTTCAACCACACATTTATGTTGACCAGGAACTTTTTTTTGGGGACTTCCCGTCTGTATATAATTCAATTCATGCTCTGGATCTGAGACCAACACATAGCAATTTATACAAGTACAAGTAAGTAGTTCTCTCACCCAACTTCTTACAACCGAATTAAATACATACTTAACTACTCGCTACTGACTTTGACAGGATGCAAGAGGTATCAATCTTCAACAAATATGATAAGGTGCAGCAGCTTCATAGCGAAAGAACTGAATGGACCTTGCGTGTTCGAGCTCAAGCTGTCTGGAAAGGGATAAATAGACAAACCCAAGAATTTCGAGGTTTAAATGTGATTTTCATCGATGATTCGGTACCACCTCTGATACTTATTTCACTCTTAAATGTTCTTGGTCTGTGCTCTGTAATTCATTTATAAATATGTTTTTTTGGCTTAGAACTGGAGGATTCATGCTTTTGTCAGTGCAAAGATTAGTGTCTTCTTTGATGATATCCTTAAAGAAGGGGTCATCTACACACTGTCAAATTTTCATGTTAGAGACTACGGGACTGAGGAAAAAAAAAGGGCAGTTAGATTTGGAAAGCACATTTACTTTGCAAATCACACACAGTTGGTTCCAGAAGTTGATAACATCACCAACATAGCTCCTTATGCTTTTGATCTATTTCTAATTGCTGATGCAAGGACTATGCTTTATGATCCTCGCTTCTTGATTGGTAAAGTAACAAAAAATTGCTTAAATCATTATGGAAATAATGTTTATGATATAGATCTCAGTCCATTTAATTAAATAATCCTTACTTAGATACTGTTGGTAAACTGGAAGACAAAAATATCGAAACTGTTCACTCCAAAGAGGATGAGAAGAAAGTTCATATCCGCTTTAGGATTTCAGATGGGAGGTGATAATCTCCTAAAATTTGGATCTCTCAGTCAAATCTAATACTAAATTAGTATGTGCTTAAAAATATTTAGACTAAATGTTTTCTATTATTGAATCAGGTCATCTATCAATGTTACCTTTTTCGGTGATTTGGCTGTTCAATTTGAGAAATCTGTGAAAGAAATCAAAGATGCTGACATTGCAGTAATAATATCAAGTGCCAAGGTTAACGAACACGAAGGTATCCTCGGTTTACTTAATCTCATCTGTGAAGAACACCTTAACAAGTATGTTAGTTTTCTTAATAATGTTCTTTGAACGATTCTCACGATTCAAATTCAGGAACTATATGCCTCAACAACTATCCGGCTACTAGGTTCTACCTTAATGCAAAACATCATAGTGTCACAAAACTGTTTAAAAGGTATTTAGAAGTGAGAATATTGTGACTCCATTAGATAAGAAAGTGTTCTGATTTCTTTTTATGTTCCATTGAATGCATATGTTGCTCAGAATGTCTGATCCTGCATACTGTGTGAATACTGATGAACCTTTGCTGGACCATACCCCTCCACTGATTTCAGTTGAAGATATAAAAAAATTAACCAAGGATTTTATTGAGGTATACTTTTGAATTATGTGTTTAAATACTTCATTTATAGCCCTTTTAGTGCCAATATTTTGTAGATTATTGACATTAAAGCTTTGGTACTTTGAATTGTAATGCAGAAAAAAGTAAGGTGCCAGATTACTGTTAAGAAGGTTGATGAGAAGAGTAATTGGTATGACAATGTTTGTAGTACATGTGGAGTTGAGGTAACAACCGTTGATGGACGATATCGATGTGTCCTCTGTTCTAGGAATGTCCCATTTCCGGACAAAAGGTTATATTGATTAAAAAATGTTTCCTTCTGTGAATAAATAGATTTGTGAATAATAAACATCATCTTTTATTTGCTTTACTAATTCTTTTGTAAACTGTTTTTTAACTTAATATTGCATAGTCAATTTCCAACTTTTTCAGGTTCCGGATTGCTACACTTTGCAATGATACTACTGGGCTCATTGCCATAGTCTTTCCTGATGATGAAATCCAACGAATCATAGGAAAGAATGCCTTCGAATTAGAAGATGAAGTAAGTCTGTATATGCTTATGTTGCCCATGTAGAAAAAACTGTGTCTTATTTAAATTTTTAAATTTGAATTCTGATAAATTGGATGATTCATTGATCAGGTTGGAGATGAGAAAAAATTCCCTACTTTGCTGAAGAATTTCGAAAAAAAAGATTACGTCATTACATTAACTATAAGTGAGAGGAATGTTAACAAAATCAGCAACATATACACAGCTACCGACATTTCTGATCCTATTGAAGTGTTAGGAAACCACAGCCCCACTAATGAAGCACTGGTGACCCCGGCCAAGGATCCAGTGGTTAATCCTGCAAAGGCACCAATCGTTCAGAACTGTGACAACATTACTGCATCTGTTAAGATAATTGCAATATTTTGTCTTACTAAATACATTCTGCATGGTATATTCCAGTTACAAACTAATTGTGGCTACAAATTTTTTAAAAATACTTCAGGAAATTCCATGCAGCCTGTCTACTAAAAGTAGCCCGCCTACAGCTACCTCAACAAACAAACAAAGGAGGAACGACAAGAAAAATGATGTTCAGTATGAATTGGAAGATGATGTCCCTATTGGAAAATTCAAAATTCAGAAAACAGATAAGGTGATAATCGAATACTGCAATATTGTGGTTCTTGCTTTTGCGGATAATTCATATTTTTTGTTAATAAAATTCCTCACACTTAGGTCTGATGGTCGTGCCTCTTCTGAATGGTGGAACCTTGAAACCTGATTTTCTTTTGGTAGTTTGGAGGACTATGCCTGGAGACTTTCTTTTGCTGTTGCTTGCTTTTATTAGTTTTTGGTTTAATGAATGCTGTCTGGAAAACATTTGGCATCTACATTTAACTATGGTTGTAATGATACCACCTATTTTGATGCAACTCTGGAACAAACCTTATTGGTGTAGATGGTATCTACATTTGTGTATTAAATGATACTCCTTTTGGTTGCCTCATTTTATGTAAGCCTGAAATGTAATACTGTTGTCACAGTACTATTGCTACTTGATTTTAAATCCAGCTGCATTTGGAAGAAGTCATTACAGAGCATTATTTTTTTTGATATTTGATTATATCTGTCATGAATATTTTTTTTATTCTTTAGTCTATTTGCATCTCCAATTCCAGCCTCTATATATATACATCTTAATACATGACAAGCATCCATCACTTAGTCTATACTCATACGAAACAATGGCAACTCGAAAGTATGATAGTTTTAGTGGTCTAAACACTACCAATTCCGATTCGATAGTTACAACCCGAGTTCTTAACCTGTGGAGAGGTTATCGAAAAACTGGAGAGCCTTTCAAAGGTTTCAACCTTCTGCTGCTTGATCACAAAGTAAGTAGAATAGAATCTACATTTTCTTAAACTTATTCTCATCAACTTTCTGCATTGTCTAATTTATATATACAAATTAATTTAGCGAGCCAGGATCCATGCTTGGGTGCCATACACCTTGGCCGACGAGTTTGAGCCCCTTATTCAAGTTGGAAATCTATATCTGCTGAAAAATTTCACTGTTAAAATTTACACTAATGAAGATAAGTTCAGGTGTCTTCGTTCGAATTATCAGATTGTCTTTAACGAGGAAACTGAATTGAATCCTCTTGAAGAGAATGTGGTTAAAGTCGAAAATTGTTGCTTTGATTTCTATGAGATAGCCGAGCTTGAAACTCTGTCCAAGCAGAACACATACTTAACTGGTACAGAAAAACTAAATCTTTCAACACTCTCTTCTGAAACTAATTTCTTTTCGAATATTCATATCTCATACAAGTTTTTTAAATATTGTGTAGATGTTGTTGGAATCTTGGAGGACCATGACCCTATTCGCAAAATACAAAATCGAAACGGTGTCATACAATCACAGATTATTTTCGAACTAAGTGATGGAAGGTAATTTAAAGAAATATCATTATATATTCATAAACTGATTTCCAAAGATAAACACATAATGATTTTCTTTTTGCGCTGCATATCTACCACTTGAAGAGCAAGTATTAGGGTTACTTTCTGGGATGACTTTGCAAGGTACTTCTCTGAAAGTATCAAAGAAGCTACAGAGTTTCCTATTATTCTGATTATTGGTTGTGCCAGGGTGACCACATGGTCAGGTATGTCTCCCAGCATTAGATCTCATATTAAAGAATTTTTGACATATATTAAAACATGTGTTGGTCATGTTGTGTACTAGAGCAAGTGATTTTGACACATGTGGGTGCTACAAATTTCTACATCAACTGTAATCACCGAAGTGTCAATGAACTGAGGAAACTGTAAGTGTTTTAATCAACTTGCCTTCACTACTATCTTAGTTAATGCATGCGAAGAGATAAACCATATGCTTTACTTGCAACAAATCTAAACACTCTTCCTGTTACAGCTTAGCAGAGAAGAAGATATCAACAAAGAATGTTTCAACTGAAAACAGAGGAATGATGAGGTTTTATAAATGTGAAAACATACCCAAGCTAGGTGTTCATCATGCCGAGGTAAAAGTAAATTTTCATAATATGACAAATATTTTTAAACAGCAAAAATCTCATCTATAAATTTTAACAAGTTACACTTCCATGAATACAGAGGCAAATCTTTTGTCAAGTGAAACTTACAAATTTCCAGCAAGTCAAGACATGGTTCCAACCAACATGCACATCCTGCTATGCAAAAACTGTGAAAATAGAGAACCAGGACACGTGCACAGGATGCCAAAGGATTGTTCCCTATGTTGATAACATGTAAGAACACATAAATCTCTAGCCCTAATGTCCAAATATATTTATATATTTAATAAAGCTGAGACTAAAAATTAATTCAGGTTTGAGTTGTATGCAATTGCTTCTGATGAAACCGGATCCATCCTCATTATACTGGAAGAGCGAGAAGTGAAGAAATTGTTGGGTAAAACAGTCTATGAGATTACTGCTGAGGTGATAGTTGCAGAATTATATTTTCATTCTTTATAACTTAATCGAAGCGATGATTAATGTTTGTAAATATTAGGTAAACAATGATGAGAATTTTCCAACTATCCTAAACAATCTCATTGGAAAGGACTACACTCTGAAGCTGAAAGTCCAGATGGACAACATCATCAAGAAATCCGAATTCTATTTAGTTACTGACATAATGGAAGGATTTCTTATGGAACCCTATCAGCAACAACAGACTACCATCCCCCATCCGATTGAAAGCCTTGAAGCACAGGCAAGCAGTTCTAAACTATTATACCAGTTTATGAATGAAATCTAATTTGGTTATTCAATACTTATATTTTCTACTGCTTTTTCTAATATTGCAGCCATCATCATCCACCTGCACCAACGGCACTGCATCAACTGTCAACCTCACTTGCTAAAGTCCACGACGGGGAATTGTTCTTAATTCCTGGGAACTTATTATTATAAGTTATTTTATTTTCTGCTATGTTTTCAATCAAATCTCACAATTTACTGTGAGATAGTACTTTACTAAGTAATGTGTGCTATTAGTTTAAGTAATGTGTGCTATTAGTAATCTCTAAAACTGATGGTATGACTAAGTTGATTTTCTATTAGTTTAGTATAATTTTCTGCAATGCAGTTGTTGCCTATATATGTTGTTTTGGTCATATTCAGTTCTTCAATACAGATTCTCAAATCAATGAACATAGATTAGCTAATTGATTGGAAATTCAAATCAATGAACATATTGATATGTTCAGATAAAAAATCAACTCTACTCTATTAATATGTAAGCTGTCTTTATCAATTAGACTTAAACTTTTGCTGTGCTGTGTAGTTGGAAAAAATTAATTAAGATTTTCTAACTTCCCCTGTAGTATCTTATTATGCATACCCTGAATAATATAATAAGCTTCAATCTATCTAAAGAGTAGAATAAAAAACAAAGCAAGCTCAATGTACTCAACATGTTAATTCAACAATCAAAAAAATCCAGAAGAATAATGAGTATAAATCTAAAGGTGAAAACAACAAACCAAAATCAGTAGAAGATTAGAAATTAAAGACAAAGATTTCATCCACCTTAGAACCGGTCTCATACCAAAAAAGCAAAAGGAAGACATGAACAAGAACTATTCAATGATGATATTAATCAACAAACCAAAATACCTTAGATCCAGATTAAAGATAAGAATCAATACACTAACACAAATCTCCAAACAGCAGTAGACTAAAGATCCATGCAATATCTTAATAATCAATAAAAATAACTAACTCCTTAAATAATCTTTAAAATGACTTAATCAGATTTTTCTCACTCAAAGATGCAGAGCAACGACTACTTTAATTTTGGAGTACTTTATCACTTCCATCCATCCATTGCCAATTCT
Organism: Daucus carota subsp. sativus; assembly: GCF_001625215.2. Taxonomy (NCBI): domain Eukaryota; kingdom Viridiplantae; phylum Streptophyta; class Magnoliopsida; order Apiales; family Apiaceae; genus Daucus; species Daucus carota. The sequence continues at coordinate 16,704,413 of NC_030388.2, read as the reverse complement.
TTAAATATCAAAGCTTCCGAATGTCACCTGTTAAAAACAAATATATAATATGAAACTAAATATGCATAAGACAAGTGTTGCATAACAAAAAATACAATGGAAACCGAATAATACCTAACAACAAATTATGCACTGTCATTCCTCATGACTTGAACACCAAAGTGTGTACGAAAGTTATCTGCACCCTCCAAGACAACAACATCGCCCAGCCGGAGGCCCAAATCATCCCTAAATTGGATCCAACCATCGTGGATGGTTGTGCGTCGAGATGTGCCACCCCGGGACCTCACCTGCAATCTCCACGCTTTATCCCCTGAAAAGATATTAATGTAATCTTTTTTCTTCCAATAAGCAGTCACATTGTAGTGCTCAGTAGATATATCCTAGATGAACAAAAAAAAATCAGGTTAAATCACCAAAAATCAGCAAATCAGAACAATAAAAAGTTTAAAATACTAATTAGCAATTTCCTATCTTACCACCCCATGTATATATCTATACAAGTGATGAGCCTGGATTGTTATCTCAATACGGAAACGCACAACTGGGTTATGTGAGTTTAGACCTTCACAACAAAGTAAACAATAAATTCAATTACTTCAGATTTGGAAAAACAAAATGAAAATGAAATTAAAATCTAAAAATTATATACCAGCTGACACTGGTGTGCCGGGAAACAAGTGCTCGACAAAATGGTCATCAAAAACTGAAACCGTTGTGATGCCTGACTCCTCATAGTTGAATAGAAGTAAGTTAAAGCCTCTAAAATTTTCCAGCCCCACTATTGAGCAGAACTTGCTAAGCCCATGAAATTTTTTGGTTTGATGATGGTAACCACCCTCAACCCTTTTCCCATTACTAAAAAAAAAGTTCTGATAGGCCATCAACATGGGAAATTTTCTCCTAAAAGACCTAGGAGGCTCCTGCAAAGTTAATTAAATCACATGCAGCTTTCTAAAGAATTACAGATTATTTTAATTAAGGGGTTATAGGTGCTTACAAATTCATCAAACAACGGTTCTTCATCCTTAACAAAGTTCACAAACTTCAAACCCTCTTTTTTAACATTGACTAGCAGAAACAGAATTAAATCAATAAGTCATACAGTTCCAACAGAAAAATTAAAAAATCAAATGCTGTTACAGTTAAGAGGTGAACAAGTACCATCTCGAGGACGGGTTTGCTGTAAGTGGTGAGCCACCTGTGGGTACTCAATCTCCGAAAAGTCAGTCCCAATCACATAAACATTGAAGTGAACTTTCCCATCAAACTCGAATACAAGCATTTGCCCTGGTTCAAACTCGAAATCCTCATACAAAGTTGAGAGTCCAGATATAACTCCCTCCTCTTTGTGGAACACAACTGGAATTTCATAGCCATTCCGAAATTTCAACAGGAAACAATCTTGAATTCGGCTACCATATTTGCTTAGAATTTTTGAAGGCAAATACTGGAAAAAAAATTACAGAAATGGTTAGAGGACCGCCTGGAACTACTTAATAAAAATATGGTGAACTAACCATTTCATCTGATAAACAATCTGCGTTGGTTATGAATCTGATGAATTTCTCAAGAATAATACCGGATTTTTCCATAGCCCTGAATCAATTAAAATGGAAGACCTCATCAATTCTTGCATGGCATCCATTTGAGAGTAAAATAAGAAGAAGATAGGGATAAGCGAATACCTTCAGTGTTTTTTGAAAAAGGGAGATGATGAATGAACTTGAGCACTTGAGCGAACACTGTGTTTTGCTCGGCGCTTGAAGAGTGATTGTGGTTTGTACTGAAGAAGATGGTGTTAATAGTGCCGTTACCCTGTAATTACTACCTTCTCTTTGATAACCCCGTAAATTAGGTAGAAGTTACATATATATTGAATGCACTTACAGCTTTTTAGCACAATATTTTACCACAATATTTTAGTCTGCTACAATTATGAGCAAATGTCTTTAAATTCAATTTCACAGAAAAAAAAAATTACTTTTTGGAATGGATTATAAATTTAATCTTTATTCAGAATTGAACAAAAAAAAAATTTTACAAAAATAAATCCTCACTTATAATTGGATTAAATTATAAAATAAATATACTTAAATAAGGATTCATCACTTATAATTAATTCAGAATTATCGTCACGTTCACATAATTATATTTTGCAAAATGGAATCACGGAAATTATCGTTGTTTGCTAATTTAATTTGTATAAAAAATTAAAGTTTTCGCAAAAATGTTTGGAATTTTTTGATTGGGTACATAAAAATTATTTTGGTTTGTTCATAAATCAAAAAATTAATTTTTTTTTTCTGAAAGCAAGGAGCTCAATTCTAAAAGCGTAGTGTTTTTTTTTTCTATTTATAAATCTAAAAAATAATTTTTTATCTTTAAAACAAATATGGTCTGAAAACAATAATACCAATATGAAAACATTTAACAAGACATAATTTTGTTTCTTCATATTTAAAATTACAAATATTCTTCATAATGCCCATGCGTAGCGGGCAACTATTACTAGTCATCATAATAACTCTCAACACCATGAAAATAAATACCATCAAAATCCCGCAGATCTAGAATCCTGGACATGATGAACAGTAATGAAAATCAAAATCAAACTCTCACACAAGGAGAGACCAAACAAAACCCAAACAAATTGGGAACATATTGAATAAAAGCAAACGATGAATAAAAACTAATAAAAAGAAGAAAAGATCGGGGCTTTATATCAAACTATCTCATCGTCATCATCATAAAAACCAAAGTGCAGAATGGAATGACAAAGTCAAATACAAAACATCTAATTTATACATCCACGTTTCAAACCTGATACTTAATATAAAATATTATGTGATAACAAGTGTCGATGACAAGTCAGAACAAATAAATTTTTGGATAAAGCAAATCACATATAATCGATAACAAGTTGGGACAAATAAATATTTAGATAAAACAAATCAAATATAGAATATTTTGCGATAACAAGTCCTAAATATGATTCTTAATATAGAACATTATACGATAACAAGTTGTCGGGACAAATAAGAAAAAAAAAACAAAAGTAAAAAAAATAATCTCTGGCACCTTGGCCCTTTGGTGGCTCCTAGGCTTTTATTTTTCTGCAAGAAGTTGGTAGATTCAACTCTTTGTGCATGAGGCAATGGTCAGTAATGGTATTTGTGTGTAGTGTATACGATCTTGTAGAGATATCAGATACTCATTCTGGAAATAAAAGAAAGGAAAAATGAAGTTAAGCTACATATCAATATTTCGTAGATTAATGTTCACTTGAATCACTTCCATCGCTTTCACGAGAACCATAAGGACAAGTATAATAGTCTGTTTCATTATCGTCGTCTCCCAGATGGGTATTACAACTATAATACTCGCTTGATTCGGCGTCTACTTGACTCCCATCTCCTTCATCTTGAAATCCATTACCATTTTCCTGAACAGTGTCCTGATCACCAGTTTTTTCAGCATGCAAAGTATCCTCATCATCACTTTATGTAGCGTCATTTTTCATATATTAACTAGTTTTCCAACTTTAATTACTACATTTTTAAAGTTTGATTTTCATTTATTCGATTTTTTATATAAGATAGTCTTGCTGATTTCGTTAAATGTTATGTCCAGTTTATCTTTTTGAACATCTAAATCCTTGACTAATAAACAAGTCATGTCCACCAAATTTGATATTCAAACTATGTAATTTTTTACCGTTGCACTATATTTTTTAACGTATCACAACATTATTAGTAGTCGTATGACTTTTTCCCTCAAACTTATTGCTCTTATTTACTTAATTTACGAAAAAAATCAGTGCAAAAATTTAAGGAGTGTCCTCATCACTTTTTGGTATAGGACATGTAGTACTCCTTTCAAATTAAATATCAATGCAACTAGGCTGAAATGCATGGTTGCATGGTAATAACCTATCATCTTCAGATAGTGCAAAAAAAAGAAGATAGAACTCTCCATATTTTCTTTGAAAGAAAAAAATCCTTAAATGACTAAGCTTTTGAATAGTTGCTTACGAAAAAAGATGAACTAAATTTTGCATTATTCAATTTATGCTACAAAATAATCCTTCATGCAACATTTGTTATAAAACATTCATATCCTTTTACATGTTTACATATTTAAAATAGATTAGATAAATTTGTTAGAATATTTAAAAGATAAATATAAAAGTTGTAATTTTTTTTAAAAAAAAAATTTGTGAAATTTAATATATAATATTCTTACATGCAACATTTGTTTATCAAAAATACAAGTTGTGTGACTAATATCAACTAGCTTTATAGCCCGTGCGAGGCACGTGCATGCTCTAAATATTTCTATATTTGAGTTTATGCGTTTTTTTTATGTTTTGAGAATGTAATGCAGAAATAGCCAAAAAAAAAAAACTATCAAAGTGGATTAAAAAAGATCACCACAAGCCAAAAGAAAATTAGCGGAGAACTGATGATATTATATACTATACTGTGAAATAATCTTATCGACAACTAAACTCCAACCACACTAAATCAAATCAGCATCATCAGAACCCTTAACATTCATGTATGCAACCCTTAACATTCATGCATATGAAAATTCATGGAACAGTTACCCATTATTGTAATTATGCGTGCATAGTCTTTTTGACAAAATAACTTGTTTAATCTATTAAGAAATATGATAACTACTTTCTATCAATTCTTTACTAATCATAACATATAACTACATTTGCCTAACTATATTATATCAATTTTTTACTAATCATAACATATAACTCGAAATGCTTTAACTATTGTATATTGGTTCATTTTTTGGTTTGAGTGCATTAGCTTAATGAATTAGATAAATTCTTTAGTAATCATAACTTATCACTTGAGTTGCCTAACTACATTAGATCAATTCTTTACTAATCATAACATATAATTCGAGTTGCCTTAATCGTAACTAAATCAAATTAGCATGATAAGAACCCTTAACATTCATGCATGAAACCCTTAACATTCATGCATATGGAAATTCATAAAACATTTACCCATTATTGTAATATTATGTGTGCATAGTTTTTTTGACAAGATACAGTAACTTAATCTATTAAGAAATACGATAACTACATTAGATAAATTCTTTACTAATCATAACATATAACTCGAATTGTTTAACTCATTAAATCAATTCTTTATTAATCATAACATATAACTCGAGTTGTCTTTAACTACCGTATATTGGTTCACTTTTTGATCTGAGTGCATTAGTTTGATGAATTAGATAAATTCTAACTAATCATGACATATAACTTGAGTTGCCTACAATCAATTCTTTACTAATCATAACCTATAACTTGAGTTGCCTAACTGTATATTGGTTCACTCTTTACTTTGAGTGCATTAACTTGATGAATTCCTCGCAAAAAATATTTTTATTTTGAATATGTAGTTATTCGTAATTAATAATGTATAATGATTGATGAAATGAATGATATTAATGAGTATTTTACAAATATTTTAAGGACACATTCATTCAAAAGTATTATTTTATAATAATGTATAAGATATTATTTGTAATAAATATCAGAGTAGTTGACAAATTGGTGGCTGCAATTTTCCGAATTTTACAAGATGGTGGCTGGATTTTTAAAATTACATAATGGTGGCCGCAGTTTATTTCCGCCTTTTAATAAGGTGGCGGCCGTGAACTTTTGTTAATTTTCCTCCGTTAACTCCGAAAAATAAAAGAATAAACGACAAAATGGTGGAAATCCAGCCAACCTTTTGTAAAATTTGGAAAACTACAACCACCACTTTGTCATTTACTCTTCTATTTTTCGGAACGGAGGAAAATTAATGGAGATTCACGACGGCCACCTTATTAAATGACGGAAGTAAACTCCGGCCACCATTATGTAGTTTTTAAAGTCCAGCCACCATCTTGTAAAATTTGGAAAACTACGGCCACCGCTTTGTCATTTACTCTAAATATTATTCATGTATTTATTAGTAATTATCAATGTATAATAATTGATGAAATGATCCAATGATAACTGAATTACTATTGTTAGTATTCGTTAGATACTCCCGCTGTCCCAAAATAAGTGCCGTAATTTCAAATGTAAGAAAAATATTTCTACACATTATTTTTCAAATTTCCTTTTTCTGAATAAAAATATAGATGTTAAACTTTTATTCAGAAAAAGAAAATTTCAAAAATAATATGCCGAAGTATATTTTTTTCACCTTAAATTACGTGAAAAAAGTCAAAGTGACACTTATTTTGGGAGAGAGAAAGTATTAAGGAGATATAATAATTAGATATAATTAATAGCATATATTAAATATGTAGTTGTTAGTAGTTAATAATGTATAATGATTGATGAGATACTCTAATGATAAATAAATTACTCTCTCTATTTTTTTTATTCGACGCTTTGACTTTGGGCACGCACTTTTAAGTTCTTTGACCAGATAGTTAGAAATATTATTTTTTAAATTTTCTTTCTCTGAATAAAAATATATAACTAAAACTTTTATTCAAAAAAACAATAAATTAAAAATAATAATTTTTATTATCCGGTCAACTCATCAAAAGAAGGGTGCTAAAAGTCAAAACGTCAAATAAAAAAGACAGGATGATTATTAGTATTTGCTACATACCCCCACCGTCCCTGACAATATACATTGAGGGATGCGGACGGGAACACGGCACGAACTTTAATGCTCCTGCAAAGTGTAGTTGTGTAAATTTTTTTTTTTTTTATAAATTTTGTTTTTCTGAATTAAAGTTTGGGATATAATTAATAACATATATTATAATGATTGATGAGATGATCTAATGATAAATAAATTACTCTCTCTGTTTATTTATTTGACGTTTGACTTTAGGCACACTATTAAGTGCTTTGACCAGGTAGTTAAAAATATTATTTTTTAAATTTTCTTTCTCTGAATAAAAATATACAACTAAAACATTTATTCACAAAAAAATAACTTAAAAATAATTACTTTTACTACCCGGTCAATCATCTAAAGAAGCGTGTCAAAAGTCAAAACGTCAAATTAAAAAAAAAACAGAGGGATTATTAGTATTCGCTAGGAACTCCCTCCGCCCCCTAGATAGTATACACCGAGGGACGCGGACACGAACGTGGCACGGCCTTTAATGCTCCTGCAAAGTGTAGTTATGTAATTTATTTTTTAAATTTTCTATTTTTGAATTAAAGTTTGGATGTTAAATTTTTATTTAGGAAAAAAAATCCTCAAAAATAAGTTACATAACTATATTTTCTAAGAGCATTGAAATGTGTGTCAAGCAGTTGAAACGTATAAAATTAAATGGGACAAAGAGTGTATTAATTAAGACATAATAATTAGATATAATCAATGACGGATATTAGATATGTAGTTATTAGTAATTAATAATATGTAATAAATTAAATGAAATAATTATTAGTGTAGATATTAATAAGGATATTAATAATTAAATTGGCTCACCAAAACCCTTGTTGTAGTATCATATATATAATAGATGATCATGTGATGTCATAAAATCTTCGCATGACGTTTATAAAACTTAATTAGAAACTATACTAAAAAATATTGTAAAAACAATTATAAGAAATATTAAAATAAAATATATACTTAGCATATCAAAAAAATTTAGTAAATAAAACACACACATAGTGGCACTCTAGAGAGGGCTCCTTACGTAGTTATATAGCACACCCCAATCTCAACCGTTGATTTATTAAAAAAGGAACGCTTGATTAAAGTTATATTAATTCCTTATAAAAACAGTTACAGCTCACATACTTTTGCCACCTATACACACACGCTATACACACAACCGAGATTCCGGTACCCACTGTAGAGATTCACAGATTCGAAACGCGAAGTTAAAAAACATACTTGATATAAGAAATCGAGCTTCGTTGAAGAGCAAATCGAAGGTTTGGAACACAAAATCAAAGAAATCAGAAGCTATTCAAGCTTCCATTTTAGTTTGATATATTAGGGCTTTAAATTAGAACATCTTGTTTTATATTTGTAACATAATTAGCTCATTTTGTTTGTTTCAGGATCAGAAGCTAATCAAGCTTCCATTTTAGTTTGATATATTAGGGCTTTAAATTAGAACATCTTGTTTTATATTTGTAACATGATTAGCTCATTTTGTTTGTTTGAGGTGATTTAGAAGAAGATTAACAACTTACAAGGTGCTCCGGCGAATAGGTCGGCAAAACTAATTGTTCTACATTTGAGTCAGTACAAGGAAATGATGATGTTTTTCAGTTTAATTTGAGTATTCCCAAGGTTCCTCAACAGGAGGACAGTGAAAAATGTGGATACTATTTTCTAGTTTTTGATGTCTTGTCCAGAAAACTTCAACATTAATAAGCATGGTGGCTTTGTAAGTATATATTATTATTTAATTCTACTATTCATAATATATTTTTGTTAACAAATAACAACCAAATTAAAATGTTTAACAGATGAATAGCAGTTGGTTCACGGAGGAAGACATGAACAACTTTTTCAACAATCTTTCATCAGAGAAATTGTATACTGACCAAATGCAAGCTTCAGAAGACATAATTGTGGTCAAGGAAAAGAGTATGCAAAATTCAATGTCATTCATTTAGATTATTATAATCACTTTGTAGTTTGTGTTGTATTACAATTGTGGTCTTTGTTAGGCACAAATCTTTCAAGTAATATGGAAGACGATGGCCAAATTCTCGATAATGAGATTGCTGCGGAAGAAATTGAAAAACTATCTAAAAACGAAGAAGAGCCTGAGATGGTGGTACTGTGTGAACCTATTCGTTCATTAGTTTTATACACTCCATAGAGCTCACAGGAGCAGCAAGAACCCAACCAACAGACACCGCCTGCATGTAAACTTCAATTACAACAATATTTTTTATATTGTATAATAAATAGTGCTATCCAGATTTCTTACGTCTAACACTGTTTGTTTTTATAAACAGCTGAAACAATTTCCACACATGAAAAAGATGGCAAGGAAAAGCTGGCTGCTGCACCTTCTGTGAGGAAATCTCCAAGGCTACAACCTATAAAAGAAGATGAAGAAGATATCTGTATTCATATTGTCGACCCTGAGGGAGGAGCAAATGCAGAGAAGGGACCAGCAGAAAAACCACAAAGAAAAGTAAGGGCAACAAAGAATGAAGGTGTCAATAAAAGAAAAGCCGTATAAGAGGTACATAGTTACACTATAACAGTACTTGTTCATTGCTCATTCCATTTTACAACAGTAGACATACAAAATATACATGATTTCCATTGTATAGTACAGTTACACATTTGTAAAAACATTTAAATGTCTGATTCTGTAACATAAGTAAAATAGTGCTAATTTTTTAATAATTATAGTTGGTTCCACTTTAGAAGCAAAATTAATGATTACTGATGAGTACATCAGGATTACTGATGAGTGCATAAGGATTACTGATAGTTATCATCTCAGGTTTACATTCCACAGCAGCACTGTTGAACTATATTTTAACATGAACTTTAAAAATATTTGATACAGGTAAAACATAATAAGGAAAAGAAATTGAAGAAAAAGGTAGAAGAAGAGAATGAAGATGAAGAAGTGGAAGAAGAAGAAAAAGATGATGATGAGAAGCCGAAAAAGATTTTAATCAGTGCTTATCCATCAACATTTTCAAAAGTAATCTCGAGGCTGTCTGAAGTTCAAAGGCAGTGGGTCAAATCTGCCGGGTTTGGTGCACTGCTTCATTTTACACTTGGTGATGAACTGCCCCACACGACAATAGTTAACTGCTTATGGTGGTTCGAGCACAATAAATGTGAGTTGGGTCTATTTCCAGATCGGAATCTTAAAATAACAGAGGATGATGTTTTTGACATAATTGGTCTATCCCAAGGGAATTTGGACATTAAACTTGAAGATTCTAAAGAAAAAATCCAAAGTTGGGGCAAACAATTTGAAGAAAAGCTGCCAAGCAGGATCACTGAAAAGATGTTGCGTGAGAAGATGGCAAAATCTCGTGATGCCGATGAGCATTTCAAGCAGAACTTCATGATTCTGATGGCTAACCTTTTCATCAGAACAGATAAAACGTCCTTCGTTTGCCCCAAAATCCTGAAGTTCACTGGTAATTTTGACAATGCAAGAGACTACAATTGGTGCAAACTTGTGTTACAAAATTTGAAAGAGGCTCATGAGCAATGGTGGAATGATCCAAATACACAATACTACACTGGTTGTTTTGTTTTTCTTCTTGTAAGACATCTTGAAACATTTCATACTCTTTTTTACTATATATGTATAACTTCTGCCATCGTCTCTTATGACTTTCTATTTTGTCTGTAGTAGTTTTACCTAGCTAGGACAAGCCATCCTTGTGTGAGAGTGAAGAAAACATGGCATGCCTTCGTTGGGTGGAAGAATTCATGTATTGATGATAGAGCAAAGAGAGAGAGTCTTGATAATAGTTTTGGTCATGGAGATATTGTAAAGAGATAGTCTATGTTCTTTCTACATATGTCATATAGTCATGAATATAAAAATGCCAATTATTTATCTAATTATGCAGGTTCCAGAATTTATTTAGCATGCAAAGTATCCTCATCATCACTTTATTAGCAGTAGCGTCATTTTTTATATATTAACTAATTTTCCAACTTTAATTACATTTTTTAAAGTTTGATTTTCATTTATTCGATTTTTTATATAAGATAGTCTGGCTGATTTCATTAAATGTTATGTCCAGTTTATCTTTTTGAACATCTAAATCCTTGACTAATAAACAAGTCATGTCTACCAAATTTGATATTCAAACTATTTAATTTTTTACCGTTGCACTATATTTTTTAACGTATCACAACATTATTAGTAGTCGTATGACTTTTTCCCTCAAACTTATTGCTCTTATTTACTTATTTCATGAAAAAAAACAGTGCAAAAATTTGAGGGGTGTTCTCATGGTATAGGACATGTAGTACTCCTTTCGACCCAAATATCAATGCAAGCAGGCTGAAATGCATGGTTGCATGATAATAACCTATCATCTTTAGATAGTGCAAAAAAAAGAAGATAAAACTCTCCATATTTTCTTTGAAAGAATTTTTTTTTTAAATTACTAAGCTTTTGAATAGTTGCTTACGAAAAAAGATAAACTAAATTTTGTTATGTACAAATTATTTGTGAATGACTTTTGCTTAGCCCAACTTTTCAAGTTCACAACCTTTTGCCTTTCCAAGCTTTAGATTTTCCAAGCCTTTGGCTTTTCATCATCTTGTAACCTATGATTAGATAGCCTATATAAAGGCTTGGTTTGTACATTGTTTACACACATGAATAAGATGAAGATTATCCTCTCCAAAGTTTCTCTCTAGTTTCTAGTATATATATTATATAAATATAACATGTTATCAGCACGACGCTCTAACGACGGTCTGCATAGTTTACTAGAGCATCAGCTTGATATTTTTTTTCTGTTAAACAATCGAGGCGTGTGCGAGAACGAAGGTGGTGGCGATCACTCAGTAAGAGAAAGGTTAGCCTGTTAGCTTGTTTGTTAGCTGTTACTGGTATTTGTTTCTCTCTTATATATTGATATAAATCACTGCATGCGATCACCTATCTTTTGCCAACACCACTTGATCATAATATCATTTGTTTTTGTACTAGCCGAGTCATTAAAGAATTTATGATGCATGTATACTGGTCAAGTGCTTAAGAAATACTACTGGCTTAATTTATTTCTAAACTAAAAATATTTTAATTGTTAGTCTGGTTAAAGGTCAGACATCTTGATTTTGTTTTGCTTATTCATTGGTCTAGATATAATTTTATTTGTCACCAACATGTCTCGTGTCTCTTTGCGCAGCATGTGGTTAAGTATGAATTAATTTATTTTCTTCTTTTCCGTGTCTATTTAAGTGAATATATATGATAAAGTGATAATCTATTGCATATTATTTGCTATCTTGTCGTAAATAAAATAAAGTATTGCATTATATTTATGTGTATAAATATTGATGTCGCCGAGAAAAAAAAAATTGCTTGACATTTACTTTTATTTGGGATTTAATTCATGTTTGTTATTAAGAAATTTTAATCCCGAATGCTTATTTTATTTCTCTAATTTTAAATGAAAGTGTGGGTACAAGTATTCTGATCGCGGCTTATGTAATGCTGGCTTGTGTATGTGAATGTGATAACTATGTTTTCTTTCACTTTTATTTCCAATCTTGTCGCAAACAAATTATTGCATTATATTTAAGCGTATTCAAATTTTTATTCATGCATAATATATTTTGTACGTAGCTTTTGCCATGCATTATACTTAATGTTTCATAATTGACACGCATGTTTATTTGTTTATCTTATACACACACATAATTGTCAAATTTTTATTAATTTGTGCCTATAGTGCGTGTTTGAATGTGTTTTCTTGATTATATGTGTTTGTTTTCGTGAATTAATATTTATCTTAATTATATTTTGTAGTAAAAAAATGTCAAATCTCACGAAACTTGAATTCAATGCCCTTGATATCACCGGCAATAATTATTTAACGTGGATTCTTGATGCTGAAATCCACCTTAATGCTATGGGTCTTGGAGACACCATAAAAGAAGGAAATGTGAAAACTGAGCAAGAAAAGGCAAAAGCCATGATATTCCTTCGACATCACCTTCATGAAGGCTTGAAAACTGAATACTTGACGGTTAAGGATCCGTTAAACCTTTGGAATGATCTAAAAGAGAGATATGATCATCAAAAAACTGTGATACTCCCTAAGGCCCGCTATGATTGGCTACACTTGCGCTTGCAAGATTATAAAAGTGTAAGCGAGTACAATTCAGCAATGTTCAAAATCACTTCTCAACTGAAATTATGCGGTGAAAATGTAACCGATAAAGATATGTTGGAAAAGACTTACTCCACTTTTCATGCCAACAATATGCTCTTGCAGCAGCAATATCGTGAACGGGGGTTCACGAAATATTCTGAACTTATTTCTGTCCTGCTTCTTGCTGAGCAAAATAATGAACTTTTGATGAAAAATCATCAAGCTCGTCCAACTGGTTCAACACCATTCGCTGAAGTGAATGCTGTTACTAATAATGATTTTGGACGTGGACGAGGACGAGGACGTGGTTTTGGACGAGGTCGTGCACATGCCCGTGGACGTGGTTTTGGGCATGGTCGAGGTCATAAATATCGAAACTTCTCAAATTTTAAAAAGAAGCCTCACCACCAGAAGTGGACAAAGAATGAGGAAAAGCCCAAGGCGAATACGATGGGTCAAAGGGTTGAAAGCATTTGTCATCGTTGTGGAATGAAAGGGCACTGGAGTAAAACTTGTCGTACCTCCAAGCACCTTGTTGATCTCTACCAAGCTTCCTTAAAAAGTGTTGAGACTAATTTTACTGAGCAACATGATCCTCTGGGTCTTTCCCAGCTTGAAACTCATCTTGGTGGAGATTATCAAATTGATCCACTCAACTCTACTCACATGGAAGTATCTGATTTCTTTGAAGATGGCAATATGGAGGTGGCCAAATATGCTGGTGATGATGCCAATTAAATAAAAGGCCTTGTTTTATTTTATTAAGTGTTTATGTCTTTATGGATGAACTATAAACTTTTGTTTGATATGTTGCTTATTTTCAAATCAATGGAATGTCATGAGATGTTTTATCTCTAATTTTGCTTTATTTTTGTGTGAAGAACATGGCCAGCAGCCTCTCATCATATGTCATAGAAGATGAGGAATCACTTTGTTTAGCAGACAGTGCCACAACACACACAATTCTAAAAAATCAAAAATATTTTTCGCATCTAAAGTTAGCTAAAGCTACTGTGAACACCATATCTGGTGCATCAAATCTTATTGATGGCTCCGGAAGAGCAAATATAGTGTTACCTAATGGAACACGACTCACTATTGATGATGCAATGTTTTCCACCAAATCAAAAAGAAACCTTTTGAGTTTCAAAGATATACGTAAAAAATGGATATCACATAGAGACAACAAATGCAAATGATGAAGAATTTTTATATATCACATCAGTTGTCTCAGGGGTGAAGCAGTTAATTGAAAAGCTCCCCTCATATAAATCTGGATTGTATTATACCTTTATAAATCCAGTTGAATCATATATGGTGGTGAACAAAAAATTAGAGGACCCAACTAATTTTATGATGTGGCATGATCGTTTAGGTCATCCGGGTTCAACAATGATGCGAAGAATTATAGAAAACTCAAATGGACATCCTCTCAAGAACAAAATTGTTCCTTTATCTAAAGATGTCCCTTGTATTGCTTGTTTTCAAGGAAAATTGATAACTAGACCATCTCCTGTGAAAGTTTCAATTGAATGCCCAAATTTTTTGGAGCGAATACAAGGAGATATATGTGGACCAATTACCCCATCGAGTGGGCCATTTCAGTACTTTATGGTACTCATTGATGCATCAACACGATGGTCGCATGTTAGTTTATTGTCCACTCGTAATGTTGCTTTTGCACGACTCCTTGCTCAAATAATTCGGTTAAGAGCACAATTCTCTGATCATAATATAAAGAAAATAAGATTGGACAATGCAGGGGAATTTACATCCCAATCTTTTAATGATTATTGTACGTCAATTGGGATTGAAGTGGAACATTCTGTTGCCCACATACACACTCAAAATGGTCTCGTTGAATCTTTCATCAAAAGGCTACAACTGATTGCTAGGCCTTTACTTATGAAAACGAATTTACCAAATTCTACTTGGGGACATGCGATTTTACATGCGGCTTCTTTAGTTCGGTTACGACCGACCTCTTATCATCAATATTCCCCTATGCAACTTGTAAATGGTACAGAACCGAATATCTCTCATTTAAGAGTTTTTGGGTGTGCAGTTTATGTTCCGATATCCCCTCCCCAACGAACAAAAATGGGACCCCAAAGAAGATTAGGGGTATATGTTGGGTTTGACTCTCCCTCAATTATTAAATATTTGGAGCCCGTGACTGGTGATTTATTTAAGGCAAGGTTTGCCGATTGTCAATTTGATGAGACAGTTTTTCCTGCATTAGGGGGAGATAAGATAAAATTTGAAAAAGAAAAGCAAGAAATTTTATGGAATGCAGCATCCCTGTCTCATTTTGATCCTCGTACAAATCAATGTGAACTTGAAGTTCAAAAGATTATCCACCTACAAGAAGTCGCAAATAGATTGCCTGATGCATTTACTGATGTCAAGAATGTGACAAAGTCACATATACCAGCTGTTAATGTTCCTTGTAAAATTAAACTTCCTGAAGAAGATAATAAAATTATGCTAGCAAATGAGTCTAAAGCACGCCAGAAGCGTGGTAGACCTATTGGATCCAAGGATAAAACTCCAAGAAAAACAAGAAAACTTGATAAGGAAGTTGGTACATCAAATGACATCATAGAATTGATCACTGAAGATACGTCTTCTAAGGATGATCAAACACCTGAAATTGTTGACAATGAAGAGATCTCGATAAATTATGTCATTTCAGGAAAGAGGTGGAACAGAAAAGAAATTGTCATGGATGATATATTTGCATATGCAGCTGCACTTGACATTTCTGAGGAAATCGAGGATCATGAGCCTAGATCGATCTATGAATGTAAAAGAAGAAATGATTGGCCAAAATGGAAAGAAGCTATTGAAGCAGAACTGAAATCACTTGAAAAACGCCAAGTTTTTGGACCTATTATACAAACACCTGCAGGTATAAAACCCGTCGGATATAGATGGGTATTTGTGCGTAAAAGAAATGAGAAAAATGAAATTGTGAGATACAAGGCATGCCTTGTTGCTCAAGGCTTCTCACAAAGACCGGGAATCGATTATGAAGAAACTTATTCCCCGGTAATGGATGCAACAACATTCAGATTTTTAATAAGTTTATCAATTGTAGAAGGGCTCCGAATGAATTTAATGGATGTTGTAACTGCCTACTTATATGGGTCACTCGATACTGACATTTACATGAAAATCCCTGATGGATTAAAAATGCCTGAAGCATATAGTTCAAGACCCCGAGAGATTTACTCAATTAAATTACAGAGATCATTATACGGATTGAAACAGTCGGGTCGTATGTGGTACAAACGTCTCAGTGAATATCTTTTGAAAAATGGATATACTAATAATGTAATATGTCCATGTGTTTTTATTAAAAGGACAAAATTGGGGTTTACTATCATTGCAGTATATGTCGATGATTTAAACATCATTGGAACCCCAGATGAACTTCATGAGACGATTGGATATTTGAAAAGAGAGTTTGAAATGAAGGACTTGGGTAAAACAAAACTCTGTCTTGGTTTTCAAGTTGAACATTTATCTAAAGGAATCTTTGTCCACCAGTCTTCATATATTGAAAAGATTCTTAAACGGTTTATTATGGATAAGGCATATCCTGTGAGTACACCTATGGTTGTACGATCCTTAGAAAAGAATAAGGATCCATTTCGCCCAAGAGAAAAGGGAGAAGAACTTCTTGGTCCTGAAGTACCATATCTTAGTGCCATTGGTGCACTAATGTATCTTGCCAATTGTACACGTCCTGATATTGCATTTTCTGTTAACCTTTTGGCAAGACATAGTTCTGCCCCAACTCGAAGACATTGGACTGGTGTGAAACAAATATTTAGATATCTTCGAGGAACAATGGATATGGGTTTATTTTATTCTAAAGACTCAAAAGCGGAATTAGTTGGTTATGCAGATGCAGGATATCGGTCTGATCCACACAAAGGGAGATCTCAAACAGGTTATGTATTCACATATGGTGATACCGCAATATCTTGGCGGTCTACAAAGCAGACTCTTGCAGCAACCTCTTCAAATCATGCTGAATTATTGGCACTACATGAAGCTAGTCGGGAATGCGTGTGGCTAAGATCTTTGGTCCATCATATTCGGGAATCATGTGGTCTTTTAGTCAATAAAGGAAGCCCTATTATTTTATTTGAAGATAATGAAGCATGCATCACTCAGACTCGAGAAGGTTACATTAAAGGAGATCGAACAAAGCACATTGATCCAAAGTTCTTCTTCACCCATGAACTTCAGCAACGGGGTGAAATTGATGTTTGTCAGATTCGATCATGTGAAAATCCAGCAGATTTGTTCATTAAAGCACTTCCTACATCTTCCTTCGAGAAAATGGTACACAAGATTGGAATGCGTAAACTTCGGGAGATATTGAAATGAGGGGGAGATATGATATTTCTTTACATTATATTATGTACAACACATGTACTCTTTTTCCTTCACTAGGATTTTTTCCCACAGGGTTTTTCCTAGTAAAGGTTTTAATGAGGCATGTTGTTCGTATTAGTCATTCAAGGGGGAGTGTTATGTACAAATTATTTGTGAATGACTTTTGCTTAGCCCAACTTTTCAAGTTCACAACCTTTTGCCTTTCCAAGCTTTAGATCTTCCAAACCTTTGGCTTTTCATCATCTTGTAACCTATGATTAGATAGCCTATATAAAGGCTTGGTTTGTACATTGTTTACACACATGAATAAGATGAAGATTATCCTCTCCAAAGTTTCTCTCTAGTTTCTAGTATATATATTATATAAATATAACAAATTTTGCATTATTCCATTTATGCTACAATATAATCTTTCATGCAACATTTGTTATAAAACATTCATAGCCTCTTACATGTTTACATATTTACAATAGATTAGATAAATTTGTTAGAATATTTAAAAGATAAATATAAAAGTTGTAATTTTTTTTAAAAAAATTTTGTGAAATTTAATATATAATGTTCTTACATGCCACATTTATTTATCAAAAATACAAGTTGTGTGACTAATATCAATGATCATGTGATGTCATAAAATCTTCGCATGACGTTTATACAACTTAATTAGAAACTATACTAATGTGACGCCCCCAGATCCGCATCCCGCAGATCTGGTCTGTCACTAAACATCTAGCTCAAAACAACACTTGCATTACATTTTAATGTTATACAAACCAACTCTCGCCCCACAAGTCCAGGGTCGATCGTCACAACACTACTACCAAGTCTAACTTTATTACATAATAGCAAGTCTGATTACAGACTATTATAATAACTATGGTTGGTACCACCAAACAGCGTTGCCTAGCAGCTTCAGCTCAAGTGATGTGCCTTTTCCTTTTCCTTGCCAAAACCCGTTTCCGGGCGATTCTCTTGAGTTGTGCCATACTTACTCTTTACTGCTCAAAAGGAATAAAGTAGATACAAGAATGAGCAACTAATTGCTCAGCAAGTCCACATAGCACAACACAACAATTAATAGGATATGCATATAAAGCATAGAAGACAATTAAAGTAACAAAACAGTTACCATCAAATGACACACAATTTCAAGAAAAGAAAATGCTGGTCTTCCACCCCTCGGTAACACTACATGGCTCGATCAGCACCATTTCGTGAATACCGTTCTCCTGTGTAATCCTAGTGGTCTGATCGTAACCACTGAAGACACACCAACACTCTCTTTGCTAGCATCAGGGTTTAACACTGGAACCCTACTATCTGCCTTACCAGATAGTCAATTTCAACTCTACCACGAATTTAATAAATTCGTGTTGACCAGCTTGAACAGATTCCTCCGAATACAAGAAAATTTTCCCAAACAAACACTTCGCAATCATCACTACTCATCTCTATCAAAGAAGTGCGAACAATGCACCTTTTTGTCATAACAAATATTACCCGAAGGTAGAACCGAAAGATAATTACAAGAACTCGATTCCAAAGAATAAGATGATCTCCAAAAGAAGTAAATTGAGATCATCACTGTAATGTATTCACATCAAGTTTCGAAGATTCAAAATAATAATGTTATAGGATCAGCTCATTCCCGAATAATGGGAGAGCTCGAATTATAGAAAATAGTAGGTGAACGATATCTCTAAAGCCTTCAAAATGGAACGGATAATGGTATGAAATGTAATATTTCAACAATTAACACTTTTCACAAAATTATAAAATAGGCACGAAAAAAAAACTTCACGTCAAGACAGGGATAGTGAACTTGCCTGACGTCCTTAGCCGGGAATATTTACGACATTTAATATACAATTGGCTCCGTCTTTTTCCAGATATATACATTCTAAGCCACATAAAATAAGAATTTAGTAATCTCTTTATAAAGCAAATAATAATTTATACAATTTATTATATAATAAATACAGTCTCCTAATCATGAGTCATTTAATTAATTTATTACTACTTCTCAAAGGTTCTCACTTCTTCCTTTGTACATATTGTAACCAATAAAATATCTTAAAGACGGATAATAATCGATTCCTTTTTATTAATCAAACAATTAATTATCCGCTTGACTATTAATATGTACTCTTATCATGTTATTACTAATCATTCACCAATTTATCAAATAATAAACTCAGAAAATTCTAGTTTCTATTATAAATATCTCACCCAAGTTATTATTCGAGTATTAGTAATTAAATTATTCCTTCAATCCCCAAAATTTAATGAAGTGATAAACTAATTATGGAATATTCTCTAAATTCTCAAATTACTATTAGCTCAAAATTTTGTATTTAAACAAATCTTATTTTATGCTTAACAATTCTTGCACTATTCCTGAATTTAATAATATCTTTACTCCTCCTTTGGTATTTAACAACCTCAACTTCAGTATTTATTCCAAATTTTCTCATTAAATGATTTCCAAATATATTTATTTTAAATAAGTCTCAGCTGGTGAAATGTCCGAATTACCCCCAACAACATCTCTCTTACTCACCTCTTCCTCCCTCATCTACTATCTGGCCACCACTGTCGCCGGCCGGATTCGTTTCCGGCGGCTCCTTCACTAACCATTCCTTCTTCTTCAATCTCTCTATGTCTCTCGTTCTCTCTCTCTCTGCACAGTACCCCCGTCGTCCTTCCATCCTCGCCACCGGGGTGGCTTCGTCCACCAGCACACACACGACATACCTCCCTGCAGCCACACACTCACTACACATGTTCTCTCCCTCATCTCCCTTCGTTACAATCACAATCCCACCACAAACCTTGATTTTAATTAGTTACAATCAGTCGAAACAAAGCCCCAAGTTATGACTAGAAAGCCTAACCCTAATTAATATAAATTTGGGTGAAATACAAAATCCCACACGAATTAAACCGATGCTGCCATGTTCTTATGCTTAAAGTTGTTCATTTGTTTATATAAAACTAGCAGTAAAAAGTAGTAGAGGAAAGGTTCACATTGGTAGGGTATCTTTATTAAAAGCATTAAAACTCAAATTCATCTTAAACAAGGAAAGATGAACTAAGGTTTTAATTACCTTGCTAATTAAATCTTTTGAACTCCAAAATCTCCTCCCCGCTTTTACTCCTGATCTCCTAGCTGCTCCTCACCAACTTCCTATTTTAGGTGTATCAAAGAAAATGAAAGTAGATTCCTTGCTTTTTATAGCAATTACTAATCACCATTAATCTCTTAATGACTATATTAATCAACTGCTAATTACCCAATTACTTGGGCAATACTCTCAGAACTTGGGCAGTACGCATAATACTTGGGCACCACACATCGGTCTTGGCCTCGAGTCCCGAGGTGCTAAAAATATATATGTATTTTGTTGGCTCGTTTATTCCCGAATATTTCGGTCCCGGCTCATTTAACGCTACTTATTTAGAAGATTTAAATATATTATCCAAGATTATATAGATAATAACATAATTAACTAAATAATTATTATAATATTTTCCTAAATATTTTGAAATTTATTAAATGATTATAACTGAATATTTACTCTAATTAACCCGTAATATTTATTAATTCCCAGTCGTAACATAAAATTTTATGACTACTAAACAACTCCATATTAGCGAACTGCCAATTCGCCCGTTGGATGCTGTGAGGCGTTTGCTCCATCTCCGATACTTATCGTCATGTAACATATATATTCTAGTTTTTAATGGTACTTAACTAAATTTAATTCGCTAGCCAGCACTGAATTATAATCTAAATTTGTATAATCCTCAAATATTTTATGTACCAATATTTTTATTAAATAATAAAAATTCACAAATTTATTTAAATAGAAATTTTACATGCATAAAATTAAATAATTAATTTATGCACGTACTTGAAAATTTGCGGTTGTTACATTCTTCCCTTCTTTAAAGGATTCCGACCTCGGAATCATGATTTGTGCTGAACAACCTTGTATAGCTCTTTCTCATTGCATCTCCTAATTCCCACGTAATTTCTTCTATTGTCTGATTTCGCCGTATTACTTTAACTAATTTGACTTTCTTGTGTCTGAGTCCTTGAAATTTTGTATCTACTATCTTTACTGGTTTCTCCTCGTAAGTCAAATCGGACTGGATATTTATTGGCTCAGGATTCAAAACATGGTGATTATCAGTTTTGTAGGCTTTTAATAGAGATGTATGAAATATGTCGTAAATATGTTGTAGATCTGGGGGTAAAGCTGGTTGATAAGAAACATTTCCCACCTTCTTCAAAATTTCAAGTGGTCCTATATATCTTAGATTCAATTTACTTCTCTTTCCGAATTTAACCATTCCTTTCCAAGGTGATACTTTTAAAAGTACTTTTTCTCTACATCAAATGCTTTCTCTTTTTCTTTCTAAATACGCATATTTCTTTGAGCTGCAACTAATGTCTTTCATATCTTTTTAATCGATTGCATGGTGTGTTGAACTAACTCTGGTCCTAGTATTTTCTAATCTCCAACTTCATCCCAACAAAGTGGTCATCTATATTTTCCATCATATAATGCCTCATAAGGTGTCATCCCAATCTAGAATAATAAAATAAATATTATTATAATCAAACTCTACTAAAGGTAAGTGATCATCTTAACTTCCCTTAAAATTCATAGATCAGGCTCTTAACATATCTTCTATAGTCTGAATCATTCTTTCACTCTGTCCATTAGTCTGGGGGTGATACGTAGTACTTAGGTTAAGCTTAGTCCCGAAACATATGTGAAACGCTTGCCCAAAATTTTTGACATAAATCTTGCATTTCTATTCGAAACAATTGATACTAGCACTCCATGCTTAGACACAACTTCATTCATAATACATCTTTACAAATCTGTCAAGGGTCTCTTTCTTACTAATAGGAGGAAAATGCGCAGATTTCGTCAATCTATCCACAATTACCCAAATAGTATCATGATTGGCTCGAGTCTTTGGTAATCCAACTATAAAATCCATGGTGATGGGTTCTTATTTCCATTCTGGGATCTCTAATGGTTGCAATAATCCACTAGGCCTCTGGGGTTTTTTTTTTTTTTTTTTGACAAGTCAGACATTTACTTACCCACTCAGCGATTTCTCTTTTCATGTTAGGCCACCAATAATTCTTCTTTAAATTTTGGTACATCTTGGTGCTTCCTGGGTGAATAGGATATCTTGATTCATGTGCTTCACTTAGAATATCTCTTTTAAGATCTGTCATGTTAGGAATCCAAATCCTGTTTGCAAATCTCCTAATTCCTTTATCATCCTTTACACTTAAAAACACTCATCTCCTGACAATTCAGAACACTTTTCCTCAATCATATATTCTTGACTCTTCTTGATTCGTTCTAACAAATCTGGTTGTATTATCATCTCAAAATCATCCCATCCTTAGGATCTGAACCCTTAACCTCTAAATTTAACTTTTCCAGCTCTCTAATCAACTCTTTTGGTAAAGACATCACATTGATTCTTTCTTTTCCACTTAAAGCATCAGCAACTAAATTGGCTTCTCCTGAGTGATAGTTAATCGTACAATCATACTCCTTGATCAACTTTAACCATCTTCTTTGTCTCATATTCAGTTCCTTCTGAGTAAACAGATACTTTAAACTTTTATGATCCGTAAATATCTCATGCTTCTCACCATACAAGTATTTGTCATCAAATCTTTAAAGCAAACACTATAGCAGCTAATTCTAGGTCATCGGTAGGATATCTCAATTTGTAGTCCTTAAGTTGCCTAGAAGCGCATGTTATCACTTTTTCATGTTGTCCAGACGCGTCACTATAAATCACAAAATTTCATATCTCGTCAGGTAGGGTCGGCATAGGAGCCGTTGTTAGTCGCTTCTTTATTCCTGAAAACTCTCCCCGCACTTAGGGGTCCATTCATACTTCTCTTCTTTTCCAGTCAACTTGGTCAAAGGAATCACAATCTTAGAGAAATCTTTTACAAATCTTTTATAATATCCTGCTAAACCAAGAAAACTTCTCACTTTGGTTGGGGTTCTTAGTCTTTCCCAATTTGATATTGCCTCAATCCTCATGGGTCTATCAATATTTATTTCTTAGAAACTATATGCCCTAAACTGTATTTGCTTTATCAAAATTTCGAAAATTTTGCATATCATTTTTCTTTCCTCAAAATTTCCAAGTTATCCTAAGATATATGCTCTTCTTTCGTCTTAGAATAAATCAAAATATCATTTATAAATAATAATGAACTTCATCCAAATATTTCTTAAATACTCTATTCATAATATCTATAAAAGTTCCACGGCATTAGTCAATCCAAATGACATCGTTAAGAACTCATAATGTCCATATCAGGTTCTAAAAGCCGTCTTAGGTACATTCTCAAACCCGATTCTTTAGCTGATGGTATACAGATCTCAAGTCAATCTTAAAAAGTAAGATGCTCTCTTTAACTGATTAAACAAATCATCAACCCTAGGTAAAGGGTCGACTTATTTAACTCTTGATAATCGATGTAACAATTCCTCAAACTCGAGGGTCTGAATTTGATGTCTCCATACAAGACCTTCTTGAAACATCTTTAAAAGAAAACTATATTTTGAAAAGAACAAAATCAAAGAATTTGAAATCTGAGCATTTTGAAGAGAACTCAAAAGAAATAAGAATTATAAAACTTTCATGGATATATAGGAGTCTTTCAAAGTGGTAATCACCGATCAATGATTTTTCAAAATAGCTTTCATTTGAATTAAAAAGGATGATTGGGAGCCCAATACAATCAAATGAACTAAGTGTTGCGTGTCTAAATTAAGACACTACTAAAGGTTGTTAACCTTCTTGTAATTACAACACACACAAGTGATGGCGTCCCATCCAACTCCTATCACACAGATAGGTATACCTTGTGTCCCCTATAATTAGGGTTGTTCATCCCAATCAGATTGAAGAAATAACAAGGAAGATTTATTCCAAATATTTGCTTTTGAATCGTTATTTCACCATTTGGACAACCTTGATCTACCATAATTATTTCTCAACATACTTCTTCCAAGGAATGCGAGCAATGCATCCTTTAATCACAATTCAAGGATTTTCAGTGGATAAAATATGAGACGATCTCTTAGAATTATTAGATTGAGATCATCATTGTGGTGTATATTTATTCCAGTTCTCGAATATTAAATCATGAATCACAAAAGATTTTGTAACATCAAAGAAATATTGATTATTAGAAGTAGTCGCTTCCGAACAAAGGAAGGACTCAAGATACAGAATAAACTTCTCAGTTTTCAAAATGAGATTTAATATCAACTTGAGCTGAAATAGTGTGAAACGTAATATTATTCATAAATAGCGTATTCTACAGATTTTCTACTCAGGCAACGGGGATCTCCCTTGAAACGCGTTCGCGGTTTGCGATCTTCTAAACCTTTGATTTCCTTCTATTTCACCTATATTCTCTGCTCGCGGCATCTTTTATTCCACAAAAGGTTTCCTCACACCATGAGTCCAACGTTTCTTTTCTATATTTTGATTGTTTTGTAGGGGTTTTCGTTTCCTATCGACAATCTCTCTGTTAAACAACTCATTGCTTGCCTCAACTATACAAGTTTTGTGCACTTACGTTGCATAGCTAGCAATCTTGAGAACAGTAACCCTACTTTGAATCCAGGGCTTTAAGCCCGGCTATAAACGTTTAGCTTTCTTTTCGTCCGTATTTACTCGATGTGGAATAAATTTCAAAAGTTCGAACTTAGCTTCATGTTCAGCTACTAACATAATCTCTTGCTTAGGTTCTAGAAATTTGAGCTCTATTTAATTCTCTAAGTGTTTAAGAACATACCTCTCTAGGAATAACTTTGTAAACCTAAACCAGGATATCACACTAGACTCTTCTAGAAATCTCTTAGCTTCCCATCAATAATTAGCCTCTCCATTAAGCATATAAGCATCAAAGAAAATTTTCTTATCCTCCTCTACATTAACCATTTCAAAATTCTTCTTTATTTCTCTTAGCCATATCTTGGCCTCAACGGGCTCTACTGTCCTTTTAAACTCTTGTGGTGGAAAAAAATTTGAAAGACTTGAATGAAAAGATACGTTTAGTAAGTTGACTCGGAAAACTTCTTTCAGGATTGTTTTGAAAATTCCGGGTATGTTGTCAAGTAATTGAACAAAATTGGGTCTGGGTTGAAATCCAGCTTAAGCATTTGGTATTGATTCATCAACAGGGTTCTCATTCAGGTTTGAATCCATCTTAATCTATAGGAGTAGACAAAACAGTTTAATATGTTTTTAAAGAAAATCCACTGGTACAACAAGGTGAAATTTGTAAAATACTAGTACAAAACTTTGAAAATAGGTTGCATATTTTGTTTGAAAAGACAAGTTGTACCAAAGGTGCATATTTTTTTTTTTTGAAAAAAAACTTTTAGCAACTTTAAAGATTGCACCTTTTCTTTTGAAAACTCTAAACCTTTAGCAATTTGAACATTTCCCTTTTTTTTTTTTAAACCTCTAAAAACTTTTAAAAGGTTGAATACATACACACATTAGAATTTCACATGGGATTATTGATGTATTAGATGCAAGATAGGTTGACAGAAATGAAACAGGTCGAAAGTGGTTGACAAGTGCAAGAAGCATCGAAAGGGTATAGACAAAGAAAGAGACAACAATATGTCAAAAATATTAATCATCCTTCCCAAAGTGGTCATAATATCCGAAATTTTTAGGGTACAAGTCATTATATAGAAGTATATCTGATCTGGTCACCATCTTACTACATCAAATCTAATCTGGACATTACTATAAAAAAAATCACTTATATACATCTCTACCGCTAGAATCATCTACTGATCGAAACTGTAGCATCTGTATCTAAAGTGAAAAGAAGTGCACGATCCTCTATACAGTGCCTCTATATCCTCTATACTTCATGTGTTATCTCTCAAAAGTTAAACAGCAAATCTATTAACCAAATATCTCTGAGCTGGTGGAGGGTATTGCACTGATATCCGTATAGAGTCTTTCAAATACAGAAACAGAAATTTGATATACAATCTCCATACCAACCTCTCGGGTCAGAAAACTTGAACCCGTAGAACAAACATAGGATCATAAGATCCTGGAATCACAAATATAGAGTCATAGGCAGACTCTTTCTCAACAACTAGTACTGATGGACCAAAGACATATAATCAAAAAGTGGCACAGAGTCGCCACCTGATGGTACAGAAACTGGTGTAGAGAAAGATCCACTAATCTGACAATGAGTGGTATGAGGTGCAGAAATTGAAATAGTGGATATGTAAATGGTACACAATTTCCTAACATGGTAGTAACAAGGGGTGTAACTCGAACTCGAGGTTCAGATATGGTGTAAACACAGGTGTGACTACTCAAAGATGTTATAAAAGCATTTTCAATCAAAGAGGGCATGGTAGTCCCAAAATTACAAAGATCATAAGTATGTGTGGTAACAGGGCTACATGGAAAAGGTGTAGGCTCAAAATGTCAAAGCGAGTCAAAAATGAAAGGTTTCCCCTCCCAATATTGGTGGAGGAACAGTAGAAGTGGTAACCGAAAAGTAAGTGGTCAAAGTAGGAATAGAAGTCAACTCAGGTAAAGATGGAAAAATGTCCACCCCATCACTCTTATTGAACTCAGAAGATTCTCTATCCTCGATCTCCTCAAATACTAAGTTAATGATCTTAGGTGTTGGTGGTTCTAATATCCGTATAGAAGAATTCTCAAACTCGATATCTATCATCTCAATCTCCATTAATAGATCAGAATCAGTCGTAACCTGACATCTACATAACAAACACCATTACTAATAGTTACTATTACGATTGCTCATACCTATAAACGTTTATATTTGTAGGGTATACTAACCCTTTGCTATAAGTTTATTTGGTACATATGTTCTCAAACATATGGAGATAGGTTCTTCTAGTATACCTATCTTAATCTTCGTGTCATTCTCGCTCGTTATATTCCTAGGGTTTCTCGAATCCTAAGGATATAACCTGGCTCTGATACCAAACTTGTGACGCCCCCAGATCCGCATCCCGCAGATCTGGTCTGTCACTAAACATCTAGCTCAAAACAACACTTGCATTACATTTTAATGTTATACAAACCAACTCTCGCCCCACAAGTCCAGGGTCGATCGTCACAACACTACTACCAAGTCTAACTTTATTACATAATAGCAAGTCTGATTACAGACTATTATAATAACTATGGTTGGTACCACCAAACAGCGTTGCCTAGCAGCTTCAGCTCAAGTGATGTGCCTTTTCCTTTTCCTTGCCAAAACCCGTTTCCGGGCGATTCTCTTGAGTTGTGCCATACTTACTCTTTACTGCTCAAAAGGAATAAAGTAGATACAAGAATGAGCAACTAATTGCTCAGCAAGTCCACATAGCACAACACAACAATTAATAGGATATGCATATAAAGCATAGAAGACAATTAAAGTAACAAAACAGTTACCATCAAATGACACACAATTTCAAGAAAAGAAAATGCTGGTCTTCCACCCCTCGGTAACACTACATGGCTCGATCAGCACCATTTCGTGAATACCGTTCTCCTGTGTAATCCTAGTGGTCTGATCGTAACCACTGAAGACACACCAACACTCTCTTTGCTAGCATCAGGGTTTAACACTGGAACCCTACTATCTGCCTTACCAGATAGTCAATTTCAACTCTACCACGAATTTAATAAATTCGTGTTGACCAGCTTGAACAGATTCCTCCGAATACAAGAAAATTTTCCCAAACAAACACTTCGCAATCATCACTACTCATCTCTATCAAAGAAGTGCGAACAATGCACCTTTTTGTCATAACAAATATTACCCGAAGGTAGAACCGAAAGATAATTACAAGAACTCGATTCCAAAGAATAAGATGATCTCCAAAAGAAGTAAATTGAGATCATCACTGTAATGTATTCACATCAAGTTTCGAAGATTCAAAATAATAATGTTATAGGATCAGCTCATTCCCGAATAATGGGAGAGCTCGAATTATAGAAAATAGTAGGTGAACGATATCTCTAAAGCCTTCAAAATGGAACGGATAATGGTATGAAATGTAATATTTCAACAATTAACACTTTTCACAAAATTATAAAATAGGCACGAAAAAAAAACTTCACGTCAAGACAGGGATAGTGAACTTGCCTGACGTCCTTAGCCGGGAATATTTACGACATTTAATATACAATTGGCTCCGTCTTTTTCCAGATATATACATTCTAAGCCACATAAAATAAGAATTTAGTAATCTCTTTATAAAGCAAATAATAATTTATACAATTTATTATATAATAAATACAGTCTCCTAATCATGAGTCATTTAATTAATTTATTACTACTTCTCAAAGGTTCTCACTTCTTCCTTTGTACATATTGTAACCAATAAAATATCTTAAAGACGGATAATAATCGATTCCTTTTTATTAATCAAACAATTAATTATCCGCTTGACTATTAATATGTACTCTTATCATGTTATTACTAATCATTCACCAATTTATCAAATAATAAACTCAGAAAATTCTAGTTTCTATTATAAATATCTCACCCAAGTTATTATTCGAGTATTAGTAATTAAATTATTCCTTCAATCCCCAAAATTTAATGAAGTGATAAACTAATTATGGAATATTCTCTAAATTCTCAAATTACTATTAGCTCAAAATTTTGTATTTAAACAAATCTTATTTTATGCTTAACAATTCTTGCACTATTCCTGAATTTAATAATATCTTTACTCCTCCTTTGGTATTTAACAACCTCAACTTCAGTATTTATTCCAAATTTTCTCATTAAATGATTTCCAAATATATTTATTTTAAATAAGTCTCAGCTGGTGAAATGTCCGAATTACCCCCAACAACATCTCTCTTACTCACCTCTTCCTCCCTCATCTACTATCTGGCCACCACTGTCGCCGGCCGGATTCGTTTCCGGCGGCTCCTTCACTAACCATTCCTTCTTCTTCAATCTCTCTATGTCTCTCGTTCTCTCTCTCTCTGCACAGTACCCCCGTCGTCCTTCCATCCTCGCCACCGGGGTGGCTTCGTCCACCAGCACACACACGACATACCTCCCTGCAGCCACACACTCACTACACATGTTCTCTCCCTCATCTCCCTTCGTTACAATCACAATCCCACCACAAACCTTGATTTTAATTAGTTACAATCAGCAATCGAAACAAAGCCCCAAGTTATGACTAGAAAGCCTAACCCTAATTAATATAAATTTGGGTGAAATACAAAATCCCACACGAATTAAACCGATGCTGCCATGTTCTTATGCTTAAAGTTGTTCATTTGTTTATATAAAACTAGCAGTAAAAAGTAGTAGAGGAAAGGTTCACATTGGTAGGGTATCTTTATTAAAAGCATTAAAACTCAAATTCATCTTAAACAAGGAAAGATGAACTAAGGTTTTAATTACCTTGCTAATTAAATCTTTTGAACTCCAAAATCTCCTCCCCGCTTTTACTCCTGATCTCCTAGCTGCTCCTCACCAACTTCCTATTTTAGGTGTATCAAAGAAAATGAAAGTAGATTCCTTGCTTTTTATAGCAATTACTAATCACCATTAATCTCTTAATGACTATATTAATCAACTGCTAATTACCCAATTACTTGGGCAATACTCTCAGAACTTGGGCAGTACGCATAATACTTGGGCACCACACATCGGTCTTGGCCTCGAGTCCCGAGGTGCTAAAAATATATATGTATTTTGTTGGCTCGTTTATTCCCGAATATTTCGGTCCCGGCTCATTTAACGCTACTTATTTAGAAGATTTAAATATATTATCCAAGATTATATAGATAATAACATAATTAACTAAATAATTATTATAATATTTTCCTAAATATTTTGAAATTTATTAAATGATTATAACTGAATATTTACTCTAATTAACCCGTAATATTTATTAATTCCCAGTCGTAACATAAAATTTTATGACTACTAAACAACTCCATATTAGCGAACTGCCAATTCGCCCGTTGGATGCTGTGAGGCGTTTGCTCCATCTCCGATACTTATCGTCATGTAACATATATATTCTAGTTTTTAATGGTACTTAACTAAATTTAATTCGCTAGCCAGCACTGAATTATAATCTAAATTTGTATAATCCTCAAATATTTTATGTACCAATATTTTTATTAAATAATAAAAATTCACAAATTTATTTAAATAGAAATTTTACATGCATAAAATTAAATAATTAATTTATGCACGTACTTGAAAATTTGCGGTTGTTACAACTAACAAATATTGTAAAAACAATTATAGGAAATATTAAAATAAAACATACTTAGTATATCAAAAAAATTTGTAAATAAAACACATACATATAGTGGCACTCTAGAGAGGGCTCCTTAAGTAGTTATATAGCACACCCCAATCTCAACCGTTGATTTATTTAAAAAAAATGTAACGCTTGATTAAAGTTATATTAATTCCTTATAAAAACAGTTACAGCTCACATACTTTTGCCACCTATACACACACGTTATACACACAACCAAGATTCCGATACCCACTGTAGATATTCACAGATTCGAAACGCGAAGTTAAAAGACAAGCTTGATATAAGAAATCGAGCTTCGTTGAAGAGCAAATCGAAGGTTTGGAACACAAAATCAAAGAAATCAGAAGCAAATCAAGCTTCCATTTTAGTTTGATATATTAGGGCTTTAAATTAGAACATCTTGTTTTATATTTGTAACATAATTAGTTCATTTTGTTTGTTTCAGGTGATTTAGAAGAACATTAACAACTTACAAGGTGCTCCGGAGAATTGGTCAGCAAAACTAATTGTTCTACATTTTATGTTCTACAATATAATATTAAGCTTTAGCGAAATTCGAAACACGCATGTTCAACAATAGAAGAAATTTTGCTTATATTGTAAATTATATTATAATGGAGTTTATACATTCATACAGTAGAATAAATTCATTATTTATACAACAGAGCATGTTTGCAGCTGCAGTAGAGTATATTACAAGTTTGTAAAAATAATATGTTAATATTTAATGTATATAGTCATAATAAAAAGTATATATATATATAACTGATAAAATTAAATATTAATAATATTAACAAATAATATTAAATACAATAAAAAGTGAAAACCATAATTGTAAAATAAAAATACGGTTGGCCGTTTTAATCTATAAATTTGGGTTAATTATCAAACTCATCACTGAAATCGACAAAACATATCAACTTCATCACTGATCTCCACAGTGTCTCAAGTGGCTTATTAAAGTCGCTTACCGGTATCAAACTCATCACTGCCGTTAACTTTTAAATTAAAACTAATAGAAGTATGGACGGAATGACAGTTGAGCTGTTGACGTGGTACGCTAATAAAAAG
Source organism: Daucus carota subsp. sativus (assembly GCF_001625215.2). NCBI lineage: Eukaryota > Viridiplantae > Streptophyta > Magnoliopsida > Apiales > Apiaceae > Daucus > Daucus carota. Next base: position 16,672,715 of record NC_030388.2, on the reverse strand, counting down.
ACCGTGGAAAAACAAACGAAATAATAAAAACGTAATAGAAAGAAAGAAGAAAACAAAAACAGAAAAACATACGTCAATACACACACCACATACACTCTGCTTGCTTCATACTAGAGAAGTGATCGGGATTGTAAAAATTTAAAAATATTTTTTTTTGCCAACAATAATATTCACATAAATAAAATTTATTAAAAGAGAAAACATTTCAAAATTATTTAAAAATAATTAGAGTTAATTGCATTTGGCACCCCTTTGGTTTCAGCATATTGCACATTGCACCTAATAGTTTTGGAATAAACACTTTACAACCCTTTAGTTTTAACCCATAGACACTTTGCACCCTTTCCGTTATCTTCTGCCGTTACCGTTAACTTTTGCAAGGGCATTTTGGTGTTATTTTACACTAACTATAAGAAAGATTGTAGAAGGGGGGGTTGAATACAATCTTTTACAAGTTTAAAGATTCAAGAACAATACACTTAAAACACAGCAAATAGAAAAACACCAAGTATTAAAAATACGGGTGGATTGAATGATCCACCCGTGAGATTTTATATAGAAGAATCAGTTGAAACATGATCCAGTCTTCATCAGTTGAATAGTTAAATCTCATCAGTTGAATATCCTTCACTTAGATAAAATTACATGGCATTGGATATTTACAATTAGCCATCCTATTCTACCCATCCGTTGATAATTCCCAAAGATAAGAAATATAAAAATTACAACTGAAATTTGATAAAGATACTAAGTAAGACATGTTACAAGATGTTTATGTTATCATCAAAAATTATTGATTCCTAACAATCTCCCCCAATTTATGACTGGAGAAGATGCAGACATAAATTCTACACTTGATGATAACAAAACATAAATAAAATAAAATGTAGAAATTAAATACAAGAGTTGGAAAAGTTTACAAATGATTATGCTCCTCTAGACTGAGCAGTTTCTTGTTCCTAGAAGATCTTCTTCTTCTGGACTTAAGTTTTTCTTCAAGAATGTCAATCTGTTTCTGAAAAATCCTGTAGAACCATTCTTCATCACTGTCTTCCCTGTTGAGCTTGGATTGGAGAGTCTTCAGAGTATTCAAGCTAGCAACCTTGAGTTGATCTTTAGGTCTGAAAAATCTCCTAACACCTTGACTATCCCTAAACTCCATGATTGGAGTAGGTTCATGATGAACTTTCTTTCCAGTGTAGGGGATTTTCAGCCTTCTTTCCAGACTAGCATCTGAGGACCATTCCTTCCTGATTTCAAGGATTCTCTTTAATATCATTTGCTTTGCAGGTGGTGTAAATCCTCCTGTCCTCTTCATGGAAGCATATATCTTTGTCAAAGAGCTGAATCCTTCAGAATTTAGGACTCTGTGAAGAGGCCAAGTGACATCACCCTTGCTTTTGTAAGAGAACACCAATCTTTCAGGAAGCTTGGAAGTTGCTTCTATTCCTCTCACTTCTTGAAGATCATCCAGCTCCAGCTCCAACTCAGAATTTTTTTCAATATTGGCAATGACAAGATAGTCATCTGGATTTTCAGGTTCTTTTGGAGGTTTAGGAGGGTTAGCCATTTTCTTAGCCATAGACTTTACTTTCTTCTTTGGCTTGGAAGTTTCTTGAACAAGAAAAGCTGGAATTGGAATGTCTTCCAAGTCAATTGGCTCCTCCTTTGGCATTATTGGCTCATCATGGAAGTTGACATCTGGATGTACCACTGTGGTGTCCTTGATTGGAGAAGAAGGCTTTGAGATAGGTACAGACTTTTCAGGCACTTCTTCTCTTCTCTTGGCTGCCTCAGGCATCTTTGATCTAGACTTGACCCTCTTTTTCTTTGGAGAAGATTCAAGAGTCAATCTTTTCTCACTTTGAAGCTCAGCTGCCAACTCCTCTTCTAGCTCAATTGCATACCTTTCATCAACCTCTATTTCTTGATTCAAGGAGAGTTGAGATTCATACTCCTTTCTTTCACAGTCTCTGGCCACCTCTTCAGCTTTTGCAAATGACTAGTGAGGATGGCCAGTTCCAATAAATAGCTTTTGGCCTTCTCTGTAGATGATGGCAAAATGAGATTTTAGGGCCACATCTGTAGAATCTTTGTAGCTCTTAATTTCTTGGCCCAAAAGCTTGTACTCATTCTTGTCAGGCCTGGCTAGTGGAAAGTAGATTGAGCTTGAATCTTTTCCAGGCCTGGAGTACCCACAGTTGTTTGGAAATAAGATGGCCTTGAACTCATTCACAATTGATGGCTCACCTTTTTCCTTCTTAGAGGGGATGACAATTTCAGGTGTGATCACCCTGAGAATTGTAGTTGTTGTGGGAAAAGAAGTTGGAACTGCAGATGTAGATTGAGAATTTGAAGTTGCAGAAGCAGCCTTCTTATCTAGCAGAGCCAATCTCTTTTCAATTGTATCCAATGCTGCAAGCCTTTCAAGCCTCTTTTGCTCCTTTGCAGTATGAAAAGGAGGAGGAATTCTGCTCACCAACTCAGCAGGAGAAGGTAAGGATTCTTTCTCCCCCTTTTTGTTAGCATCAAGTGAAGCACTAGGAAGAGAGATGCCAGATGCCAATAGAAGATGTTGGAGAAGACCAGTTTGCACCCTTTGGTGTTGGAGCATCTCTTCCATTCTGGAATTTAAAACTTGGACATTCTCTTCCAGAGCATCCACTTTCTTTTCTAGCTGAGCTTGTTTCTTGTCAGAGGCAGAAATGGCTGTTTGGACTTGAGTGGAAAACTTCTCATCAATCTTTTTGGATAAGTCTGATTTGACAGATGTGATGAGAGAGTTTAGATGCTCAGCTTCCTTCTGGAAATGGAGAGACTGGTACTTATGCAGTCTTAAATTTTCAAGAGCTTGACTGGCAAAAGTAGCAGTAATGGATGGAGAAGAAGAAGAGCTTCCAGCTTGAGGGTGAAGTAGAGATGTAGCTTGTCTTTGCAACTCAAGACTAACTGCAGTTGCATTTGCAGATTGTATGGAGAGCCAAAATGGAAGAGAGGTTGTAGGCTCTTCACCAAGAGAATCCTCAAGAGCATCATTGAGGTCTTCATCACTGTCATCATAGTGAAAATCATCTCCAGCATTGGCAGGCAGAGCTGCAAGTGCCTCCTTTGCTCTTATCATAGATGATGAAGTGTGAATCAGATTTAGGCTCCTCTCAGCTGCTTAATTATCCATCCTTGCAAAAGCTTGGACAAAAGACATCCCATGAGTAAAAGTCTCAGGGTCTAGTGGCACACTATCCAACATGGATCTGTATTCTGCTTGATAAGCTTGCTCACTAAACCCTTCATTGACACCTGCATATCTCTCAATTTCTCTCTGTTCTTGCATCAAGGGCTCCCCTTGGCTCACCTCACAGCTCACCTCTCCCTCACTTATCCTTACTAAAGGATCACTCATTATCTCTCCTTTTTCCTGGCCAGAAGAAGTTGCCAGACTCTCCACACCCTCTCCTTTTGCCAGCACCCAAGGCTGCCTCTCCACTCCAGTGCTCACATCACTCAATCCTAATAGTGTTTGTGCTACCATGTGATCAACTGCTGTAGAAAGAGGTAAAGTAAGTGAAGTAGCAGCAGTTGTCAACTGATGAGAGACATCAGTTGAAACATGAGTAGTGGAGACATTCAACTGATGAGAGCTGTTAAGCACATCAGTTGAAGGGCAAACACTATTCAACTGATGAAGGAGATCAGTTGAAGATAATGAAGAAATGGGCTTAGAAGCTGTGACAGTTGAGTCTGTGGTGATTGATTTTGCATGCAAATCCACAGAACACATTGTCACAGTAGAATAAATTTGATGAGATTGATCCAACAAATCATCAAAATGATGATGATCAATCTCAGAAGGGGGCTTCTCCAAGAAATCTAAAGATGGAGAATTTACAAGTGTGGTGTGGATTAATTCCACATCCACAGAGGAGGTTGGAGATTGTGTTTGAGTGGTAGATATGGTAAGATCATGTATATGTGCAATGGGTTGAGAAGAAGAAGGGGGCTGTGACTCCACATTTATTGGAGTCACATCAAGCTGACTTTGAGATACAGGCATAAAATCCTGTGTGTGTGCAGTGTGCTTTACCTTTTCACTTCTTTGCTTCTTTCTCCCATAGGCCTTGATAGGTGAAGAAGTGGTGTCCCTCCCCCTCTTTAGTTGTGTCCCTGGATGGGGACTATTTTCAATAACATCCTTTTGGGAGGATGCTGCTAGGGATGAGCTTGAATCCATTTTAAGCTCTGCAGTCTTTTGGGAGACTGCAGAGTGGCTTGGCAGGGCATCACTTTTCTCTCCAGCCTTATCCTTAGGGCTTCTTTGATTTTCACCCTTTCCATCCCCTTCACTTTCTCCAATCACACTCCCCTCAGGTTTTTGTTTCTTGGATTTTACAACAGATGCCTTTTGGGAGGCACCTGAGGTTGGTGGAGTAGACTTGGATTTAGAGGGTTGTGCCACTTGTGTGGACTGTTGATGGGCCTCTTCAACAGCCCTGATGGCAGAAAGTAAAGAAGATGAGGGTTGAGAAAGAGTAGTAGGATAGCCATGTACCTCTTTTTCTTTTCCAGGCTCCATGATTGGCAGGTAAATCACCTCCAAGGAGGGGTAGAGATTCATCCCTAAGAGGTCTTTAAAGACTCTCTTCTCCTGCACAAAGCTTGGAAGCTTGGCTTCCTGATTAGTGATAACTAACTTTTCATCAAGATGATTAGCTAGCATCATGAGAAACCTAACATAATATATGTTCTTAGGTCTATCAGTTTTATCACCTAGTTTCTCCCCAATTTCTTGGATCATCAAACCACCAAAATTAAAGTATTCATTTGTCAAGAACATATAAAGCATTTGTAAAATTTGAGAAGTAATAGCATTAAAATTACTAATTTTACCAGAGAATGACTTAACAAAAGCATCACAAAGATAACTCCATTCTCTCCTAAGACCCCTCCTCTCAATTTTACCTAAAGCATCAATTGGTAAAACATAGTTCATGGCATAAAGCAAGTTAATCAACTGAACATCACTAGGTAATGAAGAGACAGTATCCTCAGGAATGCTAAAACATGCTTTCATGACATCAGAATTAACAGTATGCATATTATTTTTAAGAGAGAAAGTTAAAGTTTCATCCTCACTATTCAACTCAGCTGAAGTCCACATCTCTTCCACGACTTCATGATAAATTGTGGGAGTTGAGAGCATGGCGTGGGAGAGTTGGCTGACTTTGATAAACTCCATCATTCTGTGAAACTCCTTCTCTTTCACAGCTTTTGTGTCCACAAAGGAAGCAAAATTGTTCTTCTCATAAATAAACCCAGTTGGTGAAGTGTATTTCTTCATTGGCGCCATTGCAGTTTGCAGAAAAAGCTTGAAGAAAATGTGAACTTGTGTTTGCACAGAGAGAGAGAGTAGAGGGTTTGTGAATTCGAAAGAGTAAGATGAAAAGGAATGAAAATAAATTAAAACACTTAAATACTTTCTCAGAAAATTGCTGTGATTGGTTGAGAAATTACCGTTGAGAAGAAATAACTCTTATTTAACTCTACAAAAATTACACACACGATCGTGTGTATAAAGCAGGTGAGAGATAAAAGTAATTTCAACGGCTCAGATCTGATAATATTTTCAACGGATGAAATAAGCTCCTCTTTAAACTTCCTATTCAACTGATGATGATCAGTTGAAAGTGCATTCAACTAGTGTCATCAGTTGAATGAAAAACAAGACAGGAGCGCATTTGTTTCAGACATCAGTTGAAACAATTTCACTATTTCATCAGTTGAAATATTACACAATTTATCCAGAATTATAACTAACTTAATTTTGATAAATTAAAATCAGTTAAATTCTGGCTGCCAAATTACAGAAAAATTCACTATAAATTAGGAGAAATTTAACATACCTAATTTACTTACCAACCTTGTGAATGTGGATTCATCAAGAGGTTTTGTGAAAATATCTGCAATTTGTTCTTCACTTGGAACAAAATGCATTTCAACAGTGCCAGCCATCACATGTTCTCTTATGAAGTGATATTTGATGTCAATATGCTTGGTTTTTGAGTGTTGTACTGGATTTTCAGTTATAGCAATAGCACTGGTGTTGTCACAGAATATTGGGATTTTAGAGAGATTTAATCCATAATCAAGTAATTGATTTCTCATCCACAATATTTGTGCACAACAACTTCCAGCTGCAATGTATTCAGCCTCAGCTGTAGAGGTAGATACAGAATGTTTCTTTTTGCTAAACCAAGAAATCAACCTATCTCCAAGAAATTGACATGTTCATGTTGTGCTTTTTCTATCAATTTTGCATCCTGCAAAATCAGCATCTGAATATCCAATTAGATCGTCTTTAGGGTACCAAATGCCAAGATTTGGTGTTCCCTTAAGATATTTGAATATTCTTTTTATAGCAATAAGATGTGATTCTTTAGGATCAGATTGAAATCTAGCACAGAGACATGTAGAAAACATAATATCTGGTCTACTAGCTGTCAGATATAAAAGTGAGCCAACCATGCCTCTATAATTAGAGATGTCCACAGATTTCTCATTAGGACTTAACTCCAATTTAGTAGCAGTTGGCATAGGAGTCTTAGCTTTTTTGGAATCCATTAAATCAAACTTTTTAAGTAAATCATAGATATACTTAGTTTGATTTATGAATATGCCTTCCTTTACTTGTTTAACTTGTAAACCAAGAAAGTAGGTGAGCTCTCCCATCATGCTCATTTCATACTGACTCTGCATTAAATTAGCAAACTTTTTGCAAAGTCTTTCATCTGTAGAACCAAAAATTATATCATCTACATAGATTTGAACCAGAATAAAGGCACCATTTACATTTCTGTAAAATAGTGTTTTATCCACAGTTCCTCAGGAAAAATGATTATCCAACAAGAATTGAGATAAAGTGTCATACCATGCCCTTGGTGCTTGCTTTAGTCCATTAAGTGCTTTTAATAAAAAGTAAACATACTCTGGAAATTCTGGATCTTCAAAACCAGGAGGCTGACTGACATATACCTCTTCTTCCAGTTCACCATTTAGAAAAGCACTTTTGACATCCATTTGATAAACTTTAAAGTTTGCATGAGCAGCATAGGCCAAGAAGATTCTTATTGCTTCCAATCTTGCAACTGGTGCAAATGTCTCATCAAAATCAATTCCTTCAGATTGAGAGTATCCTTTAGCAACAAGCCTTGCTTTGTTTCTGGTGACAACTCCATTCTCATCCATCTTGTTTCTGAATACCCACCTTGTGCCTACAATTGTTCTGTTTTTAGGCTTGGGTACCAGCTTCCATACATTGTTTCTCTCAAATTGATTTAATTCTTCTTGCATAGCAAGAACCCAATCAGCATCTTTGAGAGCATCTTCTATGACTTTAGGTTCATCCTGTGAAAGGAATGCACTGTACAAACACTCATCTTGAGTGGCTCTTCTTGTTTGTACAGATGCATTTGCATCTCCAATAATTAACTCAAAAGGATGATCCCTTATCCATTTTCTTTGAGGTGGGAGTGATTGCCTTGATGATGTAGCTTCATTGTTGAAGTTCAGATTTCCATGTTGAAAAGCTCCCCCTAAATTTGACATCTCATTATTTCTAGATTGATTGAAATTTTGAGACATTCTTTCAACTGATGATCCTTGAGGTGTTTCAACTGATCCCTCCAAAGTAGTTTCAACTGATGCTTCAGTTGAGTTTTCAATAGCAGTTGTTTCTTGCACCAGAGAATCATCAGTTGGAATATTAATTCCAGGATTAATTCCAACATTCTGAACAGTGTCATCACAATCATCATCACTGTCATATATATCACCTTCACCTTCATTCTCAAATCTAAGATTATCATGAAATCCTTCATCTGTCAGTCCTTGAATCTTTTTATCATCAAAAACTACATGAATTGATTCCATAACAATGTTGGTTCTCAGATTGTATACTCTAAATGATTTTCCATTAGAATATCCAACAAAAATAGCTTCATCTGCCTTGGCCTCAAATTTTCCAAGATTTTCACCTTGATTTCTTAGAACATAGCACTTGCATCCAAATACATGAAGAAAGCTAATTGTTGGCTTCTTTCCTTTGAAGAGTTGGAAAGGAGTTAGATTGTAAGGTTTGGTAATTAGAGAAATGTTTTGAGTAAAACAAGCAGTGTTCACAGCTTTAGCCCAAAAATAGGTTGGAAGTTGAGCTTCATTAATCATGGTTCTTGCAGCCTCAATGAGAGTTCTATTCCTCCTTTCAACTACACCATTTTGTTGTGGAGTTCTTGGTGCAGAGAACTCATGAATAATTCCCTTTTCTTCACAAAATTCTTTCATCACAGAGTTCTTGAATTCTGTTCCATTGTCACTTCTTATCCTTCCAACTTTGACATCTGAATTGTTGTTTAATGCCTTGATATGATTGATAATGATTTTCCCAGCTTCATCCTTAGAATGCAGGAATAAAGTCCAAGTAAATTTTGAAAAATCATCAACAATCACTAGGCAATATTTCTTCGTTGAAATGGACATTATGTTGACTGGTCCAAATAAATCCATATGCAAGAGCTGAAGGGGCTTCACAATTGATGGAAGAGATTTGCTTTTGAAAGAGCTTCTCTTTTGCTTTCCTTGCTGACAAGCTCCACACAAACCATCTTTGGAGAATTCCAGCTTTGGTATTCCTCTTACCAAATCCTTTTTGACTAACTCATTCAAAGTCTTGAAATTTAAATGGGACAACCTTTTGTGCCATAGCCAACTGTCATCCGAGCTTGCTTTGCTGAGAAGGCAAGTGGTAGATTCAGACTTTACAGAATTGAAGTCAGCTACATACACATTTCCTTTCCTTTGTTCAATTAGTACCACATTGTTGTCATCTTCTTTGGTGACAACACAGGCTGCAGGAGTGAAATTTACTTTGTATCCTTTGTCACAAAGTTGACTGATGCTAAGCAAGTTGTGCTTAAGACCAGACACCAATGCAACTTCATCAATTATGACATTTTCTTTTGCAATCAAGCCATATCCCATAGTATATCCTTTGTTGTCATCTCCAAAGGTAATGCTAGGGCCAGCTTTCTCTACAAACTTTTTGAGCAGAGAAGAATCACCAGTCATGTGCCTGTAGAATCCACTATCCAAGTACCACAAATTCTTCTTATGGTTTCCCTGCACACATTCCACAAACAGATCAAGTTGATTTTGGTACCCAAATTGCTTTGGGTCCAGATTTGTTAGTCTTAACAGCTTTTCCCTCATTCTCAACTTTTCCCTTGGATTGAAGTGGTTCAATCTTTTGTTTTGGTTGAGAGATTGGAACATCAACATTGTTCTTAAACACAGGCATTTGAGGCATGCATACATTGTTCATACCATGTAAATTTGAATGGAATTGAGGCATGTTAAAAGCATTGAAATATGGATTGAACATATATGGCATGCTAGGCTGAGAATATGAATTATGAGGCAATAAACCAGGCATCATGTTCATAGCAGATAAATTCATGTGAGAAACAGATGGCATAGGAATAGGCAATGATAGACTAGGAGCAATCACAGTTTTACAATTAGTAGATAAATGATTTACACCACCACATTTACTGTAGGTTTTCCTAGGAGCACTGGCATTGGGTGTGTAATTAGTGTGCTTGTTAACTCCTATTTTACCATTTCTATTCCCCTTCTTCTTCTTAGTCTCTTCTGATTTATGCTCACTAGCATCCAACTTCTTCTTGGTCTTATTACTGGAGTTAAGAGTGTTGTTAACACTATCACTTGTCTCAGAAGAACTATTCTCACCTTTAACAAAGTTCTTTTTAATAGGACCATATTTCTTGTTGAGCTTCTTGAGAACTTTCTTGTCAACTGGTGAGTTTTTGTTCAACTGATGACTTTCATCAGTTGAGACTTTGCTATTCAACTGATGATCATCATCAGTATTCTCATCACTTGAACTGTTCTCAGATATCTCAAGAACTTTCTTATTCCTTTTCCATTCATTTTCCACAAAGGTTTCTCTGCCTTGCATGTTGATGATATTAGTGGAAACATCTCTTCCAGATTTCCATTTGGCAATAATCTCTTGTTCCCTATCAAGCTGTTTTCTTATGATCTCTTCTCTTTTCAGAACAACCAAGAGATCATCTTTGGCTGTTTGACACTCAATTTTCAGTTTCTCAAATTCAATAAATTGAGCTTTTAAAGCACTGTTCCCGTCACTAAGAAAGGTGTTAGCTTCCTTAATTCTACTATTTTCCTTAGTGAGAGATTTTAAAGAAACATGCAAATGATACAACTCTGTAGACATTTCATTTATGGTAGCATTGCATTCATCTTTAGTTAACTCAACTAAGTTTGTAGTGAATACCTGACTGCTGCTTCCAGTGTTCTCTTCTTGATTTGTGGAGTTGGCCATTAGAGCAAGATTGACAAACTCTTCCTCATCTTCAGAATCATCTCCAGCTGCCCAATCCTCCTTTGTAATGAATGCCCTTTCTTTTTGCTTGAGAAGTTCATAATATTTCTTTTTGTAATCCATGTGATCACTGGATCTCTTCTCAGCTTTTGGCTTTCTGCATTCATCAGCAAAGTGGCATGCATTCCCACAGTTGAAGCACTTGAATTTTGATCTGTCTACCATGCTTCTATCAGACTTGGGATTGCCTTTAAATGATTTTGCAGGATTGAAATTCTTTTTGAATTTAAGTTTGGAGAATCTTCTTGACAGAAAGGCTAGGTGCTCATCAATTCCATCACTTTCTTCACCAGAATCAGCCACATCTTTCTCTTTTCCTTTTCCCTTGCTTGATTCTGAGCTCTCTTCTTTGACCAACTTCTCAGTTTCTTCAACTTGAGACTTTCCCTTGTCCTTGACAGTATGATCAAGAGATGCAACTAGAGCCACAGATGAATGCCCTTTCTTTTGGCTTTTCTCAATCTCTTCATCTTGTTCCATTTCAAGCTCATAAGTTTTCAAAGTTCCATACAGTCTCTCAAGAGTATAGTCTTTGAATTCTTGAGTGTTTCTGAGAGAGACTGTCATAGGTTTCCATTCTTTAGGAAGAGCTCTCAAGAACTTCAAATTTGAATCCTTAATTTGATATACTCTTCCAAAGAGTTTTAGACCATTTAATAGCTTTTGAAATCTGTTAAATGTGTCACTCAAACCTTCACCAGACTTGAAATGGAATGACTCATATTGTTGAATTAACAACTGCATCTTGTTTTCTCTTACTTGCTCATTTCCTTCACAGATGGTTCTGATGGTATCCCAAACTTCTTTTGCACTTGTTCAGCTAATGACACTATCAATCATTTCTTGATCTAAACCATTAAACAGGAGGTTCATGGTTTTCTTGTCTTTGTGCACTTCCTCAGTATCCTCTTGAGAATACTCATGGATAGGTTTTGGAACCATTTTTCCTACCATATCCTCACCATCAGCTCCCATACTAGTGCAGACCTTCATTGGGACATGAGGTCCTTTCTCAATGCAGTTAACATAGCTTTCATCAATAGACAACAAGTGCAAATGCATTCTTACTTTCCAGTGAAAGTAGTTATCTTTGTCAAGAACATGAATCTTCACTCCAACATCCTTCTTTCCCATCTTTCTTTAGCAGTGTTGATCTTTTTCCCTGTTTGTTGGGAACCTGGCTCTGATACCAATTGTTATTTTACACTAACTATAAGAAAGATTGTAGAAGGAGGGGTTGAATACAATCTTTTACAAGTTTAAAGATTCAAGAACAATACACTTAAAACACAGCAAATAGAAAAACACCAAGTATTAAAAATACGGGTGGATTGATTACAATTCGCACAGCTGCTAGTTCATCACTCAAACAAGTTCTAACTCTCAGATTTTCTCTCAAGTAATTTGAACAAGTTCAACTGATGCTACTAACTTGGTTATATACTCCAAGTTTTACAAAGCTTTTAGCTAGATTACAAAATGCACTCTAATCTAAAAACAATGCTGCACATCTTTGTCTTATGCATGCTTTCTGAGATGTCTTCATCTTTGACCATCATCTTGATTTGATCCAGATTGCATTGCATGAGATAAGAATGTTTCTGCTTCTTCTTTATTTTCCTAATCAGGTTTCCATGTCCATTTTAGTGTAATTCGATCCATGTGATATCCGATCCATGTGATTTGTCAGACTTGAGCTCTAGTCGCTTTCAACTGCTCTTTGCTTCATCAGTTGAAAGTTCTGATTACTTTCAACTGCTCTTGATCTCATCAGTTGAATGTTGCGCTAGTCTCATCAGTTGAACGAATTACAAGCTTCATCAATTGAATGCTGTTCCAGTCTCATCAGTTGAATTCCTTAGCATCATTAGTTGAATACTTTGTCTTCAGTTGAATGCTTGGTTCTCATCAGTTGAAACATGATCCAGTCTTCATCAGTTGAATAGTTAAATCTCATCAGTTGAATATCCTTCACTTAGATAAAATTACATGGCATTGGATATTTACAATTAGCCATCCTATTCTACCCATCCGTTAATAATTACCAAAGATAAGAAATATAAAAATTACAACTGAAATTTGATAAAGATACTAAGTAAGACATGTTACAAGATGTTTATGTTATCATCAAAAATCATTGATTCCTAACATTTATGAAATTTTATTATATATAATTAAAATCATATCTTTATTTAAATTTTATGACCATCTAAACGATATTTTTTGGAAAAACTTAAAGAACGAAAGTTGTAAAGAATAAAAAGATCTTTTTAGAACAATAAGGTTCAAAATTTAAATAATTATTTAAAAAACGATTGTTCATTTTTACAAGATTGCTAATTTTTGAATTTTTTTTAAAATGATTATAAAAAGAATTACGATAATTTTGAACCTTATAGTTCTAAGAAGATCTTTTTATTTTCTACAACTTTCGTTCTTTAAGTTTTTCCGAAAAATATCGTTTAGATGGTCAGAAAATTTAAATAAAGGTCTGATTTTAATTAAATATAATAAAATTTCCCAAAATGCCCCTGCAAAAGTTAATAGTAACGGCAGAAGATAACGGAAAAGGTGCAAAGTGTCTACGGGTTAAAAGTAAAGGGCTGCAAAGTGTTTATTCCAAAATTATTAGGTGCAATGTGTAATATGCTGAAACCAAAGGGGTGCCAAATGCAATTAAGTCAAATAATTATAATCAAATAAAAAACATAAAAGTTAATCTTGGATGTTTAGTTAATTATTATATCTTAAAATTTATTTCCATGTATTTATTTAGATAATTATATCCAAAAATTAATCTAATAAAAAGATTGCATATTGTGGGAGAAAGGAATAACGCTGTTTATTTATTTTTATACAATCTTCAAATTATGTGGTCTGCCACATGTCAAACCCTTCTGCCATCTGTCATTCCGTTTATAATTCCGTTACTCTTTTTAATAACAGTGATGAGTTTGATAGCAGTAAACGAATGAGTTTAATGAGACACTTGAGAACTCGTCGAGATCATCGAAGAAGTTGATATCTATGGACTTAGTGATGAGTTTGATCAGTAAATTTTATCGATAAAGAAAGAAAGCCCACCAGATCCACAAACAAAATATAAGTCCTCCGGCGATCCAAAAAGCTACTCCACAACCTTTAAAGCCCACAAATAAAAACACCCCAGGCCCAACTATTAAATCCTCACAAAATAATTGCTGTGAGTTTCTAGGGCTCCATTCCCAAAATTCATGCTTGTTCTTCTTGTTGGATGAATTAGGGCATATACACATAATATATTTTTGAAACTGTGTGTGTAATTTGAGAGATGTCTCGTCACGATAATCGATACAATGCGGATGGCGATGCGGATCAAGGTGGTTCTTCGCCGTACGATGTTTTCGAAGATCGATCTTCGCATCATCAAAAGGTTCCATTTTTTCGTTTAATTATGTACATATATTTGTTTTTTATGTATAGTTGAGTATTGTGATACGAAAATTTGTATAAAGTTTGAATCTTTGAGCTGAATTTGTATTTATTTATTTTGTGCTAAAAAGTTGATAATTTTGTTTATATATGTGTTTTTTGTTTGTTCTTTATTATTGTGAAAACGATTTTGAAGTCTTTTTTGCTAATAATTAAACGAATAATTTTTGGCTGAATTTTTGAAGCATCATAGTAGATAAAAAGCCGTGTACCTAATAGAAGAATTGTTCGGATTTCGAAATCTTGTACAAGCCATTGTTTGCGACTTGATTGCGTAAGCATCTGGAGGGTATGGCTTGAAAGCTGCTGAGCCATGTTACTACCTTTACATATAAACTAATTTAGTAATTATCGGGTCAGTGACTGATTATTCATTTTTATTAAGAGGGGTGGGGGGTCGGGGTTTGTCTGCTTTGTATGATAATTTGAAATCTAAGAAATAATTAAAATTTTAATCTACAAAATAAGTAAGCCAATTATTTCTGAATTTAACTCATACTACTATGTTACTACTATTAAAAATATTGAGTGATAATTAGACGTGTTTAATAAATGGTCTAAGAAGATTATGTAGAAAAATTTAGAAGAAAAACTACAGAGAACCATGAGACAAATCAAATTAACTTGAAACTTTTTAAAACATGAAAGTAACTTGGATACAGAATCAGGAAAGGACTGAACTAAACCTCAAGCAAAAAAGATGACTCTGTAACCAGGGCTACATAAATCAATAGTATAATAAGCATACTAATTGCTTTATCTTGTAACTTAGGGTGGCCATGGACCCTGACGGACCCCCTAGATCCGTCACTGCCTGTATTGTACTCGTTCAGTAAAAATTTCAGCATGTCTCTAGCTGTGCTGCATGGTGAAGTTATTAATGTGATTTTAGGTTTATATTTACATTTCAAAATTTTACCACCATGTAAGATAATGAGTTACTGGATTTGTAAAAAGACGAAGAAAGAAACAGACAGAACACAGTGGGTTTTTAAACTGAAGAAATTAAAAGACTTGGTTGCTAATTTCTTATGGTGCATTTTAAATTACAAATATCGCAATTCATTTCTTTTTGTGTTACTCTTGCATCACATTTTTTAATCACCTTCCTTCTCACCTTGCTTGCTTTTGTTTTTGCTGCGCCCCTCCCGTGCAATATACTTGATTATTTTTGCAGTGACTAAATGGTTTGTACTCTAAAATAATTTTGGCAGCAAAAATATAATGAGCCAGAACGTGAGAGGTTGAGGACTAGAGAAAGAGATCAAGATAGGGATTCAGGAAGGGATCGCCGTCATAGTGATTACCATGATCGCAGTGGCAGAGATGGCAGGGGTAGGGGCAGAAACGAGGATAGTGGTCGCTCCAGGAATCATGATTACAGCAGGTTGTGGTTGGAGCTTTCCATTTAGCTATTGTCTTCGGGAACCCAGCTCACTTTGTTAATTATCTTTTGTATATAAACATTGTAACCCTATTGTTTTTTTTTTCTTTATTATGAATTCCAAAATAGAAATGATGATGTACAAATGTTTAGTTTTGCTAGTAATGCTTACACACTTTTCCTTTTGATTCTCTCTTTTGCTTGTTATGAATCTTGAAATAGAAACAGCAGCTTATATTTAATAACTGGAGCATGCACATTCTGTTATGGATATATTCTGTCTGAAAGTTCACTTTGCAGGCGCCATGATTATGACCGAGATAAAGAAAGGCATCATAGACACAGATCACGTTCCCCATCAGTGGAGAGATCTAGGGACAAATCCAGATCTCGCTCAAAAAGGTCTTTATTTGTATTCTTAAGTATCATTCTGTTCCTGACATTTTCCTCGTGATAGTATCTTCTGGTCCAAGAACTGTGTTATTTTCTTTGCTTAGACAGGTTTTATGCTATATATTTTGAGAGATGGTGCTTTTTATATGTGTCAATTATTCCATGTCTTTTGTTTTAGTAATCTATTGCCTTATCTGTCTTTTCTAGCAGTGAATAGTAATGCTGGTTGTATATGAGTCCACCTAAAAACATCTATAAGCATTACCTTGCTATCACTGCCCAGTGTGATTGGAAATGAATTTAAATGATGTTAAACTTAATTTGAATATTATAAATATAATGCAAATAGATGCAAATTGCCTTAATATTGTGACGACACATGATATAACCTAAATATCTTTATCTTCTTGAAAGTCATTGTATTTGTGGGGCCTTCTCAGTAATGTACTGATGCAATACGGTGGTAAATTCAGATCAATTTTATTGAAACTGGAAAGTGGTCCTCTTTATCCCTAAATTTTATAAGAAACCCTCTGTTTATGGTTTGGGTGGTCTTATTTCTGTCACAAGGGTTAACTTGGTTTTTGTTATTAATTATCATATATGTGAAGACCTTATATCTGTTCCATGTTTCTTTTAACTAATTGCTGCTTGGGAGTCGGAAAAAGTTGCTTAAAATGTAAAGTCCGCATTTTTTCAGTTCGAAAATGTATCAGTTCGAAAAAAGGGAAGTGCTTATGACCTTTAAATCTCTTCTCACCATACCCAGTCACAGAACATGAAAGCAGTTGCTATCTGCTTTTGTTGTTTAGGTTTTCGTGCAAAGCTGTAAATATAGTGCTCAATCCCTAGCTCAAGCTTAAAGCACAAAAAAGTGCAGGGTTTCTGATTCACTTGGGAAATCCCTGCGACTTTGTAGAAGGGTCAAGTAACTGCTAAAAAGCAGAAGCCCAAACACTTTTTGCTGCATTTGTGCTGGGGACGGGACTTACTTTTCTAAACACAATTACTTTTAAAACATCCCTTTTACTTTTAATAAGCGACTTGACTTGATATTTAGTTTTAGCTTAAATATTTAATCAACAAATCTTAGAACATAACTGCGATGAGGATTTTGAGAATTATACAAGAAGATGATATATGAAGAATGAACACAATTCAATGTCATTAGTATTAGAGCTTCTTTTAATGAAAACAAGTTGTGTATTTGTTGATTACAAACTACTCGAACTTTCTCTTAAAAAATCTTGTTTGCTTTTGATTTATGTTCATTTTATCATATTGAATAAAAATTTATTGATTTTTCCGATAGTGGCTTGATGAAGCACAAAGCAGACACTTGTGCCTAAGCTCTGAAGCTTCATTAAACTTCTTTGCGCTTTTTACGTTTAAGAACTTAGTTTTACCTTTTGTTATCAGATTACATAGGACTACAGAAGCTTTTGATTTAGCGTAGACTGTAACATGGATTTTCCGTTGTATTCTCCATGAGTGCTCATTACTTCATGTAATAATTACATTGATTAACTCTACTGGTAAAATGGGTGCAGTGCTAGTGCGTTCTGATAATAATATTGTTGTATTATGAATTATAATTTCTACAGCAAGCGGACAAGTGGTTTTGACATGGCACCTACGGTTGCCACCACCTTGCCTGGTGCACCAGGTCAGCATCTAGCTATCTCTTATACTTTCCTAAATATGCATTTCTTCATGCAGAAATGATTCTTCCATTGCAAATATTCCCTCATTTTAATTTTCCTTGATGTCTTGTTTCTGGTCATTATGGTGCATGTACATTTTGTTTATACAACTCTTATTATAATCTGAACTGAGAACAATTGTTGTGTTGTTGTCTGCTGTGTGTGGTTGTTTCTTTGTTTTTTTGTTTATCATTTGCGTAAAGAAGGCAATGTTGGGTTACATGTCCTACTGTGCTTCCCTGGACGTTACTTCCGTAGATATTAATTTCAATGGGGAACCAATGCTCGATTAGCTGGATCTTGTTCTCCTTCAACTGGCATCCCGTTGTTATATGGTAGACCCGCAATTTTTTCCCCAGCACCCGAGGTGGAACTTATTTCTTATTTTAGTATCTCAGTTAAAAATTTATAGGTATGGATTAGGTTGTATGTTGTTTTCGTTGAAATATTATTTTTTGTTTATTTTGGCAATAGGGATTTCTTCACTCACAGGGTGATAATTTTTCATGTGTGCTTGCAGCAAGTTATGTTCTTTTAGCTGCACAGTACTTCTTTTTGTATTTATATTTTACTTTGCAATGCAGGCCAACAGCCAGAAGCTCCTCAAGCAATGCCTGGAATGTTCCAGAATATGTTTCCTTTTGGAACGGCACAGGTTAAGCTAAGAAGTATCATGTATTACAAATTCATTAAAATATCTTATTTTTGAACGGTAGTCTAACTGAATACGTATTTTAACTGCTTAATCAGATGGGAGCTGTTCCCATGATGCCAGCACAAGCCATGACTCAGCAGGTATATGTTCATGTAGTGTGGAATTTCATTAGGTTTCTACATGTTAATGTGCAGTTAACACTCTTTTTTTCTATAGGCTACAAGGCATGCGCGACGAGTTTATGTTGGTGGTCTTCCTCCGTTGGCTAACGAGCAGGTTGTAAACAATTATTTGAGACAACTGCTTTCTAAGCTTCTCTAGTTATCAGTTCACCCTTCTTTTGTTGCCTTTCGACCAAATTTGGCAGTAATGTCTTGCTGCAACAGTAAATTTGAGGAATTATTGTTTTTATAATATTCTTTATTTAACATAGTAATGCCCATGCTTTATATAAGGACGGTAGTCCATAGCTTTCTTCTTCTAATATCTTTGTTCTCATTTCTATTTCAGAATTTTCAGCTAGCCTATTAGGCCATGGTCCCTATCTTATGTTATGTAAATGAAAATTTTTAAGCAGATTTGACTGTTTTATCCTTATCAGTATATGAATTTAGATAGATTTTCTGCTCGAGCATAGTTTACAACTTCGCATTGTTATGCGAGATATTAGGGCTCTATGGTTAATTTTGGTTTAAATTATTGTAGGAATATATGCATTTGTAACCAGCATATTACTGGATTAGATCAACAATTTTGTATCTGAAAATTATTACATCTTGGCAGGTGTAATAATCGAGCGCCTGATTAATGCATCCAAAGGAATATATAATTATTAGTTGTATTGTAGCAGTATATATTGTACTGTATGTTATCAGACAGCTCTGACATCAATGTCTTGGGTTGGGTGGCAAACTTGAAAGTAAATAAAGGGAGCCAAAGATAGTTCCACTGTTTAACCAATTAATGTTGGTTCTAATAAAGAAGCTAAGAAGACTGCAAAAAGAAGTTTTAGCCAGACTTTTGGCTTTCTTATATTACTCAAATAACCAATTAGTTACATAATATATTAGTATATTATCTTATGTGGCAGCTGATATGTAGACTACTTGATTTAAGATCTTTGTTATTTAATGAGTTTTTCCTGATATGTAATAGGAACACTTTATGTCCTCCTGCAATTATACATTTTTAACTATCTATCTGATGTATGCTAGCATTTAGGCTTTATGTCCTTATATAATTGACCATTTCTTTCTATATCTGGTGCAGACAATTGCAACCTTTTTTAGCCATATCATGACAGCGATTGGAGGAAATTCTGCAGGCCCAGGCAAGATTAATAATAAGAACTCCTAAAGTTCTTCGTTAATTATATGGTTTACTGAGTTTGACTCATTTGATATGAAATTTGGTATAGGTGATGCCGTTGTGAATGTGTACATTAATCATGAAAAGAAATTTGCATTTGTGGAGATGAGAACAGTTGAAGAAGCAAGTAATGCAATGGCCTTGGATGGAATAATGTTCGAGGTATGCTAAATTATGACTCTTGAGCACATGCTGATATTGCTGTTTTCATTCTCCAACCTTGTATCCCTTTCAATTGAACATTTTAAGAATATTTTTTAATCACTAATGTCTTGGCTTCATATTTCATCAAGTTTATTGAACTTATAAGGTTTGCTGCATATGTTATGTGTGAACATATAACTTGGTGATGTTGATTTGGTCATCACGATGTTGATATAAGGCTCACCAGGACTCCTATGATGTGCTTTTATGAGCAGAAAAATTTCTTCAAATTGTCTACAACCTAGTAAATACATAACCAAAAATAGACAGAACCTATAGATAATTCAATATGTTTTTATTGTTACTAATTATAATTGTTTAGTTGTACATCACACCCTTTTGGTCCATTATAAATCTATAATTTTTATGACGACGGTGCAGCACTACTTTTGTCCACTTGAATACTTTACATTAATGTCCCTTTTGGTGTACAAAACTTAATACTCGAGCAACTAAATGTCCAAAAACACTTGACGAAGTATGGACCTCCTTGAATTGAGTGAAGCTCCTTTAGTAACTTAAGCAGTTGCAGGGTTGTAGTGGTACATCCTCCTATCATTGTTGTCAGACTCCCATTTCTTCTCAAGGGATAATAATCTCCCATTTGAATCGCCTGGACATGAATCTGGTGATTTGCTCTTCTTACATTTGGTTAGAGTTGATTCAACACTCTTGGCCTCCAAACTCACTAAACTTATGGTGCTATAGTATCAAATCTTGTCAGTTAACCCATTAGTTTTCATATGCTTTAAATCACTATGTTTGCTACTTGCATAAAACTCTCATCACAACGGCAACATAATAATTGGCTCTCCTTTCTTACTTATGAGCCTGAGTCCCTTGAGCAGTGCCAAACATTTACAACTGCTACTGATATTATTTTGCACAAATGCATCTGTACAGAACCCTTACTACCTTGGCGTATTCCTTAAGATCTTGATTTGAACAATAGACCTCAGGATTAAGGTACTAAGCTACAACAGGCAATGTTAGGTGGAGTTGCAAGTTATATTCTTTGTAGTTTTCCTCATTGTTGTCGAGGAAGCTGCTCTGGCCTCTTTGCGCCTCATAAATGTATCCCATAGGTGGCTTTTTTTTTTTCTCCATGGGCTAGGCGAAGGACTTTGGCAAGAGGACTTGAAGCTTTAAGACCAAACAGAAAACTAGATTTGCTATGACCACTCATATCTTGCTCCGAGCCGGCTTCTTTGAATTGTGACTTTTTGTCTACCTTTAGCCAGGAAGCATGAACTCCGGGACGCAGGGAGTCACCAAATATCGAAGAGTCCTGGATACGGGACTCGGCAAAAAAGTTACAATAATAATAAAATATGATTATATATGTCAAACTTCATTCATAATATAATAGAACTGTCTTCACAATAAATGGTAATTAAATATAAGTCCTTCTGATGCATTTTTAATCCTAGAAAAATCCATCTTGCACAATACTCGGGCTTTTTTTATTCCGAGTTTGTTTGAGCGGTATTGAGAATTTCTCAATATGAGCCCTCTCTTTTTGTAAAGGTAGTCCTTGAAGCATTATTTGCAGATCAGAGAAAAGAGATGCAGAAGAGATGAGAGACGCTGTGAAAGAGATGCAGAGAAAATAGACGGAAAGGCTGTGAGATTTCAGAGTAGGTTAAAAGAATGTTATCGGGCCTTAAATGCAGGGTATTGGGCCTTTTTAAAGGTCTGCCGAGTCCATGGCCGTGTCGCTCCCTTGTCAAAAGCTGGCGAGCTGGGCACGTACTCAGCCAAGTCAGACACGTGTACGACATGCATTTAGAAGAGATTGTGCTTCCTAGCCTTTAGAAAATGGATACATTTTCAAGTTACTCTTTCGCTTCTAAATCCTCGATAGTTTAGTAAATGAGTAGCAATCTAGTCTTTACAGGCCAAACAAATTATATGTTCTCAGTGCATTCCCTCAAAGTAAAAACTCCAGGTACGGTAAGTGCATTTTTCTGGCCTTTTACGCTCTTTGCTAAGTGTGCTTCAGCGATGCTTTTCCACATGCTCTGGGTTTTTCGGAGCGAAGCACAACCTTTGAGATTTGTTGTGCTTAGCCTTAAGCGCCGCTTAAATTATAAGGCTTAGTGTTGCAAATTCTATTGCTTCACACTTTTAGTGGAAAGGGAAGTATAAAAACCTAATAAAAATTCTTAGGCTAGGCAGAGTATTTTAGTTATTTTAATAGCTGCTTATATCCCTAGCCTGCTTTAAGAGTCTATATTGCTCTAAAATATTGTGTTGCCTGGTCCCAGTGGATCTGTCAAAAAACGATTCAGCAAATTGCTTCCAGCTTATGTACTTGTTTGCACCCCATATAAGACTTGTTCCAGTGTTGGCAGCATCATGCAGATCCATTAGTGTAATATATAGTTAACATATGTTTTTCACTCTATTATATGGTAAATAGAAATTTTCACAATCTGTTTTCACCCCTAACAGCAATAAATCTTTGAAAAATGATAACCTCTAATGTCTCAGACTAAATTTTTACTTGCAATTTTCTGAAATTCTGTTCGATCTCGAAGCCTAATGGCACCAGTTGCATCATCTCTTATTTCATGCATGTCCAATCTTGATTATTTTTTTTGTAAATTCTTAAAATCTCTCATTTTTTCGGGACATGACATTACTAAAGTCTCAAAATTGTTAGTTTATGACTTCTTTTTTTATTTGTTGGTCATTTTGTTTAAGTTTATGAAGAAACTAGCAGTTGAGAAAATCTACCGGATTCCATTAACATCACATAAAATGTAATACTTGGGGCTTTATCTGGTTGAAGAATCAAGGTTTGAGAGAATAAAACCGATAGGTGTTGAATATGAAAAAAATGAATTAGAAGTTTGAACTGCTGGCATGAGTAAAAATCGGTAAAGATGCATGGATTTATAAAATGTTGGTATCAGAAATATATATTACTGGTATGCTATATATTGTACTGTTTTTCAGTATGCAATTATCCGTCCATGGTTAGCCAGGTTAATGCGTAACTGAGTATATTTGCTGATATTGATCATTGGTATGCTTGAATACCATATTTGAGTATGCAAGCATTAGTACAAAGTAAGCTGAGATTGGGCGTATTTGGTTACTATGTTCACATGTAGACCTTGGTTATGTTCTAATACTGTTGAATAGTTAATCATGAGCCTTAAAGGATTGAGAACTAAGAGTTGCAAGACCTGAACAGAATTCTTATTTTTGTTACATTTATCAGTAAAGACTATATATGTCCGACTAAATAACATGACTTGGCTACTAATATTAAGCAAAGTGCTTGAAACTATATTGCAGTGTAACAAAATTAATGGGTCAAAAGTTCTTGATTAATATAAGGAGACCAAACTAAGGTCTTTATCTTACACATTTTCCATGTTGACGTAGCACCTAACATCACCTTGTTGCATTGTTCGTAAAATTTACCCAAGTGAATGTTATGTTACTGATGCATTCTTTCTTTTGATATTTCCAGGGAGTTTCTGTCCGTGTTAGACGGCCTACCGATTACAACCCTTCATTGGCTGCAGCACTTGGTCCAAGCCAACCAAATCCTCACCTTAACCTGGCTGCTGCTGGACTTACACCTGGGTACTTTTTAATTCCCCTTCACTACTACTTCATTGCTAAGTTGCCTACACAATTCTGAAATGTAAATACTAGCATGTCATTTTATAAAAAATTGCATCAGCTTCTGGGACATGAATCCTGAGTTTAGTTAGTAGTGGCCCACATCCAAGTATTAGCTCAACTTAGCAGAGCTCGTATAAGAAACTAGCTAGGTTCATTTTAAAATGATTTCATATGCAAGCATCATAATGCAGAAAGTCAAACGAAAAAATAGAAGTACCTGCCATATAAAAAGTAAAAACAGTCAATGTAAATAAAAACCGGTGATTATTGCTTCAAAAGTTTAATATGCATGTTAGAGAACTTGTAGCGGTAATGTAATAAAAAACAACCGGAAGTGACTGATGTGCACATGAGTGGTTTCAATATGCCTACATAAATCTGTTTATATATAATTCTCCTTTTCTATCTTGTGCATGTTATTTTAAAGTAATTCTTTGTCCATTGCGGCAGGCTATTCACTAAGTTTGTTTTAGATAAATGTGTTGTTTTTATCATTATACTCTTCATTTCAACCTGTTACAATCTGCTTCAGTTGGTGCGTATTAAATATTGCAATATTTCGATAGTATTTCTGACAAATGTGCAAGATTGTCCGGTATTATTGAGAATTACTGAAAAGTGACCTTAAATTAGAAAATTCTTTTTGTTTCTGAAAGAATGATTAAGATCCAAAACAAGCCATTTCCTTGTCATTTGGGAAAAAACACTAGTCACATTCTGATAAATCCTTTGTTCTGAAAAGAACTGTCTGCTAATGAAAATGCTACCTACCTTCTTATCCAAGACTTGCCAAGTAATATATATTTAAACAAAAGCGGACAGAGATGGATGCAGACAGGAACCAAATTTCTTATATCTCAAAAAGGGAATTGATTGTTAGTATTTTATACCCAGTAAGTAAATGAATATGCACGTTTTTCAAACGATACATATATCACATTTATACATTGGCTATGAGTTGTTGGTGTGTTGTACTAAATTACTAATGTTGACTTCTTCCAATAGTGGGTTAGGTGGAGCCGAAGGACCAGATCGTATTTTCGTTGGTGGGTTGCCATACTACTTCACTGAAGTGCAGATAAGAGAATTACTAGAGTCGTTTGGGTATGCTACCTGATATCTAGAAAATTGTTTGTGACCAAATATAACTTTAGGGTCTTGAAGACATGTATGACACTGTCAAAGCTTATACACAAAATGTAATTGTGGATTTGATAGACACCCTCAAATTTTGCAGGCCTTTGCGTGGTTTTGACCTTGTTAAGGATCGTGACACTGGAAACTCCAAAGGATATGGCTTCTGTGTCTATGAGGTGAACTCTAATAACTCTTGTTTGCTTCCAAAATGAAATTTTAGTTTTTTTTTTATTTATTTCCCTGCTGTTAAATTTCTCTGGAAATATGTAACTCGGATAATTTATTCCTGCTATTAATGCTGCTGAGCTGGCCATGTAGTGAAAAATCCAAACTTCAGTATCCTTGCATTTGGCTGTATCATTTCTTGAATTTGGTAGTTTTAAAATGCTATTGAATTTTCAGTAATGATTGTGATTAACTAATATGTGCTTTGCACCAGGATCAAGGTGCAACTGATGTTGCATGTGCTGCTTTAAACGGCTTAAAAATGGGTGATAAAACCCTAACTGTTCGACGTGCTACCATCAGGTTGGTAATAAAACTGAACGGCATTTTTGAAACTAAATTCTCTGTCCCAACAAGTTCTTTACGTTACTTTTTGACTCAGCATTTTGAGGCTCCTATAAAGTGTAGTTCCATAATATTTCTTTTAATTTTTTTCCCCTGAATAAAAGTTTGACGTTTAAACTTTTATTCAAAAAAATAATAATTAAAAAAAACGATTTGGAACTATACTTTATAGGAGCCTCAAAATGCGTGCAAACAGTGAACGTAAACAACCTGCTGGAACGGAGGGAGTATAGTATTTTGCTTGCATCAAAATATCATGTAAAGCTATTATTACAAGGAATTAAGACCAGGTAGTAAATTTAGGCAGGCAAATCAACATGCAATATGCATATATTTTCTAATAGTTTTAGCCATCTAGGAAAACTAAACACATTTTGAGGTATTTGCGCTGGCTGCTAATACCTGGTACAAGATAACTTCTCATAAATGTCAAGTTATTTATAAGAATAATCAAAAAAATTTTAATGAGATAAATATATTATATCAAGCAGATTCAGTTTATAAAATCAAATTTGAAGCCATGATTGGGAGGCTATCTGAGATATGTCGTATGTGAGAGGATGAAGCAACCTTTTACCTGAATTGTCCCAAAACGAGTCTGAATCTATGAGTAGCAAAAAATCAATAAAAGCTAGTAAAGAACTGAAGGAAATAATGGAAGAGCCTTAAATAAGATAAAAGTGTTGCACAAGTCATGACAGCCTTTACTGACATTCAATTTGTCAAACTTAAAACCTAAATTCTGACTCTCGGCTGTGTTGGTGTTTACAGCAATGGGCAGGTGAAATCTGAACAAGAAAGTATATTAGCTCAAGCACAACAGCATATTGCTATACAGGTATAATCCTAAGTGTTTTTATAATATACCCTATCCCGTCACTCATGCAAGTGTTTGGCTAATTTTTATCTCGGTTTCAGAAAATGGCGCTGCAGGTTGGAGGAGTAAATCTTCCTGGAGTAGGTACAGGACCAGAAGAAGATATTGCGTCTCCAACCAAAATCTTATGCTTAACTGAGGTATTTTTTCTTCTAAGCTTTGGACTGTTATTTTGTTAATCAGTAATGAAAAAAGAAAGACACACTACCTTTTGTGTATGCTTATATATATATATATATATATATATATGAATACATGTGTAAAATTTTTTACTTTCATTTGCTCTGACTTCCTATGTTTCGGGTGGCATGAAGGTGATAACAGCCGATGAATTGATGGATGACGGCGAATATGAAGAAATACTAGAAGACATGAAGGATGAAGGGGGGAAGTTTGGTATATACACTTTTCTTTATATAGGTGTATGTTGTGAATCTAAACTAGTTAACATTTTCAAGTTATGTATCATATCTTGGTAGGGCATCTCAGTGAATTGAGGGCAAAGTATAAAAGAGTTAAGATCGGAAAGGATCAAACATATATATCTCATTTTTCCTGGAAATGGATCTTAGGATATTAGTTCACAGTAGAATTAAGTTGCTTTAAATTTTATGCAGTCATATCGTTTTCATTTTTTGTAATCACTGCTATTACATTCCACTATATTTTCTTGGGGTCAGAAAGATATTTTCCTAATGTTACGTGTGGTTTATATACATTAGTTGAAATCATAGATATTTGATGAATCGGCATGTGTTTAAACTAGATGTGGGTTACCCTTGTAATGTATTATAGCAAATTTGACTTTTTTAAGTACTATCAGAGCAGTTGTATTTGACAATCTTCATTGCCGTTATAGTATTTATATATGTGTATTGCAGGAGATCTGGTAAATATCGTGATTCCACGTCCAAGCCCAAGTGGAGAACCGATTGAAGGTCTTGGGAAGGTATGTTGATTTATTCTTTGTTCAGATTTCTGACTAGTAGGTGTATGTTGATGAAGGGACTTAATTGAGTTATTAAGCGTGTCATGATTTTTGCAGGTGTTCTTGGAGTATGCTGATACCACAGGATGTTCAAATGCAAGGGAAGCTCTTAGTGGGCGGAAATTCGGGGGTAACAGTGTCATCGCTGTCTATTATCCTGAAGACAAATTTTATAACGGAGATTATGGGGCTTAGGAACTGGTATCTTTCCCATAGTATAGTATCTAACACTGACTGGGAGCTGTTACAAATAACATTTTCGTAACGAGCAACAAGTTATGACAGTGTAATGTTGCTCTTGGTTGTATTTTAATATATAATAAATCAATATTTAAGATCACTTGCTGATAGTTTTTACCTTTATATTTCTGATGAATTAAAGCATGTAGGGATATATTTGGTGAGTAGGATTTTTCTGAGAACCACATTAATTTGAGAAAAATGAGCAAATAATAGTTATCTGGGGTGGGTGCCAGGTCAAGTAAAGAATTTGTTCAATTTCCAAGCAACATGTCTGGTGTTGCTGGGTTTAAGTCCATTCTAACTTTAAACTGAAAAATGTTTGTTTGTGTAGTAATATAAAAATTGGTTTAAAGGCAGAAATAAGTTGAAAACTGACTTAAAATCAGATGTTAGTTTGAAGTACTTTCCGTGATTTGATTTTTTTGAACTGTTTTTTGATAAAATCTTTCCATAAATCAAAAGTTAATTATAAATTAATTTTAGTTTTATTATTATACTGTTATATATTTTTTTTGCCAGAAAACTTTTTATATTGTTATATTTTAAAATTTAAATAATTCATAAGTTATTAATAAAATAAAGTTATTCAAATATTTTAAACTCCCAAGTTTATCAAATAAGTCACTTCAACGGGCTCTACATCAGTCCCTCCATCTTTTAAACACTTTTTAACAAGTACTCGTAAAGGTCTTTGATGGTGAAACTTTTGGAAATGGATGAGACTTGAGAGACCAACTATATACGCATTTCCGCTAATCTTCTTAAGCAAACGAATTAAGTTTATTGTAGGTTCCTGCAGGTAGACTTTCCCTTGGTGGATTCACCATCACAACATCTCCTTCCTCAAATGATTTGAACCAAGTTGATGAAGCCATTGGATCATTAAGTCCAGCATTTTTGCTACTCTGGAATGGTGATACATGATGTTTTCTGGGGAGATGAGATGTTGGTAATATTTACAGATTGCAGCTACACCAAATTTGGGTCTGAAATTAACTCACTAAATACTTAATATGAGTTAAAGCTACATCAAGTATCTCAAGTTGAGCATTGTAGCTTCAAAAGTTGAGCATTGTAGCTTCAAAAGTAGTTCAGTCTAGGGCTGCTCATGGGTTGTCCAACCCGTTCAAACCAACCCAACCCAACCTTGAACTAGGCCGACTAACCCGACCCATTCCAAACCGTGGGTTAATTGGGTTGATTTTTGGTTGAGCCGTTTATAATGGGTTGGGTCGAAATATGACTTTTAAAAACCCTAAACCAACCCAACCCGGTCAAAATATCTTTAACACTCTAATACTCCCTCCGTTTCTTTATTCTTTTCTCGTTTGATATGTCGGGACTGTTCATAACATGAGACTAATTACTAATTTACGTCTAATTTATAAGACTAAATATAGTCGTAAGTGATCTTGTTGGATTCGTATTCACAAGTACTTTAATACAATGAAGTTTTTATATTTAATACTAATACAAAATTAATGATATTAAGGATCAAAAGTGTGTATTGACAAACGTGCTAGAGAGAAACAGGAAAAGTAATAAGAGACGGAGGGAGTAGAATATTTTTGGTTGCTTACGGAACTATATTTACTTATTTGATGATAGAATGTGCAGTGAGTGTAGTGCAGTGTGCAGAAACAATTAGAAATAAAGCTTTATAGTTCAAATCAAACGACTCACATTGCTAGTTCTTATGATTATATATCATGGCGGAAACATGATTTTTAATAGTTATTAGTGTATTAAGATTCAGCTGTCCACCTTAGTATGAAGAGAATATCTACACTCTAAAAGCACCTGATATTTTGTATCGGTGCAGTGTCCTATGTTATTGCTAATTGTATACAACAAAATGGTGCAAAACATATTTTGGATTATGCTTATCTTGCAAATTTTTCAACCCGATCAACCCTACCCTAACCAACCCAACCCGTCATACAATTAGTAGGGTTGGGTTTCTAATTCTTTTTATGATTAATGGGTTAAATTTTTCTAACCCGTACTAAATGGGTTGGGTCGCTTGAATGGTCGAAACCGGCCCAACCCAGCCCATGTGCAGCCCTAGTTCAGTCATGGCAAAATATTGCTTTGCTTTAGTGGTATATAAATACATCTCACTCACTGATAAATAAATTCGTCCGCCTTCTCCCCTTCAGGTACATCTCATGTCCAACCCATTTTCATGAAATCTTTTAAGCCACCCAATCTACTAATATGATTCAGCATCTGTGGAGGAATCATTCTTTGTGAGTTCCTGTTTTGGGACACTGCACTCATATCTCGTCTTTTTGGAATCGTGGCCATCAATTTGTACTTCTCCATCATTTCCTCCATTTCCTCTACACGATGACCAGATCCTCTTGCAATCCGAAGGATTCGAGACTTGTTCATGAGCTTCGGGTTTGACGAATCTAACTCTGCAAAATCATTAGCAATTACTAGTAAAAAACAAAAAAGACCAATCGACACTTGATACTAATATCAAGGTGATTACACCATAATGTATCAATAATCACTCACCTTCATTAGTCATTGAATCCATCATTATCATAAAGCGTTTGAACTTCAACTGACTTTCCTTTTCATGGCCTTTCGGCGCAGCAAGTCCAGCGAGCATCGAAGAAACCTACACAGAATCATAAAAAGTTAGACAGCTAAAATGTAGCCGCTGACCAGTGAGCGCAAATAAAAAAGACAAGACAATAAAAAGGTCATCTTCCCCTCCTAATTAGGTTATGAAGAACCACTTGTCACAAAAATCCATTGTTCTGACAAAGTATTGAGCAAATTCTTTCAGTCCCCCATAAAATTATAATGATATCACAGTCTCTATGGAAATAGATCTCACCATCCTAACCTTAACCAATCCATGACCAGCAATATTGCTAAATTTTTCCTTCTTTGGGTCATATTTATGTTATAACTTAGTTGTCACAGTTAGAATCCTATTCCGCTTTCAGCCCTCCAAACTTATCTGAGATTACACTACACCAACTTACAAAGTCAATAGTTTCAGGGTCTAGATTGCGGGCCTAATAAAGCTAAACATCGAGTTTACTTCGTTATTTGATGGTTGGCAGTCGGCCCAATATCTGATAATCCATATTAACAAAGTCGGAAGCAATCATCAGATTGAATTAATCATTTTATTTTTTTTGCCATAGAATTAATCATTTTATTAAGTTAACTTATTATTGCTAATCATGATGTAGTTCAACTTACACATGATTAAACAGGGTAACAGTTTCCAAGAAACATCAGCTCAAACAAGGTAGTAAAACAGGCTTATTAAGTTAAAATTACTGGAGAAGAAATTTCCACTTAATAAAACACTGCATGATATTTTACCACTTAGACTCTATAAAACAAGGAAACAGTTTTTTTTAAGAAATATCAGCTCAAACAAGAGTGAACATGCGCATTCTAAGTATATAATAATTGGAAAAGAAACTTCTAACATATAGAACAGTTTGCTGAACAGGGAGGAGAAAGTCACTTGTAATTCATGAAGTGTATGGTCATTGGTTAAATTGTATTCAGTTGTGTAGATACTAAGTGAGGTAGGTGTTTTTCTTTCAGAAGTTTGATGTTAAGCTTCCGTTAAATATTTGATAATGCATAACCTCTAGGAAAATTGACAATCTAAACCTTCAACTTCAAGGCTAAATACCCATTTAACCTCAAAGGTGAAAGCATAGCACTGGACCTTAAAGTTGATGATTGTTGATATAACCATATGGCCGTGACGGTAACCACTTGAAAAGTGTTTAAAGGTACGGAAAAAACTAATAAAACCATGGAAACAAAAAAGGGAGGTGAAGATATAATGGAGAGGTATAAATTATGTACTTTGTTTTCTCGAAATTCTATTTTGTAGGGTTTAAAATGTCCTGTAAACTTTTAATGACCAATATCTAAGTTTAAATTTAGCAGAAAAACACGCATTTGGCATATGTGAGGTCCCATTATATACATAGATCTAAACTTTGAGGTCTACATTGTTATTTGGTATATACCCTAAGCTTGATTATTATTTAAGGAAAATATATTATACAGCAGTTATAAGGTCCTTCCTTTATAGATGCATCATCAAGGAAAAAGTAACTAACAGCAGAAGTAGTGCACACCTCAAGCTTCGGACATGCTTAAGAGAAAAGTACGAACCTCGTTTATAAGACCCATTTCATGCATGCTCTGGAACAATTGGTACATGTTCCTCAGGGTGAAGTTTCCATCTGAAAGTCTCTGCATAAAGTCATGCTGCTGATTTACTGCAACAAGTTCATGAACTTTGTTCGTGAACCCAGATATGTCACCCATGCCTAGTTGAAGTGATAATTTAATCAGAAATAAAACCTTTAAGCACATAAGAATGAAGGCCAATTCAACATATAAAACACTTTTAAGCAGAAAGCCAAAGTCAAGCAAAAACCTAATAGACGGAGGACAAATGGTTTAACATCAAACTCCTTAAAATCATCCATATGTTCACCAGTTCCAATAAATATGACAGGACTTTTTGTTGCTGCAACTCTGCCAAAAGTGTATATATATATATTAGTGTGTCATTAGCAGTTTGAAGGATGGTAAATGTGTCTCTTCAAGAACAATTCTTATGTTTAATTGGATAAATTCAATAATCACATCAAATATATACTGAAACCCAAAGGAAGCTCTAACCAATGTAATAATATAATGGTAAACATACATGAAGAACATTAGTTGACAATAATGTAATAATACGAAGTCTACAGCGGTATGGTAAAGAACTTACGCACTAAGAGCACCTCCTCCCTTTGCATGCCCATCCATCTTAGTAATAATCACAGCTCCAACTGCAACACTTTGCTTAAATGCTAGAGCTTGATCATATGTAGCTTGACCAATACTGCTATCCATAACAAAAATGACAAGATCTGGATTCTAGAACACCAAAATATAAGAAATTAGGTGGTGCGGAAAAACCCCGGAACAGTTTATCATATATGAAAAAAGGTGAATGAGAATATATATGATATGCACC
Organism: Daucus carota subsp. sativus; assembly: GCF_001625215.2. NCBI lineage: Eukaryota > Viridiplantae > Streptophyta > Magnoliopsida > Apiales > Apiaceae > Daucus > Daucus carota. The sequence goes on along the minus strand of NC_030388.2, from coordinate 16,640,580 downwards.
CATAAGAACCTGTAAAGAAGCACAAACATAAAAGAATTCATAAGCTCAATCAACACCACTCGATATTATAATGAAGCTTGTTTCATTATGTGCCTAATAGAGGATTACTTGGAGTATTTGGAAGAGAATATATGATTAAGAATCTAGTAAAGAAGTTTTCTAAGTATGTCTCAGCTACAAAATCATTCTCTGGACTGAAAAGGCTACTGATGGATGGGAAAGCCAAGAAAGATGAGTAATGTGACGTATATGCCAAGGAAAAAGAAAAGAAATAGACGAGGGAAAAAAGCTCAAGGAGGCTTTGGAAGCTCACTAAATGCAAAAGCCCCTAACACAGATAAGTAAACGTGAAGAACACATGGCCTTGGCGGTCAAGCACTTTCTAATAGGGACAGCTGGAGCTTAAGGGGTCTTCTTTGTTCTGAGAGGGGTCAAGGGGTCCAATTGATCTGTTTGATACTCGGAAGAAGACGGACAATATCTTGGGAGAGATGTTGCAATAGACCAAGATCCTCAAGGTCATCGGGAATAAACTTGCAAAGAATGTGTTGGATGTTCAATGATATCGCAGATGACAGAGGAGGTTATATCTTTGAACTATTTTCTAAAACTCGCATTTTGGTATGAGGAATCGAATGGGAAGGGAATTAAATGAAATGAATAATTGTGAACAAATCAAAGGGAAAAGGGGTGCACATTTACTGCAAGGAAGTTTCAACAGAAAATAAGGGAAGAAAAATTGACCTCTTTCTCAAACTGATTAAACTGAAGTCTAGTTAATATTAGAGGTAACTGTATTCAGAAAGGATTAAAATTACATAGAACAAATTTTATTACAATCTCTCCCAATTTTATTTACCCCAGCCACAACATAAGAATTTAAGATTGTAATCTTCTTATCTTATATTTATATAAAGGAGGATCTTCAGAGGCTGACATGGCATGCTTCAGAATCCTTCCTTTCAAATCTCTCATTTCCTAGAATTTCACATTTTAATAATTGGATTTTACTTTTAAAGCTGAGAAATATAAAGGGCTGATGAAAAGGCAATTAATGACATCTTTATCTCTTCAGTTTCCTTCTTTAGTTTTGCCTCTTCAGGGGCCTTAATGTTTCCCTCTCAATGGATGATCCATAACAAATTCATCACACAAAAGAACCCGTGGTTGAAGAATACAGTATAGCTGCTTCAGTGAGTATTCTCCCTAATTTGTTTGCATTACAAAACATGAAGATGATATTAATATGATAATGCAAATCTTTTTTCCTTGCAGGTGTAGAAGCTAAAGGGGTTGGATCTCATGTTTATGTTTCTAGAAATAGTTTGAACTATAGTGATGCTTTTTGTTTCCTCCATTTTTTTTCTGATATTTGAAGGGCTCTACCAAATTATATTCCTTTTTATTTATAGTCCCACTGGATTTGAAAGGAGTTCTACAAGAGAGGACCAGATGGTAATGATATTTACAGGACGAATGTGCCTCATATCAGGCTGGAATTCTGTGGCACGGTATGCTGTTTACTTTTAGAAAGCTCTGTATTTCTTCAGACACTTAATTGTGCACCTCTTCTCTACAAATTTTCACTTTCACTGATAGCCACTCAGTTACATTAGAGGAAAACTCTAATCTATATGTTGAAGAGTCTTAAGTATGCAAGGGCACCAAAAAATAAACAACATGCTTTAATCAGCATGAATATATAGGAGAGAGGAGATGCGGCATGTCTACCTTGGCAAAGCGAGTTTCCCAAAATACATTAAAACCTAGCCAGCTTGATGGATGTATTTTTTATAGGAGTATATTTCTCAAGGTACAACTTAATGAAATGATTTTCTGATATATTGATCGATTTTATATATATCAACCAAACTGTATCCTAATTTTTAGAGCATCTTTTTCTTTCTTTAAACTCGACAACAGGACCCTCTGATCAGCTCATTTTACCAATATTTGGCGTCAAGTTTTCTCGGACATGCCTCTGAAAGCTAAAGTTTATGCATAGTCTGTTGTTAACTGAAAATTGCCTTAAATTTTGATTTACATGTCCTATAATCTATAATTGACTTTAGTATATTTTTTTTCCCTTCCTATGTTTAATTTTAAGGACAAATTCTGCAGCGCGGTTCTCAGACTTTGGGTCACACTTCCAGACTTTAGAAGGGAAAACGCTAATACATATATTCATGTGTACAATGGCTATAATGGTTGCAATCCGTGACAAGGTGTGAGTACCCTGAAATTTGAGATATGGATTATAGGCACAAAAGGCATTTAAGCTTCAGGCGAATAAGCTTGTTTCAGGTTTCAGATTGGGATTTGGAGTGATATCATGAATTCATGACATATTTTGTAAATCGAATAATTTTTATGTTTGCAAGAGATCTGAAACTGCACCTGGATGACTAGATGAGTTGGTTTCAAGTTTAGGGAATACTAAGATAATTTTATAGTTAATCAGTAACTTAGCTTATCAGTGCTAGCAATATATCGTTAAATTGCTCCTGGAGACTTGCAATGTGCTCTTCTGTTCTTTCATTCTTTTTTATAGGTACTTTGTTAAAGTATAGCTTCTAATGGAAAATGCGAAGTCAAAAGGGAAATGATGGGCTTATGCTGCTATGAGCAAGGCGCAGGAGCTTCAATAAAGAATGACTAAGCAGTATCTACAGATTTTTTACTAGGAGTTGAGCCATGAAGAGTCCAAAATAGTTACTGAAATTCCTTATAGCAACGCAAACTTTTGTGAGATGTTAATCTTTGAAACCAGTCATGTGATTCAGAGAGTATATCAAACATGTAACAATCCTTTATTGAACTTCACTCTGTAGTGAGGTTCCTTTTAAGGCCTTTGCAACTTCTTCCGTCTATATTTTCTTATATTCTAATAGTAAATATTAAATAAAGGGATTAAGTTATTATAGATCATAAAGTTTAATAAAATATTTAATATTTATATTATTTATATTATTATCACTCGCACGAAGCGCGTTTTTTTCACTAGTTAGTTATATGTAGCATGATTAGAAAGTGATAATACAATAACGACATTCTCAAATCTCAATTGTTGTCCACCTGAGCCTAGAAATAGGTGACTCACAAATTTATGCTCCTTTCTTTAACGATAGAAACTATCAACTCCGCTTTTGACATAATTCAAATATAAAGGTGACTAGAAACTTATAATTAACATGCATATGTAGATTACCGTTGCTACAGAGATTTGACGCATCTCTTCAAAAAGAACTTCTTCCTGCTTGTGACGCCCACTGGTGTCCACAATTATTAAATCGTGGGTTTTCTTTCTAAAACTGTCTACACCTTCTACTGCAATTTGGACAGGATCTGACTCCGTGTGGCTGATTTCAACAAAAGAAAATATGAATGGATAGGTACCAAATATTACTCAAAGATCTTGATAATTGATCATGAGATAGTCGCTAAGTTGTATGCTATTTGGATTATTATAAAACCTTGGTGGAAAGAGAGAAACCACCTTCCATAAATGGGAACATTAGCCTTCATGGCGTTCTGCTTGAGTTGGTCATATGCACCGGCTCTGAATGTGTCAGCACACACTAGTGCTGGTTTGAAACCTTTCTTCCGGTAAAATTGTGCATATTTGGTACATGTTGTCGTCTTTCCAGAACCTGGGAATAGATATATAATTTGAGGACAGGTCAGAGTAGGGCAAAGCAGTGCAAAATAGATACGAGAAATTTAAAGTAATAGGATATGAAGTAAAACCTAGTAAGGTTTGACACATAGACGACATCCATACCTTGCAAACCTACAAACAGAACTACACTTGCGTTTCCTTTCTTTGGTACATAGGAGGTCTTTCCCGAATCAAGAATTTTGCAAAGTTCCTCCTCAACGGCCTGGCACCAGGAAACGAGATGTGAATATGCACCCAATTTGTTTCAAAATCTTAAGGCTTCCAAACACTGTTTGGGATTTTTTATCGAATCCGTTACCCACTCAAAAAACAAAATTTTCCGGGGGACAACGTGTTCCATATATAACAAAAAATTTTATACATTCATTCAAACCACAAAAACAGAACCACCTTAATAAATCAAAATCAATTTTATTCGTAGTAGTATATGATTACCCGTCGGATAATATTGCGCTTATGATAACCGTGAGCAAGCTGGCCTAGATTAACAGTCCTCTTAATATTAATTTGCAGATCTCGAACGAGACTGAATTGCACATCAGACTGAAGAAGAGCTCTTGTGATCTCGTTCAAGCAATCATTCAAAACCTTCTCGTCAATTATAGTCTCATTATCCAGCTGCCTCAGAGCACGCGTAAGTTTTCCATGTAATTCCGACAGCACCATCTTTAATTTGTCGCGCCAAGTAAAATACGTTAGTATTGGGTGGGGGCATAAATAATAGGAAAATGTTAGAGGCACATAATTGGCTAAAAAACATTCACATAACGAGTATATGTCAATTTTTGATTGAAATGGGCCCATGTATATGCATTAATAGTACCAATCAAAACTTCTCATCTCAGTTTCCCACCTCAGTTGCCACATCATTTTGTGCAAAATTCTGTACCCACTTTTGTGCAGGTAGCACTGCTCTAAATAATACTCACGTGTTAGGGATGGCAAAATACTTATAGGGCTGTTTGGAACTTTCCGGACTTTTGTAAAAAAGAAGCCCACTTCTGGGCTGGGCTTAAAAAAGTGGTATGCTACTGTAAGAGAATTAATATAGTATGGTCATGGTGGTTTGGTCATTAGGATAACTGTAAAAATAGCAAAATCATACCGAGAGCATTGGAGATGGCGTTGGTTATAATTGTTGGCTAAATTGAATCTGTAAGATATTATTTAAAATTTATCGAACCTGTAAGACATTGTGCTTCAATGGTATTGGGTATATTGGTTGACTATAATTTAAAAATAGTATGTTATTAATATTTAGATTGTTATAAATAGAATATATCAGTTTAATATGGTAATAAATAATATGTAATCAATGGGAAGAAGGAAAATAAATTGCGGGAGATGACGTGGAATTCGTTACAGATCTGTGGCGGATCGACAAATATAGTCATCCATAAGGGATGGCTATAATTATACACAAGGGGTTGCTGTGGTTGGAGTTCTATTTTTTGTGAACATTGTCTATAAATTTTAATTTTAGAAAGCCACATGGACTTTTAGCTAAGGGCGTGTGAGGGTTGGAGATGCTCTAAGATTTGATGGAACAAAATATTCGAAAAAAAATATTTAAATATATGTGAGATGTTTCTAAAAATATTTATAATATATGCGAGATGGTAACAAAAATATTTTTAATATATATCTTTTTAGTAATAATATTTTCAATATATTGTAATATCCAGTTATTTAGATTAATATCTATATAATTCTTAAAGCATGAGTCATTTTTTAAGGCTGCTTTGGTAATTTCACATTCTCTTGGATCAACCCGTTAAGCTCCGGATCGACCCAGCAGCTTTCTTATTCAAATTAACACTATGAAAGCATATTTCGGGTTTTCATGCGACCCACCCAATTTCCACTGGATATGCAGCATGTTCCTGCCATATCAGGAGCGTTGCATTTAATGCTGTTCCTTCGATCATGCCACTCATTACGCTTTTTGTATGACAAGTCTAATTATTTTTGGCATGTTTTCAAAATAAAATTTATACCTAAATTTCAGTATATTCTAAAAGGAATACAAAAAATCATATGTGACACAAAACAAATGATGGCTTAATCATAATGAGATGAGATTTTTATTATGTTAGCAAACAAATTTTTATATAGAAAATCATGTTTACTGATATTATTGACAAGAATATCCATTAGTGATACGGTGTTTTTATTTGTGAGTTCCTTTTCATTGAAAAGAATATCAATCATCAGTGATCTTCTTCAACATTCCTTCTAATTTAAATTCTTGATATCTTTGTTATTATCAATTAGTACGACAACATTCCTTCCGATTGAATACAAAAGGAATGCATGATCAGACATGCAAAATCAGTGGCTTTGACCGTGTTTCCTCCTTTAATACATCAATGCTATAAATAAAGATGGAGAATTGTCATCTTTCACCAAGGCTCCTGCAGGACAGGCCAATCATACAGGTTGTGTTTTCTTTTGTCACAGTTACTATGTTCTTGAGTATTTTCTTTCATACACACTCCTCAATGTGCTGACCCCGTATTTTTACATATGTCTCTTCCAGTGATGAGTTTCCACGAACATATCTTCTCTATTGACACAAGTAAGCTAACATGGACACTAAAGGTGAGGGTTACAAGGATGTGGTCGACACTTGATAATCAAGGCAATGTTGTTAGGCACAATATGATTCTTCTTGATTGTGTGGTAAGCGTCTTCTTCCCTTTTTTTGAATGGTCGAAGTGTTCCTTTACATTTAAAAACTGTCCCAAATTTGCAGGACATGCACATTCACGCAATTGTAAGGCCAGAAATATGGAATCAAATCAATCCTAATGTGCTTGAGGGAGGTTTATACATTATAAGAAATTTCCAGGTGCTTCCTCCACAGGACCGTCTTAGGCCAGTAAGAATTAATAAATGTAATTTATTGATCCAGACCACCACCATTAAAGCTATTCCCGTCGACGACTTTGCTATTCATTTGCATAAGTTTGAAATTGCACCATTGTCCATTCTAGAGGAACTTATTGAATCTGATGATCCAGAGTACAAGCCACGTTATGCAGCAGGTATGAACAATTTTATACATTATAATACCTTATGTACTATATCATGTAAACAATATATTAATGTTTCGAGCAGATGTGGTGGGAGTTCTTCATGCGCTACAACCTATCCAGATTATAAGGTCAAATAATGTTGACAATCATGTCGTCTGTTTCTCTATATACGATGGCAGGTTTATTGGACGAATTAAGTTTTTCACTGTAACATGTAGTGATTCGTTTTGGTTTTTAAAAGGATCTCAATCCCGGTTCATTTCTTTGGGCCACCAAACGAAAACACTGAATCACTATACGGCCATGATCTCCAGAACCGGATAATAGTTATTCTTGCATGTGTGAGAATTAGTCGTTTCGGAGGTAAACATCTTTCACTCTTAAACTTTATTTTCAATCCATATATGATTTGTTGATCACATTCATGGGTGTAATGATCTGTCACCATTTTCAGAGAGAATCCACATCACCAACTTGCCTGGCTCAAAGATTTACATTAATCTCCAATATCGTGATGTTACTGAATTGAGGCAGAGGTTCAATAAGTTATTTTTTTTTATAAAAAATTAATTTCATAAATTGTTTCATAAATATCACAATATTACTAATATAAAAAATGATCATACTAAGTCGTGTTGTTTTCATGTCTTAGGTTGGCAGAAGATGAAGACCAGAATCCGTAGATAAAAATCTGCAATCGCACGTTATTTGCTTCTATATAAGATTACATTCCTTGAGTCCTGGAATATTTCTATAGGTTGCCCTTTTAAATTAAAAATAAATAGACTATCGTTTTGTTAAGGAGTTGTGATGATTCTGTTTCCTTCGAATAAGGATCTTGATGTAACAGTTTATCAACAAATCTATTGGAGATACATTGTTTATTTTAATATTTTAATTATTAGTTCCAGGTTCGTTGTAATTGTTTCTCTTATTTTGTTCTCCCATAATCCGGGCCTTGATTTTAGCACCTCATCCTACAATATAATTGATAAATTTCAACTAAGTCATTGAGATTGATACAGAATCTTCCTCTCCTAAATTATAGCCCATGATCAAATAATATATTTAACGAATCAATTATCAAAATGTCCACATCAAAAATTTATATTTACTTATAAGTATTTAATTCTATAATATATAATATATAATTATTTATATTTATTTATTTATATAAATATTTGATGTATATATGTATTTATTCCTAAGAGTAATTTTCATTGAATTGAAGGTGACTTAACACTTGATTATTGCTATATTTATTTGCTTTAACTTTTCAAGTACGTTTTCAATATATAGAAAAACAAAGTACTTCTACACGTTATTTTTAATATTTTTAATAGGTAAAGTTTATATCGAAGAATATAAAGTTTATTGTTATAATTATAAAAAAAAATTAATTTTAACTCAATTATGTTGAGGATTCTTATAAATCCATTTGGAGAAACATATGATCAACTTAATTATGGTTATTGATTACTAATATACATATATCCATATCCATATTCCAGATTTGTTGAAAAGACACCACACATGACTTCTAACGACCAGATTCATTGTATATCTTTCTATCACACATGTTTTTATCTACATTTTAGGCCTTAATTTTAGCACATCAACCTAATTTTTTTTATAAACTTCAAGAAAATCATTGAATTTTATAATTGATCTTCTTCTCCGAAATTATGGTCGAAGATTAGAAATCGAGATTATCTGAAATGTTATCACAAGCGTGAATTATAACGACCAGGTTCTTTTTTTATTTCTATCACCTATGTTGTTGTCTTACATAATAAGCCTTGATTTAAGCACATCATCCACAAAAAAATAATTGACAAATCATTGTATTTGATAATGCATCTCTTTCTCCTAAATTATAGCCAAAGATTGTCCCTTGAATGATAACTAAATTAGAGAGTTAGAGGACTAGATCAGGTTATATATCTTACGATAAATTATCCAAAAATAAATATAAAATTTTCTAAAATTTTAAAATTCGAGATATATTTTAAAATTTCTCTTCAAATCAAAATAAGATTCTAAGTTGGTTTTTTTCATAATGCGCGGTTTTACTATGTTTGTCTTCTATATCTAAATACTTCTTAAAGCATGAGTGATTTTTTAAGGTTATTCCGGTAATTTCACATGCTCTTGGATCAACCCATTACCCATATGGATCAACCCGGTCTCTTCCCTATTCAAATTAACACTGTAATTTCAAATTTCGGATCTTCATGTAACCCGACCCAGATAATGTTGGATCTCATAGCATCTTCCAACCATATGAGAGTTTGAAAAAAGCATTGAATTCGGTTCCTCCAATCATGGCACTCATTACTACGTCTAATTGATTTAAAATTCAAACATGATAGTTAATCATAACATATTCATGCTTAATTTTCTTAATCAATCTCTTCCTCCTCTATTATTGTAATGACCTGAATTTTTAAAATCTATTTATTATCATGAAAGTGATTTTCTTAAAGGAAGGGAATGAGATTTAATATTTTATTCCATTTCAATTTTCAAAATGTTATATTTAAACTCCGGGTTATTGTGTTGTTGGTATATAATTGTTTCTTCATAAATGAATTTCATATATTACTTTGAAAATTCTAAATGATTATTATGTGATTGTATTCTCGAAAGTCAGTGTATTTTATTTCTATCGGATTGTTGAGCTGTGTTATCGATTTCTACTTGTTATGGATTTATAGTGATTGGATTTTTGTAAAATTGTGTATTGCCTATAAAATCATTTTTATCGGTTTATAATTTCATTAAATATTTTTAGAGATTTATAAAATTCATAAAATCACATTTTGTTAATTTTTCAGCTCTAAATGATTTTCTATGTAGATTAAAGTGGGGTGTTTCTATTAATTTCAAAAATGATCCAAAAATCATGAAAATCATATTTTATTAGTTTTTAATTATTTTGGAGATTTTAAAAATTATTTTGGTATTTATCTGGATCATTTTTATCTGTGATTTTGTTCGTTAATCTGTCAAATTCAGTCCGAGACCAAGCTGGCAGGGGTACGTGTCAATTGCTATGATACGTGTCTTGCGTGAAATCAGTTTTTATAAACTGATTTACTTTCTTTTCTTTTACAATCTCTCACCGCCTCTTCTCTCTCCTAAAATCTCTCCACCGTCTCTCTCTCTCTAATCTCTCTCTGCACACCCATCTCCCCCAAATCTCTCGCTCTCTCCTGCTCCCTCGCACTCTCCTTGCCCTCTCTCTCTCCCGGGTGTCGCTGCAGTGTTCTTAGCCACCGCTGCTCTGTTTTCCGGCCGCCCATCGCCGCTCGTGCTCCGATTCCGGCACCACCAGCTCGTCCCCTCTCTTTTCCCCTCATTCCCCTGCCTCCCTTTGCTTTGCTGCTGTGCCTGTGCATCTGTATGTGTGTATTTCGAGTGTGTGTATTAGTGTGTGCCACGAGGCTATGGGTGTGCGCGATTATGTGGTCTGGTGTGGGTGTGTGTGTGTATATTCTGGTGTCCGTGTGCGGAATCAGTGTGTGGGTGCTCAGTATGCGTGCGTGTGTGCAGGTGGGTATATGTATTCGTGTGTGGGCCCGAGTTGGCCGAGTTTTGACTACCTGGCTGTGTAGATTATTCGAGTGGCTCGAGTCCTGAATTGATTTTCTTATACGTGTTTATTTATTATTTCATTTGCTGGTTCGTTTGACTGATTATCGAGGTTAGTTAGTATTTATAAATTAAGTATTTCGATTATTTCAGAGATTGATTACAGGTTTGTTGGGATTGTTGTGTCGATATGATATCGACTGGTAGTCCGATAAATAGAGGAGGTGCTGCCCAATTTTAAATAAAATTTAGATTTTAAAATTATACGGGAGCGTATCCTATAATTATCAGGCTATTAATCGAATTTATATAGTTACTGATTCGTGATATTATTATTAAATCTATAAATAATATTTATGTGATTTGGTAGTCATAGCATTATTATTAATGTTAATGTGTGAAACTGTGTTTACTTGGTAATTTTAGGATGTCGAATATTAATAAATATTAGTATTATTCTTTATTATTATTATTGCTTGCACTAGTAGTAATAATAGTAAATGATAATATTAATAATATAAATATGCGATATCTTAAATAGTTATAATGCTATGCTTATTTAATTCAACTTGTATATATTTGATTTGAATAGTATCTAAATTGAGTATTATGGTAAGTGGTAAGTAAATGTATGGAAATATGTGATACGTGCTAAGTGCTACATGTTAAATGTTAGAGTGTTATTCTTGATAGTATAATGTATTAATATTGAATTACTTTCCATTTTAAAGATAAGCTGTTAGTTTCTTTCAATCATTATGTGTTTAGGTGCCGCATGTCTGGGCGGATTATTTATCATTATGTGTTAGGTGCCGCATGTCGGGGCGGGTACTTTTCTTATGTGATTTACTGCATGTCGAGGCAGATATTCTTTATATTAGTATTTTATTTAGTTTAAAGAGCTTGATTTAATTGATTTGAAAACAGGGGGATAGTCCTATTTACGAATAGGTCATGCCGAATTTTCTGTAGAAATATTAACTTAAAACGCGTTCTCGTGTTGAATAATATTCAGAGATGGTTGTAAGTTATAAAACTATAACGTGTGCTACTTGTTATGTGCTATATAATGTGCCATGTATATATTTGTGTATATATATATCACGAAAGGGTAGAAATAGGATAGTCGTTTCGGAAGGATACTAAAGTAGTATCTGTTTGCTTATAATAGGATCGAGCATTGAGGGCGTGATACCAAGCAAGGGCAGAAAATGTGAGAGTTGTATAGCGGTTCAGTAGCTACGGATTGTTCGAGACGAGTAGAACCAGACGTTGGGGATCAAGACTGAAGTTAGATAAGATGTCGTATCAGGCTGCAGCAACCGCATGAGCGACATAGCAAAGAATCAGGAATAGTTGATGGTGATGTCTTGAGAAAGCAGAATAAGATAAGGATGTTAGCTAAGAGTGTATAAGCTAAGGACCAAAGGCAAGTATTCCTAAATCCTTCCTCATATATATATATTGCATGTTCTGGTTATTCTGTCAAGATTATGATATTGTTTATGCTGAGACCCTTCTCAAACAAACTCTTACTTCTGAGAATGAATCCCATGATTGTTTTCTTCTTCCAAGTTTTGAAAAGCCAAACACCTAATTACTCTCAACTTTCTATTTTGATCCATTCTTTCCAATCCTCAAGATTTTAAAAATACCAGTTCTACAAATTAATTCGAAGTTCAGACCGTCATTGAAGCATGTGTTGCTCAGTGATAGTTAGAGCCTAGAATGAAATGGGATCTTCTTGATTATTTAACCCGCCATTGTCATGCTGGTTTAGCAGGCTAAATTCAGTTGCTTAGCCGATAATGGAGGATACTGAATAGTTAGGAATTTCCTGAACTATGATTTATCAAAAGACAGACTGTGGTTTATGAAATGTTGATTCCCAAAAGTTGATTTGAAATATTTCTGTTGCTGATAATGATTATGATTCTGTTCTGTTGATTCAGTTGTCTGTTGATTTAAATTGTTAGAAGTGGATTAGTTTTCATAAAATAGGTCTTAAAATGAAAAATGATTTGATTTATTTGTTTTAGAAAGGGAATTGGATGAAAATGTTTTATGACCGAGGCGCCGGTCCCAATTGAATTATTAAAGGCCAAAGTGTGCCTAGGATCCTTTATATTTGAGAACTCGTATTGAATATGCGGGTTCGGAGCTATGTCGTGGGCTGATCACCCAGCTTAGCTCGTAGCGTCTTATCTGGTTCCAATTCCATAAAGGAGAAACTGTTTTGTTTAAATCATATTGTGTTGGTATCATTATCTTTATATCATTGTCAGATTTTACATATTGTTTGATTTATTGTTGGTTTGGATATTATATACTTGCTGAGCATTCTTTTGCTCATTCTTGCTATTTCTTCTAAACCCTTTCAGATAATGTTAAAGATGGTTCGCCTATTTAGGCTAAGCATAAGAGTAAGGCTAGGCGAGGATTGCAAGTGACTAAGTTTCAACCTGATGGTCAGGAAGAGTATCCAAGATCGAGTCTTTGGGACTAGTGGTAATTAGAGTTGTCTAAACTTGTTTTAGTTGTAAAAACATGTAATAAGATTTATTAGTTTTACTTTTCTGATTTCAATAATATAGCCTGTTTGCGATCCTGTTTTAAAGGGGGTTAAACTTTGTTTTTTTTTTAAATCTTTTATTAAAGCTTTTAGGTTTTAAATTCTTTGATTTTTATTAGCTTTTCAACAATACATGTTTCGAAAGGGTAAATCATTTTTTTTAATATCCAGGTTTGAAATACTTGTTTTTGCTTTCTTTAAAAAAAAAAAAAACATACAGATTTTCAATTGGTTTTCTTTTAGTGGCACCAAATCTAGACCCCCGGATTTGAGGGCTGTCACAGTTGGTATCAGAGCTACAGGTTATAAGTTATTGAAATCAGAATGTAGGTTGTATTAGGATTGTGTTTAGTGGGACCTCAGCTAGAGATAAGTCAAGACTATTTGGTATAGTCTTTGTTGATAGAATTGAGGTAGATATTGGAGCATTGATTTCAAGTAATCATTTGGGATATCCTAGTTTCTAATTCGAGAACTAGTGAGTTGGATTTCAGGGACATGATGGAACCTTTAGTTTTCAATCTTTTTGAACTTGAGTTTGACTTTCTGAGTAACCAGAGGCAGCTAGACTTGTGTATTGACCTATCTAGTCTTGAGTGTTCCTTGTCATCTCTACCACTTTTTGAGTATTTGTTCGAGGGTCATCTAGTATTCTTATGAAGTCATATAGAAGGAATATGAGATTTGATGGATCATTGTGAGAGGCCAAGTGTATAGTTCTTTATTTGAAAATTATATAGAAAGAGTGGTAGACTACTCGATATAGTATTATGAGTAGGTTACAACCTCAATGCTCTACACTGCTGATTGTGCAAAGTTGGATATGACTTCTGAAAGTATCAAGCTCGACAGGTGTTCTACCTAACGTGGATATTGGTGACGGGATCTACGAAGGTGAATATAAGTTAATAATATTTATCGTAGAATCGAAACGAGTTATCAGAAGAATCGATCGAGAAGACATATGTGATAGCCTTGGCAATACCATCCTCAATATTGATTTTATTGAGCATTTTCACAGTCAGTGAATTGTTTTAATATCTCTTCTATAAAGACATTCATGAAGTCCTTTTGTCAAAAATTTGTATCTTTGGAAGCTATTCAATTTTAACTCTTAAGGTTCGTATTTAAGATTCATTTCTCAAAAGTCAATCATTGTTGGTGGATCTTGAAATTTTCATATTTGCAACTCTAACTGAGATGAACAACCCTATTATAGGGGACACAAGGACCATCTGTCTGTGTGATAGAAGTTTGATGGGACGCCATCACTTGTGTGTGTTGTGATTACAAGAAGGCTAATAACCTTTAGTAGTGTCTAATATGGGCACGCAACACTAAGTTCGTTGGATCATATTGATCTCTCAGTCACTCGTTTATTCAGATGAAACCTACTTTGAAAACATTTTTTTTTTTCTATGGCCAAATCCTCAAAGATTTATTCCAGGAAGTTAATTCTGCATTTGCGAAAAATTTAAGATTCCTATTCCCTTAAAGTGAGGGTATGCCAAGGTTAATCAACAGTGGATGACGATACGATATTGCGAAGCGTGTATGTTTTAGTTCTATTCGCGAATTCTGAGGACAGAATCTTTGAAAGGGGGGTAGAATGTAATATTCCAGATCTCTAATTCGGATATGATTATTATAGATCTAATTTGTTTATATATTATGGTTGTATTTAATTGAATATTGTGTGATGGTCTATATATGTTTCGTGGATTAGTAGATTACGTGTCCTCCTTCTTTCTTTGATTCCGAGGACGGAATCCTTATAAGGAGGGTAGATTGTAATGACCTGAATTTTTAAAATCTATTTATTATCATGAAAGTGATTTTCTTAAAGGAAGGGAATGAGATTTAATATTTTATTCCATTTCAATTTTCAAAATGTTATATTTAAACTCCGGGTTATTGTGTTGTTGGTATATAATTGTTTCTTCATAAATGAATTTCATATATTACTTTGAAAATTCTAAATGATTATTATGTGATTGTATTCTCGAAAGTCAGTGTATTTTATTTCTATCGGATTGTTGAGCTGTGTTATCGATTTCTACTTGTTATGGATTTATAGTGATTGGATTTTTGTAAAATTGTGTATTGCCTATAAAATCATTTTTATCGGTTTATAATTTCATTAAATATTTTTAGAGATTTATAAAATTCATAAAATCACATTTTGTTAATTTTTCAGCTCTAAATGATTTTCTATGTAGATTAAAGTGGGGTGTTTCTATTAATTTCAAAAATGATCCAAAAATCATGAAAATCATATTTTATTAGTTTTTAATTATTTTGGAGATTTTAAAAATTATTTTGGTATTTATCTGGATCATTTTTATCTGTGATTTTGTTCGTTAATCTGTCAAATTCAGTCCGAGACCAAGCTGGCAGGGGTACGTGTCAATTGCTTTGATACGTGTCTTGCGTGAAATCAGTTTTTATAAACTGATTTACTTTCTTTTCTTTTACAATCTCTCACCGCCTCTTCTCTCTCCTAAAATCTCTCCACCGTCTCTCTCTTTCTCTCTAATCTCTCTCTGCACACCCATCTCCCCCAAATCTCTCGCTCTCTCCTGCTCCCTCGCACTCTCCTTGCCCTCTCTCTCTCCCGGGTGTCGCTGCAGTGTTCTTAGCCACCGCTGCTCTGTTTTCCGGCCGCCCATCGCCGCTCGTGCTCCGATTCCGGCACCACCAGCTCGTCCCCTCTCTTTTCCCCTCATTCCCCTGCCTCCCTTTGCTTTGCTGCTGTGCCTGTGCATCTGTATGTGTGTATTTCGAGTGTGTGTATTAGTGTGTGCCACGAGGCTAAGGGTGTGCGCGATTATGTGGTCTGGTGTGGGTGTGTGTGTGTATATTCTGGTGTCCGTGTGCGGAATCAGTGTGTGGGTGCTCAGTATGCGTGCGTGTGTGCAGGTGGGTATATGTATTCGTGTGTGGGCCCGAGTTGGCCGAGTTTTGACTACCTGGCTGTGTAGATTATTCGAGTGGCTCGAGTCCTGAATTGATTTTCTTATACGTGTTTATTTATTATTTCATTTGCTGGTTCGTTTGACTGATTATCGAGGTTAGTTAGTATTTATAAATTAAGTATTTCGATTATTTCAGAGATTGATTACAGGTTTGTTGGGATTGTTGTGTCGATATGATATCGACTGGTAGTCCGATAAATAGAGGAGGTGCTGCCCAATTTTAAATAAAATTTAGATTTTAAAATTATACGGGAGCGTATCCTATAATTATCAGGCTATTAATCGAATTTATATAGTTACTGATTCGTGATATTATTATTAAATCTATAAATAATATTTATGTGATTTGGTAGTCATAGCATTATTATTAATGTTAATGTGTGAAACTGTGTTTACTTGGTAATTTTAGGATGTCGAATATTAATAAATATTAGTATTATTCTTTATTATTATTATTGCTTGCACTAGTAGTAATAATAGTAAATGATAATATTAATAATATAAATATGCGATATCTTAAATAGTTATAATGCTATGCTTATTTAATTCAACTTGTATATATTTGATTTGAATAGTATCTAAATTGAGTATTATGGTAAGTGGTAAGTAAATGTATGGAAATATGTGATACGTGCTAAGTGCTACGTGTTAAATGTTAGAGTGTTATTCTTGATAGTATAATGTATTAATATTGAATTACTTTCCATTTTAAAGATAAGCTGTTAGTTTCTTTCAATCATTATGTGTTTAGGTGCCGCATGTCTGGGCGGATTATTTATCATTATGTGTTAGGTGCCGCATGTCGGGGCGGGTACTTTTCTTATGTGATTTACTGCATGTCGAGGCAGATATTCTTTATATTAGTATTTTATTTAGTTTAAAGAGCTTGATTTAATTGATTTGAAAACAGGGGGATAGTCCTATTTACGAATAGGTCATGCCGAATTTTCTGTAGAAATATTAACTTAAAACGCGTTCTCGTGTTGAATAATATTCAGAGATGGTTGTAAGTTATAAAACTATAACGTGTGCTACTTGTTATGTGCCATATAATGTGCCATGTATATATTTGTGTATATATATATCACGAAAGGGTAGAAATAGGATAGTCGTTTCGGAAGGATACTAAAGTAGTATCTGTTTGCTTATAATAGGATCGAGCATTGAGGGCGTGATACCAAGCAAGGGCAGAAAATGTGAGAGTTGTATAGCGGTTCAGTAGCTACGGATTGTTCGAGACGAGTAGAACCAGACGTTGGGGATCAAGACTGAAGTTAGATAAGATGTCGTATCAGGCTGCAGCAACCGCATGAGCGACATAGCAAAGAATCAGGAATAGTTGATGGTGATGTCTTGAGAAAGCAGAATAAGATAAGGATGTTAGCTAAGAGTGTATAAGCTAAGGACCAAAGGCAAGTATTCCTAAATCCTTCCTCATATATATATATTGCATGTTCTGGTTATTCTGTCAAGATTATGATATTGTTTATGCTGAGACCCTTCTCAAACAAACTCTTACTTCTGAGAATGAATCCCATGATTGTTTTCTTCTTCCAAGTTTTGAAAAGCCAAACACCTAATTACTCTCAACTTTCTATTTTGATCCATTCTTTCCAATCCTCAAGATTTTAAAAATACCAGTTCTACAAATTAATTCGAAGTTCAGACCGTCATTGAAGCATGTGTTGCTCAGTGATAGTTAGAGCCTAGAATGAAATGGGATCTTCTTGATTATTCAACCCGCCATTGTCATGCTGGTTTAGCAGGCTAAATTCAGTTGCTTAGCCGATAATGGAGGATACTGAATAGTTAGGAATTTCCTGAACTATGATTTATCAAAAGACAGACTGTGGTTTATGAAATGTTGATTCCCAAAAGTTGATTTGAAATATTTCTGTTGCTGATAATGATTATGATTCTGTTCTGTTGATTCAGTTGTCTGTTGATTTAAATTGTTAGAAGTGGATTAGTTTTCATAAAATAGGTCTTAAAATGAAAAATGATTTGATTTATTTGTTTTAGAAAGGGAATTGGATGAAAATGTTTTATGACCGAGGCGCCGGTCCCAATTGAATTATTAAAGGCCAAAGTGTGCCTAGGATCCTTTATATTTGAGAACTCGTATTGAATATGCGGGTTCGGAGCTATGTCGTGGGCTGATCACCCAGCTTAGCTCGTAGCGTCTTATCTGGTTCCAATTCCATAAAGGAGAAACTGTTTTGTTTAAATCATATTGTGTTGGTATCATTATCTTTATATCATTGTCAGATTTTACATATTGTTTGATTTATTGTTGGTTTGGATATTATATACTTGCTGAGCATTCTTTTGCTCATTCTTGCTATTTCTTCTAAACCCTTTCAGATAATGTTAAAGATGGTTCGCCTATTTAGGCTAAGCATAAGAGTAAGGCTAGGCGAGGATTGCAAGTGACTAAGTTTCAACCTGATGGTCAGGAAGAGTATCCAAGATCGAGTCTTTGGGACTAGTGGTAATTAGAGTTGTCTAAACTTGTTTTAGTTGTAAAAACATGTAATAAGATTTATTAGTTTTACTTTTCTGATTTCAATAATATAGCCTGTTTGCGATCCTGTTTTAAAGGGGGTTAAACTTTGTTTTTTTTTAAATCTTTTATTAAAGCTTTTAGGTTTTAAATTCTTTGATTTTTATTAGCTTTTCAACAATACATGTTTCGAAAGGGTAAATCATTTTTTTTAATATCCAGGTTTGAAATACTTGTTTTTGCTTTCTTTAAAAAAAAAAAAACATACAGATTTTCAATTGGTTTTCTTTTAGTGGCACCAAATCTAGACCCCCGGATTTGAGGGCTGTCACAGTTGGTATCAGAGCTACAGGTTATAAGTTATTGAAATCAGAATGTAGGTTGTATTAGGATTGTGTTTAGTGGGACCTCAGCTAGAGATAAGTCAAGACTATTTGGTATAGTCTTTGTTGATAGAATTGAGGTAGATATTGGAGCATTGATTTCAAGTAATCATTTGGGATATCCTAGTTTCTAATTCGAGAACTAGTGAGTTGGATTTCAGGGACATGATGGAACCTTTAGTTTTCAATCTTTTTGAACTTGAGTTTGACTTTCTGAGTAACCAGAGGCAGCTAGACTTGTGTATTGACCTATCTAGTCTTGAGTGTTCCTTGTCATCTCTACCACTTTTTGAGTATTTGTTCGAGGGTCATCTAGTATTCTTATGAAGTCATATAGAAGGAATATGAGATTTGATGGATCATTGTGAGAGGCCAAGTGTATAGTTCTTTATTTGAAAATTATATAGAAAGAGTGGTAGACTACTCGATATAGTATTATGAGTAGGTTACAACCTCAATGCTCTACACTGCTGATTGTGCAAAGTTGGATATGACTTCTGAAAGTATCAAGCTCGACAGGTGTTCTACCTAACGTGGATATTGGTGACGGGATCTACGAAGGTGAATATAAGTTAATAATATTTATCGTAGAATCGAAACGAGTTATCAGAAGAATCGATCGAGAAGACATATGTGATAGCCTTGGCAATACCATCCTCAATATTGATTTTATTGAGCATTTTCACAGTCAGTGAATTGTTTTAATATCTCTTCTATAAAGACATTCATGAAGTCCTTTTGTCAAAAATTTGTATCTTTGGAAGCTATTCAATTTTAACTCTTAAGGTTCGTATTTAAGATTCATTTCTCAAAAGTCAATCATTGTTGGTGGATCTTGAAATTTTCATATTTGCAACTCTAACTGAGATGAACAACCCTATTATAGGGGACACAAGGACCATCTGTCTGTGTGATAGAAGTTTGATGGGACGCCATCACTTGTGTGTGTTGTGATTACAAGAAGGCTAATAACCTTTAGTAGTGTCTAATATGGGCACGCAACACTAAGTTCGTTGGATCATATTGATCTCTCAGTCACTCGTTTATTCAGATGAAACCTACTTTGAAAACATTTTTTTTTTCTATGGCCAAATCCTCAAAGATTTATTCCAGGAAGTTAATTCTGCATTTGCGAAAAATTTAAGATTCCTATTCCCTTAAAGTGAGGGTATGCCAAGGTTAATCAACAGTGGATGACGATACGATATTGCGAAGCGTGTATGTTTTAGTTCTATTCGCGAATTCTGAGGACAGAATCTTTGAAAGGGGGGTAGAATGTAATATTCCAGATCTCTAATTCGGATATGATTATTATAGATCTAATTTGTTTATATATTATGGTTGTATTTAATTGAATATTGTGTGATGGTCTATATATGTTTCGTGGATTAGTAGATTACGTGTCCTCCTTCTTTCTTTGATTCCGAGGACGGAATCCTTATAAGGAGGGTAGATTGTAATGACCTGAATTTTTAAAATCTATTTATTATCATGAAAGTGATTTTCTTAAAGGAAGGGAATGAGATTTAATATTTTATTCCATTTCAATTTTCAAAATGTTATATTTAAACTCCGGGTTATTGTGTTGTTGGTATATAATTGTTTCTTCATAAATGAATTTCATATATTACTTTGAAAATTCTAAATGATTATTATGTGATTGTATTCTCGAAAGTCAGTGTATTTTATTTCTATCGGATTGTTGAGCTGTGTTATCGATTTCTACTTGTTATGGATTTATAGTGATTGGATTTTTGTAAAATTGTGTATTGCCTATAAAATCATTTTTATCGGTTTATAATTTCATTAAATATTTTTAGAGATTTATAAAATTCATAAAATCACATTTTGTTAATTTTTCAGCTCTAAATGATTTTCTATGTAGATTAAAGTGGGGTGTTTCTATTAATTTCAAAAATGATCCAAAAATCATGAAAATCATATTTTATTAGTTTTTAATTATTTTGGAGATTTTAAAAATTATTTTGGTATTTATCTGGATCATTTTTATCTGTGATTTTGTTCGTTAATCTGTCAAATTCAGTCCGAGACCAAGCTGGCAGGGGTACGTGTCAATTGCTTTGATACGTGTCTTGCGTGAAATCAGTTTTTATAAACTGATTTACTTTCTTTTCTTTTACAATCTCTCACCGCCTCTTCTCTCTCCTAAAATCTCTCCACCGTCTCTCTCTTTCTCTCTAATCTCTCTCTGCACACCCATCTCCCCCAAATCTCTCGCTCTCTCCTGCTCCCTCGCACTCTCCTTGCCCTCTCTCTCTCCCGGGTGTCGCTGCAGTGTTCTTAGCCACCGCTGCTCTGTTTTCCGGCCGCCCATCGCCGCTCGTGCTCCGATTCCGGCACCACCAGCTCGTCCCCTCTCTTTTCCCCTCATTCCCCTGCCTCCCTTTGCTTTGCTGCTGTGCCTGTGCATCTGTATGTGTGTATTTCGAGTGTGTGTATTAGTGTGTGCCACGAGGCTATGGGTGTGCGCGATTATGTGGTCTGGTGTGGGTGTGTGTGTGTATATTCTGGTGTCCGTGTGCGGAATCAGTGTGTGGGTGCTCAGTATGCGTGCGTGTGTGCAGGTGGGTATATGTATTCGTGTGTGGGCCCGAGTTGGCCGAGTTTTGACTACCTGGCTGTGTAGATTATTCGAGTGGCTCGAGTCCTGAATTGATTTTCTTATACGTGTTTATTTATTATTTCATTTGCTGGTTCGTTTGACTGATTATCGAGGTTAGTTAGTATTTATAAATTAAGTATTTCGATTATTTCAGAGATTGATTACAGGTTTGTTGGGATTGTTGTGTCGATATGATATCGACTGGTAGTCCGATAAATAGAGGAGGTGCTGCCCAATTTTAAATAAAATTTAGATTTTAAAATTATACGGGAGCGTATCCTATAATTATCAGGCTATTAATCGAATTTATATAGTTACTGATTCGTGATATTATTATTAAATCTATAAATAATATTTATGTGATTTGGTAGTCATAGCATTATTATTAATGTTAATGTGTGAAACTGTGTTTACTTGGTAATTTTAGGATGTCGAATATTAATAAATATTAGTATTATTCTTTATTATTATTATTGCTTGCACTAGTAGTAATAATAGTAAATGATAATATTAATAATATAAATATGCGATATCTTAAATAGTTATAATGCTATGCTTATTTAATTCAACTTGTATATATTTGATTTGAATAGTATCTAAATTGAGTATTATGGTAAGTGGTAAGTAAATGTATGGAAATATGTGATACGTGCTAAGTGCTACGTGTTAAATGTTAGAGTGTTATTCTTGATAGTATAATGTATTAATATTGAATTACTTTCCATTTTAAAGATAAGCTGTTAGTTTCTTTCAATCATTATGTGTTTAGGTGCCGCATGTCTGGGCGGATTATTTATCATTATGTGTTAGGTGCCGCATGTCGGGGCGGGTACTTTTCTTATGTGATTTACTGCATGTCGAGGCAGATATTCTTTATATTAGTATTTTATTTAGTTTAAAGAGCTTGATTTAATTGATTTGAAAACAGGGGGATAGTCCTATTTACGAATAGGTCATGCCGAATTTTCTGTAGAAATATTAACTTAAAACGCGTTCTCGTGTTGAATAATATTCAGAGATGGTTGTAAGTTATAAAACTATAACGTGTGCTACTTGTTATGTGCTATATAATGTGCCATGTATATATTTGTGTATATATATATCACGAAAGGGTAGAAATAGGATAGTCGTTTCGGAAGGATACTAAAGTAGTATCTGTTTGCTTATAATAGGATCGAGCATTGAGGGCGTGATACCAAGCAAGGGCAGAAAATGTGAGAGTTGTATAGCGGTTCAGTAGCTACGGATTGTTCGAGACGAGTAGAACCAGACGTTGGGGATCAAGACTGAAGTTAGATAAGATGTCGTATCAGGCTGCAGCAACCGCATGAGCGACATAGCAAAGAATCAGGAATAGTTGATGGTGATGTCTTGAGAAAGCAGAATAAGATAAGGATGTTAGCTAAGAGTGTATAAGCTAAGGACCAAAGGCAAGTATTCCTAAATCCTTCCTCATATATATATATTGCATGTTCTGGTTATTCTGTCAAGATTATGATATTGTTTATGCTGAGACCCTTCTCAAACAAACTCTTACTTCTGAGAATGAATCCCATGATTGTTTTCTTCTTCCAAGTTTTGAAAAGCCAAACACCTAATTACTCTCAACTTTCTATTTTGATCCATTCTTTCCAATCCTCAAGATTTTAAAAATACCAGTTCTACAAATTAATTCGAAGTTCAGACCGTCATTGAAGCATGTGTTGCTCAGTGATAGTTAGAGCCTAGAATGAAATGGGATCTTCTTGATTATTCAACCCGCCATTGTCATGCTGGTTTAGCAGGCTAAATTCAGTTGCTTAGCCGATAATGGAGGATACTGAATAGTTAGGAATTTCCTGAACTATGATTTATCAAAAGACAGACTGTGGTTTATGAAATGTTGATTCCCAAAAGTTGATTTGAAATATTTCTGTTGCTGATAATGATTATGATTCTGTTCTGTTGATTCAGTTGTCTGTTGATTTAAATTGTTAGAAGTGGATTAGTTTTCATAAAATAGGTCTTAAAATGAAAAATGATTTGATTTATTTGTTTTAGAAAGGGAATTGGATGAAAATGTTTTATGACCGAGGCGCCGGTCCCAATTGAATTATTAAAGGCCAAAGTGTGCCTAGGATCCTTTATATTTGAGAACTCGTATTGAATATGCGGGTTCGGAGCTATGTCGTGGGCTGATCACCCAGCTTAGCTCGTAGCGTCTTATCTGGTTCCAATTCCATAAAGGAGAAACTGTTTTGTTTAAATCATATTGTGTTGGTATCATTATCTTTATATCATTGTCAGATTTTACATATTGTTTGATTTATTGTTGGTTTGGATATTATATACTTGCTGAGCATTCTTTTGCTCATTCTTGCTATTTCTTCTAAACCCTTTCAGATAATGTTAAAGATGGTTCGCCTATTTAGGCTAAGCATAAGAGTAAGGCTAGGCGAGGATTGCAAGTGACTAAGTTTCAACCTGATGGTCAGGAAGAGTATCCAAGATCGAGTCTTTGGGACTAGTGGTAATTAGAGTTGTCTAAACTTGTTTTAGTTGTAAAAACATGTAATAAGATTTATTAGTTTTACTTTTCTGATTTCAATAATATAGCCTGTTTGCGATCCTGTTTTAAAGGGGGTTAAACTTTGTTTTTTTTAAATCTTTTATTAAAGCTTTTAGGTTTTAAATTCTTTGATTTTTATTAGCTTTTCAACAATACATGTTTCGAAAGGGTAAATCATTTTTTTTAATATCCAGGTTTGAAATACTTGTTTTTGCTTTCTTTAAAAAAAAAAAAAACATACAGATTTTCAATTGGTTTTCTTTTAGTGGCACCAAATCTAGACCCCCGGATTTGAGGGCTGTCACAGTTGGTATCAGAGCTACAGGTTATAAGTTATTGAAATCAGAATGTAGGTTGTATTAGGATTGTGTTTAGTGGGACCTCAGCTAGAGATAAGTCAAGACTATTTGGTATAGTCTTTGTTGATAGAATTGAGGTAGATATTGGAGCATTGATTTCAAGTAATCATTTGGGATATCCTAGTTTCTAATTCGAGAACTAGTGAGTTGGATTTCAGGGACATGATGGAACCTTTAGTTTTCAATCTTTTTGAACTTGAGTTTGACTTTCTGAGTAACCAGAGGCAGCTAGACTTGTGTATTGACCTATCTAGTCTTGAGTGTTCCTTGTCATCTCTACCACTTTTTGAGTATTTGTTCGAGGGTCATCTAGTATTCTTATGAAGTCATATAGAAGGAATATGAGATTTGATGGATCATTGTGAGAGGCCAAGTGTATAGTTCTTTATTTGAAAATTATATAGAAAGAGTGGTAGACTACTCGATATAGTATTATGAGTAGGTTACAACCTCAATGCTCTACACTGCTGATTGTGCAAAGTTGGATATGACTTCTGAAAGTATCAAGCTCGACAGGTGTTCTACCTAACGTGGATATTGGTGACGGGATCTACGAAGGTGAATATAAGTTAATAATATTTATCGTAGAATCGAAACGAGTTATCAGAAGAATCGATCGAGAAGACATATGTGATAGCCTTGGCAATACCATCCTCAATATTGATTTTATTGAGCATTTTCACAGTCAGTGAATTGTTTTAATATCTCTTCTATAAAGACATTCATGAAGTCCTTTTGTCAAAAATTTGTATCTTTGGAAGCTATTCAATTTTAACTCTTAAGGTTCGTATTTAAGATTCATTTCTCAAAAGTCAATCATTGTTGGTGGATCTTGAAATTTTCATATTTGCAACTCTAACTGAGATGAACAACCCTATTATAGGGGACACAAGGACCATCTGTCTGTGTGATAGAAGTTTGATGGGACGCCATCACTTGTGTGTGTTGTGATTACAAGAAGGCTAATAACCTTTAGTAGTGTCTAATATGGGCACGCAACACTAAGTTCGTTGGATCATATTGATCTCTCAGTCACTCGTTTATTCAGATGAAACCTACTTTGAAAACATTTTTTTTTTCTATGGCCAAATCCTCAAAGATTTATTCCAGGAAGTTAATTCTGCATTTGCGAAAAATTTAAGATTCCTATTCCCTTAAAGTGAGGGTATGCCAAGGTTAATCAACAGTGGATGACGATACGATATTGCGAAGCGTGTATGTTTTAGTTCTATTCGCGAATTCTGAGGACAGAATCTTTGAAAGGGGGGTAGAATGTAATATTCCAGATCTCTAATTCGGATATGATTATTATAGATCTAATTTGTTTATATATTATGGTTGTATTTAATTGAATATTGTGTGATGGTCTATATATGTTTCGTGGATTAGTAGATTACGTGTCCTCCTTCTTTCTTTGATTCCGAGGACGGAATCCTTATAAGGAGGGTAGATTGTAATGACCTGAATTTTTAAAATCTATTTATTATCATGAAAGTGATTTTCTTAAAGGAAGGGAATGAGATTTAATATTTTATTCCATTTCAATTTTCAAAATGTTATATTTAAACTCCGGGTTATTGTGTTGTTGGTATATAATTGTTTCTTCATAAATGAATTTCATATATTACTTTGAAAATTCTAAATGATTATTATGTGATTGTATTCTCGAAAGTCAGTGTATTTTATTTCTATCGGATTGTTGAGCTGTGTTATCGATTTCTACTTGTTATGGATTTATAGTGATTGGATTTTTGTAAAATTGTGTATTGCCTATAAAATCATTTTTATCGGTTTATAATTTCATTAAATATTTTTAGAGATTTATAAAATTCATAAAATCACATTTTGTTAATTTTTCAGCTCTAAATGATTTTCTATGTAGATTAAAGTGGGGTGTTTCTATTAATTTCAAAAATGATCCAAAAATCATGAAAATCATATTTTATTAGTTTTTAATTATTTTGGAGATTTTAAAAATTATTTTGGTATTTATCTGGATCATTTTTATCTGTGATTTTGTTCGTTAATCTGTCAAATTCAGTCCGAGACCAAGCTGGCAGGGGTACGTGTCAATTGCTTTGATACGTGTCTTGCGTGAAATCAGTTTTTATAAACTGATTTACTTTCTTTTCTTTTACAATCTCTCACCGCCTCTTCTCTCTCCTAAAATCTCTCCACCGTCTCTCTCTTTCTCTCTAATCTCTCTCTGCACACCCATCTCCCCCAAATCTCTCGCTCTCTCCTGCTCCCTCGCACTCTCCTTGCCCTCTCTCTCTCCCGGGTGTCGCTGCAGTGTTCTTAGCCACCGCTGCTCTGTTTTCCGGCCGCCCATCGCCGCTCGTGCTCCGATTCCGGCACCACCAGCTCGTCCCCTCTCTTTTCCCCTCATTCCCCTGCCTCCCTTTGCTTTGCTGCTGTGCCTGTGCATCTGTATGTGTGTATTTCGAGTGTGTGTATTAGTGTGTGCCACGAGGCTATGGGTGTGCGCGATTATGTGGTCTGGTGTGGGTGTGTGTGTGTATATTCTGGTGTCCGTGTGCGGAATCAGTGTGTGGGTGCTCAGTATGCGTGCGTGTGTGCAGGTGGGTATATGTATTCGTGTGTGGGCCCGAGTTGGCCGAGTTTTGACTACCTGGCTGTGTAGATTATTCGAGTGGCTCGAGTCCTGAATTGATTTTCTTATACGTGTTTATTTATTATTTCATTTGCTGGTTCGTTTGACTGATTATCGAGGTTAGTTAGTATTTATAAATTAAGTATTTCGATTATTTCAGAGATTGATTACAGGTTTGTTGGGATTGTTGTGTCGATATGATATCGACTGGTAGTCCGATAAATAGAGGAGGTGCTGCCCAATTTTAAATAAAATTTAGATTTTAAAATTATACGGGAGCGTATCCTATAATTATCAGGCTATTAATCGAATTTATATAGTTACTGATTCGTGATATTATTATTAAATCTATAAATAATATTTATGTGATTTGGTAGTCATAGCATTATTATTAATGTTAATGTGTGAAACTGTGTTTACTTGGTAATTTTAGGATGTCGAATATTAATAAATATTAGTATTATTCTTTATTATTATTATTGCTTGCACTAGTAGTAATAATAGTAAATGATAATATTAATAATATAAATATGCGATATCTTAAATAGTTATAATGCTATGCTTATTTAATTCAACTTGTATATATTTGATTTGAATAGTATCTAAATTGAGTATTATGGTAAGTGGTAAGTAAATGTATGGAAATATGTGATACGTGCTAAGTGCTACGTGTTAAATGTTAGAGTGTTATTCTTGATAGTATAATGTATTAATATTGAATTACTTTCCATTTTAAAGATAAGCTGTTAGTTTCTTTCAATCATTATGTGTTTAGGTGCCGCATGTCTGGGCGGATTATTTATCATTATGTGTTAGGTGCCGCATGTCGGGGCGGGTACTTTTCTTATGTGATTTACTGCATGTCGAGGCAGATATTCTTTATATTAGTATTTTATTTAGTTTAAAGAGCTTGATTTAATTGATTTGAAAACAGGGGGATAGTCCTATTTACGAATAGGTCATGCCGAATTTTCTGTAGAAATATTAACTTAAAACGCGTTCTCGTGTTGAATAATATTCAGAGATGGTTGTAAGTTATAAAACTATAACGTGTGCTACTTGTTATGTGCTATATAATGTGCCATGTATATATTTGTGTATATATATCACGAAAGGGTAGAAATAGGATAGTCGTTTCGGAAGGATACTAAAGTAGTATCTGTTTGCTTATAATAGGATCGAGCATTGAGGGCGTGATACCAAGCAAGGGCAGAAAATGTGAGAGTTGTATAGCGGTTCAGTAGCTACGGATTGTTCGAGACGAGTAGAACCAGACGTTGGGGATCAAGACTGAAGTTAGATAAGATGTCGTATCAGGCTGCAGCAACCGCATGAGCGACATAGCAAAGAATCAGGAATAGTTGATGGTGATGTCTTGAGAAAGCAGAATAAGATAAGGATGTTAGCTAAGAGTGTATAAGCTAAGGACCAAAGGCAAGTATTCCTAAATCCTTCCTCATATATATATATTGCATGTTCTGGTTATTCTGTCAAGATTATGATATTGTTTATGCTGAGACCCTTCTCAAACAAACTCTTACTTCTGAGAATGAATCCCATGATTGTTTTCTTCTTCCAAGTTTTGAAAAGCCAAACACCTAATTACTCTCAACTTTCTATTTTGATCCATTCTTTCCAATCCTCAAGATTTTAAAAATACCAGTTCTACAAATTAATTCGAAGTTCAGACCGTCATTGAAGCATGTGTTGCTCAGTGATAGTTAGAGCCTAGAATGAAATGGGATCTTCTTGATTATTCAACCCGCCATTGTCATGCTGGTTTAGCAGGCTAAATTCAGTTGCTTAGCCGATAATGGAGGATACTGAATAGTTAGGAATTTCCTGAACTATGATTTATCAAAAGACAGACTGTGGTTTATGAAATGTTGATTCCCAAAAGTTGATTTGAAATATTTCTGTTGCTGATAATGATTATGATTCTGTTCTGTTGATTCAGTTGTCTGTTGATTTAAATTGTTAGAAGTGGATTAGTTTTCATAAAATAGGTCTTAAAATGAAAAATGATTTGATTTATTTGTTTTAGAAAGGGAATTGGATGAAAATGTTTTATGACCGAGGCGCCGGTCCCAATTGAATTATTAAAGGCCAAAGTGTGCCTAGGATCCTTTATATTTGAGAACTCGTATTGAATATGCGGGTTCGGAGCTATGTCGTGGGCTGATCACCCAGCTTAGCTCGTAGCGTCTTATCTGGTTCCAATTCCATAAAGGAGAAACTGTTTTGTTTAAATCATATTGTGTTGGTATCATTATCTTTATATCATTGTCAGATTTTACATATTGTTTGATTTATTGTTGGTTTGGATATTATATACTTGCTGAGCATTCTTTTGCTCATTCTTGCTATTTCTTCTAAACCCTTTCAGATAATGTTAAAGATGGTTCGCCTATTTAGGCTAAGCATAAGAGTAAGGCTAGGCGAGGATTGCAAGTGACTAAGTTTCAACCTGATGGTCAGGAAGAGTATCCAAGATCGAGTCTTTGGGACTAGTGGTAATTAGAGTTGTCTAAACTTGTTTTAGTTGTAAAAACATGTAATAAGATTTATTAGTTTTACTTTTCTGATTTCAATAATATAGCCTGTTTGCGATCCTGTTTTAAAGGGGGTTAAACTTTGTTTTTTTTTAAATCTTTTATTAAAGCTTTTAGGTTTTAAATTCTTTGATTTTTATTAGCTTTTCAACAATACATGTTTCGAAAGGGTAAATCATTTTTTTTAATATCCAGGTTTGAAATACTTGTTTTTGCTTTCTTTAAAAAAAAAAAAAAAACATACAGATTTTCAATTGGTTTTCTTTTAGTGGCACCAAATCTAGACCCCCGGATTTGAGGGCTGTCACAGTTGGTATCAGAGCTACAGGTTATAAGTTATTGAAATCAGAATGTAGGTTGTATTAGGATTGTGTTTAGTGGGACCTCAGCTAGAGATAAGTCAAGACTATTTGGTATAGTCTTTGTTGATAGAATTGAGGTAGATATTGGAGCATTGATTTCAAGTAATCATTTGGGATATCCTAGTTTCTAATTCGAGAACTAGTGAGTTGGATTTCAGGGACATGATGGAACCTTTAGTTTTCAATCTTTTTGAACTTGAGTTTGACTTTCTGAGTAACCAGAGGCAGCTAGACTTGTGTATTGACCTATCTAGTCTTGAGTGTTCCTTGTCATCTCTACCACTTTTTGAGTATTTGTTCGAGGGTCATCTAGTATTCTTATGAAGTCATATAGAAGGAATATGAGATTTGATGGATCATTGTGAGAGGCCAAGTGTATAGTTCTTTATTTGAAAATTATATAGAAAGAGTGGTAGACTACTCGATATAGTATTATGAGTAGGTTACAACCTCAATGCTCTACACTGCTGATTGTGCAAAGTTGGATATGACTTCTGAAAGTATCAAGCTCGACAGGTGTTCTACCTAACGTGGATATTGGTGACGGGATCTACGAAGGTGAATATAAGTTAATAATATTTATCGTAGAATCGAAACGAGTTATCAGAAGAATCGATCGAGAAGACATATGTGATAGCCTTGGCAATACCATCCTCAATATTGATTTTATTGAGCATTTTCACAGTCAGTGAATTGTTTTAATATCTCTTCTATAAAGACATTCATGAAGTCCTTTTGTCAAAAATTTGTATCTTTGGAAGCTATTCAATTTTAACTCTTAAGGTTCGTATTTAAGATTCATTTCTCAAAAGTCAATCATTGTTGGTGGATCTTGAAATTTTCATATTTGCAACTCTAACTGAGATGAACAACCCTATTATAGGGGACACAAGGACCATCTGTCTGTGTGATAGAAGTTTGATGGGACGCCATCACTTGTGTGTGTTGTGATTACAAGAAGGCTAATAACCTTTAGTAGTGTCTAATATGGGCACGCAACACTAAGTTCGTTGGATCATATTGATCTCTCAGTCACTCGTTTATTCAGATGAAACCTACTTTGAAAACATTTTTTTTTTCTATGGCCAAATCCTCAAAGATTTATTCCAGGAAGTTAATTCTGCATTTGCGAAAAATTTAAGATTCCTATTCCCTTAAAGTGAGGGTATGCCAAGGTTAATCAACAGTGGATGACGATACGATATTGCGAAGCGTGTATGTTTTAGTTCTATTCGCGAATTCTGAGGACAGAATCTTTGAAAGGGGGGTAGAATGTAATATTCCAGATCTCTAATTCGGATATGATTATTATAGATCTAATTTGTTTATATATTATGGTTGTATTTAATTGAATATTGTGTGATGGTCTATATATGTTTCGTGGATTAGTAGATTACGTGTCCTCCTTCTTTCTTTGATTCCGAGGACGGAATCCTTATAAGGAGGGTAGATTGTAATGACCTGAATTTTTAAAATCTATTTATTATCATGAAAGTGATTTTCTTAAAGGAAGGGAATGAGATTTAATATTTTATTCCATTTCAATTTTCAAAATGTTATATTTAAACTCCGGGTTATTGTGTTGTTGGTATATAATTGTTTCTTCATAAATGAATTTCATATATTACTTTGAAAATTCTAAATGATTATTATGTGATTGTATTCTCGAAAGTCAGTGTATTTTATTTCTATCGGATTAATGTTTCAGATTAATGTTAAAAGAAATGCTTGAAGATCTTAGAGTGAAATCAGTTCAAGTATTACAAAATAATTTCGTAATTGATTTCCGCACTAGAGTAAAGTTTCCATACGCATTCATTTCCAAGATACAGTACTCTTGGTCTTGGTTCCTCAAAAGTCTTGGACGCGATCGTATTGTCGTTAACGTCTTCATGTAGAATCATTAGTGTGATATACAACAATTTGTAATAAGTTTGTGTCTGTTATTTAATAGGTATTCTCATGTGGGGAGCTCATTTTATTCACCTGATATTGGATTAAGGTAGTCACTAGGTGAAAGTTTGGAAAGCTGGAGAGGCTTTTATGAAAGTATACGACCTCCACATATGGGATTGTGGCTTAGCATTGGTGTATGTTCTATTTTTTGTATTTTTGTTCCAGTTTTTAAGTTTTTTATATTGTATAGATGACATGATATTTTGTAATTAATTTTTTTGACATTATTTTTGCATAATTTCCTTTCGCGTTGATAGTGATTATGATGCATATAATGCATTTATTGAGCTTTTTTTTTATGATTGAGTTTTCCTTGCAGCTGCTGAATAGAGATCATTCGTCTAGGCCATTATCGGATGCTCACCGTGTGAAGATTTATATTAACTTTTTTTCAACATCTGATCAAGGTTTTTTGTTTACTTCTTATTGCGTGTCATTGTATTTTGACAAGAGACACCGAGAATGAATATGACCCAACTTCCATCTAGATACATGAATCTAGCCTACTATAACTCATATGTGTACAAGGAAATGTAGTCAAAATATATTTGATTTTCGATGATTTTGGCATTAATCTTTTTTTGTATAATATGTAGTGGTTTCCATATTCACTATATTTAATTTTCAAATCTAGACCTTTTGTTATAATTTCAAATTAATGGAGTACTTTTTCACTCCACAATTTTAGCTCTCGATAAGGAAGTTTTTATATATTAGATTTTTAAATATTCGAATACATTGATCTAGACTGTTAATAGGGAAGTCAAACTTTATTTGATTTTTATTGATGTTGACATTAATTACTAAAATACCATTTACATTTAATTTTTGCGGTTTCCACGTTCATTATATTTAATTTTCAAATCAAGACTTTTTGTTATAATTTCAAATTAATAGAGTTTTTTTTTTCACTCCATAATTTTAGCTCTTGATAAGAAAGTTTTTATATATTTGACCTTTTAAATTTTTGGATACATGGGTCTAGCATGCTATAACTCATATGTAAATAAGGAAAAATAGTCAAATTTTATTTTATTTAACTGATTTTAGCCGTTATTATTACAATCCTTTTTTGTATAATATATATTGGTTTCCATATTCAATACATTTAATTTCCAAATCAAGACTTTTGATATTTTGATATATTAATTATTATTTTTTTTACATTTTCCGATACATGGATATAGACTGCTATAATTCATACAGTTGCAAAAAAAGAAACGTAGTCAAACATAATTTGATTTCCACTTATTTTAGCATTTAATACTACAAAACTTTTTCGTATAATTTGTGCAGTTTTCATATTCACTATATTCAATTTTCAGATCGACTTTTTGTTATATTTTCCGATTAATGGAGTATTTTTTTTTTCACTTCACAATTTTAACTCTTGATATAAAAAGTTTCTGTATATTAGACTTTTAAAATTTTCAGATACATGAATCCATTTATATGTAAATAAGGAAACATAGTCAAAATTTATTTGATTTTCAATGATTTTGACATTTATTATTACAATCCATTTATGTATAAAATGTAGTGGTTTCCATATACATTATATTTAATTTCAAATCAAAACTTATTGTTATAAATTCAAATTAATGGAGTTCTTTCTCACTCCATAATTTCAGCTCTTGATAAGGAAGTATTCATATACCAGGTTTTTCAAATTTTCGACACATGGATCCGGACTGTAATAGCTTATGTGCGAATATAAAGTCAAACTTCATTTCATTTCCACAGATTTTGACATTTTTACTATAATACTTTTTCATTTAATTTATACAGTTTTCATGTTCATTACATTCAATTTTCAGATCAAGAATTTTTGTTATAATTTCATTATTAATAGAGTACTTTTTTCATACCCGTGTGTGTAGCACGGGCCAAAATGCTTAAATAATTTTCATGTGGTAATAAATAAGCATATTTTTATTTAAACAAATTAATAATAAATTTTTTTACATACGGTTTATTATAATTTTTTGTTATTCTATTCAAGATACGAGGTGTTGCCGTTAGGCGACACCGAGAAATTTTAATTATATAGTCATTACTATATTCATGTCTTTTATAAGTATTTCTGAAAAATAATTTATTTTTTAAATTATTTTAAGTAAAAAATTAATGATTTAATAATAGATCCATAAACATATAAATTTTTATTCCAATCACAAATATTATTATTATATTAAAATTTGGTCATTTTTATTCCATTATAGATATTTATGACGTATATCTTCTTATTATAGATTTTTAATATAGGCAATAGTTGTAGCAATAGTTGTAGCATATAAGTTTAGTAATGTAAGTGAATTATGACTACATATGTATTTTTATTTTTTTTTGAAATCACATATGTATTTCTTTATTGATGTATTTCTTCAAGGTTAATTATTTCTTAACATGTTTATCAATTTTTATATAAGGACGGGAGGAAACTCTATCATCAGCATATTCACCTTAATTAATGATAATAATGAAAAATCTATTACTTTGTCTTTCATAACATATATCTCATATCATACTGTTTGTTAATAAAAAAATTTATAGCTTAACTGGAAAAAAAAAAACAAAAAATCCTATCTGTGTACGTAGCACCGGCCAAAATGCTATAAGCATTTTTTTTATTTGAATATAAATTTGATAGATGAGCATCATTTTATTCAAATAACTTAACTGTAAAATTCTTTGCATACAGTTTATTATTATTTTTTGCTACTTTATTTAAGGTATGAGCTGGCGTCGCCGAGAAACTTTAATTATATAATCATTACTATTTTCATATTTTTTATAAATATTTTAGATAAAAATTACCTAATATATATTATTATTTTAACTATACAAATAATGATTTAATAATATATCCATAAACTTATAGATTTTTATTGCAAACATGAAATACTATTATTATATTAAATATTTGATTATATTAATGATATTAATCATCAGCATATTCACCTTAATTTTATAATTGAGGAATAGATATTTAGAAGCTTTATAATCTGCATAATCAAGTTAAGTTAATAATTATATATATTTCTAAATACAAAGATTTATATAGTCTGCTTCGTTATAATTTCTGTTGCGTGATTTTATTTTTTCAATCGACATTCGTATATATTAATTTTAACATCTACAACGTACTGATCGCCAATAACAAAACTCGAGTATTTTGACTCTTACGTACGTTGCTTTCATAACTTATATCTCATATCATACTGTTTGTTAATAAAAAAAAGTATAGGTTAACTCGATAGAAAAAAAACAAACAATTATACACGTGTGCGTAGCACGGAGCAAAATGCTAATAAACATATAAAATTTTATACTTTAAAAGTCATAATAAATAATTTGACTGCGCCGATTACCCGCCAGATTTAGAGTTAATCACGACATAAAGTATAGATTAAATTGATAAAAATTAAAGAATCAATACCCGTGTGCGTAGCACGGGCCAAAAAAGCTAGTTAATAGATTAATGTTTATTAAATAGGATTAAAATTTGATTAAGTTTAGAAATTAAAATTGAATAATGATTATGATTTAAAATTAAATTACAAAAACGGGCTTATAATATGGATCAGATTTTGAAGCAGATATTAGTAGGTTTTGGTTTAGGATTTTTTTTTCCGCTATATAAAATATCTCGAACTATGTTATTCTGGGCATTATTTCTTGATTTTGTGAAATCTAGGATCATTTTTCCATCAAAGCCAGATATAATATAACTGCTTGCTTCATATTTTCTGGTTCTCTACCATTAGTGCAGTTATGATGAAACCACGTAATCTACTTAGCTAGCAAAGATATAAAATGGTGGACACCAAACCAAAAGAATAAATATTCAAGTCAATTTCAAAGGCACCCGTAACCAATTGATCCTAAACAACATGTGATAATTCAGTACATTTAAAATAATAGTCATTATTGATAATGTCAAGGAATTTCTAATATACACATAAAAGCTTCTGCGAGCCAGCTACTCTTCTCATAAGTTCTATAAATGAGTCCTTCACGTCGTCTACATTCCGCAAAATTGTAAATGTCAATGGGGAGACAATAATGGTATATATATACAAACATATTACCCCTCACCTAGATCAGCTAAAGATGAATCATATATTTATCTGTTCTACAAAATAAGCAAAATATATTTCCAAAACTATAAGCAAGCAAGTCCTATTTTCACCCAAATAGGGAGTAGCCTTGTTAGTCTTGTATTGTCGGAAGTAAATATATTGGTTGAACTGTGTTGGCATCCAGTGAGATAATGACGAGCGTCCAACAGCTAAATACATTCTAGTACAAAATCTTCAGAGTGAGCAATAAAAAGGTCAACTGTTGTGCATAATTCACATTCTACCCCCAACTAGGCACCTCCAGAAAGAAGCACAATTCGAACGCCTCATTAAGATTTATGCACAAAGCTTTCACTGCAAGCAAGACAAAATTATAAATGCACTATTTAAAACAATAAACAATGAGATCGTACAAAACAATGCAAGAAAAGTACATTCAAAAGGTTTTTGTAACATTTTAAATCATCAAAAATGTGAACTCCCTCAGCTAAATATAAAATTATTAGATGAAGTTGAACCTATACTACCATTATCTATAATTTAGACACGGGACATGTATTCATTCTTTGGTGATGCCTGTCTTCATGTGTCCCGTTGCCTGATTTGTATACAGTATATCAACCATAACATAGCTTGAAGTCCAAGATCTAGGTAGAAATCAAAGTCCTAAAGAGATACAAAACTTGTATGTCCTACTATCAGATTTTTTATATATATATAAAATGATATAACAATCCTAATATCGATTGCAGTAAATATATATTTCAAGTAGAACAGCCCTTCAGAATATTAAAAAATAAAATTTTACATAACCCACATGGCGGCAGAAATTGTGTTTACAGGCTACAAGTAGAAGTACATTATGAGCTCCAGTTTTATATTTGTTTTAACATAACTGAGCCAATAAAAAAATTTATTAACTGGTTTACTGGTCACACATTTTATCACACAAACATGTACATTCCTTTTTATTTTTTCCTAACTTTGTGTTCCTTAATTATACACAGAAACAACTATAATGATTTCTTTATCAACCAGGAATGCGTGTGCTCCAGAATTTTAGCAGTTAACTCTAAAAAAGACTAACCAGTTAATAGAACGAATGAAAGAAGCCTTCTATACAACTCGAACCCAGGTCCCACCACACATTGGACAACCACAAACCCAGCGGCTGATCCACCAGGTCTCTTTTTCATGTTGACTAGCTGGAGTGTTGGCACCTGGTGATGCAAAAGCTGAAGTCTGCCTTAAACATCTTATGCACTGCATGAACAAAATATCAAGATTCTTAATTTACAAACCAAGTCATGAAAAAGAGAAAAAAAAAAAGAAGGTATGGTCTTTTTGCTTCATTAAACTATAACAAGGAATAATTTTCCTAAAAATATTCTTTCACATCAAGAAACTGTGGCCAATTTCCTTGACTATACTACCAATCAATTCCAAATCCAAGAGCTTTTACCAAATATAATCGTCTAAGTAGAGGTCAGTTAAAAGAGAGTCTGGAGCTGAATTATGAAACTTTCTCTAATAAAGAAGGACAACTAGTAATGAAGAGATCTCCATCCAAGAACAAAGAATGCAGACATTTTTTTACTTGAATCTGCAAATATTTTCCTAATCATCACAACTCCTTAAAAAGACTTGTTCAGCACTTCAGCTTCTCGGAAAAGTGAGTTTTGTTCGAAGCACCAGATTTGAATAGGCTTGTGATGATACAATGATATACTATACAGCTTTGCTCCTACAATCTGTAGGCAAAATCTGATCTCTTAATAGAAAGCTTAAATGTAATACTCCCAAAGTACAAATGTAAGCAATGTGTAGGATAGGTCAAGGTATTGACCCCACAAAGCTTTATTAGCCCCCAAACATAAATCAGCTTTATAGACTTGAGAATAATATTCTGAATAGAAAACAAATAGATAATCCTTGAAACAAGTAACTCTAAAGCATTATAACATACCTTAAACCAAGCTCCTTCCAGCCCTGTCTTCCATAAAGCAGTTACAACATCTCTTCGAGATCCCATTATACCAAGATATGCTCCCAAACCCAGAGAAGTATTCAAGCCAAAGGCTGCATCTCTCTCTGACATCCGACGCTTCCTTGGCCACAGGCCTTGTGCTCCATGATACACTTCGCAGCTTTCTGGTAATTGCATGTCAAGTGAGCAAGATGAATTGCACATTTTTGCTGTGTCATCCAGTGGACCCATATCCTCTGGATCACACCACGGACCACCAAACATGTTTCGCCTATGCCATTCTTCAGCAGGGGGGTGCAATTCTAACTCACGGAGTAACAAACCAGCAGCATCAGCACCTCTAGGCCGGGGCATATTCTATGTCAGAATCCAATTGAAGAAATTAGTTAGAGGTCTTCCAAGTGAATTATGATATGCAGGCGTCTAACAACCGTGGAATATGAAGTGCTTCACATTTTGAGGACAAGATTAGATTGTTCAAATAACTGTCTCGCTGAGGTAACATATGCAGTAAATTAATTACAAAGATGAAACTAAACCACCCAGTAATCAACTCTCATCTTTTTCTCCTTGTTCTTCTAAGAGAGATATATGTAAAAGGCTGTTCCCCTTTTCTAGAAGAAAATGACTCAGGATTGTTTCAATGCACAAGTTTGTTAACTGCATCGTTGCATAGAGGGTTGTGTCTAGACTATCTTCAACATACCGAAATATATATTACTTAGTTCCGGTGTGATCAGGGCAACCAAAAACGCTACTCCCTCCGTCCCAACCATTTCTTTACACTTTCCTTTTTGAGATGTCACATCCAATTCCTTACATTTTAAAACATACTATAGTAAATTTTTATAATATAAAAATCAACCACTCCCACTACTTTTCTCCACTATACTTACTTTATACATTAAATATCAAGCGGTCCCACCACTATCCTCACTTTTCTTACTTTTTCACACTAATTTACTTATTTTTATAACCTCCATGCCCAACCCAAATGTAAACATTTGGGTGGGACAGAGGGAGTGTATATTATTACTAGTATATAAAGTTATGAACATTTTTAAAAGTTTTACAGAGTTGATCATTAGCATCACAATAATGTACATTAACTTTTGATTTAATAATAAAAATTTCTATGAAACAACTTATGTTCTTCGGCTGAACACGATAACTTTTAATTACTTTGTATTGTATTTTCTTATTATATTTTTTGGCATAAATTTCTTTTCCGATAACTTTATAAGAATGAAAAAACTGTTTCGTGCAAGGTGAAAATATTTTCTTTTTAAATATTATGTAATTTACCAAACAAACAAGGTGCTGCAGCAAAATTCCATATTTCATAACTCAAAGAATGTGTGCACTTTTGAAAAACTGACAATTTTTTTTAACAATTATGCAAAAAAAATATCTTGTAATATTATTTAACTTATAAAGAATATTGTGTTCCGCACAAAAATACTATATTTTTTAATAAGAAAGGGCCTGTATTGTTCTTTTTAAAATAAAATTTTAATGGGTTAAGACACATAAACAAAAAAAACACGTGTAACTTACAAAGATAAGAAAAAAACATAGTGTGCTGCTTTAGAACAGAAAGTATTAGTTGCAATTAAACAGATATATGTTGTTTGTAGAATAATATATATGGGTGATGTTGGTTCTAGGTTTTATCAGCTTAAAGTTCTGACTTGAATCCACAAATTTCAGAGATAGTAACGAATTGATTTTTCACATCACAAAGAAGTTGCAACTATGGGTTAGAACCAGTTCTATTATCAAACAAGATTCAACCATTAAAAATCTATCATTTGTCCATAAATATCAAGAATACAATATCACAGTGTGATCACCCTGAATGAAGTACTTGTATATACCAAAAATAGATGGAAACTATAAGGTACTCTATGACATATTATATATGACACATACAACTTAAGTAAAACTTATCACTTTAAACTTGAATTGCATAAATTTCAATTCAATCTTTAAGTATCTATTATAATTAATACAAACGGGCTCCTTGTATGACTACTTTTGCTCACATTTGTGATTAACAATTAAAATCGTTTTATTCAATTTAGTTCCCATAAATGAATATTCAAAAAATCAGAAATTACTCGTAGTAAGAAATTGGATGTGTTTAAAATGTTGAATCTACCTGTCATATTTTGGCTTTAAAATGTAAAAATCAAAATTTTTCATTATATAATACTAGTAAATATTCTCAGAAACCAGTTATTAAAATTATAAGTTAACTGTGAATTAAAGTTTACACTTTTTTAGGATGCCTGATAATGCTAGACCACTTTCAGGATGATGTGCAAGCAGAACATTCAATGTTCTTGTGGTTGCCAAAAATTACATTAAGTTAAATTTTTAAGTCCTTCACTTTTAAAGTTAAGGCATTTCAGGCAAGAATAATCCAATAGTGAGAATTAGGTAGATGATATTGTAATTGTGAAGAAGTTGAAGACAAGCACACTTTGCTAAAATTTGGAGGGTGATATGACTTGAGACACTATGAAAATGAAACCCCAGAACCACACGAGGCAACATCCAAAGCAAGAGTTAAGCACAGCCGCTACTATAAACTTTGTTCACTTTTGACAAATTATTCTTTAGGTTTTAGAAGCCAGATGAAGAATTATGTTCATAGTAGATACTTTGGAAATACTTTGGAAACATGAGTCATTGATCAAGCCTCTAGGACTGATCTAAAAAAAGTTATATCACCATCCTAAAAATACTTCTAATTTCATGAAAGAAGTGAATGCATTCATTTCAAGAATTCAATTTAATTCTGATAATCTGAATAGTCTTCTGACAATTCTGTCATTTAAGCAAAAAGGCATTGCAGTTGCACCACTGTGACTAGTACAATAGTTGTTTAGAAGAATCGAAGTACCTGCATATGCGGGCCAAGGGCTGCTTCTACAACTTCAGGCAGAACAGTGTAGTTCCCATCAATATAGTGAAGGCGAACCTGTATGTTGTTGCTTCCCACTTGAGATATTGGCAATGGATGTGCCAACCCTGATGTTCGCCGACATAGATCCATTAGTATGAGGAAGAGAACCTTAACCTGCAAGAAAGCAACAGTATCTGGAACAATTAAATAAAAGTATAGAACACAGATTATAGGGGAGCTTAGAAATTCCTGATTGGTAACTTAAAAGATTTTGATATACATATCTATCAGTGGAAATAACCTATTTAAAGGTAAGAGCAGAACTCTAATTCAGGTTCTTTATATGCATGGAATCTCACAATTAAATTACAGGAGGACCATCGTCTACCTCTTCAAATGCGTATCCTTGACCAGCATTGCCAGAACCCAACCTTGACCTGCCAGCTGGACCTTCCTCAGCTCCTTTTGCTCCAGGTACACCCTGATTAACCCGAGACGCTTGCCCTTCTTCCGTCCTTACCATAGCTGATGCGGGTTTCGAAGGAACAGAACTGATTTCTTCTACCTTACCTGGGCCATTAGGCTGATTTTTCTGTGAACCAGAATCAGCATTCCTTTGAGCTCCACCAATAAAGCGAGGTAGTTGTGTTCGGCGGAAGAAAAAACAGAAAAGCAAAAGTTGGCATAATCTATGGAGGAAATGACAATCTCCAATAAGCCTTACAGCTGGAGTTCCTGGAAAGGTTCCTGTATTTATACTTATCGGCATAAAAGAAGAAGGGCCATTTATGGGGGTTGAGTTTGAAGTGGGGACTCCATCTGAAGCGCTGCTGATCTTGGCAATAGCTCCTTGGACCCAAGCTTGCATTTGAGTACTTCCAGTGGAATTTGCTGTACCACCTTGACTTCCTGAAAAACATTTATGTAAAGTACAAAATAGATGTTATCTTAAAAGACTGGGAGCATTAGAAGAATATTCAAGCAATGAATTACTGTACACAGTCAACTGATATTAAGAAGAAATAGATTAGAAGAGAAACATGACACTGCTTTATCATAAGATAACTGAATATCAATTATAAACCTACCCGGAGTGGCTGCAGGAGAGGCGGAACTTTGAGTAGGGCTTGTCACCATACTCCGGCCCACACCTGTGCCTGTCGTAACAGCATGGCTTGCCAATGTACGGCAGAAACTTGCATAACGTCGCAAGCGTGTAATAAAATGGGATGCCAAATCAAGTATAGCATCAACATAAGCCTGAAACATGTGACCAAGAAATCAGCAAAAAAAAAAAAAAACGCAAAGAAACTTAGTTGACAAACAAGAAATTAAGCATCTGTATTTTTTTATACTGAAAATCAGTACTAGCAAACAACAGGAACTTTATAGAATACTTATACTACGGTTCTTATTAATAGAGCCACATTCGGACAGTTGCTAGTGCATATTGGTGTTTCTTTCCCGCCTAATTGCTATGTTACCTCCACTAGGTTGGAAGGCAATGTAAATTTATCAGAAT
The DNA here is from genome assembly GCF_001625215.2 of Daucus carota subsp. sativus. Lineage (NCBI taxonomy): Eukaryota > Viridiplantae > Streptophyta > Magnoliopsida > Apiales > Apiaceae > Daucus > Daucus carota. Next base: position 16,598,320 of record NC_030388.2, on the reverse strand, counting down.
GCTGAAAAAAAAAACTTGTAGCAGTACTATGTGATCAAAAAGTTTGAAATTCGGGAAGTCTTTGGCTAGGTGCCCGTTTGGCTGAACTTAAAATTATAACTAATGACTTAACGTGACTTAATGTGATAAGCTGGGAGCTTTAGTTTGGGTAATTTCAACTTATTAATGGCTTATGGGTTATTAAAAATGTAATAATAAGAATAAAAGTGATTTATGGGTAACTTATCACTTATGGACAACTTTTATCAAAAAAAATTCTAAAAAATTGAGTCTTAAGAAAAGTACCTCAAACTAACTTCTGACTTTCACGTCAGTTTCTGGCTTATTCCGGACTTTAAGTCATTTTATGCCTTATTACACAAACAGACATTTTTCAGCTTAAAGTTATAAACAATCTTAAGCTCCGTCTTAAAGCCAGAAACACACAGGCTCTAGATCTTTTGCGTTAATTTATCGGTTGATCATTAGTCCATATAAACAATAATGCAGATATTTCTTACTTTTTCATATTTGCTTGTGGGTTTGTATGTCTTCCTCTCACACTAACAAGTGATGGACATGCACATGTTTATATCTGATGTACATCATAGACCTCACTTAAATATGGCGTGCCTTGCCTTAAACTTTGGCTTTGTTTACATTTGCAACTTGGTCACACTCCAGAACTGAACAACATTAAAAAAACCAGTCGGTTGTGATTTTTGGCTGTTGTATACTTCTTTCTAAAGGGCTAAGTTTGTGTCCAATGCAAGAAATCGGGAAACAAATCACCACCAGGTAAAATGAGACTTAACATACCTGGATGGATAGGACTAACGCAGGATCCACAGCCATTGCTTCAGGATCAATGCCAGATAATGTCTCGCCAGATGCTTGCCAAGGCTCTGGTACCAGAGCTGATGGATTTATAAGTGCTGATTCAATTCCTTTTCCTAGCATATCCAGCAACAACCTAGCTTGCATATCAAGAACCATTGCCCTAACTTCTTGAGCATTTGTACCTTCTAGTAACCTACACTTTATTCTATCCAGACTCTGTTTTAATTATAATTAAATGTGTCAGTATCATATTCTTGTATCTGCACCTGACGTATCTGACTATACATGATGTGTCAGATAAGGGACAAAGGATACAAGGGCAGCATGCCAAAGGCTAAAAAAAAGTATGAAACTGCATCATGAATGTTTCTAAAAATGTAAAGGGGTAGAAGTAAACATGCAGAAGATGCAAAGTGACTTCAAATAGACAACTGGAGTGGGTGGCTTGTTATAAAGATCAAAACAGCATAAGCATATCCAAAAAATAATGGCTGCAGAGCAACACAAATCATTCACCCAATATAGAGTTTGACCGAGACACTCTTGATTCACATTAGAAAAATTTATCTAGGAGAAACTTTTCATATCATTGATACGGTATTGTGGTGGTCAAATATGTTTGTTTATACGTGATGGCAAGTAAATAATGAAGCACCTTGACCTTGTGGGAACTACTACAATTCTATACATGAAAAAATTCTAACAATATAGGATTGTAAGTACTTCCTATTTTTACACAATAATTACAAAGAGAAAGAAAAAAGAATAACAAGAGAAGTAGAGAACCATGTACAGTCATACCAGAAAACCTTGAAGAGAAAATTATAATAGACTACTCATAAAAATTATAGGAGATGAAAGGTTCACAAACATACAGGGCCATACTGTTGCCTATGTGGTGTAGAAGGAAGAGAATGGAAATCTGCATCCAGCACTGCTATTACACTGTTTAAAGAAACTGGTAGAACGAAAATAACCCAAATCATAGTTAAGAGATGGTACATCACAAAAAATTATGTACTAGGACTAACATATACACAGCTCATTACCAATTCCATCCTCTGCAGCACTCTGTGTACATCCAACAGCATCCCACCAATCAACTCCTACCATTAGACTCCACCAAAATCTGTCAAATTGAAAGAATATAATTATCTAACTGATTGACTGTGTTTTTAAAAAAAAAAAAAAAAAAAGATCCATCGTGTAAAAGACAAAAACAATAAATTGACCGATACAAATCACTTTAGTATAGCAATGTCAAATTTGACTACCTAACACTGCCAAGAGGAATAGACGTTAACATGCAAAACTACTACTTGATTTAGATACCCCCACTATAATGACATCACTAAAATATACCTCTCTGCAATTGCTCGTTCCCATGTTGAAGTGTTTGCCTTGACTTGATGACTAGGAACAGCAGGAGGAAGAACACGAATTATTTTCAGTATGGTACTGTCCTTGCTTGTATCATGCCAGACAGAAGCTGAACAGCAGCTTGTAGAGGAGAAAGCAGGGGAAGCAATTGCAGAACCAACGTTAATCTGGTAATTATCAACAGGAGTAAAGCTTGGACCAGAAAAGATGTGAACTCCGCCTCTCAGAAAAGCAACGGCAATCTCACCCCCGTGAGCAGAATATACAATCCGAGCAAGGGTTCTTACATCACTTGGAAGATCAAAAGGATCAAAACTGACTCTATTTTCATCATCAACACCTGCGTCATATGTATGGCGCCCATCAGAACATAGCCCACTTGCAGCTACTTGGCGGGTTTTAATATCACTGGTAGTTGGAATGCATTTATTTACTTTAGTCACCCAAACTGTCTGCATAGGTGCCTGTCCCCCCAAACTGGAAGTCGGGTTCCCGAAGATTTGATGAAGAACAACATGCTCAACAGATGATTCCCAGCGTTGAACTCTCCATCCTGTAATCGAGGGGCCTTCATCAGGATCATAAGGGGACATGTACTGCCCTGCAAAGAGAAAATCATCAATTATTTTGTCACACACTCACACTGCATATGACTATTATTAGGAAAGTCATTCTTAATTAACAGATAAAAACGAGTTGTAGCTTTTTCATTATTGCAATTCTAAAGAACATATTTTTCCAGAAATATAAGAAGCTAATACATGGTAAGGTATCAACAGTGAAAGTTGTGGGAGCCAAGAGCTAATTTAGAAAGACTGGGCAGCCACCCTTAAAATCTAGAATCCTTCACCATCTAGAGTTCATTTTTCGACTATCTGGACTCCGCAAGGACATTAATATCCATCAGAAGATACATATATATTAGTTACATCTTACATCCATTAGCTAAAGGGAGACGCCTTTATAAGCCTAAACCTACATTAAGAGGGGTGTATTGGATTGGGATTTTAAAGCATTTTTTTGCATTCATGAAATCCGAGGGTATTCGATTAGGATTGTTTGAAATCCATTAAAATCTTGAGGTATTCAATTGGGATTTCAAATTATGCTACAAAATCTGGTGGTATTCAATTGGGATTTTAAATTATGCTTTAAAATCTGATGGTATTCAATTGGGATTGTTTAAAATCCATTAAAATCTGATGGTATTCAAATACTGATGGATTTTTTTGCATTTCATAAAATGATGGATTTTGTGGCATTCTTCAGTGTATTTCAAGTTTTTTGAAATCCCATCAAAATCAATGAGATTTTGAAGCATTGTGCTTAAATCCTATCAACTCTGCGACATTTTATCAAGAATCCGCACAAAATCAAAATCAGACACAATCCATTAAAATCCATAGACTAAAAACAATCCATTAAAATCCCAATCGAATACACCCCTCTAAGTACAAAAGGTGCTAGAAATGTTGGGTTTATGTATAGATTGATGTACGACACACTAATTAATAGGACTCGCATTCACTTTCAATCAGAAGAAGAACAAATTTGAAGGATTTAGTTCACAAAATAATTCCAAAGAGCAAATCCATGAGCTATAGGGGGTGTTGGTTGACAGACAAATTGACATATTTGGTTGTATAGTTCTTCAGGGCTACTTGTACGTGCAGTGTTATCTAAGTGAAGGCGCACTGAAGCACAAGACCTACGTAGCCCTTCTACATGGATAAACATATATAGATAGTTGTGTGTGCGTGCATAGGATTGGTAGAGGAAGCATTAATTTTATTTGTCGAGTATAATCACATCAGATTTGTGCTTTACTACTACAACTACCAATAAAATTTGATGCTAATATTAATACTAGATCGAACTACTCTACGGCAAGCAAACAACCTAGTCTCACTATACAGAATGGATCCTGGGCACTCAATCATTCTACCAATATCCCTTGCCCAATTATGACCTCATTAAGATAACATAATACACATTTCAGGCAACTCTCGGAATTACAAAGATTTCTTCCATGGAGTTTCCATACTCGCATTTCTCATTGGCAAGTGTTTTTATGTAAGAAAATCTACACAATTATTTAAGGTTACATCAATAGCGAATAATTCATGGCCACAAACAACATGGCAAGAAACATATTGTAAGAACTTCAGAAGGAAAGACATTAAATATTAATAAAAGCAAGAGAACCATGAAATACGACACTCCATCATATTTATACCACAGTTTAGAGGTAGACAGGCAAATTCTACAAAATCACCCCAGCAGATAACTAGTTTATCTACAGTAAAGCGTAAGCTAGAACAAGCAAATCAATGCAACAGAACTAAATTGTTCCGACTCTAAGATAATGTCAGTTCTAAAGCAGGTCAACCAGTATATCATCACTGAATTTTATTTAAAAGACCAAAAAATATAAATCTGTTGCTAATTACAAGCAAGGACAAAAGATCAGCAAATCAGCTCAGGCCAGATGAGAAAATTAACTAATGCTACAGAAATAATTATGGTCTGTATAATTTTCCCACTGGTATTGTTCAAAAAATGTATGTCAAGATCTTTGCCAGGTAAGAGATTATCAACAAAATCGCGATTTAACAAAAATAATGATCGTATATTACTATCTTCCTGAGTAATCTAAAAGACGGATTGACAGTGAAGGCAATAACTATTATCAAGTCAGCACTTCACAAGAATATTATTCGAAAGACACAAATTAATCTCACTAAGCCTTAATCGTCCAAGTAGTAATTTTTGAATCCAGATAAAGGTTCTCAAAAACAGCATGCACAAACATGTCAAGGTACATATATAATGTCAAGACTTGCTCAAAAGTTGTAAGACAACATCAGATGCATTTTCATCACATATCAGTACCTTCAACGATTACAATCGTTATTACTGAACCGCCGCGAGTGGGATCAAAAGCAACCGCAGTAACTCCAGAACCCCATGTAGTGGTGGCTGCTGACTGAGCTGCAGCTTCTGGACTTACATATGCAGAAAAATTTGAAACAGGTGAACAATGAAGAGCTACCATGTCACTATATTCTTGCTCTGTTTGCTTTTTCCCTTGCTTTGCTTCTAATAATAAATACTCTTGCCAACTAAACAAATAAGCAGCCAAAGGAGAGAATCCATCCCAAGAAGGAGGATTCAGGGAGGGAGGAACCCCACTCCCCACACTTGCCTTTGGAATTGTCTGAAATCCATTTCCAGGGCCTGGTGTAACTTCCCAAATAACAACTGTAGATGGGTTCACTATCGGAACGCCAGCCACATGCATGGCTCCAGAGTCTGTTACTATAGCATCAGCAGCCATAATACCACTGGGTCCTGCTCCTAACAGACCTTTGCTTGTACAAAACCATTTTGATGCTGCACCACTTTGAGTAGGGGGCCACTGCGACCAGTGCAGCTGAACAGATCCCGACGAGAAGACAGAGCAAACACAGAGAAAATTTGGCCACCCAGCTGGGATAAAAGGGAAAAAAAAGAAGGTTTGAAAAATTTCTTAGTTTAACGGGTGCATCGTCCTGCTTAACTTCATGCATTTTGCTATTAGGAATAATAAGAGAGATCCACCTTTGTTTCTCACAGGTAAGAACTTCAACGACATATATGGATGGATTATAAGGACAACAATCTCGTGTTACATTGCCCCCCCCCCCCCCCCCCAAAACACACACACACACACAATAATAAAGAGTCAATTCAACCTCCACTACACCTCATGATACCACAAAATGATGATGCAGTCGTGAGTTTTACATAATGTTGCTATCCAGGGGCCAAAACTCAGTGCCAGAAATTTAAACTAATATTTGGCAATACCCGCGAAAGAGCATGACTTGTTTTGATGAGAAAAATGAATATAAAAGATAATGTATTCTATATTCCAAATAAAAAAAACTCCACTTTGAAGCAAGTACAATCAAGATCCCACCACTAGGAAAAAACTCATAAGACTCTGCAGACAATCACAATAACATATAACACACTGACAGGAAACCTACCTGAAGCTTGAGGCTGCTGGGAAAGGAATTTCTCCTCCAAAGTTGTCGGTGTGTTACTGCCAGATCTCGAGGAAAGCCACCTGTACTGAAGCTCACAACACAAACCCCAGAGGACTATGACTATCCACGGTCAGATAATTTGTATCAAACTAGAAGACAAGAATAAACAGCATACCGGAGACATCCCTGATAACCATTTTGTAACAACTGCAATATCCTGCCTCCACTCATAATCTCGCTGCCAACAACTAGCATCTTTTACAAGGTTAGCTGTTCCCTAAATAAGCAAATCAGATGTAAGCTTGAAAACATGTAACAATCTTCAAGAAGCTTGATAGGAACATTATGGAACAACAATCATATTTATGTAACTTAATGCACGGCAGTTAGTGCCAAAAGGTGTGCAGTGGTGCTGTCAGGACCTGCACATATTTAAGTACTTACAGACCAGACTCCAGCATTACCTGTGTAGGATGAGTCCAGATGGTGATCCGTCCATGAAAATTAGCTATTAATAATGCACGAGGGCACGCAGCAGGAGACCATTCAATAAACTGAACTGAATCACGAGGAGAATCTGCAACAAAATCCAGTTAAAGGGGGACTAAGTCAACAAAGTTCTCAATTTTCACTGTGGGGGAAAAAGGTTCTATCTTGTTTCCATTTTCCTATCGACAAGAATAAGCTTACAGAGGTACGACGACTCAGAATTAAGAGTTTTCTTCGTATTCCACCAACATTTTAATACATACAATTATTGTGAAATTGCTTCAAATAGAATGCGTTAAAAAGCAAAACATTAACATCCAGGGAACTGTTTGGTAACACTTACATATTTTGATAAAATTATCACTTCCAATCAGAAGATTATAATTATAAATTTATAACACTTACCAGATAAGTTAACTAGAAGCAAATACCAGAAATTATATACATCATATCATGTGGTCAGCATACTGCATATAATAAAATCCAATTACAGTTCATATCAATATCCAGATTATTGTTTTATGGCTATTATATTATTATCATTGCCATTGGTGCATATGTAGTACATATATTTTACAGCCTGTTAATTTCCTTTGGTGTTTGTTCTTCATCGAAGGCTATATCCATTTAGTGCATTCAATTGTTCAGAACTCTCAAATAAATTCCTAAGCGGGCCCCAAATTAGCCAAAGACCATTTAATGCAAGGTTCTTGAACTAATTATGGCCTTAATACACAGATTTGAAGGTTTAAATTCCACTAAATAAGGACCATAACTGCATAGAAGAAGCCACGATCTTTTTCCAAGTCCTGCAGCACAACATATGGATACAGGTACCAGCCTGCCTTGCGCCAGCTCTTAATTTATTTAAAATTATTACCTTCCCAAAACAGAGGGATGGAGTTTAACAAGCAGAAAATTCAAGACCAGGAAAAAGCAAGAAAAAGAACCAAAGGAAAACCCACTTAACCACATCCTGGATCACACTAGTATCGGATGCAAATATACAAGATTCCACTAAATTAAATATATAAACAACCCCAACAAAAAAAAGTAAGTTAATGATGCATATTGAAGTTCAATATTCTAGTTTATCCCATTTAGAATTAGAACCCTGCAATTTTTTTAAAGTATTACAATACTTGATTTTGCAGATTACTGTAATTTGAAAAGCCTACAGCATGAAAATTGTATTTCTGTTAGATTCATATTAACTTATTCCAATTGTAGTTCTGTAAATAAGTTGAACTTATCTTTTAAAAACCAAATTAAATGGGACATATATTTTAAATCAAAAATATATAAATAACACTTTTGCTTCAATACCTGCTATAACATTGAAAACAGTGCACTCAGTCGGTCGTTCCGGTATCACAATATGTATAGGGATCCAAAATGGTGCATTTGCAGTGGAGCTGCAACAAATTAGCAATAGATAGAAGTGTTAATCCACTTCGGGCGGGGAAGAGTACTGCCAAATAAAGACTACAACTTCACAAATTTAAAATTTTCAATCCACTCCTTTGGAAACAAGCACAAGCTTTTAATCTGACCTTGGAATTCTTGCACAGGTTTCTGATGCACATGCTATAGCATTTAGCTTCCCGCACCAAGCAACAGCACTGTAAAACAAGGAAAAGATGAGAATTGATAATGTTATAATAGTCATAGTTGTATTTTCTAGAATACCTGATTAAATTAGAAGATAGTTATGAAACATTATAAAGTACGAACGATAATAGTAACAACTTTGGACGGAGGTAAAGTGTGTTGTTTAAAGCGCATATTTTAAAAAATCACAAGACCCAGATTTGAGGTGCGACTCGCGAAGCGCCATTAATCGCACGCATTTTGGCCGAAAAAACAATTACTCAAGAGATTTAACAATTAAGTAATACCATACATGGTCTTAACTTTCAAACATAGCAAGAGCATCCATAACATGATAGAGGTGCCTATAATAAAGCCTTAATCAAATAAGGTTTTCTATTTCAAATGCTGCGGTGTTATTAGCTCAATCTTCGGCCCCTCAAATTCAATTTCTTCCTCTTTGTCTTCATCATCTTCAACTAGTAGACTTGATGTTGAGAGAACAAGAGTTGAGTGGATGAGATTTGAGAGATGAAATCCTAAAGTGAGTTTTTTCTCCTTTTAACCTTTCTCAGGGGTATTACTGTCTTTTTTTATGAGCTCCTTTTTGCAATATTTTACGCGCCTTTTGGACGATTTCAGAATTGCGTTAAAGTGCATATTCTTGAATCACAGATCTTGCGCCTAATCGTAATGAACCATTAATTGTGCAACTGACCTTCAATCATTTGCGAAGCGTATTGTTGGTTTGTGGTGTTCATCTTCCGATTGTGAACGTAATTGGAGTACATTTGAGTTTGTAAGTCCCTTTTTCTTTATGCATTTACTACCAATTCGCCACTATTTCTACCTGAGGCCTAATTTCATATAATTCCTTTCATTGATTTAGATACACACGAAGAAGAGGAATAGGTTGGAACATCAATGTTTGAATGAATTGGTGTATGTCCAATATAACCGAAAGATAAAAACAAGATTCAAAAAGAGGCGTGAGCTTGGAAGAAAATTTGATCCACTTGTACTTGAGGACTTGGAATGGACTAATGAGTGGATTCGTGATCTTGAGGAAAGGTTTTGGAGTGCGGTGGATATAGCTTCGGGTGCATCCGAAGCACTTGGGGGACGCAATTGGAGAGCTAGAGGTGATTCCACTCTTATTTATACTTGACGTGGAGCAAATTCAACACAGGGTCAACCTATTGATGATGTTGGAGAAGACAAGGATGATGACAATATTCTTCTTGATGATGAGGACGTTAAAGAAGATTATGGTTTGCCCCCGAGAAGAATATTCGAGAGGGAGATGGAGATCATGATAATGAGATGGATGAGTATTGATGCATAATTGTGTTTGTTTAGTTAATTTGACTCTTTGATGCATTATTGTGTTTGTTTAGTTGCTTCCACTATATGACTATGGGTATTTGAACTTATTATCTATTAGTTTTATTTGAATTATGAAATTGATATGTGTTAACTAATATTATATGTTATAATTACTCTAAATATATGTATGTCGACTATTTATTGACTTTTTACGACTAGTCGGGCGACTTGTCGACTAGTCAGTTTGAAGGCCCTCGGACACCTAAGCTCGACTTGTCGACTTAACGACCTTGATCAGATTAAAGAATCTAAAAGCACTCGAAACATTAAACTATATAAACGATATATAAATGAAAATATAGGTGTACGTAAACTGCATTTAAAAAATATTTAGTACAAATGCTATTTCCTTTAGCAGTTTAGGTCAGGAGTGATCAGCTGTGCAAATCTCGGAGCACAGACAAACCAATCACCATGTAGCCAATTGACAGAAGACACGTAAGCATAGATCTGTAATGAACATTTCTCCAAAATACGATATATATATATATATATATACATACATAGGGTCGCGTTCTGTGGAGAACAAGTTTTAGTGTGTGAACACTGAAAACGCTATTGTTCTGCTGCAGAACAATAGAACATCAAAAAAATAAAATAACTGCAAAACAGTTGTTCTGCACTTTTTAAAAAGCACTGAACAGTAGTTCTCATAGTTCTCACCTGAATCATTGCCTATATATATAAATATATATATATATAGTTATATATAGTTATATACACACACGCACGCACATATATATGATACGGTGTGGAATATTATGAAAATAAGAGAACTAATATTATTAGATAGATGTAGAGATAAACTATTGCAACTAATCTTTCAAGTATATTATGACTAGTTCATTCTTTCTTATCAAATATTGTACTCCCGCCGTCACACTTAATTGTTAACATTTGGGTTGGGCACGGAGACTAAGGAATCTGTGGAAGAGGGAAGAAAAGTGAAGCAAAAGTGAGTAAGACAGCGACACCTACTAAAACTGATAAAGCAAATGTGCTAGAAAATGTTAGCAACCGGATGGGACATCCCAAAAGGAAAATGTTAATAGATGGATCATACGAAGGTAGTAGATACGAATTAGGTGGTAAGTACAAAATTTGGATCAGTCTCCTCTTACCGTGGATTTTATTTAGGTTTCAGATTCTACTAAAGAGTTGTAATTTTCATTATTGTTTTAATTGTTAGACAGAATCAATTTATAAAAATTAACAAATATTTATTTTGACATAAATCTGCTTACCTCTTTTGTGCTTTGTAATCCTCCGCAGTCACAGGGTTTACCCTTTTTATTTAATCCCCCTTTTCACCTATTTTCTAGCATTCTAACCATTCTCCTACATCCAAAATTATATTCTATAACTAGTGAAATTAGACTCGATTCTCATACAAGATTAACTAATAAATAAATAAGTGCTTTCTATAAACATTTATACAACTTATTAAGTGCTGCTTTATCTAAGCACGATACTTTGTTCTGAATTAGCAGTCATCCTTACCCAAAATACATTCATTTTATCAGGACCTCTATTGAAAATAAATTTATAGTATGACATAACTTCAGGAGATACCTCAATGATGCAACAAACCCCACAAATTCAAATCCATTAATAGAAAAAAAATGTTCAATTTGCATTAGAATATGGCACTAAAATGTTAAATAATTAAAGTGTCAAATTTAACCATGTTTTTCTCAATTCTCACTGGAGTCTACATGAAAGTTCTAATATGATTACAAAAGCTGCATGACTTTTTGTGGTCCGGAAAGTTAATTAATTGTACTTCATTTCTGCTCTGTTTAATCCTAATTTTACCAAAAAAAAACTACAGTTTTATAGTGTACAAAGGCAGTCCAGAAATTAAATTAATCGTATTCTATCCCTTTCAATCGTAGGAATTACAATTTTAACAAAAATTATCTTAGTTTATTTACAGCTCATTAATATTAATTATGTCATGTACAATTCTTTCGGTTTGATTCTGTCTATCTTAGTATAATATATTATCCTGCATCGTATAACAATGCGGCTATTCATTGATAATTAACTAGTAAAATGACTTTTAAAAAATAAAAAACTAACGTTTTGACAGAAATCACAATATCTACTTGAATCAGCAGTCTATTAAATAATAACAACAAAAATCCAAATTCAGTGGCATAATTAAGCGAAAAAGCACCTGAATTTGCGACAAAGCTCAGGAACGCTCATCTTATGCAACAAATTGGAGCGCGGCTGCTTCAACCGAATACAAAACACCACCGCCGCCTTGGCCTCCGCGTCCTCCTCCATCGGATCATCACTCTTCATCTGAGCCGCCTCCTCCTCTCCGCCTCCTTGGCTTTCGAGCTTCGCTTCGTCCTGGGCGATCAATTCCGCGTTGTCGGAGGCTTCAACGAGCGCCGAATCAGCGGCGGAGACGGGTAGAATCGCAGAAGGAGAGGGCTCTGTAGGCGGTTGTTGAGAGTCGTTAACAGTGCTAGACATTGGTGTGAATGTGTGGGGAAAGCCCTAGTTTTATAAGGTGTGTAGAGAGAGAAAGTGGCGGAAAGTCGCGAGTGAGGGCGACAGAAATGACTGCAGAGAGAGATTGGGGATTAATTTAGGGTTTTTTGGGTAAAATTGAGTGAGATTCTATTCTATTCTAGTGAGTGTGTGTGTTGATTGGGGGGTTTTGTTGTGTTTGTCGAGTCAATGTTTTGGTGGAGGGGCCAGGATAGCTTTTGTGTTTTGTTTAAGCTTTTTGTGGCGGAAGCTTTTCTGAATCAACTTGCTAATGGAAACATAGCCCCCCTTCTCGTTTCTAAACCAAGCTTGAAGAAAAAGCAGCCCGGTTACCTATTTTCCGATTAAATCAGATATTTTGACTAGCCGATTGAAATAAATGTTTTGATCGGCGTATTAAATTAATGATTTCTTATAAAATTGTTTGATAAATAGTTTTTTAATTAATTTTTTGTAACACATATCAAAACCTCTATTTCAATCCGCTAATTACCAAACACTAACATTAGAGGATTGAAATGATCAAACCTCTGATTGTATCTCAGTCCTCTAACTTTCAAACACGCTCATAATCAAAGAAATTTGTTTAAAATATTATTTACTAATATCAGATAATCTTAATTTTTGAAAGAAAATTCTGGATCATATTGTGTTTTGAGTTGAAAAACACTACAAAATATAACTCGGTCTGACGTTTTTAGGAGTAAATGCTACATGAAATAGCATTTAAAATTTCAAAATGTAAGATTTTCTTAAGGATAAAAAGTGGATAAACGCTAATAGCATCTCCAATAGTCTCTTTACAATGGCTTTTAAATTGAAATTCGAAGAAGATGACAGTTTTACTTGCTCCAGTAGACTCCTAATCACTCTTGAATTTACTAAATTTCTCTTCTCTCTTCTCAATTTTAAGAGCTAGTAGTCATTAGTCAGTTTTAACTGATATTTTTTACTAACTTGTAAGCGAACATGGTCACTCCATCCACTTTCTTACTTTTATGCACACAAATTACTTTTTATAAAATAAATTAAGGAGTGGGTATAAGAAGTATTGTTGGAGTTGAACTCACATTAAAATCACTTAGAGCTAATATTTATATTATTTTTAAGAGTTAGTTAAAAAGACCATTGGTGGTGCTCTCAGTGTTTTGAATCATAAAATGATATATCCGAAGCATCTTTTCTAACAAAAATATTGGGACCATTTTCTCGAAAATTTTGGCGTGAGGGCCAACACCCAATAGTTGAGTTCATTAGTATGGCCACTCTGAAATAATATTTATTTTCTTAACCATAATAGTTCTTAATTTTCCTTTTTGTGACCGACCACAAACACAGAGCAAAGTGTTCGGTCCTATTTAGGACGAACATATAATTAGAAAATTTCAAAAGTGTTCGAATTATATCAGGTCAAAAGGAATTATTATATTTTTTTAATTAAAAATTTAAAATTAATTCAATGTTCGTCCTAATCTAAGCTATATATATTAAAGTGACATGCAATCTTTGTTTTATCGGAGTCCTTGGAGTTTTTTGCAGGATAAAATTTGATATCATTGTTTTGCAGGCAATAATGTAATATTTTGTAAGTATTGTTCTTCAAGCAATGTATCAGTATCATTTCATAAGAACATATCTTATGTAAGAATAACAAATGATTTTGTAAGCAAAAGAAAATGTTCTGCACGCAAAATAGATTGTTATGCACCCTCATTATATATACAAACAATTATCAAAGTAGATGGATAATAATGTCTTTGATTATTATAAAATGGTTAATGAAAATGCATAATACATGTTTAATCCATGATCTAAAAGTTTTGGACTATATTGTTTGACTATAATGTTAGACTATATTCGTTCAACTAAAAGATTCTACATCGTCTTATGCTTATTCAGTTATATATTATTTTGAATAAAGTTCGGACTGTGTACCTGCAGTTACACACTTATGCATTTTGTGTATCTATGCTTTCAAATATAGCAGTGTGTGTACCTCCAGTTTTAAGATTCTAGCATTATGTGTATTTCCGTTAAAAATCATTTAACGGTGTTAGTGTTGCAGGGGCAGTGGTGGTAACTGTGACTAAAGGTCAGTGTAGTTCTGCATCTGCTCTTGTTCTTGTTTCCAAGCAGCTACGATCCAAACTCTCTTAACCATCCAGGCTCCTTTTCATTTTCTGATGGAGTTATAGTACTCCCTGATTTATTTACGATTTTTTAATACCATTTGGCATGATTTTATATGTTTTATAGAATATAATTTTTAATTTAGTTTTTAAACTTTTCTTTATAAATATTTAAATATTAAAATTTAATTAAAATAATTCATAATACTATATTTTATTGGAGTATTAAAATGTGTATCGAGTCCCGGCCTAGGGGATTGAGGGACACTCCCTCCCCTTCTGATGAGTTGTATATATCAGCAGAGACACAACACGCATTTTAATGTTAGTGAAAAATATACTCCTATAATTTATCATTAATTTTTAGTTTTGACATTTGTGTGTTTTTACGTGCAAGCATAATTTTTAAACTGATTTGCTATAATATATATTGTTGTTTTTCAATTTAGTAAATTTATGTTTGTATCAAGAAATTAATTTATTATTGCTTTAATATTAAAACTTTTAATTAGATATTCTATTTATTATTTTCTTTTATAATCTTGGCACAGTAATTTTTAATATATACTACACAAAACAAGGTATATACTATATTCAGTTTAAAATAGTGTATATTTTTATTCTTCAGAAAATACAATTTTAAAAAAGTTATAATCTAACAAATAATAAGATCAATATAAAAAATTAATATAATAATAAACATGTTTTACCCTAGCTAGTCTTGTGATAATTTGATGACCGTGCAGAGTTACAACTGTGTACAGAAGTCCTATGCTTCTGCTAGTTTGTTAGAGCAACTCCAATGCAATGCTATATTTGGTTATATTGCTATATTATAGCATCAAAAGTAAAAAAACTCAACTCCAAAGGGGTGTTATATTTGGATGCATCCATGCTTAGATGCATCTTTGGTTCTATATTTGAAACCAAGGATGGATCCATCCATGTTGCCACATCATCAATAACTAGAAATTGGAAACTAGTTAATGAGTTAGGTAAAAGTTAATGAGTTGGTTCTATATAGAAGTTAGGTAAAAGTTGATGAGTTGGTTAAATTTGAAACTAGTTATAAAACTTAGCATTGGAGTGCAAATTTTATTTTAGCACCAAAAACCACTTTTTGGTGCTATATTATAGCAATAGCAATAGATATATAGCATGTAGCATTGGACTTGCTCTTATGGACTATGACCAGTATAAATATGTTTTGTCGCCAATGTAGTGAGAAAAGAGGCTGAAAATAAAAGACTATCCCTCCTTCCGGCTGCGTTCTTGATGGTGTTAAATGTTTAGTAACGAAAATACACACCTTGCTAGAATCTTGTTAGTACATGCATACAACTTGCAAGATATCAAAACTTAGGTACACAAAGTGCACGAAGTGGGGACTTGAGATACACAATGTGCCTTTTACTCTATTATTTTTAGCTAACCATATCAAAGATGTCTCAAGGAGCTAGCAGGTCCGGTTTATCTCTTACTTAATTGAACCAACAAGTTCATTGTACTGCACCAGGCTGTGGGTGCAGATTACTTCATTTTGTTCGTCATATATATTGTTTGGCCCTCTATCTTATGAGCTCCTACAAAATGGTCGCCAATTTCTACAAAAATTCTAATAATGCACATTGATAGAAAGATGGTGCCAGAGTTCATAACAAAAAACAGAAGCAGAGCCCAGGCATGTAATGTAACTCCTCAACTTTTAAAGATCTGCAGTAAAATCAAGGCAAGTGCATAGAGTGTGCACCACCTACATTTAAGTAAGTTTTTTCCCACATTTCACATCACCAGCAGGATGGATGGACACAAACTGAGTCCCACAAACACTTGCATAACTCTAATAATAAGCTGATATTTCACGTAACAAAATTGTGCAAATATGTAAAATACCAAACAAAAAAACCTGTATAATTATGAAATTACTATGAACTGTAAGGAAGAGATTTTTATTTTGACAAGGAAGAGCTTTTCGCAAAAACAGAAACTAGTTATCAAAGTTGCAGGGAAAAGATGTATTCCTTGATATCGGTAGTCTTTATTATGTAATATATAATAGATAGCTGAACTAATACGATGATGTTTCTAACAGATAAACAAGTTTCTTGTTCCCGTCAATTCTTATAAAACAAGCACATAGATGCAGTACAAATGTAAAAGTATCAAGCAAGTCTGGACGAGATACATACCTCTTACGCGAACAACTACAGCTTAAATTCTGACTGAACTATTAACAACTCTTATTGGATTAGCCAGAATTTTTCCTCGCAAGCTTAATCAGGCCTAAGCTTAGTCTGGACCTAATGTGTGGCATTGTTGCAGAAAAAAGTAATACAGGACAATCAGGCCTAATTTGACTAAACAATGGACCTAATCTGCTGCTCAAATTCAAGGCAAAACAATTGATTGGCCTCACCAAGAACCAAGTTTCTCCTGACATTGCCGGAGCCTTAATTTCTTATCAATTCTATCAATCTCCCAGAAGTAGCCACAACTATTTCACATCCTGACTTCAATTGTGTGAGTTGTTCAATTTTGGACAGTCCACCGTCTACTGCAGAAACACATATCCTATTAGATTTTTGGCCTCTAAATATACTTGATGTGCTAACTCCTTGGCAGGTGCATACATAAACAATAAGGATCACTTCTTTCTCGAGTTGAGGCTGATCCATTGTATGGATTATTACAGAAAGCACAAAAGCACAATGGGCAAATCTTGCCACTGCATCGATGCAATCCTCTCGTACTCTTGTCTATATATATTTCTTTCTAACTCAACTGAAAAATTAGTTATCAAATTTATTCAAAAGGCCAGGGCACATCAAAAGCAAAAAAACATATGGTTAAGCTCTTTTGCTATTAAGAAATATCATGCCCTGTCGACAAGCATGTATAAATATATATATATTATAAAAAATGACATATAAAACATTGCGGATATACACTGTGCAAAACTCAGGTACAATGCATGAAAATGATGACAAGCATTTCAAATTAAATGGTATTAGTTTTGGGGAAGAACGAAACAATACAGGATCAATATATTGTACACTCCGTAAGCTTCTTGAATTAAAATGAGAAATATGTAAAAATTTACTACCTAAAAGCATTTACACGTGTTTTAAAATTTTTAATGGTCCACAATCATGTTCTGTTAGAGTTGGATTTTTGTGATCCACCTCTCATGAAAGTTTATGTCATTTTTGCTTTAATTGTTTATTTTGTACAGCAGAGACATGCTTCAATCCCTTACACCTACTTCATATATTCTTGTACCAACATTAGATTTTTTATATTAAGAATGAGTACTAAATATTATTTTAAGTGAGGAACATGCACATCAACTGAAGACAAAGCCCTTTAAAGCAAACCAACATAGTCACAGAATTAGTGAATCCCAGAATAAAAAGAAAAAAATGAACAATAATAACATTAACATCTCTATAGACCAAAGTGCACTGTAATCAGTGCGAGTACTGAGATTTAGATACGTACATATCACATGCCCTTCTTCACATAAGCAATTGATGGGCAGTAGCATTTGAAATTGAAACCTGTCAAATAGAAAAAGAGGTAGAAGAATCGAGAGAGTGAGGATTACGGGCAGGCTTATGAATAAATATACATAACATGCTAGCAAAACAGGTGCTAAAATAGTAAATATATGAATTTATATAATGTTAGAGAGAATGAAACAGAAGATGGGATGTTGGTGTTTCATTAGCAACTCCTCAAATAGCCTAACATTTGTGTTCATAGATAAAAATTAACCCAATAACTCAATTTTCTAAATGATAACGAAACATAATCTAGGATTGTATACATTTAAAAGTATAAAAGAGACCAAGTAGACAGACTTGGGAAATTGGGGGTTTCCGATAGCCAGCTCCACCAAATATGGTCTTTGCTACTTTAATTGGATTAAATGGAGCTGAATGATCAATTCCAGCCTTTCCATCTTTGAATCAATTAAGTTGTTTCCTGACTCATTCACAGCTGAACTTCACATTTCTGTAAATAAATTAATGTGCTTAACAGCTTGAAGTAATACAATAAAATATAAGGTTCTGAAGAACGGGAGGATATATATAGGGGAAGGGGGGGGGGGGGGGGGGGGGGGTAAGACCAACTCGTTTCAGGTCATGATTTTCCTGCAAAAAATATTGCTGATACGAGGACTCATTTTCTAACCGATAACAACAAATATTCAAGCCCTTTTATCGGATGACTCATGTCTAGCCTGTTATCTTAACTTTGTATCAGTTGACATGCTCATCATCTATATATACATACTGCCATGTGCTTCACTTCAAGAGAGCATTTAAGTTGTTAAAGGCTTGCCGTTCTCTCTTTAATTCACATGCAAGTATTGATTTTTACATATCCAAGCTAGTATATATGTATGAGAAAGAGACCACTACTTTACTGCAGCTTTAGTGAAGTCAAGAGTTACCGATTCTTTGGAAAAATCAGGAAAAAACCACATCTACTCAAAAACCAGGAAGGACCATTTGCGATTCTAGCACATAAAAATATATACCACTCATGAGAAGAACTGCAAACCTTACAACAATGACACTTTACAGGATGGTAGTAGAGCCTGTCCATTGCGCTATCCTGATTGTTACTGCTCGCAAATTTGATTGCAAACCCTTGAAAATTGCTGGAGAAGTGAAAATATATTGTACCTTAGCAATCTCTCACTTTGTTATACCTTTGACAAAAACATTTCTGCAAGCAATAAGAGGAGGATCATGTTTTTGAGATTTAAGTAAGTCCACTAACACAGAGGTGGCAGATGCATCTGCTGAGAAATCGCGAAAATGCATCTGATCTATATGCACACCTGCTTCAATGTACTTTATATGGAAACAACCACGAATAAGTGTTGTAGGTGAGCAAAAGCAATGTTAACTCATTTCAAGAGAGTTGACATTAGAAAAACCCTTGATAAGCTCAATTGTGTGAGCAAAAGTAATGTTCACTCATTTCAAGAGAGTTGACAATAGAAATACCCTTGATAAGCTCAATTGTGCACACGTACAATGTTGCGTCAACAAGGGAAGGTGTTCTCATGACCGAGAAGGCAACTAAACAGTCATCTACAAGAGTAATAATTTTAAGCACTGGGCTATCGATCAGTACCTTAAAATCAACATTGTGATAATTTTGTGGTTAATACACGAGGATAACCACTTCAAAGCAGGCACAATGATATTATTGCACATGTTCATATCAATTAACAACATAATCTTTGAAAATTTTGCATCAGTGAACAACGTTTCAAGTTGACATCATTTGTCAAGCATAACCAACAATCTCATCTTTATCATGTATGAGCAACAAGTATCAGGGTTGCAAAGTGTCTCGGGAGGATGTAGGAAACAATATACCCTCTATGATGTAAAAACCATATGCCCAGGTGTACACCATATCATCATGCTCAATGAACTTTGGAAGCTTCATCAAGGGCTTCTTATGATATTTCACCCTCAATTTGTCAAGAATCACCCTGCCATTATACATATATGTACACTCTTTCTCTGTCAGCCTCAAATCCTCCCACTGGTGCATCAAGTAGGCTTTGCCTCGAGTTCCGAATGATTAACATTATTACCAGACAATTCCAAGATCGTTATCACCACATGTGAAGCCTATGACCTCCCCCTCTCCACTAAGGCCATGATTAAAGATGTCATTTTGAGGAACTGACAAAGGGTTGGCAAATGTCCGCAAACCCCGATGTCTGCACCAAATGTATTTGATGCATGTGCTAGTGCTAATATGTTCGTCCTGCATAACCAGGAGTGATTGATCAAGTGGCCTGCAAGAGATATCCATTAAATTTCTGATGTTTCAAAGATAAATACTTTAAAATTTATGAACTGAGTATACAAATATTAGCCATTGCACGATTACAGTGAATACCGGGAAAAAAATATAAAAAACTAATAATGGCAAATTAAACCTAATTTTAATTAAATCAATTTAATTAGGGATAATTAACCTTTTCTAGTTTGAATGAATGATAAATTATTAATAAAACCGAATGCAAACGTAATTTGAGATAATTAATCTAAATCAGACCTATGAATCCTAATTAGGATATATAGGCAAATTAACCTTAATAATCCTAATAATCGCTTTCAAACATGATTAGGGAAAATTGGGCAATATTAGCCCTTATTTGAATACAAACTCTTTTAATGAGGATTTTAACCCTAATTTAATTCAATACTAATAATTATTTACTTAAAAAATTCAAATTTATACTTAATTTGGGTAATTAGGGATAGTTGACCCTACATCGTACCTATTATGCATTCCTAATAATCCACAAACTCATACATGATTATAACAAAATTCTAAATAAATATAAGTATATGACCACAAAATCATATATTTAAACACAATAATTCGAACAAAATGACCCCAAAATCCACATTATTCGAATAACATAATCACATAATGAAACCAACATATGAGTTAATTAATAAAAATAGCAATACAAAAAACGGGAATTAATTAACCCAAAAACCGATCAACTATTCATATGAATAATATAAAAAGGTTTATGTGTGGGGTATATGGTCCAGTTTAGAAGTTAGAGGTTTGCTAAAAAAATTAGAGGTTTGGGCCATATTAGAGGTTTAACCATCTAAATCATCTAATATTAGTGTTGGTACTTGGCAGATTGAAATAGTGTTTTTGAGGCAAAAAGTTATTTTTCAAAAAGCTACTTGGAGGATCTTTTTGGATTAAAGGATGGGCATGTGTCTTGTTAAAGTACATAAAACTAATCAAATAGCTATTTACCAAACAGTTTCATACGAAAAAGCTAATTCAATCCCTTAGTCAAAACAACTACAATTAACTAGTCAAAATAGCTAGTTCAATCCGCTAACAACAAATCGCTAATTGCCAAACAGGGCATATATAACAATGTATGGTCATGTTTGTTTCAAGAGATTATAATCCCCGAATTATTATCTTATGAATCTTAAATGTGAAGGATTATAATCCCATATATTTCAATCACTATTTTAGTTCAGTTTCATGAGATTATAATACATTATGAGAGAATGTTTAATAATCTATAGAAATGAAACAAAATGGTGATTGCAATATAATCCCGTGGGAAATCCTTCAAATTCAGAATTTCATTTAGTTATCCGGGGATATCCCCTCAAACAAACATCACCTATGAGTTTATAAATATTTTTTGTGTGCTTATTTTTATGTGTATATACCTTGATTGATGATGAAGATGAGATCGGTAAGTGCGTAACTGAATTAAAAAAAAAAAGCCACCCTAAATCGACTTAGAGTAGAAGAGATTTATGTTTTGTGGGTTTTAACTCAGAAGTGTTGTTAGGTTGAAAATGTGATTTATTTGGTATGTGGCTTCTTAATGACTAATCGCACCACCGACAATAAATCATTATTGAAGTAGTATGAGTATAAACATAATTTCAACTTTCTGCTACCTCCGCCTCCGCAAATCATTGGGGCCGCTAAAAAA
The DNA here is from genome assembly GCF_001625215.2 of Daucus carota subsp. sativus. NCBI lineage: Eukaryota > Viridiplantae > Streptophyta > Magnoliopsida > Apiales > Apiaceae > Daucus > Daucus carota. The sequence goes on along the minus strand of NC_030388.2, from coordinate 16,576,466 downwards.
TCAGTGGAAATGTTCAACCCTATCTATTGGCTTCATCTTCTCTTCTATCTACCTCTTTTTAATACTCTTATGCATAAAAAATTGTCTTGTGATTACTCTAATACAGATCAACCCAATGATAACCAAGTCCTCACAACCTAGCCAACTGAGTTTAAGAGATCAACAACCTAAGACTCCAGGACACGTGGTCTCGAGGTGGTCTCCGAAGACACATCAACATTAAAAGAGTATTCGCATAATGATTGTTTATTTATGAGTACGAGGAATAAGGATTAGCACACACCCACTCTAGGGTCCCTGCACGCAACAACACTTCAAGAAAATGCTTACGTGGCCAGGCATGCGCACAACACATACATCACATGGACACGCGACGTCAATCCGAGACGACCACTATCCCGGCCCCGGATCACTAAGGGCTAGGATTTCAATCCGAGACGACCACTGTCCCGGACCCGGATCACTAAGGGCTAGGATTTCAAGTACCAACACCAAAATCCTATATTGGGGCAGTGTAAGTAGTCCCCGAAAAGGTGATTTTGTGGTCACTCACTTTAAACTATTCCCACTCATTATTACACACCACCTTTTAGCATAATTTTACTATTCTTCTACAAGTTCTTACTTTCATGCCAGATGTGCCAAATCCAGCTTACCTCGGAGTCAAGCCCCACACAGCGAAAGAGGAGGAAGAGCCCATAAAGGTGTTTTAGAGTTATCATCTTACACTTTAAAGAATTCAAAATCAAAGGGTTAAATAGCATTTTCATCACTCAGTTGGTAATCAAGTTACAAGTGGATAGTCAAACTCAAAAGGCTTCAAATGCATAACTTAACCAATTAAATCTTGAAACTTAGTCATTATACATTAAAAAAAATTCATGGCAGTTAAGTTGAGTTTCACTTCAACGGAACTCCGTTAGATGTTGTTTTGTTAGCTCCACCTCACTTGCCACATAAAAAGTGATGTGTTAAATTAAATGGTAACTGGCAAAAAGGTTATTCAACTTATCACTACCCTTGTATCGGTTGAACACAATAGCTCGATAGGTTTGGATAAACAAGTTGAAAGATCGTAAAATAAAAAAAAACTAAATCAAAAATATTTTTAGCACTGGTCAAGTACAAGTACACATATATATGATGCACACAATAAAACAAAAAATCTTACGCAAAACCCATATGTTGTGCTACAAATACCAACTTTTTAGGTTACTTTATATCAAACATTTTTTTATGTAAATTATGTTGTAAAAGGCTAAACCAGTAATAGAAATAACAAAATTCAACTATGTTTGAAAAATATAATATTATACAATAAAGTCTTTGAATATATATTCAACTGCAACAATCTTTGAAATGATGATGAAAGAACTGAATGTCAAAGCCCTATAGACCAACAACAAATAATATAGTTCTAAGCGCCACGAGAAAAACAACCAAGAACTTTCGAATAACATGATAAAATCAAGCTACACCAATCTATCATTACCAGTTACAAACTTCTTTAGGACTTTGGCATTCTTAACTATGTAATTCACCATAAAAGGAAAACTGAGATCAAATTTAATAATCGTGGCTCCTCGAATCTCGACTTAGATGTAAAAAGCTAGTCGGCAATATCGTTGACGACTCCCAGCACCACCCCATAATATTTTTGAATCTAGGATAGTGACAAACAGATAAAAATTAGGCAAGGTTTTAAGGGAATATTCATACGATATGTGTGTTTGTGTCTCTTATATGTTTGGGTAAATCACATTTTATGACTATTTTTCTTTAAATTTTAGTGCAATTTTAAGGAACCCCGGTATTAGGGATATGCCAACTACTCATCAAGATTCAAGTTGGTTTGATCATGTAATATGAGAAGATTTGGATCAGCGAAATCCAATGCCTACAACACAAAGGAAACCTAACATGCCACGTAGGGAAAAAACACAACTAATACTAAAATTTTGTTAAAATACATGTAATCATTGTTGTTGACCAAAAGCGATACTCACTCGTAATTAAATTCAAGAGACTTGAGATTTACAAAGTCTCTTGACAAGCTCAACTTACATAACAATTGTCAACATATAAATAATCTGCATCTTTATAATCAATCCCAACGTACAATCAAGCCTCTTCCAATAACCAATAACCTCTTCCCGGTATCAATACCAATAACATCTCTTGATTATTAATGACTTTTCTAAAATACAATCAAGTCTATTTTCATGATATCATGCAATTTAGAGATATTAAATATAACCTTTGAAATTTCTTGTAATCTTTTCTACCTATTTTCATAAAGAAATTTATATCCTTATTGAATAAATCATAACCATCTAAATCCATCTTCCGTTGGTAAATAAATATCGGTTCAAATAATACACAGTCATGTCTGACATGTTATTTTTAATTAACACAACTCAATAAGATTATGGAAATTCATGTATCATTCATAACTAAGGTTCAACTTAACTCTAGAATAAAAATCTAGTCTAACATAAAAAAAAATTAAAAAAAGAAAATAATGATGGATTATATAATGAAATCTTCAATCCCAAGATCTCGAAGAAAAAGAGAAAAAATGTTTATAATATTCTAACCTAATTACACAAATAATGCAACCTCCTCCTTATGTCTATATTTTATGTCTTTATAATATATATGTATTTTAATGTTTTAGAGGAAATACAAATCAATTTCCCAAATGAAATAGGTTTCTTCAAGGAGAATTCGTAACTAATTTCCCTTCCTATTTTTGGGTTGTTTCTGTTAAAATTTGGAATCTGGATTAGTTGGAACTGAAAGAGAATCTCGTTCTCTTTGCGGGGGCTATTGAATATGCGAGTAGTTGAATAAATCTGAATTTTCTTCTAATAAATCTTAAAATCAAGCTCTTTGAATTATAGTATTACGGTTTTTATATGGAATATGGTAAACACCCCTCGAAATTTTCAATGGCTAGGACAAGAATAAAAAGAGGCCGAAAGGATAAAAATATGATAACTTGAAGTTAAACACAAGTAAGAAAAAATTAGCAGAAAAATAAATAATCACCATAAAATTGTCAAAAGAAAATTCGTTAAATAGGTGATAATAAAACTCTCATTGCAATTATCCAAAACCCCTGATAAAAATGCTACATTCATGCAACATACCTAGTAAACCTAATAAGAGTCCTGGTTATTATATCTTACATAGTTAAAAAAAATATAATATGATATATTGATAATCTAATAATTCCTTACCCCTTCCTCAGGAGATGGACAATTTTAGAACATATTCATACATATATGATAATTTGAAGCCATAACTGAATTAAAACTTGAGATATTCATATTTTGTACAAAAGTCAATGCTGAGTCTTTCAAAAGTTTGAACTACAATATGATTTTTATTTTTTTGATATTAAGAAATAAATTAGTTTCCGCCAAATGCGAAATTCTGATTCTTAGTTCAAAATTTCATGTTTATATAAATATCTTTCATAAGGGGATATTTAGATCTTAATTCTAACAAATTACCCCCCAGGCATCATCTTTACTTCAAAAAGATAATAATTGGAACATACATGTACCTGAGTAATCAACATAGACCTGATTGGAGATATGCTAGATTGGAGACAAAATAGAGAGATATGCTTCTTTAGTTCCTTGCCTGTTGATGGGAAACGAAAACGAGAAAAGTGAATAGGTGGACTGATGAAGGCGGTTCGTAAAACCTAGAGTAAAAAGCATTCAAGTACGAGTATAATATGTGACAAGAAAAAATATGAGTATTATATAGTACATTTGGGTTTAGACAGGATCAATTTTGGTTTGGGTTTAGTTTGGTTTAGATAGAAAAACTAACACGAACCGAACCCCTTACAATTTGTTTACGAAAAAAATCCAAAGGTTTGTGGTTGGTTTCAACAACTGAGTCATAACGGTCAGGTACCCATCGGTTCTGATAAAATTGTGATCCCCCTGAAGGTGGATTTTTAAAATATACTGAGACGGGGAATGGAAAGTGGACATCGTTATGGGTATAATACCAATATCAATATTGGAGCTAATCTTTTATCAAATAAATCACAAATAAAATATTTATAATAACTATAAAAGAACTCTATGGTTTAAATGGGAAGTTATAATATAATGATATCATGATACATGGATTTCTCGGTTCGAGAAAACAAAAAAGAGGATCTAACCATCTCTTTGAGTCGGACGTCGCGGCCAATCTCTAAATTCCAAAGAATTGGAATTTGTAAACCGAAAGAAAGCAAAAGCGATTTCCACAGTAATGATGAGCGAAATGGGAGCAACCTAAATCTTAAAATAAAATGATATCATGATAAGAAGTTATCTAAAGATACTCATACTCTAAATTAATAACCACATTTTTGTATGGAGCAAATAAGTAAATGAGATCCACTTGTCCTCCGAAAAAAGGATGAATCATAATGACGATACATTTAGCATTTTAACTATTACATCTAGACTAGACTAAATATTTTTCACATATCCTTATAACTCTTTAATTGGTCTTAGTCAGTTGACATTAAATCTTTTCCAGCCAATTGATATCATAAGGTCATATTATTAACTAAGAAGATCATGTGCCTTATTTAGAGCGAGAGGGAGAGGAAAAAGGTGATGGGGATAACAAGGGCGAACAGATATTTCATACATCATATTAATCAGTTATATTTAGCAAAGAGAATTTAATAGCATTACAGCAATGCTCGATTCGGTTACCTCCCTCGTATCAACAGCATTCATATATATATATATATATATATATATATATATATATATATATATATATATTACCAAACAGGGAGAATGAGGCCTTCCAGCTCTGCAGCATTGTCGAAGGTAGCAAACAGTAGTGAGTAGTGACAAACTTTCAGCTGTGTTTCTTATTTCACTTCTCTGCAATTTTTTGATATGATAACAGGATACCACATGCCACTTTGTCCAATTGGAGTCCTTGGTTTAACGTCGTCTACTTAAAAAATATTAAAAAAACCTTGCAGTAGTAAGTCCTGAAGAGTCAGCGTGAACCTTCGTGGGGCATATGTTGAAATTAACTCCAGTGTTCTTTCCACTTTCAGTTTTTTACAATAACCATTGATCAAGATTCTGTAGCTGGTAGTGTTCTGCAATATTTCCCTTCACGTCATGGTTTGAGTACTGGTAATGGCTTTATCAACTTCTCCCTGCAAGCAGTATCCACCCATAAGTAAACTGTAGGTGACTCAAGAAGAATGTTGGCCTTTTTATATCATAAACTCAATGAAATACTCCGCATCTTTTATTTTTTCTAGTTTGGCATAGGCCTCAATCAATATATAGACATCCGGATAGATATTTTCCATACCCATCTCTGTTATCAGTTGAATGATATCCTTTCATTTCTTAAAATCGCATAGACCTTAGATTAACGAGCATTGCTTGATCAACTAATCTATGTTTACACAAACAATCAATAATTGTGTTGTAAGTTACTGTATAGGGCTCGCAACTCCTGAACAACATAACGACCACAGGAGTACGACCACTCTCGCAGAGACCGTGAATTATAGATATGAAAGGCATAATGGACACGATTCAAGTGACAAGAAACAGAAGGTATAACTGATACGATCTAAGAGACAACAACAGTTAATGGCAATAGTGAAGGTAAATATATTTCCCTGACTTCTGATATTTCTACTTGGCTAATTTTACTAATATATGTGTAACATGTCATACATTCCTACTCTCTGGAAGCCCAGACCAAGGATCGTAGGAATAACTCAAACTCTTAACAAAACAATGAGTAATCTATTTTTGTCATGACTTTTTGCTTTTGATGAAACAAAAGAATCAAACTTGTTTATACAGATTCGAAAATAAACTCTAAACTAAATTTTGTTGCGCTACCAATATTGACCATAATCCAGGATACTGAATACTGGACATTCGATCTGTAAATTATGTTGCAAGGCTAAACCCTGCACTTTAAAAACATAATCTTACAATATATATGCAGCTGCAACAATCCTGGAAATGTAAATAGAAGTACAATATGTGTGGGTTCTGTTGGCCAACAACAAAATGACTTTCACATTCTTAACTATTTAACTCACAGTGACATAAAATGGGTTGAAGCTCAATTATCTCGGCTCTTCGTATTCCAAATTTTTCAAGATGTGACAAGATAGTTGGCAATATCCTAGGCGACATGCAAGACTCTAAGTGCGATGCAAAGTGGATCGATGCTATATGTGGAAATTAAATCAAATGAAAGACGGTAAATGTTGAGCCTAAATAATCACCTTGCATTTCAAAGAGTTCAAAGTTTATGAAATAAAATAATCTAATAAACACAAAGCTTGTACGAGCTAGATCAGCTAAATGCAATTGCAGGACGGGTTTGGAAAGAAAAGTTGAAAGATCTGGAAAAGGATAAACTACTCGATGAATAATTTTAGCACAGGTAAAGCACGCAGCCATGCACACACACACACACAACACATATATGATGCATACAATGAAACACAAAATCTTACTTAAATCTGTTGTGCTACAAGTACCACATTTCCGGGATAATTTGTATTGGACATTTGATCAAAATTATCTGGTAACAGGATAAAAAAAATCCACAATGAAAATAACAAAATTCCAACTGTTCGAAAAACATAATATATGAATAGTAAAGTCTCTGAACATATATGTTCAGCTGCAACAATCCCGGAGAGGGCAATGAAAGAACCAAATGCACAAGACCTACCGGGCAACAAAAAAAAGGGGGATACTACTAAGTTCCAGGACAAGAACCAAAGAGACTCTCTAGTAACATGATAACACCACACTAAACCAATCTATCTTCATCAATTATAAATTTCTTTAGGACTTTCGCATTCTGACCTATGTAATTCACCATAACAGAAAAACTGGGATCACTTTCAATAATCTTGGCTCCTTGGATCTCAATTTCTTCCAGATGTAACAAGCTAGTAGGCAATGCAGTTGGCGACTTCCAGGACCACCCCATAATAGATTTAACTTGGGGCTAGTGACAAATAGATAAAAATTAGGCAAGTTTTTAAAGAACTTACTTATATCACATACATAAATAATCATATATGAAATATGTTTGGTAAATCACCTGTATTGTTACGGCAATTTCTTTTAAATTTGGTGCACTTTCAAGAAACCTTGGTATTAGTGATAAGCCAGTAAGAGGCAGATCATCCAAATTCAAGCAGGTTAGATTGTTTAATATGGGGAGTCGGTCTTGAAAAGCCCGATCCAGTGCCTGCAACCCAAAGCAAAACCAATATTTCAGAGGTGAAAAACACCAACAGAAGTAAAATTGGAATTCTGTTGAAATAAATGTAATAGTAATTGGTGACTAAAAGCAATGTTCACTCACAGCTGAAGCACTATAGTTAATTTCAAGCGACTTGACATTAGAAAGTCCTCTAAGAAGCTCGACTGCGCGAACATAACGGTTGTCACGATGAGTATTAATTAGATGATAATAATCCATCCCCACATCCAATGTTGCGGTAACAAGGGAAGGCCCGCTCATGACCAAGTAGGCGGCTAGATAGCCATCTTCAAGAATGATATCTTCCAGCATTGGGGTATCAATCAGTACCTTAAGATCAACATCATAATAATCTTCTTGGTCAATAGACAAGTTTAACCACTTTAAAGCAGGTGCAATGATATTAATGCACATGTTCGTATCCCCTTTCACGATCTTTGAAAAATAAGCATCAATAAACAATGTTTCAAGTTGAGGAAGACTACAGAACAACTTCGCCAGAAGTTCCTTATCTGGATCATATATCCAAAGCCAAAACGTTTTCAGGTTCTTAAAAGAGCCAATAGTATAGGGCATGCGTAGACCCAATCCTCCTCTAACTTTTAGAGTCTGCAGTGAATCAGATGGCACAACACGCAAAGCAAACTCTTCATCATTTTCAACTGTGTTAAAAACATCGTCAGGTAGACAAACATCAAGCTCAGCAACGTTACGATTAATTGCTGAACGAATCCAACTATTAACATGATTCAGAACAATGTACCAATGGCAACCACTTATTTGCAGCCGGAGTTTTTGAAGATTTGATGAGCTACTAGTACTTGAAAATAATTTGTCTAAGGTATTTATAAATCCGGGTGTAGGAATACGACACGTAAGATTGAGAACTGGGACAAAATCCATGAGATTTTTCCATCTTTTAGAGAGAATTGAAGTACCAATTGCATCCTTCGAGGGGAGAAGTGAAATAATGCAACACAGAAGGTCATCTGGCAAAGTGCTTATTATATCAACATGTTTTCTCATATTCCCAGTGGTGGTGATGTACGACTGAATTTCAGAATCTCTTCTATCACCTGAAATTTAAAAAAAAGGTTGTTTTCACTCCAAGTAGAACAATCAACACCTGAATAGACAAAAGGCCGAAATCGACTTATCATTACTTAGCTCGTCATCAGAAATACCAAGTAGCTGTTAGTGTATAAATTAAAACTTAAGTTACAATTATATAGTTCAACTAAATATTGTTGTATCTTAGCATGCCCGACTAGAAGCACTTGAGCATATTAGGGTATGGTGGAAAGATTGTTCAGCTTCATTGGCTTCTCAATATACAGCTCAACTATTCCCACCTAATTTAACTTCACCAGAATTTTGCAATAACCAGAAGAAAGAATGTACAAGAACACTGTGCTCTAGGTAGAAAAATATATTGTTTTTGGTTAGTAGCAGAACTAGTTAATAAAAGATGATAATGACACTTGCAAGTCAAACTGTATCTTTTAATAAATGTAAGGATTAATAGATAATTTAAACAACATTAGTTGGTGTTTTTTTTTAATATTTTTGCAAATTACAAGCAAATCGTACCATAGCTAGATACTATGGCCATCTATATTACCAAAATTATAAGTTAATGATTTAAAGTCTAGGAGAAAAGAATTTTATAACCACAAGACTATGACCCAATCCTAATTGTAATACTTTCATCTCGGATAGGGTAGTCGATATTTAGTAATATTCGAAAAATTGAAGCAGCAGACACTGACAATGAGAGGTTGAACCCATTAAGTACCACTTCAGTTCTAGAAAATATCTGATATGGAACAGGAGGAACTTTATAAATATTTAGTCAGACTCATAAAGTAGGATAAACTATAAAAAAATTCAAGAAATGCATTAGCAGTTGCAAAATATTTAACTTTATATTCGTGAAAGCTGAGTAATATAATATTAGTATAAGTATATTACACATATCCTCTAATACTATATTTCAACAGTTTTTAAATGGAATATAAAATTGTTTTTTTTACTTAATAGCTATAGTGCATCTAATAAACGCCTCCCTTGAAGCTATTCATGATCTATCAATGGCTAGGACAAGGAAGAAAAAGAGGATGACAGAAAAATTGATATAATAACTTAGGCGCACAGAGCCTTTAAAACACAAGTACCAATAACCAATTCAAAAGAAGAATTACCAAAAAAAAATAAATTTAAACTTAATCACCATAACATTGTCTGAAGAAACAAGAGAAAATTCCTGAAGAAGGAGGATAACCCTTCTTCAGGTGATAATATATCCCTCGTAGTTACTGAAATCCCAAATAAAAATGCTAAAAAATATATAACATACTTACATACTTAACAAGAGTCCTAATTATTACATCTTACCTGGTTGGACTTGATACAGGTGATCATCTGAGCAATAACAATCTCATAATTCCTTATTCCCCCGTCATCAGTTGGGGAATCTTATCAACATATTTATACATATATGATATATTTGAGCCACAATTGAACCAAAACTGAAGATATTCGTATTTTGTACAAAGTGAATACTCAGGTTTTCAAACAATTGCACTTCAAAACTGTTTGTTTCAAAAATAAAAACTAAAATGGTTTCCGGCAAATGCAAAATCTTAATTCTAGTAATGCTGGTCTTTCCTTAAGAAATTGCTTGTGTACAGATCTATCTATCAAAAGTGAATAATCAGAGCTTCATTCTTAGAACTCACTACCTGAGCACAAATTCATTTTTCACTCCACAAAATATAAAACAGGAACAAGATATACCTGAGTAATTACGACAGACTTGATCGGAGATATGCTAGATCAGAGACAAGAAACAGATATGCTTTTAAGTTCCTTAAATTTGAGTCATGAAAAAGATGGAAACCAAAACAAGAAGAGTGAATAGGTGATCGGTGGACTGATGAAGGCGGCTGGTAAAACCTAGAGAGTAGATACAAACACACATTCGGGATTTTGACCGGGTCGGGTTTGGTTTGGTTCAGTTTGGTTAACATAGAATAACCAACACAAACCAAACCCCTTAAGTTAAAAAAATTATGAATCCCAAAGTTCACGGTTGGTCTAAACAATTGAATAATAACGGTCTGTATCCACCGGTTCAGATAATATTGTCATCCCTTATCAAGCTGTATTTATAAAATATATTTGGAAAGGGAAGGGATGGTGGGCAGCGTTATGCGCCCAATACCAATGTTAAATCGGTGCTAAACTTGTGCATAAGCATATCATAAATGTATCACTAATGTGATATATCTATAATAACTAGTTTCTATAAATAACTAGTTATTTAGATGGGAAATTATAATTAATAGACATTATGATAAGAAAAGGTTTCATATCAATATGCGCAGTGATCGCATTAATAAGGCTCAAGTTACTGCCCAATCTCCACGGCGACTTATTTAAAACACTAAAAAAATATATAACACTCAACTATGTTTTAAGAATATATATATAGGGATAGGATCAAATAAAAACTTTTTTAAGTTACAAACTTACAAACTTTTTTTTATTATTCCATCGTGTTAATCCTTAGTTATATAAAGTACCCATGTTGAAAATTCTTCAAAAAACATCACAATTTTTAAAAATAACGCATAAATAAATCGCGTTTTCAACACATTTATAACCGGGGTTCAACATCGGTTGTTGAACACTAATTATCATTGTGTTGAATATATCTAAAAAGATGTTTAAACTATACCTCTGGGGTTTGGGTAGGGTTTAGAAACATAAATATTAGTTATATAACATGTTTACCTTAGTTCTTACATTTAAAAATTGGTTTATGTACTTCTCCACCACCATTATAATAGATGTTCAACAAAATATGTTAAAAAAATGTTGAACTCAAGTTATATATGTGTTGAACAAAAAAAGTTTGTAAGTTTGTACCAGAACCCTCCCCTATATATATATATATATATATATATATTATAGGCTAGTGATTAGATACAAACCAATTCTTAATACAAACTAAAAACCAGTTCCATGGGCACTATTTAAAAGTACATAAATCACTACTTTATACCGCATTAATCACTGTGTTATATAGTAAACTCAACAATTTTTAATCTTTAAAAAATCTACTTATGTCAACAATTGGTGGTCGACTATTGATGATCAATTGTAGTTGTAGAAGGTCCATGATGGTAGTAAGTGACAAGACGAGGTGTGTGATGGTGGTAAGTAGTCGCTAGTTGTGGTAAGTTAGCGTGGCAAGTGGCGGTGGCTATTAGTGAAGGTAGGCGATGGTGGCAAGTCATAAAAGGTGCTGATAATGGTGGCAGGAGGTCCAGTATGGCAGTACGGGTGAATATGATGATTATATATGTTATATATATGTATGTATATATTTATATTTGAGAGATATGTTATATATTAAATAGTGATTTGTGATGTACAAAATAGTGATTTTTGTAGTTAAAATTAGTGATTAATAACTGGTCAGGGACTGGTTTTTAGTTTGTAGTCTAATCTGGTTAATATTGGAATAAGACTATATATATGCTAATGATCAAATACAAACCAATCCTTAAATACAAACTACATACCTCCTATTTTACACTACCTACACCCAACTTTCATCCTACTGCGTCTGACTACTCATCCGATCCCAACCACCACACTATTGCCCCTCCACTCAGTTCCACTAGTGTGCAAAGTTGCTTTGAATTCGGGAGTTCCTACTATATACTTTAGTGATTTTCGCTTTGTAAATCAGTGATTTGTGCTATATAAAGTAGTGATTATCACTTTAGAAATTAGTGAAACAACGTGTACATAACTTGGTGACACTACTGTTGATGATTGGAGTAAATAAGAGATATTGATGTTCTTTGATGATTGCAGCGGGTTTAGTAGTATATATTGGACTATTGTAGTGAAATATATAGATTGTATTTGTGTATATTGCATATATATATATATATATATATATAGGCTTATGATCAAATAGAAACCATCCTTAAAATAAAAACTAAAAACCAATCCAATTTAGTGATATTCTCTTTAATATTTAGTGATATTTCAGCTTAGTTTTTAGTTTGTAGATTAAGGTGGGTTTGTAGCAGAGTATGACTCTCTCTCTCTCTCTCTCTATATATATATATATACATATATATATAGAGTCCTACTCCAATAGAAACCAAATTAGCCTAAAAACTAAAAACCAGTTTCTGGACAGTTTTTTATCACAGTTTTTAACTACAGGATTCACTAATTTGTACATAACATATCACTAATTTATATATAGCATATCTCGCGAATATAAATATACACACACATATATGCAACGTATATAACTATCATCTTCACCCAAACAGTAATAATGGACCTCTTACCACCATAACCAGACGTTTTCATGACTTGCCACCATTGTTTGCCATCACCAATAGTGACATACACTTTCCATCATGACTTACAAAAACTAATGACTACTTACCATCATCATACAACTTCTCTTGCGACTTTCTACCGCCAAGAACCTTCCCACGGATAAAATTGATCATCTATAATCGATTATCAATAATTTAGATAAGTAGATTTTCTCAATTTTGATAATAAAAATCGCTGTTTACATACTGTATAAAAACAGTGATTAGTGCAGTATAAATTAGTGATACCCGTAGTTATAGAAAGTGATAGGGAAACTTGTTTCTAGTTTTTATTTTAAGAATGGTTTCCATTTGATCATGAGCCTATATATATATATATATATAGGCTCATGATCAAATAGAAACCAATCTTGAAATAAAAACTAGAAACCAATACAAGTTAGTGATATTCTCAGTACAATTTAGTGATATTATCTTTAGAATTTAGTGATCTGTGTTGCACGAATTAGTGAAAACTTAATCTCCAGATATGTTCCAGCTTAGAATCTCCAGATCTGTTAACGTTTTCGATTCAGATGGTGGTGATAGTGGTGGAAATGGTGGAGGTGAAGGTGGAGATGAAGGAAAGATGATTGTAGCGGAGGTTTGGGCGGCTTGAAGTAGGGGTTGGAGCGTTGCCGGAATAGTGGCGGCTCCGCATTTGAAGTTGAGTCGAGGTGGAGAAAGAAGTATGAACGGGGCTGAAGGAGGTTGAAACAACGATTAAGATGGGGCTGGTGAAGATGGAGGTGGAAGTTGTGTTGTTAGAGAAATAATGGAGGTGGAGGTGGAGATGGAGGTGGTGGTTATGGAGGGGGCGGGCGGCATAGAGGTGGTAGTGGTTATGAAGGAGGCGACGACGGAGGTGGTGGCGGTGGAGATGGGGTTGGTGAAGATGGAGGTGGGTTTGGTGAAGATGAAGATGAAGATGGGGTTGTTTAAGAACTTAGTGATATTTGCTTTAGGATTTAGTGATATTTCAGTTTGGTTTTTAATTTCTAGGATAAGGAGGTTTCTATTGGAGTAAGACTCTATATATATATATAGGCTCATGATCAAATAGAAACCACTCTTAAAATAAAAACTAGAAACCAGTTTCCCTACCACTATTTATAACTACGGGTATCACTAATTTATACTGCACTAATCACTGTTTTTATACAGTATGTAAACAACGATTTTTATTATCAAAATTGAGAAAATCTACTTACCTAAATTATTGATAATCGATTATAGATAATTAATTTTATTCGTAGGAAGGTTCTTGGTGGTAGGAAGCCGCAAGAGAAGTTGTAAGATGATGGTAAGTAGTCGTTAGTTTTGTAAGTTATGACGGAAAGTGTATATGACTATTGGTGATGATAGACAATGGGGGCAAGTCATAGAAACGTTTGGTAATGGTGGTAAGAGGTCTATTATTACGATTTGGGTGAAGATGATAGTCATATACGTTGCAGATATGTGTATATATATATTTATATTCGCGAGATATGCTATATATAAATTAGTGATATGTTATGTACAAATTAGTGATTTCTGTAGTTAAAAATAGTGATAAAAAACTGTCCAGAAACTGGTTTTTAGTTTTTAGGCTAATTTGGTTTCTATTGGAGTAGGACTCTATATATATATATATATAGAGTCTTACTCTAATAGAAACCTCCTTATCCTAAAAACTAAAAACCCATCTTAAATATCACTGAATTCTAAAGCACATATCACCAATACATACACTTTCTTCTCCATCTTCCCTGCCATCTCCATCTTCACCTCCACCTCCATCTCTGCCACTTCCACCTCCGCCTCCTCCACCGCCTCCTTCACCTCCACCGATGCCGCCCCCTTTCCTCCGCCTCTTTCACCTCCATTGCCGCCTTTTAATAGCAACCCCAGTTGTCTTCCACGGCTCTGGCGAAGCTACGCCGCCTGAAACCACAACTTCATCCCGTTGTCTACCTCCTCCGCCATCTCAGCTGTCTCATCTGCCGCCCCGCCTCCTCTGCCGCCCTGTTTTTGCCTCGCCCCATCCCTTTTATGCTCCTGCTCTTTCATGTCCACCTCCTCCGTTATCTCCACCATCCTTATCACTCCCTGAATCGATAACAAGCACAGATCTAAGCACAGATCTGGAGTTTTTGCTGACTCTAGAGTTTTTCACTAATTTTTGCAACACATATCACTAAATTCTAAGGAGGATATCACTAAATTGTATTGAGAATATCACTAACTTGTACTGGTTTCTAGTTTTTATTTTAAGAGTGGTTTCCATTTGATCATGAGCCTATACACACACACACACACACACACACACACACACACATATAGGGTACTACTCCACTACAAACCTCTCTTAAAATAAAAACTAAAAATCAAAATAAAAAACTTATAAATCACATCGAAATATATCAAATATGGTATGGAAATTGATTATTGGGAGATTAAGAAAAATACAGTGAGGATTTCAAAAAAAATGAACAGATTGACGGGAAAAATCAAATTAAAAACAGAGAGATTCTGTGGAATCATGTGAGAGGGTACAGGTTTATTGTGTGTGGTGAATTCTAGGGACCATTAGATTAGATTAATCTAATGGCTTAGATTAGTTTGTAGTTTATTTTACTTTTGTTTTGTATTTGATCACTAGCACATATATATACACACACACACACACACACACACACATATATATCACAATAAACTTTACAATAGAATCATGTTATTATTAGTACATACTCCCTCCGTCCCGCCAGGAAGCTTACGTGCACTGTTTGTACGCATTCTGAGGCTCTCATAAAGTATAGTTCTATAACGTATTTTTAATTTTTTTTCTTTTTTTTGAATAAAAGTTTAAACTCCAAACTTTTTTTCAGGATTTTTAAAAAAAATATATATATAATGTAACTATACTTTATAGGAGCCTTAAAATGCGTGTCCAAAAATAACGTAAAGAATCTGGTGGGACGGAGGGAGTATTTATTGTTAAACATTTCAGATAATATTATTGTTCATAATGAAAGTTTAATTAACTAAAAATTAGAATTTAATTCAAATTTTAGATGAGATTTTATATTCGATTCTATAATGTTCTTCTTTTAAGGGTGTTCTTCTTTGAGCAATGGCCTATATATATTTGACGCACAAGTATATGCTGACGTGCCCATTTTTTACAAAGCTGACACATAACCAGTTTGTATCAACACAAACTAACCTTTAAGGGTCAACTGTGAAATAATGTGCAGGTCAACATGGAGCTTCATCAAATATATAATGAAACACATAAAGGCGTGCTATATATTATTATTTTAGTGTTTGAAATGAGTCTGGGTAATTACTTGGGACCTTTTAATGAGATCAGTGGGCACATTGATATAAAACACTGATACAAGTTATTCAATAACAACTTACGAGATATAGAAGTTGATGAATGTGTTCTGTACCAAAACAAACATAATACTCAATGTTATTACGACATTTTTGTATGTAGCAACCAAGTAAATTAGATCCTACTTGTACTCTATAAAAATGGTGCATGATAATGATGCTATTTTTTATAGTTCATTTTTACATCTAGGCTAAATATTGTTCGCATCTCCTTGTAACTCTTCAATTGATTTTGGTCAGTTGAGATAAAAATCATTTTCATCCGATTGATATCATTACATAAATTTTATTAATTAAGAAATAAGGTGCATTATTTAGAATTGGAGGGAGAGAAAAAGGATGATAGGGATAACAAGGTCAAACAAACCAATGATAGTTCAAGACTTATTTAACTTTCAACCCATCAATTTCGGCTTAATACAATATGGACCCAGTAGTTTGGCTAAAAACACTTTGCATCACACAACTTTAAATCCTGCCATATTTTGATCCCGATAAACATCTTTTCGTCTTGTTTAACTGTTAACATTAGTCAATTACAGGAATTTAAGACATTTGAACAAATAATTATGGCAAAAGACCTCATAAATGTATAGAGACTGAATTGAAGTTTGTTTCATAAGGATAACCTCCTATAATTATATTTGTAAGTGTTTTACAATAATTTTTTGAGTAAAAATGTTCTAATTACCCTCAATTGACTACGTTAAGAGTCAAACAAGATAGAAAAGCATTTAAACGGTCCAAAATATGAAGAGATTCAAATTGTTGGATGCAAAGTGTTTTTAGCGAACATACTGGGTTCATAGTGCTTTTAGCCCAAACCTAAGAGATATAAAATGTACATAAGTCATAGTTTAATTATATTTAGCATTGAGAATTCTTGACATCTATAACAATGCTCAATTAGGTTACCTCCTCCATATCAACATCATCCGTGATTTACCCAATCAACATCATCCGTGATTTACCCAAACATTCCAGCTCTGTCAAAGGCGCGTAGTGAAAAACTTTCAACTGTGTTTTCTTCTTCACTCCCCTTCATTAATAATTCGCCTTTTCCACTGCTCTGCAATTTTCTAATATGCTTCTTATAGCTTTTGTTTTCTGATCTCCTCCCTTGCCTCCAAGATTTGTCTTTGCTGATTCTTTTACTTTTAAAGATGCTATTTCCAAAAGCTTATCATTTCAAAGTTTTTCTCTTTAATCTGTTTTGCATCAAAATGGAAGAGGTTTAGGAGAGGGAGATTCAAAAAGGATAGCCAAAAGTTGACGAGGAAAAAACCTAAATATAACAAGTACTACACAAGAAAAGAACCTAAATATAACAAGTACTACACAAGAAAAGAGCCTAAATATAACAATTACGACAACATCTTACAGGTGCTAATATTAAAATGAATGTATAATTTACAAAGAGAAAACCCAAAAGGGAATGGATCAAAAACAAAATGTTGTTAAAACGTTGTGCAAACTTCTTAAAATTGATGGAATTAATTATGCACTAAAAAATTCATGAATATGTATATTTATATATTATAAATATTATGAATCTGAAACTGAGAACTTTCACAGAAAGATATCACGGGGATACGGTGCAAGGGATACAGCAGATATAATAATATTATACACGAGATGTTAGTGATGATAAATTCGTTGACAACTAATCTTACGTTTAGTAAGGAACAACTAAATCTATGGAATCATATGAGATATTTAAAAAGAAATTAAAAGAGAAATAAAGGACAAAAAATAGAGTTACGACTTACGAGGGTAGAGTGAAAGAAAATGAGGGAGCGAAAATTTTTCATGATTAGATTTGTGGGGAGACAAAGTTAAATGGAGAATATAAGATTCCTTCCCAAACTCGGAAGTTTGAGCTCTAACATAAATTTTATAAAATGGGATAAAGAAATGAACTCATCAACATCCACCCCTGATACAGTACAGATTTCATTCCATCCCAATTTATCCACCCCAACCAAACACAACAAAAGAACTTTAGGTTTGGTAAATCAAATGCAATACATAAACATCTAAAACATCCAGAAGACAAGAAGTTAAGTAAAACTTTTATCTTTTAAAAAGTAAATATAAAAATAGAAGAGTGGGGTAAGTGATGACAAAGGAGATCAATCCTAAACTCTAGGACCTCTTTATAATATTACAAGATTTTCATAACACTATCAAAGGGGCACTGGGATACCAATTCTAGTGTAGGTTTATATATCAGCATGGTGAAGAAGAGGATATAACGTAAACTTTTTGATGTATTATTTTTTTGCCAAATTTGATGTATTATTTTAAATCATGTCAATGTGCTTTTATAAAGCTCAATCCAGAACTAAAATATACTTTTTTTTAAAAAAACTTGACTGAAATATATCATCTTTCTAAAAAACCTACGAAAATTCAAAGTTTTTCAAAACTAATTTAAATCTAAACCTAAACTCATTTAACTAATGACTTGGACTACATTGACCATTTATTTAAGTAATTTGAAATTTAAAAACCAAGAATATTAACAGTCTCGCCTACTTGAGTGATTTAACTTGCCATTATAAAAAATATCAGCTTCATGTTCTTCGGGGGAGTCTCGTTTGATTAAACTCATATGTATCCCAAGTTGTCAACATTTGTTGCACTTCATATCAAGTCTCGACAAACACTTGATTTGTGGATAACTTGTTTTTTATTTTTTTGCAATATGTGGGTATGAGCATGTTGGATAGTGCTGTTACCACTTCCTAGACTTTCAACCTTTACCTTAGGAGCAACTTTTGCCTTGGAAGCACCTTCATGTATTCCAAGTTCTCATCCTCTTCTTTTCTTCTTGTTCTTGAGCCTGAGCCTCAAATACATTAATTTATCCTGCCAAAAATATAGTTTACAAATCTTTAGTATCTTCCGGAATACCATGATTGAATCATATGTCTTGCACTCTAACAAGGATATTTTGTACAATCCTTAGGTTCCAAAAATTCCAAAGCCGTACCTAATTGGCGTGACCAAGAAACTATCCTTTATTATCTATCAGTATACTGTTTGATGATATTGGTCTTCCATTTTTGAGGTTTAAACTCCCTAATCAAATCAAGAACTTTGCACACATTAATTATTTTATCTCCTTTAAATTATTGAAGTAATTTAAGTTTTATAACCCAAAATATGATTCAAGTTTTAAACACCTAGAAAGGCTAAAACACAAATTAAATATAGGAAATCACACTCCTGGTATGGGCACCAAGTCAATCCTCAGTCACCCGAGTACCTTTGACGAGATTTTGATATACATATTTTTATTAGATTTATTACATAATATAACTAAATACACTCCTTTCATAATTTAAATCAGAGTTTGAGAGTGATAAATCCAAATTAAGCTCAGTTACTGCATAATAACATTATAATCCTAAATAATAAACATGTCCACGAAAATAAAAACACAAGTCATGATGAAAATTATGGAGTCATCCATATCAATATCATGTTCATCTCCATTTCCTTCTTGTGTATTGCTATTGATTGGAGATCATGGTACACCATAATATTGGTTATTATGGCACCAAGTTTCATTGTTATTACAGCGCCTAGTTAAGCCTGCACCCGAGTAACTTCAGGAAGACTAGTCGCCGACTACTCGTCTTTGTGCTAACAATGATCATGCCGATAAAGTAAAGCCTAGTATCAACATTAGATTAATGAAACACACAAATAGTGATTATATTGCCCCTTTCTAATTGTAACATCTCTAGTTAGCTGTGTATGATAAGCACTTCCTCATTGCTGATTGTTGAGTTCTCTAGACTTTACTGTGTTATGTTTGTAGATACACATCAGGCTGTTTTGACTATACACAGGGTAGCATGACTTTATTTGTGCAATTAAAAAACTTTATATTAACATTTAAATATTTTGGTGTATATCAGTTTAATAACTCCAATTATCTGAACTACAAAACAGCCCCTCAGAGTTCACAAAATTCAGATTAAACTTTGTGAAATATACTGAACAACTCCTGTACTTTTGAAGAAAACAGGCCGTGAACATTTTTAAAACTGCAATTCGAGCAATAGTTCTACACAATGGTTGATGCTGGAGAAGTAAAAGTTGAGGAGGAAAATATAGGAGATTACAAAATTTAGTGGATAGTCACAGACATGCAGGTTTGAGTATGCATACAAATGTAGGAGGCTTGAAAGACAGCCTCCAATTTCAACCTCGGCCTAATGTTGCAGAAAACAAATTAAATACATTAAAAATGAAAAATGCCAAGTTTCATAGGTGATTAAGAAGAGGATGTATTCCTAGTTTGGCTATGTAGTGTTGTCAACTTCATTTACTGGTTTAATGTGGTCAAGGCTAAGAACTGGTTTTCAGTGATGCGAAATTCAGAGAAATTGCTTGTATTTGGTGGGAGCTATACCAAAGATTTTGGTATCATCATGAGGCAAGATGGGAAGACAATAGAGTTGCATTGGTTCGTGAATTTACGCCTGTAGAATAAAAAATAGCGTGCTTTACTTAAATTTACAGAGCTTCTGAAAGAAAGCAGGTCAGTTAAAGGTTCTGTAGTTTGAAAACACAATCTGAGTTTCCTTGCTTGCATCATAATAGTATAGATAAAGTAGCCCATAATAGATGGTTTCTTTTAAAGGATGTTTTAATATTACACATTCAATTGAGGATGAGGATGATTTAAACAGGAGAAACATTTGGAGGAGATCATTTTCTAGCCCGTCAAGGAATGAACATGTTCATTTAGGCCCTATTTAAGGCCAATAAACGGTTTTTAGCAAATATATTTGTGCTCCAGTATTATCTACTCAATTTGGCAACACCGGCAGATGCCTTAATTTTTAATGAATTGGGAGTGGTACATTGGAATGCCCGTCTCCTAAACAAAACAACCTTTCGAAAAGAGTCAATGTGGTAGAAAAGAAAATTATGTTGATTAGTATGTTGAGATGAAGATATAGATGCACCTATCTTGGTGTTCTGAAATAACGCAAAAAATAATCCACCTGTGACCACAGAAACCTATCTTTCACACTAGAGTTACATGTGTCGTAGATTGTGTTCCCTCTACTGGTAGTTGCACAAATGTTGTATCCGCCAATCCTCTTAAAATAATTGGGCTTAATGACGTTTCATCCAAATCCTAATAATTTATCTTGGATTGATGATGCAAAGGTTCAGGGGTTTCTTGGAGGTGCTTGGTTAAATTTTTAGTTAAGAAGTTTAACGACGAGGTTATATGTGATGTTATTCCATTGAAGCTTTCTTAGTTTCTATCATCATTTTGGGACAGCCATGGCTAGTTGAACGAGATGCAATAATACTCAGCACGTGCCAATACATGTACACAGTTGTCAAGGATAATCTTAAATATACCGTTGTTTGCGCTTGTTCTCATTTGTCGTTTATGCATCGTGCTCCTTCTTATTCTATTAACTTAACAAAGTTGAGCTTTTTTGAGCAGGGGAGAACTGAAGTCGGACAAAGCGGCAAGTGAAATAGTAGATGAACAATGTAAGAGACTTTGGAAGCCTAATAAATTTGTTCTTGTTATGTTCTAATGTAGGATACTAATCATTAGTTATCTACTCCATCCGTCCCAAAGAATATGTCTTGTTTGACTTGTATATGTGTTTATTGACTTTTGATGGTCTAGTTGACCATAATTTTGCTAATTTATATATACTAGCCTTAAACCCGTGCGAACAGCCGAGGATATAGTTAGAAATTTCTTATTTGTAATTTAACTTTTAACATCATTTTGTTAGTGTTTTAGTATTAATTAATTGAAGTTTGATTAAAATATATTAATTGATTGATTATATTTTTTCTTAAAAATTTAGAGTTTGCCATATTTTTTATATATTGTAAATTGGTAGTATAAACAATAAATGTTTTTATTATCTATCTGTAAATATTTTTCTAGGGTCATGTTCAAGAGAGAACCATTAGAGAGAGAACCATAGAACCCTTACCTTATTTCTAGTATTAGGTAGGGTTCTGCAGCAGAACTTAAGTATTAGTTAGGGTTCTTCAGCAGAACTTCACATGCAAGAAAATGTCAATATCTATATATTATATTTTAAAATTATTTTTGAAAACACACAACGATGAAAAAATATGAAAAAAAAAACATTTATTTAGATTTAGATCATAAAAATCTATTTAAAATTTAGGGTTCTGCAACAGAACCTTAGTGGTTCTATGGTTCTATTTTAAGGACTGGTTCTCTCTTGAGCGCGACCCTATTTTTCTAATAGTAATTTGTGATAATGTGTTTTTTTATTATTTTTAAATCATATTTTTCATTTTGTAAGAAAAAAGATATTATTTATCATGTATTAGCTTCCTGTTTGTTTTGGAGGAGACAGCATTAGAGTTAAAAAGGTTAAAGTTATCTAATGGTTCGTGTTTGTCTTGAAGTAGAACACACATTAGAACAACCACCATAAACAAGCTGTTAAGGTCTACAACAAATGTCTCAGCAACATATAACTTCGCATTAGGACCCAACTAAAGATGTCCCAATAAAGACGAATAAAGGTGTAATTAATACCTGACAAAAAAAAGAGGTGTAATTAAATTTGTGTGCTCTGCAACTCTAGCCTATTGTTACTATATATGCTAGCTAAGATCCTCATGTAGCTGTATTAGTTTCCTATCTGAAATTTATTATATTCCACAGGATGGTATATTTCCATATATCCTGTCTGACTAAAGAGAGTGATTTATGGCGTTAATTTAGTAATATAGCAAAAAAAAAAAGAAAAAGATGTGATAAAATAACTGAATTAGTAACAAAGCAATGAAATTATTAAATATGACCTGAAAGAGTTCAAGTTCGAATGCTCCTGCTAATTATGTTTTACACTCATGCTTGTATTAAAAGCCGGAAACAATTACAGTCGCGCAGTTTCGAACCCGAGGCAGATTTCGTAAACCATTCACAATTAATTGCAATAAAACAAATATACATAGATGTGTGCGTAGGCACTTTACTATTATCGAGTGTGTTGAACAATGTAGGTAAGCAGGGAAAGGATTGGCGTGGTTGTGGAATACCATTATTTTGTTGTTTTACAGAAGGAACAAATTTTCTTAAGTTAACAGCGCAAATAATCGGTCTCGGCCTCTTGGAGCAGGGAAATTATATTTGGTTGGGCTCCAAAAGTATAGTTAGGCAGAGTGTTAATTCATCAAACAGGTCGAGTGCAAGTGTTGAAACAAAAGCACGTAGAAAAATTCAGAGGTCACCTGTAATTAGAGGTGGCAAAATGTGGTTTTGGTTTGGTTTTGGTTCTTATAAAATGGATTTGGTTTGGATAGATGAACCAAAACCATTTCTAAACCATATATTAATAAATGTGGTTATGGTTTTAGTTTGAATTATGGGTAACTAGTTTAGTAAGTAAAAATAAGTTTTATATAATAAACAAAAGTTAATACACTCAAATCACAATATAATGAATACTAAATATAACAAAAGCATGTGTGAGTGTGTGAGTTGATGGAGTGGTTTAAGCTCTTGGCTTTTCCAAGTAAGGTCATGAGTTCGAATCATGGGATGGGATGTGCATGTGTGATAATTAGCAAAAAGAAAGAAAGAAAAGAAAAGGAACCTTATAGTGTGTGTGGAAAGTTATAAGAAATCTTAAAAGTGAGATCAAATGTGGTTAGAACTATATTTTGTGAGAAATGTGAGACTAAAAACCAAACCAAATCCATTTTTCTAAATGTGATTTCAAATGGATCCAAATTCACAATTTTGGTTTGGTTTGGATTGGTTTAATGGTTTTGCATCCATATTGCCACCTCTACCTGTAATGCATAAAGACGTGGAGAGAAGCAACTGACAAACTCTCAACATTTATAAATCTGCTTCTTTCTTTCACGCTATTTCTTTACTCTGCGCTCTACAAGAGCCCAGCTTCGAAGCCTTTCCCTGTATAACCTAGTTCTCCGTTCAGTTTCCCAAACTAACATACTTTGTTCAATTCTTCCCGAAATGACCTACTTTTTTCAACTCTTCCCAAACTAACCTAGTTTTTTCATATTCTAATATTTGATTATAATTATAAATATACAATATTATTAATATATATATATATATTTACTGAATTAATATTTTAATATTATATTTTCAATAATAAATTAAAATATTAAAATTACAATAATTGATAAATACTTGCTTGAATATAATATACATTGTATTTTTTTTCTATTTTGTTTCGCATATTTATTGTTTGAGCAATTTAAAAAACTTATTTTTGAAGGCATATTGAGAGCTTTAAAAAACATGGTTTGAAATATATTTTTTTCATTTTTTTTCTTCAGTATTCAAACATTAACGTTCTACTTTGGAACAAACTAAAAATCTCGAAAAAATATAATGTGTAGTTATAGTATTTTAAGGTCCGAAAGTGACTAAAAATAAGCCCCAACACATTATATTTTTTGAAATAGACCCCCACTACATTATTGATATCAGATATGATCAAACATAAAATCTAGACAGCCAATAGAAATGAAGATATTGAGATAATGTTTTATCTTTAAAATTTAAAAAAGTAGTGGTTGATATGCATGTAATCTTGACAACCAATCAAAACACTGAACAAAATAACCCTTATCCTATCTCTAAAATGCCTATATATACAAACCAATCTGCAGCAAACCAAACATAGAAAAACAAAACAAGTAAATTTGCAAATGGATAACGAGAGTTTTCTAGATTTGATGGCGAGAACAAATGCAGTGTTTAATTTAAGTGAAGCTGATCATTTAATCTCTCCACACGAGTCCGAGAGTGATGAAACTGATGGTGAAGATGGAGACAATCCCAATTCAGATTCAGCAAGTTCTGAAGGTGAAGAAGGAGACAATCCAAGCACAGCAGTCAGCACACATGTACCTACTGCCCCTTGGTTTTCAACGGAGGCTTTTACCTACAACAATGTCACTGATAATTCAGGTGATTTTTCTAGTGCCTCTAGTGTTAATCCTCTTGGTAGTAGTATTTTTCAAGGTCAGTGTTTTGAAGATAAACAATCTGCTATCGATTCAATTAAGTCTGACCACATAAGGGAGTCTAGAAATTACCGTGTGGTAAAAAGTACTCCAACGTTATATGAAGGAAAATGTGTAGTAGATGACTGTCCATGGAGAATTCGTGTTACTCTAAGAAAGAAATATGGCTTCTTTGAAATCACCAAACTACCTGCTGCGCATACTTGTCTTTTAAGGACAATTGAACGAGATCATCAGAAGCTTAGTTCGAGTCTGATTGCAAGTACTATAAAACAACAAGTAAGGTTCTAATTTTTTTATTTTTTTACTTGATATTTTTGATATGTAGGAGTATATTTTTGATAATTTATTACATGTGATTAGGTCCTGGAGAGTCCATCAATAAAAGTAAATAATATTATGACTCAAATGATAACTATCTACAAGTATCATGTGAGTTATAAGAAGGCATGGCTGGGAAAACAAAAGGCAATCTCAGATGTTTATGGTGATTGGACGACTTCGTACTCCAAACTTCCACAATTGTTAAGTGCATTAATGTACTATAATCCAGGAACTGTTGCTTTAGTTGAAGCTGAAGTTGATGTCGATGCATCTGTTTGTAAACGTGTGTGGTGGTCATTTAAACCAATGATAGAGGGGTGGCAACATGCTCGACCAGTGAAAAAAATCAAAGAACTTAATCCAGGTGCACAGTTGAAGATGTTATGTTGGTTGGCTGGAAATACATCTCAGGTGAGGAAATTTGAAAGAGCAATGAAAAAAATCAAAGAACTTAATCCGGCTGCTGAAGAATGGCTATGAAATATTCCACTAGAGATGTGGACTATGTCCCATGATGGAGGATATCGTTATGGCCAGGCAACAACAAATATGGTTGAAACATATAATGGTCAATTACGATCCGCTCGTCATCTCCCAATCACTTCAATGGTGGAGTACATATATTATTGGAGTGTCAAACTTGTTGCTGAAAGGCGAACTCAAACACTGAACGATCTTCAAAATGGTCATGTATATTGCAAGAATTCGAGAGAGCTCTTTCAAAAGATTGAACAAAAGGCATCTGCACATAAGATTATTCCATACAATCAAGAAAGATGAGTATTTGAAGTGACAACTGCAAGATACAAAACAGATAAGGGATTTTGGAAAGGTGGAAACAAGCATCATATAGATCTCTCTAAAGGATACTGTTCTTGTGGAAAATGGCATAGGTATCACTCTCCTTGTTCTCATATAGTTGCTACTTGTATGACATGTCATCTAGATTGGAAGCAATACATTGAACCATATCATACTCTACCAAAATTATATGAGATGTGGCAACATGAATTCTCCCCAATACCGCATCAATCATATTGGACGTTTCCACTAGCAAATAATTGGGAGAGGTATGGAATGCTCGTACCTAATGAGGATTTGAGGAAGAAGAGGAAGAAAAGGCACAACAAAGGTCAAAGTCAAAGAATTCACACGGAAATGGATAACTCACAGATTGGTAAAACGTGTGGAAAATGTGGACAACAAGGTCACACGAGACGCAGTGCACGTTGTCCTCAAAAAGATCTTTAATGTAATATTTTTAGTATTCTATGTATTGTCAAAAAAATTGTGTATTATATTATTTTTATGGTATTGTAGTGTATTATCAAAAAAATTGTGTATTAGTACTAGAATTATTGTAATTTTAATATTTTAATTTATTATTGAAAATATAATATTCAAAAAATTAATTCAGTAAATATATATATATTAATAATATTGTATATTTATAATTATAACCAAATATTAGAATATGAAAAAACTAGGTTAGTTTGGGAAGAGTTGAAAAAAGTAGGTCATTTTGGGAAGAATTGAACAAAGTAGGTTAGTTTGGGAAAGTGAACGGAGAACTAGGTTAAACACGGAAAGGCTTCCCCAGCTTCTGCTCCCTCAGTCTCAGTCTGCCTAATTTGTTTTTTCTCCCTACCTCTCATTTTTTAATTTTTATATACCTCTCATTTCGCTATATATTTTTTCACTGGTCGAAACATATTTTGACACGCATATAAAATAGTTTCATATTCCCTCCTCCATGTTGGTTGTTTTTTCTTGTCATAAATGATAATACCGTTGTATAAGTATACCAAGATTGGAAGTTATAATATCCGGATGGACAGAGCTTCCTTTATTCAAGAACGTATATATCATCTAATCGAAAGTAAGCAAATACTCCGGATGTAAATAACAAGTACTTATCTAAACTATTGGTAATCGATTATAAATGATCAATTTCAATCGTATGAAGATTCTTGAAAGTAAGAATCTTTAAGAGAAGATTTATGATGGTTGTAAGTAGTCGCTAGTTTTGATAAGTTATGATGGAAAGTGTATATGACTATTGGCGATGGTGGCAGGTCACAGGAACGACTAGTAATGGTGGTAAGAGGTTGATTATATTTGAGAGATATGTTATCATTATATGTATGTATATATTTATATTTATATTTGAGAGATATGTTATATTTGAGAGGTTCATTATATTTGAGAGATAAGTTATCATTATATGTATGTATATATTTATATTTGAGAGATATGTTATATACAAAATAATGATATGTGATGTACAAAATAATGATTTACGCTGTTAAAAATAGTGATTAAAAATTGAGTTTTTAGTATGTAGGCTAATTTGGTTTGTATGGGAGTAGAACTCTATATATAGCATAGATCTGGAAATTACCAAATAGGTCAACCTTTCAAACTTGTGCTGAAATCATGAGCAGGCAAGAGACAACCTGGCGAACTGAAACACATTATATAATAAAAATAATACACAACATACAATGTCATCTCGACTTTGAAATGTCTAACTGTTCTAATCTTTTTTCTATTTGCGCATTTTTGCCACACGTTAGAAGTTCATTATCCTATGACGAAACTGAAAAAAAGAGATCTTCCAATCTTCAAACTCCTTTGTCGACAGTCAGATTCTTGTCGAACTAGAGTTTACGCTCCTATTTGGTGCTTGTGTTGCATCTGTTGCTTGAATTACAAGGTCGTTGGATGGACTAGACTTCTCTACTTATGTTTCTTGTTCCATGACTATGAGCACAATATTTTAGAGGTGTAGTTGATTTTAATGTTGCGTTATCATCTGAGGTTTGAAAGAGTTTTGTTTTATACCACTGTGATGTGTTACAACTTGCCTTGCAGAGACCATTTATGTCTATAGTAGATGACTGTCATTGCAGTTCTGAATGTTGTGCTATCAGCGGATCCATTATGTTTGCACTTAAGCTAGATTTCTGTTCGGATCGGATCCTGGTTGTATGAAATATTCTTACAAACGAGCAATGTCTGTGTTGAGTGGGTTCAACCCAAGTCCCACATCGGAAAGATATAGAAGATTTATCTTGAATATAAGCAGCCAAAGAACTCCATTAGTATGAGGCCTTTTGGGAGGAGCCCGAAAGCAACTCCGTGCGGGCTTGGCCACGGCCCAGAGCGGACAATATCATACTAATGCGGAGTTAATGGGTGTTGCGCGGCCCAACAGTCTGAAGGCTCATTTTCAGTCTAGTGAGAGTAAAATGCCACCTCCTTAGAAACGAAACCAAGGCTTCCTTCCGATGGAATTAAATGCAGCTTTGAGGATTGTCTGCACATCTTCCCAACTATAAGACCTCCTGGCATGTGAGGCCTCTCTATATTTCTTGTTATGTTGTATGATTTGACAAATTACGCATGTAATAGAAGATTGATTGTCTGGAATTGCAAGCAAATTAAAATATAGTTCCAAGCAACTTGTTCCAATCAAATTTAGTTTAGAAACTACAAATGGATGTTGACGTGATTTTGATATCTCCGAAATATGATTTAATTGCAAATGTAACCGCAGAAATCAAATCTCCGTCAACACATGAAAGCTGTACACTTGAACAAAAATCCTCCCCATTTCTGGCTGTGGCATGAGTTTTACATTTAAACACGAGAGAGACAAAGACGAGAAATCTGGATCTTTATGCTCACGTAAGCTTACAAATCCTTTTTGCATTTGTTATAAATAGCTTTAATTTGCCCTAGTGCATAAAGTGGTAACATGTTCTGCTGCTTATGAGCTTATCTGATGTTTTAGGTTCAGGGTGATTTTGTGGGGACTAATGAGCAGTTTCGATCTCACTCAAGGGGTGGACGGAAAAGGGTGTCCCCAACTGTAGAGACTTTCACAAGGAAAAGGGTAGTTCCACCATCAATCGGACCGATTTCTTTCCGGATCAAGGCCCTGAGTACATGTAATGGTTGCCTTTATCAAAGACTGAAGAAATCTGATACTGTTCACCTCTTTACTTATCCAAACACATTATATTTAGTGATCTGAATGATTTTGGTTGTAACATCTTCTCTTCCAGGATTAGCACAAACCAAAATTTAAGAGATTTGGAAAAAATGCACGTTTGCTGATCCGAATACAAAGCAAGCAGAAATTTTTGTTTTTCTTGTTCTTTTTTTCTATCCTACATTCCTACTGCTGCCTTTCTGAGATTCTCGGCTATTTTCAATCTTAACACCAGGGATTTTAAATCTGAAGTTTTTTAATAGGTATCTTTTCAGTAAATACTCGATGGAGAAAATATTATTTAATTTTCTAACATACTACAGAGGGACGAACAGAGTTGCAGAGCTTTGTAAAGAAACGATGGATTCAGAGCAAAATAGAGAAGCAGCACCAACAATTTATAAACCAGCTCGTGGCATCGTCAAACTCGGCTCTATCACACACAATACTATTGGAAAATTTGTTTAAAATGGCAGAGTTTACAATTATGGATGTATTTATCGACGGAAAATGCTATGTATCGAGAAATTACTTTCAATTTTTTCTCAAATTCTAGTCAGCAGTATTTGATTTTATTCATATTAATGATAATGGGACCATTGTATGCATATAAATCACAGAATTAAAAATAACCATGTATGTGTGACTTACTTAGAGATAAAATTTTGAAACAAGACCTAGGTATATAGCATTGCCTTGATAATTTATATAGGTATTGGAATTAACATAAATACAATGTTCAAATTTAACAGATAATAGGTCAACAATGTATCAATCTAAATCCGGTAAAAAAAAATGTATCAATCTAAATTAACATTGGATCCCGATAATACATTATACGTCAAAAATTACTCTATAATTTTCTATAACATTTTATATAGAGATTGTTTGGTCAGATAATTAATAAAGGGTAAAAAAATTAAGTCAGACTGATTCTTTTGTGAGTGTTTATTTTACTAAAACTTTCATTCCCTTTCTTTTTTCTTAATTTTAGGTTCATCATATAAACCTCGATACACATTCTCCACCCGTACTAGGTATTTGCATGGAATTTCTTAAATTTTTTCCTTTTCAATTATAGTTTATGTGTGAAATTATTATAAAATAAACATGATACGTAAAATATTTTTATATAGAATTTAGTTGTTATAAATTAGAATAATGATATAATTCATATATTTATTAACTATATATTCAATGAAATATTTAAATAAATTAAATTATTATAAACATAATAAATTTTACTTTCTTAAAATCATAAAATATCGAAAACAACAAATATAAAATTGTTGCATAATTTTTCATTTAGTTTCCGAATCAAAATCAAATGGATAAGATAATTTAAGATCATACCTTTTTTTTATCCACGTTTTCTTTTCTGGATTCCGCTAGCCTTTAAAATTTTTCTTTTCCAAAATTTAAACTTTTCGGAGAATTTATTTATCTCTATATATACCCCTTTCATACATTAATTTTACACACACATCGTACCAATCATGATTTATTCACAGTGTCCTCAAAGGGAAGACAATCTCCCCACATTCATCCGTAGAAACAATCTTTATCTTTCGAGCAAAACCACTCTATTGATCAGCGGAAGTGTTTCGGATGTCCTCGATGTTTATATGAACAAGTATATCAGTAGTGGAGCTGATGCTATCGAGGATGAGGCAACGGAGAAAAGAAGAATCAGAATGACTGAAAAAAGGGTAAGGGTTTTCCCGCCAGTTTTGTCAAGTTTAAACAGGAATGGGAGGCCGAGGTTCGGTCTAGAGACGGTGAGAAAAGAAGGGAGATTACAGATATGGGTCGTTCCAAATCGTTTTTCGGAGGTTGTTCGGACTTTAAATTGTGGTGATCGGGTTAGCATGGAGCTTCTTGAGACGGGAGTTCATTGAGAAGCGGAAAGGCTTATGGTGTTAGAGTATAATTTTCTTTAACAAATTAGGGGCAAAAGATCAATTTTGTTTCGGATCTGTTCTAAAAATTTTGATATTATTATTATTATCTAGGATTGATCTTTCTTTATAGTGTTTGGGTTGTTTATTTTTCATAATCATAAATTATTATGAAAAAGTGTTGATAGCCTATTATCGATATTATCTGGATTTCATACTCTTGTTACAGTTCAATCTTTTTTATCGCGTTCTTGTTACAGTCTTTCTTGATATTATTTGGATTATCTATCTATCTTAATTATATCTTTATCTTAGTCATATCTTAATCATATGAATTATTGTGTTAATTATATAAATTTTGCGACAAAGTGTTCTTTATTTTTTTTACCAATCAATACAAGAAATTTGATGGCTAAAGTCTTGTATCAACTAATCTTTTTGTTTTATTTTACTGAATATACTTAACACATCAATTATGTATCTTATAAAAATTAAAACCTTGATTTATCGGAAGAGGGACGAGCACGAGCCAAGTGTTTCCATACAAGACTGGACCACACATATGAACGTATGGTGCATGTTATATTTCAACACTCACCCTCACTCGAAATTCCATTTTTGGGGTTGAAGAGTGGATCATGGGCGCTCATCTAAAATCTTAAGGTGTTAGAGGAAGACACCGAATGCATCTTATGTTATATTTCAACATGTGTGTACTTCCCATGATGTTGAAAAGTCGAAAACACTTAGTAATTTATCTACTACTGGTGCTTCGTAGTCTGGTATCTCTTAAGCAGTATACAAATCATTATCTTCTCTACAAAGAGCATCATTAGTGGAGAGGAAAAAGGTTGCTTGAGGTATATCTTTTCAGAAACAGCTTACTAAATTTGATGGACGTGTGAGTGAGGCACCCAAACCGAAGATTGGTATAATGAAGATTGTATTAAGACAAAGCAAGGAGTTCTTTTATGAGGGGATCAAGCAGTTTGCACGACAGGCAGAGGTTGACCGCAGTGGTTGATTGCAGAACTCTCCAGATCAAGCATTAGATGATAGTGACATAGTTAAACCAGGAACATAGGTTATTAATATTGTCTCTTCAATGATTAAGCAATCTAAAGTTGAAATGGAGTGCACTATAGCGAAGTTGAACAGCAAATGATAACTAGAGGTTCAGTAATTGCCTAAACGTGAAAAGGCTACCAATCTATACTGATTTACTTAAAGCTGAGAAAGACACATCAAAGCTCAACTTGAAACGAAGCAGGGCTCACTAAAAACTCGGACTCTTAAGACAGGAATATGAAGATCTTAGCAGTAAGATTGAGAAAGTGCATTTCTAGACACAAGTTGTACTTACATGAATGCTCAAAATAGAAGGTAGAAGATGCAGGGCAGAAGACCCTGAGTATTGCCGTAGAGAATGAGTTGATACTGCAAGCGCAGGAGGATGGAATAACTCAACTTGAAAGGCTGGCAGCAATTAATTTTTTCATTATCAATCAAAGGGCGAGGAGCCTATTATCTCAAATGAATTGCGGATCAATGTGAAAAGATTGAAGGAGTTTCAGACTGCAAGAAGTAGGGTTATCAAGAAGAATTTTTATAGTCTTCCAACATATATATTTTCTTTTACTGTTAAAATTTGTGAATATTTTTCATTTTATATCAAATTTTTAATAACGTGTTTTCAAAATTTCAAGAAAGAATAAAATTAAGTTTTCAAATAAGTTTTTTTCCCCGAATGAACAAGAAATCATGTTTGAGAAGAAGTCAGTAACAATAGCTTCTGCGGAAACAAAAAACATACAGTTAAAGATGGGAAATTCATAATAATTTGTTATCGTAATTGAAAACTATTTCTTTCAAGCCCAAACATTACTGATAATAAAACATTCACTAACAATTTCTGCTAATTTAATTAAAAGGTAAAAGAAAATCATTTTAAGAAGCTCAAAGCATATCAGCAACTAGATAAACAAGCTCAACGCAGTTCTCCAGGACTTCCTTCTCATGCCGATTCTTCAAAATTAAGGCCAATCGTCGAAGCAGATTCTTAATTGTAGGTTGCAAATTTGTCGCATCACTAACATTAACAATTGATTTCAATGCTCCCAGTATTGATCCCAAGACTTCAGGGCATCCTTCTGCCAGATTCTCATATAAAACAACCCCGAGATCTCCCATAAATTCCTGAGCCTCGCAATGTTTCAAGACCACTGCAATCTGGGAAATGAGATCTGCTGCGTTCTGTCTCACGTCTGCACTATCTTTTTGCAGACAACGAGTTATTGTATCACACACTTGGGGAAGATAAGGCTTCATCCTCCATCCTAAAAGATTGACAACCGTACCAAAACCATTAAGCACGACATTCTTAGAATCATAACGGTCCTGCTCTTCGAATGCATAAAGAATTCCATCAATCAAAAGCTCCTCCAAGTGAGCATCGATATCAGTTACACCCAAATTAGCTATGATCTTCTCAATTGCCTCCATAACCACCATCCTATATGGTTCACTCTCATTCTTAAGGTCCTCTGCAATTCTTCCAACAACATCAGCAACTCCAACTTTTTTTGCTATTTCAAAAGTTGTTTCAACAAGCTGCTTACTATGTACATAAGCCGCCTCTCCATTCCAAAAACAACGGAATAATTCAGGTACAATATGTCTCTGAATATAATCAGCCTCAACGCCTTCAGTGCTCACACATCGCTTAACCACTTTTAGCAAAATCTTCCTCCTTGCTTCATTGCACGACTGATTAAAGTCACGTTTCAATAAAACCATGACTTTTTTTGTATAGTAGCTTGCATTTACTGCATCCATTAAAGGAATTATACAGCCAATTGCCTTCATAAATGCATCCAAGTCATATGCGTGGTGTGTCCTAATACCCTTCAACAACGGCTTTAATACTGGCTCGAAGCTTATAATACCATGGGGAGCAGAAGCCTTAGCAAGAGCAGCTAGTGACAGCACGGTACTAGTTCTCACCACCTCATACTTATCACTTAGACCTGGTTCCAAAATTTCTACAATAGACGGCAAGTGAGGAAGAACTGCTTGGCCCATCAGTATAGCAATTTGCTGAACAAATCCAATGCCCTTGTGACGAGCTTGCCATGAATCCTTACTCTGACACACAGCTTTTAGAAAGGGCAAAATGGCAGGGATATTAAGCTCATCCAAGTCAAATATTGCTCCATCCTCTGTAGTAGGAGTCTCATCCCGCCAATCTGGAGTAGGATAGTAGCGCCAATCTGATAAACCCAATCCACCAGAACTTGCAGAATCCCTTTCTGACTCTGGAGTCTTGTCCCAAGTCGTCTTGGGAGGAGGAGTCTCATACCACCTATTTGAACAGTTCAACCTACCAGGCTCATCTGAATCTGAAGTCTCATGCAAAGTCACAGGAGTAGGAGTCTCATACCGCCTAGCTAACCTACCAGGAGCACGAGTCTCATTCTGCCTATCTGAATCCGAAGTCTCAGGAGTAGGAGTCTCATACCGCCTAGCCAACCTACCAGGAGCATGAGTATCATTCTGCCTTTCTGAATCCGAAGTCTCATACCACCTATTTGAACAATTCAACCTACCAGGCTCATCTGAATCCGAAGTCTCATACAAAGGCTCAGGAGTAGGAGTCTCATTCTGTCTATCTGAATCTGAAGTCTCAGGAGTAGTGGTCTCATACCGCCTAGCCAACCAACCAGGATCTTGAGCCTCATGATCCCCGGAACAAAAAGTCTCATCCCGCCTAGCAAAAGAAGTTTTAGCTTTCTTCACAATCCTCGTGTCCTCGGGAGATTCTTCACACCTGTTGCTTCTCTTCCAGATTACACCTGCATATCTCGTCTCAGCGTCCTGCTGTTTTTTCTTTTTATCAGAAGTCTCTCTGGTATTCCTCCCCTGTCGAGCCTCTGCGATCTCTGAACCCATTATCCCAGAACAATCTTATCACAAGTCTCTGTTTTATGAAGATAGAGGATTTGCTTTTACTGTATAATTTTTTGTTCGAGTCTAACATGTATTTATACTGTTCTGAGATTTGGTGGCAGCCTTCTAATCCTACTATGATTTGCCTTCAAAAAAATAAAAAAAAATCCTACTATGATTTGAATCTCTATTTAGTACCCTTCGATTTTATTTTGTAAAAATAAATTATAGTTAATGCCCTAGTAGAATTATTATTCTTACGGATTTCTAGCTTTGTTCTTTGCTCTGTTTTTTATTTACTCGCACTCAAGTATAGAACAACCAAGAGTACATTGAATTCTAAGTTAGCGTTTTATATTATTTACTTTTAATCTGAGTAGCTCAAAGCATATCAACCAAGCTCAATAAAACAATTTTTTGAATGTAAAGAACACAAGATTATTGGGTATTGCATCCATGGTTATATGCCTCTCTCGAATCAGAGACGTCTTGTAATTTAACAGATTGCAATTTAACAGGACGATAAGGAATATAAAGGAAAATATGAAGGGGGATGATTCACAAGAATGCAGATGGACTGGAGGATGGATGGAAAGCTGCACATGGGATTGACGGTTGTATATTAAGAGAGCACATTTGTTCTACACAAGCTGCGGGCGGTTGCTTCAACCAGACCTGTAAACGAACAGAGTCGAGTCGAGTTTTTACGTATCGAGTTTGAGTTTTTACTTAACGAGTTGAGTTTGATAGTTAAGTTTATCGAATATTTTTTATTATTAGAACTCAAGTTTGTTAAAAACCGAGTCGAGTTCAAGTTGTTCACAAACAATTCGAGTCAAGTAGTAAGTAGTTCGTGAAAATTTAAAATTTCTTCTTAAATTTAAATTAATATGTAATTTTTTTTAAAATATTTTTTGAAGATCCAGCCGATATTATGATATACTTATTCTGATGATACTAGTTGATAAGCCGCGCGTTGCGGCGGCCTATATAAATTATATTAATGATTCAATATTAATATTTGTAGAATATAATAATTTTGTGGCTGTCTATAAAAAAATACATTAATAATTAAAATTTTAATATTTGTAGGATAAAATAAATTTTATATTATAAAAATGGATTTTCTAGCACACACTAACAAGCACTTTTTGAGTGGTGGAGAATTTTTATTGGCTAAGACTCATTAATAATCATGGTCCCCTACAAATGCACATAAAGCATGACCAGTAAAAATCTTCCACCTCACCAAAAAATAGTTATTAGTGTGTGCCCAGAAAGACCCTTATAAAAATCTTGATGTAATACCAATACTAATATATAAAATTGCAAAATTTGGACTATAATTCATGGTGAAAAAAATGAAAATAAATTTCTACACGTAATTAACAATTTAAAGCGCAACAAATCTTAATTTTATATGTGTTTTTTTTAAAAGCAATCATGTTCTTACATTGCACCTTCCTCCAATTTTTTCGGATTGATTTTACACAAAAACATCTAAATTAAATCCGTGAGATAGCGGTCTATATAACTACCCTTGCGTGTAACAGCCTTTATTTTTTAATACTGTATAAACAGCCTTCACTTAAAAGTTGCTTGAACGGAGCAAACAGATAATGCATGAATAATATTTTCCTGTATATAAAGCAAATCATATAAAAATTAAATAACCAACAAACATACATCACTGATAGTTAATTTATTGATATCATCCATCAATATCATGTCAAGACTATATTCTTCTCCGGTGTTTGGATTTGTCGACTCTCACCTAACGGTCTATAACTATCTTTGTTTGCAACAACATTTATATTTTTTAATATCGTATAAACAGCCTTCACTTATCGTTGCAGAAGAACGGCACCACCGAGTTAGAAATCGAGTAGGAGAACTATCATCATAGAGAGGCAGGGTTGTGGTATTGAGAGAGAGAAGGTTGTGTTTAGATGATCCAAAACCCTACAACTGATAGGGGTATTTATAGGTGTAGAGAGACTTGTGTGCTACTCTTTACCATAATTAAATAATCTGAAAAAATCAGATTAATACTTTCAAGCTGCTATATTCCATAAACAATCTGAAACAAAATCAGATTCTGAAACTTGCTTCTAATATATCCGAAACTAAAAAAGGTAATTCTATTTTTTGATATTTTTCATCCAAAAATTCCAGAAAATTAGAAAAATAGAACGGAGCGATGTGAGAGGCGTCACCTACACGCTCCTCGCTTCTCCTTTATGTTGATATGTTGATTACAAAAATATCAAAAAATAAAAAAATATATTTAATGTAAAAATTTAATAATCAACTAGTGAAACTACTATTACTTCAAACATGTTTGGTGATCCAACCGTACGGTACGAACGTTAAAATCTACTTATTTTAATAACTAGCATATCTTGCCCGTGCTTCGCACACGGATAATTTATGTTGTTTTCATATTTTTATAAGTGTTAACTTATCTGTTTATATCCAATAATCTCGTGGGTTTACCCAGTGCGCACCCGAAGAGTAGCGGCTGCGGGTTCCTACGTTAAAAAAAATAAAAAAATAAAAAAATAAAAAAATGTTCATATCCAATAATCTCATATTAACTGTATTTTGTTACGTGTCCCTTTCGCTGACTCTTTGATTCCACAATTTTACGAAACGTAAACACCATAGTTGTGTTATTCTAATGGTATCTAAATCTTTTTAGTAATGAAGCGAAAAAACTCTATCTCACTAACTATTTGCTTGAATTAAAGGAGACAATGGTCTACACAGAAAAGAAAAGAGCCATAAACTTGCTTTGCTGCAGAAAAGAAATTTCCCTGGCTTCCACCAAGAATGGTTGTGCCTGTGTAGGAAAATATATTGAAATTAGTCATTGGACTCAATTTCTCATAATGGATCCGCAAGACAGTAGTTGTTGAATATGATTAAGCATCTGAAAACACAAATATGTGGTGCCTTAGTTGAAAGATTGAGGCCATCTGTTCCATTAGTAGATCGAGACCAAGTATATCGTGTAATATTGGAACCTACAATCTCGGTTGATGCATCACCGTAATAGTATTAGTATAAAAGTCTTTATTAACCTGATGATTAAGAAAAAAGTAATGACATGCAGCGCTGTTAGATCAAATGTTTACACACTGCGCGTCTGCGATTTATGATTAAAATGAGAAAAAGTGATTAAAGTGAGGAATTGTTTACCCAGATACAAAAGTGAACGTTGTGCACATTTTGTTCACTTTGAGCTGCCAAGAATGAGAGGTAAAATCCCATAATAAAATTAGAACAGAAACTCGGATAATTGTTAAGGTACTAATCACTAAAAGCTCCAAATACAAAGCACTAATCTTAAAAATCTGAGTTTTCACCTGATATCTGGGTAGGTTGTAATGGCATTTGGCCCGAGTTATGAGCAAAATCAGGAGTTCAAGACCGTGAACTTGAATTAAAAATGTTATAGATTGTATTAGTATAAAAGTCTTTATCAACCTGATGATCGAGAAGAAGGTAATGGCCTCCAGCATTATTATATCACTTCTTTCTAATGGAGAAAGCTCTATCTCGTAAAAACATTGTATACAAAGACTTATTGCAAATGGAACTTATTAACAATAATATAAATCCTTAAGCAAACACCAATAAGTAATAGAAATCCTTAGAGAAACACCAATAAAAAATAGAAATCCTTAGACAAACACAACTAAGTTTAACAATATCCATTGCGCAGAGAATAATAATAGAAACTGGATAGCAGCAACGAAATGGGAGGATCCAAGGGAGAGCTTCTCATGCAAAGCGTGGGACGCAGCAAATGGATCCACCTTTTATTAGCAGCAGTGGAACTCACAGTTCCTGCAATTTTACATAGTGTAGGTATTCGGTTAGGTTTTAAACACAAATACATGCGTGTAATAAATGAATGAATATCAGGCATCAAGAAAAAACCAACCACTTTCACCCTCTTGGTAGAAGATTTTGAGGTTGATGGTGTCTCAGTCTCTTCTAAATGTTTCACGGCAGAACTCTGCAAGTAAAGATTTTGTCCTAGGAAATCACTTTATGTCTTTTATGGAGCTTAATTAATATGAAAATGAAAATGCTCTCTCCAGTTTATTAAAAGTACTTACATTGGTAATAGAGGACGGTGTGCTCGATGTACCCGACACCGAGCAAATAGCAGAGACAGGAGCATCTGCATCAACGGCGTCCACAGCAAAAAACAGTCTGCTATTCACCTTAACATTATCTTCACTGATAAGCAACTTAAGCCTGAGCTCTTTGCCTGTTATAGCTCTAATTTCTTCAGGAAACTCGGTACTTGTTTGATTCTGTCAAGAATGTTATAAGACAAATTATAACTTATACTCACGAATGCATGTAGAATAGAAGACTGAACTTTAGTTTGTAAACAAACCTTGAGCTTGTTTGAGATCATCTTAGTGGCTGAAATTTCAACCATCCTCTTCAGTGTCGTTGACTGCATCAATGCAATTCTGAACCTCATTCTCAGTATCGTATATGTATAGCTGGCAGAACTTTGGACTTTGACCCTCTGTTGGTATGAGTGTCCCAAGAAAATGGTGATTCTGGCCATTAAGCTTGAAGCAGAATGGTCCCTTTCCATTGTTTATTTTTTTGTCAATCTTCCGTACAATGGATGTAAACTGGAAGAAAATGGATGTAAATCTCTACAGCACAGCGAAAATGTAGGCTCACTATTGCGCCGGCTTTTGTTATTACGCTCCTCGTTCCACATGATAGAATTGCACTTGCGGCAGACACTGGTTGGTGGTCCAAGATCCATATACCCATCCCACAGATCTGAAGAAGAAAGAAAAAGAGGCAAATATAATCACATGGTATAATGCTACTGCAATGTCAGGAAAAGTTAAGGTGTAAAAACATCAGGACCTGGTTTAGCTTCTTTAGTATCACTCAGGTCATCGTGCACATAGTGTCCTCTACAATCTAAGAAATTATACCAGATATCACCAAGTACCCAGAATAATATAAGATATATAGTCGCACACTAAAATTAATATTGTATGGATCTTGTTAGTGCTGCTAAGTGATTGCCTAGGTCACCCTTTTATTATTTTAAAAAAATAATATTGTATCTTCATCACAGTATTTTATTATTTTAAAAAAAAAATTATTTTAAAATATTATTTTAAAATAATATTTTATGGATCTTGTTAGTTTCAGGTCCTTGGTATGAGCTGCTGGTTTGATCTACTGTGCTTAGGTGCTGGATGTGTAGTCTGCCTAGGAAATTTATAAACATTGGGGATTCATCACAGTATTTTATTATAACATCATTTGTATTTTATTGTATCTTACCTTCATCCTGGACCGCTTCATCACCTTCGGCTCCTGTATTGCAACAAAGAGCTAACAGTGTCAACAAATACTAAAATAATAACAATGCATAGTATTCTACTGTAATACATAATATGATAACTTAATTACCATCGAAGTTTTCATCCAATCTTGCTGATGTTCCGCCTGCAGAAAATTCAGGACTTAAAAATCACAGAGTAAATAATTGACATCTAGAATTTTATCTGATTGTTTAATTTGTAGAAATGTGGGGAACCTTCTTCTGTTTGTGATGAATTGTTGCCAGTCATAGGTGGAGCTCCTGGTGTGGCTGATGTTCCGGCTTCGGTTGTACATGCTGAGTTGAAGGACTCCATCAGATTCCTGAC
This sequence comes from Daucus carota subsp. sativus, assembly GCF_001625215.2. Lineage (NCBI taxonomy): Eukaryota > Viridiplantae > Streptophyta > Magnoliopsida > Apiales > Apiaceae > Daucus > Daucus carota. The sequence continues at coordinate 16,535,458 of NC_030388.2, read as the reverse complement.
TCCACGTTGTGAGTCACTCTGAAACCATTCTGCACATATTTAAGGTATATATTAGACTGTCTCAGTGACGGGCTGTCCAATTATAGGGTGGAATACATAAACATAATGAGAAGATTTTCACACCTAGCTGTCCTGGCTCGGGAACAATCACTGTTACATCGTCATCCTTACCACTTTGAGACCTCGAATCAACGCCATTATGCGCTTTCCTTTTTGAAGTACTGTCAATGCTGTGATTATGAATTAGGCTTATTGTCCTTGAAGCATCATTGCGAATACCTGAAGTACAAAGAGGTCCACAAATTTTGTATCAATTATCCAAGTCGTGTGTCTTCACTGAATCGTACAGTCTGAATTGTACTTACTCTGATGAACGTGGTTGCGGAGGTGCTGTGCACTTGCCTTTGGATCATGCACTGAGCGTGGCAAGATGTTAGAAGCGGGGAGTTGAAAACGGCCAGTCCTGGTTTGCTTACTTGACTGCATCTCGATAAGCCTGGCCAGAGGTGTTCGATGGGTTACAGCTGCAAAACCACATTTTGATTACTATTTTTATTTTCAAAGAGTTGTCGTGTCATGGGAGACTGTTTGTCTGGAAATCTAAATATAGTACCAGATAAATCAACATCACGCAACCTCCTTTGCAAAGGAGTGCAAAAATCCTGAGTAGTACCTATGAGTGGAATAACCATCGATTAGTCAAGAGGGAAATATGCTAGGTGGAAAAAGAGTTCACAATTAAAAAAAGCCTAGGCTTGATGTTAATATTACCGAAAGAGGTTCCACTATTAGCCTGTGAATTTTTATCGCTAATTCACAGTGCTAATTCTCAGTGATGATCAATTTGCTTCTATTTTTATTTTACAGGATAGCAGATGCACTTGTTGTTTCTGCAGACATGTTAAAGATGTAGAACCAAGACCACTTGATCCTCATGAGACATTGCAGCACTTTAAGATTGCTAATTATATATCTGGAAGTAGTTTTTTTTGCCAGAGTGGTTCCTAATGCTTTTCCTCCATACTTTTTTGAGGAGAAAAGGATGGAGCATGCATACTAAAACTCCAAAAAAACTATGTACTTGGTGAGAATGCGCATTACTCTTTCTTTGCCACTGGATTGTTTGTCGTTTAAAATATAGTGATGAATTTCGGGTGCTATGTTTTAGAGGGGTGTATTGGATTGGGATTTTAAAGCATTTTTTTGCATTCATGAAATCCGAGGGTATTCGATTGGGATTGTTTGAAATCCATTAAAATCTTGAGGTATTCAATTGGGATTTTAAATTATGCTACAAAATCTGGTGGTATTCAATTGGGATTTTAAATTATGCTTTAAAATCCGATGGTATTCAATTGGGATTGTTTAAAATCCATTAAAATCTGATGGTATTCAAATGCTGATGGATTTTTTTTCATTTCATAAAATGATGGATTTTGTGGCATTCTTCAGTGTATTTTAAGTTTTTTGAAATCTCATCAAAATCAATGGGATTTTGAAGCATTGTACCTAAATCCCATCAACTCTACGACATTTTATCAAGAATCCGCACAAAATCAAAATCACATACAATCCATTAAAATCCATATACTAAAAACAATCCATTAAAATCCCAATCGAATACACCCCCCTTAGTAGTGAGGCTTGTGTGAAATTAAGTTTGCTCAGATATTGTGATTTCCAGCACTTAAACTCATCAACTAAGTGCTTCTGGGAGTGAATTCTGTTAGTTTCTTCATAAAATTTGCAAATTTATAAAACCAAAGTAGTATGAATATACATGATCACGGCGGCAAATAAAAAGTACTTGCCAAATATATTTCGAAATATATGCACAAAGGTAGAGCACTGACCACTCAGGCTCGCACATGGTTTGCTGTGACTGCTATTCTTTCCATTTCTTGATTCTGCGTATATGATGTAAATACGGAATAACAAAAATCAAGTTAGAAATAAGAACAAATATAATATGACTAACACTATTTCCACATGGCTTTTCGGAAACTTTAACTATGAATAATTAAGACCTCTGACATGCATAACTTTACCATGAGAAAGGCAACCTTCTCTGACAAAGTTGTACTCATTTTCCACCGTGAGAACGCTGTCTGGCGCATAAGATATATAAGCAGTTAAGTTTATATTTGACAACGCATTTCCGGACTTAGGGATCGTCTTAACAAAATTGAATTACTCAGAGTAAACGGGGTACCTCCAGGAGTACTTTTTTGTGCAGTTAGATTTGGGTGTTGATTCTCTTTGCAAACCCGGCTTCCATACCCATCGCTAGACTCATTAGCAGGAATACGCCTCCTTTGTCCTGCATGAACACAGAAAGTGAAGACAACGATCGCTCACAAAAACCCAAATGAGTACGTAAAATGCTCTGTGATCAAAGAGATTCACCTCGTTGTATAGACGACGGTGACAGTGGAGATAGAGGAGGCCGCTTCAAACCATACTTGTCCATCATACAAAGATACTCGAACAATACGACCTTGTCGAGACTGTGCAGGTAAAAGAGATCATAATTAACTACCGAATTTGAATTCTCAGCGGAAGCTCATCACACGGCTGAAATTGTGGAACAAACCGGAACCTGATTGTGCCGTACTATTTTTGTGAGAGGACCCGTATATCCATGGGTTAATCCAGATTCACTTGAAATTGAACTCTATTCAAGTCCCGGCCGAGTTTGGATCATCCAGCGTTGCGTTTAAAAGACAGAAACATCCCCATCTTTGAACTGAATGGTAATTTTGTTGGAGGGTATAAACAGTCTTTTACCATTTTGTTTGTGTTCAGGAATTAAGAATATATAGAATAGATATATAGATATAGATAGATATAGATATTGTAAAAATATTAAAAACTAAAACGTATATTTGTATCTACAGTACGGTATGTTTTATTTTAAAAAAACAATCGTGATGATCCTGATCATCCAACCGATAAAATATAAACGATCTCCAATAATATTGATTTTCATAAAACATTTTCATACTTATATTATATGATAAAGTTAATAATTTTATAATTTATATAGATATTATATAATTGAAAAAAAATTAAAAAAGTATCACCAAAAAGTAAATCAAGTCTACTTTAATATGTAATTTTTTATTTTGTAAAACAACAAATAAATATTTTTTAATAATCGATCAAAAATTAGTCAATTTGACTCTTGAAAAAGCAAAAAGGACTTATAAATTGGGAGAGATGGAGTAACATGAGAAGATTGATTACTTTCCTGAAGATTAATTACACTCACACACCTACCTTTCTAGCAAGATTTGAACTTTCCAAATCCCTAAAAAGGAGTGAGGAAGATACCGTTGAATCAAGAGTTTCTGGTACCCTGAGGAGATTTCAGTGTATGATTAAGTTACTAGACATTCGAACTTACATCTTCCTCGTTTTGTGTAGTTCCCATGATGTTGGCGAAACGAAAAACCAAATTTTCTACCACTGGTGCTTTGTAGTCTGGTATCTCTTGAGCGGTATACAAATCTTCTCTGCAAGGAGCAGCATTATCGGACACGCCCAGGCATAAGCCAATCGAGAGGAAAAAAGTCCGTTTCTGATTCTATGTTCAATTTTTGTTATAATGGAGACCTTCACCTAAATGCTTGCAGTATATCTTTTAAGAAACGGCTAACTACGAGGCACCAAAGCTGAAGGTTGGTAGTGATGAAGATTGTATTAGACAAAGTAAGGAGTTCTTTATTGCCGGAATCAGATTTTAACAGAAAGATTGAGAAAGCGGATTACCAAACAACCAAATTATCCTCCTTATGCAGAATATAATGATCTTACCTAGAGCATCTTCAACGGCGTTGGTTAAATGAGAATATGTAAAATTTGCTGAACTTGTAAGAGCATCCCTAATGGTGTTTGCTATAATCGTTGACTAAATGGGACTTGTAAGACATTATGTAAAATTTGCTGAACCTGTAACACATTTTGCTTCAATGATATTGGCTATATTGGTTTGTTATAATTTAAAAATAGTATGTTGTTAATATTTTAGATTGTTAAAATAGAATATATCAGTTCAATATGGAAATAAATGATGTGCAATCTTCCTACAGATTTTTTACAGACATGTAAATTTTCGACAAATTTAACCATCCATAGGAGGTTGGCTAAAATTATAGATAACAGCTCGATATGGTTGGAGTATGAGTTTTCGAGATGTTGGCTAAATTTTTTTATTTATAGCATGCCACATCACTTTTTAGCTAAGGGTTTTCAATGGTTGCTCTTAGTAGAGCTATTGCTAGGGAATTTCAGCGATGTGGCAGAGTATACGTGACTCATTTGTTGCTCTGTTTTTTATTTACTCGCACTCAGGCCTGGACCAACCACGGCTTCACTGGTAAACTGAATTTCACATTAATCTGAGAAGCTTATAGCATATCATCAATTAGACAACCAAACTCAATACATATAGATAAATTTTTGAATAGACAGATGGTTGGAAGTAAAACATCTCTCATTATGAATTCAGTTTTAGGAATTAAGAGCATCTCCAATCATGTAGAAGCCTTAGTTAAAAATGGTTAATACATATTATAATTAAAACTAATAGATATTATGCAAAAAATTCAACTCAAATAGTACATTTCTCTTGTCTATAAATATAATCAACCTCCGGTTAGCTATATTTGTCGAACCTCTACGTATCTAAAAAAAATCTATGAGAAGATTTCATGTCATTTATTATACAACCTAAAATATTAATAATATATTATTCTTAAAATATAGTCAACCAATATAATGAATGACATTGAAGTACAATGCCTTACAAGTTCAACAAATTTTACACAATATACTATGAATCCAATTTAGCGAACACCGTGTGAGACGCTCTATATCTTGTGCTTTTGTTCTGAGAAGCTCAAATCCCGCACATCAGCAATTAAATCCTGAACGTTCTCGTTCTCATACCGACTCTCCATTAGTGGTGTCAATCGTGTAACCAAATCTCTGAACGATGGGATCACGCTTGTCAAATCAATAGAATTACCAATTGCTTTCAGTGCTCCCAGCATCGACGCCAAGACCTCATGGCTTTCTTCCCTCAGAAAACAACACTCAAATAAAACAACCCCGAGATACCCCATCAACCGCTCCTCCTCACACTCTTTCAAGACCACTAGAATCCGCGAAACAGCCTCAGCTCCCTGCTTCCTCACCACCGCCCTCTTGTCGCTTAAACACCACTTAATTGTACGACATGTTATGACAATGTAAGGCTTCAATTCACAACCACGCAAAAACCATTAAGCATCACATCAGCATCATCTTCGCTGTCCTGCTCAATGAATGCACTTAGGATTCCATAAACCAAAAGGCGCTCCAAGGGAACATCGATGTCCGATGCACCAAACTCATCTACAACCTTCCCGATTGTCTCCACCGCCATTCTTCTGTATGTTTCACTCTCATCTTCTAGTCCTTCAACAATTCTTTCTAAAATTTCAGCAGCTCCGACTTTGTTTGCAAGCTCCAAAGTTGTCTCCACAATGTGTTTATAACTATCAGGATTCGAAGCTATGAATGGAGTCCAAAAATTATGAATAAATCCAGGCAAGATATTTTTACGAATGTAATTAGCATCAGCACCTTCACTAACACACTGCTTGATCACCTTTACCACCTCCAAATCCATTGGTGCACTAATTATTTATACTGTTGTTTGTTAGTATGTTGCAGAGAGTAGATAGATTGTATGGATATACCCAGGCTCTCGATCCTTGTTGATTTCAAATTTCTTAAAATTCGATTTGTATTCGGAGTTCAAATACATTAGAACAAGATTTTCATCCTTTACCAGTTTGATATCGGATTTTGTCAAATCCAACGTGCATTAGACTAGAGCTGTTCACGAACCGAGCCGAGCCGAGTTTTGACCGAACCGAGCCGAGCTTTAATTTTTTTTCTGACGAGCCGAGCCGAGCCGAGTTTTTTAATCGAACAAAAATTGTGTTCAAGCTCGGCTCGTTAACTAACGAGCCGAACACGAGCTTGTTCGCGAACAAATACGAGCCGAGCCGAGTCGAGTCGAGTCGAGCCGAGCCAGAAAAAAAATAAGGACAAACCGCTAGTTGACTCTTAAAATAGCAAACCTAATAATTTCAATTTTTTTGAAACTTTGTTTATATCACTAAAATGTATATATGTTAACATCCATACAGTTGGATCGGTAAAAAATATTTTTTAAAATATTGAAACACTAAATTAGGATTAAACACTAGTTAGCGGTACTAGTCAAACTTCTACTTGCCTGTTAAAAACCAAATAAAATTATTATTTCCTAAAATTTTGTTTACATCACTAAAATATATATATATATTATGTTGAATTCTGAGTCCAATAACATATATAAATTATAAAAAAACCCCGAAAATATTACATTTTTTCGAGCTTTAACGAGCCGAACTCGAGCCGAACGAGCTCGAGCCGAGCTCGAGCCGAGCTCGAGCCGAACATACTAAAAGCTCGGCTCGAGCTCGTTTACTTAACGAACAATTTTTTGTGTTCGAGCTCGAGCTCGTTAACTTAACGAGCCGAGCCGAACGAGCTCTTAACGAGCCGAGCTCGAGCTTGTTCGCGAACAGCTCGGTTCGTTAAACAGCCCTACATTAGACTTTGTATAAACATGTTAGATTACATTCATATATTTGTTAAATAAATAATAACCTAAAAAAATATGTATATTTGTTTAGTAAATTATTTTTAACTTATTCGGTAATAGATATTTTTATATATTATAAAACTATTATTTTATGGACAAAATTGTAAAATTATATAAATTTACAAAATCTAAAAAAGTCCGATCTACTAATTTATTTATATTTTAAGAATATATGATATTAATTCTTTACAAAATATTAATTTTAGGACCGACAAAATGAGACACAACCCGACAACTTCATCCATAATGTCTCGAATTAAGTTGGAGTATTTTGGGTTCATGATTATAAAAAATATGTGTAATTGGATAATGCTGATTGATTTAAATTTACAAAGATAACAATAAATATGGAATTTAGATATCAAAATTAATAAATATTAAAGGTATTTAGCTTATACCGCACTAATATGAGTCATTTGTGCATCGAGATTCATTTAGTACAAACTAATAGTAATATTCAATCCATAACTTACGAAAAAATAATTGAAAGCAATGTAATTAACGAATAAAAATAAATATGATTAGTTTGTTCACAAATGACTAACACAAAAACAGAACTTTTATACCATCTTTGTTGAATAAATATGATCAAGTCTGTTTCAGATTAAAAATGTTCCGCTTGGTGATTATAAATAATCAGAATCCACTGGCACTATCTGTAGGGAGTGTTGTTTCCTGAGACATTCTGAATTTTATTCTTCACTAAGACTTGAACATATTAATAAATTTATTCCAGTGACTTGTGTGAATGCTTCAGTTTACAGATTATCTGATTCTTCATGTACATGTTCTTCGGTCTTGAAATCTTGTACTCCCTCCATCCCAAATTAGATGAACTAGTTGACTTTGGGCACGTAATTTAAAGTGCACGTAATCTTGTATGCCTCAATTATAGTGTTGACTTATCGGCTATTATTCCGGTGACTTGTGATTGCTTCAGTATACATATTTTTGGATTCTTCATCTACATGTTCTTCGCTCTTTGAAATCTCGTATCAAACTTAATTATTATTTTATTTCTAAGATAGAAATCTTGTATCATACTTAATTATTATTTTATGTCTTGTTGAGTTATCTTTATTAAATATTACGTTACATTATACTATTTACAAAATATATAATGGAAAAATTTAGCATACAAGATGAATTTCGTTCGAAAGACTCGTCACAACACCTCAACAACAGGGGGCTGTTGACATGACCAGTATAAAAAAAATTAAAGGGCAATGAAACTCTCCTGTCAATGAGTCAAAGAGTTCGAAAGATGATTCAGATAAATGAAATAACGATCCTTGGTCTCGCTCAACTTCACGAAGCAAAGCATTATGTTGATGTTGGCCACAAAATGATGCAACACAATGTATTCATTCCTTAAACAGATATCTTATGATAGTTGGAATCAAATGTGTTTTACTTCTGCACAGATAAGGCTGTATCCAAGACGGGCTTTCAGTGTTGGTGAGAGTGCAGCAACTTTTAATGAACTTGGCATCTGCAGCATACAAGAGGCCCTGTTTTCACAGATGAACTCAAACAGGACATTGAACTCAAGCTAAGGTAGTGTTGCATCAAACACAAACTTTTTCAAATGACTCAGAGGCCACCTTTGCACACTGTATGACACTAATCTACATCTGGTGTGTGTGTGTGGGGGGGGGGGGGGGGGGGGGGGGGGGGGGGGGGGGGGGGGGGGGATAACACTAATCTTACATCTCCCCCTCCCGGGGAGGGAGAGCGCGGTGGGGGCAGAGCGAGTGTGGGAGAAGGAGCGAGCGAGCGAGCTCATCGCATATCATCAATTAGCTCAAGTGGTAACTACGTAAGCATTCAACAATGGGGCCATCATATAAATCCACAGATGAATGCTTATAGATAAAGCTCAACTTGGAACTTAACAGAAAAATGGGAAAAGATGAATTACTAACCACACTAGAAAGTATAAAGCCAAACTACTCCCCATCAGGCTCAAACCAGCATATATCACAAAATTCGACCATGTTTCAAAAACATAACATTGTAACAGTATTGTCTTGGAGCATTTATTTAGCTACTAACAATTCCAAAAAACCAGACGCCGAAGCGTAATTGGCCAACAATAGAAAGAGTTTACTTCTAAGTTGCAGGAGACAACCCACTAGAACTTCATGATGCTATATCCATAAATTGTAAACATCTTAAGGGCTTTCGCATTCTCAATTATGTATTTGATCATGGTAACAAAACTGGGTTCATCGCTGATGGTCTCGGCTTCCTTGATCTCAAAGTTTTCAAGATGTGACAAGCTAGTCGGCAAAGTCTCAGGTGAAATCCAAGACCAACCCGTAAGATCGACTTCCGGCTAGTGACAAACAAAGAAATATTAGACAAGGATTCTAACTTCTAAGGGAATATTAAACACTTTATATAGTTCAAGCATGCTTGGTAGATAACATTACCTGTATTGTTACGACAATATTTTTCAAATTTGGTGCACTCTTGAGAAACTTTGGTATCAGTGAGAAGCCAGAAAGAGACACATCATCCAATTCCAAGTCTGTCACACCGTGTAATATGGGAAAATCTTGATCAGCCCAATCCAGTGCCTGCAATGAAAGTAAAACCAAATTATCACAGACCAAAAATATCAATGAAAAAACACATAAAACATGTAAAATTGGGAATTCTGTTGAAAATTATCTAATAGACTAATAGTAGTTGGTGATCGAAGGCAATGTTCACTCACAGCTGAAGCATCGCTTGTAACTGAAAGATACTTAACATTAGAAAGTCTCCTGAGAAGCTCAATTGCACGAAAAACACGGTCCTCATGATAGAGATTCATCCCTATGGCCAATGTCGCTATGACAATGCAAGGTAGGCTCTTGACCAAGTAGGCAGCCAAAAAGTCATCTCCCAGAAATATATATTTAAGCATCGGAGTATCGATCAGTATCTTAAAATCAACATCGTGATAATCTTTTTGATTGATACATAAGCATAACTGCTTTAAAGCAGGTGCAATGATATTAATGCAGATGTTCATATCCCCAGGCCTGATCATTGAAAATGTTGCCTCAACCGACAACTCTTCAAGTTGAGGAAGACTACAGAACAAGTTTGCCAGTATCTCCTTATCTGGATTATTTATCCTGAGGTTAAATGTTTTCAGGTTCTTAAAAGATCCTGTCGAACAGGGCATGCATAGACCCAACCCTCCCCTGATATTTAGAGTCTGTAGTGAATCAGATGCTATGATACGCAAAGCTAATATCATATCATTTGCAACTGTGCCACTAACGAAGTCAGGAAGACAAACATCAAGGTGAACCACTTTACGTTCAATTGCTGAACGAACCCATCTATTAACATGAACCGGAACAATGCACCAATGACATTCACATATTTGCAGCCGGAGGTTTTGGATAACTTGAGTATTTGCTGAGCTGCTAGTACTTGGTAATAACTTTTTCACAGTATCTATAAAGCCAGCTGTAGGAACGTGACAAGCAAGATCAAGAACTGGGACAAAATCCATGAGATTTTTCCATCTTGAAGAGAGAACAGCAGTACCAATTGCATCCTTTGTGGGAAGAAGAGAAATGATGCGACCTAGAAGGTCATCTGGCAAAGTGCTTATTATATCAACATCCTTGCTCATAGCTCCAGAGGTGGTGATGTTTGAACGGAACCGGGATATCTTCTATAACCTTTCAGAAATTCAAAGAAATGCTTGTTTTCCGTTTAGTAGTATAATCAAGACCTAAATAGACAGAAAGTTCAAGTTCACTTATTGGTACCAAAGCTTTCTTAGCTCATCAGCGGAAATACTATATGGAATGCAGATATCAAAAACCAGGTTTTGCATCTAGATAGTTCAAGTAAAAGTTGTATAGCTTTTTGTGGCTGACAATAAATACTTATCATATTAAATAGTTCAACTTCATTAGCTTCACGATGTACCACTTAATCATTGAAACCATTGAACTGTACCATGACCCAAAAAAGGTATGCATAACCACATTGTTTCCTGAGTGGAAATTTATATAAAAAAGTAAATATATATACATATAGGGTTATATATATAGAGAGAGATCGAGAGAGTTAAGTTCCTTGGAGTCCTCATTTCTATAGAGTCTTGGAGTCCTCATTCTTTAAAATTCGATAAAATATAGTCTCCTTTTAAATTTATTTATTTTTGTTCTACAATATTTTTAAACATCCGACAAACTAAAGATTATGTTCTACAACGTAATCAATATGCATAACAATTGTTTTTATAAATTGCTAGACGCTATGTTCTAAAATATGTTTAATATGTCCCGCGGTTTATAAAATTAATTGTTGTGCACATTGATTACATTGTAGAACATAAACTTTAGCTTGTTAGATGTTTAAAAATATTGTTGAACAAAAAATAAAATTAAATTAAAACCACTATATTATATTTCATCTAATTTTGAAGAATGAGGACTCCAAGGAACTTTACTCACTCTCTCTCTCTCTCTATAATATATATATATGTGTGTGTGTGTGTGCGCGCGCCATAAATGTTTTCAGCAAATTAAAAGACCTCGACTCTTAATTTGGTCTTTCCTTCATAATTTGATTGCGGACAGACCTATCGCTTAAAATGGTAATTATCAACATCTATAGATCTTATAAACAACACATCTGGGCACAGATTTGTATCTAGTAGCTTGTTCCTAAACATTACAAAAAACAAACCATTACAACAGACATATACCTGAGTAATCGTGATAGACTAGATCGGAGATATGCTACATCAGGGACAACAATAAAAGATATTCTTCTTTAGAAATGCAAAGAAAATGGAAACCAAAAATGATAAAGGTGGATACGTTATTGGTGGACTGGTGGAGGCGACTGGAACAAACCTAGAGAGCTGAAAGATTTAAGTCTATTAGTATATTATACATATATTTGGGCTTCAGATTGGGTCAGGTTTAGTTTGGGCTTTCGTTCACATTGAAAAACCAACCCAAACCGAACCCCTCAAGTTATTATCAAAAACCAAATCCCAAAGTTCAGGTTTTATTCTATTTTATTGAATTATAACAGTCGTGTATCCACATAAAATTATCATCCCTATCAATATTATATATATGTGTGTGTGTGTGTGTGGGCGCGCGCATATTTATTATTTATTTATCTATATCAGGAAAGGATAGTGGGAAACTCTATGACTCCTATACCATATACCAATATTAAAATTTGAGATAGCCTTGTGCAGAATCATATAGTAAATGTATTACAAATAAATTATCTTTATTCTTTAATAAATAGGAAAGGGCTCAACCATTGTTTATATAAATGAAAATCTATTAATAAATGACAGCAAGATACGCTCCAATCCATGCAAAGTTATACAGTGACACTCTACAAGAAGTAGAAGTTAACGAAAATGATTCTTCCAAAACAAAGTTGAACCTCAAGATTAATTATGACCTTATATTTAGCAAAAAATTAAACGAAAACATATTTGTATATTTCATAAACAGCATGCGTATTTACCAAAGAGTAGCCTCAGACTTTCTAGTTGCACGGCAGAAGGCAGGAAACAAGCAGTACATTTTACAGGTTGTAACTTGAATAATAGAAATGGATACACACAAAATGACAACATAAATACATGTCAGAGAAGAAAATATGATCTGTGGAAATATTAAGCGGACATCTTGGTTCATTAAGGAAATACAAGTACCTTGGCTAAAAAACTACAGGGAAACCTAAGGTTTTAATTAAAAGCATTTAAGCCATTTTTAGAGAGATACATGCAAAGAACAGAGACAAAAAGACGCCTGCTTTTTTCCAGCTTAGTTGCAAGTCACCAATGTGATTCACTCTTTAATATTTTTTATATGTTTCTATATTGGTGCATTGCTATTGTGTTCGTAACTAATGCATATTAGTTGTATCAAGTACGCCAATATACCACTGAATATGCTAATTGCTTCACTATCAATATACTTTACAAATATATCACCATTCACTGATATAATAAATTATACAAATTTTAAATATACAAGCAACCTTTATCAACAAAATAGTCAAGATTAAAATAATAATGGTTGTTTCTTTATTTACAGTTCTTTTCGGTTTTGAAAAAATTTGAGAGAGATATCAAACCTTTTCTCTCTAACTCTTTCTTTACCCTTGTAAGGAAAATAATCATTAGCAAGAAACAATACTGGGGAGCATTAACCAATTATCTGCCAGAAGAGAAAAAGCTGATTATAGGGTTTTAAATAATAAAGAGCAAGCAAAATAAGACCCAAAGAGTAGTTGGATAAATACGATTAGTATTCTACTTTTATGCAATTGTACAGTATCATCAAAAGGTAAAAGGACATGAATGACAAACTTCTATGAACGGACAATGTCAGTATTTGTAATGGAGAAATTTATTGACCGACTTGGATCTTTCATTGCTTTTCCGAAATTGTTCAAAAGAAACAAAAAATTGTTTTGGGTAATGCTTACTCTTTGCTTATAAGAAATTATCTAAAACACAACACGAATAATAGTTTTACACTTCCCTTATTAAAAATTATAGAGTCTTCAAATCTTTAATAATGTTCCATGACCACATGTTTATAGTTTGTATGGGTCTAAAATATTTGTTTGCATTGCTCAGAAACAAGTACCAGGAAACTGAGTGGTTCCCTCTATCAAACATATTCACTACTGTTAGAACAAATAACAAAACATGTATAGTATGAACATAATCCTAAATAATTTTTGCCATTTAGAGGGAAAAAAGAGTCTGAATCCTTTAAAGCTCACACAAGCCATCCTCTGTTTATATGATTCACAACGAACGTCTCATTGATTGACAACGAACGTCTCATTGATTCACAACGAACGTCTCACATGTAATTGATTGAGGATATGAATCAGAAAAGAATGAAATTCACCTAAATAGCAAATCACAAGAACACAAGCTACAATACATATATTAATTAATTTATACTCGGCCACTAATGAAATAATTCAACTATACAGAGAGAGAGAGAGAGAGAGAGAGAGAGAGAGAGGGAGAGGGAGAGGGAGAGGAGAGAGAGAGAGAGAGAGAGAGAGAGAGAGAGAGACCTGAAATCATTTGCGTGTAGCATGAGGTCTCCTCATATCGAAGGATAGGTTTTGCCCCAATTGCCGATATGGAGTGAAGCTGAGCAAATGTTGAGAGTGGCAGTGAAGGAGCATACTTGGAATTGGAAACATAATACAACATGAACACAGTTAGAATTGATCAACATAGTATGGTGTTATTATGCTATTCACAGCTTGTAATCCTTCAACATATAAACTAATCTCACCTCACTTTCATGTATAATATGAACAGCTCCAACTGCCGCCAACGGAGCTCCGATCTCCATCGCCGCCGTTGAACTGGTGGCGTCATCCAATTGGACCAGTTTTGCTGTGTTTCTTCTTAAGAATACTCTTTTCCGCAGGTAAATGAGATTTTCATACAAGTACGAAATTTTGATTTCCTTGGGCATATTAATAAGTTGTATTAACTTTATTTTCTAATCAATTAGGTATACAGATATAGAATTATATGCAATTGGCACCCCTTATGTTTGGACATAATGCACATTGCACCTAATAGTTTTGAAAAATACACTTTGTAACCCCAGATTTTTACCCCGTAGACACTTTGCACCCTTTCCGTTAATTTCTGATGTTACCGTTAACTTTTGCAGGGGCATTTTGGGAAATTTAATTATATTTAATTAATATCAGACCTTTATTTATATTTTCTGACCATCTAAACGATATTTTTCGGAAAAACTTAAAGAACGAAAGTTGTAGAGAATAAAAAAATCTTCTTAAAACTATAAGGTTCAAAATTTTCGTAATTCTTTTTATAATTATTCTAAAAAAATTCAAAAATTAGAAATCTTGTAAAAATGAACAATCATTTTTAAATAATTATTTAAAATTTTGAACTTTATTGTTCTAAGAAGATTTTTTTATTCTCTACAACTTTCGTTCTTTAAGTTTTTCCGAAAAATATCGTTTAGATGGTCAGAAAATTTAAATAAAGGTCTAATTTTAATTAAATATAATTAAATTTCCCAAAATGCCCCTGCAAAAGTTAACGGTAACGGCAGAAATTAACGGAAAGGGTGCAAAGTGTCTACGGGTTAAAAGTCTGGGGTTGCAAAGTGTATTTTTCAAAACTATTAGGTGCAATGTGCATTATGTCCAAACATAAGGGGTGCCAATTGCATATAACTCAAATTTAATAAGTAAATTTTAGTAGATATACAAATTCAATTTTTTTAATGAATCGTTATTGTAAATTTAATATAATTTTATAAAATTTTAAAATATTTTATTATATTACTATAAAATTCAGTCACCCACAAATATATAACAACATAAATATAGGTGAAGGATTCGTGTATCATTACATTATTTTTTTTTGTCACATCATTATTTATTATTTCTTTTTGACAATGTAAACTTATATGTCTTGCTATCATTATATTATTTTTAGTCAATAAGCTCATCATCATTTGTTGTCGGGATACATATTTGTCTCAATAATTCATATGTAAACCTTGATGCATTAACCTACTCTTGGTTCATTACATTATTGGCTCGGTTGTTTGCCTCATTTTTATATGGTGTAAAGTTTTGGATTTGATGAGATCACAAACTTTAGTTTCATATTAACATTAAAAATTATTATATAACATAAGAGCGATTAATTACCCGCATGAATATTCAATTCTTATTTGAAGCAAATATGCTTCCCCTTAAAACAATGCACTAGAATTAAAAAAAAAAAAGAATTATTAGCTAGCTAACCTTTTTGCAATTTGCAATGTTCTTGTTTTATATTATTATTATGAACAAATAGCCAAGTAATTATTTCAAAATTACATATAATCAAATTACCTGTCATGTGGATATTTTTTCATTAAACACGAAATTCGACCCAAAGTCCTGTGATGCACCAAAGTATACAAAAAAAATTGCTTGCAAGTCCCCGAAAAGTATATAAGAAATATCTCATTAAAATCCAACACCTATGGTTGCACCAAAATATACAAAAAAAATTGCGTGCAAATCCCTCAAAAGTATATGAAAATATCTTAATATGGAGGGGCTTTTAATTAAAAATTCTTCACTAGAGCTCTAAACTTAACTTTACATTTAACAAGTTTGTGTTTCAGTAATGAAATTATGTCCGCGCTACAAATACTATCAACGATAATGTGAAAAATTATGTTAATTATCAAAAAATTATATATTTAAATTCATGAAATCAAAAATGGCACTAATCTGTACAATGGTGAAATTGAAGGTATTGTCATGTTTATGAAAATCAACAACATAATGAAATCAAAAATCTTGACATATGTTTGTTTATTGAATAAAATACTGACTTGCTGAGAGGTGTAACTGAGAAGAGCTGGATTCAACATCAATTCCGTCATCTTCGAGGTATCCGACATATGATGAGCCATTGGTTAGCTGGTTTAATTACCAGATGCAAGCCCGGATATAGGAGAAGATGGATTGTGCTGCAAATTGCCATTTTCTGCTACATTGTCCCCCCTGAGTCTTGCAGATTCTGTGTTTGCACTGATTATCAGTAGGCTGCAGTTTTCGTTTGATATTGTCGTCGTTGCGACTGCTACATGGAGTGCACATGTGATGAGATAAGTTTCTACTTCAGCTACATAGGAGGAATAGGCTTATGAGGCCTATTCGAGTTGAGAATTTTAAAAAATTTGCTTTTCATAAGAGCCCAAATTATCCTTGTATCCGATTTGTATATTGCTTTTCGAAATTTGTAAGAATGATAGAAAATGCTCGAGCATATTCTTAAAAGTTTTAAACTTCTCAAGTTGTGGGTACGGATCTTCCCTTGCTACGACTGTGGCTGTTGTAGTAGAAGAGACTCGTGTTGTGATAAGAAAAAGGAGTTGGTGGGTAAGAGCTCATATTACTATCTGAATCTGTCATACAACTGAATAGCAGGCAGCATTGAGCAACTACCTTGGAATAATTTTGGATATCTGGATCTCCAATCGAATATGCTTAATGGATCATTACCCTCCTTGATTTGTAATTTCATCTCTCTAGCGGTTCTAAATTTGTCTCACAATAATTTGAGTGGTGTCCTCTCCAGTTGTCCTACAAACTCAACTCCTCTTTTGGTGTTAGTGTAGAAAACCATTCCATCTAAAACTTTAAGGTGTTAGAGGAGACCGTTTATGGATCTTATACTTATAATATTTCAACAATAACATTTAGGAACCATTCTTGCAACCTTGTCAAATTTTCATAGTCTCGAAACTATTAGGGGGTGTATTCGATTGAGATTTTAAACGATTCTTTTTCATTAATGAAAGCGTATTCGATTGTGATTGTTTAAAATCTATTAAAATCTTGGGGCATTCAATTGGGATTTTAGATTACGCTATAAAATCTAGTGATATCCAATTTGGATTTAAATTATGCTTTGAAATTCCATGGTATTCAATTGGGATTGTTTAAAATTCATGAAAATTTGATGGTATTCCAATGATGATGGATCTTTTTAGATTTCATAAAATGATGAATTTTATGGGATCTTTAAGTATATTTTAAGTTTTTTGAAATTTCACTAAAATCCATGAGATTATGAAGCATTGCGCTTAAATCCTAAAAAATCTATGTGAACTCTGTGAGATTTTATCAAGAATACGCACAAAATCAAAATCACATACAATCCATTAAAATTCATAGATTAAAAACAATCCACTAAAATCCCAATCGAATTTAATGGAAAAAATTACAATGAGGCATTCCTTCTTCTTTTTCTGACTTTGATTCTTTAGTGGTTCTTGATCTTGGAAGTAATAAATGATGCATTCCCGCAGTGCTTGGAATCTCTTCCAAATCTCCAAGTTCTTGTTCTGAGATCAAATCAATTTTATGATTTCATAAACAAGAGTTCAAGATCGAGCACCCATTTCCTGGCTTGAGAATCATTGCTTTGAATGTTGATGTGAATAAAATAGATCGTAGTTATATAAAATATGAATCACAGTGATTCCACCGCTCTAGTGATTAAAGGAGAAGAGGTTGAGTTGGTAAAGATTTTAACTGTTTTCACAACCATCTATGTATCAAGGAACTATTTCCAAAGAGAGATAGTAGAATCGACAGGAAATCTAGTGTCACTTAGATATCTCAATTTATCTCATAATTATCTCAGAGGCAACAAACCATTCATGATACGAAAATTATCAGTGCTGGAGTCACTAGATCTCTCATCCAACCAATTTGAAGGAGAAATTCCGCTACAAATTACCAGTATATATACCCTCGAACATCTTAATTTGTCTTGCAACCAACCACAACATCTTGGATTAAGGCATTCTTAGAACATTTTTTTAAGCTTCCATTTGTCGAAAATATTTAACACTCTGGGATGATGGCAATTTTGTTGTATCGGTTGGGTATCATTTTCCAGCTAAGATGCGAAAGTTTGATGTTTATATGCCTTTGCAGGGGCTGTCTTTGAGAGGCAACAAACATATGTTTATTTAGTATAATGTGTAGTGAACCAGTGATTATGTACTCGTTTATTGATTTATTTTCGACAGATGGTGATTATGTATCTTCTTCACTGTCATTATGTAGGAGTTGCAGAATGTAAGTTTAGGCGGAAATAATTTTTTGCATGGCAATTTTTATTCTATAGATTACAGAAACTGTTGCAAGGCCGCCGATCCTTTGAGTCCCACATGCATCGGGTATATATTTAGTGACTACACTTTTCAAATGGTTGAATAAGCGCTGTATAGTTTGCGACTTGACTTTCAGTTTTTTCTTTTACATGATTTTCAATACTTGATACTTGATTGATGAACAGCAATCAGCATAGAGGTGCTTCATAACTTGATTTATAGATAGCAAAGGGAAATTACAATGAATGCCTGATAAATGCTGTCAATTGAGAAATAACCTGTAAATCATACTTTTAACAGTACTTTTAGGACCTGACAAAAAAAAGTACTTTTAGGCGATTGTCTCTCAGCTAAGAATATGCATGTATATATTTCTATTTCGGGTGATGGTATTGACAAGTGATTGTTGGCAACAATCTTTATGTGCTTTTTTATAGCTGAAAGATGGAAACCTAAAATGGTTGTCTATAGATAGTTCAGCTATTAAAAACAACGATAGATTGCTGCAATAACCTATTATCAGGGACCGGACCCCGGACCCTTCTTTATCTTACATATATGCTTCGTGTATATAACATCATATTTAAGAACTTATGCAGCATTATTTCAGTTTTCTGGTATGCAAAAATAACTGTTTTTTCTTATTCATTATCTACTTCTCCAACCTTTTCCTGATAATATGATTTTCGACACGAATAACTTTTCCCTTAATTTTATGAGTGCATATAATAACTGAAAGAACTAGTTAGAATGTTTTAATTTGTAAAGACAATATGAAGGCGAAGAGTAAACAGTATTCAAGACTGAAACACATTACTAGCCTGTTTTGTACAAACTGCAGGTTTTGAATGGCTCTGAGAATTGCATTATTTCTTTCCAGTTCTTAAAATCCCATCCCAGCTTCAAAGTAGTTCTCAAAGACGACTCAGGACTCATTCCCATCATCTTTCATTTCTCTAAGTCTTGGTCTTGGTCTTCTACTGCTCGGAAAGTGCTTCCATTGCAGCCCACAAATTAGTAGACAGACTAGAATAACCAATTAACACCTCAACTGCCGTATTAGCTAGGTGTTTTTGCATTCAAGATAACCCTCTGCAGGGGTTATTTGAGAAAGCAACTCATACCCCCCATTTGTTGAATATTTGACATGCATTAATTACAATATATAACCAAAAAAAAACAAGGAAAATCATGAAAATACTCGTTTTGGAGTTTAATCAACCAAAAATATCATTATTTTCACCTCAAATATTAATCATGTTTGATATTTTGTGATTAGATTGACCAAATTATGACTAGACTAGAATTCCATATATAATATTAATTAAAAAGGCCTAAAATGATATCTTCGATTTTTTGTTATTCTGAACTTGAATCTTCTTTTTCCTGAAACTGCACTACAGCTTCAAAGTAGCACCTAAAGACAAATTCCAATTACCTTTTAATTCCCAGAATCTTCGTCTTCGTCTTCTACCACTCTAAAAATGTTGAATGCAGCCTGCATATTAGTAGACAGACTACAGTTCAGCTAAACTGACCCCTCTGCATGCATGGACTCTTTTGAACAACTATACAGGCATCAGATTAAGATGACCTCTCTGCGTTAACACTATTGAATAAATTAACTCGACACTATAACAAATTAAGTTGCCCTTAAAGTACTGGGGAGTATGTAATAACTTATGCAGCTAGAAGTTAAAGTCTAATTAGACATGAAGAAGGTCAAGGAGTTAACACTACTCCAGACTGAAAAGCATTTCTAGCATATTTTGTACCGCACTTTTGGAATTCATTTACTTGGGAAAATTTCGTAGCATTGCATTATTTCTTTCCTTCCACAGAAAAAATTAGAGCCTTAAAATTAGCTCCAAAAAACAAGTAGGTCTATTGCAGCAGAGATTTAAATTGGTTTTACTCGAAGAAACAACAAGGTATAGGAAACTTCACAGAACCGAAGTATTTCATTTTTACAAATTGCATTCTAGATCCTAAAGTAACTCTCAAGACTCGTATACATCATCTTTCAATTCTCAAAGTCTTGGTCTTTGTTTTTTACCCCACATATCAGTAGACAACCATTAATTAATAGAAAATAAGACAACAATGTTTACACAATGGGAGATTTATTTAGTTGAGATGACGGATTGGGAAAATAATCTTGAATTTATAATAAGGATTAAAGTAAAATATTCAAGATATTTTAATGAATTACAATGACATTAACACCATAACTTTGAAAATATTTGCTAAGAAGTATTTACGCCTAACACTGACACTGACAAGTGACATCTATGATCATTATATAGGGATATCAACTCCAAGTACAACATTTACAAGCTATTTATCAAACATAAAGTTTGAAGCAAAGATGACAATGAGGAATTTCATCACCTGTTTTTTGGCAATCGTTATGATGCTCCTCTTTTTGCAAAACCACCCAGTTGCTTCATTAAGTCCTAACATGCAGAAAATTGCATTATTCAAGTTTAGGCAAAGCTTGACAATTAGTACTCCTAGATATTGCTACTATGAATCTTACAATGATTACTACTCCAGTCCTTCACACCCAAAGACGATGAATTGGAGCATGAGTTCTGATCACTGCACATGGGAGGGAGTTAGCTGTGAACACAAGACAGGGGAAGTAATCGGACTGGATTTAAGTTGCAGCCAGCTGGAAGGAGCTATACTTCCTAACAGCACCCTCTTTCAACTCGCTCATCTCCAATTCCTTAACCTTTTCGGAAACAATTTTACACTCACCAATCAATTCCCTCAAGAATTTGGTTTCTTTGCAAAAGGTTTGACGCATCTCAACCTCTCTTATACTAGCATCTCTGGGAGAGTTCCCTCAGGAATCTCTCATTTGTATAAACTGGTCTCACTTGATCTCAGTCACTACTATGCTGGTATGCAACTTAAAGATGAAGTGTTTAAGTTGCTATTACAGAATTTAACTCTACTTAGAGTGCTTAATCTTCAAGAGGTAAACATTTCTACTATTTTGCCCTTTAATATCTCTACTTCTTTGAGAGTTCTTAATCTTAGGAATACTGATTTGCATGGAGTAGTACCCCAAGAGGTTTTCAACCTTCCCAAATTGGAAGTGCTTGATTTATCATCTAATAATGACCTCACAACTACATTACCCAAAGCTAAGTGGGGAAGTAGTGCTACTCTCCAACACCTTTATCTTAGGGACATGAACATATATGGAGGTATACCTGATTCAGTAGGCTTTTTGGAGTTGTTAGCCACTTTGGATATCGCTGTTTGTAATTTGTCTGGCCTGATACCAAGATCCGTTAAGTACCTTGGTCAACTTACTCACTTGGACCTTAGTTTCAATAATCTCAATGGCCCGATTCCAACAGATTTAGCAAACCTAACAAACCTAAGACTTCTCACCCTTTCTGACAACAATTTCAGTGGTCCTTTCCCCTCTTTGGTTGCTCACACTAGAAAACTCACTGAACTAGATTTGAGCATTAATGGCTTCACCGGATCCCTACCCCATTGGTTATTTGATCATCCATCATTAGAAACCTTATATATTAGATATAATGGGTTCACGGGTAAACTACATGAATTTAATTCATCCAAGTCACATCTGGAAGAATTTGATTGTAGCGGCAATCAACTCAATGGAACCATTCCACAATCATTTCTTCAACTTGTGAACCTCTTTTGGTTAAGTTTTGCATCAAACAATTTCAGTGGTGTTTTGGATTTTAAAAAGTTTTCACGCTTTGAAAACCTCCAAATTCTTGATCTTTCTCATAACAATTTATCAGTGAGAAACATGGGTATGTCCACACTCCCTCCTGATCTTCATCACTTGGGATTGTCATCCTGCAATTTGAAAGAGTTTCCGCATCTCTCTGGAGAAACACGGTTCTTCAGCTTCAGCCATATAGATTTATCAAACAATCAAATCGACAGGGAAATACCTCATTGGATTGGGTTGCAGAGTTGGCAAGAAAACTCCTATCTGAATCTTTCTCACAATAGACTAACAGGTGGTCTTGATCAACTACCTCAGAATAATATTCAGTATCTTGATCTACAGTTTAATTTACTCAATGGATCATTGCCCTCCTTGATCTGTGATTTTAGCTATCTTGATGTTCTGAATTTGTCTCACAACAATCTGAGTGGTGTGCTCCCCATTTGCACAACAAATTTGACTAACCTTTCGGTGTTTGATGTGCGAATGAATAACATCCAGGGAACCATTCCAGCAGCCTTATCAAATTTCCGCCATCTGGAAACACTAAATTTGAATGGAAATAAATTAGCTGGAAGAATTCCATCTTCTTTTGCTGAGTTTGAATACCTGAAAGTTCTTGATCTTGGAAACAATCAAATAAATGACACATTCCCGCAGTTTTTAGAAGCTCTTCCACATCTCCAAGTTCTTGTTCTGAGATTGAACAAGTTTCATGGTGTCATAAACAAGAGTTCTAAGAATGAACACCCATTTCCTAGCTTGAAAATCATTGATTTGTCACACAACGAGTTTTCGGGTCCACTGCCAGCAACATATTTCAAAAACTTCAATGCTATGATGAATGGTGGTGTCAATGAAACAAAGCCTACATATATGGGGAATTTCTTTTACAGTGATTCAACGAATCTAGTAATAAAAGGGGTCGAAAGGGAGTTTGTCAGAATTTTAATTGTGTTCACAACCATTGATCTATCAAGAAACAATTTCAAAGAGGAGATTCCGGGGTACATTGGAAATCTAGTCTCACTAAGGTACCTCAATTTATCATATAATCAACTCACAGGTCATATACCATCTTCACTTGGAAAATTGACGGTGTTGGAGTCACTAGACCTCTCGTATAACCAACTTGAAGGAGAAATTCCTCGGCAGCTCACTAGTTTATATTCACTTGCACGTCTAAATTTGTCTGGCAACCAACTTAGCGGTCATATACCAGAAGGGTCGCAATTCAATACATTTGAGAATGATAGCTATGTTGGTAACTTGGGGCTGTGCGGACATCCTTTGTCCAAAATGTGTGAAAATGATATTGGAACCCAAGAAGATCAAGATGATGATTATTTTTTCAATGGTTTTACTTGGGAAGCTGTGGTGACTGGATATGGGTGCGGAGTGGTTCCTGCATTTGTTATTGGCTACTTGATGTTGCATGCAGGAAAACCAAAATGGTTTGCTGGAATAATTGCCAGGGAATTGGGTCTCAAGATTCGGAGGATGGAGATTAAATGGCGATGATCAATGATTTGTTATAGTTTCTACACATGTTAAGTTCATCCCATGTAGTATGTTTCTTCTCTGATCCAACTCTTAGCTCTTCGACTATAAGCCGATAATATCTGTTTGCATGGGAAGATTGAAATTACACCTGTAGGGGGTGAATAGATGTATTATGGCTTATTATAACTGTTTTTATTTTTTACCAACTATATAATTATAATTGTTTTTATTTTTTACCAACTATATAACTAAGTGTTACTAAACCAGTCTCCAGTGCCTAAGAGCATCTCCAGCAGCATCCTAATCCATTCCTTAAATATAATATAAAATATTGGATCCTAGTGACTTAAGATAATAATAGCTATTCTCACCTCCAGCAACATTCCTTATATATTATTTTATTATTAAAAGTTACCAATATTGCAATAGGTGAAGAGAGAGAATATGTTTGTATTCAAAATTTATTATAAAATAAGATTTAGGAGAGGAGAGAGGTTACCTAAAGATAAAGCATGGCTAGTGGATCTTAGTGATTTAGGGAATCACTAATACACTGTTGGAGTTGATTATTTTCTCATATTCCTCATATTTTGGTTTAAGACTCCAAATAGGGAAGCTGCTGGAGTTGCTCTAAGACAATGACTTGCTATTTTAAATTCAGCGATGAATTATATCAAGCTACAAAGGCTATTCTTACAATACAACTTAGTTTTAATTATATCAAGCTACAAAGGCTATTCTTACAATACAACTTAGTTTTATGATAATGCTTATGGACTGAGTTAGTACATATAAACCAGCAGGCTATTATTATTTAATAAGATTGTTTGCTAGAAATTGTGATCATCAAAACTCGGGATTTATAAAGATTTTTAAAATTTGCCAAGACAAGATAAAAGGGAAGAATAAACAGTGTTCAAGACTGAAACAGATTTCTAGTTTGTTTTGTACAACAGGTTTTGAATGGTATTCCTAGAAGAAACTGAGGTTTTTGATGGCAGTGCATTATTTCTTTCCAGTTCTTGAAATGGAAATGATCTCAATGGCCCAAAGCAAACCTTACAAATACAAACCTCAGACTTCTAGCCCTTTCTCTTGACAGTTTCACTGCAATATTTTGATTGCAGCAACAACCAGCTCAATGGATACATTCCACAATCATTTTCTCAACTTGTGAACCTCACTGAACTAGACTTTGCATCAAAAAAAAAATAACTATGAAATTCCTTCACACGCAAAGACCGTTAGTTGGAGCATGAGCTCAGATTACTACACATGGGAGGGAGTTAGCTGCCAACACAAGAGGGGGACATAACTGATCTGGACTTATTGTCTGGTTGAGGAGTCTTCCCATGGACTGGATAAGTGCCTTGGTTTATTGACGGAAAAGCAAAGCATTATGTTGATGTTGGCCACAAAATGATGCAACACAATGTATTCATTCCTTATACAGATATCTTATGATACTTGGAATCAATGTGTTTCATTTCTGCACAGGTAAGGCTGTATCCAAGACGGGCTCTGGGTGTTGGTGAGAGTGCAGCAACTTTTAATGAACTTGGCCTCTGCAGCATACAAGAGGCCCTGTTTTCACAGATGAACTCAAACAGGAAATTGTAATCAAGCTGAGGTAGAGTAACATGACACTAACATCAAACACAAACTTTCAATTGATTAAGAGGCCACCTTTGCACACCAATCTATCTGGAAACAACAATTTTTTCACCTATAACATTTATGCAAAATTAGTCCATTGACTCCATTCCCATCCTAGCATTATTCCAATGAAAAAAAGGCCAAAAGTTGGATCCTCGTAATGTTTAAGACCTTTAACAATCCATTAGTCATTCCTGTATAACACTAATTCTACATCTCCCTCCCGGGGAGGGAGAGCGCAGATGGGGGGGGGGGGGGGGGGGGGGGGGGGGCGAGCTCATCACATATCATCAATTCATCAATTAGCTGAAGTGGTAATTACATAAGCTTTCTAGAATGCGGCATGATATAAAACCACAGAAGGATGCTTTTAGATAAAGCTCAACTCGGAATTTAACAGAAAAATGGGAAAAGATGAATTACTAACCACACTATAGAAAGTATAAAGCCAAACTACTCCACCATAAGGCTCAAACCGGCATACATCACAAAATTCAACCATGTTTCAAAAACATAACATTGTAACAGTATAGTCTTGGAGCATTTATTTAGCTACTAACAATTCCAAAAAAAAAAAAACCGGACGCAGAAGGGTAATTGGCCAACAATAATAAGAGTTTACTTCTAAGTTGCAAAAGACAACCCACTAGAACTTCCTGATGCTAACAAGTTCATACAACAAATCTATATCCATAAACCATAAACACCTTAAGGGCTTTCGCATTCTCAATTATGTATTTGATCATGGTAACAAAACTGGGTTCATGGCTGATGGTCTCGGCTTCCTTGATCTCAAAATTTTCAAGATGTGACAAGCTAGTCGGCAAAGTCTCAGGCGAAATCCAAGACCAACCCGTAAGTTCGACTTCCGGCTAGTGACAAACAAAGAAATATTAGACAAGGATTCTAAGGGAATTTTAAACACTTTATATAGTTCAAGCATGCTTGGTAGATAACGTTACATGTATTGTTACGACGATATTTTTCAAATTTGGTGCACTTTTGAGAAACTTTGGTATTAGTGAGATGCCAGAAAAAGGCACATCATCCAATTCCAAGTCTGTCACACCGTGTAATATGGGAAAATCTTGATCAGCCCAATCCAGTGCCTGCAATGAAAAGGAAAACCAAATTATCACAGACCAAAAATATCAATGAAAAAACACATTAAACATGTAAAATTGGGAATTCTGTTGAAAATTATCTAATAGACTAGTAGTAGTTGGTGATCGAAGGCAATGTTAACTCACAGCTGAAGCATCGCTAGTAACTGAAAGATACTTAACATTAGAAAGTCCCCTGATAAGCTCAATTGCACGAAAAAAACGTTTGTCATATTCAGAATAATCCTCATAATAAAGATTTCTCCCTACGGCCAATGTCGCTTTGACAATGCAAGGCAGGCTCTTGACCAAGTAGGCAGCCAAAAAGTCATCTCCCAGAAATATAGATTGAAGCATCGGGGTATCGATGAGTATCTTAAAATCAACATCGTGATAATCTTTTTGATTGATACATAAGCATAACTGCTTTAAAGCAGGTGAAATGATATTAATGCAGATTGTCATATCCCCAGGCCTGATCATTGAAAATGTTGCCTCAACCGACAACTCTTCAAGTTGAGGAAGACTACAGAACAAGTTTGCCAGTATCTCCTTATCTGGATTATTTATCCTGAGGTTAAATGTTTTCAGGTTCTTAAAAGATCCTGTAGTATAGGGCATGCGTAGACCCAACCCTCCCCTAATATTTAGAGTCTGTAGTGAATCAGATGCCATGATATGCAAAGCTAATACCACATCATTTGCAACTGTTCCACTAACGAAGTCAGGAAGACAAAGATCAAGGTGAACCACTTTACGTTCAATTGCTGAACGAACCCATCTATTAACATGAACCGGAACAATGCACCAATGACATTCACATATTTGCAGCCGGAGGTTTTGGATAACTTGAGTATTTGCTAAGCTGCTAGTACTTGGTAATAACTTTTTCACAGTATCTATAAAGCCAGCTGTAGGAACGTGACAAGCAAGATCAAGAACTGGGACAAAATCCATGAGATTTTTCCATCTTGAAGAGAGAACAGCAGTACCAATTGCATCCTTTGTGGGAAGAAGAGAAATGATGCGACCTAGAAGGTCATCTGGCAAAGTGCTTATTATATCAACATCCTTGCTCATAGTTCCAGAGGTGGTGATGTTTGAACGGAACCGGGATATCTTCTATAACCTTTCAGAAATTCAAAGAAATGCTTGTTTACCGTTTAGTAGTATAATCAAGACCTAAATACACAGAAGGTTCAAGTTCACTTATTGGTACCAAATCTTTCTTAGCTCATCAGCGGAAATCCTATATGGAATGCAGATATCAAAAACCAGGTTTTGCATCTAGATAGTTTAAGTAAAAGTAGTATAGCTTTTTGTGGCTGACAATACACACTTATCATATTAAATAGTTCAACTTCATTAGCTTCATGATGTAGCACTTAATCATTGAAACCATTGAACTGTACCATGACCCAAAAAAGGTATGCATAACCACTTTGTTTCCTAGGTGGAAATTCATTATAAAAAAGTAAATTTATATACATATAGGGTTATATATATAGAGAGAGAGATCGAGAGAGTTAAGTTCCTTGGAGTCCTCATTCTTTAAAATTCAATAAAATATAGTCTCCTACTTTTAAATTTATTTTTTGTTCTACAACATTTTTAAACATCCGACAAACTAAAGATTATGTTCTACAACGTAATCAACATGCATAACAATTGTTTTTATAAATTGCAGGACGCTATGTTCTACAATATGTTTAATATGTCCCGCGGTTTATAAAATTAATTGTTGTGCACATTGATTACATGGTAGAACATAAACTTTAGCTTTTTAGATGTTTAAAAATATTGTAGAACAAAAAAATAAAAAAAAATTAAAACCACTATATTATACTCCCTCCGTCCCATAATTCTTGGCTTGTTTGACTTTTTATGATCAAATTGACCGAACTTTGACTACAAATTACATGTAATTCTCTTGTAATTTTAAAAATATAAAATATGCATAATAAAGTACGTAAAGTATATTTTTTAATGTTATAATTTTTATGATTGTTCTTAATCATATTATATATGTAATTTGTAGTCAAAGTTTGGTCAATTTGACCATCAAAAGTCAAACAAGCCAAAAATTATGGCACAGAAGGAGTATTTTATCTAATTTCGAAGAATGAGGACTCCAAGACTCCGCTGAACTGAGGACTCCAAGGAACTTTACTCTCTCTCTCTCTCTCTTTCTCTCTCTCTCTCTCTATATATATATATATGCCATAAATGTTTTCAGCAAATTAAAAAACCTCGACTCTTAATTTGGTCTTTCCTTCATAATTTGATTGCAGACAGACCTATCGCTTAAAATGGTAATTATCAACATCTATAGATCTTATAAACAACACATCAGGGCACAGATTTGTATCTAGTAGCTTGTTCCTAAACATTACAAAAAACAAACCATTACAACAGACATATACCTGAGTAATCGTGATAGACTAGATCGAAGATATGCTACATCATCAGGGACAACAAAAAAAGATATTCTTCTTTAGAAATGCAAAGAAAATGGAAACCAAAAATGATAAAGGTGGATAGGTTATTGGTGGAATGGTGGAGGCGAATGAAACAAACCTAGAGAGCTGAAAGATTTAAGTCTATTAGTATATTATACATATATTTGGGCTTCAGATTGGGTCAGGTTTAGTTTGGGCTTTGGTTCGCATTGAAAAACCAACCCAAACCGAACCCTTCAAGTAATTATAAAAAAACAAATCCCAAAGTTCAGGTTTTATTCTATTTTATTGAATTATAACAGTCGCGTATCCGCAAAAAATTGTCATCCCTATCAATATTATATATGTGTGTGTGCGCGCGCGCGCATATTTATTATTTATTTATCTATATCGGGAAAGGATAGTGGGAAACTCTATGACTCCTACACCATATACCAATATTAAAATTTGAGATAGCCTTGTGCAGAATCATATAGTAAATGTATTACAAATAAATTATCTTTAATAAATAGGAAAGGGCTCAACAACTGTTTATATAAATAAAAATTTATTAATAAATGACAGCAAGATACGCTCCCATCCATGCGAGGTCATACAGTGACACCCTACAAGAAGTAGAAGTTAACGAAAATGATTCTTCCAAAACAAAGTTGAAACTCAAGATTAATTATGACCTTCTTATATTTAGCAAAGAATTAAACGAAAACATATTTGTATATTTCATAAACAGCATGCGTATTTCCCAAAGAGTAGCCTCAGACTTTCTAGTTGCACGGCAGAAGGCAGGAAACAAGCAGTACATTTTACAGGTTGTAATTTGAATAATAGAAATGGATACACACAAAATAGCCACATAAATACATGTCAGAGAAAATATGATCTGTGGAAATATTAAGCGGGCATCTTGGTTCATTAAGGAAATACAAGTACCTTGGCCAAAAAACTACAGGGAAACCTAAGGCTTTAATCAAAAGCATTTTAGCCATTTTTAGAGAGATACATGTAGAGAACAGAGACAAAAAGACGCCTGCTTTTTTCCAGCTTAGTTGCAAGTCACCAATGTGATTCACTTTTTAATATTTTTTATATGTTTCTATATTGCCGCATTGCTATTGTGTTGGTAACTGATGCATATTATTTGTATCAAGTACGCCAATATACCACTGAATATGCTAATTGCTTCACTATCAATATACTTTACAAATATATCACCATTCACTGATATAATAAATTATACAAATTTTAAATATACAAGCAACCTTTATCAACAAAATAGTCAAGATTAAAATAATAATGGTTGTTTCTTTGTTTACAGTTCTTTCCGGTTTTGGAAAAATTTGAGAGAGATATCAAACCTTTTCTCTCTAACTCTTTCTTTACCCTTGTAAGGAAAATAATCATTAGCAAGAAACAATACTGGGGAGCATTAACCAATTATCTGCCAGAAGAGAAAAAGCTGATAATAATAAAGAGCAAGCATAATAAGACTCAAAGAGTAGTTGGATAAATACTTTTAGTATTCTACTTTTATGCAATTGTACTGTATCATCAAAAGGTAAGAGGACATGGATGACAAACTTCTATGGACAGACAATGTCAGTATTTGTAATGGAGAAATTTATTGACCGACTTGGATCTTTCATTGCTTTTCCGAAATTGTTCAAAAGAAACAAAAAAATTGTTTTGGGTAATGCTTACTCTTTGCTTAAAAGAAATTATCTAAAACACAACACGAATAATAGTTTTACACTTCCCTTAAAAAAAAAATTAGACTCTTCAAATCTTTAATAATGTTACATGACAACATGTTTATAGTTTGTATGGGTCTAAAATCTTTGTTTACATTGCTCAGAAACAAGTACCATGAAACTGAGTGGTTCCTTCTATCAAACATATTCACTACTATTAGAACAAATAACAAAACTTGTATAGTATGAACATAATCCTAAATATTTTTTGCCATTAAGAGGGAAAAAAGAGTCTAAATCCTTTAAAGCTCACACATGCCTTCCTCTGTTTATATGATTCACAACGAACGTCTCATTAATTGACTATCATATACATGTATTTGATTGAGGATATGAATCAGAAAAGAATGAAATTCACCTAAATAGCAAATCACAAGAACACAAGCTACAATACATATATTATTTAATTTATACGAGAGAGAAAGGGGGAGAGGGAGGGAGGGAGGGAGAGAGAGAGAGAGAGAGACCTGAAATCATTTGTGTGTAGCATGAGTTCTCCTCATATCGAAGGATAGGTTTTGCCCCAATCGCCGATATGGAGTGAAGCTGAGCAAATGTCGAGAGTGGCAGTGAAGTAGCATACTTGGAATTGGAAACATAATACAACATGAACACAGTTAGAATTCATCAACATACTATGGTGTTATTATGCTATACACATCTTGTATTCCTACGACATCTAAACTAACCTCACCTCACTTTCATGAATAATCTCAAC
Organism: Daucus carota subsp. sativus; assembly: GCF_001625215.2. Lineage (NCBI taxonomy): Eukaryota > Viridiplantae > Streptophyta > Magnoliopsida > Apiales > Apiaceae > Daucus > Daucus carota. The sequence continues at coordinate 16,504,148 of NC_030388.2, read as the reverse complement.
AGCTCCGACTGCCGCCAACGGAGCTCCGCTCTCCATCGCCGCCGTTGAACTGGTGGCGTCATCCAATTGGACCGGTTTTGCTGTATTTCATCTTAATAATTCTCTTTTTCGCAGGGAAATCAGATTTTCATATCGAGTAGACAAGTACGAAAATTTGATTTTGCCGGAGACGATTATGTATGATTCTTGGGTAGCGGTCCACAGCATCCGTATGCTGTGGAGCGCTTAACCGGCATCCAAATTCTGGGCCGTTGGATGCATATCCAGCGGCCAGGATCATATTAAAATTTTTACATGTCCAGCGTTTTTTTAGCGCTGGACGGGGATTCCCATGTGCTGGACATAGGAATCCCCGTCCAGCGCTAAAAAAGCGCTGGACATATTAAAACTTTAATATGATCCTGGCCGCTGGATATGCATCCAACGGCCAGGAAATAGGGTGCCGGTTAACCAGTCCCTGGCAGCCGTATGCCAGGGACCTGGTCCCATGATTCTTCAAGTATTTTATAATATAAGTATATAAGTATTCTGCTTTTAAAAAAAAATTACGAAATTTTGATTTCTTTATGCTTACAAATAAGTTGTATTAACTATATTTATCTCAAATATACAATAATTTTGTTTTATAATTAATTAATTTGTTATTTTAGATCTTAGATGTTGATTATAAATTGATATACAACTTTATATAAGTTTATTTATAATTTAATAATTATTTTTAAACTAAAAGTTTATATTAAAAATATTAATATTATTTAACGGTACAACAGTAGGTTATAAAAGGAATGAATCTAATTTATAATTTTATTTGTTTAAGTTAATATATGTAACAAATAATAAATAATTATTAAATATGAAGCATCATGAACTCTTTCAAATTTCATGTGGGATTTGAGAATATTTCTTGTTTTTATTATATCAACTATGATCAGTAAAGACAACTAACTCTCTCGGATCCATTCTTTAGCAACCTTTTTTTCTAATTGTTCTAAAGTTTTTCTCCGCCGAGTTTTATTGTTGGTTCTGATTTTTTCCATGACCTGAATTTCGATATGTATAAGGTTGGTAAACAAACAGCGAGGTAGAGAATAAAAGTGATTTCGTTGATAGTGATTATATGGATCCTGTTTTAGATTCGGTAACATCTTTCTTTTAATTTATTTGTAGTCAAATTCTTTCCGTCTCTCTAAAAAAGTGTGTTTTTATGTTTGTTTTGTGTTTTTGCTTGTTTTTTTGTTTTTGTATTTTGTTATGGTAGCAGATGTACATCATTGCATTTTTTTATTCCTTTTCTTATTTGTTCAGTTCTTAAATTTGTATATTGGTGACCGGAATCATTGTAATGTAACTTCTCTACAAATTTTTTCGGATTAGTTTGTGGATCATGTTGAGTTTCATGGTCTATATTTCTCTAACATGTTTTGTCTTGCCCGAATTTGTTGTGGTCGGCCTGAATATTGATTAGAAATTGGGTCTATTTTAATTTTTATATGTGTTCTTGGTGTTCTTGATTGTTGATTGTATGGATGTATTTAGTGTGTGTTTGATCTTCTATATTAAAAGTTTCAGTTTAAATTGTTTTCAGGTGCATGTACGAATAAACGATTAACTTTTTATGATTTGAATATCAATAATTTTTAATTGGGAAAATTGATTTTTTTGCCACCCAACATATTATTTATTTAGAAACCTACCACTGAACTATAATTTTTTTCTTTTTTGTCACTATTGTTAGGTTTGTATTTTTCTTTTGTCACTAACGTTAGGTTCGGTTTTGATTATTAACATTATGTTATTGTTTTTAGCATTATTAAAATACAGTGGTAGTTTACAATATAATGGTGATCTGATATTTGTCTATATCTTTATATGTAGTACTCCATATATGTCCTAGGTAGTTTATCTTGGAGGACGAGAATTTGAACTTTTTTACTTAGAAAGGAAATCTCAAAATTAAGTTATAGAACTATATTTTGTTGAAAGTGGGAACCTTAAAATACGTGCTAAGTAGTGCTAAAGAACTATAAATAAATGAGATGGACGGAGGGAGTAATAATGACATAAAACTAATTTTTTTAGGTTCTTAAAATGTGTGTTAAACTCTCGTACTTCAAGGTAAACTACCCAGGGAACATATAGATGACTATATATAATGTTATAGACATATATCATATCACCATGATATTGCAGACTACCACTATGTTTCTATAATGTTGAAAATTAACATATTGTTAATAATCAAATCATAACCTAACGTTAGTGACAAAAAAAATCCAACGTTTTTTTTAAGGAAAAAAAACCAACGTTAAATTCAAATGTTAAATTGTATTCAGAAAAAATAATATAGTGTTAATAATCAAATCCAAACCTAACGTTAGTGGTAAAAAAAAAATCTGAACCTAACGTTAGTGATCAAAAAATATCCGAACCTAACATTAGTGATAAAAAAGAAAAAAATTATAGTTTATTGGTAGGTTTCTAAATAAATAATAAGTTGGGTGGCAAAAAAATCTATTTTCCCTTTTTAATTATGGTATAGTATTATGTAACATACTTTCATGTTAGTGCGCATTATTTTTTGGAAGGGAAAGCATTAAATTTTTTAGTTATATTTCATAGATAAAAAATATTTGTATAATTGTGATTTTTATATACATATATAAATATATTAGGAGTTAATTGATAGCATTTTGATTTGAATTATTTTGTGTTTGGTAAGTGTTTTATGTGTATTTATTCTACTTAATTGGCATATTAAATTCGTGTATTCATTACTTATTTTTTATTAAATAGTAATAAGAAATTATTGGTTGTCATAATTGATGGCTTTTATTTAGGTCTTGATAAAGACCAAGAAGTTTATATCATTTTTTGTGACCGTGACATATATTTTGGACCATTATGGATAGTATTGATTAGTGTACCTTTGGTTAGATATTTTTCTTATATTATTTAGTATTCATCTTTTATATTTTATAAATTTATATTGATGTTGAGATTTTAATAATTACTAGTGATTTCCAATTATTAATAAAGTGTTTTTGTTTTTCTGTTTCAGGAATGATGTGAAAGTAGCGTGGATTTAGAGTTTGGAACATTTTATTTCGGATATTAAGTTTTATTGTCTAAACTTCTGAGAACATTTTCATGTCTTTCGGTTGGATAATAAGTTTTTTGAATGAAAGAAACTTCTCGGAGTATTGTTGTATCTCACTACGTGCAAGGATTTCTGTAAAAAAAATTTAGGTGGGATTTGGTTATAACATGGATGAAGTTAATTCTTTTCGGATAGAAAAATACGTTTATGAATCTGATCCAAAATATGAATCATAGGAAAAAAGCATACATATTAAATCGATCACAAGAATATCAGCTATATTATCGATAATCCAAAGAAGAATCTTTCAATAGTATAACCATTTACCCCACTTTCCTTCACATTTTATCAAGTGATTGAAAAATAAAATAACAAGTGCAAAAATGAGTGATACTCCCAGTAGAAATTGGTAAGATTCAATTCAACAATTTGTTTGTTTGTTTTCTCAAATTTTTTGTATTCAAGGTTTAAGTTATAAACTATTCTACAAAATAAAAAATACTATTTTAGAAAATAATTGCAGTTCTTTCTCCTTGCTTGCTTGTATATTTTAGAAAACATTTGTCGTTCTCCAACTCAATAATCTTATAATATGACTTCATTATTTTTTGTTCAAATAGAAATAATAGGTCCAAGGTTATTCAACATATAAGACATTTTATAGCTTAGCTTTCAAAACTGTTTATACTTTTGTTTTTATTTAATCTATAAGTCCTTTCATTATGACTTCAAATATAATAGTTGATGAATTTATAAATGTTCGCCGATAATTTTATTAATTAGTCATTAGTTTTTGAAACAGAAGATAACTTTAAAATCTTAATTATATTATAATGTTTGAATTTATGTGAAAATAAAATCGATTGTCATAACATAACTAATGACCTTGCATTTATGTGTTTATAACTTTTTTTTTTATCTATTATTTACTTGTTTATGCATATTGTAAATTGATTTATGAAATGAAAATATTTGATTGAAGGAGTCATAAATTTAATAAAATTAGTTTATATTATTATTCATATATATTAAAAATGGAATGATGTACAACTAATATTCCCCAATATTCTAATTTATAAATATGTTATCTAATTTATAAAGATGTTAGCAAACAAAATAAATGAGGAAATTTACCAAGTATACTACTTTTTGGATCTTATTTTGCAAATATACTTTCTTCTCTAAAATCTTTCAAATATACTATCTTTTGAATCTTATTTACAATATACTCCCTCCCTCCTAATTTATCTGTCATGTTTGACATTTTGTGGTCAAATTGACCAAACTTTGACTATAATTTACATATATTAAATAATTTCAAAAAATTATAAAAATTATATTACTAATCTACATCTAATCTACTTTAAAATGTATTTTTTCGATTTTCAGGATCATGTAAGAGTAATTAGTAATTATCGGTCAAAGTTTGGTCAATTTGACCCCGAAAAATCAAACAAGACAAATAAATTAGGACGGAGGGAGTCGTACCTAACCACACACCTCCTCCCACATCCCTGTCTCGCCTCGCTATTCCGTCGGCAACGCCGACACGAGTGCAGCCAAACCTTCCCCCTCCATTACTCGTTTTCTGCCGAGGACTGCCGCCGGGAGTCGTCGTGGTAATGACAGCACACCGGACTCCGACTTCTCTCTACAATGCAACCAAGCCCCAAACTCAATCCAAATCTCAATCAATTGAATCCAAAACTCCGATTTTACTCTATAAACCCTTAGTTTATAAATTATTATAATTCAAACACCGTTACTCAGCCAACAATCAATGGACTCGCGAATCAACATAACAAATCTCAAACACAAACAGCGCTGACCGGTGTTATGGAGATTATAAAGAAAATGGGATTATGAAGGTTGCTTTTGAGTTATTTTGTTGTTTTAGTTGTTTTTTAGGTTGCAATGATATTAGAATTGGCCCCGCAGGGGTGTTTTTCTCTTTGCAACCACTTGCAATTTATTATGTAACTAAATATAATTTTTGTTCAAAATTGCATATATGGTTGCTACAGTGCAGATATGATTGCATATGCAACCACCGTATTTTTACAAATATTTTCAGAAATTTAATAATTATGTAATTTGTTTTAAAAAGTCATACTATTATTGTAAAAATTCTTTTAAACTTGATTATTTATAAAAAAAATCCCAATAAATTATTAGTTACATGAAATCTTAGTAATATTATTTGAAATTCTAAGAGGGGTGTATTGGATTGAGATTTTAAAGCATTTTTTTGCATTCATGAAATCCGAGGGTATTCGATTGGGATTGTTTGAAATCCATTAAAATCTTGAGGTATTCAATTGGGATTTTAAACTATGCTACAAAATCTAGTGGTATTCAATTGAGATTTTAAATTATGCTTTAAAATCCGATGGTATTCAATTGGGATTGTTTAAAATCCATTAAAATCTGATGGTATTCAAATGCTGATGGATTTTTTTTCATTTCATAAAATGATGGATTTTGTGGCATTCTTCAGTGTATTTTAAGTTTTTTGAAATCCCACCAAATTCAATGGGATTTTGAAGCATTGTACCTAAATCCTATAAACTCTGCGATATTTCATCAAGAATTCGCAAAAAATCAAAATCCTATACAATCCATTAAAATCCATAGACTAAAAACAATGCATTAAAATCTCAATCGAGTACAACCCCGTAAATGTGAATGTGAGTGGAGACATTCAAGTAGTGGTGGAAGAAAACACAACGTATAAAACGAATAGTAAAATGGTTGACAAACAGAAAAAGTGCCTAAATGAATAAATATTCAACATACACAAACAAATAATCTCCCCCTAAACACACACAAATTCTGCAAAGTCATTATTCAGATGGTCTTTAGTCTTTACACAATTCCACTATTTCTTCCTCTTCATCTTTCTTTTAATCTCTCCGCACAATCCTTGTAACTGTTTCTACTCTCTTGTCAAGCTCAGGTAATTTTTCATGTTTTTTTTTTCAGATTTATGAGCTTCAATTGAGTATGTATTGCATATTTGTATGTGTGTTGATTTGGCGCGAGTTGAAAATGATTAAATCTGTGTTGTTATTGATTTTATGTTTATATATGTGAACTGTTGTTAGGAACCCTAATTAGGTTTAGAAATGATCTGTTGTGAATGAGCAATGTTGTGTGTGTGTGATTATAGTTGAGGTTTTTTTATAAATTTGTTTGCCTATTTGATTTGTAGCTGACATGAGTTGTAGCTGCTTCGGTGCCTCGTTGAAAAGGAAAAATGATGATGATACTCATGTTCCAGGAGAATTTGAGGGTATTTGCTTCTAATCCACTTTTTATTCATGAAGCATCAAGTTCATATCGTATCTGTTAATTCATCTAGTGCATCAAGTTATGTAGTTTATCACACTTTAAGTTATTAAGGTTATCCTTTTTAAAAAAAAGTTATTAAGCTTATCGTTTGCTTGTTCGTATTATTAGACTACCAATAACGTTATATTTACAGTGACAGAACATAGAAGTATGATATGATTGCAGTAAAACATAAGCAGAAAGCTACATATTCATTCAGTTCGCTCTGATATCTTGATTTTGTTCAAACCTATAACTAATTGGGTTAATTATCTAGTTGGTCACTGAAGTGGGCTTAATGTATCAAATTGGTCACTGAACTCAAAACGGTATCAAGATGGTCACTGAAGTGGCCATAAATATCAAACAAGTCACTTGAAATATAAGTTCAAGCACTAAAAATATTATTTTTAAAGTTTTACACATTATTTTTGAATGTTACCAAAACCAAAGAAAAGGTTATGACTTCTAATATTTATGATAATATATTTAGATTTTATCAAGTTTATTTAATATTTATTTTTAATTAAAACAAAAAAAAAACTATATGATAAAATATAAACAATAAATAAACTTGATAAAATCTAAATATATTATCATAAATATTAGAAGTCATAACCTTTTCCTTGGTTTTGATAACATTCAAAAATAATATGTAAAACTTTATAAATAATATTTTTAGTGCTTGAACTTATATTTCAAGTGACTTGTTTGATATTTATGGCCACTTTAGTGACCATCTTGATACCGTTTTGAGTTCAGTGACCAACTTGATACATTAAGCCCACTTCAGTGACCAACTTGATAATTAACCCATAACTAATTATGTTATTTTGGGCTGATGGGATAGGTTCCATGTGTTTTGCATATTCATTATATCAGTTTTTAGTTGGCCACTGAAAGAATGAGTATATTTTTTGGATCAACAAGTATTATTATTTATAATTTTCTATTACTCGTGGCTGATTAGTTTTTTGGTCTTTTTTCACCAGGGCATATATTCGGAAATATAAAAACTTTCTCATACAATGAAATTAGAACAGCAACGGATAATTTTCACCCAAGAAACAAGATAGGGCGGGGAGGCTTTGGAACTGTATACAAGGTATCTAGTTCTACAAAGGTTTTTCCCCTTCTTTTTGCTTCTATCTTGTGCACACATTTTATATTCTTTTGTTGTTCATCTAGCTCATTTTCACCAACGGATAATTTTGACCAAATATTTGTGGTATTTGTACTGTAGATGGTTCATGGGCTAAAGAGAACATGGGAAAAATCGCTTACATTGTTTCTCTTTGATATATATATTATTCAAATATTCTTGTAGAAAAGAGCAAATGGTTACTACGAATGGATCAGTGTTTATATTTAAACATCCAGCTAGTTTGTCTAGGCCTCTAAGCACAGAATCGATTTTAATATTTATGATAGTGGTGAGTTCGGTGCTGAGACTTCACTCAAATGATTTCCTTATATAAAGTATTATATATATATATATATATGGAATTCAGAATGCATAGCATAGTGCATAGATGAGTATGTAGAGTTAAGTTTTCGCTGCATTTTTATAATTAGTATTTAAAAAAATGACAAAGTGATGGAGTGCATTGTAGTAAGATTTGAAAGTGTAATGCTAACTAGCGGACTCTGACTGAGGTATGAATTGCAAAAGAACCTGTATAGTTAGCACTAAAGAACAATTTTATATGAATCATAGGAGCTAGCAATCGTCGATATGCGCATATCGGTGATGATATTGTTGTTGTGATCAAAGAAGCAGTGCCAAATAGAGTTATATAAAATTGCAGGGTAAAACTTAAATAAAGTTGTACTGAAGTAGTCGTCACTTGGATATTTCGTAACTGTAACTGTTACAGCAATCCTTAGTTATATCTGAATTCAGATATTTTAATCTCTGTATATTGATGCCTTGCTATTCTGTAGGGTATTCTTATTAATGGAATAGAAGTAGCGGTGAAGACACTTTCTGCTGAATCAAAGCAGGGAGTGCGTGAATTTTTAACTGAAATTGACATCATATCAAATGTCAGGCACCCAAACCTTGTTCAGTTAATTGGATGCTGTGTTGAGGGAGCTAACCGAATTTTGGTGTATGAGTTTTTAGTAAATAATAGTCTTGATACTGTTCTATTAGGTACCTCTTAAACAACCTACCTTTTTGTTGATATTCTCTTAGCATATTCTTATGAAAATAATTAATCCATGTGCAACTCACATGGCTACAGGTTCAAGGAGTAAAAGCACCACATTAGACTGGGATAGAAGATCTGCTATCTGTAAGGACATTGCCAGGGCTATTGCTTATCTTCATGAAGAAGTTGTGCCACCTATTGTGCATAGGGACATCAAAGCCAGTAATATACTGCTTGATAAAAACTTTAAACCAAAAATTGGAGACTTTGGGTTGGCTAAACTTTTTCCAGACAACATTACTCATATCAGTACAAGAATAGTTGGAACCACGTATGTTTACTTGCATTATCTTATCAACTTTGTTGTTAGTCTTGCTTATGGTATATCTTGTAGATTGCCTGGTTATAATTTTGTTTAATTATTTTCTCTTCCAATTCACTCTACCATTAGTTTATTCTAAATTGTTCAACTATCTATAAAAAATTACATAAAAAGTACCATTAACAGTGAAATATGCTTAATATAGTTTTCAATCAATCATATAAAGTTAGGAACAAGCATATTTGACCTGTGTAAATCAAATTGAATAAGTCTATGTTATAGCATATGGTGGTACATGATTTCTCCAGTGTGAAGTGAAAAAGCATAAAATATCGGAATAATAGACGGCTAGACATATTGATAGTTCCGTGGCAGGTCAAAGCAATTATGTCATTTACATTGTTTCATCAGTCCTTTGTTTTGTTTTTATCCTGAAAATCTGCAATTTGCATTTGCGGCAGAATCTATATGTTTACATGGATTAGCTGAATTCTGATAGGAATTTATGATATTCAATGTATGGTCATAGCTTGTATGTTCTTTAATTGCCTTTTTTAATAAATCCAATAGAGGAAGATTATTGAAAACCCTTCATTTGTTCCACAGTGGTTACTTGGCGCCCGAGTATGTCTTGGGTGGGCAGCTAACAAAGAAGGCAGATGTGTACAGCTTTGGGGTACTCATGCTCGAAATAGTAAGTGCAAAACATAGCGGAAAACCAACTCTGGGTACTGGAATGCAGAAACTTTTATTAGAATGGGTAAGTCGGTTCTCCTTTGCACAAAATGTTCTGGTTCAGTTTATCTCGTTGCAGAATGTTGCTCTGTGCTCATGCCCATGCATGAACGTTCTCATCCTGGCATAGGAAACATGCAGTAAATACAAACACCCCTTGTATTGCCTTTAATATGTTTTTGCCTATCAAAATTAAAGAATTGAACTTGTGAACTGGTACATTGGCTTTATTTGTTTTTTTCATGATTGTGATTTACTTCAACAGGCTTGGCAGCTCTACGAAGAGGGTCACCTATTAGATATGGTGGATCCAGAACTGAAAGGATTTCCTGAGGATGAAGTCATTAGATATATCAAAATTGCATTTTTCTGCACGCAGGGATCAGCAAGTAGGAGGCCAACAATGGGCCAAGTTGTTGACATGCTCTCAAGAAACACCAGGTTGAATGAGAAGGAACTGTTGGCCCCAGGTTTTTCCCAAGATATGGGTGCACGTTCATCTTCGAGGAACAAGTCATCTGATACCCCAACAAGCACTCAGATGAGCTCTGTCCCCATCTCTGTCACTCAAATCACCCCTAGATAAAACTCGAGTTTCCTTATTTTGTAGACAAGATTTAAAAAGGAATTCGAAGGCAAAAATGTGCTACATATGCCTACATATATTCTATTAGCTTGTGACCAACCTTTTGCCGCAGTTGAGAAGAGAGGAGTGGGGCATACAAGTACAAGCCCCATAAAGATATAGTTGAGGATTGTCCACTGTAATTAGGTTTATAGGATGCTTTGTTACTAGATTATAATTTATTGGTGAAATTTGAAGGTTAAGTAAATGAAATTTGGATTATCTCCTTGGAACTGTAAAATATTGTTGTCAATAGGAACTTTTTATGATGGCATTGTATTCAGACTTCAGAGATATATTACATATCAAGTGTAGAGAGTAGGGGTGTACACGGGTTCAAACCGTTTAACCCGACCCGGCCCTATTTTCGGCCGAACCAAACCGAAAATTTTAAACCGTTCTCTAATTGGGTTGGATCGGCTCCAACCCGGCTTTAATGGGTTGGGCATGGTTTTAAATTTTATTCGGCCGACCCAACCCAACCCGAGGGTCTTCTAATAAAAATATATAATATGTATATATTCCTCGTACAAGACATTCGACACAGTCAAATCTTAAGTTTTATTAGTCTTAAGTTTTTGTATATAATCTTGCAACTTTGGTTTCAGTGGCTCTGCTACTGATGAACTTTTCAGCTCCTGGATTTGTGTCACTATGTCTAATACAGTTCTGTAGAAACTTGAAACTAATACTGGAAAATGATGCTTTGGGAGTAGACGTCATTTGCTATTGTTTGTATTCCTTGTAATTTTATTTCTAATATTATTAATACACCTATGTTATATTTCACAACAAAAGAGTAGTTGTGACATGCTTTCAACCATACTCGTACGTGTAGTTGCAATTTTGAGAGTTCAAAAGTAAAACATGTTGCTGTGTATTTTTAGAGTTTAACATGAAGTTAGTAACCCGTACAAACCGAGCCGATCCAAACCAACCCGAAATATGATAAATTGGGTTGGGTTATAAATTAATTTTAATGAGTTGGGTTCAATAATTAGCAAACCGAATTTAATGGGTTGGGTTGATATAAAGCTTAAACCGGGCCAATCCGGCCGCGTACACCCCTAGTAGAGAGCATCGCCTGTTTTGATGCTAATTACATTTTTGCAGTGGAAGGACTAAAACTTATGAGACTTTTTCAGTCAGGAGAAAAATGATGAATTTTAAAATTTAAGTAATTTTAAGACCAAGGTACTATTTGGCATTGTTATTGTATACAATAGGTTTTTGTTGAAAATCAGGTGAAAAGCTGTTTGGTAAATCTAAAAATAGCTTTTCCGAATAGCAGTTTTTAGCTGAAAAGCCGCTTTTAGGCCCTTCCGTACTTTTAGAAGATGCTTTGCATTTTTTACACTAAGCTGTTACAAATTTCACTATCAAACCTCAATAAAAATATTATTTTTTATATTACAACTCAAAATAAGCAAAAATCAAAAATATTACTAAACAATTATCTGATTTTTATAAAACTTTTTTTTTCACATGATTTTTATAAAACTTTTTTGTCAGTAGTACGACAATTTTTAACGTCACTCCCAAAGACATTCTGGCCATGTTGGAAATGCTTTAAAGATGCATTGCACATCATTAAGATCCAGTGCATGGTTAAGAAAAACAAAAGAATTTTATTTCTCATATTTTTTTAAATCTGTTTAAACAATTAAATATAAATATTTAAAATAACTTAAACCAGTGATACAAAAATATATAATAATAATTTTATTAATTTATTTTGTTTAATTAAAGTAAAATAATTATTTATTTAAATTAAATATATTGATTCTAACGCTAAATCATTATATTAGATATGATATAACATTATAACCCATAACATTGTGACCCGATTTCTTGTTTAAATCCAACCATATCACGGCTTAGTAGATATATCTACTTCTCCCAAATGCATGATAACCTCAACAGTATTATTTAGAACAAGCACACCGGTACTCCCTCCGTCCCATTTTAATTGACACTTATTCCTTTTTGGGACGTCCCAAAAAGAATGAATCTATTACACTTACTATTTTTTAACAGTACTTTTCACTATTACACCCACTACTTCTTCCACTATCTCTATTCTATAATAATATAAACACTATTACACCCACTACTTTCCTCCACTATCTCAAATCTATTATTAAAATTTTGATGCGTCCCATCACTTTACTAACTTTTCAACTAATTTAATTTTTTTTACTACCTTTTTCTTAATCTCCGTGAAAGTCAAAGCATATCAATCTTTTTGGGACGGAGGGAGTATAATTTAAGTAACCATTGTCAGTAAACATGGGATATTATGAACAACATATGATCATTGTTCAATTTAAGACTGCGAAGCTCGACCTACATGGACTTTTGATGGTTCCTCCGACAAAATTTGTGTTTTGTTTCTTATCTTCCATGCACCATTAAAACTTGGGAAACAACAGATGGTGAGTAAATCAACAATCCCAAGAACATCTCAATTGCAATTGCTACTTACAGTGATTGTTTCTCTATGTTTCAACGAAGTTTTGTGTTGCTAATTTGCTCTGTTATTGTGTTACTTGTGTTGCTTGTTATGGCTTTATACTCAAGTATTACTGCTGGATCTACTTCGCATCATTGATTGACTGCAATCGCCCGTACTTTCTCTCAACTTCAGATAATCCAGGTATGATTCTGGTAACAGTTTCCTTTTCCAATTCTAATTACAATCAATGGAGTCGTTCAATGCGTATTGCGTTGTCTTCAAAGCTCAAATTAGGTTTTATTGATGGTTGAACAACTAAACCTAATGCTACATCTACTATGCTCAATTACTAGAATCGTTGCAATGATATAGTCATCTCTCGGATCTTGAATATTGTTTCACCTGATATTAGACAAAGCATCATTATATGGATTCCGCTTCTGATATATGGAATGATTTGGCTACTCGTTTCTCACATACCAATAATGTGCCTAAGCTGTGCAATCTGCGTAAGGAGATTTCACACCTTAGTCAAGGCACTATGTCATTTTCTGCATATTTACTAAGTTTTGATCTCTCAATGATGAGCTGGATGCTCTATCAGAACTTCCTAAATGTACATGTGCTAAATGTACTTGTGAAATCAACTCCAAGTTAGTTGCATTTGTCAAGACTATTATGCTGTCTCAGTTTCCCATGTGGTTGAATGAACAATTCACTGTTATTAGAGGTCATATTTATATGATTACACCACCTCCCTCACTCAGTGAAGTTTATGGGATACTCCTGCAAGAAGAACGACAGAGAGATAGGTCATCCTATATTCTTTTCTTCCTCTTGAAAACATTGCAATGGCTGTCAAACACTATGACTCAGGAAATCAAAACTCCACACCTAATACGAAGTCTGCTGTTGACTCCTCTAGTTTATATTATGATTTTTGCCATTCTTTTGGACATAACAGAGAAAAATGCTTCTGTATTCATGGTTATCCTGACTGGAACAAATTATTTGGTAAACCAAAACCTAAGCCTAAATCTCAACAGCAGCAGCATAATAAGAGCACAACTCAGGCTAACAATTAATGTGCCTGCACATAAAGGTTCTCACAACAATTCTTCAGTACAAGAATCTGACACACATACTATGGAACATTCAAACTCTATTATTTTTTCTGATTCTCAATGTCAACAAATTATGCAAATGATACAAGCTGGAGCCAGAAAATTAATTCCTTCCACTAACACAACTCATTCACCAAGATGAGTACATCTGCACATAATGTTGTTCCAGTTATTCAGTGTCCATTTGTTGCTTATACTCACTAAGAACAAGCATCAAAATCAATGATTTGGACCATTAAATATGGTGCCACAGATCATATAACTTCTCGTTTGCACTTGTTAACAAATCCCCAACCACTTCAATCTAGTCTTCATTTGCCAAATGGTGATTCAGCTGCAGTTACACTCATGTTGGCAGTCTACAATTATCCAACAATTTAGTTCTTGACAAAGTGTTGTGTGTGCCATCCTTTAACTATAGTCTTCTCTCTATTACTAAGCTTGCTGACACAAATCCAAGTTCAGTTCTGTTTGACTCTGCTACCTGTTATATACAGGATCCTATCTTGAAGAAGGTCAAAGAGATTGGTAGTCCTCACAGAGACAAATTCTCAGATAGAGCAATTAAGTGTCTATTTCTTGGATATCCATTTGGTAAAAAGGCTTATTTTTTCATGGATCTTGACACTAGAAAAGTCTATTCTTCAAGAGATGTTTCTTTTGTGGAACATATTTTCCCTATCAAACATATGAACCTATTTCATCTTCTGACACTATTCCTCCATCAAACTTTCTTCATGAGGAATCCAATCCTACCAATATTAAAATAAAAACTAAAAATTAATATGAGCCCTTGAATGAATCTAATCTAATAACCCCTAAATGTCATCACACATAATTAACATACACCATCCCACACATAATCCACAGATCCCCTCCATTTTTAATTTGAATTTTAGTGAACATTTTCTGAAATCAGACTTCATTGTGTTTTTATTCATCTCTCAAAGATCAATTTGCATACCATATATTCTATATTTCGAGGTGATTTAGAGATTTTTTTTTAAATTTCAGTTTGTAGTTTTTATGTTAAGAAAGGTTTGTAATGGAGTAGGATTATATATATATATATATATATATATATATATATATATATATATATATATATATATATATGTGTGTGTGTGTGTGTGTGCAAGTGCTCAAATTAGAACCCCAATTAATGTAAGATATGAGATCTAATCTCAACCCTACATTTTATATAAAAACTTTTAATCTGAGCCCTTTATTTCTTCCAGTATCTTCATTGCTGCTAGCTGCCCCATTTTGTTTTTTCATCGCTCTTCCATTCACCTCCCACACCACCCACCACTGCCTTATCTCTCCCTCTTTCTCCGCACAACTGTTGTGGTGTCGCCGCCACCAGATCTGCAGCAGTCTCCCCAACATCTCCGCGGATGGGCGCCGTCGTTTCGCCGACCCTGCCTTCATCCCCGACCTTCCACCGACGGTTTCTCTCCCTCCGCTTTCTCTCTTAGTAATTTCTTACGCTGGCGGCCGATCTTACGGTCGACGGGGGAGGGAGCACGGCGGCAGGAAATGAGAGAGATGCGGAGAGAGATTTGGGAGTGATTAAGTCCATGTTTGGGAGTGAACGCGCTTCCAAGATGCGGAGTTTCATGTCTCTGTGTTGGTATATCATCTTGTCTGATGATGAATTGTCCGTAGACATTGTGTGTGTAGTTGGCGACGTTGATTTTTTCCGTTTCTAGTGGTGATTTTTAATGTTACGGTGGTGATT
Organism: Daucus carota subsp. sativus; assembly: GCF_001625215.2. NCBI lineage: Eukaryota > Viridiplantae > Streptophyta > Magnoliopsida > Apiales > Apiaceae > Daucus > Daucus carota. The sequence goes on along the minus strand of NC_030388.2, from coordinate 16,488,566 downwards.
TTTGTTTTCTGGTGCTGATTTTGCTTTGTAGTTGGTGATTTTTCATTTTTGGGGGTTTGTAGATGGTGGTGGAGGTCTGTAGATGGTGGTGATGTGGTGATTTTCATTTTATGACAGTGGATTTTATTTTTCCAGGGGTGATTTTTAGTTTTTCGTGGTGATTTTCGGTTTGACAATGGTGATTTTATGTTTGCCGGTGGTGATTTTCCGATGGTCGCTGGAGGTGGTGGTGGCAGGTGGTGGAATTAGAATGAAGATGGTGATAAAATATTTAAATATTAAAAATTAATGGGAGGTGAGAGATTGATATAAGATATAAAACGTGTGGCTGAGATTAGATCTCATATCTCACAATAACATTGGTTCTCACTGGAGCATGACTATATATATACATATATATATATATATATATATATATATATATATATATATATATATATATATATATATATATATATATATATATATATATATATATATATATATATATATATATAGGGTTGCACTCCACACAGAACACCTTAAAAAAAAGAACAACATAGAACAATATCATAACACTTCATTTTTCATAAAAAAATGATTTGTTAAGGTTATAATTACATAGTTAAAGTAGTAATTAAACTTGATATATGAATTCTAACATCCAAACTCATCCAAATTATTAATTATGAAATATTATAGAATCCAGACTAGAATCAAGAATAGAATTCAGAATAGAATCATATAGATATATCTTTTGCATGATTATTTTACATAGAATCATGTTATTTTTAATTTATATTTATTGTTAAACATGGTGGATACTGTTTTTATTCGTAATAAAACGTTAATCACCTTAAAATTTGAATTTAATTCAAGTTCTTGATGAGATTCTACATTTGATTCTAAAGTGTTATGTGTTGTTCTTTTTTTAAGAGTGTTCTGTTTTGAGTAATGGCCTATATATATATATATATATATATATATATATATATATATATATATATATATATATATATATATATATATATATATATATATATATATATATATATATATATATATATATATATATATGGAGATGATCAAATACAAACCAATATAAGTCTAAATACTAAAAATATTCACTAATTATGTGAATATAACCACTAAATTATTTAAACAATTTTACTCATGTTTAACAATCTTATGCTCCCCGCACCCTCACCCCTCGCTGCAACCACCCACCGACATTGCCACCAGCAACCCCGCAGCTCGCACTATCCCACTCCACCACGCAACCCTAACCCCAGAAACACACTGCAAAATACCTTGATGTAGTGTTATTGTTTTCTTGAATTTCCAATATGAGATCTTTTGACATTAAGTAGGCATTCTCCTTCATCGTCTCAGAGGAACCCATTGCTATCAACCTTAAAGTACGTAATCATCTTTTTCGACTTCTATCAAGTCTGATGTTATGGAATTGTGTTCATACAGGTTTTGTATAATCTTATGTATGTATGTGACTGGGTGTGGGTGTGGATGAGACTGTAATTGGAATAAAACTGAATAACCACTAAATATAACTGTTTTGGTCACTGATTTTCGGGGGATGGGGTGGGGCTGCGATAAAAATGAATAGTCACTAAATATAACTGTGTTGATCACTGATTTCTAGTTTTTAGTTTAAGTGAGTTCAATCTGTGAATAACAAGCAATTAAATAAAAGTCATGTTCGTGTGTGTATACGTAACAACAAAATAAAATGGAGGAGACAAAAAATAAACTATATAAACAAATCCAAGTCCAGTGCAAAAAATTTCTCCTTAAAGCATATTCGCCCCCTCGCTTATGTGTAGAACAATCACTTTCCAAGATATAATGGATTACGATGTCTTTGCAAAAGAACGGCACCACCGAGTTAGAAGTCGACCACCTCATCATATGTGTAGAACGATCACTTCCCAGGATAATGAATTACGATGTCGTTGCTGAAGAACGGCACCACCATCAAGCTAGAAATCGAGCACCTCATCGTATGTGTAGAACGATCACTTCCTAGGATATAATGGATTACGATGTCGTTGCAGAAGAACGGCACCACCAGCGAGCTAGAAATTCGAGCAGAAATTATCACCAAAGTAGATAGGACAGAAACAAGGTGTGACGCTAGGTATTTTACAGGTCCTTGCCCATCTGATCTAGGTCTAGGGGATGTAGTCACTCGTGTTACTACTTCAGGAGCTCGACTCGACCAATAATATTTCTGATAATTCTTCTTGTAACTCTTTATAATAGTTCAGAGCATTAAATTATAATATAAGTCATATATGTATAATCATATTTTAATTATTTGATAATTCATCTAAATTTTATGTATTTATATCCAAAATTAGTTTGTTACATTTTCATTAACAAACATTGCTAGCAATACAGGTCCTTGTCCATCTGATTCAGGTCTAGGGGATGTAGTCATTAGTATTACTACTTCAAGAGTTGTCCTCGACTCAACCAATAAAGAACCAAGTCCAGCCAGGTTTAGACAGTCCCATGATACATAAGCTTGTAGTTTCAGCTGCAGAGGAGCTAAATTAAGTGATGCCATTCACTGAAAAATCCTTTTAGACTCCAAGTAGTGATGATGGTGCAACTAGCGATCTAGATGAGATGGAATACCTAGCACAGATTCCGAATTTGTCTGAACCAACAAGATTAGCCTATACACGTGAAGCTTCACGCCATGTAGCTAGAGATTTACTAAACCCCAGAAAGTTGCTTGATATATTCATGAATGTGGTAAGTATAATTCTATATGGCGTGAAGCTTCACATGTATAGCATTATACTTATCACGTTCATGAATAAAAGGGATGTCATTCACTGGAAAACCCTTGTGCACTCCAACCAGTGCTGATGGTGCAACTAGCGAGCTAAATGAGATGGAATACCTAGCACAGATTCCGAATTTGTTCGAACCAACAAGACTAGCCCATACACATGAAGCTTCACGCCATGTAGCTAGAGATTTACTGAACCCCGGAAAGTTGCTTGATATATTATTGGTTGAGTCGAGGACAACTCTTGAAGTAGTAATACTAGTGACTACATCCCCTAGACCTGAATCAGATGGACAAGGACATGTATTGCTAGCAATGTCTATTCATGAAAATGTAACAAATCAATTTTGGATATAAATACAAAATTTTGGTTATAAATACATATATCGCTTATATTATAATTTAATGTTCAGAACTATTATAAAGAGAATAAACAAGAAAAATTACCAAAAACATAGATTTTTTTGTGATTTTATTAAAATATTAACAAAAATATGGTTTGCAAATAAAAAATTAGTTGCCATTTTTCTTATACAATTGCAATCCCCAATGCAATTTTTTTGCAAAAAATCGAAGTCAAATTTAATTGCATCACATGTTGGTCTTGGTTTCATCCAATTGCATTTGATTGCTAAATCCTATATTTTCAATACCTCTTGTCATAGAAATGTATATGAAAGGAAAAGATATTACCATTAAATTGTATCCAATCAAATGAGGACTTTAATCTTTCGGAGCCTTTTCCTCATTTTTTCCTGCAAGAGATTCATGTATATAAATCATATAAATTTCATAGACTAAATTAGAGATATTAAATATAATGCCTGTAAAATATTTGGGAGGAGAATAATGATATCAAATATGGTTAAAATCATGTAGTATTTTTGAATTGTCAACTAATCTTTTCAGTTAGATTGTCGTGCAAACTAAAAATCTTAACCGAAATTGATTAATCAAGTTATTAAAGAAAATTTAAAATTTAAATAATTATCAAATTACAGGGTTATAATGCGATTAGGTTTAATTTTAGATTAAATACCCAAAACTCATTTACAACCGTAACTTACTCAAATCCAAACATATCTAAAATATAAAACAAAAAAATTGAAACAATGTGTGTGTGTGTTGCGAATTGGATCATACTCAAACTTGTTTCTTTTCAATTTTAAAACAAAAAATCTGAAACTTGCTTTTATTTCAATGAAAATTGAGTACGTATTCAACATTATTGATAAAACTGCACATTTTTTTACTATATCAACATATGTATGTATTCGTATGTTACTGTTTTAAAAGTCAAAGCAATAACTTACCGATATATTGAAATTATTGTGAAGCTAAGTATTCTGTTTGTGTACATAGATAGTCAAAGCAATAACTTACCGATATATTGAAATTATTGTGAAGCTAAGTGTTCCGTTTGTGTACATAGATAGTATTCACCATGGATATGAGCATTTGATATATACTGGAAAAGTGATGTTTAAAAATAAAAAGGCAGAGAAAACAATCATAGAGATGTTAAGATATAAGAACACATAAAAAAGATGAGGCGGCGGATATATATAGATATGATCAAAGAAAAATCGGGTTTCTCTTAGTATTATTGGGCTGGACCGTGGGATGGGCTTTACAAATAGAATGCTATAACAAATACATATAACATCTAATTTTATATTACTTAGATCTAGATCGATTTGACACAAAAATGAATTAATTTTGTGGTTTAGTTTTAGGTAACCCATACGGGCCCAAAATTTAAAATCTCAGACTCAAAGAATATATCTTCTTGTTAACTTTACCATCATGCAAAATTTTTACCCCTACATATGTAGCCGGTAGATAAAACAAATCAATAAAAGTTGAGCCAAAGGTAAGAAAATATAGGTCAACTGGGATATTAATATTTTGATATGAATTTCTATTTTTTTGGTTGCTCACAATGTTAGTGTATAATAATAAAATAATGTAGTATATTATGAATTTTTGTGTGTTCAAAACCCAAATACTTGTATATGCTAAGTGATTAGTTTTTTTAAAAGTCCTAAGGTATTAGGTTATGGGCATCATATCATATGGATCAGTTGTGTTAGGAATGTACCTTAGGTTTAATGATAATTCACTACTTAGCATTAAATCGTAATTGTTTTTGTAACTAGTCAACGGATGATATTCATAAGAGTATCCGTTAATTAGGTAACTTACTAGTTGATAGTATTATCAAAAATGATTTTAAAGTCCTGACAAAAAATAATAATAATAATTTGAAAGTAAATTTTATTAACCAACGAATGAGATTTCGTAACAAGTCAAGTGATCTCACAATAGTAATTGCTAGTCAAATAAATCAACAATTGAATAGTGTTGTAATCCAACAGATGACCTTTCCGTTTATTTATTTTGATTAATCACAACATATTTTTTTGAAGACTATTATAAAAAATTAAATATTATTATATTATTTTAATATGTCCCGATTAGTACCCCGATTAATCATTCTAACTAATTACTAAATATATTTGTATCATTTATTTATTTCGATTAATCATAGCATATTTTTTTAAAAGACTAGTATAATAAATTAAATATTATTGTATTATTTTAATATATTACAATTAGTATCTCATTAATTATTTTGGCTAATTCCCGACTATATTTTGTATATATTTTATTTATTTTGATTAATCACAACATATTTTTTTAAGACTAGTAAAATAAAAGTTCTATTTTGTTAAAGATATACAAAATCGATCTCGTGGGATATCCACGGATGGCCTTACGTTTTTTATGAAAATATAATTATCCGTACTATTTTTTTATTTTTTTTGACAAACAAATGATTTTATTAACATAAATTACTCATCGGAATCCAGCCGGTACAAATCCCCAAACTGTCAACTACAATCTGATTGTGAAATAAAGAACGGGCTAAACAAATAGCCGTTTTGTTTTCAGATTGCTTAACACATAGAATATTCAAATTTATTGATCTAAAAAGTAATACAATGACATATCGAGCAATCCAACCTACATCACCTATGAAACTGGTAGCATCATAATTGACCTTCACATAAGCATCATATGTAGCCCAACGTTCAGAATTATCAGTTATATATATCAACTGATATCAGAGCAACAAGGACTCCCAAAATATGAACAAATTTTTGTTGTGAAAAGTGAGCTTTTGCAATATCCACCGTCATCCCAGAATCGATGCGAGTCTTACCGATCACCCAAAACACCGTATGAATCCTTTTTAGAGTAACCTCCGACAATGATACGAAAACACACACAAAACTCAAAACATGACATACTAACATCTCAAAAATATGGGCACGGCCTTGATAACAAGGTAATCAACAAGATCTCACAGATCTTGGTTTATTGAAAAAACTGAAATACTGAATAGAGGATGGGAGAGCGAAAATGGCTTAAGCGATGAAGGGGTGAAGATTTAGAAGATGGAGAAGTGGTGGCTAGAACCCTAAATACGGGAGTCGACTCTCAAAACAGGGATGAGGAGAGAAAACCTTAATTTTTTGTTGCACGCATATTTTTGTTGCACACAAAAATATTTTCAAAACATCAGTAGTATTAATCTGTGGCAGTGAGTGCATCTTCTCGAGGAGGTTCGTAAGAATCGAGCACTAATGGGAGGTGAGAAGTTGAAATGGTAATGCAATAACTACATTCCATAATCATAGCATTTTTTGAATGTTAAATTTGTACGGAACTAATTAAAATTGAAGAAGATAATTATATTGAATATACTGCCACAATTGTTAAGCTTAGCATGTATCATATAACTACGCTTTAATTATATTAACTTATATATAAATAAATGAAGTGCTTAAAAATTGAAATTGAAATTTATAATTATATTTTTATTTAATATTTAATATCCGGAAGTCGTCTAAAATTTAGCTATGTTACAAATATGTTGCTTTTTAATTTTCCGAATAATATATATTACATTTTCTAACATAGTGATATAAGTATTATAAAAAGTATTTTTATAAAAATATTACGTCATTAATTAGTAGTATTAAGCATTTTATGTAGGTCAACTTAATCATAGTAAATATGTACTATTACTTAGAGACAACAATGTGGTCGATGGAAACGGGTTTCGCAAATTCCAAAATCGAATCCAAACTATATTATAAATCCTGAACAATGCCAAATCATCAATGTCACATATTTCAAAAAAAAAAGTCCAAGTCAATGGCATCTATTTTAAATTTTGCCATGTCATATAATATTCCATATTTATTTTAGACCAATCAGATATCCTAAGATTCCTAAAATTGTGCGTAATCAATGTGTCGGTCGAAACGGGTTTCACAAATACCAAAATCGAACCCAAATTATATTATAAATCCTGAACAGTGCCAAATCATCAATGCCACATATTTCAAAAAAAAGTCCAAGACAAAAACACCTATTTTAAATTTTGACGTGTCATATCATATTCCATATTTATTTTAGACCAATCACATGTCCTAAAAATCCTAAAATTGGGCGTAATCAATGACTGACAATTATATTAAATTTTGAATTGTAATGCAATAACTACATTCCATGTATCATAGCATTTTTTGAATTTTGAATTTGTACACAACTAATGAAAATTAAAGAAGATAATTATATTGAATATACTGTCACAATTTTTAAGCTTATCATGTATCATATAACTAAGCGTTAATTATATTAATTTATATATAAATAAAGTGTTTAAAAATTAAAATTGAAATTTATAATTATATATTTTTATTTAATATTTAATATCCAGGAGTCGTCTAATATTTAGCTATGTCACAAATATATCAATTTTTAATTTTGGGAATAATATATATTAAAGTTTCTAACATAGTGATATAGATATTATAAAAAGTATTTTTATAAATTTTAATATTACGTCATTAATAGTACGTATTAAACATTTTATGTAGGTCACCTTGATCATAGTAGATATGTATCACTGTTACAGATTGATAAGCGTGCATTTTATCTTAATATTGTCCCTATATTTTAGTTATTTTGTATTTAATTGGATTTTTATTTAATAAATATTAATGTTTTATTGTAGGATGCAAGGAATTCTAATTAAATATGGATTGGAGTTTAAATAGCAAGACTTGGAGTTTAATTCGAATAAAATTCGGATTTTAAAGCTAGCTGCGCAGCATTCACTGTTTGGGCCATATCTAGAGTTCTAGAAGTCCAAATCAAGCGATTCAAGAGCCCACGCGAAGCTTAGAACAAGGCCTTTAATTCAGAGGTGGACTTGCATTTTTATCCCTGTCTAATCAGCCCAGAATCAGAGTCAAAAAGTCAACTGCGAATTTCCACTTTTGGAATTCTATTCTGATTCTGAAATCTCCTTGTATTTTCATTAATTCATTAAAAATACTTTTAATAGAGATATTACGGTTTGGTATTCAGACCTAATTAGAGAGAGACATCGTACGAGATAGAGAGTGGAGGCTCGAGCAAGAAGAGGAAGCAGAAGCGAGACGGAAGAGATTTCAGCCATTGAAGACATTCAGTGGATTTGTTCCTTCATCTTTTTGTTTAGATTTCTCTCCTTAACTCTTATTATTATGAACATGTTCTCTTCATCTTTGATTGATTTTGAGATTTTGAGTATGAACTAATTGTATAAAGTTGGGATTTTTATGGAACCCTAGCATGAGGATTTTGGTGTTTTGTTAAAGAGTATTGTATGCAATTTCATGGTTTACTCATTCGAGTGTTTTTCATGTTAATACTTGCTATTGTCTGATCAACTCTAGTGGGTTATCGAGTTAATCATAATACTGAGAGGGTTATGATTAATTGACACAAAACTTGAATGGTGCATGATTATATCTTTGATTATAATTTAGTTACGGTATAGACATATATTGTGACCATGCATAGCTTTGTGAATTGATGCTTAATTGGATTCCGAATATTAAATTGGCATAGACATATGTTAGTTTATTTGTAGGAATTATACCATAGTGATTTCGAGAGAAGCCTATGACCATTGAATTCTAGCTAGTAAATTGTGATTTGCCGCAATATTTCGCGACTCTTTTACCGATATTCTTGTGTTAGGGGGAAGTAATTATCCTGACTTATCTTCTCATATTTGAAACTCGTTAAGCTCTTTAGTATAATTTTAGTTTGTTAATTTAGTTTTAATATAAAACCCATCAACAATTTATTGTGTTCGATAACTAGACTGTTAGATATTATTTGTGATTGATACGTTTAAATAGTCCTTGAGGAACGATATCTGGTATTTATTACTATATTACTTGTTTGCGATTGTGTACACTTGCACATTAGTATTTTACGCAACAAGTTTTTGGCGCCGCTGCCGGGGACTATTTTAGTTATTAATTGCGAATTTGATATTCTCACAGTTTGGTTTTTGTTACTTCTGTTCTAACGGGAGTAAATTTTTTGTGTTCATCAGGTCTCTTTTTGCATGAGCGAAAGACACCCAGTGGTATTTGATTTTGATCCTGAAATTGAGCGAACATTCAATAGAAGAAGAAAAGCACAACGCAAGATCAAGCAAACACTAGTAGCTATGGATGACAACGTTAATAATGGAGACATTCCAGCGGGTGCATTTATTGTGGATGATAAAGATCGTGCTATTCGGCAATATGCGGCACCCCGTTTCGAAGATTTAAATTCGGGGATCATAAGACCCAATATTCAAGCAACACAGTTTGAGTTGAAGCCGGTCATGTTCCAAATGCTTCAGACTATTGGTCAATTCAGTGGGATGCCTACCGAGGATCCTCACCTTCATCTTCGTCTATTCATGGAGATCAGTGATTCTTTCAAATTTCAAGGAGTACCTGAAGATGCTTTGCGCTTGAAATTATTCCCTTATTCTGTGCGAGACAGAGCTAGAACCTGGTTAAATTCTTTACCGGCAGGATCAGTCACAACATGGAATGATTTGACAGAAAAGTTCTTGAGCAAGTATTTTCCTCCCAATATGAATGCAAAGCTCCGGAATGAGATCAATTCTTTTCAACAGCAGGATGATGAATCTTTGTATGATGCATGGGAGAGATTTAAAGAATTACTCAGAAAATGTCCTCATCATGGTATTCTTCATTGCATTCAGATGGAGACTTTTTATAATGGTCTCAATGCTCAAACAAAGATGGTGGTGGATGCATCAGCAAATGGGGCTCTTCTCTCTAAGTCCTATAATCAGGCTTATGAAATTCTTGAGACAATTGCTACCAACAACTATCAGTGGCCATCTTCTAGAGCTCAAACAGGTAAAAAGGTAGCTGGAATCTATGATGTGGACTCTATAACTTCGATGAAGGCTCAACTAGCATCTATGGAGCATATGCTCAAGAATCTGAGCATGGGCAATAATCAATCTAAGGAGCAATCTCTCAGTTCACAGATTAATCAAACCAAGAATGTTTCTTGTGTATTTTGCGGTGAGGCTCATACTTATGATAGTTGTCCTTCAAATCCAGAATCTGTCTTTTACATGGGAAATCAAAATAAGGGTGGCCCTTACTCGAATACTTACAATCAGTCATGGAGGCAACATCCTAATTTTTCTTGGAGCAATCAAGGGGCAAATTCTGGAACTTCAAATGGCAACGTAAAGTCCAATTTTCCACCCGGATTTTCTCAACAAGCACCTCAGTCTAATTCACTTGAAAATATGTTGAAGGAGTACATCATCAAGAATGAAGCTAGTAGATCTCAAACTGAAGCTCTGGTCCAAAGTCAAGCGGCATCCTTAAGAAACTTGGAGAATCAAGTTGGGCAACTAGCTAATGAGCTAAGGAATCGACCACATGGCACTCTCCCTAGTGATACCGAAAAGCCTAAGGGTGTTGGGAATGAGCATTGTAAAGCCATGACATTGAAAAGCGGAAAGGTTTTGGGGAACACTGCTACTGATGCGAAACAAGATGAGTCTGTTGAACCGAGTGGCGATGAGGAAAATTCTGCAGGTAAGGAAATCGAGAATGACAAGGTATCTCCACCAAGGTCTTCTTCTGAGAAATCAAATATTCAGCTACAACCTCCATTTCCTCAACGTTTTCAAAAGCAAAAACAGGATGTTCAGTTCAAGAAATTTCTTGATGTTTTGAAGCAGCTTCACATTAATATTCCACTTGTAGAGGCTCTTGAGCAGATGCCTAATTACGTGAAATTCATGAAGGACATTCTTACGAAGAAGAGAAGGTTGGGCGAGTTTGAAACTGTAGCTTTAACAAAGGAGTGTAGCTCATTCTTGCAACATAAATTGCCTACGAAGATGAAAGATCCAGGGAGTTTCACTATTCCTTGCACTATTGGTGACTCTTATTGTGGGATGGCATTATGTGATTTGGGGGCTAGCATAAACTTGATGCCTATGTCGGTGTTCAGAAAATTGGGGATTGGAGAAGTTCGGCCTACTACTGTCACTCTTCAACTAGCTGATCGATCTCTTGCTCATCCAGAGGGAAAGATTGAAGATGTTCTGGTCAAGGTAGACAAGTTCATATTTCCTGCTGATTTCATCGTGTTGGACTATGAAGCTGATCGAGAAGTTCCCATAATCTTGGGAAGACCGTTTCTTGCTACAGGAAGAACTCTAATCGATGTGCAAAACGGAGAGCTAACTATGAGGGTTCAAGATGAAAAGGTGACTTTCAATGTCTTCAAAGCAATGAAATATTCTGATGATGTAGAAGATTGCTCAGCTATCACCATATTTGATGAGCTAATTTCTGATAAATTAGACTCTAATTCTTCTCATGATCCTCTGGAGCAATTAATATTGAATGTTTCTCAAGAAGAAGATGACAATGTTGAACTCTTAGCTTGGTTGGAAGCTAATTCACAAGTTACTAGAACTAGGGGACGCTTTGAGTCATTGGATCTGTCATCAAGGGAGTTCAAGACTCCTAAGCCATCAATTGATGAACCACCAGAGTTAGAACTAAAAGCTCTTCCTTCTCATTTGAAATATGCTTATTTGGGACCTTCTTCCACTTTGCCTGTTATTATCTCTGCTGAATTATCTGTTACTCAAGAAGAGAAATTGGTAGAGCTTCTAAAGAATCACAAGAAAGCTATTGGGTGGAGTATCGCAGATATCAAAGGTATTAGCCCTTCTATTTGCATGCATAAAATCTTATTGGAAGATGGTGCCAAAGGTTCAATTGAAGGCCAGCGCAGATTGAATCCTATTATGAAAGAAGTGGTGAAGAAAGAGGTAATTAAGTGGTTAGATGCTGGAATTATTTATCCGATCTCGGATAGTGCATGGGTGAGTCCAGTTCAGTGTGTGCCTAAGAAGGGTGGAATCACGGTGATAAAAAATGAAAACAATGAGTTGATCCCTACGAGAACAGTCACCGGTTGGAGAATTTGCATTGATTATCGGAAGCTGAACAAAGCCACTAGAAAAGACCACTTTCCATTGCCCTTTGTTGATCAGATGTTAGATAGACTGGCTGGACGAGAGTATTATTGTTTTCTTGATGGGTACTCTGGCTATAATCAGATAACAGTTGCTCCCGAAGATCAACACAAGACTACTTTCACTTGTCCTTATGGTACTTTTGCCTTCAGAAGGGTGTCATTCGGGCTATGTAATGCCCCTCCGACTTTTCAAAGATGTATGATGGCTATCTTCTCAGACATGGTTGGTGACTTTTTAGAGGTATTCATGGATGATTTCTCAGTATTTGGGGATTCTTTTGATAATTGTCTTTCTAACTTGGGGAAGGTTTTAGAGCGATGTGAATACACCAATCTTGTACTCAATTGGGAAAAATGTCACTTTATGGTGAAGGAAGGAATTGTGTTGGGACATAAAGTTTCAAGGAAGGGAATTGAAGTTGATAAGGCGAAAATTGAAGTGATTGAGAAGTTACCTCCTCCTTCCTCTGTGAAGAGCATTCGAAGTTTTCTCGGGCATGCAGGTTTCTACAGACGGTTTATTCAAGACTTCTCCAAAATTTCTAAGCCTCTTTGCAAGTTATTGGAGAATGATACTCCCTTTCAGTTTGACGAGGCATGCATAAAGGCTTTTGAGGAGTTAAAGCGAAGGTTGATTTCTGCACCTATTATCATTGCACCAGATTGGAGCTTGCCATTTGAATTGATGTGTGATGCTAGTGATTATGCCGTGGGAGCAGTCATGGGTCAAAGAAAGAACAAGGTATTTCATCCTATATACTATGCAAGTCGTACTTTGACAGGAGCTCAATTGAATTACACGGTGACTGAAAAGGAGCTTCTTGCGGTGGTATTTGCCTTTGACAAATTTCGTTCTTATCTAGTGGGCACAAAAGTGATTGTCTTCACTGACCATTCAGCAATTAAGTATTTAATTGCAAAGAAGGATGCAAAGCCTCGGTTAATTCGTTGGGTGCTTCTACTTCAAGAGTTTGATATCGATATACAAGATAGAAAAGGTGTGGAAAATCAAGTGGCTGACCATTTATCGAGAATGGAGTACATTGATGAATCTTCCTCGATGATTCCTATCAAAGAGACATTTCCGGATGAGCAAATGTTTAAGGTACAACTCTCTGATTTTACACCATGGTATGCTGATTTCGCTAATTATCTGGCTACGGGATTGATGCCACCAAATTTATCTAGCCAACAGCGGAAGAAATTCTTACATGACATGAAATCTTACTTTTGGGATGAGCCTTATTTGTTTAAACAGGGTGCTGATCAGATGATAAGAAGATGTGTTCCTGACTATGAGGTAGAAGATATTCTTTTCCACTGCCATTCATCTCCTTCTGGTGGACATTTTGGTGGACAACGCACAGCTGCAAAGGTATTGCAATCTGGTTTCTTTTGGCCTTCTTTATTTAAGGATGCGCATGCCTATGCTGTCAGATGTGATCGTTGTCAAAGGGTTGGAAATATATCAAGAAGGAATGAGATGCCTTTGACAAATATTCTTGAGGTAGAGTTGTTTGATGTGTGGGGAATTGATTTCATGGGCCCGTTTCCTCCCTCTTTCAATAATGAATACATCTTAGTGGCTGTTGATTATGTCTCTAAATGGGTGGAAGCTGCTGTCTATCCCACTAATGATGCCAAAGTTGTTGTCAAGTTCTTGGACAAACACATCTTCACTCGCTTTGGAACTCCCCGAGCAATCATCAGTGATGAAGGTACACACTTTGTGAATAAATTGTTGTTCAATACGTTGGCTAAGTATAATGTGAGACACAAAGTGGCTACAGCCTATCATCCTCAAACTAATGGGCAAGCTGAGTTGTCCAATAGAGAAATCAAGGGTATTCTTCAAAAGGTTGTGAATCCGAACCGGAAGGACTGGTCTACAAGATTGGATGAGGCTCTTTGGGCTTATCGTACTGCATATAAAACTCCGTTGGGTATGTCTCCATATCGCTTAGTCTTTGGGAAGGCGTGTCATTTACCAGTTGAGCTTGAACATAAAGCTTATTGGGCTCTGAAAAATTTAAATTTTGACATGCAACTGGCCGGTGAAAAGAGAAAGTTACAGCTTGATGAGTTAGATGAACTCAGATACTTCTCTTATGAGAATGCTAAGCTCTACAAGGAGAAGACAAAGAAATGGCATGATAAGGGCATTCAATCTCGAGTGTTTGAAGTGGGGCAACAAGTCTTATTATTTAACTCGAGGCTAAAATTATTTCCCGGTAAGTTGAAATCTAGGTGGTCTGGACCCTTCACTATCATCAAAGTGTATCCCTATGGAGCTGTGGAATTGCGTGATAATCAAGGTGGTGAATTTAAAGTAAATGGCCAAAGATTAAAGCATTACTGGGGAGATCAAGTTGCTCGTGAGAAGACATCCGTTGATTTGGTGGAGCCTTGAAAAGAAGGTACGTCTAGCCAAAGACGTTAAAGAAAAGCGCTTCTTGGGAGTAGAGATGGCAAACGGGTCGGTCGAAACGGGTTTTGTAAAAACCAAACCCGAACCCGAATTTATATTGTAAACCCGAACCCGAACCCGAACCCGAAAAAACCCGAACTATGCAACCCGAACCCGAACCCGTCGGGTTTTATTCGGGTTCGGGTTAACCCGAAACCCGAAATATATTATTTTTTAGTAAATATGAAAATTAAAAAATTCAATAGTTTAAAATAAAAATATTACAAATTCTAGAAATTTGAAAGCAAATTACAATCCAAACATTACAAAACCATATGTTCTGCTAAGCTCAATATGCTACCAGTCTACCACATTCCAATATTAACATCACAAATCTTTAAAAAAACACTAAAGCAGAAGTGCAGCACCATATGTAGTCTATTATTAATCGAAAAATGAGCCCTGGGTAATTAGTTTTAGGTGTAAACTACATGTCTACATATGCACTGTATTATTAATACATGTTACTAATATATTAAATATTAATATTAATAATATATATATATATATATATATATACACACGGGTTTCGGGTTGGGTTCGGGTTCGGGTTCGGTTTGAAACGGGTTTCGGGTTTTCGGGTCGGGTTCGAAACGGTATGCCATAAACCCGAACCCGACCCGAAAATAGTTCGGGTTTGAAAATTAAACCCAAACCCGAACCCAAACCCGAAATATTCGGGTTCGGTAAAACCCAATCGGGTCGGTATGGATCGGGTATCCATCGGTTCGGTACAAATTGCCATCTCTACTTGGGAGGCAACCCATGATTTTGTATGGTTAGTAATTTTTATATATATAATATTTTTAGTGTTTTTTTTAGATAGATATATATTAATATTTTTTTAATCCCATATGATGCCTTGATGAAATTTTATGAAGTGTTTCAGGTATTTTTGGAGCTGCAGTAATAATTTACTTAAGACATTTCGTGTCTTATTTAAATTTAGAATTCATGACTTTGAAAGTTTCAGGAGCACACGAGCTGAAAGAAAGAAAGAAAATGTTATTTTCGAGGGGGATCAGTAGGTTTGGAACGGGAGGCAGCATTATCTGCTGCCCGTGCAATTCACACTGTTCAATACTGTTTTTTTACTGCGCTTGTGCTGGGCGTGCTCATTAACGCCGCCCGTGCGGAACCTACTGCCATACACATACTTGAGCTCCTGATGCAAGTTCGTTCAACAGCTTTGTCTCTATAATCCAGACTTTAGTATGGGCCCAGCACTATGTCAGCCCATCCCCTATCGGCCCATCCGGTGTAGGCCCAGCGCACAATCATTGCAATCTAGGTTCGGCCCATTTCTCAGTGACTATTTCGCGTGCCTTTCCTCCGGCCTTAGTCCGTCCATCAGGCCCAGTACCTGACCAGCCCACTACCAGGAGCCCAGTCCATCACATGACACTATTACTTTCTCTTGTATACTCTCGGTTCACACTTCTTCAGCAACCAGTTGAAGAGTAAAACTAAATGTGGGAGTAAGGAATCGAACACATGCCCTCCTTAAGGATAGCTCCAGGATTTAGAGTGGCACAGTTAACCACTACACCACTACACTCGTTCTTATCAAATCTGGATAGCCGTTCTTATCAACGGAACTGTGTGCTGGCTTAACAAGATAATTCAACAACTTTTCAGGGCAGTCTTCTTCTTCATTTTTTTTATATAGAATATTTTTAGTAATAATTATTATATTATATTATATTATATAGTTAATTTATATTATTTTTTATTCATTGAGGACAATGAACCACTTAAGTGTGGGGAGAGGTGTTCAACATATAAAAAAATAAAATTTATTAGTATAATTTTATAAAAATTGTTTTGCCTTGTCTCATATTAGTTGCATTAATTGTTGAGCATATAGATGCATGTTTTTTTAGTAGAACTTATTTTTTTTTATTTTTTTATTTTAATTTTTAGGTGCATTTTCATAATTCCATGAATGTTTGTTATATCGTGTTGACATCCTATGATGATTTATTTTGCATAATGTCTTGGTTAGTAATCCTGATTATATGTGATGTTGTGCATGCTTAGAAGTTGTTTGTGCGGGAATTTTAATTACACTATATAATGCTCTAGAGACAAGATTTTAGGCCAGCTTATTTCTTGAGTGTTAGCTATGAGCCGGGCGTAGAATTTTGATTATTCCCTTTTGAGCTTAGAGTCTATAATTCTTAAGTAAAGGGGAACTTTGGGATATACATGCCTTTCAAAAAAAAAAAATATACAGAAAAAAAAATTGAAAAAAAAAATTATAGTAGCAATAAAAGTTCACGAAAAAAAAATGGTAGTATAATTGACTAGGTTGAGCTCATTAATACTCGAGTAATTAAGTCTGAGGGGACTTTGTGCCTAGTAACCTAAAGCCTTTTATGGTTTGGGATTGCTGACCTAACACTCGTTAAATGGGTATTAGTGCATAAATCTTTAGGGATCTCAACCATTGCACGGTCAAATAAGCCACCTAAATCCCATGTGTGAACAATTTGGTTGGTGAAGTCTTATGGTGGTCGTAACTCATTTACCCTGAGAAGCGTCCTGACCTTAGACCGAGCACATACACACCAAATAATAGGTAGTGAAAAAATAATGTAGGAGAGGCATGGAAGTTCCTTTGTGACCCTAAACGAGAGTTGACTCTAATGTAACAGAGTGTTTAAGCATTATTCTGATTAACGACTTATGATTAAGACTCTGTTGGAGTTTGTTGGTCTCTATTTTGTTTCACTAGAGAGCATGTTGAACACACACGATGCACTCCGCACTTGCAATGAAAGAGTGGCATAACTAATTTGTGAGATAGATGAATACCTTGACTGTTGCATTTTCTGAGGATTATATGTTAACAAGGTTGATACTTACATGATTGAAATTGTGATTTAATTCATTTAGTTTGCATTCATGTATGTTGCATATGTGGGACTTGGCAAGAAAAAAAATGGATTTTGTGGGTATATTCACTATAAACCCTCACGAGACCTTACTCGTCCACTAGAGCTGTCTAGGGGTTTAAAGGGCTTATTGCATATGCCAAATGCAATCGTGATCACCTACGGAAGTGGTACTAGTTATTTTAGGCATAGTTTTTTTTTGTTTTTTCTTTGCCCGAGGACGTGCAAAATGCTAAGTGTGGGGATGTGATAAGCGTGCATTTTATCTTAATATTGTCCCTATATTTTAGTTATTTTGTATTTAATTGGATTTTTATTTAATAAATATTAATGTTTTATTGTAGGATGCAAGGAATTCTAATTAAATATGGATTGGAGTTTAAATAGCAAGACTTGGAGTTTAATTCGAATAAAATTCGGATTTTAAAGCTAGCTGCGCAGCATTCACTGTTTGGGCCATATCTAGAGTTCTAGAAGTCCAAATCAAGCGATTCAAGAGCCCACGCGAAGCTTAGAACAAGGCCTTTAATTCAGAGGTGGACTTGCATTTTTATCCCTGTCTAATCAGCCCAGAATCAGAGTCAAAAAGTCAACTGCGAATTTCCACTTTTGGAATTCTATTCTGATTCTGAAATCTCCTTGTATTTTCATTAATTCATTAAAAATACTTTTAATAGAGATATTACGGTTTGGTATTCAGACCTAATTAGAGAGAGACATCGTACGAGATAGAGAGTGGAGGCTCGAGCAAGAAGAGGAAGCAGAAGCGAGACGGAAGAGATTTCAGCCATTGAAGACATTCAGTGGATTTGTTCCTTCATCTTTTTGTTTAGATTTCTCTCCTTAACTCTTATTATTATGAACATGTTCTCTTCATCTTTGATTGATTTTGAGATTTTGAGTATGAACTAATTGTATAAAGTTGGGATTTTTATGGAACCCTAGCATGAGGATTTTGGTGTTTTGTTAAAGAGTATTGTATGCAATTTCATGGTTTACTCATTCGAGTGTTTTTCATGTTAATACTTGCTATTGTCTGATCAACTCTAGTGGGTTATCGAGTTAATCATAATACTGAGAGGGTTATGATTAATTGACACAAAACTTGAATGGTGCATGATTATATCTTTGATTATAATTTAGTTACGGTATAGACATATATTGTGACCATGCATAGCTTTGTGAATTGATGCTTAATTGGATTCCGAATATTAAATTGGCATAGACATATGTTAGTTTATTTGTAGGAATTATACCATAGTGATTTCGAGAGAAGCCTATGACCATTGAATTCTAGCTAGTAAATTGTGATTTGCCGCAATATTTCGCGACTCTTTTACCGATATTCTTGTGTTAGGGGGAAGTAATTATCCTGACTTATCTTCTCATATTTGAAACTCGTTAAGCTCTTTAGTATAATTTTAGTTTGTTAATTTAGTTTTAATATAAAACCCATCAACAATTTATTGTGTTCGATAACTAGACTGTTAGATATTATTTGTGATTGATACGTTTAAATAGTCCTTGAGGAACGATATCTGGTATTTATTACTATATTACTTGTTTGCGATTGTGTACACTTGCACATTAGTATTTTACGCAACACAGATAGCAATCGGGTCGGTCGAAATTGGTTTCGCAAATATCAAAATTGAACCCAAACTTGAAAAATTTAGGAATCTTAAACCTGAACTTGAAGCATATTACACGAGTAATTATTATTTATTCAACAAATAATATTAAATATATATAAAATATTAAATACAAATATCTTAATTTTGTTTTAATTTTATTATATATTAAATAATAAATATATTATAAAAGATATTATGTATGTATGTATGTATGTATGTATGTATGTATGTATGTGTATATATATATATATATATATATATATTCGGGTTCGGGTTCGAAATGAGTTCCGAGTTTTCAGGTTGGGTTCGAATCAAACCCGATCCTGGCCCGAAAATTATTCGGGTTTAAAAACAATTTTTTATCCGAAACCCTATAATTTGGATTTGGTAAAACACAATCCGCTCGGTACGAGTTAGACTCGGGTCGGGTAGAATTGTAACTGCCCAATACCTCATGAAACAAGAATGTAGTATAACTATCATTATAGTGGATAGTCATTCAAATCTATTTATTTGATTTGACGTATAATTTTGATGTTCTTATTAACATAATGTTTTGTTTGATATATTATTTTAGTTTAATATTGTTTGACATATAATTTCACTTGAATTTTCTTGATATATAATAAACTTAAGTATAAGAGAGTTATGTCTAATATAATTTTTTTCTTCCTACTTTATACTTTATTTGAAAATTCAAATATAATTATTTATTAAATGTATTTGTGAAATAATAATAACAAAATTCAATAAAAATTTGAAGCCCGTGCGCGGAGCGCGGGCAAAAACACTAGTTTAAAAATAATATATAAACCGATTCCTAATAGGTTTCTTAAGTAAATAGAACTATGTATGACTTGATCACTTATAAAAATGTATAGTACTTAGATACGTATGTACATTTTAGACACTAATAATTCTTGAAAGCGAGAGACTTATAAAAAAACCCAAATATTATTTTTTTACAATCACAAACCTTAGCTTACAAATCTCAGCCATCACTATCCACATCACCACCCCAATTTCAAGGAGAAACCGGTCATCACA
The DNA here is from genome assembly GCF_001625215.2 of Daucus carota subsp. sativus. NCBI lineage: Eukaryota > Viridiplantae > Streptophyta > Magnoliopsida > Apiales > Apiaceae > Daucus > Daucus carota. The sequence continues at coordinate 16,468,268 of NC_030388.2, read as the reverse complement.
TGTCTTGATTCCAATAACAACCTCAATCTCATTAACTCCTAGATTTCTCCACTAGTATCAATTATATTTAGTGCAGGAATGAGTGGATCTTGAAGGATTATCTATAAGAAGAGGAGTTTGAATATACTCTAGTGTATGGACAAAAAAATTCCCAAACGAATATAAAAAAACAAAATCTAGATACTACCTCCTTAAACATTTAGTTTAGTTTTCCAGATCATAGCCCGGACATTAGAATAGAAAGTGAAAAGAATAAACACCAGTTTTGGCAACATGCCAACAATAAGTGTCGGAAAAATGAGGCAGGATGATTACAAACATGTCAAAAGTACAGGAAAAATGAGGCAGGATGATTACAAACATGTAAAGCACAGGGTACAACGAAACATATATATCAGACTGATGGAAAGCTCAAAGTACTGTATGAATACTATACTACTAAAAAAACAGACTTAAAATTTAAGTAGTCGAACAGATGACACCTTGTCTCATCTTGAACCCGAAGCATACAACTGAAGCAAGTTCAATTTTGGGCATAGCAAATCAAACGCTAAAAGATTTGGCCAGAATAGCATACGGGCTGATCACCTAGCTCGCAAGATTTTCAGCTGCAACCTGAGTTTCTTGGTCAGAGGCATTTGATTCCGCAGAGGCAACATCTTTCACTGGTGCGACAGGCTCGACACCAGCAGTAGCCCCGTTTGCAATTTTCACGTTCTCTCCATCTTTTACATCTTTGGCATCCTTGGCAGGAGCTGGTGGAGGCGGTATCATGTGAGGTGGTGGAGTATGCTTCAGCTTCAATAGCAAGTGACGCATTCTTGAAAGATCAGTAGGTTTCCCAGGTTTGGGGCCCTGTATAACAGTAATAGAAGGTTTCTTGTCTTTATCTTTCTTGCCTCTCTTCTCAATATTTGGAACCTCACGAGGAATAATTTCTCCAATTGTTTTCCAGTATTGTTTGTCAGCCTCTTTATGGAATTTCTCCTGATTAGCCAAGTACAACTATTCCACAGAAATGTGTAAATGTGTTTTGTGACTTCAGTCAAGGAAAACAAAGAAAAGATTAATCAAACAACATACTGATATAAAAACACTACAACTGTTACCTTTTCTTTCTCTCTGTTACTGTCGCGCTTAGCATCAATCTGAACCTTTCTTTTCTCATAGAATATGTTCTTGAATTCTATGGCTTCTTCAATAATTTTGTTGCGTAATTCCTTCTCCCTCTTCTCATTTTCCTCAAGACGAATTGCATTCTCCCTGCAAAATAAACAGAATTAGAAGTATACTAGAAAATGGCATGCCTATTCATCAGATAAATATAATATTCACATCATCTGTAGTTTATAGGCTATAATAGTTTGTATCTGAACATAAGTTCATATCATATATATACTATATTGATAATATTTCTTTTGTGTTATATTTTCGGAGTGGACTGTAATTAATATTTTTTAACGAGGACACTAGATAACACACTTGTATCAAATATACACTCTAAGATTTTTATTAATTTTCATAACGGAAGCACATCCTGCATAACCCTCTGCGCATCCGCCTTTGGTCACAGCAATGTTCATTATAATAACTTTTTATGTTTGTCTATTGCTTTCTGCATACAAGACTACATGTTTTAACACTATACCACTGAACCAAAAGTTGGGGTCACAAAAGTAAATTATTTAAGTGCTCCGAGTGTGACAGGGTATTCATATTTCACAATTAGCAGAAGTTATATACATATAAAAAAGTATAAATGATAATAGTTCCTTAAAGCCAATTTACAAGTCATATAGATGAACATTGTATAAAACTTTGATGCTTCCTAATCAAACAATGGATGCACCGTAGTCCGTAGTATGTAAACCATGTAGAGATGACATACTTTCTATTTTTTTTAATATCATCTACGAACTTGCTTAAATGTTTAGTGAGATACACAGTGACTGAGTGCATGGGTGAGAATTTCTAGACCAATCAAACAAAATAATTTAAAAGTTCTGAGGTTTTTTGGTTGACTATAGTGCTTGGTTGGAGACAGATTAGTAATCATCCCCTTTTGGAAACAGATAGAGAGACCTTTTTTTCAACCATTCGGAACTAATGCCAATACTGGAAATCGGGCAAAAAGCTTACAATGTGTCAAACCTATATTCCTTCAAAATATCTACCAACTAATCTGAAAATTAATATGTAGGAATATAAGCTACATAGGTGCAGACTTAAGTATGGACAACAGCAACAACACTGACCCACGATATTCAAGATTACAACTAAAATGATGCCAATAAACTGCAGAGAGATGGTACATACATATTTACCCTGATATATATCACTTTGTGAAATATACATGATAGCTTTTTGTTATCTAGAAGACTGGATATTTCAACAATATAAAAGCAAATTGTCCAATCAAGGTCCTTTAGAAGTTTGCAGTATGATGCTAATTCTTTTAATGAGCTCCCTGGCCATCAGGGGTGCCCATGAAGGTTCACAGAGACATCTATGTCCTAGCCGTCGAACCGCTGGGATCAAAAATTTTACTCCCACCTACCAGCTACTCCTTTTAGTTGGAAGACGGGTTTAAATACAAGTGTCTTCTAGCTAAAAATAATATCTAGAAGATAATTTCAATTGAAAGTATCTTCCACCTATAAATTTTAGCTGGTGGGTGGGAGCAAAATGTTTAATCCCAATTGCTCCAAAGGTCAAGATATAGATATTTGTATAAAACCTCTGGACAGTGCAGGGACCATCTCCCTTGTTTAAATGTCTAACTATCAATAGATATTTTTTGGAGTTCACGTATTATACATATGTATATGTATACTCCCTCCGTCCCCCTGAGTAGTATACATTGGGGGACGGGGACGCGGCACTGACTTTAATGCTCCTGTAAAGTGTAGTTGTGTAATTTATTTTTAAAATTTTCTTTTTCTGAATTAAAGTTTGGATGTTATATTTTTATTCAGAAAAAGAAAATTTCAAAAAATAAGTTACGGAATTATATTTTATAAGAGCATTGAAATGCGTGTCGAGCAGTTCAAAAGAAACGTATACAATTAAACGGGACAGAGGGAGTATATATTCAGGTATAAGGTGAAGAAAAAGTGCAAATAAGAACCCGTGACAAGGGTTAGTGGTGGAAAATCAGTTCTAGGATCAAAGATATATTTAATTAGGAACAAAAACTATTTAATGGAAAAGTTCCTTCTCAGAGTCTAGTGTGGATGTTGCACAAGGCACACCATAGAGGTACATGCACAAATGCAATTATTTATTTGCATTTTCCTATCATTTATGATTTATATGAAATATGAATTATAAAGGTTATGCTCATTGTGTAACATCTAAATAGACCACATCTTGGTGTATAATTGATCAATTAGTTGGTCATAATTGATCCACTACATCTTATTGCAAGTAGGCCTGTAAATGGACCTGATATCCGATCTGAGCCTATTTAAATGGATATGGATTTGTTTAAAGTTAATCTTCTCAGACAAGAGTGATCCGATTATTTAATGGATCAGATATGGATTTAGGTCGATCCGATCCGTCTATGATCGGATCCAATCAGTGTTGTGAAAAGCGCGCCTAGGCGAGCGCCTAGGCGCAAAGCGAAGCAAAGCGCACCCTTAGCGCCTCATATATGTCGAGGCGAAGCAACTTCAGTGAAGCGCACGCTTTTAGCCTTGAAGCACAAAGCGCGCTTAAGCACGAAGCGGTAGAAAAGCGCGCTTTAGCGAAGCTAAGCGCATAATAAGATATTTAATGTTATTGGGCCACTTTTAAGGCCCAAAAGTACCAACCCATAACAAAAAAAAGAATTTTAAGTACTAACCCATAACAAAAAAAAAGAATTTTAGGCCCAAATAAAAAGTACTAGCCTGGAATTCTGCCTATGAAACATAAATTTTGAATTTTAATATTTAATTTTAGGATGGTTTTTCCCTCTAAAAGTATTATTTAATATATTATAAAGGATACATTAAGTTATTTTTGGCTTAAAGTGTGATTTAATATATTATGAAGTATAAATTATGTTATAAACCTATATACATATATCCTAAATAATAAATAAAAAAAATTGTAAAACATGCGCCTAGCTTCAAAGAAGCGCGCGCCTCGCTTTTGCGCTTTGCGCCTAGGCTTCAGAGAGTTTTGCGCCTCGATGCGCTTAATGCTTTCGATAACACTGGATCCAATCATTATATGTATGTATAAAGTATTATTAATATGATACTTAATACTTATATACTCGATATGCTACTCCCGTCCTATTTTTGGATGCCTATTATAGAATCAAACATTTAAAAATATGTTAGTGGGACATTAACTCTTTCTTAAAATAATAGTTTTGTTTCGACTTAACTTAGTCAAACAAGTAAAATTTTAACCAACATATACACATATTTTATATAGCTATGGAACTTTTAGGTATATATCATTCAGATGAATATTTGATATAAATGGATCAGATATAGATTGACCTTTCAAAAATCTGAAGCTGATCCGATCCAAATCTGAATCCGATAAAATCAAATGGATTAGGATATAGAATTAGGCTAATCCGGTTCGTTTACTGGCCTAGTTGCAAGGAAGGTGACAATCTCTTGGTTAAGCCTTCTGTAACATAGAATGAGACCATAATAATCAAATTGACCTTCTATATTCCTAGGTGTGAGTTGTGACACGAAAATCCTGCATAGCTGTGACCCAAGAATCCTAAAGGAAATAACTAATCGACTGAGAGTAAAAAAGAACTTGCAGATGATTGATAGTTAGCTACGATTTATCTCTGTTTCCATTAATTTCCTAAATCTTATTTCTAAAGTATCATCTATATCAATCCTTCATTTCATGCTAGTAGCTAAATTACTTCAACAAGTCTAAATAACACTTTGTTCCCCCTAACTTCCCACACAATAAATAACAAATTTCGTACGAGACATCAACTAACCAAACAACACCACAATAAGTCAATTGCTCATCAAAATTAATAAAACAGTTAAAAACAACAAAATTATATACACCAATCAAACATGTATGCATATACATCTATAACAAATTCCACAAAACACTATGATCACATGGATCCATATGTAAACTCAACCCACACAAACAATGAAATTATCAACTCCCATCACTTGACAAAATTAAATATAGCACTTACGAAACAAGATCTACAAATATAACTCAAAACGAAAAACATCAGTTATCAGGTTCAATTACTTGTCAAAACTAAACGAAAATCAGATCTACAAAAACAAACGCACACATGTAAATGAAACGAAAGATGTAACAAACCTACGCCACTGGCGCAACGCAGCACCTTCCTCCACCATATCTCCGGGAGGCGGAAGCACCGGTCCATCTCCACTGAATATTCCATCAGCATCCTCTCCTAAATCATACGCTTTTCCATTTCCGTTAGACACCGGCGCCGCTTCGGAGTATCCAGCATTCGGATCGGATCCGAAGCCGAACGGATCGGGACTGGAGACGTGATCGACGGTGACATCATCGTCGGGAAACGCGCCGGAGCCGAATTGCGGCGGAGGAGCGGTGTAAGAGTAGTCGTCGTCGTCGAAGGGGCGAGAGGAGGGGAGAGATGAGTCGTCGGCGTCGAGAGAGTAAGTGTCGAAGGAGGACGACATTGTTGAGGGTGCTTCTCTCTCTAGATTTGGGGGACGTGTTTCTCTCTCTAGATTCTGGGCTGGATCTGTGCTCTGTGTTTCTCGGTGTTGGAAAGTAACGGAAATGAAGCTGCTTTAGAATTTATCTGCTCCAAAAAAACGTGTTTTTTTAGTAGGGAGAGAGCAAGAGAATGGGAAAATAAAATTAAACTTTTGAATATATCACAAAAATCATAAACTTAAATAATGGTGATGATATTGTGTTTTTCAAAAAAAAAAAATGGTGATGATATTGTGCGGTTATTTTTAAATTTAATTGTTATATAAATTATATTTTATCCTTTCTCTTGTTTACGAAAATCAAGAGGAATATAAAAAATAATGGGAATAATAAAGAAAAATGAATTAAGTAATGAAATCCTTCGATATTTAATTTATAAAATGAGTAAAACTACTAAAATCGTGCTACACTATAAATGAGTGAAATAAAATAAAATAGAATGCAACAAAATGGACAAAATGAGTGGGAAAAAAACAAGGGACGGAAGGAACAATTTAAAAATAAAATTGAGTGCATACAAAATTTGTATGAGATTTGGATAGAAAAAAGTATGATAAAAAATGTAATAATCCTCCATAAAATGAAGAATTTAAGTTCGAATTAATAATAATCAAAATGATATATTAGAAAAAACGAAACATTCAATTAAATTCTCTCCGTTTTCATTCCAACCATTCCATTCTCCCATCCCATTCCTATTAATAGGCAATTATTTTCAAGTGAGATCTAAACTTTATTATATATTTATTTCTTAGATATCTAACTAAAAAGATTTCATTATCTCTTTAATGTAGATTTTTAATTTTTTTGACTTATTATAGTTTTGAGTTACCTTCCTTATTTCTTAAGAATCTCTATAATATCTTTTTATATTTATTTTTTAATTATTAGTTTGTTGGCTTTTCTCTTATGTTGGTTTTAATCGATTTTATTATATTTCTTATATATATAAACTTTTTATGTTCTTGTATTTATGTTGTATTTTTTCAGGGTACTTGACATGAATAAAGGACGAAAAGCAAAATCGGACATCTTATGAGTGTTTTCTTATCGAACATTAAAAATTTATTGTCTAAATGTCTCCGGTCTATCTCTCATGTCCGAGTGTTAGATGGTAAACTTTCTTGAATTTTTTTGACAAAATAAATAAAATAAGTGGAGCTCAACTAGAATGACACCTAATCGCACTATGCTAGCTGGACTCGCACCAAAATACCCAAACACCTTCCTCTCTTTCTTTTTTCTTTTAAAGGTGTTTGGACATGCTACCAGATTTTTTTTGTTAAAGCTGTCGTGACATGCTAGCAAAGTTACATAATAATTACATATTCATTCGTCAAGCCAAGAACACCTGTCTTGTAAAACTTAGAATTAAAAGTCCACGAGTATAACATGCTGGCAACTGTATTTCACATATATCGTTATATAAAACACATCATAAATCATAAACAAAAGAGATTATCAATTAATTAACTATACGCCATACCCAATTACCCAATGATTTGTTTTACATAAGCTTTTGATTTTACTTTCCTTATTTTTTTAAAAATATATTATATTTCATATTTTTTATTTGTGAGTTTGTTAACTTTTTTCCTCTATCATTTTAGATAGTTTTATTATTTTACTGTCTGTATGAACTTATTATATTTTATTTGTATTGTGGAATGGAGGATGGAAGCAGGACCTCTTATGTTCTTATCGAATCGAACATTAAAATTTTATTGTCCAAATGTCTCCGGTCATCTCTGCATGTCCGAGAGTTAGATGGTAAACTTTTTTGAACGAAAAGAACTCTTGGCAGCGACTTTTGTATTCTGATACAATTCGTTGTATGAGAAAGTATCTTGTGGGAAAAAAAAAAAAAAACCCATAACGCTAGTTTACTAATGCAAAATAAACATTAATCCGCAACACTATTTTTTTCTCTTACTAGTAATGAGATTAGCACTGTGCTGCCTAAAACAAGCAGAATTACAACTGCATTGCAGAACTCTTATCTAGTTTCAAGAGTATTATACAAATCACTAGTTACAATTTACAGCTGCATGCAGCCCGAGCAATGAATCACCTCTCGGATTTGCGGGAACAGCAATCTCACCATGGTTTTACTGGGCTAAATTGTCGACTTTGGAAAGTATTGTACAAATTTTCATGAAACTATCTGGTAAACAAATCTAGGCAGAATGACGAAACATAATAAAACCTATCTATCCGAAAAATGGATCAACACAGCTATGTATCGACTTCTGAATTGTAACATACAAGTAGCTTCCATCAGCCAGGTACAGACTTTCCGACTAGCTCGACAAACTTGTTCCTCTTTTCTAATGTGGGGAGGAACTGACCTTACATGTGTACAGATGCTGCTCAACTGCTTTGCTATTGAACTCTCATTGGTGAACATGTGCTCTGGAAATAGCCACAAGCCACCTCGGGCCAACGTGAAGCTTAGTTCTTTTCTGCTTCAAATACACACAGAACTGCAAGCGTACATTCATACAAGGAAATCTCTGCTCAACTTACAAAAAGGTGTTGCATTCATTGGTATTGCCTTTCGAGTCTTGTACTGGAGCTTTGGAAATACAAGTACTGATAAAAAGTAACCAGGTAATCCGAAAAATGACCATGTTATGTTACTGGTGAAGCATTTCCAATGCCTTTCAAAACATGTGAAAATATCAGAAACTCTATGATTTTTTTGGTACAATGTAAAGGCCAGCCTTGAAGGAAGCAGGCTGAGCAGGCAGCACTTAAAGATGCAACAAGCGCCATACAAATGACTTCACTACAACAGCAAAGATGAGGTATTAAATTTTCAAGGCATAGGATAAGCATTTTTTGGGTATCTAGAAGAAGACGACACTCGCTGCAAAAATCTAGGAAACTCTGGTTTAAATCTTTTATTTGGCATCCCTTGCAAGGACCTGGTGAAAAGGACAGAACAAAGCAAATTAACATGATTCCACTAATTTGAAATCTATCATTTTAACGATAATCATCTAAAATGCATTACTTATTACATGATTTATTATTTTAATATATAAAAAATAAACCATGTCAACTTTATAAAAATGGCCTTCAAGTTGAGTGATTTAAGGTAGATATTGACCAAATATTAGATCCATGTTCTGTAGGGAATTGCGATAGCCAATGGTTCAAACATGATATTGACCTAATATTAGTTATTTAGTTCCATCTTTAGTCAAATTTGCTTTATCAAGCAAGGATACAATAACCAAAAGGGCAACCATCTTTTCTTGTTCTACATATTCTCCCCCCAATCTTTATGTGCACTGTTCCAAACTACCGAATACCCCACTGATATATCTTTTCACCATTTATTGTCAGTGTTAGCACCAGTAAGAACACTCACCTCGGGGAGCCCTGACGTTTGTAGGAAAACTGACCATTCATGGATCTCAAACTTCCAAGAGCTTTATCAGCAGCCTAAAGAAACATCTCTATGTACTCAGCTAAAAGAGTTTAATTCCATATCAAAAATTTTAACAGGATGGGAGATTATTAAGGTACCTGCAGCTTAGCCTCATCCCATGTTAACCCGGATCCCTTGCCTAGCACCTGTCCATCTACTTCCACCTAAAACATAAACGGCCACATAGAACTTAAGAGAAGGAACACAGAAGACAAGCAATGAAGTGGTACAATAAGTCAGCTTTATAAAACAGTAGACGACACACATGTCCAACTGATAACTGATTAAAGTAACGAGTCCGAAATCATCTAAAAAATTAGGGAGGACCTACATAAACTAGAGGAAGATGAAACAGGCCAGATCACAAGGCCCCATCCAGGCCCACCTTGGAGTCATCCCCGGACACCAAAAGCCTTCCCATTCTTAATTGCATTGGTTTGTTTTTCGTTTTTATTTTAATAGTTTGTATTGGACTATTGAGTAAGATCCTAATTTATATATAGAGGCAATTCTCACATACAAATCACCAAAATAAGACCTAAATACAAACCAAGAGAGACCACTCCAATAAGACATCACCCACCCCTATATGTCATCACACATCCAGGGTACCCCTCCACGCCCACTCAATCAATCTTGGACCAAACCCCTGTCCTACTAGGCCCCACCAAGGCCCCTCCTAGACCCAACTCGGGGTCCATCCCTGGGTCCCAGAACCATTCTCACTCTACTTAGTTAAATTTGTTTGGATTTGGTTTTTAATGTAGTAGTTTGTATTGAAGTAGGGCCTATATATATTGAGAGAGAAAACTGAAAGTGAAAAGGCTGGATGAAGGGGAGAAGATGGTTAACAACGCCTAGAGTTGACTCTGACCACAAAGTGAAACATATTGTTCACAAAAAAAAAAATTCTTACATATACTCATAACCAGATATGTACATATTTAATGTTGCTAACCTGAGCATAAACTTCATTATGTTGGCCCATGTTAGTAGAAAATTGTGGCTGAGGATGAAAAGAAAAGGCAAGACCTTCCATCATGCACTGAGAATTGGAAAACCAATCCATCACACTCATAAGCAAATATATCTTCAATTGGCAACATATCACGCAAAATAAAATAAAAAAGGATAAGTTCGTACCAATTCTTTTAGTTCAGAGACTGAACCCATCAGATTCTTAGAGCCCTCCAACCTTGGGTCCGTTACCCTGGATGGTCCTAGCCCATACTGAAATGTCGGAGACTCCTCTTGCAATTGCTGATATCCAACAGAATTCACATCTCCGATAAAACCATTCCCATTGGAACTAAGGAACCGATTCCCATCCCCATGCCCAGTGGTAGGGTTAATATGTGATATATATTTTTCTGCAAAAGCATTAATATACGACACTGAGAATAAAATAGAGCAAGTTCAGAAACAGAAAGCAAAATCGGGAAAATTACAGAATAAGAGCATTTATTATGAATTGTCAATTTGATATCTGATTGTGTTTCACTTAGTTAAATTTCGTCTAGAAAGGAAAGGAATTGTCAAAGCACGTGACCAGTTTACAATCATTTCATTCAATTCTCTCTTCGCACAATAACACTACTAATATCCTACCCAGTCAACAGAGAAATATATAAGTTCAAACTCTTCGCTAGAAGATAAAAGATACTTTTTTAAATTCTGAATTCATTAAATTATTCCTTTACTTTGTATATTCTGGGAATAAACAGCAGCTGTTTCTTATCCGAAAACGGAAGAAAGAGGAAGGCAATGCATTAGATATTATTCCGTTCCGTGTAATTCTCATTAGGCGAACGATTTTCACATCACCACCAATTATATATCATAATCAATCTCCTTATAACTGTAACATATAGACAAGCCAACTCCTACATATTTTATACTATGTTAACTGGGTTTCTTTTAGAAAAAAACAATCTATGACATATTCACTCTTCTTGTACAGTCAACGTCTTTAGCATCGTGAAGATAGAGTTATGAATTTTTCAGTGTTGTAAAGGCAAACGCGCAATGCGCAAGGCACACAAGTTATTTAAAACATATATATATACAACTACACACATATTAATGATAAATTAAGTACAGGGGGATTTCTAAAATAACTCTTAACAGTGAAACTTATTTAATTTAGCAATTGCTTACCTTTTATCAAAAAGGGCAGCAACACTGTCAATATTAACAATTTAACATACTATACACATGTACTGTACATATTTAACAACAAATATATAATCCTAACCAGCCAGACTGAGAAGTGATTCCTCAGCAGCTTGCCTCTGAGCTTCCTTTCTTGTACTACCAGTTGCTGCACATATTCTTTCTCCAGCAAACCAGACCTGCAACATACAATTTTTTGTCATGCCTGTGTACAACTATATATATGCAAACCCAAGTTATGCTGGAAAGCCGTTGTATTTATACTTCAAATATTACTAGGATACATCTTTATGTCTCTCTGTGAGCCTATCATCATACATTGTATGTGGAAAGTAGCAAGTTCTTTTAGAATAAATGTTGTTATTGCTGAAATTTTTTACACAAGTGAATAGCTGAAGAAGCAATACAATCGATACCTCAACTTGGAACTGCAGTACCATGCTTGGAACCAAAGCTGACCTGAACTCCACCTGTACACAAGAAACGGGCAAGCACAATTAAAAGGACATGTCGATCAAATACAGAAAAAGCCAAAATTTAATATTTTCTACAACTTTCAGTTTTGACATATCAACATTAAAGATAGAAACAAAGGGGACAATTTTTTCTAATATACCTTAGTTCTGCACTTAAAAGCAATATCCTGTAATGCTTTCACTGGAGTTTCTGCAAATTTTTCAATTCGTCCAGGTTCTGAATCAAGATTTCTGTTGCTGGAAGATGATCGGGCCAGGGAAACCTCTTCACCTTCACGATTTAATACAGTTAATAGAATGCTTTCTGCTTTATAATGGAATGATATAAATAATTACAGTATCGTATTCAAGCTACAGGAGATTGGCAAGATAAGTCCTTGAACATATGTATATAAACCACAAGTTATGAAAACAACGATACTTCGCTAATTAAATGAACTTTTTTACAGGAGAAATAGCTTACTTAAACAAACTATGTGAAGACCCCAAAATTTGTTCCTACCATCTCATTAGGGAGCCAGTCCAACGGTTGTGCTGAAATAGATGGGGTCTTGCTATAATTTAGCATCAAAAAGTGATTTTTGCTGCTAAAATAACATGTTTCCAATGGTTGGTGGTATATCTTGTTCCAAATTTAACTTATTCTCCAAGTACCCCACTATAAGAAATACAAATATAATTTTTCAGCCTAGCTTTACCTAAGTTCATTTACATTATAATTATTTGATAAGACAACTAGTACATTATAAAGTAGTGAAGTGATAAAGTATACAATTAATTACAAAATTAATTATTAACAAGAATCCCGAGCACCTAAGGATCCCCAAGAATCGGTGCACGGTGTGACAGGAAAACCATTGTAGTGGTAATTTAGTCTTTGTTCGATCATATAGAGATAGAACAAGATATAGCAGAACACCATATGCTTGCTCTTAAAATTTGTGGGCTTAGAGTGATTTTGACAAAGAATTAACAAATGATAAATAAGAAAAACATGAATTGATTGCTAAATGGAGAAGGAGATAGAAAGAGATAGATAGAGAGATGGATGGATAGATAAAGAGAGGGACAGAGAGAGTTCACAAATTATTGTGAAGAGAAAGAATAGTAAATATGCTAGCAGGGGAAAGTAAATTGTTATTAATAAAATCACATGCTAAATTTGTTGTGCAGTATTGTGATGGTAATTATCTTCGTACAAGCAAAGTGATTTTGGTGGGGTTTGAAAAAGAGCAGAATTGATCTTTATGTAAAAATTTTAATTTAATTATCTCTTCACATCTAATATTATCATTATGAAAATTAAAGGCTTCCAAAACTGAAGCCATTGTAATGAAACTTCCTAGAACTCCTAAAGAATAAGAAGCTTCCTATTACACTTAATTTAATGTTATCTTCTCTGGCATAAAGTGCAAGTGTACCTGGAAATGAAGGGTAAGTAGACAAAGTTGGACTTGGTCTCAGACGTTCATCTCTTTGAAGAACCTGCAAATCAAAAATAAGTTTATAGTCCACATATATTTTTAATTGAGATAATAACTCAGCTGAAAAGGCAGAACAAATAAATTTAATCACCTCTTTAGGCATCATCTGACCCTCACTATTAAATACCATATCAGATGGTGGTGAATTGTCCACCTTATGTACAAAGGGCGGATGACGAGGCTGCTGTTTATCAACAGGCGGCAGCTCTAGGTTTAAAGGAAATTCCTTGGGTGGTACTGGCACTGATGGGTTCAGTTGTCTTGGGCTCATCTTCTCCTCAGCTGGAAACCAATTTCCACGTCCTTGAACTTGTGGAACAGACACTTGCAATGAAGTTGGTCTTATAGGAAACTTAGGCTCGATAGGGGGTTCTCTTATGTCTTGACCATGCTGCAATATAAGAAGTCGCCTCCTCGTATCAGGATCCAGTTCAGATTCTGGTACTTCACCCTCTTCTCTAGCAGGAGAATTTTGCAAGTTGGTTTCTGAAAGCCCAACTTGGTTCACACTTTTAAGTATTGAAGGCACTTGTGGCAACGATTTACTGGGAACAGGCATAACTTGCCCTAGCATTGTTGGCATTGTTGGTGCAAGATTCATAACAGGAGGATATACCACATGAGGAACAAGCCTGGGATCTGCAGTAGTGACCATTGGAAGGACTGCAGGGGAAGCTGAAGTTTCATCCTGAACCATTAAAAAAAAGTTACCAATTCTGCATCTGGTATAATAGTATTACCAAGTTGTGACAAGTACAACATACATATCATGAGCTACTTACAACAAAAAATAAATTTGGGCCATAGCAACATTAGAATACATGCACATACTACTCCCAAATGGGACAATCTCATTGCCAACTATGGTATTACCCAGGAAATTTATATAGAAATATATGGTTAGGTTAGACTACAAATACGTACATAAAGAATCATCATATAAGACATGGTACCTTTAATCTCCTTTCCACTTCGATATCTGCCATGCCATCAAAAGAAAGTGAATCTTTGTTCCCGTTCAAAGTTGAGGCATCATCCTGAAAAGCAAGCAAGAGTCCTCGTCAACTAAAGATAATATGCTAATGTGCACACAAATAATGTACTATTAATGTAGTCATGACTTAAAACACCAATCCTTTATTTTCCAAGTTAAATATAAGATGAAAGCATTTTAGAAGCACTGACCTCTGATATCAAATAGTTGCTCACGTCAGGAGGTAAAGGGATATCTTTAACATCATCTTCAAACTTGACCTCTAGAATCCTTTGTAATGTACCCTCATCAAAGTCTCTGAAGACAGGAAAACAGTATTGATCATGATTAACAACTATGAACATTAACATGTTCTATCCATACAAGAGAACCCCTTTTACCCTTTTGCTTCCACAAACCCTATTATTCAAAATGGAATGAAGTAACGAAAATATAAATGAAATCCCAATAATTTATATCATATAAGGGTGTATTAATTAATCCTGATCGTGTTCTTATATCCTTACTTGAAGAAGCCACCTCTAACATTGCAGGCAACATTTCTTGCAACACAGAGGACAGGCACCGCATTGTTGGCCTACAAAAAAAAGTGGTTGCATGAGGTGCCTGACACAACTAGGATATAAGCAAATAGATAGCCATGTTATATAAGACAGAGCAAAATTCTTTGAAGACAAAAAATATTCACAAGTATACAGATTGAAAAGAAATAAATATTCAATAAACATAGCTAGTACCTCAGCCTGAGGAGCATAATATGGTGCAAAAGCAGGCACAACATGGACACGAGGTTGGTCTTTCTCATCCCACACTTTTAGACGATCATCAATTACCAATGCCAGGTTAGGGTTGCAGTTCCCATTTTGGAACACATTAAACAATGATTTTTTCAAACCTATTAGGTAGAGAAAATAAGTTATGGACATTTGGATCTACTTTGCAAGAAAGCAATCATAAATGATGCAAATCTACTTTGCCAACAATAGAAACAACTGTAGATTATTTGGAAAAATTAAAGTAGGAGAAATAGATAAAATCAACTAAATAACATAAGCAGCAAAGGTATTAGTTTATCTTTATTTACCAGGTTTGACACAGACAATGCGCTCCAATATCTCCTTTGTGTTTATCAACTTTGACTCTGGATCAAGAAGCCTCCACATTTCTAAAGCATAATCTCTTTCAGCCATTGTGCAAACAAATACTTCAAAACGCTTACGGCCTCTTGCAATCAAGTAGCTTCTAAGATCCTCCCAAGCAGGTCTCAATCTCACAAGGACACTTGTATCACGTATCTATATACCAAAAAAATCATATGCTGATTATGATGCAAATATATAGTAAAGTATCTGGCATGACAAATACATTACTTCTATCAAAAGTGGCGGGACATATTGCTCTTATTTACCAGCAAGTGAATCATTATATAACATTCACAGCCCTCAATACAGATAAACTGACAGTAATTAGTAACAGGTAATGTATATAGAAGACCAAGTGCATTCAATTGTTAACCACTCTACTAATTCAATATGACATACTTACCAGTGGATTAATACGAGTCAAGATAACATTTTTGTCCTGTAAACGTATGATTGGCCGAACCATCGGTTGATGACTCTCAGACAATGCCTGGATAACCTCGGCTTGAGTTTTGATCACCTTGCCATTTTCAAATACCTGATCGTTCTCTGCATATTGCTTCAATACAAGCTTGTCCTCCTGATACCGCTTAATTTCTGCGAGCATACCAGAAACACGCTGTGGATCAGAATCAGAGTTCACCTTTCTCTGCAAAGCTTCAATCCGGTCCTCGAATGACCGCATCGTGTTGGCAACAATGAGCGTCTCGTCAAGGTCAAATACGATGCCAAGACATCTAAGATTCAACATCACAAGACAAGAATCATATAGTCCTTTCGTGATCTTGAAGCCCCAGAAACAAGGGCACTGTTTCTCATTCTGTCGGGAAACCATTGCAACCAGATGGAGCTCGGTATCACCAAGGGGCATCACTGCAGTCTGTGTCACATAATTTTAACAAAAACACGGGTTAATGAGGCAGTTCACGCCAGTGTGTTTATATAATCATACGAATTTGATGGCAGGCAAAACCAATATTTTATTAATCCCACAAGAACAAACTTGAATGTATCAGTGTGATGGGAAAATCAAAAGATAGAGCCATTTGGTTGCCTGTAACCTGGAGGCAACTATCAGAAACTGATGCAAAACGTTAGCTATCATATCACCACATCAAAAAAAATCCTAAAAACATATCAGTAATCTTTTCCAAGTATTAAAACCAGTAACAACAATAACATGTAGGAGCTTCTAGAATAGTTGTCTTACAAATTATTATCTTCCAAGATTAATGCCCCATTTTAATGTTCCCCAAGTAAGAAATCAACTTTTAACTTATTACAAATACACGAGGGCTGGTTCTGGAAACTTTATGGATCGATTTAAAATTCTAAATCAGTTCATACAAAAACTTGCATTGAGATTAAAACCCATTCCTAAAAACTTATGGGTATTTCTTGAATCATAAAGATTCATACTATAGTAACTGTTGTTTGAAACTTTCAGGGCAGATCTTATTTTACAACCAGTCCACAATAAATAATTACCAGATTCATTAGATCAATTGTTGTAATTTTCTGGGTAGATCTTGAATTGTCAACTAGAACATACATAGCATTTATACAGATCCATTTACTTCTTGAAATTTTCTGGGTAGATCTGGAACTGCCAACTAACAAAAACAAAACATGTATACAGATTCATAAACATGGTGCTCGAAACTTCATCTGCAAATCTTGAATTATAATTCAGTCCACAAACACAAAATTCCAATTTTATTACACATCCCCTTAATCCAAAATCAAGTTCAAGTCTTTATCAAGTCCTGTGTTCTTTTCTGTCCAAAAGTCCATCTGGGCAACTTGTTTACACAGTCCCAAAGTTCAAGATTCAATTTTGAAGGCCAAAAAATGTTCAAGATTCAATCTTTAGGGCCAAAAAATGTTCAAGATCCAATTTTAAGGTGAAAAGATGATGAATTTTAAGTTTGAAAAAACTGGGTTTTAATGGGTTCAAGTATATATGATACCTTGTTGTCCCTGAGACATGTAGAGTGCATAAGATTGAGCTGTGAGTAAAGGAACTGCGACTTGCACTCCAATTTGAAGCAAACCCCATTGTTAGCTATGCTATGAAGAACTGCAAGTGGTGTGCATCTCTCACTTGGATTTGATAAATGACTTATCCTTATCTCCTCCAAAACGACATCGTTTTCATCCACATAAACAGCATCTACTTCTCCAATAAGTTTCTCTCCTTCATACACCACAACTGATGATGAAGAATTATACATGATGAATCTCAATCTCAATAGTCTGTATGTATATATGTATGTATAACCCTTTCTTTGTATCTAAATCGTTTGTTTCAGTCTTGAATCAAAGTCAAATCGCATCAAAATTCAAACTTGATTAGCTTTATATGTATCAGATCTGTGAATTTCTTGAATTAACAACAAAGATTAGGCTTTTGTGAGAAACCCTTTTTAGATCTGTGCGGAAAAGAGGCGGTGATTCATTCAGATTTTCAATTATATATGTATGTTGTGTATGTATATCTAGGGTTTGATGATGGTGATGAAGGCGGAGAAAAACCCTAGATCCAGAAGGTGATGTCAAAATATTGCCTCTCTCTCTAAAACTGTTTCTCTCTCTTTAGTTTTTGTGAGGGAGGGAGGTGGGTGGGGGTATAATATAATAAAATATTGGGAATAATCAGAGTATATGTGTGTGTATATTGAGGTGCTTTTACAGTTGTTCGTAACGTATGCTTTCGTGTTTATCTTATCTTTTTTGTCATGTTATGTGCGATGATGCAAGAGAGGCATGAGCATGGAAGGTGTGAATTTTGTATTTTTGAGATGTGATTTGTCGAAAATATATTTGGAGGTGGGTTTTTAAATTAAAATATAAAGAATTAAATAATTAATTAAATATATATTTATATATACTGTAAATTTTCAAAAATGAAAATTTACGAAATAGATTCTGAGTATTGTTCATTCAATTGGATGAGTCTTGAGATGGCAATCGGGTCGGATTGATACACATATGATCTCGAATTTTTTGTTCATGTCCAAATTTGATTTGAACCCGAAATATATCAGAAAACTAATATCTCACCCAATTCAACAAATTTCAGATCTATATCATCTCATGTCGGTTCTTAAATACCAGATGATTGCTCGTTGAGTTTAAAAATATTTTAAGAGCTATCAAGACATGCGCATTATCTATATAATACAAAGACATTTTGATAACCTAAAAAACTGCTCATAAAAAAGAGAAAAAAAATATAAAACAATGCAAGCTACACATTCTCGTCTAAGCACAAATTAGAATATTGTAATTCGTATATCGAGAACAAGTTTTTACCAAAATCATGTTATACTAGATATAAGTTTTCACCAAAATCATGATTTATAATATATATATAAAAGTTAGTGATCAACTACAAACCAACCTTCAAAAACCTGCTAAAAATCCAATGCAATTTAGTCTAATATTCAATTTAGTGATTAATTTGTGTTGTAGAAATTGGTGAAAATTTCTAGATATATGCTTGTTGTCAATTCTGGTGGTGATGACAATAGTGGAGATAGTGGATATGGAAAGACAGGGGCATAAACGGGATGGGGCGGCAAAAGAGAATAGAGATGTGGGAGCGGTAGCGGCAGCGGTGAGGCTGAGATGACGGGCGGATGTGGGGTTTGAGATGGTGAAGATACGAGAAAGGTGGAGGTTGAGATGGCGCGCGGTAGTAGAGGTGACAGTGGTTGACGTCGAGGAGGAGGTGGAGAGGGAGATGGAGAATTTAGTGATATTCGTTATAGAATTATATTGCCTCTCTGTATGTGCTCTTAACTTGAAATTTGAAGAGGAAGTGACAAGAAGTTGCTCTAAGAGACTTTTTAAATCACTAAGAGCCTCTTCTTTTTTTCTCTTTTATGAGGAGCTCTTAGAGGTCGTTTGGCTTGCGTTTTTCTGGTATAAGTTATGAGTTTCGTTCATTTCAAACTCATACATAATGTTTGGTTGAATTTTTTTTCTTCAAACCCATACATCAAACCTACAAATTATGAGATTTTGAGAAAGAAGGTGAGTGTGAAACATGAGTTTGAGATATCATTTTTTTTTTACATCTTTATTTATATTATTAAACTGAAATAATTTGTACCAAATGAAGTTGATGACTCGAAAATATATAAAAATTATATTTCAAGAATATATTTGAATTAATTATAATTAATCAATTAAAAATATCTGTAAACCAGACATGCTCATTCCACCGTTCAACCAAATACATGATGATATTAAAAATGATACCACAACCTCATACCACTTCAAACCGATTCCTGATTCCAACTCTATCCCATCTCTCGAACTAAACAAACCCTTAAAGACTTTTAATTAATATATATAATATACTCTCTTTCAATCACCATTTTTTTTTACTCTTATGATTGCATACTATGTTTATTAATAGAAAAAACGAATAAGGAGTGAATATGAAGTGTACTGGTAGAGATAAACACACGTTAAACTACTAGAAGCCAATATCTTAAAATGTATTTAAAGTGAGTTAAGAGTCTATTGGAAAGATGCTCTGAGAGCAATTTTTTTTTCACTTCCTCTTCAAATTTGAAGTTAAAAGCAAATATAGAAACTCTTGGAGATGCTTTTAGGATCCAGTACAATATTGTTGGAGTGGTTTTTTTCAATCACATTTCTTATATTTTAGTTTAAGACTCCAAATACCTAAGCTATCGGAGCTGTTGTTAGGACATTTTATTGTCTGTTTTTTCACGGTTTGTTTTACATTGCAGACAATTTGAAAACTCATCACAGGGGGCAGAGCATAGTTTCTCACATGAGTACCAAAAGAAAACATTACATAATTAAATTCACCCGAACTGAAATTAAAGGACAAGCATATCACAAACTTCCAAGATTTCAACGAACATAAGATAATCACTCTCAGCTAAATCTCGAATACTTAAGAGCAGGGCTTCGAATATAAGGCTTCACAATTAAGATGACTTAGGCACTCTGAGTATTGCATTGCAGAAAGGTGAGAATATGGTGATTGACCTCATCAGGAAATTGCTCTGAAATGAAGTGTGTTCCTTCAGGCAAGAATATCATTTCCAGGTTGGGGACATACTTTTTCACCTCTCCACTCTTGACAAACTCTGCAACTCCAGGAAACTTGAACAAGTAATCCTTCTCCCCTGTCATGTATAGCGCTGGAACCTCGATTCTTGGATTCTCTGCATTTTTCCCGCTTTCCTTTTCGGGTGCAAATAAGGACCTGTAACAAGATTAATCAAATTTGTTGAAATATAACATAGGATCCATTTGGGACTTCCTCTAACATGTTAAGGTTTTAGATGGACTGGTTTCCAACATGGTATCAGAGAGCTGGTTTGGCGGAGGTCTGAGTGAGAGGGAGTGTTGAAATATAACATAAGATCCATTTGGAGTCTTTCTCAACACTTTAAGATTTTAGATGGACTAGTTCTCAGCAAAATTACATATGATCATTTAGTACCTATGAAACAACTATACATGTACCAAACAAGCATAACTTAAAATATTGCTAATTGATAAAAAAAAAACTATCACAAATATTTACCTATAGGGAACTGCCAATGAAGTCTGAAACCCTGATTTTTCATACAAATCCCCGTAGGCTGCAAGATCTTCGTCTGTGAACCATGAGGGTAAAGGAGTTGAAGGTTCCACCAGATCCATGATCTCCTGTCCTTCCTTAGCTATTGGTATTTCGTTTCTCGAGAACATGGTGTAGATGTTCTTTATCACAGTTTTTGCACTCAGTCTCCCAAAATCAGCTTCTGCTCGTCCCGGTTCCTATACATCAATAATACAAAAAATCATCAATGTTACAGGCCTATCGGAGGTTTGAACTGATCCATAAGAACCATTTGCTTATCAAACATCTTCTCTTATATAATGTTGAATAAAAAAGAATTAGCAATTGAACATACATTCCATCTAGAAATGTAGAATCCTTCTGGAAGTGTTTGATGGCTTGTGAAGGGACCTGGTGGCATGAATGGCACACCTAATGTGGCAACTCCCAGTATCCTCTCTGGATGTTCAAGGGCAAATCGATAAGCAACCATTGATCCAAAATCTTGACCAATAACAAACACCTGCAGGAACACTAGTAATCAGAAAAAACCGCCCCAAATTAAATCATGTAACTAACTTTCCACTATAAACATTGCCACATTATTACACATCAGTAGTTTTGGGAACAGATTTACCTGTTTGTAGTCTAAATTAATATGCATTTCAACGAACACCTATTATCGAGTAGATTATATGTGTACCTTGTCAACTTTCAGGGCCTCAAGAATAGGGGGAAGGTCGGCAACTAGGACAGAGAAGGTGGTATCCTCAGGTACAGGAGGCTTATCAGACAACCCGTATCCACGGAAATCAGGTGCAATGGCTCTGTATCCAGCCTTGGCAACCGCAATCATTTGAAAGCGCCAAGTGTACCAAATTTCAGGAAAGCCATGCAGAAATAAAACCACAGTTGATCCAGATCCAATTTCCGCTACATGATGCTTTAGCCCATTGGCTTCAACATACTTGTGCTCAATCAGTTCCATTTGCTCAAGTTTATTGTTTGAATGTAATAAGAGATGCTTACCCAGTAGGTCTTTATATAGATGGTCTGCTGCTGCAAATTGAGAGAATCAAAAATTGTGACATAGTATTTTATTACAAATGTGTTAGTTTCTGCTTATTATATTGCAGAGCTGCAGAGAAATGTAGCAATCCAAGTAACAATAAGACAAGTAATACAATTCTGCAAAAATTTCAAAAATAATATCATTTTTTTTATATTTCTCTCAAATTTTGATACCATTCTCGTCCTTAAGCCAGTGGTTGGAATATCATATATGTGTATAGAAAGACGGTTTAAGTTTACATTGTACCTAAGACAAACTTAAAAGCGTAAACGAAAATTGATATCGTAACTGTTATGATTGTTATGATATAAGATCCTAATAAGTTTTATTCCTAACATCCCATGGTTTCGAACATTGTACCTAAGACAAATTTTTTTTTTTTGCTAAATTTAGAACATTAACTTTAACAATCACCCCTGCTCAGAAGTATTGAAATGAGAAACAGCATAAGTCTGAGCAAGGCTCTCTGAAACAATAATGCTTGTTTGTACCAAACATATAGATTCGTTCTTTACTAATTAAAGAAATGTCATTACCTACTAGTTGTCTGCAAATGCTGAGAGGAACCCTCGATGCCTACCTGCAGATTGACCAAGACTCGTATAAGTTAGCCGGCTCATTATTACAACAAATCTCACTATAAATCTACAATCATACATTGTAATATTTGTTTAGCAGTATTCTTTAATTGATAAATGTATTTAATTCTGAATGTTATTCCATTTTACCGAATAAAACAGAAGACTTAACATAAAAGAATCTTGATGTTTAGGGTGTGGTACACACATACTAATCCATACTCATCCAAGCTCACAGATCCTTTAGTTTATACCAGAAACTTAATTTTAGTTTAATTTTAATCAAGTAACTATCTTGACTAGCTGGCCAGCTTTTTAGGCACCTTCCCTTCTCTATTTTAGAATATTGTAGTCATAATTCATGGTTCTGCATTCCATGTAGTCGGAAATAATGGGATCCGGTTAAAATAAATATAAAACGGATTGGAAAAGCAACAGGAAGTGGATTTTTCTTAGATAATATTATAAGTCTTAGTAGTTCTGCAGTTTCGTTTCCACCAATTTGATGATGTATGTTCATTCATATTCTTAACTCATTTTGTTCAAAACTCACCAATCTAATCACTGAAAATTTGCTTAGTTTCAATTTCCATTCCCTATATATCAGAACATAAATGGATGCTGCCGACGTCTCTGCATAACCCTTAGGTCACGTTTGTTTCATAGAATTATAATCCGGGAATTAGATTCCATGTATTATAATCTCTTCAATGTTATCCTTTAGGATTATAATCCTTGAAGTTATCCTATCCTTTGTCTGTTTCGAAGGATTAAGTTTAGGATTGGATTGTAGTCCTTCAAATTTTTATTCTAGGTTTGTTTTGAGGAGTGATACATGGCATGGGAAAATAATTCTTTAAATTTGATAGTTACCTGTTTATTTTACATAGGATTATAGTGAGGGGATGATAATCCTCTAAACAATATCATTTGATGTAGAGGATTAAATAATACCAAGTAGAAGGGAGGATCATAATCCTCTCACCAACAAAACAAACATGGTATTGGAACGTTTAAATGATAATAACCCTGACACTCCTATAAAAATAAGATAGGACTATAAGATTTAAGCGATTATAATCTCATCCCACACTTAATCTCATGAAAAAACATGGCCTGAGTTCCTGACATTCCACCACACATACAAGATACAAAATAGTGCACTCATTCTTGTAACGATAAGCAATTCACATGCCTAGCAATGTATGATACGAGATACAGAGCTGTGAAACAAGAGCATACTTGGCAAAACAGAAAAGCACAAGGACATTGGAAACTCGTGGGACAGAGAACAGTAAGCATAACTTCTTACATGGTTACAAGTAAGTTTTTTTGTTATTGTGTCAGCACTTCTTCAGATCAGATAAGATATCTGGACCAATGTCTATAAAGTCCAAGTTTCACCCCTCATAGTTTTTAGTGATGAATGAGAGAATTATCTCATTCACCTTGTCGGGAAATTGCTCTGAAATGAAATGGGAGCCTTCAGGTATGTACTCAATTTCCAAGTTAGGAACAAACATTTTAACAGCTCCGCTCTTAATGTAGTTTTCCATTTCAGGAAATTTGGACACGTAGTCCTTCTCACCAGTAACAAATAGAGCAGGGGCTTCAACTTTTGGATCTGGTATATTGATTGGCTGCTGCATGTCTTTATTCGGACGAATAGTCCTGTAACAGATGAATACAGAGTAAACATTAAAACAGAAACATTATTTCGTGCTATTAATAGAATTAGAGCTGCATATCTGCAAGAGAAATTGTTATAACAGTGATACAGGTACCTGGTAGTAAGAAAAATGATGTTCGATGGACAGAATATTTTTGATAGTTGAAAAGCTTAAGTTAGTACTCCGTCCATCTCAGTATATTCGACATTTTAAGAAGTAAGTAATTTTTAAAATTAGTTCAGTATTAAGAATTATGCGATGAAGGTACACAAGTAAAATTACTTGATAATTACCTGTAAGGAACTTGTAATGCAGTTTGGAATCCTGTTTTTTCAAATGCTGCCCCGTAGACAGCAAGATCTTCCTCTGTAAACCAAGAGGGTAGTGGAGTAGATGGCTCCACCATATCCATGATCTCCTGGTTTTCCGGTGCTATTGGTATTTCGCTTCTTGCAAATAGAATGTAAATTGTGCGCACAATGCTTTTAGCATCATGGCGTGCAAAGTCAGCTTCCGCTCTACCAGGTTCCTGAAATATGAATTCGCTAGCAAAATTATACTTGCAACCATAAAGAATTAACTGCCGCGAGAAAGAAGTCGTTAAAAGTATAGATTACCTGCCATCTAGTAATGTAGAAGCCTTCAGGTAGGAGGTTATGGTATTCGACAGGGCGTGGTGGCATAAATGGCACACCCAATGTCACAATCCCATGGACCCTTTCTGGATAGCGAAGAGCAAACAGGTAGGCAACCATGGCTCCAACATCTTGACCAATAACAAAAACCTGTATCCAGCAAGAGAGATTAAAAATTTGTAAAATTGCTCTAATCATTTTAACTACTCAAACTGCCTCCCTTGATGTGTGTTCACTCATGCTGTTTATATGGCCTCTGTTGATGGCCAATAAATTTGGTTCTTAATTTTAATTTGTATTTCATGACATAAAGATATTTGATTTAATATATCATAAAATATGTGAAATTTCTGACGCCATATCCTCAGTTTCAGCAAGGCTGAATTTTTAGAGGAATTATAGGCGCACTCTATAGCCTGGCCCTAACAGTTTTGGATCCAATCCTGGGCCTGATATCACCAACAAGTATATGTCTGCTGAAAGTACTCTTTTTCTGTTTCTAGAAAGCTTTCTCAAACACGCGCATTGATTGGAAGGAGACTCCCAAGGCTCTCGTGTTCAAGGCCGATCATCCAGGCTTAAAGAAAGAAGTGGTGAGGTGAAGGTTCTTCAGATAAGCCGGGACGGGAACAGAGATAAGGAGGAGCAGGGGCGGACCCAGACATTTTTATCTGCCCGGGCTAATCTTTCGCTACCGTAGAACTAAAATTTTCTCCTTTTAAGCCTATAAGTTCAATGTTTTAAATATTTTTAATTATTTAAAAAGTTTCTGATAAATTTTTAAAAAATATTTTACTAATTTATCGATCATGCTTCGATTTTTCGAAAAAATCCCCGATAGACCCTGAATCGGTAGGCTAACTAATTAGTTTTGATTCTTAATTTTTACAATTTATGTCTTTTAACTTAAAAAAATTTAGTTGTATAGTCAATGAAAATTTTTAAAGGTGAAATATTTTAGTTGTATAATATTGGATAAATTTTTTAAAGGTAAAAACATTTTCCTTAAAGTTATATATTTTATGAATATAATATTATTTTTCTGCTAGTTTTTGATTAAACAAGATTCAAAACATAAAAAATATATAGAAACTGTTATAAATTGCACGCACTATCACTAAACGAAAACATGATGATATCAACATAAAATGAGGAGACTATTTAGAGATATACCAAAAATAAAACATAAAACATAAAACAAAATATATTAATAACATAACTAATATTAAATACATTTTTTTTTTCATTTTTAAAGATATAAGCTATACAGAGCGATGTATGCAGGAGATTGTGTGCTGTTAGCATATTAAAACTAAGCTCGAGTTGATTTCTCTCAAAACTTAGCCCGGGCTAAATCTGAAACTGAACATAAACGTAGTGACAAAATTTGGAAAACTGCAAAGGTTGACCGGGCTTCAGCCCACCGGAGCCCTAACGGCGGTCCGCCCCTGGAGGAGGAGAATAAGCGGCACAGTATGGAACGAAGCAGTGGCAACTTTCTGAGGAGGTTCAGGGTTCCAGAGAATGCAAAGGTGGATGAGGTGAAAGCTGGTTGGAGAATGGTGTGTGAACTGTAACTGTTCTCAAGGTGGAGATCAAGAAGCCTGAGGTCAAAGCCATTGATATCACTGGTTGAACTACAATACCTCATTGATTCATAGTATTTGATTAGGTAATTTAGGTGTGTGTGTGTGTGTGTGTTTGATCTATGAAAAATAGACCTTTGTATTGGACTCTGGTGTGTGGTATTAGTTCTATTGTCATCAAATATTAGCAGTGCTATGTTATGTAGTGAGTGGCAATGTGCAGTAACTAACTAACTATATATCATTCTCTTGATCTCTTTCTTGAAATGTTATTTCCTCTATATTAATCAATCTCCTCTCATGGAGACCAAAGTTGTGTATAATCATGGATTACTAGATATGTGTGCAGAGTTTTTAGTCTATGGTCCACAAAAGATAAAGTTTAGATATGTTTGTGATCAGCGGAGAACCTGCCAGACCTTCTAAAATTTTTATACATTAGGCCAGGACCTGCCTGGGCCCCTCTAAATTTTATAGGTAGATCAAGTGGTACTACTTATAGTATAATTCCTCAAGGGTCATGTTTGATTAAGTAAAGCAAACCTTAGAAATGTGAAGAGCATCAAGAACCGCAGCCATATCAGAAACAAAGTCATCAAAGGTAGCCTTGTCTGGCTCGGGCGGGGAGTCTGACCACCCGTAGCCCCGATAATCAGGTGCAATAGCTCTGTAACCAGCATTTGCAACCGCGATCATCTGAAAACGCCAAGTGTACCATAACTCAGGAAAGCCATGCAGAAACAAAATAGTTGGTGAACCCGATGGTGGACCGATTTCAGCTACGTGAAGCTTAAGGCCGTCAACTCCAATGTACTTGTGCTCTATCTTCTCCATTTCAGAGGCTCTTCAAGCAACAACAAGATATTGTACTAGTACATTTTGGTTGCGAGTGACTGTATTTAACTTCTTCACGAGGCCGCTCTCTTTTATTTTTAGCGCTAAAGATATCTCTGCACACATTTGTTCGCTTTGTCAATTGCCGGCACTTTCAATGAGGAATCTCATTTATATGATTCTGTGCCTGTATAGTATACACGTTTCAAATGTTATAAATTTAATAAAAAATATTAAATTTTAGAGAAAATTAGTTAGTACATTCATGAATTATTGGAGTTTTTTTAGGTCCGCGAACAAGGATTTTTATATTTCGGGAACTTAATGTTTTTCATGGAATATATTATTATGTCTATCCAACTAATTACGATAGTCTTTTTGGGATATTTGTGTATGTTTCTTCTTCTAACGGCTCTATGAGTTATATAGCAGAGTAAATAATCCCAAAATATTACGCAATTCCCAATTTTTCCGTTATTATACCTATACGAGTAAATGAGTTGCTCTCTGAAACAACGGAACAATTAGAATTTACATAACATTTCCTGATTGTTTGCTATTTTAAATAGCCTAAAGAGCCGTTAGAAAAATAAAATAATGCAATATTCCAAAAAAAAAAAAAACTTAACATAGTTAATTGGGATAAATGGAATGACACAGCTTGGTATTTCAATTGAGCATTTTTAAACACCAGTATTGTAAGAGGTGTAACGCCAAAAAAATACTGATATACAAAATGCACTTCTATCACCGAATATAATTTGGTCTTCAAAAATTCACAACACAATACTACTACGGAAAGTTGCACATAATTCACACGCCAGCAATGTCTTAAACAGTATAGAGAACTGTAATGACAACAGCAAAAGGACCGAACTGTAACCAAAACTTATTAGCTTACACAGTACTAAACATTTTTACAATTATTTTGACAGAACCTCAATACATTTCACACTTGGTTTCCTCGCCGATGTCTCCAGGTTTCATTCTTGAATGTTTTTACTGATAAATGACAGTATTAATCTGTTCACCTCATTAGGAAATTGCTCCGAGATGAAATGGCATCCTTCAGGTATGTATTCAGTTTCCAAGTTCGGGACATAAATTTTAACAGCTCCACTCCTTATGTAATTCTCCATATCGCCGACTTTGAATGCATAGTCCTTCTCACCAGCTATAAGTAGAGCAGGGACGTCGACTCTTGGTTCTGGTGTATTTGGTTGCTGTGTGCTTTTCTTCGAAAGAAAATCTCTGTAATAGAACGATAATACCTGTAGTGTTATAAACAGATTGCTTGACGCACATTCAGTGGCAGAACCAGGAGATCAAATCACCCGGGGCTCAAAAAATATTCGGGACTCAAATATTTAACAACATTTGACTGAAGGAAAAATATCAGTTAATACAAAGATTTTTGAAACTTACCCGGGGCTCAAAAAATTTCTTTATATCATTTTTAGAAAAAATTCGGGGCTGGAAAAAAAAATTCTACTGGTTTTTTTTTTCTAGCCGGGGCTCCAGCCCCCCTAGTTCCGGCCCTGCGCACATTCAGACATACTTGGACTAATGAAAAACACATTGCCAGATAATAATAATAAAACTGAACCTGCTTATCTGCGTCTAAAATTGCTGTAATTGTGATAAATGTGCCTAGTATTTGATAGTTCTTGAAGGTAAGTTAACTCAGTTCATCTGGCCTTTCGAAAACCAAGTGGTTTTGGTAATATCATGAAGATTCAAGTAGGTGCAACTAGCATTGTGTAAAACAGGGGAAGATATTTTGCTAATTATAATATAAAATTAATCGATGGTTGATCACCTGTATGGAACCTGCAGTGCAGTTCGGAATCCAGATATGTCATAGGCTGCCCCATAGACTGCAAGATCTTGCTCTGAGAACCAAGACGGAAGAGGAGTAGATGGCTTCACTAAATCCATGATCTCCAGGTTCTCCGGTGCAATTGGCAATTTGCTGCTGGAAAATAGGATGTAGATGTTGCGTAACACGGTTTTAGCATCCAGGCGGCCAAAGTCAGCTTCAGCTCTACCAGGTTCCTGAAAGCTGAATTTTAGAAAAAAAAACTAAAATTCGCAAGCACAAGAGAAGTGCTTTAAACAAGCATCGGTTACAAATACTCCCTTTGTCCCATTTTATATGAGCCGCTTTCTTTTTTTGATGTCCCCAAAAGAATGAACCTTCTTTTTTAACATCTATTTAGAATTATTACAACTATATGTTCATAAACTTCCTTTATTTAATACCCATCACCTCTTTTTATGTAGCTAAGATTAAGTCAAGTATTCATTTCTAAAAAACCATGCTAGTCAAAGAGGGTCATACAATATGAGACGGAGGGAGTGTATGTTTACCTGCCATCTTGTAACGTAGAAGCCTTCGGGCAGGGTATTTTTGAAGTCAACAGGGCCTGGTGGCGTAAACGGCACGCCCAATGTTGCAATCCCATGGATCCTTTCTTGGTAGCCAAGGGCAAACCGGTGAGCAACCACGGCTCCAAAATCTTGACCGATAACAAAGACCTATATCCGGCCACAAATAAATTAAAAAATGACCAAAATAAATAACAAGCCGAAGGAATATTTAGCAAACCTTAGAAATGCGAAGAGCATCAAGAATAGCAGCCACATCCGCCACAAAGTCATCAAAGGTAGCCTCCTCGGGTTCGACAGGCGGGTCAGACGACCCGTAGCCGCGAAAGTCGGGTGCAATAGCTCTGTATCCAGCATCTGCAACAGCAATCATTTGGAAACGCCAAGAGTACCATAACTGTGGAAAGCCATGCAGAAACAAGATAGTTGGCGCCCCTGACGCTGACCCGATTTCTGCTACGTGAAGTTTAAGTCCGTTCACTTGAATGGACTTGTGCTCTATCTTCTCCATTCTTAATGCTTCACAATCACCATAAAGCAAGAAGATACTAGTATTATCCCACTGCACTTGTTTGAGTTTTGTATATCTATGTACTGCAGAGCTGACCTTTGTTTTTAGTGATAAAGTAATAGGCACATTTGTTTGCCGGCCCATTCTTTTGTTTTAGTTAAGTGATTGCTTTAGTAAGGAATCTTAATTACGCAATTCTTTACTTGAACAGTAATATCTTGGTTATGTAATTTGGATTAAGATTATGTAATCAAATCAATTAGTTAGCCAACTTATAAAGCATCATAAGCTGCAAAATCTTCCCTAGTAAACCAAGAGGGTAGATGATTTAGATAGCTTCACCAAGTCCACAACTTCTGTATCTTTCTTATAGAAAATAGTATGAAGAAGAACTCGAAAATTAAACATTAGTCTCCTTCAAACTGTGTAATACTGTAACCATGGACCATGGTTATGTCAAAGTAAATGTTGGACATCCAACATTATGATTAACATAAAGCATTCTAAAGAAACCTAAACATAGCACTAGTGGAACTATCAATGCATAATGATCAAACTAATTTTCTCAAATGCTCCATCTTGCATTGCACCTTAAGCTTACACCGTTCTTTATTTCGTAGCTGCCAACTCACATTCATTCCGGTGAAACTTAACCATAAAAGGGTACATATCAATTTTGTACTCGCACTTTACTCAAGACACCACTTGCAATACTGTAATTCAAAATCGAGCAGTTGAAATATCAATTTTTGTATTTCATTACATTTTATTGCATCCCGTTAATTTGGGTTAACTCCGTTAATAATTTAGAGAGTAAAGTGCACTTTGTGTACTCGCACTTTACTTAAAGTGCATTTTGTGAACTCGCACTTTACTGTAAATAGAGTATTGCAAGTGATGTTTTTGAGTAAAGTGCGAGTACACAAAGTGCACTTTACTCCTTAAATTACAAACGGAGTTAACCCAAATTAACGGAATACAACAAAGTGTAATGAAATACAAAGATCGATATTGCAAGTGCTCAATTTTGAACTACAATATTACAAATGATGTCTTGAGTAAAATAGGAGTACACAAAATGCACTTTACTCCATCCTAATCGGATGAAAGAAACAATAGTTTAGATAGAACCATTATCCGGAATGGAGGCTTCCTTCGCTACAAAACAATCACAACACAATACTACTACACGAAGTTGCACATAACTCTTGCAAAGAGATGTGTGTAACATGCTTAGCAATGTCTTATATATGATACAGAAATGTAACAATAACAGCAGCAGAGGAGAACTGTAACTATAAGTTATTAGCTTACACGGCATCAAACAGTATTTTAATTATTTCGACACAACCTCGACACATTTTTAGACTTGGTTTCTGCGTCAATGTCTTCAAGTATCATTTCTGAATGCTTTTACTGATGAATGACAGGATTAGCTCATTCACCTTGTCAGGAAATTGCTCTGAGATAAAATGGGATCCTTCAGGTATGTACTCAATTTCCAAGTTTGGGACATACATTTTAAAGGCTCCGCTCCTTATGTAGTTCTCCATATTGGGAAATTTGAATACATAGTCCTTCTCGCCAACTACAAATAGGGCAGGGGCATCAACTCTTGGATCTGTACTGGGCTTCTGTGTGTATTTCTTAGAAAGAAAATCTCTGTAACAAAAGAATATCGGTATAGTGTCATAGACAATACACTTTAACCACGTTCAAACATACTTGGACAAAAGAAAGAGACATTGCCAACTGCTGATAATAAAATTAAATATAATAAAATGGGAAAATATATTGAATGGAACTATCCCTATTTGTGTTCCCTATTATTATTATAAAATTAAATTTAATATCTATTAGGAAGGAAATAATGTGAAAAAGGTGGGAAAGTGTGTGAAAAGAGAAGGGCATATTTTATTCTTACAAACAAATGAGGAATGGTTAGCCATTACCTAAGAATAAGGAGTGAATGGGCATCTTAATTTTTTAGGGAATGACTAGGATATTGTTGAGTGACATTTTACATCATATTCCTTAAAATTACAGCTTAGGTAATCACATAGCTAATCGCTCTTATTCCTTACATCTCAGTTTATATGACCTTTAGAAAACCACGTCGTTAGAAATTCTGCCCATCTCGCCCTTAATAAAAATATTCAATATGTATTCTCAAATCTTCTTATCATGCTACTTCAATTATTGTAAAGGAGAGAGCCAATTGGTCTTGAGACTATCCGTGTCTGCTGTAATAATTATATCATAAGAACAATTCCTACATATCCGCTGTAATAAATATATTATAAACACAATTCCTACATATAGTGGTCTGTGTGTAAAAATCTGCAAGAGGCTAATATCATAGAGATTAAAGTAGGTGGAACTATCACTGGCATAATACAGGGGAAGACATTTTGCAAATAATACAACTAAAATAAATTGTTGATTGATCACACCTGTAAGGAACTTGCAGTGCAGTTTGGAATCCAGATTTGTCATATGCTCCCCCATAGACTGCGAGATCTTCCTCTGTGCACCAAGAGGGTAGAGGATTAGATGGCTCCACTAAGTCCATGATCTCCTGGTTCTCCGCAGCTATTGGAATTTCGCTGCTGGAAAATAGGATGTAGATGTTTCGTAACACAGTTTTAGCGTCAAGCCTGCCGAAGTCAGCTTCAGCTCTACCAGGTTCCTGAAATTTAATTTCGCAAGAAATGTTACAATTTTGCAAGCACAAAAAACTGTTAAAAGAAAGCAGTGGTTGAAAGTACAGTGTTACCTGCCATCTTGTAATATAGAAGCCTTCAGGCAGGGTATTCTTGAAGTCAAGGGAACCTGGTGCCATAAACGGCACGCCCAGTGTTATTATCCCATGGATCCTTTCTTCATAGCGAAGGGCAAACTCGTAAGCAACTATGGCTCCAAAATCTTGACCAATAACAAAGACCTGTATTCAGCGAGAGGAATCAAATATTACTAAAATCGCCTCAATCATTTTATCTACTCATTAAAAGATCGGTTATATCGATGCTATTCCTGCATCAGATATAAACAGTTAGAGCCTTAGAGGTTTGTTTTTTAGTGAATATTCTTGCAATGTCACATCTGAGTGTCAATAAAATGGCTGTCCTTGATTTACTTCTGAACTAATCACAAATACTTGACCAAAGAGAGAAGAAATCTATCAAGATAACTCATTTTACATGCATTAGCTTGCTTCAGAGTACCTGTCTAATGCTGAAAAAAGGGTATGGTTGCTGAACACTTCATCTTGATCTAAATATTTTTGACTATCATGAACGACATTTATTCGATTAAATACTAAAGCCAATTGCATTTAACTGAGATTGTAATAATGTACTAATAAACAAGACAAGGGAAGGACAGGAAGTTGATTAAGTACACTATCCAGTTGGATTTAATGGCAGTGTACACTACTAATTAAGTACCTCGATTCATTGGCTAAACAAACTTTTTAACAGAAGAAATAATTATATTTAATGAAATAATCACGATCACTTAGATATAACCTATTTCGCATATATTGGGCTATAAGCTTTGGTGCTTAAGTTTTACTCACCTGCAAAAGCATTGAAACAAACAAATTTGATATGGTGAGGGTAGGAACTACCACCCAAACCTAAATGATAATACACAGACTTAATTTAGAATAGTATAAAAAATGTTCAAATGAAATGTCTCACTATTCACATTAGTAAACTCTCCATAGAATCACTCTTAATCAAAAAGTGAACATTAATATATTAAGTCTGTGGATCCTCATCAATCCCCTTCCTGTTGTGATAATAAAACACTCAGTATTTATTTTTCATAACTCATATTTATTATTTAATCATCTACCACAGGGCAGTGCCATCAATATCAGACCCTCTCCCTCCATAAACACAGGTCATCTCACAATTAAAGAAACCAAAACCAACATATATTAGACATATTTTATGCAAAACTTTGTCACCAATTTAATTATTTAGGATATTTGTTACGAATATTTTTCAAATCAAGGTCTTAATGAGATTTGGATCCCGGACTGGTTTATGTAAAAACAAAATTTACAATATCCAAGTTAAAAAAAAAAAAACAAGCCCAAACCCGAAATGGAAGCTTGATTCGATCCAATTAAAATTTGAACGAATTAAATGAATAATCTACCCGGGATTTCTAGTTTAATTCCGATCCAATCGATGAATCCAACTAGAATGATTGATTCCATTATCCCAAACATCTAATACTATATGCCCAAGAATCTGAAACATTAGTCAATAGTCTATTATAAAAAAATACTTTAAAGTTAACAAGATCTAATAATTTACTAAAACATTCCTAATCGACCAAAAAGGGCAAAACCCAAAACAGTAACTTAAACAAACACCTAGACATTATTCACATTAAATTAACTAACAAGTAACACCCAAAATTAAAAAAAAAACACAGTAATAACTAAAAAAAATCAAGAAAAATAAGGAAACCTTAGAAATGTGAAGAGCATCAAGAATAGCAGCCATATCAGAAACGAAGTCATCAAAGGTGGCTTTCTCGGGTTGGGCTGGCGGGTCAGACGACCCGTACCCGCGAAAATCGGGTGCAATAGCTCTGTAGCCAGCATTTGCAGCAGCGATCATTTGGAAACGCCAAGTGTACCATAACTCTGGAAAGCCATGCAGAAAGAGCAGTGTAGTGGGTGACCCGGATGATGATCCGACTTGAGCTACATGGTGTTTTAGCCCGTTTGCTTCGATGAATGTGTGCTCGATCTTCTCCATTTTCTCTGAGTTCAAGAAACAAAGATGGTGTGCTAGCTGATCCTGAGGAGCGTGTGTTGTTTAAGGAGTTCAGGTGGGGTCCACCGGTTCACCTCGGGAATCTCGTTAAACTAATGTCTCGGGGTTCATTAAATTCTAATCACACGTTATTTATTCCATCTCACTAGGGTCACGGGAGTTCTCCCTGGCATGGCTACAACTCTACAAGCATGTATTTTACGAGAAATGGCATGCCATTTTTCATTAAATATAACAAAAATTGTTGCATCATTACAGGATTGATACTAAGGTGCACTTACAAATATAACAAAAGTTAGTAAATATTAACAACAGAACTTAGTACAGTGGTAACTTATATTAGTAGTTTATCTAATATTTAACTATGAAGTTGGACTATATTTAAAATTTTCAATATTTATAAGATATAATATTTATTATTTATATAAAAAATTAGTAAAAAAGCATGTCAAATGGACAAAAGGCAAGCCTAGGGCATGCCCAGTCTGGCATGCCCGTGCCGCTGTGACATGAACCCTACATCTCACGCTATATTTTAGGAAAAAAAATATTAATAAAAATACATCATTCAAATTCTAATTTATATTGAGGCCGTTTGGCTGGGATTAAAAGAAATGATTTATTACTTAAAATAAAGAAACGGATTATAAGTGAAAAGTTGGTTTCGACTTATAAATTATAAAAAGTGTTTGGATATCGTGACTTAAAAATTATTTTGTGTTTGGATAACTGGACTTATAAGTTAGTACAGTTTCTCTGTTCTACTCTCTGTTCTAAAAGTCGATGATTAATCACGATTAGTCACCGATTAATCCCTGTTCCGTAACTCGCCGAACTGATTAAATTTCCGATTAATCATTGATTAATCCGATTAATCCCCGATCAATTCTATTAATCACCGATTAATCTCTGTTCCGTGACTTCACCGATTAAGTCCGATTCCCGCTTTTTACAACACTCTTCTACTTCGACCTATTACTTCCTCCGTTCCTTTTTAGTTGTCACATTTGAATGTGCCGGTCAAATTGACCAAAATTTGACTAGAATTTATTAATATTTTTATCAAGTGAAAAAATAAAAAAAAATTGTCACCGGAAATAAATTTTAATCTATTATAAGATGTATTTTTCAGTTTTTTAAATTAATAAAAGAGTGACTTACAATATTTGGTCAAAACTTAGTCAATTTGACCAACAAAAATAGAAATGTGATAACTAAAAAGGGACGGAGGGAGTATAATCTATCAAAGAATATAAATTAATAAAATTAATCTTCAGATATGTGACCTAAAAGCAGTGTTCTAAAAATCGGCGATTAATCGGGATTAATCGTCGATTAATTGTTATTCGGTCGGCCACCGTCTCGATTAAGCGTTAATCGGTGAAAAACGTTTTTTGTGAAAAATCGGTCAAATACGGGATTAATGGTAAAAATCGGTCAAAAGATGGTA
Organism: Daucus carota subsp. sativus; assembly: GCF_001625215.2. Taxonomy (NCBI): domain Eukaryota; kingdom Viridiplantae; phylum Streptophyta; class Magnoliopsida; order Apiales; family Apiaceae; genus Daucus; species Daucus carota. The sequence continues at coordinate 16,431,748 of NC_030388.2, read as the reverse complement.
AATCGACAAAAATTGAAAATCATAGTAAAGAAAATTTAAAAATTAAAATTTAATTATAAGACACATTGCACTATTAATTGACCTAAATATTTAGAAAATAGATATTTTGTGGATAAAATTATTGATTTTTTTAATTTATAGAATTATATGTCATAAATCTATTGTAAATGTAAATATATATAGGGGAGTGCTCAAATACAAACCAATTTTAAAATACAAACTACAAACCATATATAAAAATAACATAACTCAGTGCATACACGGTAGTTCATTCTCTCATTTTTTACTCAGATTTACTCTCTCTCTCTCTCTCTTCTCGTCTCTCTCACCTCTGTGTTTCTCTCAACTTGTCACGCTGTAAATCAATATAGCTTGTTACAACTGAATTTTGTTCCCATCGAGATAGATAGACACATATAGATATAATTTAGTGATGAAGCTGTGGTGCTTTTGGTGTTTGATGATGCTACGTTTTGATAGTGGTGATGTTGGTGAAGAGGTGTCAATGGTGGTGGTGCAATGGTAGTGACAGAGGCTGTGCTATTCCCTTTTGTCCCGTCAGAGATTAAAGTTGCTACAGAATTCAGGATTTTCTGATATATATTTTAGTGATTTTCGTTGTGCCAATTAGTGATTTGTATTGTATAAATTAGTGATTATCACTTTAGAAATTAGTGAAACAGCGAGTACTGAACAGAACCTGGTGACAGTGACAATGGGATGGGGGATGTGGTTTCAGGCGACGGAGGTGAGGCTGGAGGCGACAGGGGTGAGGCTGGAGGTGACGGTGGTGAAGGTGGAGGGGACGATGGAATGAATTTGGTGGTGATAGAACATATAAGTGGACATGGAGATGGTGGTTACGGAGAAGCGGCATGGAGGTGGAGGTTGTGAACTTGTGATAATGGAGATGACGATGGAAGCGGAGCTCAAAGAGGTGGAGTTGGTGGAGATGGGATTGGTAGAGTTTAGTGACACTAAGCACTGCTAATCACTAAATATTATTATCATAATCATTGGTTTGTATGTTTGTATCATAAGGAGTTTGTACTGGAGTAGGACCCAATATATATATATCTAGTTTAAAAAATAATATTAAATTAATTCCGATTAATGATCTGATTAATTCCCGATTATCCGATTAATCGCTAGACGGTGCCTTTGCCGACTAAGTCCGACTCCCGCTTTTTACAACACTGCCTAAAAGTCAAATATTTTAGATTATAAATTATTTTAGACTTTTTTTCATAATTATCCAAATCTATAAACCTTTTATAATAATATTATATATTTTTTTTAATTATAAAAATACAATTTTCTTAAAACAAAAATACAAAAATACCAAATATTTAACAAAATGTGGTTTACACCTTTGCAACCATATATCCAACTAGTAGCAATCATATCTGCAATCATAAATATAATTTTTAAAAAAACTATTAAAAATAAGGGGGGTTTTCATAAATACCCAAGTCCGAATTTTTTTTATAAAATACTACATCTTTTTTAAATATTTTGTAAAAATATCAAATTTTCGAAAATATTTAAAAAAATATTGTATGCAAACCATATGCAACTATACTTGCAATCATATATAACCATACTTGCAATTCTTGCGGGACCAATTAACTGATACTCTTTCCACATCCGATTAAGAATAAAAATCTCATTCTCTCTCTATTCCCTCCATCTAAATGAACACAGCTTTTTTTATTGTGTTTAATTAGGGAGAATGAAATAAAAATTGAGGATGATAAGAAACAAAACATTCCTTATTGGGGGTGCGATATCTAATATAGAGCGTAAGGAATGGAATGACGCAAGAAACAAAATTTATAAACCCTTATTTATAACTCAGTTTAAACTTCATTTCATTTGCCCAAGCCAAACACAATATACAAGACTTGCTAGGCAGTTCAGAAAATCAGATTGGTCATATGAAGCATCTCCCTGAGTAAACCAAGAGGGTAGATGATTTAGATGGCTTCACCAAGTCCACAACTTCCGTATCTTTCTTTTAGAAAATAGTATACAGAAGAACTCGAATATCAAACATTAGTCTCCCTCAAACTGTGTAATACTGTAACCATGATTATGTCAAAGTAAATGTTGAACATCCAACATTATATTTAACATAAAGCAATCTAAAGAAACCTAAACATAGCACTAGTGGAACTATCAATGCATAATGATCAAACTAATTTTCTCAAATGCTCCATCTTGCATTGCACACTTAAGCTTATTCACCGAATTTTATTTCATACCTGCCAAATCGCATTCATTTCAATGAGACTAACCATAAATGGCTACATCCTAATAGGATGAAAGAAACATTAGTTTAGATAGAACCATTATCCGGAATGGAGGCTTGTATAAAAACCTTCGCTTTAAAACAGTCACAACATAACACTACACCAAGTTGCACATAACTCTTGCAATGAGATGTGTTTAACATGCTTAGCAATTCCTTATACATGATATAGAAATGTAATAATAACAGCAGCAGAGGAGAACTGTAACTATAGGATATTAGCTTACACGGCATCAAACAGTATTTTAATTATTTCGACACAACCTCGACAAATTTTTAGACTTGGTTTCTGCATCAATGTCTTCAAGTATCATTTCTGAATGCTTTTACTGATGAATGACAGGATTAGCTCATTCACTTTGTCAGGAAATTGCTCTGAGACAAAATGGGATCCTTCAGGTATGTACTCGATTTCCAAGTTCGGGACATACATTTTAACGGCTCCGCTCCTTATGTAGTTCTCCATATTGGGCAATTTGAATACATAGTCCTTCTCCCCAACTACAAATAGGGCAGGGGCATCAATTCTTGGATCTGGTGTACTGGGCTTCTGTGTGTATTTCTTCGAAAGAAAATCTCTGTAACAAAAGAATATTCGTAGACAAAATACTTTAAGCACATTCAAACATACTTGGACAAAATAAAGAGACACCGCCAACTGCTAATAATATAATTTAATATAACAAAATGGAAAAATATATTGAATGGAACTATCCCTATTGGCTATTTGTCTTCCTTATTATTATTATAAAATTAAATTTAATATCTATTAGAAAAAAAAATAATGTGAAAAAGGTGGGACAGAGTGTGAAAACAAGAGAAGGGGATATTTTATTCTTATAAACAAAATGAGGAATGGTTAGCCATTACCAAAGAATAAGGAATGAAGTGGGCATCTTAACTTTTTAGGGATTGACTAGGATATCGTTTGAGTGACATTTTACATCATATTCCTTAAAATTACAGCTTAGGTAATCATATGGCTAATCGCTCTTAGTCCTTAAATCTCAGTTTATATGACCTTTAAAAGACCGCGTGATCAGAAATTCTGCCCATCTCGCCCTTAATGCAAATATTCTAAAATCTTCTTATCATCCTACTTCAATTATTGCCAAGCAGAGAGCCGATTGGTCTTGAGACTATCTGTGTCCATTGTAATAATTCTATTATAAACTCAATTGCTACATATAGTGGTCTGTGTGTATATTCTGCAAGAGGCTAATATCATAGAGATTAAAGTAGGTGTAAGTATCACTTGCATAAAACGGGGGAAGACATTTTACAAATAATAAAACTAAAATAAATTGATGATTGATCACACCTGTAAGGAACTTGCAGTGCAGTTTGGAATCCAGATTTGTCATATGCTCCCCCATAGACTGCGAGATCTTCCTCTGTGAACCAAGAGGGCAGAGGATTAGATGGCTTCACCAAATCCATAATCTCCTGGTTTTCCGCAGCTATTGGAATTTCGCTGCTGGAAAATAGGATGTAGATGTTTCGTAACACAGTTTTAGCGTCAAGCCGGCCGAAGTCAGCTTCAGCCCTACCAGGTTCCTGTATTTAATTTCGCAAGAAATATTACAGTTTTGCAAGTGCAAAAAACTGTTAAAAAAAGCAGTGGTTGAAAGTACAGTGTTACCTGCCATCTTGTAACATAGAAGCCTTCAGGCAGGGTATTCTTGAAGTCAAGGGAACCTGGTGCCATAAACGGCAAGCCCAATGTTATCATCCCATGGATCCTTTCTTCATAGCGAAGGGCAAACTCGTAAGCAACTATGGCTCCAAAATCTTGACCAATAACAAAGACCTGTATTCAGTGAGAGGAATCAGATATTACTGAAAATTGCCTCAATCATTTTATCTACTCAACAAACGATCGGCTCTGTCGATGTTATTCCTGCATCAGATATAAACAGTTAAAGGTTTGTTTACTAGTGAATATTCTTGCTCTGTCACATCTGAGAATTGTCACAAAAAAAATGGCTGCCCTTGATTTACTTCCGAACTAATCGCAAATACTTGACCAAAGACAAAAGGAATCTATCAAAATAACTTATCTTACATGCATTAGTTTGCTTCAGAGTACCTGTCTAATACTGAAAAAAGGGTATGGTTGCTAAACACTTCATCTTGATCTAAATATTTTTGACTATCATACACGACATTTATTCGATTAAATACTAAAGCCAATTGCATTTAACTAAGATTGTAGTGATGTATTAATAAACAAGAAAAGGGAAGGACAGGAAGTTGATTACGTACACTATATCCAGTTGGATTTAACAGGGTACACTACTAATCAAGTACCTTGATTCACTGGCTAAACAAACTTTTTAACAGAAGAAATAATTGTTTCTAATGAAATAATCACGATCACTTAACTATAACCTATTTCGCATTTGATGGGTTATAAAAATCTTTAGTGCTTAAGTTTTACTTAGCTGCAAAAGCATTGAAACAAACAAATTAGATATGGTGAGGGTAGGAACTACCACAGTACCACCCAAACCTAAATGATAATACACAAACTTAATTTAGAATAGTATAAAGAATATTCAAATGAAATGTCTCACTATTCACATCAGTAAACTCTTTATAGAATCACTCTTGATCAAAAAGTGAACATTAATATATAAAGTCTGTGGATCCTCATCAATCCCCTTACTATTTTGATAATAAAACACTCAGTATTTCTTATTCATAACTCATATTTATTATTTAATCATCTACCACAGGGCAGTGCCCAAACCCGAAATGCAAGCTTGAATCAATCCAATCAAATTGGAACGAGTTAAATGTCTAATTTACCCGGGATTTCTAATTTAATTTGATCCAATCAAACTAAAAATGATGGATTCCGTAATCCCAAACATCCAATACTATATGCCCAAGAAATTGAAACATTAGTCAATAGTCTAGTAAAAAAATACTCTAAAGTTAACAAGATCTAATAATTCACTAAAATATTCCTGATCACCAAAAAGGGCAAAACCCAAAACAGTAACTTAAACAAACACCTAGACATTATTCACATTAAATTAACTAACAAGTAACACCCATTACTACAATAAACACGAAATTAAAAAAAAACACAATAATAACCAAAAATATTCAAGAAAATTCATTAAACCTTAGAAATGTGAAGAGCATCAAGAATAGCAGCCATATCAGAAACGAAGTCATCAAAGGCGGCTTTCTCGGGTTGGGCTGGCGGGTCGGACGACCCGTACCCGCGAAAATCGGGTGCAATAGCTCTGTAGCCAGCATTTGCAGCAGCGATCATTTGGAAACGCCAAGTGTACCATAACTCAGGAAAGCCATGCAGAAAGAGCAGCGTAATGGGTGACCCGGATGATGATCCGACTTGAGCTACATGGTGTTTTAGCCCGTTTGCTTCGATGAATGTGTGCTCTATCTTCTCCATTATTCTGTGAGTTCAAGAGACAAAGATGGTGTGCTAGCTGATCCTGAGAGCATCTCCAACCATCTAAAGCCCTTGGCTAAAAGATGAGTTGGCTTACTTAAAATAAAAAAATTTAGCCAATAGCTCCAAAAACTCAACTCCAACCATGCTCACCTGTTGTCTATAAATTTAGCCAACCTCCTATGGATGGCTAAATTTGTCGAACCTCTACAGGTCTGTAAGAAACTCTGTAGGAAGATTGTACATCATTTATTACCATATTGAACTGATATATTCTATTTTAACAATTTAAAATATTAATAACATACTATTTTTAAATTATAGCCAACCAATATAGCCAGTACCATTGAAGCAAAATGTCTTACAGGTTCAGCAAATTTTACATAATGTCTTACAGGTCCAATTTAGCCAACGATTATAGCCAACGCCGTTGGAGATGCTCTGAGGAGAGTGTGTTGTTTAAGGAGTTCAGATGGGTCCCACAGGCCACAGGTTCACCTCGTTAATGTCGTTAAACTAATGTTTCGGGGTTCATTAAATTTGAATCACACATTGTTTGAAGAAAAAAAAAAGTTAATAAAAATACATAATTCAAATTTATATTATTAATTAATAATTTTCATTATCTGACCAACCCAACTTAAGCAAAATAGGATGTTTAGAAGTTTTGATTAATATGTTTGATCGATGTATAATCTCTTTAATTGAAAATATTACCAACTCCTCTCTTCATGAATTTTATTTACGATACTTTGTATATATATATTTTTTTTAATTGTTATGTGATCTACGATTTTTATATATATGTATACTAGTTTATAACTTGTGTCATGTACGGATATTTTTTATAAATGATTTGAGGTACATGGTGTTTTAGCCAGTATTATCCCACAATGACTAGAGAGGTATAATCTGGGCCAGTGTTCTAAAAATTGGTCTAGGCGGCCGCCTAGGCGGCCCCGAAACACCCCGATTCGGTCCTACGCGGTGAATTAGGCAATTTTTTTACAAAAATCGGACCTAGGCGGTCAACATCCCGCCTAGGCGGTCCAGGCGGCCAATAACAAAAAATTAATATTTTTAATAAATAAAATCTAAAATTATGATTATATTATAAGAAATTAAGTATTCACTTGTACTTAACTTAATATCTTATAAAAAAAGTAAAATGACTAATATTTTTATTTAATATTTCTTACAATATTTATAAGAGACTGATTGGTATATATTTATTTAATCGACGATTTTGTATTACATGTATCAAGTATCTATTTTATATATGATATTATATTATTTACCAGTTTGACTCTACTAGTAGTGAAAAGTAGATAAAATTATTAAATTACATTTAATTATAATAATTTAAAAATAATATATATCCGATTAATGCTCCCGACCGCCCTGAGACGCCTAGCGATTTCTGGAACACTGATCTGGGCATATGGGCTATCCGTTTTGGCCCGACGAGGACGTCGGAAATTTAAGTGGGGGAGTTTGTAATACCCAAGTCCCAAATCAAGGAGTGTAAAGACTTTAGTTCAGTTTATAAGCATAAGTAATACTACCAATTACACCAACAAATCATAATATTTTGGGGCCCTGTGGTGGGCTTGTGAATTACCTAAGTTGGGCCAGTTTATATCGATTTATTTTTGAATACGAAGTTCTGCATTTGACCCGATTTTGAAAAAATACTCGATATTTGACCCAGTTTGTTACATTTGTATGCAAGGAAATGAGCCTTGGGCCATGTTGGTAGGTCTCAAAAGCGCGTTTCTGGAAGATGAAAATAGGGTGGAGTTGGAATGAGACAAGTATGAGGCTATCAAGGAGTGAGAGGACTGGAGATAGTTTGTGGATCCAAGACATGATAAGGTGATCTAGCAGCTCAACCAAAGAAAAAGCGATGCAAATCTCTCTATGATTGTGTGTCCAGTGGAGGCAAGTTAAATGCCTTGGCTCGATACCTAGTTAAGATAGGCTCCATACATATGACTAGGCTGGTGGCTATCAGGCGGCTTTTGGAGAGGTGAAGGAGTTGTGGATGCTCGACGTGGGCCTCAAATCGTCAAAACGTGCAAGGATGATATTTGAAACCCTCTCTGAGGACAAGCACGAGGAAAAGTTATGAGTAAATGATGAGAAAGAAGAGGCGCTGGGTGAAGGGGTTGTTGAGATATCAGACGATGATGAAAAGGAAGCTATGATGCTAGGAACGGGAGCTGATCAGTCGGGAATGGGCCGACGCTATTGCTATTAGTTATCAAAAAATACATTTTTTTTCTATTTTTCGAATATCTTTATATAAACATGTTTCATTATACTAATACACCTAATATCACACCTATACAATATATCCAATAATTAAATCACAACACAGCTCAGAAGTTATATTTAAATAAATATAAAAATATTTAATTCTATCTAGTCTTTAAAAAGTAAATAACATTACATACTACAAAATCTTGACATTTTGAGCATAAGCTTCATCTTTTTTCTCAGCAATGATATAAACAGAAACTATTTGATTGTGATGACCACCGACCGAACTTCAATCACCTATGTTTGTCGCTGATAATAATCTGATTACACCTCGGAAAGTTCTATTTCGCCTTTTGCCAATCCTCCTGTCATTGTGGAGAATGATATATAAAAATTAAATATACACAGAAGAAACAACATACTAGTATTTATTTAATGAGGAACACTACTCATATATATACATATATATATATATTTATATATATATATACATTGTGGTTATGGGCTTGTTCCATAACCAAAGGTGGATAACTATTAAAATATATCCAACTTATTTATAATCGTCCATTTAGCAATGGACGGCCAGGATTAAAACTAGCTACGCGTTTTAAAAAAGCGTATACGCTATATCATATAGCGTATGCCCAGTGAGTCAAACCATCCTCCTTTCTCTCTCTGGTTTTACGCTATATCATATAGCGGAGCCTGTTTATTTTAGCGGAACCGGGCTTCGTTTCATTGTATAGCGTATTGTGGATATTAAATAACAATAAACGAAAATAACCCTAACCACCTCCGAAAACCACGATTCTAAGGCGATTCAAGGCACGTTCGAGTGATTCAAGGCGATTCAAAGCTAATTCAAGGTATGTATATGTCCGATTTGTATGTATATGTGCGTATTTGTGTATGTATAGGTTTGTGTTTTCTTGTATGTAAGATTTGATTTTGCTTTATGAATATTTATATACATCAATGTATGTGAAGTTTGAGTTTTTAGACTTGATTTTCTGTTCGATGTTGGGTTTTTTGGTCGAAGTATGTAGAAATTGGTGAAGTTGAATTTTTTAATTTAATTTTGAGTTTGATTTTGGGTTTGATAGTGTAGATTTTGGAAAAGTTAGATTTTTAGTTTGATTTGGAGTTTAATATCGTAGAATTTGGTGAAGTTGAATTGTTTTGTTGGATTTTTGGTTGAATATTAAGTATGATAGTGTAGATTTTGGAAAAGTTGGAATTTAATTTTGATTTGGAGTTTAATATTGTAGAATTTGGTGATGTTGAATTATTTTTGTTGAATTTTGAGTATGATAGTGTATATTTTGGAAAAGTTGGAATTTAATTTTGATTTGGAGTTTAATATTGTAGAATTTGGTGAAGTTGAATTTTTTTTTCTTGGATTTTTTGTTGGATTTTGAGTATGATAGTGGTGATTTTGGAAAAGTTGGAATTTGATTTTGATTTGGAGTTTAATATTGTAGAATTTGGTGATGTTGAATTTTTTTGTTGGATTTTTAGTTGGATTTTTGAGTATGATAGTGGTGATTTTGGAAAAGTTGGAATTTGATTTTGGTTTGGAGTTTGAGTATGATAGTGGTGATTTTGGAAAAGTTGGAATTTGATTTTGATTTTGGAAAAGTTGGATTTTATTTGGATTTTGAGTTTGATAGTGTAGATTTTGATAAAGTTGGATATTTTAGTTTGATTTGGAATTTAATTTGGAGTTTGGTTTGTTGACGTTGAGAATAATAACATGATCTAATTTTATTTGTAGATATGGCGAATGATTATTGTGGCCCAGTCGATGATTCTGTGCTTTATGACCAAGCTAATCACATAAGCACAACAATCTGGAATGGGAGGTTAAGAGAAAAGCTGACAATCCGTCAGAGTACATCTAATCTCGGCGAATGGAATTTACATGGTAATCAAGTCCACCTATTGCGGCAATGGGGATTTGGGATGTTTGTAAACCCAAAGTCGGTTATGCAGAACAATGTTAGCTTGATCACAGCTTTAGTGGAGCGTTGGAGACCCGAGACCAACACCTTTCACTTCACTGTCGGGGAGATGACTGTGATCGTTGAAGATGTATACATGTTGATGGGTCTTATGGAACGACATCATAATCGTTCTGCACATACGGTGAGGGGGCGAATACGCTATATAAACAATTTTTCTTTGCCTATTTATCTTCTCCATCTAATACAACACCATGATAGATGTTTTGAATGGCGATAGAGATGATTCATTGACAAGAGTAAGAGTTTGTCGGATGTAGGAGTAGACTGCTATCTCATGAATTTAAATTGATATTTTTGCGGACAACCAATCCAAAGAAATTAGAAGGAGTCGTTAATATACACCTGCATGGATTAGAATTCATACGTCCCGATATGATTAATGTTCGTATAACTAGAACATAATGTTTATCCATATTTAAAACTGAGGATGATTTCGGATTTTCATCTCAATATCTTTTTGGCATTTACGCACTTATGTTCTTGCAAGCTTATTGTCTGTTTTATTGGTCAATCGATGTATATTGCTAGATGTCATCAATCAGTTCTGTTAAAGAGCCGTATGCTTTTTACATATAGGGAATGGTGTATATGTCTAAGAAGTACTGTCTGGAAATTAATGACAATGTTAGTGAAAAACATACTTTAAAAAAAATAAAACGAAAATTAAGATTCATCATGCCTTAAATCGTTGATTATATGTTGAAATTTATTTTCATTTTTTCACTCATGAATTATATTCCAATTTTGTAATTTTATATATTAATATTGGTATTGCATCGAGATGTTTATAATATAAAATTTATTTTATTCTATAACTATTAATTATGAATCATTAACATGATTTTTATAGATTGTCATAATAATGTTATCTTACAAATACTAATTTTCTTATTTTTAAAATAATCCATACTTGTGGCAATGAAATATTATTTTTCTTCCCAAATCATTAATATAATTTTAATTGGCCGCCGCAACGCGCGGTTTCTCAAATAGTTATATATAAATTTAAAATTTAAGTTGATTTTTTTTTTGACAAAAAATTTAAGTTGATTTGATCCAAACGCGATTCACGTTACCTCGAGAGAAAAATATGTTTTTTTTTTGCTAAGCGAGAAAAATATACCAAACCAAACATACTCAGTATATCCCGCTTAGAGCAGGGTCTGAGGAGGGTAAGATGTACGCAGCCTTGCCCCTGCCCTTAAAGCCGAAAGGCTGTTTCCGTGAAGACCCCCGGCTTAGTGCACAATAAATAATATAGTGTGTGATTAATATACCTTAGCCCACGGCCTTCTTCACATAGGACTTACCCAAACAGTTCCGGTTTGTCGATGATGGGTGACAATGATCTGAAATGGAGATATCAAACTGGGACGTTTAGCAACAACCGTCAATACACTAACCGCCACCAATCCAACGGAGTCTCTTTCTTGCCTTCCCCTACCCCCATGTAATACCATTGTAGACTATGACGACACGAATTCAGAATCCTCTTATCAAATCTTTCGACGAACCAACATCCGTGATGAGCCATTAGTACACACTAAACCTTATCTAATCCTTTGACGACCAACATCCGTGATGATCTATCTTACCAAATCCTTCGACGAACCAACATTCGTGATGATCCATTAGTACGCACTAAATCTTATCAAATCCTTCGACGATCAACATCCGTGATGATCCATCTTACCAAATCCTTCGACGAACCAACATCCACAGTAAAACTTACCAACTTTTTCGACGCACCAACATCCGTGATGATCCATTAATACCCACCGGTTAATGCTTGTATTACCAGTACTCCTATATAACATAAATATACTCCCTCCGTCCCAAAATGTATGAGCTGGTTTGACTTTTACGGAGATTAAGAAAAAAGTAGTAAGTTTAATTGAAAAGTGTGTAAGGTAGTGGGAACTATCAATATTTAATAATGGATTTGATATAGTGGAAGAAAGTAGTGGGTGTAACGGTGTTTATATTATTATATAATGGAGATAGAGGACGAAAGTAGTGGGTGTGATAGTGTAAAGTAGTGTTCAAAAGATAGTTTCATTCTTTTTGGCACGTCTGGGATAAGGGTCATGTATAAAATAGGACAGAAGGAGTATCCGCCATCTACGCCGCCAAAGCAATAACCGCCACTACGTTAACCGTCACCAATCCAACAGATCCTCTGTACACAACGCCGTGCGAAACAGGTGCAGCGGCAGGAACGCCAGAGATAGACGGAGACTGCGCGGGAGAAACCACCACGCCTCCAGACGGAGATTTAGAAGGAGCGATCATAGAAGGCGGCGTCGAGCCGGGGAATGTTCAACCGGAGACGGTGAGTGGGCGACGGGAGAGGGGGAAATGGGAGACGCAGAAGGAACATGCGCAGGAGGAGAGAGTGCGGGCTGAGGGGAAGGAGATCGAGCGGTTACAAGTGATGAAATAAGCGAGAAAAATATGTTTGTTTTTGTTAATAAATGGAGATAAAGTTACCATGTAAAGAACAATTTATAATCAATGTAACGCGAGTTAAATCCGGAAAAAGATTGTGCTGCAAATTGCAATAAAACCCCGGCCGATGATTGTGAAGATTAGGTTTCAGAAACAAAAAAACCCAACTCTCCCTTCCAATTACAAAATCAAAGCTCCCGTTTGATCAATCGAATAAGAAAAAAGCAGGCAAATCAAGATGGTGTTGCAACAATTAGGGGGGAGCATCACGCGTGCTCTCCAGCAGATGAGCAACGCCACAATCATCGACGAGAAAGTTCTTAATGAATGTCTTAATGAAATCACTCGCGCTCTTCTTCAGTCTGATGTTCAATTCAAGCTCGTTCGTGATATGCAGAACAATATCAAGAAGATTGTCAATCTCGATCATCTCGCTGCTGGTCATAACAAGCGGAATATTATTCACAAGGTAGAATTCTTCTTTTGATAGGAAAGGCGTCGTGTTTGTAGTATAATTGTGCAATTGAATTGTTGATCTGGTTGAATTTTATGTGTAGGCTATTTTTAATGAGTTGTGTAAGATATTGGATCCTGGGAAGCCGGCTTTTGCTCCGAAGAAAGGGAAGCCGAGTGTGGTTATGTTTGTCGGTTTACAAGGTACACTTATTTTTCGTGATTTCCGTATCATGTTAGAGTGGGCCGTTTTTGTTATCAACCTATGAAATTACAGGCTAGGTTTTGTGTAGCTACTAAATAGTTTTGTGTTGGGAAGCTACAACTGAATGCACGATATTTGCTGTATTTTGATTAAGTGTTTAATTGTTTCTTTAAACATTTTAGTACGAAAAAGTAGTTATTATATGTTTGATTCAAGTTTGGTGCTATGTTGTTATATTTTTCTTTCCCTCGTTGTAGAAAGATCGAAGATTTGTCGTTATTTGATATAATTTACTTCAGGTTCCGGAAAAACCACTACCTGTACAAAATATGCATTTTATCATCAAAAGAAGGGCTGGAAACCAGCTTTAGTTTGTGCGGATACATTCAGAGCTGGTGCTTTTGACCAATTGAAGCAGAATGCTACCAAAGCTAAAATTCCTTTCTATGGAAGGTAATAGATCCCCGCTTTTGTTCTTCCTGCTGTCCTTATTACTGCAAATGTGCAATACGAAAGTAGCAATGTCCGACAACTACATAGATTCAAATTGCAACAACAACTACATAGATTCAAATGGCAACAAATATGATAATAGAAACAAAGCCATCATTTTGAAGAAACTGTAGAATTATTTATTGCTAGTTTACTTGAGAAACAAATAATTTTTCAATGAATCTACCAAGATGAGTAATACCCAGATGAAACCAAGCCCATCTCTCTAAATGTTTAATATGCACTTGCAGACAAAAATTAACATCTTTGATGAATTGATGATTACCAACATATTAGATATACTGTTTATCCTCAGGTGTGAAGTGCAAATTGCTAATGTTGAACAAGAAATACCTGCAAGAGCATACAGTTATATAATCATTCCTATATTACATTAATTATTCCTGTAGAACTTTTGATTTGTTGGCCTTGACCTGTAATATTAATGTTCCATGGCCTATTGTTATACACCATCATATAATAATGAATTTTCATCTGATATTCACATTTTAGTTTTGGTTCCTTTTCTTAATAGCTACATGGAGTCGGATCCTGTTAAAATTGCAGTGGAAGGTGTAGAAAGATTTAAAAAGGAAAATTGTGATCTTATAATTGTGGATACCAGTGGACGCCACAAACAGGAAGCAGCTCTTTTTGAAGAGATGCGGCAAGTTTCAGAAGCAATGGTATGTGATACTATGATCGTGCATTCAGTTCCCTTATATTACAGATGCTAATTTCTTACTTCTACAATGTTTCAGAAACCAGATCTTGTAATTTTTGTTATGGATAGCAGTATTGGTCAAGCTGCTTTTGATCAAGCGCAAGCATTTAAACAAAGTGTTGCAGTTGGAGCTGTAATTATTACAAAGATGGATGGACATGCAAAGGGAGGGGGTGCTCTTAGTGCGTAAGTCCTATACTTTCATATTTATCAATTACATTTTGTAAATGTAAAATTTGGCAAATGTTAACTTTATTTTATTTGTGGTCGTATCATTCTACGCCTATTTGCATTGTTTGATGGGTACATGATCCATCACAGGGTAGTGCTACTTTGCTAATTGTTATATAGTTGGCCTAGTACACTTATAGAGTCCATGTCTATATGGCAGCACTATGCAAAGTAGTTTCTAGTGTAGATGATAAAGAAAACATCGGTACTGAAAGTAAGTGAAAAAGTTTGTTTGGATACCAGAAAGCTATATTATTTTATGAAATTTGGATGCAATCTTTTAAAATTGAAGCAAAGGTTTTGAACTAAGAAGAGGAGTTTGTAGTTATTAGTTACTATCCAGCATTTCTAGTTTGAGGTCTGCACTCTGCCCTTCTTTTCACCTTCAAATAATCAAAGTGTGAATAGTCATTTCCTTATATAGTACTACAAAATATATAACTAGTCTTTTAATTTGTCTTAGTATTGGAAAGAAAAAGTAAGGCATTTCTTGATCTGATCATAAGATTTAGTAACATAAATGGCCTACTTTTTAGCTGCAGGCTTTGTTTGTGGCTTTCTTAATAACTAGTGTTTATTAAGAAAGTAGCAATTTTTTAGCCACATAACTTGGTGGCTACTGGCTACAAAATCAAGTGCTTTTTATAAATAATTGTGGCATGATATAAATTATGTCTTGACCTATAAATTGGTGAATTATGTCAGAAATCAGCGTAGTAGCCGTCTGTAATAGTATGGGGTAACATTTTATTTTTTTTGTGTGACTAGTATGGCTTATAGCCTTACAATTTGAGTATCTTCTAAGATATTCTCGAGATGAGCCGGAGTCGAACCCAGGATCCGGGCCAACAGAGGATAAACCCTGAACCACTTGGGCTATCCAATCGTGCTCGTATGGGGTAATATTATTAGTAAAGGGTAATAGAGTCAATTAGACAATTACTATTCTGGAGTTAGTTATTGAGTTCATGGTCTATAAATAGTTGTTTAAGTCATGTACTTTCACTTTCTCTATAACTAATTCTCACTTTTTTTCTCTTGGGTTTTTAACCTGATTCTATCTCTCTGTCGTTTCTGTTTCTATCGCATTTCTTTCTGACTTCTCTCTAACTCTCTCTTTGCCCTATTATCTCCACTTTACTTGCCGTTCCTGCCTTTTATCAATAGAAAACACTAAAAAAAGTCTCAAATAGCTCAGGAATCCACTCGATTCCTGACAAATTACTTTGTATAAATTACAATGTATAGGCACTCGTAAAATTTAGTTAAATGGTTTCAGCAGATATTCAAATTGCATGTTACATTATCTAGATGTAGGCTTTTTTAGTATGTTCAGTTGTAGATCAGGATATTGAGTGTTGATCGTCTTGTATTGTCTTCTCCTAATTTAAGAGTTGCAGCAACCAAAAGTCCAGTCATATTCATTGGAACTGGAGAACATATGGATGAGTTTGAAATATTTGATGTTAAACCATTTGTGAGCCGTCTTTTGGGTTCGTTTACCTCTCCCCCCTGTCTCCGTCTACTCACTCTTTTTGCAACCACTTTTCAGGCTGAATTTCTAACAATGTGAACTTGAACTTTAATAGGCATGGGTGATTGGTCTGGATTTATGGACAAGATTCATGAAGTTGTTCCCATGGATCAGCAGCCTGAGCTTCTGCAGAAGCTTTCAGAAGGAAACTTTACCATGAGGATTATGTATGAGCAATATCAGAACATACTTAAAATGGGACCCATTGGCCAGGTTTGAAGCTTACTAGTTTGGTTGCGCACGGTAGTATTTTCCAAAAAAATATCTGCCAGAGTAAAATTTTTTCCAGTGAACGTGACAAAAAATACATATATTTTGGTGTTCACTTGTGTATTTGCGTGATGCTCTAATCCTACATTATTGCCCTTTATTCGTACATGAATATTTCTTCCTCGCCTTTCTAATGCATAAATACTTTATAAATTTTGCAAGAACGTGTTTGGAAACAGGTAACTCATTTCAAATAATGGATTTCAAATTACATGATTTGAGTTGTCATTTCAAATTTATACTAGTATTTGAATATTTCGTAAATCAAATGATATTTAACTCCAGATTCTTTTGTTTATCTAAACATCACTTTCATCATATCCAAAAGTTCAAATGAAATCCATGTTTCCAGACAGGCCACGAGGGGATTTTGCCCAAGTTCTGTACTGCGCAAAGTTTCAGTGAACCAGAGTTCTAATGTTTATTATTCGGTAGATGGGGTTGAAATTTAGTACAGTTTGTAAGTCAAACAATTTTTACTCTAACGAAGCTGACATGATAATAGTGAACAATATAACTCTTGAAATTAATTTGATAAAAAAGTTCAAAATAGTTGGGAGGTGATATTAATGAGTGCAATTTTTCCACAGCATTGGGAAAAGAAGTTACACAGAGAGAGTTAGTGCTAGGACTAGTACTGTTCTTTTCTTCAAGCACGGCTTTGTATTCTAATTTTATAAAATTATGTATAAGAATCGATTTTAGCAATATTAAGCCTGATGTCTATTCTGTGACTTTATTAGAGCTGTTTTTTTTTGGTATATAAGTGTCTTAAATTAAAGTTCTTGATTGTTTTTCAAGTTAGCGCAGGTCCTCTAAGATGAAGTTGTAGTTGTCTGGTATATATGATAACAAATTTAGAATTTTATAAGAATAGCTGCTCCTTCTAGCTATCTTCTCATCAGAAGGAGATCTTATTGATTAAATATATGTTTGGTTTGGCTTAAATAAATGTATTTATTTTATAAAAGTTACTTCTAGAAAGGAAGTAGCTGTCTGTGCGGATAATGTAGATGGCAAGTTGGTGAAAATGTCTAGCCTAATAATTGTTTTTGTTTAAGCCAATGTGTAAATGTCAAAAAAGGAATTAAACAAGGGAGATAATAAACCTAATCTTAATTTAGTTATAATTAGAGATATTCTCCGTGATTTTGGAGAAACATAGATAGGGTTATATGTATCTTTAATGATTTAACCCGATTACTCCTTATTAATAACAAACTGATAATTTGCAAAACAGATCGATTAACATAATATTTCCAAGTAGAACAACTTATATTTTATGGACTAATAAATAGTAATAGCAAATAGGCATTTGTGTATATGTATAAAAAGCATGCAAGTACTTTTTTAAAAACATGAACAGCATGATTAACATGCTTACGAGCTAAGTGAAAAAGCTTTAAGCTAAGTTCTAATTACTTGGATATGAAGGGGCTGTAAAAATTGGGCTCTTACTTTCATTATACCCTTTAGTAGTTTTAATTTTTTATTTTTTTAAAAACTAATCTTAGATTGTCATGTAGGAATTTAAATGCTCCCCTGTTTTTTGAACCCTCAGCCTTTTTAGCCAAGGATTTAAAATTTTCTGGTCCTTTTTAGTTCAGGTCATTTTTTTTTCTTTCGTGTGATTACTTGCAAACACAAAAACCTGTATGTATCTTTGTGCGCTGAAATATTCTAGTTTTTGTTATAGTCAAGTATCAATTTTTTTTTTGTCCTGCTAGGTTTTTTCTAGGCTTCCTGGATTTAGTGCGGAGTTGATGCCAAAAGGCTGTGAGAAGGAAAGTCAGGCAAAGATTAAACGCTACATGTATATGATGGACTCGATGACTAACGAAGGCAAGCTGGGCTGATATTTCATTTAGATGTTTGTTAGTACTTACAAGTGTTGTATTCTAATTACATGTCTACATGCAGAGTTGGATAGTACTAATCCAAAGCTCATGAATGAATCTCGAATCATGAGGATAGCAAGAGGATCTGGTCGTCAAGTAAGAGATGTAATGGAGATGTTAGAGGAGTACAAACAATTGGCCAAGAAGATATGGAGTCAGCTGAAGGGCCTTAAGATTCCAAAGAAAGGAGAGATGAGTGCATTATCAAGAAACATGAATGCGCAGCATATGAGCAAGGTCCTTCCTCCACAGATGCTGAAGCAGATTGGGGGTATGGGTGGTTTACAGAATTTGATGAAACAAATGGGTGGTATGGGTGGTATGCCTGGTGCGAAAGACATGATGGGTATGTTTGGAGGTGGAGAGAACTGACATCTCCCCTGTTTTTTGGTGCAACTGCAACTTGTCTTGCGCGGGTTGCTATACTCTCTGTAAGCTGGAACCAAACAAATCAAATGCTAGAACATAGCGGCCGTGTCTTTAAAATTAAGTTATTCTTTCTTGACGTACCTCTAGCTCAAAATGCTTTTCAAACTTTCTCGGGTTAGTTTAGTTTATTTAAGTCTTTTATGCTAACAGTTCCTTTGGCTAGTTCTTTCGTGTCATTCTTCGTTACTGTAACTTACCTTCACTTCCCCACCACAATTAAGGATCATTATCCTACTTGTGCTTGAGTCGTAGTAACATAAAATTGTGAATGCTTCCATTACTCAGGATTATAATTTGTATCTAATTTCTAAAGATTTCGTATATTGTATCAGATATGCAATAGTGTACCAATCAACCATTCACTCATCTGTTTCTTTATCAAGTTTTTTTGCTAGGTTTTATCAATAAAAGAAAGTAGGTAAATTTTTCAACAGAAAATAGTATTTATGATAATTATGTTTCAAAAAAAAAGTATTTATGATAATTAGTATTCTTTATTGTATAAAAATAAATATTACGATTTTTAGTGATCTTTATTTTATAAAACAATTTCTGTTGAAGGTACATATTTATATATAATTTCCTAGACTTGAGTTTTGATTGCTGAAAAATTAAGTATGTCATACTTGACACTTCAGTGTCTTGAGTAAATTTTTTGAACCAGATAGTCAAATACTGAATTATAGCCCGAAATTCCGCCGGGCTTCGTGAGTTGTTCTTCTTCCTCGAGAAGGGCTTCAAGCTCAGCTTCTACTTCTTCAACACGCTTCTTTTCAGCCTCTTCTTTTTTTTCTTTTTTTTTTTCTCTATTTCCTTCAAGCACATATCCATCTCGGCAAAAAGCATTTTTACTTCCTTTTCGTGCTCGCTAGTAGCGTGCTCAATGGTAGCTTCTTCTTCACCGAAACGGAATTTCGTATCCATGGAGATTGAGATTGGAGATGGAGATTGAGATTGGAGATTGAGATGTAGATGGAGATTGAGATTGTTTATATAGTCGGAGATGGTCAAAGTAGTCGATTTCCCAGACGAAGCGTCGAGTCCCGATGGTTGACCACGCTACATAATACAGCGTAAGTGAATTTGAAACAGTCACTACGTTATATTATGTAGCGTAAGTATAAAATTAAAAAACATTGCAATTTGCACTGCGTTTACGCTATATAATATAGCGTAGGGACTATGCACTCTTAAAAACAGAGCAATTATATCAACTAAAATCATACAAAATTAACTAAAATCAACTAAAATCATACAAAATTAGCAATTGCACCACAAAAATTACAAAATACAAACAAATTAAATTCTACAAAATACCAAATGCAAACAAGCAATAATATCAACTAAAATCATACAAAATTCTACAAGTTTTTTCATAAGAAATTAAGATACATCGGCATAGCAATTTGTCGCTAATTTTGTGGGACAATTTCTTAAATCATGTTGGGCATCAATTGCACCACAAAAATTACATCTTCGACCTTTTTTCGCTTTGCCGCGCTCTATGCCACTTTTCACCCTTTCTTTTTTACGACCTTTGGTTTGAGATAATATAGGATTTCTCAATTCATTGAAATTTTCGTCATCATCGTCATCCCCGACCTCATGTGCATCATCTTCTTCCTCACGCCCACGTTTTTTCCCACTCTCATTCAAAAAATTTTCAATAAAATTCGATTCTTTTTCAATCACACTCATGAGATAATTGTATCTCGCTATTGAACAACTTCCGCGAGCTGCTAAATCTTGGAATGCTTTGCATAAAGTACTGTATCGGGCGGGTTGTGACTCAAGAAAATTACCAATTTTAGGACGCTTGTGTTGTAAGTCTCTCACTCTTTCATTGCCTTCAACTGTCCATCTCAAAGTGATGCACTGCTTAGGAATCTCTGACCATTGCATCTTATACAAGTATCGAATAATATGACAGCAAAGCATTCCCAAACTTTCAAATTTTCGACAAACACGAGGTATGTTGCCATTCTCGGTGACGATCAAAACATAGTATTTTCTATACTCTTCTTGGACCGTTGTTTTGTATGCCTCGTAATGCTTGTAAATTGCATTCCTCTCTTTCTCAATCACGACATAAGCTCCACTTTCTTTGAGTTCGTGTTGAAAACGTCTAAACATTTCTTTCGTGTAAGTAGATGCCGCATGACTCTCCAATGACGATGATGTTATTTTGGACCTTTCCTTGTTCTTTGTTTCATAATCAGCCTCTCTTTCACGTAAATATTGTTTCTCCAACGCTTTCTGTGAATTCTCTATAAACTCCTTCAAACCGGTACTAGCATTGACAAATTCATCGAAGAAAGAATTCATTGACTCACTTCTGGAGGTAGTGGTCATCCCGGTTGTGAAGTGCAGTTTCGTGTAAACACGGACCCACTTGTGTCGAAGGGAGTACATATCTTGTAACCAAGAATGGTTCATCAAATCGTTTTTTCAACTAATGCCTCCCACCTATCTTCGAATTGTGCAACCGTTAGTGACTTGTAGATGCAAGAGTTGAAATCTTCTTTGAAGTGATCATGATTTGCATATAAATGCGACAATTTTTCACCAAATAGCAATGTCTTGATCGGTGATGATCGTTTGTGGAGCCACGTTCCCCATAGCCTCCAATCAACTCTTAAACACCCATAAGTAAGATTCTTCGGTCTCATTCCTTATCAGGACAAATCCGAACAAAATCGACTGATAATGGTGATTTACCCCCGTAAATGGCACGAACGGCATGCAATACCTATTAGTACGATACGTGGAGTCAAAAACAACAACATCTCCGAAATTTTTGTAGGCATTGACTGATCTCGGGTCAACCCACAGCATGGTCCGCACACGATTTTTCTCGTCCACATCAACTTTATAGAAAAATTCACCTTGACTATTACGTTTCAATTCTCGAAGTAATGCCAAACCCTCTAAAGCATCACTCGAATCAAACACATAATATTGAATATCACGCAATACATTCCGAACATCTTGATTACCAAATCCAATATTCTCCAAGCCACCCGTTAGCTCCCCTAACACGTTTAAAGTTTTTGAAGGCCCAATACCCGATTTATTCAATGTTATAATCAATTGCCGAATAACGGGAGTTATATTCCTTGGCCTTTGCATGAAAAGCACTTCATCCTTTGAAATCATCGTGTGATTGTGTTTTAAATAAACCGATGTCACTTCCCATTTCTTCAATTTTCCCTATGAACAACGTACATCCGCGCCAAGCAATGCGTTCTACCAATAGAATACCTATTTCTCCTTTTTTTTTTGAACATCCGTATCTTCATCCAACGACTTGGGTACTATTCGACCACCCTTTCCACATATATATAAACGCGAACAAATTCTCCTACTTTTCACACGCCTATGTGTGGTTCTAATTATCACCTCAAAACCAACACGTCTATCATAATCTCTATAAAACATCTCCGCTTCATCTAAGCTATCGAACAATTGACTAACACAAGGACAACTTTCATTCAAATCATCATCTTTTGAATTTTGTTTGTCACAAAAATCATCAAAACATTCATCACCAACCTCCTCAACATCATCATCACCAACCTCCTCCACAACCTCCTCAACATCATCATCACTATCATCAACATTCACTATTGGGGTCTTTTTAGCATTATCATTTTCTTCTTCAATCTCAATTCTAGGTTTATTAGGTGTAATGGGCTTACTAGGGGATGTTAATTTTGAAAATATGTAAGATGCCATGAGATTGATGGAAATCTAACCTTAATAAAGAAGTCCAATAAAGCTCCAAGCTCCAAACTTCAAGCTATAAACTTCAAATTTCAAGCTTTAAACTCCAATAAAGATCCAAGCTAGCTTTCAAACTCGAATATAAGCTCCAATATAGATGCCCTAGGTGTATTTTGTGTGTATTGGGTTTGTATGCTCTAAAAATGGTGTATAGGAAGAAGAGGTCGTGTTTTTGAAGCTGTGTGGATCTAGACGCTATATAAAGTAGCGTATGTGGATCTACAGTATAGCGTAAACTGTGTTTACGCTACGTTATATAGCGTATACGCTGTATAATGTAGCGTATACGCTTTTTTAGGTTGCGTAAAATCAGTATCTACTTTGAATTCCGTGCGTTGATTGCCCTTTTTTAGACGGCTAGAGATCAGTTGAATGGATAAGCTAGTTATCACCTTTGGTTGTGGAACATTTTCCTATATATATACATCAAAGATGAGAGTAACTTACATAACATACATATTTTCTAGTGATAAATATTGTTAATTGGGTTGATAAATAAAATATTGGTTATACATATACAACTTAACAGATTTAATAGTACAATAGTTGGAGTTAGGATGTTAAAATTCATTTCCCCGAGTGCTCGGTTTCAAGTGCTTGCAATATTTATAATAATAAATATTTTCGGAGTTCAGAGTTTCAATCCAAAAGAATTCGGGTTCAGGTATTACCTGAATCCAATCCATCGGATCAGGTTCGGATATTCATTTTCGGATATCTTTCGGGTTTGGGTATGGATAAAATTTTCGGCTTTGGATATGGATATAGTCATATTCGACCCGATTGCCATCCCTGCTATTGAAAATTTCCGAACAAGCAAAACTGAATGAACTAATGGAAAATAGTAGTACAAAACAATGATAAAAATTAAAAGAACAGCATCCCA
The DNA here is from genome assembly GCF_001625215.2 of Daucus carota subsp. sativus. Taxonomy (NCBI): domain Eukaryota; kingdom Viridiplantae; phylum Streptophyta; class Magnoliopsida; order Apiales; family Apiaceae; genus Daucus; species Daucus carota. The sequence goes on along the minus strand of NC_030388.2, from coordinate 16,408,371 downwards.
AATTTACTAGGATAGTCATACATTCAATTCAAGCAGTGCATACAACGAAATGAACTGGGGAAAAAAAACAAGAACAAGATATATACCATTAATCCTAGTACATAATAGACAAGAAACATACCAGATCAAATGGCGCAAGTCGGACAGTTTTACTTCATTTATAGTATTATAACTCTAGTAAGTCTATATGTATCTAGAATATCCACATTCTGATCATACTTTAACCAGGATTCACAAGTTCGATATATGAAATAAATCTAGAATATATGTTGTGTCCTTCCCCAAGTTCAATTATAGGCTCCCATCCTTATGCCCCCATCTCCATTAGTAGGCAAAAAACCGTCATTTGCCTTTGACAAGCTGACATAATAGAACTCAGATAGAATGCCTGTAAAAACGATGAAAGCAGCCCCTGCTGCAAAGACTCCCTTCCTCAAAGTCTCACAAGATGGGGGATCCACCACTATAGATGTCCTGTATTTTGTGTGGTAGGCATTCCTCACTGAACCTGCTAGCAAGCAGGCCTCAGCAATGATAAATGTCAGCCTGTAACCATAACTGATCAATCAGTAGATATTTCAAAAGAAAAAGGTTCCAGAATCACGCAATAAATTATTTATGAAATATAAAAATGAATTGAATGACCTAAGCTCTGTTGTGATTAGTGATGTTTCTGTCCGATGCATCCAGAACAACAGATAAACTTTCTTTACTATTGCTATAAAAATAAAGCAAAAAGACCGAGTGACTAGGGAGAACACATACCAGCACAGGATGAATAGGACAATCGACCATGCCCTGGATTTACCAGGCTTTAATGCTCCGCCACAACATAGGCATCGACTAGCGATCATTATGAGCAGCTGACTAGCCAAGAGGAACAGTAATGATCCAACACCCAAGCCGGTAGCAATATCCGATTCGTAAGAACAATAGCTGTCAGTCCCATCATCGGTGATTGTTGCCTGTCAGATTACAGAGCAGAAGCATTAGAACTTTACTGAAGTGGATTTATTAAATTTTGAATATCAGAATGTCAAGAAGTTTCCAAGACTTCAGACTAACAACATAAATGCTTTTAACGTTACAACATGAATCGTGGCCAAAAAAAAAAAAAAAAAACGTTACAACATGAATCAATTTTTTTCTTTTGAGGGAAAAGATTAGTATAATCAGTATATTAGCACCACCACCTTCCTAAATATTAGTAAAATCAGTATATTAGCACCTCTTCAATCTTCAATCTTCACCACTGTTATTACTACAGTACTAGTGTTGCCAAATCTAATCCGATATAAAGAACAATAAAGCCTCGGCTATGTTACTCCGAAACTTCACGAGTCTGAGTAACATAGAGCATCAGTGAATAAGATCCCCATTTCTGATAGCAATTGTGTATAATCATAATCATGGTGGCAAATCATGCTACTCAACTCAGAAATCATTACACTTAAAATTGCTAACAATAAACTAGTTACAAAATTTGTGTCCTGAAAATCCGGCTCTGCATATAATCCACCGACATCTGAAGAAGTTACAAATAAAACTAGAACGCGCACATATTTGGTTCAAATGTTTCAAGCCTACAGCCCTGAATCTGAGAAATAGTAACAAATCAGGCATTGTTTTATGTTATCAGAAACACCGAAATCACGTAAAAACTACACTAAAATCATATAAAATCCAGAATGAGCTGCAAAAATTGTACAGACAAGCATAAACATATATGTGAAAAGGGCATCTTAGATTCAACTACCCAGAACCAAAACAACAACGAATTAAGCAATAAGCAGTATAGAATACACAGGGAGAGAGAGGGGGGGGCGAGAGAGAGAGAGAGAGAGAGAGAGAGAGAGAGATGCATAGGGGGGGAGAGATAGAGAGAGAGAGTTAGGGGGAGAGAGAGATGCATAGGGGGAGAGAGATAGAGAGAGAGAGAGAGAGAGAGAGAGAGTTAGGGGAAGAGAGAGAGAGACTGACAGAAGCCCTTCTCTGCTCCGCAGCAACAGCAAGAGCAAAAGCAACGAGATCAAGCAGAAACACAATGACCAACAGCAATGTCGAAGCCATGACTAGAAACAAGCAATTGACAAAAATGAAACAATTGAATCAATCAAATAAACGAATAAGCTAAAACTTTTACGATCTGATAAAAGAGAGAACTACATGTACATACAAAGTAGCAGCAGTAGTAATAATAACACCCACCGAAACAAAAAAAGGCTGGCTGATGGTGATAGAATAGGGTAGATGTGTGTTTATTGTATACGCAGTAAAGAAAAGGAGATGTTTATATTGATGCTGTTGTTTTGTTATTACAGGTCCAACTCATTCCCATTCACTTCGGAGGTGTTCCTAGTATCCAGTTGTACTAGATTATTGTTTGACCCTCATTGTTAATTTCTCTGCATCAGATCGTTAGAACCTTGAACCGACATTGCTGTGACTAGGGCTGTCAAAAAAGTCCGAAAAATCCGATATCCGTCCGAAAAATCCGCATTCGTATCCGAGATAAAGCGGATATTATCCGTATCCGAGACAAAGCGGATATTATCCGCATCCGAATCCGACAATTCCGGATACGGATACGGATATAGGCATATTCGTATCCGATAATATCCGAATCCGAAATTAAATATATATGATATTAAATATTTTATATATATATATATAGGCTCATGATCAAATACAAACCACTCTTAAAATAAAAACTAAAAACTACTATTTAAACTCCTATAATTACTAAATGCACTCAACTAAAATAAAACAGCAATTAATAAAACCCACCCACCCAGATGTGCCCCGATCAAATTTCACCCACGCCATCATCTCTTTAGCACAAACTTTATCCCTCCCTCTCCTCATCCTCATTATCTTCTTTCTCTCTGCCATCAGACCCATCACCAACTGAGTTTCTCTTCGTCATCACCACCTCCGTCCTTTCCCTCCATTGATCTGTTTTCAACGATCTCTCTCTCAATCTCGTGAACGATTAGACTCTATCATGGATTATAATGTTGTTAAAGTTTCGATAAACCCGTTGATCTATTTACAAAAAATGATGATTTCTGCTGTACAAATTAGTGATATGCGCTTCAGAAATTAGTGATATTCTCTTTAGAATTTAGTGATTTGTGTTGCAAAACTTGGTGAAAACTTCCAGAAATTGGGGAAAATCTCCAGATCTGTTCTTGTACTTGATTCTGGTGGTGGTGGTGGTGGCGGTGGTGGAGATGGTGGAGGTGGCTGCGGAGATGAAGGTGGTGGACATGGCAGGAGTTAATGGAGGTGCCGTAGGTGGAGGTGGTGGAGGAGGAGATGAAGAAAAAGAATGTGGAGGTGGGTTGGATTCGTTGGGTGTAGATACGGTGAAGGCGAACATGGAGGGGCGGCGGGGCGGCGGACATGAATGGGCTGGTGAAGTTGCTGGAAGTGAAGGTGGAGGCAGGCTGGGTTGGAGAAGAAATGGGGTTGTGAGAGAATTTAGTGATATTCTCCTTAGAATTTAGTGATATTTCAGCTGGGTTTTTAGTTTTTAGAATAAAGAGGTTTGTAGTGGAGTAGTACTATATATATATATATATATATATATATATATTTATTATTATTCAATAACTATATAATGTGTGTATTTATATATGTAGACATAAAATAATATATTTATATAAATTTTGTATGACTTTAAAATATAATAGACATATATCATAATTTTATTTGAGTTTAATATTTTAAAGATAACAAATTTATATTGAAAGATAAATAAGAATTAATTTTTGAATTAATATAAACCTTCTTTAATGATTTTAATTTTTTACTCAGTTCTAAAAATTAATTTTTAATTTTTACTATTTTTCTATGATTTTTTAGAAATTTTAATAAAGAAATAAAAATTCTGATTAAAAATCAGATCCGGATCCGGATATTATCCGAATCCGGATAGTATCCGTCGGATCCGGATTCGGATATCATCCTTTAAAAAATTTCGGATTCGGATCCGGATACGGATATGGATTTTCGGATTCGGATTCGGATCCGGATACAGGCAGATCCGTATCCGAATTATCCGTTTGACACCCCTAGCTGTGACCTGTGACCAGCTGAAGATTATAATTTCCGTATAATGATATTATTTTATTAAAATTTATAGGATTATTGTCATGAGATTGTATTTCAATTATTTTTTATTTTATTTCAATGATAATATTTTGTGAGAAAATCATAAAACGATGAAAATGAATCGAGAAAGTGTTCAGAATACAATTTTTATGATTATATTTTTTTTAAATTAAAAGATAATATGATTGCTATGGGATTATAAAATTTTCAAATAAATATTACTCATAAGCGTTACGATAGAGGATAGTTTTATTTCTCTCTTATAAAAGTCATGATAACTAATTCTCTGGTACTAATACGTATCATGTATATTAAGTGTTATATACTAATATATCAGAGTTAAAATTTTAATATCAAGTTTAGTAAATTTTAATACTAAGATAAGTATTTATCATATGCATATCAAATGATATATACTAATATATTAGAGTCAATAATTTTTATATTGAAGTTAATAAATTTCACTATATTTTAAAGAGTATTTATACACAGAAAGTTCTTTGATATAGAAAATTAGTCAGGTGGGGAGGAAAACCCCCACTTGAAATATTGAAAAAACGTGTTTTTATTTCGAAATTTATTATTAGCATTTGTTATTGTTTATGTTCTCTATTGAATACATTTCGTAGTTTGCAAAAAAATTTAAAGACCGTTTAACCTCTCCGTACAATTTTTTTCTATGATTGAATTGTAAATAACAATGCACCCGTTGTAAATAGTCAAAATTTAGTCCATTTGACTAAGGCGAAAATTGTAAGTTATAACTTAGTGTGACTTAAGTCTGTTTGTCTCAGTTTTAAGTCAGGAGTTTAAAATTTTTTCTGATTTTAAGTCAAAAAATGTATATGTTCCTAATTTTCTGGAAATTTAGTCTATACGGTCCAAATCGAATTGAAAAAAAAATAAAATTTGAATCGATCCGGTTCTTAAAAGAATATTTCGCTCCAGACCGAATATACCAAAAAATCCAAACACTATATAATATAAACTTATATTTATGTTTTATATATCTCTTATAAACTATAATTTGAAAATTTATTCATATTTATCTTTGGTGAAGCGGTGGTTATTTGTTGATATTATTCTTTTAATGAATCGTGAATTCTAACTTTATTTAAAATACATTCTCCAAAAGAAAAACTTCATTTCTAATATAAATTTTATTTTTTTTAAAATTTGGTTATTTTGATCCGGACCGAACCAAATTATTTTGATCCGATCCGCTTGAAGCCATAATAGAATTTCGGCATTGACTTGATCCGGAAAAAAATAAAATTTCGATTTTCAAATTCTTTGAACCAAACCGACTCACCCCTAAATGGTTGACATCCTGTGCCCGTCAAACTTCAGCGATCAGTGTGGACTGTGGCGTATGCTGCAAGGATTTAAACCGAAAGCAAAAAAAAAATAATCTAAATGATATTGAATGGCTCAGTTTCGAAATGATGCTGAGTGATTCGTTTCATATTTGGTTTTACACTAAGACACATAAATTTATATAGTACTATTACTGAGGATCAGTTTCGATTTCATGTGCCAACTCTCTTGTAAGCTTGTCAGCACGTTCATCGTGTCCCCCAGCAAACGTATAAACACGAAATGCAAACTGAAAGGCCCTCCACAGCATCTTCGCAGATACCATCTTTTTCCCATCACCTCTTGGTGAGCTTACTTCGAGCTGTTTTGCTTTTGCTTCTCTTCTCTCCTGAACAGATTTTATTCAGAAATGCATGTTAGACTGTCAGTACTTTAGAGACTGATTATTGGACTCTTCTTGTAACAAGATAGAGCTAACAAGATAAAGCTGTAATTCGAGTCGAACGAGCCGAATTCGGACAAAGGTTCTGACTCGTTCAATAATACGAGCCGGCTCGACTCGACTGGTGAAATTAAAGGAGTCGAGTTCTGGTAGAGGTTTGGACTCGATTAAGTGTAAATTATATGAGTTGGTTCGCTCGACTCGTTAAGACCGGCTCGTTTAGCTAAGCGAGTCGACTCGTGAAATTAAATGAGTCTAGTACGGGCAGAGGTTTAGACTCGATTAGCTAAACGAGCCGGCTCGGCTCGACTCGATTAAACTTTGCTGAAATTAGGCTCGGCTCGAAACTCGGCGCTCGACTCGAATTACAGTCTATAACAAGATGTCATGTATATTTAACGAACCTTAAGTGCTAGTTCCATGCAGTTTGCAGAAACATCCACCATTAGTTCCTTGATACGTACAAGGATTCCGAAATCAAATACTATCTTGTGACTTTGGAATTTCTTGGATTCTTCATCTTTGGTTCTTTCCAATGTGTCCAGCTCTCCTTTGATCTACTCATGCAATGGATATTAGTTAGCTGTGAATACTTATCGAGTATTAAGAAATTGAGCACAAAAGCATGATGTACATTGTAAGTAGTTCTCCAGACTACTTGAGGTTTCGTGACAGTTGGTAACTTGAAATGGTACCATAGGGTCTAGCCGAAAAAACCAAAGCTTACCTTAGAGAAGTAGTTCTCAACCTTGTCAAGGAGCTGGTTCAACGGAGACACAATTTTCCAGTTCTGTAAAGTATTAACTATCCCTTCCAGCTTGGAGTATAATGCTGCAGCCATCCTCACTGCTTCCAACTTTTTTGTTGGAAAATCTTCAAACCGCGCTAGTACCTGCAGAAGAAATGCAGAATGATTGATTACGGTTCATATTTATGAATTTATGTCACAGTAATTGAAAGTGAGATATTGTTGTATTATTAGACCTGCGATTCATCTGTTAATTTCTCAAGATGTGACTCTATGTCTCTGTGGAACTTAATTAGCTCTTTCATGTCAGTTGCCTGGAAAGAGCTGAGATTTCTTTTCACCTCCTTGATTGCCTCGGCATGATTTTTAACATCTTCTTCAATCTGCTGAAAGTATGATGATCTGAGAAGCAAAATAGCACAAAGTAAGGCGAGTTTGTTCTTGATGAATATATATTATGCCAATGATTTCTAATTTTTCTTAAGGGCATATGCTTACCTCTTTGTCATCTCTGCCAGTGCATCAGCCATGCTTAATCCCTGATTTCCACCAGAAGCCCCTGACCCCGTATTACCTTTTCTCCCCTGTGATGATTTGCCATCTAAGCTGGATCCTTCCACCTTCCCCTTGAGCTGTCGATACAGATTACCTATCTGGGATGATCGTCTGAGTTTACTATTGCCTTTCATGGGCCGTGGAAATTTACCACCTCCAGGAGGAGGTGGAGGGGCACCTCTATTGGCCAGTGACATGGGTGGTGGTGGTGGTGCTGATCCATTTGATGATAATGGAGGTGGAGGCGGCGGTGGAGCTGTCATGTTTCCTTTTGTCATGGGCATTGATGGGGGTGGAGGCACTGCAATACTCTGTGGAGGTGGTTGAGATATTGCTACATTTTTTGGTGTCTTGGATGATGGCAGTTTGAGGACGATACTTTCTATTGTGGGTGTTGGTGGTGGAGGTGGAGGAAGTACTGGTGTGCTTACTGTTGGCGAATTTATTACTTCCTTGCTTGCTACTGATGGCGGTGCTGGTGGTACTAGTATTGATAATAATGACTGAGACTTTTTAGCCTTTGTTGCTGAATTTGATGGCTTGTTTGAGTGTTTATGTGCTGGTAATTGCTCTTCAATCGATAACGTTTTAGTTGAGCATCCTGAACATGAATTTGATCTGAGACATGACCTCTCTACGCTTGACATTGGTTCAACACTTGAGCGAGTGCTAGCTGAGTTTTTTTCCCTGATAGGGGAGCCTTTTGGACTTTCTAGTGGGTGGACAGTTGAGGACATTTTAGCTGCTTTTGGACTCGCGGTTGGTTGGATGCTGAGGTTGCTTTTAGCTGTCCTTTTTGGGCTGGAACGTTGATTTAAGCTTGAGTTCCTTTTAACTGAAGTTTCTTGGATAATTAAGCCACTGTCTAGCTCCTTGGTGTCTGTTGCTTCTTCAATGTGCCTCTTGGCTTCTGACTCAGCTTTGGCTTCCTCGACTGTCTTATACATATCATTTAAGGGGTGAAAATCTTGGGATGCTTCTTGAGGAAAGTGAAAAGCAAGACGCTTCAAATCAATGGGGTTCAGTTTTCCAATCGACTGAAGTCTGACAGGCAGGAGAGGCACAGAGTACGCAGGCCTCAGTGGCGGAAGGACTGAAGTTGGGGTAAGTGGAGACTCAGATTGCGGGGTTTTCCTGTCTGTAGAGGACTCCGAAGAAGAGTTCTCAGTTCCATTGCCTAAAGGAATGCAACGCTTCATGTCCTCATCTTCGTCTTCATCCATCATAGTGGACATCTTCTCTTTCACCAGTTTAATCATATCATCAAGCATTGATAAAGCTAGAGTCCACAACACGAAAAGAAAAAACTCTAGTTAACGCCTTAAAACATAAAATGAAATCATAATCTATAAATGAATCCGGGCTCTGCTTGAAGCTGGCACACAACAGATTTGTTCATACTCACCATAATCTGCAACTTTTTGTCGTATAATCTTAACCAATATCACAAACTTAACAAAAAACATGTATAATCTTGACGAACATCACTAAATTTCAACCTCTTTTCAAAAACTCACAAGAATTCACAACTTGAAGCAAGAAATGAACATACCTAGTTGCTCCAAATCAGCATTGACAAGACTATATTTTGTGGATTCGATCCATTTGTTACTATTAGTCCACATATCTCCAACGGCTCTCATTGCATCACAGAACGCATTCAGTGCCTGCGTTGAGTCGTCTCATTGATTCAAAAAGTACTGAGGCAACTGGATCATAAACCTAAAAAAGTTCTGTTACTACTTTACCTGATTCATTGAAGTTCCTTTTGTTTCTGACATTGAATTTTTCGCTACAACGTCAGGATACAGCTTATGCAAATCATTTACAGACACTATCACCAGCTGCAAAATGTCATCATCAATAAGTACAACACATTTATTTCTCCACTTCTGAAATACAAATACGAAACATAAAGTAAGAACCAGAAAGCTACCTGGAGTACAGAAGCCGAGACATTGCAAGGAGGCAAGTCCAGTTTATCTCTAAAAGTCAGAATCTTATTCCGAAGCTCTGACATTGTGGGAGAACCACCCGGACTCCACCCTCTGGGGCTTGAACCAAGCATTTTCGACATGTCAGAGCTTTGCTGCCTTTTCAGATGATCTTTTTCCGGCAGCTATAACAAGCCAAGACGCAGAACATTGTCAGAAATTATTCGTCATGGACTCTTCAAAACGCGTAAAAAATACCAGTTTCTAGTTTCCAGGCTAATTAACGTGCTTTCACAGAAACATCTAAACACAAATATTTTGCATGTCTTTCACAATTATTACAAAATCTCGCAGATACTGATGCATAATTTATTGAAAATTCGAGAAAAATAAATCAAGAAACATGCATACCTTGATTGCCAAGTTCTTTTTGCTAGAGTTTAAAGGCGAGGCAGGGCGACATGTCGCAGCTGCCATAGCCGAATTCCGGGCACAGCTCTTAAATAAGAATGCAAACAGAAAACCGCGACCGCAACCAAACCGATCAATTTTATCGAAAGATGAGCAAAACCTGGAGGCTTGTCTTTTATTAATTAATATTAATAAAAAACAAGAGACTATTATAGAAATCAATGTTAACATTCAAATTTCAGCCGGCCTCGAACGTTATATTACGACTGTTATTGACGGGTCTTGCACACTGGGTACGATCGTTGATATAAAATGAAAAACGTGCTGAGCATTAATGTGATTGGCTGATGATGATCCTCAGGGACAAACCAGTTCTCTCCTTAAAGGGCATGTTAAGGAGAGAAAAAAGAAAGTCAACAGGAGGATTAAAGAAATGTTAATTTTAAGGAAGAAAGTTGATTAACAGCGGGATTCTCGTGTTTTAGATTTTTAGTGCTTAACAGGTTTCAACTGGTTTTTCAAATTTTTTGAACTATTTTTTTATTTTTAATTCAAATTAGAATAATTATATGGTGCTTTGGTGAATTCCAATGGCCAACTAATCCACTATTTCCTCAGAAGAAGGAATCTAATATTAGTATATCTGCACCACCAGAAATATATTATAAACATATAGCAATATGTTCCTCCCCAAAGAATATATATTACACATTATAGAATAATAAATAATAAATTACACATTTTTTCCTAAAACTATGTTATAAGACAATTTTTTTTCTGCACAAGAAAGTTTACAATATTAGTATGTGTTCTACTAACAATGAAATCTACTAATAATTTTCATTGTCTTTCTTGATGAGCGAAAATCAATCGTTATTACTTTTCTAATGAGCGTGAATCGAACAAACGTTATTTCTTTTCTAATGAGCGAAAATAGAACAAACGATCGAGTACTATCTAGAACATGTTAAGTTGACAACAAGTGACATTAGTGTTGCTGCAGCCTGCATAAGGGAATTGTTAACTGAAATGAAAATGTTCTGAAACTCTCATCCCAAGTTTTCTCAATAGAAGAAAATTGAGTTTGAATATAAACGCTCAAAGAACTCCACGAGTACAAGACCTTTTGGGAAGAGTCTAAAAATCCGTGCAGATTTGGTCACGGTCCAGAACAAAGAACTCCATTAATATAAGTCTTTTTAGAGGAGCTAAAAAAAATCCGTGAAAGCTTGGCCATGACCTACAGCGGACTGATAATATTATACTAATGTTCCGATGTAACTAAATTGGGAGAATGACTAGTAAATACACAAAAAAAAAAAAAAACACAAGAACACTTGAACACAGAATACATAAACATGACCACAAATCCAAAAATGTACACGCATCAAATACATACAAAGAAATAATCTCAAATTCTGCACAGGGTTGGAACAAATCTCTACAGCAAAGGTAACGAGTTTACCGTTCTCATGCAACAATCATACATCGAAAACTTTATTAATAATTATACAATAGCCAAATTATAAGAAATCTTTACACTATCTACAAACCACCACAACAATATATCGTCTAAATATTTATTTAAAAAAAATGGCTATGTGCTGCAAGCTTCAAGCTAGCTTCTTCAAAACGTACAAACTCTTTAAATTAATTAGGCTTAAAAGCGCTTCAACCACCTCAAAAACAAACGCTGACATTACCATGTAGCCGATGGCCAACATTTTCTGAATATTCCTCAAATTACTTTCAAGTAGGTGTAGCTGTGATTTCTCCTCGATCATGCAAGTGCCCTATGTTTGTATCCTGTTTGATAATTATCTTTAGTTTTTAAAGATCAATGCAATCTGACTAATACTTTCAGTGGAGTATTCAAAATGCTGCATACCTCAGATTTTGTTCTTTTTAAGTTGGGAAGATTTTGACAAATCAGATCCTCCCTTCTGGTCTTTGACTGAACTGACAGATGTCTTTTTAGTTCCAGCTGGGATCCTCTTTGATGCTGCAGGACTAGCTGCACTTCTTTCAGCAATTCTCTTTTGGCGTTCAATCACTAGATCTTCCATTCTCTTTCGGATCTCTTCTTCCTGTGTCAATGAATGTATGAGAAGGAATCATGTGATACAAACAACCACATGTATTAGAAAATAAAGTTAGAATTCTTTTAAAAACTTTAAAACGATAAATTGCCTATGACATTTGCACTTGTGGTTGTGGACCCTTGTTAAAAGAAATCTTTGTTTTCTTATCTCTAAACGCTAAGAATAATACTATAATTTATGTTAAGAATGATTGGGATGATTATTTAGTAGAGAACAAATTAAATTAAAAATAACAATACTAAACTTTTCAAAGTACCTTCTCCAATTTGCTCTTGTTTATCATTGGCCTGCTTTTGCTTTTAGACAAAATATCTGATCTGCTTGTTGCAAGAGATCCACGCAAAATGCTAGACCTTGTTTCTCTTCCCAGACTTTTAGTTCCAGGGCCTACAGGTTTCTTGCTGATTGTCTTTTTACCACTGGCTGGAGGCTTTGGTTCATCATTAGTCAACTCAACTGGAGCAGACTTTTTATCAGCTTTAGTGAAAGAAATTTCAGTTTCATAATCCATTTCTGGAGCCCAAGATGCTCCAGGAGACAGTCCAGAGTCTCGTCCAACCATTACACAAAAGTCATCAGGTTCAAACGAATTCGACACAGACTTGGCATGTGAAACATCCTGGTTATTAGTTTCAGACTGGGGAACTACATTTGACCCTTCCATCATGCTTATGTCCGTTCTCCACTGAGAATTTTCATCAGCTGATGTACGTGTTTGTACCATGAAAGAATCATCAATGGCTGGCACAGTTTTGCTCTTCTCTTTATCAGTTGACAAAGCATAATCGCCATCAAAAATGGTTTGCCCTGTTCTCTGCCCCTGGTTTTCTGATATTGTAGACTGGTTCATCACAAACCAATCATCTCCGCTTGCTTTTTTAATTGTGGAAGGTTCTGTGATAAAATCAGACACAGTTCTCTGGCCAGAACCATCCAAGTTTCTTGAAACCAACAACTGTGCATCTACAGTTTCCCCTCTGCTCATCAACGAGCGCATATTCTCAGCATTTGCAAAATCTTCCGAATCACCTCTACCTATATTTCCTTCAGCTCTATTAGATACAACAAAGGAATCATTTGCAGTTGTTTTTTTTCGCATTGCACTTTTCTCGTTTCCCAAGTCTATCGTGTTGCTATTTCCAAAGTGTTCCTCTTTATTTCCTATATATGCTGACTCATCTTCCCTCATCAAAAGATTCTGCAGAGCATCCCACGCACTATGTTTTCCTCCAGAAGATTGAACATTTTCCGAATCACCGTTAGTGAAATCATCCATTCCATTTTCAATGTTATGCTGATCTGTACCTTTGTTTTTATTTGCACGGGACTTGCGATGTTTCTCCAGAGATCCAACTGCATCCTGTACCTTCTGTCTAAGGTATTCTTCGTCAATCAGCTCACCATTGACTGATGAATCGTCTTCCGAATCGCCACCCTTTTCTCCATTCCTTTTGTCGGATGTGATGTAGTTGATATTCCGGATGACAACAGTCTTTGAGGATTTCTTCCTGTGTTTTCTAGTAATTGGTTTCTCCCCAGAAGAATGCTCTCCGTCATGCTTCTTAACAGCATCTGGCTCAGTCCCATCGTCAGAGTCACCAGATGCCACCTGTTCTTCTTCCGATGAAGTTTCAGAGGATTTTCCTTTCTTTCTTGAAGAAGACCTCCGCCGATGTCGATGACCAGAATCATCCATATTTGGAGACCATTGCATGTGCCCTGGATAATATGGAGGTACAGGCTGCATACCAGGATAAGGAAAACCTTGAACAGAGTTCTGATAATTATACATATAGGGAGGAATCTGGTTTTGCCAAGGCAGATGCACTTGAACTTTGGCTGGAGTGGATGGTGTCTGGTCAGCCACAGGAAGCTCTGCAGATAAGAACTTTGACACATTAGAGCCAAGTTTCTGTTGCACTTCAATGTTTCTAGGCTACACGGCTCTATAAGCAACCACAACATAAACCTACCACTTAGTCCGATCAAAGCAACAAGTGCTTTATCTATTATTTGTAGATGTAGATTACAAGGTGCAATGACATCTCATCAGATGCAGAATAACGTCACACTAACGACTAGTGTTACAGATAAATATAGACTGTGTTTGGCACCCGTCATCATCAGCAAATGAGGAGTAATTCACAATTGATATTAATAGGTTGATGCGGAACTTGAGTTACACACTAAGGGTAGAAGAGGAAGAACATGAAGTTGGAAAAGGGTATAAACTGATAATGTATTCACAAGTCGGCAATTTAGAATTACACATATGTATTGGTAGATGCAGTACCATCAAGGAACTTTAGCTTTTAAGTTAATTGTTAACTCTGGTACAATATGGTTATGTTATCAGACACTCCACCTATCGTACATGTAGCACATATGAACTTTATTATTAAAATAGCAAAAAGAACTCGATCGTAATTATCAAGACCAAAATTTTAACTGTATCTCTTACTATATGACAGGGAGGAAACAATTTTAAACAATCTATCAATATCAACAGGCGTATCCTGGCAGAACAGATAATGCTCAATTAAAAAAATCTGTTGGGTCAAAACATGCAATAGACAAGGGTGCAAGTAGAAACAAATACAATGAATACATACCACCATCAGTGTTATTCCCTTCAGATGTAAGTATAATCCCAGATGTTCCCAGATATGGTAGTTCTGACGGCGGACATGCTGCCATAGCAGCCAACTCATCCATCCAAAGAGTATCTGTCAGCTTCTTCTTGCACAGGTCCTTGAACTCAAGACATGCTTCCCTATACAAGACATTAACAAGTTCATAAAATACATTCAAATTGAGCGAGGAATTTATCAACACTAGACCAGTAACTATTCAGATACAAAGATTGGTTCATGGATATATATCTTGAATGCTACATGGCATAGTAAATTGTGTGCAGGAAAAATCTACAATATAATAATTGCACATATGGTTAGATATTTAGCTAGATAAAGGTTCTAGCAAAACTTTAAAAAAAAAAAGTGAACAGAAACTAATAACACTAAGCAGAATTCAACATCTTGAGATTTCCAATCCTAGTTTGGGAACAATGAACTCTTGTGGGCAACTTTTATTAGTGGTACTACTCATACCTCAAACGTTTGGCTCCAAAGGCATCAGAAAATAACATGAGATCGTCATTATTAACCATGTCAAATCCTGCCACAAGGGCACGAGCATAAGCCATGGCTTGTTCTTTCCGAAGCAAGACTTTCCGAGTCTCCAAGGTACGTTGAAGGCAAATCCTAATTACCACCAAGCAAACGAGTCAATATATATTGTAGGGAAAATCATCAATAATCGCATTACTATGATGTAAGATAACTTACTTTGAATTCTCATCTTCTGGTACATCTTTTTTACCAGTCTCGCCTTTGACCTAGAAGAAACAATAATAAGAAAGATGAGTGATCAACTGAATTCAGAAAGACAGTCTATAGATAATTAAGTGATATACCTTAGAGGGATCTGGTGATCCTTTTGTTACATCATTAGCAGCTGACAAAGAACCTACTAATCCCAAAAACAAAACAAAAAATTATTGCATAATTTAGGTTAATAATTCGTGATGTCACGTGAAACAATAATCACATTAGGCTGAAGTAAGAATGCTTTTCAACGGTTGTATCACCCACCTAAATTTCAAGTTGCGAGATAATATAACTCCCACAACAGAGAGAGTGCAAAATCGTAAACCAAATGACATTTTTAATATGCATACCTTCTCCAGAATTTACAGCTGCATCTGTGGTCGACAATTCATTAGATCGAATGGAACCCTCAATCTGAACAATTTCACGCTCTATACGAACGAACCTCTCAAGAATTTCCGGTGTGCTTATAAAGCGAACAACTCTGCAACACAAAACAATAAATGAAAAGGATCAAGTTACTAATTTTCAGAATGTGGAAGAAAAATAGTGACAGAAATATTAATGAGGTCTTGGAAATATTTGATGACTATAGAGCTCCAGGAATAAATGTACTACATGTAACGACAACTAAACAAAAATAGGTATTGTATTTAAACAAATCAAGGGTAAAACAGCTGCAGAAAACATCAGTATAAATGAACCTCAATTTCAAATAATCACACCCATTTACATACTCAACCTACGTTCTCTTGTGTGACCTTCATTTGGTCAACATCTTGTTTCTTACCAGATCCCTTCACAGGAATTTTAATCTCTACATTCTTGTCAGATTAAACTTCTTACTTATTAATTTCTTCTCAAATTTTCTTTTTAACTCCTACCATCTACTTTCTTCTCGGATGTTTTCGAGGACCAGAATGCATGGAGTCCTGGTACAAGTATGCATATGCGGAATGTCATCTCCAATAAATCAGGTGTGAGGACCCAGTAATAATTGTGTTATATCCCACAAACGCAAACTCTAGCTATGTCACTTCTTGTAAAATCCTTCATCCATAGGTCTCCATTCTCTAAAATTGTTTCTTGGTCCATTCTTCCTTTTCCTTAGTCTTCATCATTCGAACAGGTCAACACATGATCTGCAGCAATTGCATCAAGGCTCCCCAACCCATCCAGCTCGTAGTTCCTTAGCACAACCCACAAACTTCACTTTCATCTCTGCCTTCAACTCACCATCTTCTGATTTTAATATTAACTTCTTTTTTACAATCATTTTCTCCTCCTTTTCGAATTCATACCATTGATCTTTTTTATTCCAACGGATTCGTAACTCAATTCACCGTCTCTCTTCAATAACACCCGCGTCTTTGTTTTAGTTTGCCAACCCGAGTTTGTTGTTATTTTCTCCAAACCAGATGCTGGTGAAGTAAATTGAGGCCATAGGAGATGAAATTAACAAGTCCATGAATAAAAAAAGGGAGTTGCAGAATTTTGTTATATTTTAGTACTTTGAGTTGGAGAGATTATACTGAGAATAAGAAGATGAAGAATAAAGAGGAGAAGTGAAAATTCAAGTAATAATTATTGAAGAAAGAGAGAATGCAAGGAGGTCAAATAAGACAGACTAAGTTGAGGAAAAGAAGAAATGGGAGTATGAGAATGAGAGCAGTGTGTTGTATTGAATCCGACAATTTGTGACCATCGGATATTATGATTCTGATAAAGCAGAATTCTGGTAAAGTAAGACGGACTTTGTCGAGGAAAAGAAGAAGATTGAAGAACAGGAATAGGCGGATGAGGATGAGAATGAGAGTGGTGCATTGATGAATTGTTACCACTGGACTGTTAAGTTAAGATCAAGAATTTTAAGATACATATTTTGCCATCTCTAAATTCATTAGGCCTACAATATCATGACAAATGTCACTGCATTATAACATTTACTCTGTTGAAAAGCATTGCGCTACATAATAAAATAAAATAAAATCCTCGCAGAATCTTAGTATTGGTAAATGGATCTTTTTCTACCAAAAGAGATAACTACAATTATTCGTTACCAAGTACAGGATAAACAAAACTAACTTATATCATGAAAAAAAACCACCTATCACTTATCAGGCAATCTAAAATGTTGATAATGCTAACCTAACACGTCACCAATTTTTTAAATAGTACGAAGTAAACAAACATTACTACAAGAAAGCAAATCTCAACCATCAGCTTCATTGCCCAAAGATCTACAATCCCACAACATATCAAATACCAATATAATGATCTACACATACTGGAGTCCATGTTTTTATTATCGGTTGCACAAAGTATATATCTACTGATGATCAGTGGCTTAATTCATTCATATTGAACCCTGAGACCTGTCTTTATATACTGGGTGTTGTATTGATATTGTTCAAATTTGAATTATATAACTTGCCACCAGTTGCCAACATAAAATTGGGTTCATCAAGGTTCAAATTAGTACAATTAATATGTATACGTATCGATATCCTACACTTTCTAAATTTGGCGGCACTTGATTTATTTAATTTCCAGTTCCTGCTAATCCATTGCCGGAGATAAATGTTGGGTCCACCCTTGACTGTGAGAGCCTGTTTGTTTGTATTTGTATATGCGGACATATACTTAAAATATACAAAATTATAATGACAACAATCAAAAGGGAAAAACAAATGAATATGATAGATTACCTCTGAAAAGTTGCTTTGGTAAACCAGGAAGCATGAGCGTTGGGTGGACGAAGAGTAATTGAATACCCACCTTTCGGAATCTGATCTTTAGCAGCTTGAAGGTGAGAAATGAAGGGCTCCACTAGCCCAGAAGCTAATTTCTCATTCTTTCCTCCAGCAAATATCACAAGATCACATCTTCATACATAACAAAAACAATACAAACATATATATCAGCAATTATTAAGCCCATTTAAATTTCATAAGATCCAACACACATGTAACATTATATAGATCATATACTAATACAATCACATCATATCTCTATACAAGTCAATCAACACATCAGGATTACACCATGGGAAAATTCTCATAAGATCCAATACATATGTAACATTAAAACAATATATACCACAGCATCACACCTCAACACATGTAAATCATTACATTGGGGAAAAAACAACATAAACCACCATATAAATCTCAAGAGATCCAAAATTACAAGGACATATACACATACATAAATGTAAAATGAAAAGGGTGGAGAATTGAACCTGGTTCTAGTGGGTGTGAGCTGAAACAAAGCATAATCAAGAAGGGTTCTTGAATCCATGACTAGAAAAATCAAATGAAGCTAAACAAAACCAAATCAAAGGGGTTGGGTTTCAGTACACAGAGTGAAAGCCCATGTTCTTGAAAAAGCCTTGTTTTTTGTTTTTGTTGGAAGTCTATGATGATGGGGAAAATAAGACAGCAAGAAATGATGAAGCAATGCACATGGGAGTGTGTGCAGAGAGAGAGAGAGAGATGAAAAGTGTAGGAAGGGGTGGCGTCTGTGATTGTAGGTGAGTGGGCAATTTTTAATGTACTGTATTCTACAAGATTTGAGAGAGTGGGGTCCACAGTGGCAGATATCAACTCATTTTAAGACTGTCACATTTCTGAACACTTTGTGTAGGAACTACTCTACTTCATCTTCTTCTACTGGAGGGATTTGATGTTTTGGAGGACTATGATTCTCATGATTCTCATTTTTCTGGTGGATGGGGTATTAAATGAGATTATATGCGGAGGAAGTTATGACACGACATTGAATTATATTCATGTGTATAAAAGGTAACATAAAATCTGGGAATAAGTTGGACGTAAATGTGTTTTAGAACAGCCCATGAAGCATACGCTCACCATTAGTTTGATGCTATGTGGTGAAAAATTGATTCGCATTTAATTGGATTGATAATGAGATGAATTTAATTATCAGTGAGATTTATTTTATGAACTAGCCGAGTTTGATTACAATTAAAGTTCCACTCTGGACTCCGAAGGTACAACTCCAGCGAGTAGCTGTCGGGCGAGATTAAAATAAATGTTTCTTATTGAAAATTAGAAAAATGAAGTAGAAGTTAGAAATTAGTTAAAATTTATAAGTAATTAAAATGTTTGGAAAAAAAACAGAAATCATGCAACAAAAGTTAGCAATCCTAACTTTTAATAACTATTTGTCGATTTTTTACATAAACGGTACAAGCTTCTAATTTAAAATTCCACAGACTTAAAAGCCCCGTCCAAACACTCACGGAGGTTGGTAAAGAACAAATGATATAATTATTGTCAATTCTACGTATTTATAAAAAAAATTAATTAAAATTTGCTTGTCTCAATAGTAAATCTGTTACTCGCTCCGTGAGTTATTGAGTATATATATTTGGAGAAGAAGATAGCGCACATATTTTTATTTAAAAAAAATTAAAAATAACCTATAAAACTATATTTTATAATAATATATAATAATTGAGAAAAAACTCTATACAATTGAATGGAACAGAGAGAGTATGTCTCATTTAATTAGGGATGGGGATTCGATCCCGCCCCGTTCGGGTCGGGGATTTGGTAAGTTTTTCAAGGGCAGGGTGGAGATAGTGGAAAGTTTTATTAAAAAATTTGGAGATCGGGTGGCGGTTGGGAATTCGTGTCTCTCCGCCCCAATCCCCGACCCCGATTGTATATATATAAAAATAATAATATGTTTATATATATTATACTAAATAATTATTAAAAACATGTAAATTTTATAATATTATTAAAATTAAAAAATAATCTTTATTTTATTGATCGATTATAATTATATTGTAATATAATACTCCCTCCGTCCCATCAGATTCTTTACAGTTTCCTTATTTGGCCGTCCCACCCATTTCTTTACATCACAAAACTTTCCTAAAATAGTTAATGTGTCCCACCACTTTCTCACTTTTTCTTCCTTTTCACACTACTTTTACTCCACCAACTCCCTTTTATATATTAAAAATCAATGGGTCCCACCACTTCACCCACTTTTCTTTCCCTTTTCCACTACTTTATACATATTTCTTAACCTCCGTGCCCAAACCCAATGTAAAGAATTGGGTGGGACGGAGGGAGTATATTTTAAAAGTTTAAAATTATCTTCTATTTATATTATAAATCAATTTTAATATGATTTGCTGTTGAAAATAAGAGATAATATAATTTTATTAAGATATTAGGAGTTAGCATTTTGTTTTTTATTAAAAAGTATAATATAATTTTATTAAGATATTAGGAGTTAGCATTTTGTTTTTTATTAAAAAGTATATTATATATTATAAAGTCATTATTTTTTATTTAAAAATAAATTCTCGAATGCGCGCGGGGATCCCCCTTCCCCGTTCGAAGCGGGAATCGGGAAGGAAAAAGTCTCCATTCAGGGTTCGGGGATGAGTTTTGAATTCGGAGATCAGGAGCGGGGATAGCACTCCCCAACTCTGAAGTATCCCCGCACTCATCCTGCATTTTTTTTATTTAAAGGTAAAACTTGTATTTAACTCGTTCCTAATTCGTATACCTAATTTCGCACATGTATTCGATTTGGATGGTTGATGATTAAAAATTGTTTTGGTTTCAATTTTATTCATAATGAGATTAATTTTATTATAATTATAAAATTATTTTACTAACTACATTTGATTATAGTGAATCTCTGCTCGGGGGTAAAATTTTTGCAAGGAGATGAACGAACAAGCAACAAGTGCCATCCCATCCCCAAATTCGTCCCATTCGATTGTCTAATCGAGAAATGAGAAATTTTCAAATATTTGCATACATTTGGGATTGTCTATTTTATGAATTACTTAGATATTTTATCTTATAATATTAAATAAAATGATGATACAACTTTATCTTCTAATTATATTATAAATAAATAATAAATTTGGTACTTATTATAAAAAATAGAAAGATGTTATATATAATAGTATCGGATATTAATTTTACCTAAATTTTTTTATTAAAATAGTTATTTAAGAAATTAATTAATTTTTCTCAGATCAACGTATAACCGGGCTAGATAAGACATAAGAGCCATTCCTAAAAATGTTGTGTTTGGTTGGGGTGAATGATTCCGAAAGGAATGGAATGAAAAATGAACTATATTATGGGCAATTGTTAAAAAATTTCATTCCTTCCTCCATTCCATTCCTTACATTATGTGGTAGAGCTCGTACCTTCAATTTGAGATGGAATGCTCCATTCTCTCCTACCCCCAATTTCTTCTCAAATCTCATCATAGCAATTTTGCCCTCACTTACATTTATTCCAAAACTTCCCTCCTATCTCTATTAGTTCCAAGTAATTTTACTCATTCCATTCCATTCCATTTCATTCTCCCCAACCAAAAACAACATAAAGTGACTTCGGTCTTGCAAATTAAATCATTAGCAAACTTGAATAGAACATACATATTACTCGAACTGAGTTGAAGTTTGATATAAATATATCAACAAAAATTAAACTTCTTTAAAGTAATAAATTGAAATTAAAAAAATTAATTATCTTATTATCTTATTAAAAAGAATGCACAGTATTATGGGGACGCCAAAATATAAAATTTTAATGGACTCATCTTTAACGGAGGTTCAAACTGTAGTGCCAACCAGACATGAAATGTAGCAAAATGTAAATGAATAAATCTTGCCGTACATCCTTATACACTACTAACTCACTACCTAAATTTTAGGAACAGATCAGAGCGCACGTCTCTTTCATTTAGGAACAATTCTACACATTTCCTTAAGATTTTTTTTATCACTTCAGGTTGTTTAACTGTAGATTAAACATATACATACAAAAACTATGACCTAAAACTTTTTTTTTCTTTTTTATTTATTTACTTTATGAACACATATTTAATTTTTTTTAGTAAAAAAAAAGTTAAATATATGATCACAAGGTAAATACTATATTTAACTTTTATTATATAATCTTTTTATAATTTAATGATAAAATATTAAATACTATATCATTCATTTACTAAAAGTTAATAAATGAATGATATAGTATTTAATATTTTATCATTAAATTATAAAAAGATTATATAATAAAAGTACGGTGTTTAGTGTAAATTAATCTTGATTTATGATTGACACATTACCTAACGATAGATACATTACGGACTTGTGGTCTGTTAAGAAAAGAGGTTTGAAAATCTGACAGCGTATCCGCCGACATGCAGCTGTTGTGGTGGCATCAACTCGTTAATCTTTCATCATTCGTCTTTAATTTATGTTCTTAACCACTCTTTTGAGTTTGGGAAATATATCAAAAGCATCATTCACTTGTTTGAAATGTATCAAAATCATCATTAAACAAAAACCTGACTCAAATGGGTCACTCATTACAAAAATTTATATCAAAAATATCATTATATCATTAGTTGAAATTCTAAAAATATTATATATTGAGTTTCGCACATTGTTTACGAATGGTATTACATTCAAATGAAAGATTCCGAGTTCTAGTATTTTAGAAAATATTTTTAGATTTTTAAAATTTTATTTACTATTTATTTTTAATTTTTTGATTGTTTTATTTGATTTAAATAAAAATAAATAGTAGATAAATTTTTAAAAATCTAAAAATATTTTCTAAAATACTAGAACTCAGAATCTTTCATTTGGATGTAATACCATTCATAAAAAATGTGTGAAACTCAATATATAATATATTTAGAATTATAACTAACGACACAATGATATTTTTGATACAAATCTTTGTAATGAGTGACCCATTTGAGTCAGGTTTTTGTTTAATGATGATTTTGATACATTTTATACAAGTGAATGATGCTTTTGATATTTTCCCCCTTTGAGTTTGACCCCGCTATTCTCCTACACAAACGCGGGTGATTTGGTCGGTTACATGATCCGACTGAATTTCAAAAATTTATAAAAACTATTATTTCTCTATTATTTCTATTCCAAATTAGATGACCTAGTTGATTTTGGGCACGTAACTTTAGATGTATTGACCATGTACTTCTGAAATTTATTTTTTTATTTTTTCTTTTGTAAATGAAAATTTCATATTTAAATTTTTATTTGCAAAAATGAAATTTTAAAAATAAGTCATGCAGCTATGCGGTCAATGAACCTTAAATTGTGTGCACAAAATCAACGAGATCATCTAATTTGAATGGAAGGAGCACTGATTTCAGAAAAGTGTGAGAAACAAGATCTTTAATTTGTAGATCAAAAAATTCTGATTTGGGGCTATCCGTCACTAACAATCTAACATCACTCATTATTTTCCCGCGTTCAAGCAGTCTCAGTACAAGACATTCAATTAAAGAAAACTATTAGTAATATTTAAGGATACGTTTATTTCATGGTTAACAAGTCTACTAATCGAAAGTTCAAATGACAAATTCATGTATTGATATTTAGAATACTCCCTCCGTTTTTTATTATTTGATACTTTGATTTTTTGCACACACTTTTAAATTTTTTGACTGAGTAGTTAAATATATTATTGTTTAAACTTTTTTTCTCTGAATAAACATATATAATCAAAATTTTAACTCATAAAAAAAATCAATCAAATATAATATTTTTAACTACCCGGTCAAAGCACTTAAAATATGTGCCGAAGATCAAAACATCAAATAATAAAAAATAGAGATAGTATTTTGTGATATGAAATGGGAATCTCAATTCGATCCGGAGATAAATCATCCACTCACTCCCCCTAGTTAAATTGCTCTTACAAAATCAGAACTTAGTATACGAGGTTTGAGGCTAATGTGCAGAATGTTGAGCAGTGGTTTACAAGAATTCTCGACCTCTTACCAAGATGAGACCAGAGGTATCCGCTACTTGGATCCCTTACATGGACTTTATTTTCATCAACATAAAACTTAGATCAGAGAGGTTAATGTCTTAGTTTCTGTAACCAAGGACACCAGAGAATGAGAAAACTAAATCATCCTCAGAAATTATCAGAATCGTATCAAGTCTGCTCCGTTTTCGACTAGTTAGCTGCTAGCTAGCTAGCGTTGGAGAGGTAAAGATTGGGCTTTGATCACGGCTGAGAAGAAAGCCAGCGATTCACTTGGTTTGAAAATTGGCACTGCATGGCCTGCTCCTCTAAATGTTGCAAATCTTAGCTAGCCCTTTGTATTCTTGAATCCAACCAGCAACCTAAATCCCAGATTTTACATGACTAAACAACATATAGCTAGAGTTATGGAAGTGTGTATATGAGAAATTTGAAATGCAAGGCTGTTAGTTTATAAATTCAAATTGGAACATATATTTGTTAGATTGTGTAATATTTTTGTGTGACAAAGTCATGGCTTAAATTAGTTCTAGATATGGTGACCCTCACTAACATGTAGGCTGTTAGTTCTAGTATTTGTTAGTATATGTTGCTTATATATTATGAAAAAAGGTATAAAAGGGAGGCGATAAGTTACTTGCAGATGCTCCAGTTCTTGATATGGTGACCCTCACTAACATGCAGTGCCTTCTGAACATCATGTTTGTGGTAATAACTTTTTGCATAGTCGTCAAGGCATGGATCATAACCGCCCATGATACGTCGCATCAACAAATACTAAATATCAGTTTCACAAACAGTTCAACTAGAGCAATTTGACACATCTGAAAATATTGCTCTGATCCTCTCTTATCATATTCAAGTTGCAAACGAATTGTTGAGTTCAGTTTATTGGAGAAAAAAAAACAAAGCCCGCCCACTTTATTGTCTCTTTTCCTATCTACAAGTATTTTTGACAGTCAAAATATTTGGCCTTGATATACTAGTATGTGATAATCGGCACTCAGACAAGGAACAGGTGCTGCAATATTATGTTAATTAAACTAGGAGAACCACATTGGATGCCTTAAACTACACTTATCTGATCTTTCTTGTGTCTATGTAGCATGATTAGAACACCACAACTAAATAATGAATCCAAAAAGTGAACAATTCTAAAGTATTATATATACAAGGACTCACCATCTTAGATGTGCTCCTGTACATGACTTTCAGTAATTTGTCTTTAGAAGCCTCTGAACTAGCAGTACAGACTAATGTATAAAGGCTTTTCAGGTTTACCCGGCTGCTAGCAGACAAATGCAAGGTATTCAAAACTTTCAAATGGTCAATAATATGCTATGTGGTTTATGAAATTCCATCTGAAACTATGAAACTTTCCTTCTCAGATTCTTCTAGAATGTAGTTTGACAATTGAGGACAGGTTCTGTTTGATTAACTATTCTCTTTTCGTTAGTATATAGAAAAATCTAGCATACTTCGTGTGTCTAATTTAGCATGGCATATTAGATGATAAAGAAAGAATGATATAAGTCAGTTTCAAGAGGATTAACTCGTGCCATTTGTTGAACAATAAAAAGAATGCAACACAGAACAGGATCTAAGTTTTGCACGACATTATTAAAAACTGACTGAACACATCAGTAATTATTTACTCAGATTTAGGTTTACAGTTCAGAAGAGACCCTACCAGTATTCCCATCAAATCTATGTGCAAGGAAAGATCCTTATTATTTAGGCCTGCCAGTTCTGGAACATATTTTCCTGAAGCACAAGCTCAACTGCATTATCGGCATACATGAGGATTGCGTATACAGTGAACTCACAGGAAGATTTTGCAGCACATACCTGCATAACTTTCACCTGTGATGTATAAAGTCCGCATTCTATATGACAGGAACTTTAGAAACCACTTGTGCAGGAAATCATAAGCGTCATTTGCTGATTTTGTTTTTAAAACAAAAATATTAGCTGCACAATCATATAAGAATACAAAAAACGCAAGTAGATAAATTGGAAAATATTTATGCAACAAATTCAGCTATTCAACAAGGACTTGACGGGTAAGTAGTTATCCGTTTGTCTCGTACATTTGTAGTTTAAATCTTTATTATAAAATAATATCTTGTTTAATGTTGAAAAAAAGAGAAGGGTGTAAAGGAAGAATGAAGTGCATGGATGTAATAGCATTTACATATCACCCACCTGCAAAGTCATCTCCAAGGTTATCATAGTCACTAGTTGTATTCTGAGTATGAAAATCCAACACCTACTGGAGATTCCAGGAGTAACATGCTGGCCTCTGCATCATCAGCATTAGAAAATTGATACTGTTCTTATTCTTTTTGGTCATATTATGAGAAAGTACATAATGAATGTGATTGTGATAAAGTATGAGCTCAAATTAAACTGTAATCATTTTTAATTTAACATAACGCAGTCGGACTTGTTTATATGATAGTGGAAAATTGTACCTTTGTTCCATGTAAGGATTTATGCTAAGATTGTGGCCGTTTGCATTCACAACAAAAGGTCAAATTTCTTGTGTTGCTCCATATCCCACAGAAGAGCACCCAGGTCCTGGGACATGTTTAACTTACTGTCACCTTATGGGTTACAAGATTAACAAACTAACCAAAGTGCAAGTAATACTTCAGATAAACGGGGAACAATAAAAACTGATGAAAGATAAAATCAGGATTAGGCAAGTAACATTAGACGTTATAGAAGGCTTTTTTGCTGTTTTTGGAGTTGAGCTGTTAAAAGACAGTAAAGCATGAAAAGCCAAAAAGGAATCTCCCTCTCTCTGCCTTTATCTGCAGAAACTTCTTGAGCACATCACAATTTTGCATATACAGATTATCACTCGATAGATTGGCATGATCAAAAAGAATAATATAATAATCCAAGCGTCCAGTAAAGCGGAACATAGAAGATATCAGCCTGTGCAACATAGCACAACTTCAAACTTAACATGATTAGAGTATTCTATTATTTTTATAATTTAGCACATAATAACATGGGAAATCTAGCTTCATCATTGTTCATTGCAGAACCAATGACGCAATTTTCTCAAACTTACATGTTCATATCACCCTAAAAAGAACCAGAAATATATTCTTCATCTTTGTATGTATATTTTACAAATAATACTTCTCTATATAAAACGGAGAAAGAAATATAACCTATTATCTTTCTAAGCTTGAGTTCACCCAAACCCAGAGAGGCTAAATTTGTCAGTAGTGCATCAACTTAATGAAAGAATGAGTCTATACAGTACTTTAATACATCTATAGCTCATGTAAAATTGGTTTTAATTTTTCGTAAGGGTTAACTGTTAAGCTTATGTAAAATACAGTTTTTGCTGTGTACTCCATATGATAAAAACATATCTGATACCAATAAGCACCAATTCTATATAAGCAAGGAGGTGCAGTGATCAAGCCATTATATGGCACACCCCAAACCACTAATTTGAAATACAAAACGGAACACGACTAAGCCAATGAGAAAATGTCACCATTAGATTTATCAACTCTTCGAGAAACAATGAGATGGGTACTTGGGGTATATGTAAATAAGAATGTTGAGCATGAACGCAAAGGGCACCTGGAATTCACTGTATAACAGAAGAGGCCAAAGGGAAGTCATCAGCTACAATTTTAGTAAATGTGTGTCTATTGATTGTAAAAAAATCATGAAATAGCAAACTATTGGGTACCAGTAACACTACATCACTGTAGTAATTGTATCGTCATCTTCTCAAAAAAAAGCTACTTGCAGCTTTTTAAGTAATTCATATCCACAAAAAAAAAAATGCTCTAAAACAAAGGAATATAATTTCATTCATATCTTTCTGTTGCATTGTGATCTCATAAAGTTACATGTGAAGTACCAGTAGATTCTACAACAGTGATGAGATGGTTACCCAATTTAAATTTTTTCCAAATTTGAGACCTATATGACATATATGCTATGTGATATATAATTTTAACTCTACAGAAGAATATTAGAAAAGGCCAATCACCTTACAGCTTTATTGATGAATGAAACTAAATCTTAAAATTTGAGGGTTTATTTATTAAATAGCATCAAATAACACAGTACATCAAACCTCCAGCTTTTATACCTTAATAAATGAATAGTAATCAATACCTTAATAGTTTGATTGTAGTGTCATGCTGATGATCCCATGTGTCAGGTTGGCATAAAACACAGAACCCCCCCTCCCCAACCCCCAAACAACGGATCGCAAGAGCGGCAAAATATGTGTTTACACATGACATAAAAAGTATGACAGCTTAATTGAGAAAGAAGTGTAACATATATAAAATCAGGGAAACATGAATTCTCTTTGTACATGTGACCGAAAGCTTGAATGATTTATGAGATAATTTGATGCATGCTTCCTATCATTCTGACCATTTACCGAATTCAATTATATTCTCCACTCATTGTGAGACAAAACAGATACAATTTGAATGGATCACTACGATAAGTGCAATATCCATGCGAATTCCCTATTTTCCTATTTCTTACTTGTTCACTATGATGTCTGAATATGCCATAAAAATGAAAAAGCCTCTAATTGGAAGATTGAGGCCTCTTAGGACCAAGGAATATTGATGGAAATGGAATTCCTCAGCTCTGTACTATTCAGCTTTATTAAAAGAGAATTTTGGACGATGTAGACAAAAGTGCTCATTCCATTATATATAAAAGTCATTTATCTATCTTTCATCCAGCTTATTCCAGGTCTACAGGTTTGAATGCCTACAGAGAATAGATGGCACCAGTGCTTTGAGTTGAGTAGTTGAACAACAATTCAAATGCTTGGAGAAGAGTAGAGTACGTTTTTTAAAGAATACCAAGTGTTGTAGATCATATTTGCAATGTAGCAAGAAACAGATGGATTATTATGCTTTAAAATCTTGTGTGAACCAAAACAAAAGGAGCGCAAAGTCAGAAAGAGATGGATTATTATACTTTAGAATCTTGCGTGAACCATAACAAAAGGAGCGCAAAGTCAGAATTAAATAGCACAAAGTTTGAATAGTTTGCTATATTTTTGAAAGTTAATGACTGATTAAAGCTCACATTTTTTTTAAAGTAATGACTGATAAAGCTCAACTGTGATAATGATCTTAATAGTGATAATTTGAGGTACTCTTAAGAGAACATGATCTTAATTAGTTATCATTAATGTATAAAAAAAAAACAGGCTTATCTACTAACCAAGATGAGAACATCCGCAACTATGAACCTGTTGAAGTAATGCTACCTTGATCTACAACAAATTACTTGGTTTGTATATAGTAAATCTAAACTCCATCGATTCTTAGTAAAAGACAAAGAAAGGAAATTAGTGCTCTACACCATACTATAGATGCTATAGCTAAGCCACTAGTTTACAGGTTCACAATTAGACTTTTTCTGTCTTGTTCTGGTCCTTGAGAGTTTCTCTATTTTGGAAAGAGATGGTGCTGCAAGCCTGCAACTAGAGGAACTATTCATTTAATTCATCTAAGAACATTTCAAAATTCAAAATTTTCAAGTTTGCATTATATTGTTTCATGATGAAGGTAATTGTGGAGGCGCTGCTCACAAAACCACTAGTTCTCAGTCTTATTCTCCCTTCTACGAGCAGTACACAAAACCATTTCATCACAAAAACTTCCACAATATATGATATTATCTTCATGCATATAGGATATCTGATATACATTTCAACTCTAAATAATTTTATTGCTGAACTTTCTATTGTCAGATGATGAAATTCAGATTTTAGAGGTTAATATCTGACTTTTAAATACAGATCAACTAATTTTCTCTTTTCAAGATTAGTCAAGAAAGTGTACCTTAGCGTTTACTCTATTTTAGTGGTCAGGACAAAACGCTCTATACATAATACTTATCGTAAGTTCAAATGCATCTTGAACATTTTAAAGTTCTAGTGTCCATGCTTATCTGACATATTCTAAGAACATACAATAACTAAAAAGAATGGGTTACATCTTGCGAAAAAAAAAAAAAAGAATGGGTTACAGACTTGCAGTTATGAGTTAACTATATATATTCTTAACTTGCATACGGGGCCGGCTCAACTCAATACGAGGCCCTAAGCAAGATTTCAATGAAGACCCTTTTTTTATATATAAAATATTTTTATTTCATTTAATATATAAATTTATATATTATTTGTAATAATTTTTATGTTATACTTATTTTTTATATTTGAAATAGTAAATATTGTAGATTCTTGTAAAATAATTAAACATAAAAATTATTTATGAGAATATAATATATAATTATATTTACATTTAACACAATATTTATACATCATTTTATATATTGTTCTTTTTATTTTGTTATATTAATTCGTATATTAATATAACATTTAACTAATTAAATTTAAAAAAAGTATTATAACACAAAAGATAGAAATCAAATAATTTATAATAACGTAAAACTTATGAAAAATAAAAACAGATATTTTTTTATTTAAATAGTATGTTTATTAAATTTATTAAGTACTTACACATATCACTGAAAAATTCAAAATCATTTGCTTTATCTAATTCTCATTTTTTAGTTATTCTTATCTATATTTATTAATATTATATATATATATATATATATATATATATATATATTTCAAGTACAATAATTTATATTTATTTTAATATTTTTTATAAGTACAGATTTTAACTATTATAACTTAAACATATATAAAAAACTATAAAAAATTTGGGGCCTCTTTAGAGTTTGGAGGCCCTAAGCCAGCGCTTAGTTTGCTTTGCTGTTGAGCCGGTCCTGCTTGCATAACTGCATATACTACGAAGTATTTCTTGCTTTTGTTAGCTGCACTCTTAACCGAGAACCATTTTTCGAATCACAAACATGACAAAGTGCAATGCAGTACAGTGCAAATCATTCTTAGCGACTCAATGAAAGCAACTTAAGTCCTCTAACAATGATTATGTAATATGGTGCTATTTTTTTCTTTTTCTGTCTGTAATAGTATTACTTATATGACATATAAATTTTTTGTGATTTCTAACATTGAAAGCTAATGGTGTGCCTTGAATACCCTAACAAGATTATTTGACTTAATAGAAAATCAAATTGAAAATAGACATAAAAAATTGAAACATAAAATCAAATAGAAAATAGACATAAAATCAAATAGAAAGTTTACCTTAATTGAAACATCACCTCAATTCAATGGTGGAGGCAGGCTGCAGTCCAGTTGATAATTCTAGGTGCTCTATTCAAACTTGGAACAAAGCATACTATATCTTAGCTGTAGCCAAAAGCACAAATTCCTGATTCTTAGCCTCTCTGGGCCTACACATACTGCCAAAATTTAAAGAATGTCTTTCCTAAATCAACTACTCCCTCCGTCCCGTCAGATTCTTTACGGTTTCCTTTTTGGGATGTCCCATCCAATTCTTTACATTTCAAAACTTACCAAAAATAGTCGATGGGTCCCACCACTACCCAACTTTTCCTTCCTTTTCACACTACTTTTTCTTCCTTTTCACACTACTTTTACTCCACTATCTCTCTTTTATACATTAAAAATTAATGGGTCCCACCACTTCACCTACTTTTCTTTCTCTTTTTCACTACTTTATACATATTTCTTAACCTCCGTGCCCAAACCAAACATAAAGAATTGGCTTATACATATTTCTTAACCTCCGTGCCCAAACCAAACGTAAAGAATTGGCTGGGACGGAGGGAGTACTCTATATCTTAATCCAGCTTTCGTTTATTCAATTCTGGTTAAAACAAGACTGAAAAAAAATCTTGATCATTTTCGCCAAATAACCCAACAACCCAGCAGCCCAATTTGAAGGCGAAAGTTATCTCTTAAGTCTCAACAAAACCATCCATCAAACAAACCGAACTTGAGCAAAAGAAAAGAATGGGGGAAGAAGAAAAAGAAGCCTCAAAACCCCATCTCCATTACTGGGGAGACACACCAGAAGAAGACTACTACAAACTCAAAAACATCAAATCCACCAAATCTTATTACACATCACCAAGAGGCTTATCTCTCTTCACTAGATCATGGGTACCTAGTACAACCCCTCCACGTGGCATCATCTGTATGGTTCATGGTTATGGTAATGACATTAGTTGGACATTCCAAGGCACTCCAATCTACTTAGCCCAACATGGGTTTTCTTGTTTTGCCTTGGATCTTCAAGGCCATGGCCAATCAGAAGGCCTCAAGGCCTTTGTGCCCAACGTTGACTTTTTAGTCAACGACTGTGTCTCATACTTTTCTTCAGTTATTACACAAACCCCAGAACTGAAACACCTCCCTAAGTTCTTGTTTGGTGAATCAATGGGTGGTGCTATTTGTTTGTTGATTCATTTTCAGGCTCCTGAGCTCTTCAATGGAGCAATTTTGGTAGCACCCATGTGTAGAATCTCAGATAAAGTTAAACCAAAATGGCCTATTCCTGAAGTTTTAACTTTTATTTCAAGATTTGCACCAACATTGCCTATTGTCCCAACTGCAGATTTAGTTGAAAAGTCTGTTAAAGTGCCCGAGAAACGGGTGATCAGCGGTATGAACCCGAGGAGATATAATGGGAAACCAAGATTAGGCACTGTGGTTGAGTTGCTTAGAGTCACTGATTATGTTAGTAGTAAATTAATTGATGTTAATCTTGGGTTTATCGTGTTACATGGTAGTGCAGATGTTGTTACTGATCCTGAAGTGAGTAGAGAATTGTTCGAAAAGGCTAAAAGTAAAGATAAGACTATAAAGATTTACGAGGGGATGCTTCATTCTTTGTTGTTTGGGGAGACTGATGAGAATGTTGAGATTGTGAGGAATGATATTTTGACATGGCTGAATGATCGTTGCTGATGGAAATTCAGGCAGAGGTATTAAAATCATATGTTGTTGAGTATCATGTTTAATTGCTACTCGGTTGATTGGTATACAAAATTCTATGTATCGTATAGGTCAAGACTATATTTTTGTGTCAGATTTTGATACAAATGTCATTTATGTACTCTATTAGCTTGGGTATTAGTATGATACTGCTATGATACTGCTGAATTGTTTGTGCGATGACTGATGAGAGTTGTCCTCGTATATTGTGATGTTTTTTATGTTAAGATATAATACATGATCCTATTAAGCTCTCCTTGCTGAGGAATTATATTATTGTGATCACCCAATGTCCGATACATTTGATCAGTTAAAAAATTGATTACCTAGTACGATCTAGTTTGTGCTATGCATCTGATCTTCAAAAAGGCTTCAGCTGCATATTTGTGCTGTTCACCTTCTGGAATCCTCTTTCATTTTAATCCTAACTTGAGTCAAATTCTGTATATTCTATATGTGATTACTAGGGTGAGTCAAAACTTTATGTATGTTAAGGTGTCTCTGTTCTTTTCATAAAATACACTGTGTTAGAATTTGCTTATAACTAAGATAGAGAACTTAGTAATTGTCACAGCACAACACTAAACTTGATTATAGTTGAAAAAGATGGAGCGCATATAAACACAGTTTATCTTCCGCTTTTGATTGTATACCAGGTTATGTGTTATGTCTGAACCAATTTATACTATGAATGCAAAAGAAGTTGAATGTGAGAGATATGCGATGGAAACTTTTAGTGTTGACTGTTGAGCATAAGAGATTAAAGCACACAAATTTTCTGTTCTCATATTACATTCTTACATCATGATGAATGCGGGGGTTTTATTAACTAGGAGTTGCATAAAGATGATTTTACTGACAAATATGGTGCTGAACAAAAGCGATAACCACATAATTTTTAATAATTTTTATATTACATTTGAAAACGCTCAGTCGCTCAGCATTCATTCGTCATAGTAGATTTTTGGTTTTTTGTTTAGGAGTTAAAACATTTGTATCGCTGTTTCATTTACTTTTGCATTTATAATTTCATGGTTGTGTAACGAAAGTTTATGTGAAAGCGATCCCCCATAACATATATGTTGCATCCTCGCCTTTGCCAGTACATGAATAGATAGTTCAAGTCCTTAATTGTAAGGCTAGTCAATTGTTTGGCAGTTTGATCTTCCTCTCAGAATGTAGAAATGCAACTCTCGCCTCATTTCCTGCACTGAATGCCTCAATACATATATCTGTATATAAACTATTTATGAGTCCATAATGGAGTTGCATTAGCTTGGCTAAATTAGAAGGCTTTTCACTTGTCAGATATGTGAGTGAACCTGGTTCCTACTTATCACAGCTGATGTAGCAATTCTTACAGATGTACTCCCTCCGTCCCACTCAATTCTATACAGTTTCTTTTTTGGGATGTCCCATCATTTCTATACATTCCCAAAATAGCAACTTTTTATAATATAAAACATTACTCCCTCCATCCCTAAATACTTTTCTCATTTCTCTTCGTCACGTTTGCCAATACACATTTTTTATCATTAATATTTTTTATTTTATATTAGTATTAAATATAAAACCTTCACCGTATTAAAGTACTCAACAATACGAATCCAACAAGATCACTCATGACTATATTTTATCTTATAAATTAAACATAAATTAGTAATTTGTCTCATGTTATGAACAGTGCCGACATTTCAAA
Source organism: Daucus carota subsp. sativus (assembly GCF_001625215.2). NCBI lineage: Eukaryota > Viridiplantae > Streptophyta > Magnoliopsida > Apiales > Apiaceae > Daucus > Daucus carota. The sequence continues at coordinate 16,373,928 of NC_030388.2, read as the reverse complement.
CTAGAAACGTTTTTAGAGACGGAGGGAGTACTACACCAACTACATTCTCCCACTATCTCCATTTTATAATAATAAAACACTATTACACCCACTACCTTCCTCCACTATCTCAAAACTATTATTAAAAAATATATGGGTCCCACCATTTTACCCACTTTTCATTTAACTTTACTCATTTCTTACATTTTTTCTTGGTCTCCGTGTCCCATTCCAATGTATATAATTCACTGGGACGGAGGGAGTATATATCTGATATCATGACAGACTGACAGAGCAAGAAGGAGAAGGCATTACTAATTTGTCACTAGCTATGTTTTCCTTGAAAGGTAGAATGAAAGAAGCATACTCAGGGCCTGTTTGTATGTGAGGAGCAGCTTTTACTTCCGGCTCCTACTTTTCTTCACCCGTTTGTGTAAAGAAGTAGAAGCACTTTTAAAAAGCTGAGAATGCTAGCTTCTCTCTCACAGCTTCTGCTTCTTTTCCAAACACTTTATTAACTTATTTACTTCTCACTTCTACTCCACTTCTTTAATTTAAGCAAGAAGTCACTTCTTTTAAGCTTGCCCAAACGGCCCCTCACTCTGCCGCTTAAAGTGTTACTCCTAAGTAACTGTGTATGAGTGTCGAGTTTGACATTTCAGAACTACATATATTTTCGAAAATGGAGATTTCATGCTTTAAAAATGGCGGGTAATTTTTGATTATACCACCTTTTCATCACACACACAAAAAAAAAAAAGATTACTGTTTTTTTGATGAAATTGATTGTTTTTATCATTTTGGATTAGGGTTAAAAATGGGGCGGGTTCGGGGCGGGACTTCATTTCCCAGCCCCGCCCCATATATATTTTTCCTGCCCCGTTCCCGCCCCATTCCCCGCGGGGATTTATTTTTAATCCCCATCCCCGCCCCACCGGGGATTTAATATAATTTCGCCCCGCCCCGCCCCGCCCCGCTGTTATAAGATTACACTAAATTTAGTAATTTTTTCTTCAGAATTTCATAAAAATATATGAGACATGTATATTAAAAGCAAAAAACTAAATATAATAGAAATCAAATAGACATGTTATACATTGTAAAATTATAGTTTTGTGTATTATAAAATAATAATATTAAATATAATAAATATATTATATTAAATATAATAAATATAATATTTTAAATATAATTATTTATTTATATTAAATATATGCGGGACGGGGCGGGTAATCCCCACGGGGATTCAACAAATACCATACTTGCCCCATATTTTGGCGGGGCGGGAAATCATTCCCCGTCACTACCCCATTCCCCATATTAACGGGGCGGATCTGCCCCATTCGGGGCGGGTTTCCCATTTTCCCCACCCCATTTTTAACCCTATTTTGGATATCTATTTGAAATTGGATATCACATTTTATGTATAATACCCATTTCAAAATGAAGTATCTCAATTTTCATTTTCTTATAATATATAGTGAAGAGGGGAGTTTTATATATAATTATTTTTTGTGATACGATTGATGAGTGAAATATTTTATTTTGAATTAAATATTCTAGTGTACATGAGCATGACATCTTTTTTCATTAATTTTCATAAAGAAATAGTATTATTGCTTAGCGGAAGCATGGCAGAAATGGTGGTTGCTTTTAATATCTTAGAGAGCACGACTTAAAAATATGAACCTAAATATCATTAATCAATATTATATCATATTATCATGTAATATTTTGTTTAAGAAACAAAATGTTATTAAACCTAATATTATCTAACACTACATTGTATGTGACATTTATAATAGACAAAATGTTACAAGAAGTAGGTTGGGTTGTTAAGCCCTAGTTTTACCTTGTTCATTATACGCTCTGTAAATAGATTTCTAAGCTCACGAAATGATAGGTAATTGCTTAGTCCAAGTGACTAGACACCATCTATTTGAATGCTCTATTTATTATTGCAGAGATCAAGGAGAGCATGTCAAGGGATGATTGATGATCAAGTTCTTAGAAATGAGGTATTGAAACATAAGCATCGCTAGTTTGGTTTTAAAAACGATAACCTACGACGTGCAGAGTGTGCAGAGTTATATGTTTTAAAACAAAATGCTATTTTATCTACGTTACTAAATGATATTTGGGTCATTTAATAATAAAAATATTCAACAATTTATCATTTATTTTCCGGATTGACTAAAAATTTCCGTATAAATCAACCAATTAGTCCGATTTTCAATTTTTACGGTCATGCTTATATATATATGGGGCCTTATCTATGAGGAACCACTAATCTAGTAACTTAGAAACTATTTAACCTAAAAAACCGACACGGCGCAACAACAGGAAGAGATACACCTGGAAGACACGTGCAACCCTAAGTACTGTACGTTCTGTAATTGTTCTTTTTGTCGTCAAATTGTTATATCCTTTTTTATTTATATAATTTCTTTATGAGATGTATTTTCTTGTCTATATTGAATTTAATATTTTCTTCACATGTTCTGTATTTTCTTGTCTATATTAAATTTTATTCTTTTTCCACATGTTTTGTAGTTTATTTGTTATGTAATTTAATTTTTTGTTGCATGTTTTTTTTTGTGTTGTACCTTTTTTTCCATAAAATTTTTTATGTTCTGTATTTTGTTGTCTATATTGAATTTATTTTTTCTCCACATGTTCTGTAGTTTATTTATTATATTATTTACTTTTTTTTTGTTATATGTTATATATTGTCACATTGTTGTACCTATTTTATTATAACATTTTCTATGTTCTATACTTTTTGTCTATATTGAATTTTATATTTTCTCCACATGTTCTGTAGTTTTGGTTATATAATATAATTTTTTTATTATATATATTTTTTTCTCACGATGTTGTATCTTTTTTTTCTTTATAACATTTTTTATGTTCTGTATTTTCTTGTCTATATTGGATTTTATATTTTCTCCGCATGTTTTGTAGTTTATTTATTATATAGTTTATTTTTTATTGTATATTCTTTTTCTTAAAAAAAATTTATGCTCTATATTTTCTTAAATATGAAAAAATAAATAATATTATAATATAAAATATAAAATCAAAAAAAGAAGACTATATGTGCCAACACATGTGATCAGGTGTTGAGCAGTTTACACCCACATGACTAGGTTTGTCTAAGCAGTTAAACTAGGATTCAACACATGCAGATGCACATGATGTACGGCTGAGATAAAAAATTACTAAGTTACTCGTACAACCGAGTTCCTCGTTGAACTATCCCCTATATATATATATAGGCCAACATTCCAGAGAGGGACTCTTTATATAGAGTTACATATTACGCCACTATAAATCATCAATTTTATTACAAATTCTGTTATAGAATACATATAAAACGTGATTCTAATATAGACTACTATAAAATAAATATATTTTAAGTAATTTAACACTTAAATTTTGATTAAAAAAGTATATTTTCAAAACTGATTCTACAACAGAATAATTCTGGATGATTATTATTCTGTTATAGAATCATGTTGAGATATTGCATAATTTTAGATTATCTTTGGAATAAAAAAATTTTATAACTTCGTTTTTGGTTTAATAATCAAAATTTGCAATTATATATCATAAAAAATATAATAGAATATATATTATGTATATATTTATAATGGTGTGCTACGTAACTCTATATAAGAGGGTATGTTATGGAGTGCTACCCTATATATATATATATATATATATATATATATATATATATATATATATATATATATATATAGAGTCCTACTCCAATACAAACCAAGCTAAAATACAAACTAAAAACTACTCACTCATCTACATATATATACCTTATATATACACATACAATCTATATATATCATCACAATCATCCAATATATACTACCAAAGCCGCTACAACCATCAAATAACATTAATATATTCGATCATCAAAAATAGTGAATCACAAGATTCTGTCCAGATTCTGTTCTCTGTTCTCTTTATTTCACTAATTTCTGAAGTAGTAATCACTAATTTCTAAAGCAGTAATCACTAATTTCTGAAACGAATATCACTAAAATATATAGCAGCGACCAGCGAATTTATTAGCAAATTTGCCGACTAGTGGGGCTGAGTGGAGGAGTGGCAGGGTGGTGGTCGGGATCGAGATAGGTGGTTGGATGATGGGTCATGCAAACGGGGTGCGTAGATAGTGTAAAATAGGAGGTTCTTAGTTTGTATTTTAAGAATGGTTTGTATTTGATCACTAGCCTATATATATATATATAGGCTTGTGCTCACATGAGAACTCCAAATTATATGAGATATGAGATCTAATCTCAGCCCTACAAATATTACAAACCACATTAAATCTGAGACGTTGATTTTTAATAATAATAAAAATATAAAAGCCATTTCTTTTCACTTTTTTCTGATTTAGTTTCGGTTAGCAGTTCTCTCTCTAAACTTAACCTCTGTCTCTCTCTCCTCAAAATCGCTCTGCCTCTCGTTATCTTCGCTCAAACTCCGCCTCAATTACGTTGCTTTCATCATGATTACTGAAGATTTGCTCAAGATAAGTTCAAATCAAGGTAGTTTCTTTATAGTTTGGATAATTTAGTGTAGTTTATGTTTCGATTTTGTTCGAAGATCATTAATTCAGTTTTTGAGCATGTGTTGGAGCATATTCTAGGTGATTTAAAGACAGTGTTGTTTTAGTTGAGCATTGATTTGGTGTAAAGGTCACTGTAGATGTATTTTTGTAACTGAGTTTTATACTTGCTCGATGAGGTGATTTTTTGTTGTAAAGTGTAGTGATATTGTTTATAGTTAAAGTATTCTGAGCTGCATAACAACATGATTATATAGGATTTTTTTTATTGTTTTGATAATATGATGAGGTGATTTGTTGTTAGAAACTGTTTTGATAACTTGATTCGGTGATTTTCTGTTGTGATTTGTAGTGATTTTGTGTACAATTCACTTACTCTGAGTTGTCTAATAATTTGATTTATAGGATTTTTGATTTTGTTCAATAATTTGATGTGGTGATTTTTGTTTGCATTTGAGGTGATTTTTTTATGTATTAGCCTTTTCTGAATTCAGTTAGCTTTAACTTTGATTTTCTTTTGTTATAGGTATTGGATTTGCTGATGATTTACGTGATATGGAGACGGACAGTTACTCTTCAAATGACATCGAAGAAGTTGATTCTGGTTGTACGGTTAGTCCTGGTGGACATAAGTATTATGTTCCTTATACTGTTGATGATGAGAATCTGAAGCCGTGTTTGAACAAGTCATTTGCAAATCTTGAATCTGGTATTGATTTTTATAAGGAGTATGCACGATTGTGTGGATTTGATATTCGTCGTAGTGCTGAGAAGAAACACGATGATGGTACCATAATAAGCAAGTATTTGGTTTGTAGTAGGGCTGGTAATAGTGAAAATAACAGTAGTTCTGAGGGAAGTACAACTCAGTTGGGTAAGAGGAGGAGGACTATGTCTGGTAGGTGTGGATGTCATGCGAAACTTGTTTTAAAATTTGCACCTGGTCATATATATTTTATTTTTCGCTTTGTTGAAGCACACAATCACCCCTTGGTTTCCGAAGATTGTAGGCAGTTCTTAAGAGGAAATCGTCAAATGTCTACGTGTTCTATGAATTTTGTGTTTGATGCGAGTAAAGTTAATATTGGTGCAAGCAAGGCATTTAGATTGATGAAAGAGATGGTTGGGGGATATGAGAATGTTGGAGCCACGTCAAGAGATTATAGGAATTTTGATAGAGATCTAAAAGGATTTGTTGGTGAATATGACGGTGAAATGGTTATTGAGAAATTTAAAGTTAATCAAGAAACAAATCCCTCTTTTTTCTATGATTATGAGGTTGATGACAATGGTCACCTGACCAAACTGTTTTGGGCTGATGCTACGGCGCGAAGAAATTATGAGCTCTATGGCGATGCAGTATCTTTTGATGCAACATTCAACACGAACAAGTGAGTTCAATTATAAAGTTTGGTCACCTGACCAAACCTTTTGATGTTTGCTGTTTAGGACTCATTATTATTGCTATCATATATTACCAAGTGCTTTAAAATCAGTTTAGTTATCTTTTTTATTAATACATGTGCTTTTGTTAACATAGTGTGTTGTGAATTTGAAACTATCTGAGTTATTCAATATTCTGCTTATTACTTGAGTTAACATGAATTTCATAAGCACTCGGAGTATGAAGCAAAATTGTGATACTATTAGATGGTGATTTTTAATTGTCTTCCTGGTGATTATTTCTAGCTGCCATGTTATATGCAATCATTCTTGGCAGGTACAATATGATATTTGCTCCATTTACCGGAGTGGACAAACATAACAAATGTGTGACGTTTGCCTCGACCCTTCTTTCGAAAGAAGATGTTGAACATTTTAGTTGGGCATTTAAAGCACTATTGAAAGCTATGGGTAGGAATCCTGTTTGTATAGTGACCGACCAATGTCCAGCAATGAAGCAGGCTGTACCCATTTGTTTTAAAGAAACTGATGATTTTCCTGCCACTAGGCACCGTTTGTGCATGTGGCATATAACCGAAAAATTCCCTGCCAAGGTATACTATGTTTAATATGATTTGGTGATTCTTTTGTCCTATTTAGTTTTGTTAATGTGTGTGTTTTCGTCATGTGCAGCTTGGCAACTTTTTGTGCAAAGAAACTGAATTTATGGGGAAAATGAAGAATGTTATATGGTCTTCTACTATAGAGGCTGCTGAGTTTGAGGAAGGGTGGAAATCAGTTATAAAAGAATTCGAGTTAGAAGATAATCGTTGGCTGACAGATATGTATGATATGAGAGAGTCGTGGATCCCTGCATATTTTCGTGATAAACCAATGTATGGTCTAATTCGGACGACATCGAGATCCGAAAGTGAAAACTTTTTCTTCAGTCATTTTCATCAAAGTGGCAGTAGTTTGTGTCAGTTTTACATTCGATTTGAAAGTGCAATGGATAAGCAGCGCTCAGAAACAAAGAGGTTGAATCACGAGTGTAGATCTGGAAAACCCGCTCTAGTTTCAAAACTCTATCTTGAAGATGATGCTTCTGAGTTGTACACTCGTTCCGTTTTTTATAAAGTGCAGGAGGAGATCTTGGCAGCTCGTGATGACATGCGAATTCAAAGTATTGGGCCAGAAACAAATGGCATTAAAACTTATGTAATGAAGGATGTTAAAATGAAAGATGTTCTGTTTCAGGTAATCTTAGTGCATTATTTGTAATTTCTTAATAATTCTATTTCCGTGAAATTATGTATCTTTTTTCAGTGGTGAGTATTCCTGTTTTTTCTAATCTTATTCAATTACTTGTTAACTTTTATAGGTAAAAGTCAGTAAGAGCCATGCTGATTGCTCTTGTAAGAAGTTTCTTATGTGCGGCATTTTATGTAGGCACGCATTTTGTGCACTTAATCACTTTGAAGTGGTGAAGATACCTAGGCGGCTTGTTCTTAATCGCTGGATGAAGAATGCTGAAAATAAGGCTTCGTTGAAAATGTTTGGTGTATCTGATGATCAGGAAAGCATGGGAGCCATCTCAAAAGAATTGACAAATTTGTGGTTTAATTTTCACAAATGTGTGACTAAAGCAGGAAATGACCTTGATAAACTTAAGCAGGTTAATAAGTCAATTCAAGGCTTAAATTCTGAACTTGGGGATGCGAGTGGTGGATTTACAAAGCAAGATTTCATGGCGAACTTGATAGGCAAAAGGCCTACTGGAGACATTAGTATCCAGCCTCCATTGCAATGTAAAAACAAAGGATCCGGTTTAAAAAGGATTGTTGGTGAAAGGGAGAAAGCAATAAATCAAGCCAAGAAAAAGGCCAGGAAATGCAAATTATGCTCCTCAACCTTCCATGACCAAAGGACATGCCCTGCTAAGAAGAAAGTTGCAGAAAGTTGATGTTAAAATGTTTTTGGGCTCTGAATATGTATATACTAGTACTAGTCAATTCTATATTGTTTTACCTCTGTTTTTTTCAATATACCAGGATGTTTAGTTAGAATCTTTAATTCATATGAATCTGGTGATTTTGCTTCTATGTGTGGTGATTTTGCTTCCAAATAAGTGACCCACTCTTACTTATAAAGTAAAAAATAAAATTTCACATTTTATGATTCAGTGAATTTTATTTATGATGTAGTGGTGATTTTTCTTCTATGTGTGGTGAGTTTTCTTCCAAATAAGTGACCCACTCTTACTTATAAAGTAAAAAATAAAATTTGACACTCCCTAGTGGTGATTTTTATATTCCCTAACAGGTGATTATATTTTTCTTTTCATCCTTTTGAACTTAATTAACGGTCAGTTAATATTTTAGGGTTCATATTTGGGTTATTAAATTGGCCGACGGTTAATTTAATAACCCAAATTAAGCGAGGCTGAAGGGCCGAAGGCCCTGAAGCCGAGACGTCGGCGGAATAAATTAATTTACAACCGTTAACATTTAGGGTATAGGTTTGGGTTGCAGAATGATTATTTCGCACTGTATATTAATTAAGCGAGGCTGAAGGCCCTGAAGCCGAGACGCCGCTTCCAAATAAGTGACCCACTCTTACTTATAAAGTAAAAAATAAAATTTGACACTCCCTAGTGGTGATTTTATTTATGCTCTAGTGGTGATTTTTATATTCCCTAACATGTGATTATATTTTTCTTTACATCCTTTTGAACTTTTCTAAAACTTTATTTGTTAATGATGTCTTTGCTACTTATTTTAATTTAATATTTTTTTGATTAACCTGGTACACTATCAATTGCCAAATAAAAATGTCTTCCCACTGATGACTGGAAAATAGATGAGATATCTAAGTTATAAAAATTCCGAGGCAATGTATCACTAGATTAGTTAATAAGGAGTAACAGTTTTCAGCTGCTTTAGATATGATCCAAGCCAATACCGCGTTTCTTTTACATACATTTGAAAAAAGAATAAGAACTAAAGCACATAACTGTTTCGGCATTTGCCAAAAAACTCCTGTTATATTCTTGATTCTATTGCCTACATAATTTTTTCAATCTTCATCGAATAAAACCCTTCCTTTGATCATCTTTTTCCCATGGACACGTGCACCCTTGCGTTTACTTGCTTCAATCACTATACTCATAACTCTCTCAGATGCCATCTTGTTGTATAAAAGTTTTGCTTCATCTAGGATTTTTTGTCTTATCTCATTCAACGGAGAAGCCAAAATAGCATGACAATACTTTGCACGAATCTTATCCAACTGTCTTGTTTGTCCATACTGTAATCAAAAAAGGCATATTCAATTTGAATTAGAGAGATGACAGTATATAGCATGATTATGCTAAAGTACATATTAAAGTTTACTCACATTTTCGGGTTTCAAATCACTTGTCCAGGTCTTCGCATCCCCCATGTAGGTCTCCATGTGTCTCATCAAAAACAATCCACAATCCGTGTCATTTTGAATTGTTTGCCAAGGCATTACCAAGTAAGATGGTTTTAAATTTTTCACCAAATTAGCCAACAAACTTAAGTTGTTCTCCAACAAGTATTTCTCAAAGTGTCGACGCTGCAATATAAATATTTACTGTCATTAAATACTTTAACCTATAAGGTGCTAGGAAATGTGATTCATTCAGTTACATATCTTTACCACTTCCATTCAATTGAAAGCCCATTTTCTCAGGATTACAGAAAGCCGATTATGTGGTGATTTAAATTATAAATCCTATAATTTATTTAAATACTTTTAACCACCACATAATCACCACATATGTGATGATTATGTGGTGATTTAAATTATAAATCCTATAATTTAAACTAAAACAGCCGATTTTGCTTCTGTTGTCTACTCAATCATCTATCAGTCAAAAGCATAGTTGATATGTATAGGGTACACTGAGCAGTTCGAACATGATCAAAAACAAAATGTATAATGCAATTATAGTGATGATTATTAGCTATGTGGTTGCAAAAACAAAAAACGTACCAAAAGTCTAATTCTTGGCCCATAATATTTTCCTGCATTTTTCCCCTGGCGGATGTTGTCTATAACTTCGAATGCTTGCTTCATTAAGTTGAAGCAGACCAAGTAAAAATGTCTATTTGCATAGACTGGGAAGAACAGCTGCAAGTCATGAAGTTTTGGAAATATCATGCATAAATAATCCTAATCATATAATCATCTATTATTTAACTAAACAATTTTTTTATAGTTTAGTAGGCAAATAAGCATTTTTACCAAATCACTTCCTTCAAATCTGATATTTGGATATCTATTAAAGAAGTGCTCCATTTCACTTTTAAACATCTGATATTGAGCCTCTTCACTATTCTTCTCATCCAATGGTCCTATCTGAAAAATATGAGGTCAAGAAATTAGTACATTATAAATATGAATTTTGTTATAATAAATTACAGTATTAATAATTACAATAGAGAAAGAATTTACCGAAAAACCAATGTCGAAATAGAGGCGCATTGGGGAATCTGGGGACTTATAGTTTTCCCTATCGTTCATCAAAATTGACCATATATCTATAACTGAATATGACAATTTTTTCCCAGGCCTGAGTGTTCTAATCACTTTTCGGAGGAATTTTTGTTCTTTACACACAAAAATATTTTCCCTGAAATATATATATGTTCAGTAGTATAAGAGTTGGGATGCAATTATTTAGTGAGTGATAAGAGGTGATTTAAAGAACTTACAGCTCATCTTTGCCTTCTTGAATCATCCACCTGTAGACAGCAATTTCTTGTCTTGAGTAATGGGAGATGATATTTGTGTTTCGCTGCACATATGGCGACCGGTAAGCTGGTCCCACTTTGATGTCCCTCTTTGTTTTCTTTTCAGGTTCCATTTGCTCTTTTCTTGTTTCAAGCTCTCCATGCTCCTCTTGCACTTGTTGGCAAATCTGACTTATGCCCAATGAGAACGACGGGTAATCGAAGTCGTCAAAGTCTTTTTCAAACTCTTTTATTCCTTCTGGGGATTTCAACCAAGCAATGATGTCAAGATGATCATCAGCATCGGGAGGTAAATCAACTTGCTCTATTGGCTCATCTCTAACTTCCCCTAGTGAGACATGTTCATCATCGACCAAATCTTCAAGATTACTTGCGCTTTCCATCCAATTTTTGTTCGTCTCCATTGCAGTGTTCACCTTTGCCTCCATATCAGCAATCCTCTCGTCATCTGGATATAAGTTCTTTGCAATAGCCAACTCAGCATCATATTTATTTTTTGCTTCCATCAGTTGGATGTTTGCATCCATTAATAAAGCAGCCTTCACATTAAGTGTTTCCCACCAATCCTAATAAAAAAACATTACATACAATAAGTGATAAGACTGTACAATAAAGTCTTACAAATATAGATAATTTTGTGGTGATTAAATAATGATTTTGGAAATGGTAAGCTACTGAATATAATAAAAATAGAGTATAGAAATATGAAATTCAATTCCCCTTTCAGTTTGAACAGGGTTATGGTGTATAAATAAAAATCACCCCATAATCATCACATATATGTGATGATTATATGGTGATTATAATGTGAGTTGTACCTCTTATGAAAGTCACAATCTAGAATCAACCTCAACTAACAATCACTAATTTCTCTTAAACCACTATCAATTCTCTGACTTACACATACTACTACTCTTTCATTTACAAAAACCAAAACAAGCAATATCTACATTCCACTATCATTTACTGTAGTTTTATTAAAATAGGGTGACTGTGCAAAATTTGATGAGTGGTTCAGATAGTTTATGGTGCATAAACTTAAAGCACCACATAATCATCACATATATGTGGTGATTATGGGGTGATTAAAAATATGAGTTGTACCTCTGTTATGTCATCTGGCTGATCATCTCCACCCGGCTGATCATTTCCACACGGATGATTATCTACACCAGGATGATCATCTCCATTATTATTTTGTTCTGCAAAAATTTCTTCAATTTCAGCTTGTCTATCATCTTCCACCTATTATGTGAAATTATGAGTTGTTAGAAACCAATTATGGCAAAAAGTTAGAAACCAATCATGGGTGTGAAAAACAATGCCCACGTCCGAGTAGAAAATAGTTTGAAGAACATAACTCGAGTAAACTGGTATTATGGCAAAAATTTAGCAAACTCGTGAGATATGGAAGTGTGTTTACCCGTTCCTTCGCAGATTTATGTGTTTGGTTTGATTGTTGAGGAGTTGCATCTCTAAGTATTGTCCCAGAACCAAAAGCACCTGGTTCCAATTCCATGACTTCCCTTTCTTTTAGTTTCTCCTTTGTCCAACCTCTAAAAGCTGGTTGTTTCCTTGGTACTTTTGTGTTTATGTTGAACACAACTCGGTCAACATACAAAATCTGCAATATAAGTAGCATAACAAGTGATTAAAATAGTACACACCCATATAAATAAACAAGCAGAAGGCAATTAAAAGTTAACTTACAAGTAGAAATATCATTGGTCCGGTATAGAAAAGTGATGATGTGCGCTTCCACCTTTGCTTTGTAATCACCAAACTCCGTATCAAATATGAAGCCCAGTTATATTTTGCACAATTATCAAGATCGTCATCAAACGAAATTATGGACTGGGCCACAAAGTTGTTTGTGTTTGATCTGATTAGAACATTTGCCATCACCACTAGAAAGTTGATCTTAAATAGGTCATCAACTGCCCCACTCTGCCTCATCTTTTCCACCACATCACTTGCTTTAATCAGGCTCTGTCCTTCAGAAACTGAGAACTGTTCTCTCCACTCCAGCAGTCTATCATACCTCGAATCACCTTGCGCCAGCTTAACTTCATGTCCACGACAAGGGAGTCCAAGTATCTCATGCACAAGATGATCAATTATCTTTATTTTGCCGCTTTGGAGTACTAACATGCATTTTTTTTCATCGAAAGCCTCTAGGACTTTATAGGCCAATCTCTGAGGTATCTCCCACAATTCAAAGTCTACTAAACTCCCGAACCCTGCACTCTTCACCCACTCCTCTTGTTCGTCAGATAATGCAGAAATCATATCACATAAAAGTCTAGGAGAGTTTCTAATCTTTGCTATTTCATCTTCCTGTAGAAGTTACAAAAATAATGAATATGAATGTGAATGTGCAACATTATACTAGTGACTATTGTAAAATAAACGATTAGAATATACAACAGGATTGACACTTGGAGTGTAAAATAATCGTACCTTGCTTATAATCTTGTCCCTCTGCTCTATTTTCTGTTTCTGGCCTCCTTTGTTTTTACCTTTATCATTGTTCTCTTTTTGCTTTTTTTTCGGTCGTTCGTCAACTTTGTTAGGCAATCTCTTTTGCACAACTGTTTTCAACGATTTTCGAGGTGGAGTTTGAAAATCATCGTCAGAGGTAGTTTCAGCAACATTTTTCACTGCACCATAAATTAATTATTAAACAAAAATGCTCAGCAGTAACGTCAATACTCAATACTAAATGCAAAAATCTAGAATGCATCAATGAATCTTGGATTTAAATACCTCCTGTTGAGTCTTTCTTTTGTTGTTGAATGATCACCTCCTTGTTACTTCTAGTATTTCTCTTAATCACACTCTCTTTACCCCCCTTTTCATTGCTTTCCACATCAATAGTTATGACATCGTCGCTTATATTTCTTCTTAGCTTTTGGAGGATAACACGCGCGCTATGTCGTCTTTGAGTGCCTGTAACAATAAATAACATAAAATCAATACTTAAAACATAATGTCAGATGAGCACTACATAATCAATACAAGACTACATAGTTTTGCATAAATAGATTGCAGCTCTGGAAAGTGAACAATATCAGCTTGCCATGCTACTGTTATAATCTCAGCTCTGGAAAGTATAAAATCACTTAAACACTGTTATTTAGTTCCATGATTAAGTGGCAGAATTTGAAACAAATTCATAGATTTAAATTACAAAATAAGTCAGGACAATAGAAAATTAACATGTTCACAAAAATATATACAGTTCGGACTATTATTTCAAACTACAATAACACTTGGTTGGCCTAACCCGACCACAGGTTCACAAACAGACTCAAAACTCGGATTCGTTGTAGAAACAAAACAAGGCAGGGACTCGGGGATTCAGTAGAAAAAAAAACAATCACGACCTCAACACACAGAATTTAGTTACTCGAAAACAAACTCAACTACCTAAACTCATCTAAACAAATCACTACAACTCAGAAAACCAGTTTAAAGCAAAGCAGGAGACTAATGCAGGCTCTGACTCGATTGACTTAAACTCGATAGAACAGACTTGGTGACTACACTAGCAGGAGAAAAGGAAACCTAATCTTGCATACAAAATCTCTGACACATGAGTACAGCGTGAAAACACAGCAAAACAATAATACAAACCAACGCAACTCTGAACCAAATTTTTCCAAAAACCAGAACTAAAGACTGAGAACAAAAACAGTAGGACAAGCAATATTGCAATACAAAGGATAAAATCACTTAAACATACTATTATTTAGTATTTTTAAGTCAAAAATTATTTAGAATAAAATCACCACATAATCACACATCTAATAAATTATCAGCCTCTATATAAAGAATAAAATCACCAAATCACACATCTAACAAATAATCAGCCTCTATATAAAGAATAAAATCACCACAAAATCACACATCTAATAAATTATCGACACACAGGAAAAAACACTTACACATACTCTTATTTAGTATTTTTAAGTAACTAATTATCACAATATCTCTAGATAAAGAATAAAATCACCACAAAATCACACATACCCCTAAATCTCTAAATAAAGAACAAAATCAGTTCGAAATTTGTTAAAATCCTCGTTAGATTGACTAAGACATAATTCAACAAACTTAATCACCAAATCAGTAGATTACAACGAATAATTTTACATACCTCCGGGTGTATCTTCCATTAGAACTTTAGGTAAAACTTAAAATCAGTTGAAACCTAACAATGACAAGATGTTACAACTAGTTTCAATCAAAAATTAGTATAAAATCAGAATTCAAAACTCAAACCCTATTTTAGCTCGTTGTCCCCCAAAAAGAGTCTAAGTGTTGGTGATTATTACCTCAAAAGAGTCGGAAAGTAGAATCGCAGGTGATTAACCGCTCGAAGAATGCAGGTTGTTTCAAATCGTCGGAGCTCTGTCTTGGGATTAGTGTAGCAACAATGGTGGAGCTGTGTCTGAGCAACGATCGTTGGTTCGTGCAAAAGTAGTTGTGTATTTACTGTGTGTATAACGGGTGTATTATAATTGTGGAAATTTACCTAAACACCCCTGTTGTTCCACTTAATTATAAAAAAACCACTGCTATCTTGTCCTTTAAAACTAATGGTTGTGATTAAATCTCATATCTCACACTAAATAAAGTTCTCTCTAGAGCATGACTCTATATATATATATAGGGTCTTACTCCAGTACAAACTCCTTACTGTACAAACGTACAAACCAGTAATTATGACAATAATATTTAGTGATTAGCATATTTTAATTTAACAAATACATACATACATCCATCACCACTGCCACCACAATCACCTCCAATCACCACCACCAAGACCACCCCACCCACCACCACCACGACTGCCCAGCGCCACTCTCTCTCTCCACCATCCACCACCAACCACCACTGCCCAACGCCTCTCTCTCTCTCACCACCACCCACCACCTACCACCACCAACCACCACCAACCACCACCACTGATAGCGGCTCTCTCTCTCTGGTTGTTCCCTCACCGATTAGTGCTATACACACACAAACACACACATTCACCACTGCTTTTCTCATCTCCCTCAATCGTGTCTCTATCCCTCAATCGTGTTTCTAGCACTGCCCTTGCGTCGGCGTCACGGCTGCCGCCGGCCACGCTGCACCGCCACTCGGCTATGCCGCCCCGTAAGTGCTCCCCTCCCCTTATCTCTCCATCCTTCCTGGTAGATTTAGTGATTATGTTCAATCATTTAGTGATTGTGTTCAAGTCATTTAGTGATTGTTTGTACGTTTGTACACTAAGGAGTTTGTATTTGAGCACTTGCATATATATATATATATAATAATTGTGGACTTCCAGGCTTTGAATACAAGTACGACACGGTAACTTTGACAGAAAAATTTGTCAATTTTTTTTTTTTTATCGCTGAACTGATCGACCTTGCAATCGTATGGCCATTCCGAATACGAAGATATCACGATTCATGGCAAATAATGAAAATAACACTAGGTCGCATATCTTTGGTTTTGTGGCAAAACCAAAATGGAACCATATATCTCCAGTTTCAACATATCACAGGCCGCAACCAAACCATCCTCATGTGCAATGATATATTCACCACTCTCATGTTCACTTCGGCACATGAAATTATCGATTAATAGCAAATTATGAGAAATCATCGAGTAATAGCAAATTGTGACACAAATTAGTAAATCAAGTCTCAGACTTGCAACACTTTACTGTACTGTAGACTCTACTATTTTCACATAGACAAAGAAACCTACAATTTAACATCTGATAAGCTGGAGAAGATTTTTAAAACAAAGAAAACATCAACTATGCTTTGCCAAACAATTTCTACCACATTTAACAATTGGCTGGGATCTCAAGGCTACTCCATTTCTACAGCATTTGTGAAGTATGTGTTCCGGTCTTTCAAAGCAGAATTTACATGATTTCATGTCATTTATCCACTCTGAAACTGTGTAGTCCTGAATAAGTGGATCTTACATACAGCCTTGGTACATACTAAACAGCAGGGTCTTCAAGATTTGCAGTAGATAAGTTAGTAATTCGGGGGTAAGCAGCCTTCTCATCAAGCTGATTTTGAGCCCACACAAGCATCTTTAACAAGCTTGGGAGTTTTGGATCTGTTGTACATTAGTTATCAGAACTTGGTAGCAATACAAGAAGTTAGGCTGCATATATGATGAGCATGGGGAAAAACTTCAATAACAGAATGCCATAAAGACCAGACTCAGAAATGTTTAGTATGGCCATGGTTATCAGTAAGACGACTAGTCGACCCGAATGTAATCGGGCGACCAGTTCCTCGAAGCTCGACTTGGCACTAGGATAACCATGATTATGATGTATTATCGCCCGATCAATCATTGGCAATAAAGGAGATGGAGATGAACATGATATGATATTTGCTTCTTTTTCATGATCACTAATGTTATTATTTGGTTGGACATGGTTGATATTAGGAATGTGAGCAATTTTGTAGTAATTCTGCTTAATCTCAACTTATTAAAGCATGAGTGCGGGTGCAAGGGTGTGCAATACAGATATACGAAAAATTTGGCAAATATAAAAGTATGGTGATTCAGGTGAGGGGGATGGGGATTCAGCAAATATTAGAACATTAAAAATATATTTTATATATTTCAATACTTACATTTGTATTTAAACTAAAGTCATATAAATAAACTCATTATTCTTAGTTATTGATAGGGTTCATTATCAAACACATCACTGAAGTGAACAAATGGTATCAACTTCATCATTCATCTCCACGGGGCCTCAAGTTGCTCACTAAACTCGCTTAATGGTATCAAACTCATCACTCCGTTAAAAAAAGTAACGGAGGTTAGACGGAGTAACAGTTGACGTGGCACATTAATAAAAAAGACGGAAGAAAAACAATTGAAAGAAAATAAAAAAAATAGAAAATAGAAATGCCACATAATTTGAAGTTTATATGGAAATAAAGTATGCAAACTTTTTATTAAATTGATTTTAGTATATAATTATCTAAATAAATGTATGAAACTAAATTTTAATATATAATTAACTAAACAATTAAGATTAACTTTTATGTTTTTTATTAGATTATAATTTTTTTTGAAAAATATTGAAATGTTTTCTCTTTTAATAAATTTTATTTATGTGAATATTATTGTTGGCAAAAAAATATTTTTAAACATTATGTGTTGTTTTTGAAGATTTGGACAATGTGTGTTGCTTCATATGTTAAATTTACATATATTAATTTTCATGTTTTTGTTGGGTACGAGAAACTCCAAAAGAAATAGAAGTGTTAAAAATCGAAATGAATTTCTTTATGTTCAATCTCAAGATTTTTTTTAAAATTTTAAAAAAGTTGGTGGTATAAAAAAAATTTGAAAATATTTTTTTGCCAACAATAATATTCACATAAATAAAACTTATTAAAAGAGAAAACACTTCAATGTTATTCAAATATAATTATAATCTAATAAAAAACATAAAAGCTAATCTTAATTGTTTAGTTAATTATATATTAAAATTTAGTTCGATACGTTTATTTAGATAATTATATCCTAAAATCAATTTAATAAAAAGTTTGCATACTTTATTTCCATATAAACTTCAAATTATGTGGCATTTCTATTTTCTACTTTTTTTTTTATTTTCTTTCAATTGTTTTTCTTCGGTCTTTTTTATTAATGTGCCACGTCAATTGCCAATCTGTTACTCCGTCTAACCTCCGTTACTTTTTTTTAACGGCAATGATGAGTTTGATACCATTAAACGAGTTTAGTGAGCAACTTGAGACCCCGTGGAGATCAGTGATGAAATTGATATCATTTGTCCACTTCAGTGATGAGTTTGATAATTAACCCGTTATTGATATAATAATACTTAATAACACAATTGTTGCATAAGGTAGTTAAGTCATTAAGTAATCATCTTATTGCTTAACTATTATTAAGAAAAATCACCGTGCCCCCAAGAATCGAGTGTGTGGTGCAACTGATGAGTGAAGAATCCCCGCTTTCTAGGAACTTATTATTCCATTACTTTGATTAAATTATAAATTGATGTGCTAACTTGTTTTTGTATTAAACCTAGTAAACACATATATTATAAAAGACTTGTCGACTTTTTTTGATTAGTCCGACTACTTGTCACCTAGTCTTCTTGAAGGTACTCAGGCGTCGAGTCTCGAGTCCCAGCTTGGTGTTGTAATAACCATGAATAATACAATGGTATATCAATTACATAAAAGATATAAATTAAAATGGTCTTTTTAGAAAGTTCAATGAGCTTGAACAATCCTAAATTTGTTTGACAGGTCTGTGATTTTAGGGTCATATTTTAGATTTTCACATGAGCAGTATTATCTATTTATCCCAATAGAATCTGCTAATGTAACTATTTACCATGCAGTGACTCCTCTCAACCACTGGAAAATTTGAATCATCAGCATATACTAAAATTTCCGAAATTGATTCGTGGCAAATGAAAGGATGACCATAGTTATAAGAAATAGCTCCTACCTTTTTCATGACTCTGACTGGTAAGAATGGCTGCATTCACCTCACTTGCTGTCTTTAGACGTTGTGATATGTCTAAAAGATCTCCAACAGGGCAATTGGTTACATCCTCAAAAGCCAGCAGTGCAACAGTTCTTTCTAACTCTTCTAAAAAGGCTATCTACAGATGTCATGACAACAGGCAGTCAGAGATGTTGAGTTAGATACTGAAGGTCTAAAACAGCAGCATTGAAATTCTACTTGGTTAAACGCTTTTCAAACAATATTAGCTAAGCTTAACACACTGTGAAGATAATTGTGTAATTTAAGTCCACTAGATCATATAATAAACAAGCAACCAACTTACATTTTCTTCTCCTCGAGGAGCAAGCTCTTCCTGAGCAAATTCCAGGGCCTCTTCTACTTTTCCATTCCTAATTAATTCTATTAACCTTTGCTGCTGGAGGTGGAAAAAGAGTTGGGGGTTTGTATCCAATATCTGCATACAAATTGCCAGAGAAGTTTATCATACAAAGCTGCAAATATCTATCTACAATAAATGAGCAACATGTATATTTCCATGTATAATGCTTCTAAGAAGTGGCCTAATTAGATTCGATGGAAGTTAATATAGAATTATAGATGTATTCCTTCAAAAAGAAATCACAACAAGAGAGAAGAAAGAAGACATTATCCAGATTATATTGATCTAAGAAAAGACACATTAACTTTGGGAAAGCCCTGCCCATGGCACAAGAGAGCAAGATATACTTACGGTTCATTGAAAGTAATGAAATCAATAATTGTGAACAAAATTACAGGGAGAAAAGTATGCGAGAGGGAAGAGTGTGAGGAGAAATAATGAAGTGCAAATATTTTATAATATGGACATTGTGAAGAAAAAGAGTAGGAAGCAAATGAAGCATTCATTCTCATATTATTGGGTTTGGGCTCAAGTTTATATTAGCAAAAACAGAAGGAATGAAAGAATATTTATACTATACTCGCAATATAATGTATATTAATAAAGCTATAATACATGTCGTGGGTTGAATGAGTGATGTCTCTAAATTACAGATAAGTTTATGGTTGGAAGACTTTAATCAGCTGTATATGTTAGTGAATAATACCAACAAAAAGTTTTACTGAGGGAAGGAATCAGTACTAAATTCTCACAAATCTGGCCCAACTGCACAGCTCCATCCCAAATCTTGACAAGTGCCATTCTTCAAAACATTGTGGCCATCAAGGATATAAATTAGGAAAACAGATATATCTTGTAGCAATTATCTCCTCTATCCAATACCATACAAAAGCTAAGATGAGTATGTTCCAAAAACACATTGACTTTGGGAAAGCTCTGACCATAGCACAACAGAGCAAAATATACTTATGCTCCGTTGGTTGGAAGGGGATGACATGAAATAATCGTGAACAACTTAACAGGGAGAAAAGGATGCGAGGGAAGAGTGTAAAGAGAAACTTAAAAGTGCAAATATTCTATAACGGACATTGTGAAGAAAACGGATAATGATGAGGGCATTCATTCTCAAATTAGTGGGATTGGGCTCTAGTTTATATTAGTTGGAACATAACAAAGGAATGAAGTTATGCATACTGATAAAGCTATAATGCATGTCGTGTGTTAAATGAGTGGTGTCTCTAAATTACAGATAAGCTTATGCTTATAAGACTTCAATTTGCTGTTTATGTTAGTGAAGGGTAATACCGACAATAAGTTCTACTGGAAGGAATCAGCACTGAGGTCTCCCAAGTCTGGTCAAACTGCACAACTCTACCCTATTCGTGGCCAGTGCCCTTCTTCAAACATGTGGCCCTCAAGGATATAAATTTGGAAAACACGTATATCCTTGTAGAATTTTTCTCCTCTAGCCAGAACTATACAAAAGCTAAGATGAGTATGTTCCAAAACCAAGCAAGCACTGGTCACTTTAAACCTCTTATTATCCTTCTAGCTGCATGTAATGTAGCAATCTCTGCATATAGGCAAATTCTTGAAGACCCTAACAGGCCTTCTCTTCAAAAGTTCCCAACTTAGATTTTGATACCTGAGGAATTGCTATCTTTCCAAATTCACATCCTTGTTCCGATGATGTTTCAAAAAAGAATCATAAGAAATCGGGTTGAATGTTAAAGTTAGGCCTGTTAATACGGTTGGGCCAAACTTTCAGTTAAGTGCTAATTCATTCCCTTGCTAGACTCATCTGTGCTATTCAGTCTTCACTAACATCAACAATAAGAGCGAATTGAAGTCTTGCAACAACAAACATATCTCTAATTCAGAGCCAGCCAAAAGTCTCAATAAAGAACATGCATAATAGCTTTATCAGTAATATTCATCATGTACAACATTGTAGTGTTTTTCAAAAAATATCAATGAGTACACAGGCCTGGTTTTCCAATCTTAATTTTCTCTAAGGGCTGCAATCTTACCCTAACCTAGTTCTCTTAGTGACAAATAGTTCATATCCTGACTTTACCCCTGTTCTGTTAAATACAGCTTACCACAGGGTTGACCTTATAACTGGTTAAACCTTAGTAGGTATTACTTTACTCAATATCTTGTACAATACGAGTACTGGCTCTGGATTCCATGATTAGGCCTATACGCAACAGTATTATGAATATTTCTACACAAGATATGTGAATCAGAATTTATCACAACCCCTGATGCCTTTCCTCTGTGCAAGTCATAAATTTAATCATACACTAAGATTTCTATTAAAACCTCTGGATTTAAATCATTGACTTTGTCTATTGCATCCTCGACATTCCCTGATTGTACTGCTTTCTTAACTGCCATGCGGTCTGAGATAGTTGCAAGATCTATATCTGCTATATATGTCTATAAGGAAAAGCAAATGCTAAAGCGCACAATGTTAAATTAAAAAAACTAGTGTCAAAATACTGTAATTTTTAAAGCCAAAGGATACGTTCAGTTCCAGATTCCATTCTAAATTTTTCTGCGACATCAACGAAGCCTTCGGTGACAAGAAAGTTCATAACCAACTTATTCATATCTTCTTTCTTAATCTTTACATCACTAAGCTTTTTTTCCCATTCCTCTCTAGTTATCAGCTTCTTGGAAGTAGCCTGCATATTAGAAAAAAAACAGTGTTACATCAGTACAATAAAGGATGTCATCTTTGCACATGAATGTGAAGAAAATAGCTTACACGGCATACATGGACAATTATATACCCACATAAAAACTAAAGCATATGAGCATTAGTGCAACGACTACATGATCAGATAGAGTTCTAATTTGCACATACATTCTATTGATAGAATAGGGGTCGGCATAATCAGCTACTCAATAATGTTTTCAGAATTGGATTTGATATCCAGATTTTCTAGATCACAGAGATCATGATCTGGTTCCTATCCACTCTAGCTTCAGTTCAGACTGGAAAAAATATTATCCAAATAAAATTAAGACAACTAGAATTTTACTTTATTTGGCTAATTAGGCTAAAATTTTGGCAAAAAAAGAACATCTTTAAAATTCAAATTTCCCATTAGCGGGCTTTATGTACCCAATCACAAAAGATAAAAAGTTCAGGAACAATTCCCCAAAATTCATAATATGTTCTAATTCATCTGTTACAACAATATTTGAGCTAAAAAGCAATAAACACCTCAAAAAAAAAAAACTTTGTGAATTCTAAATCTAGAGAAAGAAAAATGGCATCATCTATGCGGAGAGTACAAATAGGGTGAGCCAAATCAGAATTCAAAATTTTGTTTTTAAAATCAGACCAGTTTTTCAAGTTTGAAAGATCATGACCTGGTTCCTGTTCAGATAACAAGAACTTCATTGTATTTGATAAAAAGAATTAATAACATAAAAAATTCAACTTGAAAAAAAGGGACACTAGACTAACCATCCAATTTACTGGAAACTTAAGCACACTCCCAACCACAAAAGATTAAAACTTTTCACACAATTTTCCTAAACTAATATGTTTCGCAAAATTGAAGAGCTAACTAACAACATCCGTATCTCAAACTAAAATCTGTAAATTGAACTAACAGTCCATATTTGTTTAAGGGCAATTAGAACCCCTCCTTACACAACCATTCTATCAAAGTAATCATCAACACAAATCACAACAAAAACAAACAGCACAACACAACAAGCAAAAGAAGAACCAGAAGTTAATTAAGAAGAGCAAAATCATTGAGAGAATGCAGATTATACTAGCAAATAGTATAAATTTGTATATCTATACTAATTGGTGCATTCAAATACAAAAGGTTCAAATCTGAGTGAGAAAATCAGCAAAGATAATACAGTAATCATGTGTGCATATAGACTAACCATCCAATTTACTGGAAACTTAAGCACACTCCCAACCACAAAAGATTAAAACTTTTAACACAATTTTCCTAAACTCATATGCTTCGCAAAATTGAAGAGCTAACTAACAACATCCGTATCTCAAACCAAACTCTGTAAATTGAACTAACTGTCCATGAATGTATAAGCGCAATTAGGAGCCCTCCTTACACAACCATTTTATCACAGTAATTATCACCACAAATCATAATTAAAAACAATCAACACAACAAGCAAAAGAAGAATCAGAAGTTAATTAAGAAGAGCAAAATCATTAAGAGAATGCAGATTATACTCGCAAATAGTATAAATTTGTCTATCGATACTAATTGGTGCATTCAAATACAAGAAGTTCAAATCTGAGTGAGAAAATCAGCAAAGATAATACAGTAATCATGTGTGCATATAGACAGAGAGAGGGAGGGAGAGAGGGAGAGAGAGAGAGAGAGAGAGAGAGAGAGAGAGAGAGAGATGGGGAGAGATGGGAGGGGGAGAGAGAGAGAGAGAGAGAGAGAGAGAGGAATCTACCATGGCTTCGATCTGAGCGAGCTGGCGAAGAACAATCCAGAAGAGTGACATCAGTGCGATGTCTCCTTCATCCCTTTATACGTACGTATCTAATCTCTCTCCCTAATCTCTTTCTTTATTACCACCTCTTTCCTTCTTTGCATACTAATTTCCTCATTAATTCTCTTATTACTGGATTTTTATTTAACTGGGGTTTCGATAACCGAAATCAATTCAAAATAATTTTAAATCGTTTAGAATTTATATACATGCGACTTAAATTTAAGCTTTCAAAGAGTTTCGAGAGAAGTTGAATATAAATATGGGCATATTGAACTAATTTTCATTTTATTATTTTCATCTTTATTTATATAATTGTATATAAATAACTAATAGAAAATTATATTAATAACTAAAAAGCAAAAAGAAAAATTTAAGATGATTAAAAAAATAATTTGAGAATATTTGATTGTAAATCTTTATTATTCCATGATTCCGTCCCAACTTCGTGTCACTTAACCCAAAAAGCCTCGCAATAATCCAATTCTTTATCGATACCTGATGTCTCTCCACTCTAATTAGGTACTTATGATAAACGGAAGTCGAATACGAAACTTAAGGATCAAAATCTTGGCACCCTTCTTAAACTTTAAAATAATTCAGTATAATAATTGGAAATAGCATTTAAGACAAATATATAGTTTAAGTAGCTGCTTTAATCATAAATAAATTACTTTTAACAATGCAAGACGAAAGAAAGATTCAGGGTATACAACTTTCTAAAAATATATTAGTTTAATCTACACGGAGAAGGCCTATCAATATGTAATTCTAAATATTAGAAATTGCAAGTGCAGTTGTTAAATCATTTGCAAATTTGATTTGGAATCTCTAAGAAAAGCAGTGCAAAAAACTATATTTGACTAAATCAAAGAGAGAACATAGCAAGTCAAAAGATGACAGGGGATCAATTTTATTTTACAGGCAATGGGGATATCAGAGAACAGAGAACAGGAATCAACTGAATCACTTCAACTTATATTAATGTCAAAATGACTACATACATGGGTGTATATGATGCAACTCCAGGTACTAGGAATGCCTCTTGAGATCAAAGCCTTTTACCAGTAAATTTGACTTGCAGATTTATAATGGAGCAGGAGAACTATATCCTATGTATTCAGTTCATCGACTGAATGTCTGTATTGTACTATCTCGCTACAATGTACATGTCATCCTCATTCTGGATATCCATATACAACAGTCAAAAGTAGAAGACTGCAACAACTCATCCACCTATCCACGGGGAGAACTTGACTAGAAAAGATGTAGCTTTCATAATTTGCTTCTCACTTGAATAGAACGGGATTGTAAGTATGCATCCGCTAATCAACAAGACAAAATTGTGAGATCAATATCTGTAGAGGGCAATTCTCTATACTGCAACCTGCTTGGTGCAATTGCCAATCTTCCTCGACGGACATGACTGAATGGGAGGCGCGCATTTAAAAACAAATTAAGAGTCTTGCAGAACCAAAGTTAGTTCCTGAGCACTTTTTTCTAGGATACCACCCCTCCTGCGGACAGAAACATATATTCATGTCCAAACATTTACTAAAAGAATCAAAGTTATTTCCTATATATGAATAAGTGCATTTGATTGTTTGTCCACTGTTTAGCAAAGATATTCAAACATGTGTTACTATGCCTATGAATTCAATCATATGGCATCACAATTGATGAATATCCTAAAGCCACGCATTTAAGGTTCAACAAACACATGAGAGAAGTAAATAGATAATAGTTCCGGTGGAAGTAGGCAAAAAGGCTTCTTTCAGCTCTCTAACAGGCAGACATGATTCCAAACTACTTCCTTTCTACTTTCCACATGTTTCTATGTAGTTGAAGATACGGATATGCATGCTACACAGCATGCTTGTATCAATAAAATATGCTAAAAAGGCTTTATAAACAGCAGCAAAATACACAGAGACAACAACAAAAATATGTTGTCAATACAACTGAGCCTCATATACGATAAAATTCATTGGTTGTTGATAATGGCTATAAATTTGATCAACAATCATCAGTAAAAACAATTTGCCAGAATTTGCCAATAGTATCAAGAAGCTGCTTATTACAAACAAGACACTCTAGTTGTGAACTTGAGCAATTACCTTATAACTGCAGGAAGGGTTTTCTGTACTCGTTGGAGCTGGATAGAGCACTTACGGCAGCATTCAAGTCTGTGATCGCAAGACAGGTTTAAACTTTACTCCTTTGTGCAAAGCCATTAAATACCAACATAAAACAGTAAACAAGTAAAAGTCTAATCGAGAAACAATACCTTCGTTCTGCTTGAATATTGACACCAACACCCGGGGGTGCTGAAATGGTCGAGTGTATTACAGGTCCAAAGACTGCTACAAGCTTCAGTAACATCTCCAATGCAACACTAACATGCCTACCCATTTACAAAAGTGACCATGTAACTAATAGTTATAAAATTTGTCAAAATGTCACCTTCTAGATGTTTTAGAATATCATGTAGTCCATGGTGGTGGATTTTGGAAAAGGGATAGTACTCCATCCATATATATTGTATATAACAGTTTATTATCTGTTTCTCGTTACGAAATAATTAGCACTCTAAGCCTCGTCAATTTTTTTTAAATTAGTTACTTCTTATTTTTCCTTTCTCATGATCTATTTTCATTAAGTTGTTTCAACAGATATTATTTACTTATCATCCTACACCTGGATGTCTCAGCTGATGCGGAATATGGGGTTATTTATTATTTTATATTTATTTTTAATTATATATTAGTTATAATTAATTTGGTTCGAAATGTATATTATAAATAGATAATAACTAATTAAGGTGAAAAAAAATACTATCTACATACTAACTGGACTGACAGAGTCTATTATGTAAGCAAGTTAATTGATTAACTAATTATTGTTTATTAATGTTTTATTGTTTACACCAGCACTGCAACAAGAGGTGATATGTATAACTTGACAAATGGAAACAAAACAAATACAAAAAATTTTAGAGCATGATTAGGAAACAAAATGATGGGTAATGTAGTAAAGGTCAATTGATTTATTATTATTAGCCACCTGAGCAGCTTCATGTGATACAAGCATATAAATTAAGAATAATATAAGCAAGAAGAAGGATATGGTATAAGAGCATGTTTTACTCATCTATCTATTAAACTTCTTCTCTCTATTACTTTGCTAGATATAAAACATAAAAAGAAAGCATCATATTGTGACCCACTCATATGAACAAAGAACCCAGCACGCTTACATGTAATTAAATGTCCTACGCTAATCATGCAGTGTTTACATTATATACACAGTAAAATGAAGTGTAAAAGATCTATACTAGTAAAGCTGAAATGGTTCCGAGAAAACCCAGAATTGCTAATGTCATGAAACACATACCTTTCTGCCTTGCTTTCCAGTAAGCCAGAAAGCACGGGAAGCAGGCATGAGAATAGATCTAAAGTGACCACATCCATGTTACCAACTAGTAAACTTACTAGTTCTGCTTGTACCTGCACCAGGATAGGTTATTCTTTTTAGAGATATATAATGCATAGTATTGATGAACCATTATAACAGAAAAAAAAAAAATAATAATAAGATTTTATATATCTAAACACCCACTGAATGATCAGGCAGCTTTTGCATGGCATTTATAGCACCCTTGATATCGTTGCGTTCTAAAAAATGTCTCATCACCTGAAATGACACAAAACAAGGAAAAAAATCTTTAACAAATCTAAATCTTTCATTTATAATTTATACATGGTGAAATGCAGTACAAAGGAGACTAACATCAGGTACAGGAACCTTATTTAAAAACACAAAACTTGGTCAGAGAAATCCACATTTAAAATCACCAACTTCTCACAGGCTAGAGGAAGTTCAAATATATGGTGCATGAAGAGGAGACTACTTCTGGGGAATTTTTTTCCTATCCTTCTGTCAATGGACCATACCTTGGCCTTTTGCTGTTAGTTTGCTAATATATTTCATAATGGTCAATTTTTAGTCCCTAGATTTCCATAGCTTACGTTCTACACTGTAAGAGATTATATAAAAGCATAAGCAAAATGAAGGTGAAAATAAAATTCAGGCTGTGTGTATCTACAAAAATTCAAATTATTTTTTACTAGTGACTGCTCTTTTCTATGAGTGGTTTTAACAGATACAGTCTGTCCTGAATAATCATTGTATTTAGTGTTACTATGATTAATATCTATGTCCGTATTAAGAAAGTGTGAAGTAAAAGAAGTATCAACATTTAATATATTAGTCTAGAAAAGCTAGCGTCTTATGGTGCCTGATTATGAACAATTAATATACGAATTTTATACGTTAAAGTAATAATAAAAAGGTTAAACTGCAACAGATGTATCTCAATATTTTAAATCCTAACAGCAGCATCCACGCAACTTAAATTCACCTGTAACTTTGTCAAACGAGATCGGAGATTACTCAAGAATTCATTATGATTTTTCAACAGATCTTCCGGGACATCATCAACACTGCGAAACATTGATTCCCTCATAATCGACCGTGGTTGACTATTCTGCATGTTTGCCAAAATAAAAGCATAATTAACAGAGAAACAAATAAAAAAAATTCATTTTGATACAACGCAGGCTTCACTCCACCGACCATCCCTAAAACAAATTTCCCACCACAGACATGCGGAGGTTTCAGAGTAATTCAACTCATCTATTTAGTCAATCAACCTTAACATATATTTCTAATAAGCATACATCTGCAATATCAACAGGACATTTACCATATCAGTTGCAACACTATATAGACTGTTAGCCCGACTCTTCATTTTTTTCTCGATTACCTTTGTTGGGCACTCTACACTCGGACATGGGTATGGATACTCCGCACTTATTTAAGGCCAAAAAGTGTAAAAAAAATTAAGATATTGCCAAGTCCGATACTCGGACATGTATCCATTTTGGACACTTTTAGCCGAGTCCAGTTAACATAGATATAGACCAGTGACACATGTCTAATGCTAACTCAGATTCCAAGCATCAGAAATTACTTTTGTAAAACAAAACCGACTGCTGGGAACCTAATAGATATGACAAAGATAAAAACCAAAAAAGGTCAATTCAAATTTGATCATACAACATGTTACACGGGCTTAGTTGATTAAAAAAAAACATTTTTCATAGGTTGTACCTCTAGCTTACGCACATGATTCATATGTTGTACTCTTACACAGTTGTACTTTGGACTTGATTCTATGTGTGTTACTTGTCATACAAGACTGTAGACAAGATATAGGCTTTTAGTTATTGTGACAAATTTCTCACTTGAAAAATTTGATTTTTAACTATCAAAATAATAATAATATGTGTGTGTGTGTGTGTGGTGTGCGTGTGTGAGCGCGCGCGTGTGAGTGTGTGTGTGTGTGTGTGTGTAGTGAGAAAAAGATTAATATAGTATGGAAACACTACCATAGGGGAAGCTTCAAGTCTTTCAGTTGCCAAGTGAGGTGCCGAATTAGGTCGGCTAAACCTTTTGACAGAGGTGGATACTCTTGTTGTATTGGGTACACGAGGAGGTGCATCAACAGCTATGGTGGATGCTCTCACTCTATTAGTTCTTGAAATTGGTGGTCCATTATTTGCAATGGTGGGTGCTTTGACTGTATCAGGTATTATCCGAGGAGGTGAATCAGCAACTACTGTGGATGCTCTTGCTCTATGAGATTTTAACCGAGGTGGGGAATTGTCTGCAACAGTGGATGCTTGGGCTGTATCAGGAACTACCCGAGGAGGTGAATTCGCCACTATTGTGGATGCTCTCATTCTATTAGGTTTTAATGGAGGAGTTGAATCAACTGCAACGGGAGATTCTTGGGCTGTATCAGGTACTACCCGCGGAGGTGAACTCGCCACTACTGTGGATGTTCTTGCTCTATTAGGTTTTAACAGAGGAGGTGAATCAACTGCAATTGTAGATGTTTTAATTGTATCAGGTATCGTCCGAGCAAGTGAATCAGCCACTGCTGTGTATGCTTTCGCTTTATTTGGTATTGATCGAGTGGGTAAACTAACTGGAATGGTGGATACTTCAGCTGTATCAGGTGTGATCAGAGGTGTATCGGCCACTGTTGTGGATGCTCTCGTTCTACTGGGTATTAATCGAGGAGGTGAATCAACAACAATGGTGGATGCATCTTCTGTATTAGGTGTTATACTAGACGGCACATCAACCACAATGGTGGGTGCTTTGGCTCTATCATGTATTATCCGAGGAGGTGAATCAATCACAATGGTGGGTTTTTTGGCTTTATCAGGTATTACTTGAGAAATCGAATCAATCACAGGGGTGGATGCTTTTGAGGCATCAGGCATCACCTTCAGAGGTACATCAACCAAAACACTGGATGCTTGAGATGTCTCAGAAAGTGCTTGAGGGATTGGGTCATGTGTTTGAAGTTCAAGGCTAGAGTTCTCTTTCCTTTCAAACCGCTCAACCAGGCTCCGTGTCCTTCCATGCACAACGGCAACTGCAAAATCATAAGAATGGGTAAGCTACCAAATATCCAAAACGTTCTTGACAACTATGATGAAACATTTTAGCAACCTCCATTGACATATCTAACAGGCTTTACTCCTTTGCTATCAATGAGTGACTCATTACCTGAAAAGTAGTACTAACTTGTAAGTAACCAGCATTATAGCAATTACCATGACAGATAGGTAGACAACAAAAAATTATCAATCAACCTACAAGGTCAAATGGAAAAAATAAACCTCCTTCTGACATAAGAAAACACTAATGGTAAACTGATGCCGATACTCATGACATCAGTTCTATCAGCCGACCATTTGACAGATTGACTTGTCAAAATTAAACAGATAAATCATCGTGTTATCAAACTACAAATATGAAAAAAAAAAAATTGCAAAGCCATGGTTCCACTCGAAAAGGACCTTGATAAGACTAATCAAAGAAGTTCGACACACAACAAGATATGTTAACTGATCAGTTAGAAATGTTTGAAGTGAAGTACAATGAGAAAGTCGATCTATGCTGCACAAACTTGGAGGTTGTCAGTTGGGCACATGTACTTCATCTAACGCAAGAGGGGTATTCCACTTCTCAAGTTCTTACACTCAATTTCAGTTGTGACAGCCACACCATTGTCTGAGTATTAAATGTCACACACAGGTATTTCAGGGTTTGAAGAGTTTACACAAAATAGAGATAGATTATAGCCAACTTCTAATTATTTAGAAATGCCAGACAGGTATTAAGAGATAGACCGAAATAAAGAAAAAAGAAATTTCAACGTGTTTTACTGTGGGTTCAAGATGGCATGCAGAGATCTATCATGGAGTACAGAGATTTACCCTTTTCCTGATTAGGAGGTATTGCTGACATTAGCTTTCCAGAGTTCTCGGTGATAATCTTGATTGAAGGTTTTTCCTGACAGGATTCATTAGAATCATCTGCTACCGGCCTGCTATGGAGTTTTAAGTCTCCTGTACTTTCTAATGAACCTTTTATGTTGCTGAAGGAGTCAAGTTCATCAACAAATGGGGGGCCCTTGACATCTAATTTAGCATTTGATGGCTTGCTTATATGAGACAACTTGTCATACATACCAACATCGGCTTTTGCACTAATAATTGATTCTCTCCGTGATCTGGAGGCTTCCTTCCCATCAGAGCTTTCCCGAGGGACAACACTAGGAACAATAAACGAATTAGCTATTGTTTGACCAATAGGTTTTAATTGCGAACCAACTGTGGGAGCCTCTTTCGGAGTGCGAGATTTATTTAGATCCTTGGTATTGGATGAGCTGAATATATTCGATGACTTAATAGACCCGACCTTCATAGCAGGGACAGGATGCTCTCCTGCAGCTTTACAGGAAACAGGAATTCCATATTTAAAAACTCGTATATGCACAAACCAAAATTGTACTGGAAGAGATAATGCATTGACAATCTAAATGGTCATTATGTCTTGTGTGCTGAGGAGAGTGTCATTTATCTACATAAAATCTTCTCAAGAAAGAGCAACAAAAGTGAGATGGTGATATTATTCTGGTCCAAGTCCCACGATCCAACCTGACCTTCTAACAAGTTTAGAACACCTAATTTTTGAAAGTAAACCTGTATAAAATATTCAACAGATGCTAGGCAGAATTAAACTGAATCATGACAAGGTAGGCCAGATTGTGGTAGATTATAAAACATTAAACCCCACCAGTCTGGTAGGAGTAAACTGATAGTCGCTCACACGTGGCTAAATAGAAAATCAAGTTTTATAAAGGAGAGCAGATAAAGGTGCTACAAGAAAGAGAAGAATCAAAGCAGAATATCTGTTCATCACACGTGAAAAAACTAAGGTTGACCACAAAGATATTGGCTTGCCTCCTCTACATTCTCTAACCACCCACCAGTATGTGTGTTCATCTGGTCCTCGAACTACATGAAGACCATTTAGCGACGAGCACTAATTATAATGAATAACCTACACACACAGAGTGATAAGAATACCCACATGTTGGTGGAACTACATCACTTATAAAGGAAATTCAGTCAAGTATATATTTAGAGAAAGGGAGGGAGAGGGACATGTGTAGCTTTATGCCTTTATACACAAGTCAATGTGATTGCACCTAACAGAAGAAAGAAACTAAAGTTCTCCCTAGGTGTTTACCGTCATCTGTGGATATATGGTCAGATGGGGCTGGTTACAATATATGATTAGGTATAAAATAATTGGAATTTATGAACATTGTAGTATTCTACTAAAGCCAAACTGGAGAGTTATCGTAGTCGGTCTCTCGTCAGTACTCTTTGTATAGGTCTATTAATATTGTTAGGTATAATTTGGTTAAACACAGATCAGACAGCTATAAATAAAATCCTAGATAACAACGTATTAGAAACTAACTGGATTGATAAATATAATCGGGGTCGGAACATGATAGGATCTAAAAAATAAAAATATAAATAGTATGTAAAAAATGAAACATATAATAGGAACATGACTAGTTTATAAATGCAGCCTCAGAAAAGTAAATTAGTTTCCTGAAGAGATAAACACTTACTATCGACATAAATATTCTTAACCTCTTTGTCCTCATTATCTGAAATTGTACAGCACAAACTTGAACTTGAACTTGACCTTCCAAACCTCCCCGCCTTTTGCACTGACAGAACCTGGAACTTGTCATGCACTTGCTCACACGCATTATTTGTCTCTGCTAGAGAACAGCCCCTGTATGGTTCTACAAGCTGAACAGAGGAGGATAGACTGAAACCAGTTAGATACTGACATGAAAATCAGAGTATAAGATGTCAATTCTTATTATAGCATGGAGCCTAATATGATATGATTCGACAAATTCGACAAGTGATGGTATTACCAATGTATCTGTCAACCAAATCCCTACAGAGTTTTGATAACATGAGCCACCCAAAAGTTTACCATCCTGTATGCACAGATCACGCAGTGTTGACCATCCCAGATCAACTGTGTCGTGACAAACTACAGGCTCCCAAGAATAAACCTACAGTTCTTGGGAATGTATATGTAAGCTTCTCCTTCACATGTGATTATGTGGAATAAAAAGTATCGGTAAATGGAAAGGTTATTACCTTTAAACAATCATCTAGTCCAGAGAATAAGGTTTTCCCTTCAGGGTGAAATGCGATTGATCGTACTCCTGAAGACTGGATGACAAAAACATAATGATAACAATAAATTCCTTTTTTTTACTTCAAAGATTGAACATATTTATCTGCCGCAGAAGAGAGAAAGATGGAGTGATGGACACAAGCAACAGAAAGCAAAATAACATGCATATAGTAGTGTGTTTCTCTAGGAAGCAGGGATTCTTGGGTAACCCAACGAATCCCGTAATCCCAAGCACCCATGTATTGGAAACTTAGATACCCATAAAATCATAACTTAATTATTTCTTTTCAAAATTTGTATGACCAAAATTAATAACCTGATGTAAATTCTGGTGTTTTAGATGCTTATATCATGAATTTAATTTGATTCGCGCAAAATTAATGGTTCTGTCACTTGATTTCATCATTCATAACATCAAATATATATCTATAGTAATATAATTTGGGCCGCATCCCCTCGCACCCAAATCCCAATATATATAGCTATAACAGTTCCCCAAAAAGACCATTTGTTTACTGCATGCTATGACCAAGTCTGCAGCAGTGCTGCTTATCATATGAGACTGACTTGGGGGAATATGAATACCTGCTAAAAATAAATTTGCAGCTCAATAAAATTAAATGAACAGGTGAAAATAAAAATTGCTATGATAGTTACAACTCAAGAGTTCCAACGATTACGAGACTACTTAAACAAGATCATGAAGGACGGCATGGTGACTGCACTTTTATCTATCACTATTTTGCAGTTTGTTGCATAATAAGCATTGCAGAAAGAACAGATTCCTGAATATATGGTAAGTAAAAGAATGCAAGCTTTACAGATTACACTACGTACATCAAATTTAAAAATATAGCAATTTTTTTATACTTGTATATAATTTACTATCAAGTTGAAAAAAAATTAACTGGGCCTAAAAACTTGCCTGCAACGATTGTAGTATGTAATGGACAAAAGATAGAGCTAAAAAGTCCACAAATTATTTATATCTATTAAGTACCCAGTTATTTATTTGTATCAAATGCAGTTTAATGGTTCTGTTTAAACAACTCTAATCTTTACAAAAAATAATTGGTGAAATACAGTTTAGCGCCAATCACGAATGACTTCATAAAATCCAGAAAGGCAAAAAAAGGTCCACCAAACACATTTAGTAATAACTTTATCTCTGTAAGCACTGCAAACATGGAGAAACCCGCTTAGACTCTAAGAACTTTGCTAGCCTTCTAAGTAGTTTGCCAATTGATTAGAATTAGATATTATCACAAATTTGTCAGAATTCAGAAAACTCCCAGAAACATTGTTTGTTACACTTACACATGCAGTGTCCTTTTCACAAGCATTGCATACAGCACAGCTTTAAAGGTACGTGGAAAATCATTACTTAATACCTCTGGTCGTGAAGACCCAATTAGTTCAAAGGTTTCCAAATCCCAGAATTTCACTGTTTTGTCGGCTGAACCTGAAAAGTACATTGTATGTTACGAGTACTTATGGAAGAGAAAATATCATGAAAGTTGAAAAGTTAATGTTTAACAAGGGATCCAATAGTAAGCCACAGTGAGAATATAGACATGTGCAATATCAGGAACAAAGAAGTCAACATACGAGAACAAGAAGTTTTAGGAAACACTGCTTTGAGGTTACAAAGTGTGGTCTGGGTTAAGTTATCACTTAGCTATGCTTCGTAGTAAGCATTAAGCAAAGTTGCACCACCTGCTATTTTCCTTTGTTTTGTCTTCAGTCCAGGCATATCAAAAAGGATTAAAAGTGACGTTGTACAATTTTATTTAGCAAAAAAAAAGGGATTAAAAGAGTTTATGCAACCTAACCAGTTCAATTAACAAATATATAGCTTTTCACTTAAAACCATTATTTCCGAGAGTTTAACCTTACAACCTATGTTAAGGTTATCTTCTAATCTCGCCTCTAAGGCTCCAATGCAGGAAGCTTGCGCCACCACAGACCCGAAAAAGCCTAAAGTCGGGAGCCAATCAGCGCCACAAGATACCCCGTGCACCTTGGCAACAAGATTTTTCCGGCACCTTCTGGCTCAATTCTCTTCAATCACACTCTGAAGTCACGTATAATAGATATTTGAGAAAGACACCTTCTGGCTCAATTCTCTTCAATCACACTCTAAAGTCACGTATAATAGATATTTGAGGAAGATAATTATTAATGACAGTTCCGGCCAACTTGTCTTCCTCAGAAATTCAATGCTTAAATCTACAAATGACAATTTTCGAAACAGTGGCTCTTCAGCCAATCCCATTCTGAATCAACAGTTCCCGTCATTATTAGATTTCCAAATAAATGGAAATGTATATAATTTAATTTAAAGGATGCAGACACAAAAATATGCCATCAAGGAAAGCCATAAATGTCAAATTAAAACAGAAAACATAAATATCTGTGAATTCATCTGTCATATACGAACCTGTTGCCATAAGAAGCTCCATCGGATGGAAATCTATAGAACGTATATGTCCCTCGTGAAGTTTGAGATCGTGTAATAGTTTTCCAGCAGTAAGGTCCCATATCTGTGCAACAGCAGATGAGATGGGTGAAAATTTCATCGAATTACAATATGACCAAACTGAATATCTTGCACCAGCATCCAAGTATTACCTTCACAACATTGTCAAGTCCGCCAGAGACTAGCCAACGACCATCAGGACTAAATCTAACAGTACTGATTCCTCTTACATGGCCCTTATACATGTGAATGCGTTCTTTTTTTCTTATATCCCAGATCTTTAGATTAGTGTCCTTCGAACCAGATGCAAAAAATTCACCAGACTGATGAAATTCAACAGCGGTACAGTAGGATCTAT
Organism: Daucus carota subsp. sativus; assembly: GCF_001625215.2. Lineage (NCBI taxonomy): Eukaryota > Viridiplantae > Streptophyta > Magnoliopsida > Apiales > Apiaceae > Daucus > Daucus carota. The sequence continues at coordinate 16,337,271 of NC_030388.2, read as the reverse complement.
GGCCGTCAAAATTGCGAACCACTGCACTTTAAGAATAGTATCTAGATTAAATCCAAAGTACCATAGAGTTCTTTTGATAAATTTTAACCCAAAGCTGCTGACACTGCTCAATAAAAACATAGTAAACTGACATTCTAGCTTAGTTTGTGCAGCTCAGAATTATTTAAAGGAGTTGGGCGATAACTGGCACTTGACTATATTTATATAACATTTTTCCCCATAAAGTGATCATTCAGATATAGATACATCAACTACAATGACAATGTAAATCATCTCAGTTAGTTGTAAAGTTGTCACTTTATTATCACATACCAAATCACAGGATTATAAAAGTTATTTAACCAAAGGAAATATATTGTTTACATAATTGATTAGATGTGAATAACTTACTCTTTGCTTGTTCCAAATCCCACAGCTTTAGAGCACCGGCAGAAGCCCCAGCAACTACAAATTCCTCGCCCGGATCAAAGGCCACGGATTCTACTGGACTTGTGTGACCGCATAAGTTCTGTATAAGGTACAAAGGGAAAAGCAAAAGTCTCACATTACTACATATGGTAATAATAATGATGAAAATCTTTCAACAAGAGGAGTTCCACCATATTGATATTTTTTCAGAAACCGAGTAAATAAGTGGTTGAAACAAGAATGTTCACCGACCCATTTGACCGGAGTACTTCCCAAATATATAATTTTAGCAACATGCATTAAAACGGATAAAGATGTACAAAATGATCACCATGTTCACCGATCAAATATTGGGCCTGTTTGTTTACCAGAAGCAGAAGCTGCTTCTGGCTTCTGCTTTTTTTGACCCGTTTGTGTAAATAAGCAGAATCACTTTTAAGAAGCTGAGAATCCTAACTTCTCTCTCACAGCTTCTGCTTCTTTTCCAAACACTTTATTCACTTATTTACTTCTCACTTCTGCTCCACTTCTCTAGTTTAAGTAAGAAGTCACTTCTTTTAAGCTTGCCCAAACGGCTCCATTGTTTTCCTAGACATATTAGTATTATAGTTTTATAGCATTTAGAAGTGGATGAAATGTTATGCTTACAATTTGAGCTCAATCTGATTGGACAGACGAAGTATGACCCCAGATGAAACATTTTTACTAACTGAAGTGGAGGAAGAAACAGACTGTGCTTCATACGTCCAACTATTGCATGCTTAACTAAAGCACAAACATTATTAATAAGAACATTAATTGGTTGATTCGCTAAGCTGCCTGCGCGCATGAGGATGGTGAGATGCATTAAATTGTATTATGATTAGTCTTGCTGAATAAACATTTCCAATTCTCCACCTCATATTACTTATCTACTTCCCCGGAACAACTTTGAAAAAATCAAGGCAAGTATCCTGTTCTATGAGTAATATTTATGAATAAAATTCATCTTGATTCCTTAATTGTACAATTTGAACTTTGCTTTAGATAGAAAACAATCATCACCAGTGTGCAGATGACTTCAAAACACTGATGCACACAACCAAAATTCAAATTTTAGTACTAACAATTGTATATACTGTTTTTTAACTTCTAGCAATTAAAGTAACGCTTACATAGTCAATGTTATATCTTAACTTGGATGGTTGAGAAAAGCTTGTGTATAGAGTTGAATCATCACTGAAGTTATACATTTCTAAATTAAAAAAAAAAATACCAATGTCTTCGTTTCCAACTAAGAGAACGCCGCCTTTAAATTAATCGATGTTCAAGATCCTAATAAGAATAAAAATTACATTTATCAAAAAAAATGCAACTCACCACTAGAGGGGCTGATTTGCCAATAGACCATAAATTAACTACTTGATCATCTCACGAGTAATATATAGAACCCAACCTAGGTAAGGACCAAGGTGTAAATTGCATTTTCAAATTTATTTACTAATATTTTTATGCATAACCTGTTCCTATATTATCATACCAGGTAAGAAAATCCTTTAGCAAACAGTCAATATAAGTATACTTTATTTGAACTTGGTACAATAACAATACATCTAACATATTCAATTCCATGATGTGGTAACGAAACCTCGTGTATAGAGTTGATACATGTTCAATGTCCCTAATGTTAATTCTTTTCCCCTAGTTTTTCAGCTTAGTTACATTACTTTACCTAAATATTTAACTTAGTTATATTTTTTTCCCCTGCCAAGTCTGCCCGTGAAACAAATAAATAAATATTCGACATCCAACAATAAGATATTAAAAACATAAAACTGGCATTAATATCGAGAATCGGAAACTAACCACTAAAGGAGCTGATTTGCCAATAGACCAAAGATTAACTACTTGATCATCACCTCCAGTAATAAATAAGCCGCGCTGCTTTCTCGCAAGACTTAAGCAATTTACATTCCCTGAATGAGCCACAATCTCCTCTACATCCCCCCATTAATTAAAGTCAAGAGAACAAAACGAATCCCAATTAAATCAACTAATTCACATCTAAATCATCAAAAAAATCATAAATTAAACAATCATTCTAACAACATCGCAATCATCAAGCAAATAACAAACACTAAAAAGGATACGTAATTTATAGCCACGATTGGCCATTGGTAAGCTTGAGAACGACGTCGTAGCGAGGCTTAGTTGATGTAATTGTGAGCTGAATTAGGTATATACAGATATATAGTATGTATATACACTGTACAAACACAGATATCAAGTTGAGTTCAAAGTTGAGCAAGAAAGAGATGAGAGAGAGAGAGAGAGGGAGAGAGATTTGTAAATGTGGAGAGAGAGAGGGTTGTGTAGTATGGAGTGTAGACAAGAGTCCTGTCACAAGACTACATGATGGCCACTTCTCTGTGTTTCTTGTTTTATTTACTCTTTTACCCCTGCTGCTTTATTTACATTTTGTAGTAATACTTTAATAATACCCACTTAATTAATTATTCTTTCCATGTTGGCATGCTTCATTAAATAACACCTGTTAAATAATCATTTACGCACTCACGATATGTTTGCACAGAGTAAATATAAATGATTTATATAATAAATTTCGAAAAAATTGAATTATGTTCTTATTTATCTTAATTGTAGTTTAATCATATGAAAATCAAATGTTTCTTTTATCAAATGTAGCTACTGGTATTCTTTTTATGTGATTATACTTTATATTTTTGTTATTCACCCGATTTAAAAATACTATTATAGATTTCATAAAATAATAATATAAGACTCAATGAATTCTATTAAATTTGTTCATTATTAATATTAAATAAACTTAATTGTAGTAAGATGGTCTCAGTTATATTTTTTTGCACAAAAATAACTCAGTTTTAAAGGTAACCACCCGCATGGCTCATGTATGAATTTTTTAACACCTCATTGTATTCTGTTAGTTAGCACTAACAGACGTCAAAATCAGATGGGTAATACAGGCATAAATAATTTAAACAACTAATTTATCTCCCAAAGAGCAATATATGAAATCACACAAATTAGTTGCAATCTTAGAACTTTATGTCGTAATACATGTTGGCCACAACATAGCATCATTCTAGTCAAAAACAACGGTTGAAGTCATATATATCAGCTATTACATTACCAACAACCATATTGCAAAGTTAGCAGAATGAAAACTGCACACGTAAATTCCCAACCAAAAGCTAACGTCATAACTAAATTCACCTCAGATCTAATAACCTGGGTTCTTGTCAAGGCCAACACAAAAAACACAAAAACAGTTGGCTAAGCTGGAGCACAGAGATCCAATGTGCATCTCTTCCTCTTTGGAGTCTGTTTCCTAGGCCGAACTACAAATCCAGAGGTTGAGCTTGCTTGTGTGCTATGAACTTGTCTGTCGATCTGCTGTTGCTGCACCATTTCTGGTATAGTTTGTTGGTCCTGTTGCCTTTGTTCATTCATTGTAGAGGAATTTCCCCCTCTTGTTGTTGTTGTTTCCACACATTGAAATCCATGAATGAATAAGTGTCCAATGCTAATTTAGTTGAAAATTAGTGCTTTGAATATATATACTCTTACCTTCACTTAACAGGTCCTTGAATTATGCGAGAGCTTCTTTTTGTTTAATTAGATCTATCAATAATGACCACTTTTGTTTTTGAGCATCCTCCACTGTAAAATCGTCGTCAAGATCGTCGCCACTGGTGAGCTTTGTCACCTGCCCTGTAAGTCTAAGTGCAGACTCGTTCAATTCCTTCAATTTAAACAAAGGTACATCATGTTCAACTTCGTATATATGTGCAAGATTATAGAGTCTGTAGTCTTAGCTAAACACCATATCATATATTTTATAAACAAGTGTGCATATGAATTATGACCTTGATTACGAAATAATAGGTGTGCATGCTAGGGTTTAGAATTTTGAGTGGGGGTGGGTATGCTACACGGTATATTTATGGATTTAATTACAAGTTCGAGAAGTCTATATAAATTTGGTGGTATTCATGTGCTCGATTCTTTGTTTTTCTTATGCTACAACTTGTGTTATTGTGTATGTTCTGTGTGTAACCAGCTTCATTTGAGAATTGAAATCTTATTTTTTTTAATTGGTTTTCTAATGTTTGTGTGAATTAAGTTTTTGATTTATCATTTAGATGTGATTTATGTTTTCGATTTCTTATAAATCACGATATGTTAGAACTATGTAACTTCTTGATCGGTGGTGTAGCGGTGGTTGTACCGGCAGCTGAATCCGTAATTATTATGAATTTGATTCTTAGGCAATAATTCTATTTTTAAAGTGGATTGGTTTTAATTACGGGATCCGTTTTGTTGACTATTTTATTATTTGTCTCTATCAGCATTAATTTGAATAGTTACATTTTAAATTAAGATTGTGATTGGATAAATACTTTTTATGAATATTCAATATCATTTATGAGAGTCATTAATGATGACTTTATTGTGCCTTTACTGGCTTTATTGTGCCTTTGATGGCTTTTCGTTCCAGTTATGGATGCCATTTTTGTGGCTTTGTTTACCATTTTGTAGATCATTATATTTAATATATTTAATTACGTTTTAAACTTTGTTTCTATTTCTCACTTAAATTTTTAATTTTCATGTGTCTAACCAAAGGATTATCCTTTGGTTAGAAATTAATTAATATTTTTATATTATTTTATTTTCTATCTATTCTTGATATATATAATCTTTTGTTTATATATATGCGTGATTTTCTTGTATATCGATTTATGTTTTGTTTTGATTTGTTTTGTTTCAGGATAATTTGAAAGCGAGCTATTACGGGACTTATGGGTTATTCTTTTCTAATTCATTTAAACTTTATTGTCTAAACGTCCGGAGTTATGCTTGCATGACTTTCGGTTAGATGATAAACTTTCTTGAAAGAAAGAAATCCCGGATGCGGTTTATTGTATTTCGATACAATTCATTTACGAATATGTAGACCTTACAAAAAAAAATTATAAGGAAAAGGAGTAATTAATTAACAAGATAATAGCTCCGGCCCTCCCTTCCACCATTTATACATCCCTGCCACCCTCCATTTTCAATCAAACACATACCCAATCCCAAATAACCAATCATTAATGATTCAATCAAAAATCCCAAAAAATCTCCGTCCAGAATTTTGTCGAGTTTTGTCTTTAGCCTCCGATCTCCTTCCTCGTCAGAATTCCGATCCGATGATGATTTATGAGTTTCTTCAAAATCGGTAACATCATTCCTTTATTTTTTTGTAATCAAATTATCTTCGTCTCTTTAGAAGGTATGTCTTTTTTTGATGTTTGTTGTGTGTTTTTCTTGCGTTTTGTTGCTTTCGGTATTTTATTATGATAGTAGATATACGTTAGTGCATGTTTTATTTATCTTCTCTTCTGTTGTTCTGTTGTAGAGGTAGTATCGGGTTTTTTAGGTGACCGGATTCATTTGTAACTTCGTTGAAATTTGTTCGAATTATGTTGTGAATTTTGTTTGAGTTTAGTGGTCATATTTTTGTAACTTGTTTTAATCGTGCCAGATTTGTTGTGGTCGGCCACAAATTTAGTCGAAAATCGGGGTTGTTTTAAGTTTCTGTATGTGTTCTTTGTGTTCTTGGTAGTTCTTGATTGGTGGATGTGTTTAATGTGTGTTTGATCTTTTAAATTATAAATTTCAGTTGTTAAAATTGTTTTTAGTTGCATGTAGAATAGATTATTGATTTGTTATGATTTGAATATCAATTGTTTTTACTATGGCATAATTTTATATATTATACATGTATATATGTTAGTGTGTAATAATTTCGGATAGGAAGGAATTAAATTCTTCGGTTATATATGAGAAGGAATTAAATATTGTTAAATGCGATTTTATATTTACATATATACATATAAGGTTTAATTGATTGTATTCAAGCTTTTGAATAGATGTGTGTTTGGTAAGTGTTTTATGTACATTTATTCGACTTAAATGACATATAAATTTGTTGTTTTATAAATTATTAATTGGAATTTATTGGGGGCCGTAACTGATGGCTTTTATAAGTCTTGATTATGTTCAAGGAGTTTGTACCATTTTTTTTGGGCGGCCATAATTGGTGGCATATATTTTTGGACCATTATGGGTTGACACGATTTTGTCCTAGATGAATATTGTGCGGATAATTTTGTCCTTCGATTAATAATTAGATTTTATTAATTCTTATACTTTGTGATGCTAATGGTAACTTTTGTTGACTAATCGGATTATTAAATAATAAACTTATGTTAATTGGGATTTAAATTTTTTAATAAATAGAGAAGGATTAATTCTTTTCCTAACAAAAAATTAAATTTTTGTTTATGTATTTTATTATGAGTTCTTTAGTATTGTGTGTCTAACCAAAGTTCTTACTTTGGTTAGACATAATAACTTTTCATAATTGTTTCATAATTTTATAAGTTCTAAAATTTTTATTTTTGAATAAGTTGTTATATTTTTGTCGGAAATTATGTCGTAATTGGGTTTAGTTTACCCACACATTTTCTTTTACTTAATTTATCATTCTTATGTTTCTTTTTGCTTGCTTTGATTTTCAGGAGCTTGGAAAGAGACTTTACGGGTTTTCTTATCAGACTTTAAAGTCTTATTATCTAAACGTCCGGAGATATCTTTGCGTATCTTTCGGTTAGATGATAAACTTTATTGAATGAAAGTAATCCCTGATGCGGCTTATTGTATCTATGATACAACTCATCTACGAGTATGTAGATCCTGACAAAAAAAAAATAACAAGATAATAAAGCAATTAATTACAAGTGGACTGGAGTAAATTACAAGATAATAGAGTAATTATTTAATGAGTTACCTTTACTTGACAAGTTCTAGCATTATGACCGCTTGCCTTGCAGTAGTTGCAATTCACAATGGTATCAACTTTGGTTAATTTTGTAGGGTCACGGGGGATATCATTTCTTGTGTTTCTTTTTTTTCTTTGGCCTGCCTGTAGGGGTCTTGGCATTTGGAGGCAAGGGCCTTGGTTCACTTGTTGTTTGCGAGAAATCTGGCCCCACAATTGGCTCCAATGTACAAGAATACAATTGTATGAAAATTAAACATAATATGCATCAGTTTGATTAGCAAAGTAATAATAATGGGTAAAATGTGAAATTTTACCTTCATGTACATTTCCTTAGAATAGCAGTTATGCATATAGTTTTCTCATAGTCCATTTCCTTAAAATGGCCCAAATGCATGCAGAAGAGGAGAACAAAAGTTACATGTATATTGTGGACATTCGTAAGGCTTGAACAACTCAGCTTCTTCTTCAGGCCTCAATTTCCACCCCATTTTGCTTCATTTACAGCTTCAGAGTAACTTAGGTTTAGGATTCGCCTGATCATGGGTTTAGAATTTGGGAAGTTCTTTGGAGGGAGTTATTTGGTGAGGAGATAAAACACTGAAGGGGGTTTGACATTGAATTACGGATTTAGCCCTCTCATTAATTGAAAAATTGAGAATGTCTAACGTCCGTTAGTAACGAGTGACAGAATGCAATCGGGTGTTAAAAAATTTATACTGAGCCATGCGAGTGGTTACTTTTAAAACTGGGTTATGTTTGTGCAAAATATTATAACGTGGCCATTTTACTGCAATTAAGTCTATTAAATATATATTTAAATTATAATAGCAAATGGAATATTTTAATTCTATCGTGAAAAACACTAATAGAAAGATTCTTTCATAATTATGAATTTGAATACATATTAACTTATATCAATGACTTTGAGTAAATTATGATTTTAAACCTCGTTTCGGAATATTTTTACAGAACTATAAAATGTATAAAAAATCTAGATCTTAGTATTATATTTCAAATATATGATAAATTAACAAAAAAAACATCTCTCTTATCACTATTAAAGTGGAAGTAATCTAAAATATCATCATTTTAGAAAAATGATCATTTCTTATCGCTCCAAAACGACTATGACAACTGTGTTTTATTTAAAATTAAAATAATGAATTTGTTATTTATGCATGGTAGTCAGTACAAGGACATGAGTAGAGCCGGCCATTCGGGCGGGCCGGGGCGGTTCGGGCCGGTTCAGGCGGTTTCTGAACCGTCGCCGGTGAAACCGTAACCGGCACGCCAGGATTGGCGGTCCGTGCCGTGCCGGGCCGGGCTGGAGAAAATGGAAATCGTAACCGTGTTATACGGTTTACACGGGTTCGTCGGTTCTACGGTTTACACGGTTAATACGGGTTCGCGGTTCACGGTTCAGGTCTTTGGCGGTTCAGCGTGCGGCGAGTGATGTCAATCTGCTTGTTGTGCACTTGACTACTTGTATCAGTTGTGTTTGTGTGACTGTGTCATTGTGTGTGTGACGGTGCGTGTGTGTGTTTTGGGTTTTTTTTTTAGTTTATTTTTTTGTCACATTCTTTTTTAGTTTATTTAGTTTTATAGTAATAGGTTTAAATTTCATTAATTCTTAAATTTTAAAAATTCAATAATAAAGTTGTTTTATATGATTTTTGGAAATTATTTTTGTTAAGTATTATTATGTAACTAATTAATAAATTGTAAACTAGTAAATATTTTTTTAAGTAAAATTGTAAACTAATAAATTGTAAACGCAAGGTAATTAATTTCTAATTCAAAATCAAATTTAAAACAAAATGAAATTAAATCTAAAAACTAAAACGGAAAAAACAACTAAATTTAAAAACTAAAACAAAATAAAATTAACAAAATTTAAAAACTTAAACAAAATAATATTAACAAGATAATAGTACAGCTACACAGCATGACAGTATGACAGTAACACAGGTGACCGTCGGGCGAGCCGGTTACGCGGTTTCACGGTTCGAACGAGCCGGTTCCGCACGGTTCCAACGGTTCCGGACCGGTTTCGGTTCGGTTCCACCAAATTCCAACCCGTATTCGCCCTGTGTGGAGCAACGGGTCATGCCGGTTTCGAACTAGCCCGCATTGACACGGTTCTGGGCGGTTCCAAACACGGTTCGGGGCGTGCCGGTTCAACCGGTTCGGCCCGAATGGCCGGCTCTAGACATGAGGGTTTGAATCTAACTAGTAGATATTTTAAAAATTGAAAAGATATGTGCATGTGAATTAACCAAGAACATATGTTGAATATAAACGCATGTTGTATTTAGAAAATGTATATAAAATACTATTTTTAGGTAATACTCTGTTCTAATTTATTTTTCTTTCATTCCTTATTAGTCTTTCAAATTATATAACATGAACAACGTAAAAAAGTTAGATTCTAAAAGTGTGACATAAAATTGCATTTTCAGTTATACAAAAGTCATTTTTACCAGATGTGATATTTTAGATTGTCTTATTACACCAATTTTTGATGAAGAGGCCAAAACCCTCAAATGTCATCCATCATCATTTATATTTTCAAGAAAGACGGTATAAATTAATCTAAAATATGATGACAACTGCAAGGAACTTGCTAATTAGACAACACTTGATACTACCTTCGCAGAATTATTGGGATAGCGGGGCAATGAAGTATAATATTTATTAAAATTATTAAAGTTGGCTATTAGACCTTCAAATATATTGAATATATTGTGTGAGATTGTTGGAGGCCTAAAGAATATTGGATTCATTAGTCTAGACATTCACAATATTTTGCTTGATATTAAACATTATGTATTTAAATCGAGTGATGCCTTAGAAACTTTGACATTACTTTGAGAACTGAAATGTAATACTTTTGGAAAAGAATTTTATTAGGTAGATGTACATAAGGAAAATCGGACGCATGCTATGTTGTGGATTGACTTGAGATCGTTAAATGGGTATAAAAATTCTAGAAATGTGGTAGTTTTGACTCTACGTACTAGAAACCACAATATTAAACCCGACACGAAATAACCAACAAATCATGAATTCGGGTCATAACACTCAATTTTCATTCAATTCGAAGTGAGAAACACGATCTCCTCAATTTTATCTCTATCGATGCATTACAATATTTGTTTATTGTTAATAGTTTTGTAAAGATGCTAAAAATTGTAGGGCTTTTCTAAAAAATACCCTAGGTGCAAAAAAAATTCAAAAATATTACTAGAGAAAAAGTATTTCCAAAAATACTGTCTTTTAAAAAATGTTTTCAAAAATACAATTTGCAACTGTTGCAACCATATTTGCAACTGATCAACCAAAATCAAAATACGGTTTGTAACTTTTGCAACCAGATTTGCAACTAATCAACCACAAATGCAACTTTAAAATTTTAATATTTTGAAATCATATTTAGTTACATAATGCATGTGTTGCATAACAAGTTGCATTATGCGCCCTTAAAGAAAATAACATCAAATCAAATATCAACCCAAGTAATGCAAGAAAAGGAACGAATCTTGATCTCTGCTTTATGTTGTTCGATCAGAGAATTAAAACCTGAATGAGGCTGGAAATTTGCAGGGAAGGCCTTGGACAATCCATTAATATTTAATAGGCATCCGTCTGCAACTTTTCAGGATCTAAAACCTTCCGCAAATTACCTGATGATGCTAAAATCAAGCGGACATTTCACAGTGGTGTTTCTGGTAATGAGAGGAGGCGATGGGGCGAGAGAATCAAACGTTAGAATTATAATGATGAAAATCTGAAACTTTGGCATTGCACCAGGAGTGTTACTTTCAGATTCATGCTACTGATAGAATGATCAATAACAGGTAAAATAATTAGGCCGAGATTATTGAGCGTTTGATTCCGTTTGTTTTTCCCAATTTGGAGCATCAACGCCAGTTTATTCAGAGGAATGCGATTCTTGTAGTGATGCCATTACAAACTTTTGCAGGGTGAACAACTGCTGGTTGATGCTCTAGAAATGATTGAGAATGTTTTGCCAACCGAGCAAGATTAATAAGCCAAGAGGAATCTCTCCTCCTCCCTCTTCTCCTTTGTATGTAAACAACTGAAATCAACTTATAAATCTCTTTTTCAAAAAATAAATCAAAATTGCAGATATGGTTGTAAAACTTGCAAATCGTATTTCTCAAAATAAAATTTAAAAGCAGTAATGTTGAAAATAAGTTTCAAAGTGACAGTATTTTTTTATAATACTTTTAAAAAGGTGTTCCCTCTGTCTCTCTCACTTCTTTACAATTTTTTTCGCACTGCTCGACACACATTTTTTTAGAAACTTTTTTGTGTTAGAAACACAAATGCATATAAAATGAGAATTAAAGTTTTGCTCTTAACTGTTCTAAGTAATACTCTTCTTCTTTAATTGAACAGATACCTTCAAAATAAATTGCATTACTTGGCTATATAACTCAAGTTTACAATCTTTACTAGAAACAAATAAACTAACTTTCTACAACTAGTAAAAATAGCTTCCACGTTCATTGCTTTATCTCGTTCATTCTTAAAAAAATTGTGTTATGGTAGGTTGCATTTTTGAATACTCCAATGTTGTATAGCTAAAATTGTAAGTTTCGATTTTTTTAATATGGTACTAAGCCCAATATGTGCTCAACTTCCAAAACAAGCATTACTTATCTTATGAACCCATGTTACACATGTCTAATTCAGTGCATTATAGCTGTCAACCGATAAGCTTTAAATTAGCCGTTGATATGTCATTTAAGTAGTTGATAGCTTCTTTGACTAGTCGTTGGTAGATTCGATAATTTACTAGTCGTTGATGGGTTTGGATAACAGACGATGAATCATATACTTTATCCGTTGGTAGCATTGACATAGCCGTTGATCTTCACTTCACTTGAGTAGTTTTAATGACTTATAATATTTACTACAATTTATCAATTTTAATGATTTAGAATATTTCTAATTTGTCATTCTAATTAGTAAACCGCCCGCACTGCACCGCAAAACGCAGTTTTTAAAGTTCGTGGTGCGGTTGCGGTTTAAAATCTTGTCAAAGCGCAAGGCGCGGTTCGGGTTGTGGTTTTGATTTTATAAACCGCGGTTAAAACCGCACCGCACCGCATTTAATATATTATATAAAATATATATATATATATATATTTATTATATATATATTATATTATATATACATTATAACATTATTCTGCTACTTATTTGCATTAGCCTGGCTAGAGTGTGTTTCCAGAGCTGCTGCATTATTTCTTTAAGTCTTTAACTACTTAAGAGAATGACGGAATTAATAAGACTTTATTTGATTTCTTTTTTGTAGCAGCAGGAGGGAGCAGGAGGGAAGCCAGCAGCCAATCACTATTCTGTTCTTGTTATTTATTTAGTGTTTTAAAATTTTCCAGAATGTAGCAAAGTTCAATGTATGCCGGATATGAAAACATGTATTCGTGAGTTAATTTCCACTTTTCTCGTATTATATTTCTTCCGAAAATAATTGATTATTGACAAATTTTAATTAATTATTTGAATAGGTGTAAACCGAGCAAACCACACCGCAACCGCACCGCCTTTTCGTGGTGTGGTTTATGTGGTTTTAATTTTTCGCGGTGCGGTTGTGGTTTGAGAAATTTACAAAACCGCATATGCGGTTTGATTTGCGGTTTGAGCCAAAAACCGCACCGCCCGCACCGCGATCACCCCTACTAATTACACATCTATTGATTGATCAAAATTGCATTGGTTGATCAACTTTTCTTGTCAACCACTAATATATAAATTACCTGTTTTGTAATAATATACTCCATCTGTTGATGACCTACCTGATCAGTGAATGCTACTGGTGGTATGATATTCGTTGATCAGCTACAACACTTTAGTCACTTATATAAAATTATGCCATCACATCCTTAACACAGACATGTGGCATATTTAAAGAGAAAACAAATTATAATTCTGTGTATAATTTAGTATAAAATGTTTTTAGTAACATTCATGCAGAGATGAGTTTAGACATTTTAATTATTTTATCAAAGTTTAGCGTAAAACGGAAATTATACACATATATTTAATACTTCTTTTTTGATAATATCCAAGGTTGTAAAAATCGGAACTCGGTCCAACTCGATTTGGTTCCGGAAAAATGAGTATTCGGAACTCGGGAGAGTACTCGGAATGAGTTATCGGATAATTAATCGGGTATTTTTTTTAATTAATTATTTCTCTCATATATAGTTATATATTGATTAATAATAAAACTATCTAATAATATCAATATTTTAATAACACACTTGAAATAATGAAGTTCAAATAAAATTTACTTGTTTCATAGTTTTTGACATAATAATCATTCACAAGTTTTAATGATAAAACACATATACTTTCTAATTAATGTCAATATTTTGCAAAAAAAAACCAAAACATATATAAATTCACGTTTAATCTCTTTTGAAATAATTTTCAAATAAAACAATAAAAAATTGATAAGTCAAACTCGGATTTGACCTCGAGTACTCGGAATCAAACCGAGTTTTGACGGATTATTTAATAAATCGGTTTTGAACCTGATTACTCGGAACTCGGATCGGACGAGAGGTTAAAAACGAATACTCGAAATAAGTACTCGGCCGACTCGGCGATTTTTAGAACACCGATGATATCACAGAAAACCGCTATCTTGCAAGAATATAAGTTTGTAAAAACTCGATAATTTTTTACAAGAAAAAGACTGCATTATTAACTTATCCATCAAGCACCAAAGTAATTAAGCAATGCTTAAGCCAGAATAACAAACAAGTCATCACCCCCTAATCAAATGGATCAAAACAGAGAAACCATCTCCGATCTCGTCAAAATCGACGGCGTCACCACAACCCTAACCCTAACCTACGCCGGAAAACTCTCCTGGAACGACGGTGATAGCCAGCGCAGCTTGACTATCGAGAAAGAAGTCCTAGGTTTCTCCATTCAAGGTTCTAGAATCTTCCTCAAGACGATCGTTGAAAAATCTGATGGCTCCTGCTGTGTGGGAGGCAAAGGCGCTCTTGTTCGAAAGAGTTTCGCGTTCGAGCCGCTCTCCGAGTCTTCGTTGCAGCTCTGGTCCAATATGATTCGGCAAAAGCTCGATTCTTTAGGTACTTTTGCTCCAAATGTTGGAATTCTTCGTGTATTAATCGCCTGGTGGATGGTGAATTTTGTGTTTAGTGTTAGTCAATTTTACTCGGTGGATGTATGATTAGTTGATATTGTAGTAATCGTATAGTATTGACTGCATTTTTTGTGTGTCGATTTTATGATCATCTAGTGAGTTTTTGTCATCAGTGAAATTTATTTCGTGAATTGTGAACAAGTTTTTAGTTTGGTTTATATGATATTGTCATGTGTGTATACATGTGACGTGACTTGTTGGTTTGTAGTGATATATGAGCTTTGAGTTTATATTTTGGTATTGAAATTGTTGTAATTGTATAATAAACTTTCTGACGACTAGGTAGTTAGTGAAACACGAGTTCCATACTCTTTGTGGTTAACTTACATGATAATCATTCTAAAGTCGATATTAGACACACACACTATTCCTTAGAAATACGCGAGCTTTTTTATTACGTAATTACCCTCTGTCCCATTTAGTCCACATTTCTGCTGTCCCCTTTATTTTGGCAATGTGAATCCAAGTTACCACATATGAATTACCATATCTAAATTCTGTGTTGGTATGTATTTAAGTATATTATACAACTTAAAACAAAGAATATTGTATCACTGACAATCTAAGTGGCGAGGAGTAGGGACTGACGGAGTATGTTTATTGTTAGGGAATCTGACTATATGCCCTTGCATGTAGTGCATTTTACTTGTTATAGTGGTTCCTCAATCCTTATATTATATATTACTGTTTTTTTTTAAATTTTAATTTTGCAGAATGTCTATGGACGTTTTATTACTCAGAAGTGCTGACAGTATGAATCAGCTAATTTGAACGCACTAGATGGTCATATTAAATTAAGAACTAAAAAGTTGATTGCCATGATGCATTTGAACTTATTGTGGGATCTCAACAGATTTGTCCTAATAATTATATATTGCTAGATCCTGCCTAAGCCAAACATAGTTTCCACCCTAAGATCCTACATTACCTAAAACTATAGCCATCTTTTCTTATTTCGGGGTGCTAACTCACATTCTGCCTATTTAGCTCCTTTAAAAGCCTGAGCAAATCATTAAGGCTTGCAGTTTGCTGTTCTTTTTATAGGTAAGCATTTTTTAAGAATTCATGCCACTTTTGTGTCTTCACCCTTTGGTTGTCATTTGTCAGTATTAATTAGTTATCTTCTTATGAGTAAGGTTTTTTTTTTTTAATTTTATTATTAGATTGTGTCTTGAGAGAATATTTATAGGTTACTTGATAGGAAACTAAAACATGGTTGTTGCATTATTTGGTGTGTTCTTCGTTGCTCCCCCCATCCACTTACTCGTGCACACGATACATGTCTCTGTAGTTCTAATGCTAAACTGCTAGTGCTTGTTTCTTTCTCGTCTCCCTCTCTACTTATAGCAGGTCGTCCAAAAAAGCTGCTCGTACTTGTGAATCCATTTGGAGGAAGGAAATCTGCTCTAAAGATCTTTGCTGCTGATGTAAAACCATTACTTGATGATGCTAATATTTTATTTACGATGCAAGGTTGGCTTCAATCGTTTTACAGTTAGCACTGCTGTCCCTGTCTTGGTAATAGATTATAAATCCTGTTTTCGTTAAACTTTGTCCCTCAGAAACAACACACCAGCTTCATGCAAAGCAAATCGCCTCTAAAATTGATCTGTCGATGTATGATGGTATTGTTTGTGTCAGTGGCGATGGAATATTGGTTGAGGTTTGTTGTTTCTCCTCATTTTTTCACCTGATCATATTTTGAGAAACATAAAATTTCCCTTCCCCAAACAAGCACCCTATTCTTTGTTCAAGAAAATTTAGTGGGACAAGTTAAATTTCCTTTCTTCACATCTCTAGAGATAGATCATGCAAATCTGATAAAACATGTAAATGTCACTTCTGTGTTTATGTCTTGGGTATTTAATTGTCCATAAGCTTTGGTATGTCCATTTGTGAACAAAGTTAACTACAAAGTAAGCAAGTGGCTCTGTGGCTGTCCATCTATTGAAACAAGCATACATTTACACATACTAGCATGCTGTCCACTTGTGCGTCTTTTTAGTTATTTTTTGACCTGAAATAGTCGTCTTTATGTTAATCATTCAAAAGTGAAACGAACACTAGTCAAACTAATAGTAAATTTGAGTATCATGTCCACAAGGAATATTGTCAAGTTATCAATCAAAAATTTATTTGATTATATAGACAACAATAAATGGAAATGTTTTTTTATAGGTAAACTGGAATATGCCAAATCTTAGTTCTAACTTCTAACTAGTTCTTGATAATTCAAAAAAATCTAGGTAATACAATCGGCAGAATTAGTTGCTGTAATTTTTAATGATTGATAGAGTTGGTTATGTATATGACATGATATGAACTTGTCAATGTTGCAGCTCTTTTGGTTGTTAAAGGGGTAACATTCTGTGTAATCCTGTTTTTTTCTTAGGCACATATTACAATAAGGTCATAACTTTTCTCTCCTCCCTTTCTGGGTTGTCCTTTTTAGTAGGTTGTAAATGGACTTATGGAGAGGGATGATTGGGAGTCAGCAATAAGGATGCCTCTAGGAGTAGTACCTGCAGGTGTAGTATTATTTCTAGAGAGATTTTCTCATTTTCTCTCTTTCTCATATACTTTGATTCAGTTCCTCACTTTGTATTAAAACACTATCATAACACTTTATTTTTCATAAAAAATAAATTGTTAAGATTATAATTTCATAATTAAACACCAATTAAACATAATATATGAAATCTAACATCCAAACTCATCCAAATTGTTAATATGAAATATTATAGAATCCAGAATAGAATCCAGAACAGAATCCAGAATAGAATCATGTATATATATTTTGCACGATTAATATTACATAGAATCATGTTATTTTTAATCCATATTTATTGTTACATGTTAGATACTATTATTATTCATAATAAAATGTTAATTAGCTTAAAATTAGAATTTAATTCAAGTTTTAAATGAGATTCTATATGCGATTCTAAAGTGTTCTTCTTTGTTCTTCTTTTAAGGGTGTTCATCTTTGAGCAATGCCCTATATATATATTATATCTGTGTTTGTGTGTGTATAATATTGTCTCCTTTGTTTAATTCTGCTACCATAGTATCCTTACATGAAAGATCATCTAATCGTGCAGCGATCTAATTTGTATGTTTCAGTAAATTATCAATTTCTTGAATTCATATTGACGTTGCCTCATTGATGTATTTATTCAATCCTATTCTATTAGTCTTTTTCTTTTTCCAGCTAGGTCGATACCCATTTATAACATTGTTGTTGTGAAGCATTATCTTTAAAACTTTAGGCTGAATAGCTGATAGAATAAAAGAATAATATAAATGCTTGTATTCTACTTGTACATTTTATAAAATCATTTTGTTATAATTTGGAAAGCTTGCAGTCTGCTTACTAATCGTAAGATTGGTTTGAAATATTATACAATTTTTTTTACTTTGGAGCTGACGAATGATTTGGGCATGATATCTCTTATTTGATCACTTCATTATGTACCGATGGTTTTGTTCTAATCTTTGTACATATGAAACCAATTAGAATCAGCAGTTAAACTTGCATCTAACCGGAAGATCTTCATCTAATTTTTAATAATAAAGGTAATGGTTGGTGATTAAAGTGTTCTTAGATGGGCAATGTTTTGGATGCAGGAACAGGAAATGGTATGGCAAAATCTCTTCTGGATACAGTTGGTCAACCCTGTACAGCCCTTTATGCAGTTCTTGCTATTATTCGAGGTTGCAAATGGTCATTCTAGTTTTTGATAGATATTATGGATTTATTGTGATAATTTTAGTGATTGTATTACAGAAAAATGAACTTTCCTTCCTGTTTTTATCATTGACAGGACATAGGCGCTCATTGGACGTAGCAACTATCTTGCAAGGAGATACCAGATTTTATAGTGTCTTGATGCTTGCTTGGGGTACAAACAAAATATAAATTGCTCTTCGCTATTGAATTATAATTTTGGCCTCGTTTCAGCTCTTTGTGAAGTTCCACTTTCTGTTGGTGGACATTCTCCGGCGACTTTATGCTTGTATCTTAGAAATTCTAAATATTAACACTAATTGTATTGCTTATATTACCATGAGGTCCATAACTAGCTGTTTTCAGGTTTGGTGGCCGATATTGACATTGAGTCTGAAAAGTTTAGATGGATGGGGAGTGCACGGATGGATTTCTATGTGAGAAACTCACTAACCCTATTATTATTCTGGCATTTCATTTCTCTCAGTTTCCAGTTTACTGGTGTTAATTATTATGAACGAATAATTTGGTTTTAGCACTATTGGTTCATAGTAAAACTAGATTAAATGGTATTATCAAGTTGTTTGCTGTAAATGTTTTCCTATCTGCTATCGCAAGAGGCAATTTGGCATTAAGTGAAATCAGCATATTGAAATGGCAAGTGTTTTGCAACACTTTTTTGTAGTCTTAATCAGGGTACTAGTGATATGCTGAAAGTTGGTTAAATATTCGAGTGTGTGTGCTTAATACTAGTGATTTTCCAGGCCCTTCTACGTATAATACATTTGCGTACATATAATGGCCAATTATATTTTCTACCGGCACCTGGCTATGAAGCATTTGGTAATAAAATAGGTGGGCAAAGTTTTGAATGTGTTGGTGACTCTTGTACTCACCGTCCAAATCAAGGGGTGCCAATTAAGATTCAACAACATGGAAATCGGCATTCTAGTATTGACCTGCAAAATTTAAACTGGAAAAAGATTGATGGACCTTTTGTTTCAGTCTGGCTTCACAATGTACCTTGGGCTAGCGAAGACACCATGGCAGCTCCTGATGCCAAGGTTTTTTTTTTTCCTTCAATTTTCTTTTCCTTCATTTAATCAATTAATATGTTTTCTTTTAATTGTTTGTTTCTTTATCATTATGTCATATGTTCATGTGAATTAGGAGTTCATCGTATAATACCTAGCATTGTAGTCTAGTGGATACCCTATTCTCTTGGTAACAAAAGGTTGAGGATTTTAGCCTGAGTAAAGACGTGGCTGTGTGCATAAATTTTAGGCTTAACCCTCAATGTGTGAGGGGGTGTACCGATGCGGCTTCAATGTTTTAACTCGGCCGATTCAACTTTCCAAGTATCCGTAATGTTTCGATTAGCCCTCATACCGTGAAGTCAGAAAACGTTACATAACGGAGGGGCAAACCTGACAATTCACAACCATTTATCCCAGTGTGAATCCGTTATGTAACGTTTTTTGGCTCCATCCTGGTATAAGGGATAATTGGAACATATCGGATTCTTGGAGGGTTGAATCGACCAAGTTAAAATATTGAGGCAGCATCGGGACACCCCCAAACATTGAGGGTTAAAAGGGCATTAAGCCTAAATTTTATTTAATTGGTCATTACCAAAATTAAACTCATCTAACAATCTTGAAAATGCTTTTTTTTTTTTTTTTTTTTTAATTTTTAAAATTAGCTTGAGTACCAATTTTGAGTTTTGACTAACTTTTTTTACTTCTTGAACTTGGTCTACGGTATACCCATATTTAAGGGTTGTTGAATGCGTGGTAGAGGGAATTATATATGGTACTTTTCCATTCTTTTACATCCTACCAAGGGATAATTGGTTTACGAGTTCCAGAGTTGCAATTCTAGCCCATTTAATTGATACAATTTGGAACCTCTAAAGCTATATACTTATCTGAATTGAGACCTTTCTTTTTACATAACCTTTAACAATTTGACGAAGATCATATACACATACTTGCTTGATTCTTTTTTATTACCATTTATCATTAATACTTTCAGCTTTAAGATCGTACGGCGGTTCTCTTAACTTTTACACAAATAGTAATTTAATTACTTTCTTTGCTGGTTTTCTGCAGTTTGCAGATGGATATTTGGACCTGATTATAATGAGAACTTGCTCCAAGTTATCCTTGCTGGCTTTAATGATTGAGTTGAACAACGGAAACCATGTTAAATCACCTGATGTGTTGTACCTTAAGGTGAGTTTATAGTTTAGACTTTAGAGTCTGTTTGCCTGGGTTTAAAGCCCGGGTTTTAAGTTATTTCTGACTTTAAGCTGAAAAATGTTTGTTTGTGTAATAAGTCAGAAGTCGACTTAAAATTAGAAATAAGCCAGAAACTGACTTAAAGACAGAATTTAGTTTGAATTACGTTTTTCAGTGGATTAATTGTTTTAAACTTTTTAAAAAAAAAAAAAATTACCCTCAAGGCATAAGTTACCCATAAATCACTTTTATTTTTTTATTATATTTTTAACAACTCATAAGTCATCAAAAATTCAAAATCTCCAAACAGACGCATTAAGTCACGTCAAGTCATAAATCACATTAAGTCATAAGCTCAGCCAAACGGGCTCTAGAATAGTAAGTCTGAAGCCAGCATGATTATTCAATAGTAAAAACATACTATGTTCGCTACTGTGACACTGTATTCCTCTGGCGATCAGTTAGCTGTGCTGTAAATATATGCTAATGGACATTCATACTATATTTAATATTTATATTGTGAGAAGTGGGGAAGTATTCTGAGTTGATCAGTCTTTTTTGCAATAGTAAAGGTGGTGATAATTGGCCTCCACGTACTGTATTAATATATTCATTGCAAGTTTGTATGATAAATTTTGCAAAAAATAGATAAATTTTGCAAAAAATAGATAAATTTTGTATGATAAAAAGAAGTATGAGGCATGGGTGGAAGCACAACACATTCCAAGTCTGTAAATATGATTTTACCTAAAATTTGATCAACCAAACTATATGTACTGTATGTCCCACTTGGAGGGTTAGATGCACACATACCTTGCGTCTACTCCCACGAGGAATGTTAAATGCCCAAAAAAGGATGTGTATGCAGAAGTCTTATAGATGTAACCGTAATCTAATATCAAATATATTCTTTCAATCATGAATTTAGGTGAAAGCCTTCATTTTGGAACCTGGTTCACGAACTGCTGATCCATCCAGGGAAGGGATCATAGACTCAGACGGGGAAGTCCTGGCTAGAGGGAAAGGAGCGTACAAATGTAAACAAAAGTCTCTGATGACATATGGAAAACTCCAAATTACTGTTGATCAAGGGTTAGCTACCCTTTTTAGCCCAATTTAGTATATTGATTTGTACTTTTATTCTATATATATATTTTTTTATTGTGGTATCAGTATTGTAATATCCACGGATACTGGCGAAACAGCTGAAAGTGTATTATAGGTTCTGGCAGTCTATTTTTTTTGAGATTCATAGTAATGAAAAAAGTTAGGATTAGAATTCACAGGAACTACTGCAAATTTGACCTGTATGCGTTTTTGTTTAGCCTAATGTGGTACTGCAAAGTTAGAAGCAAGCATTATATTAGGCAGAACAAGTTCCATTAAGATTTGCTTTCCGACAGTACATGATTGATTGAAATATAATTGTGTGATCCATATATAGTTTCTTCGAAATATACTTTCCTGTTACTTATATATTATTTAGAGCTTTAATTCATTCTAGTGGAAGCTGGCTACACAAATTTTGTAGAACCTGCCTGCGTGCTTCCACTTTTGGGAGTGTCCCTGCCAGATAACTACTTTTTCAGTTCATGTACTTTTGTGTGCGTGTCTGTATCTATGTGGTACTCGTACTCATTGCCTGTATTTTGGACATTGCTTCTTTAATCCTCCTAAGTATAATGGATAATAAACATGTCAAGCGGTCATGTTATATTCAACTTCATATATGACTTGATGTTTATCACCGAAACACCAGTGCACAGATATTGTGGTGGTGAAAGTTCTTGGCTTGATACACTCTTGCACAGTTTTAGCGCTTTCTGGATCCCTTGTGGTGCCGTGGTGGTGGAATCAGCCGAACTTCACCGTGTTTCCTCTTAGGTGCCACCGGGACGTAGGGGCATGGAGCCTGAATCCACTCTCAAGGAGTTGTGCCTCAGAGTTAAAGATGCCGATGCTAGTATTAGTTAAGCCCAATGTCAACTTGAAAACAGGGGGATGAGTTTGTATAAAACCAACTCCTAAATTAAAATTTTGAAACAAGGTGGCCAAAATTATACGATCGACGGAAAGAGAGAATTCATTCTTTCAGTTATCTTAGAAATGTTTTAATTTGCAATAGTTTTAGTTTCAATATGAGCTTAGACATATTAATTACTTCGTCTCGACTACTTACAAAAATTGCCGTGTAAAAGAGCTATTAAATATTTTTAAAAAGTTGACAAGCGTTTAAAAAGGAAAGTCAATTAAAATAAAAACAAATTGATTTTCCTTGAAATAAAATTTATGAGGTTAAATCTGAGGAATATATGAAATTCGGAGTTACGTTTCTTTTTTAATTCAAGAATTTGTGTATTAATTTTGATTTTAAATAATCATAAAATCTGCGGGACTCTATTAAGTTTCTTTCAATACCATTATGGTTAATATGTGGATAAAATCTATGAGATTTTGAGAAATCAATATATACTTAAAGAACATTACTTAAAGAACATTAGTACAGCATAACCCATTTACATCATTTTACCCAATGGCCAGAATAAATCTACCCATTACCCTCACATAATCAACCCATTTTCTTTTTCTGGATAGTCCGTATTTTTAACCTATAGATCAATGTCCGGATGTTTGAATTTGAATAGTATAAGATATACTCAATCTCCCACTTATTTAGCTTTAATTGTTAATGAAACATGGCAAGGTATGAGCGCTGATCAAGGAAACAGTATCCGCATCAATCAAGATTAAAAAAAGGAGATGTGCATGGAGTCTGTGTATTAGGTTGAACCATTAAACAGTAAGTTTCTACGCGTCTTTTCCATTACTAACAAAAACGATGGAGGACAACATTCATCGCACACGTGCAGGCGATCTATCAAACTGTATGTATCTAATTTCCCCTACCAATACAAAACTTATCGGATACTTTTCTTATGTATAAGACTGATGCTGATCTTTTTTAATATACGTCGTACAGTTCGGAAACGAGGAACAGACGTATCGGAACATGATTTGCAGGGAGGTTAGACAACACTTAAAGAGTGGAGAATGACTTTAATGGTTTTATATTTTGTAATGTTTTTACTGATGTTTTGGATTATTTGCCACAGATGAGATTTAGAGAAATAATGTTTTAAACTGTGCTACTCGAGTAATAAACTGTTTGTCCAAGTTGGTATTTTATTTTTCTATTTGAGGTCTAATCCTGATTTAGTACCTGTGATATTTTGAGGCTTTCTTTTTTTTTCGTTTGCTTTGTGTTGCAGAGATTATTGAGAAATGTTAGGCATCTATATCTGTTTAAATAGTTAAACTAATACCTATTTTTTGATCCAGAAAATCTTAAATTAATACCTTTTAGAGTTTATAATAATATTTTTACTGGTGTAGTTGTTTGTATGTTTCCAGGAGAAACACCACATACTAACATTAGTTCGACATTTCTAAGAGGATCTGCATACTATACTCCTATGAACAATACAGGTTTTTATTACCTTGGACTGTTATTTACAGCATGACTCATTATCTCAGCATCCATAATAATTGTATAAGTTCCCCTTGCAGATGCAAACCGTACAAGGACTGGCAATGAATCTGGTGCCCATGTCGGTGTCGGAAATCTTTTGGATGTTTTCAATGAAGTTGATGAGCACATAATGATCGATGACAACACCAATGAAGTGGAATACGTAGCAGACCTCTGGGAGGGCTATATGTCCTTGGGTCCGCCGTCGAAGGTGTGTGCCGAGTGTCACTCTGTCATGTGGAACCAAGAGCGTAACAACAAATCAAATATGAATGCCCGTCCAACCTTTATGTTGTGTTGCAAAAATGGGTCTGTCGTCCTCCCCCCCGAGGATTTTGCCCCTGAGCCCCTGCGCTCACTTCTGTCTACGAGTGAGAAGGCAACACACTTCAAGCAGAACATCCGTGTGTACAATAGCATGTTTGCTATGTGTTCCAGTGGTGGAAAAGTCGATCACAAGATAAACAACGGCCGTGCTCCCTATTGTTTCAAAATCAGAGGAACGAATATGCATTTTATTGGAAGTCTTCTCCCACCGGACGGTCAACATCCAAAATTCTGTCAGTTGTACATATATGATACCGAGAATGAGGAAGCCAACCGTTTAAATGCAGTGGGTCAATCCGAAGACCAAATTGATCTTGATATTGTGAGGGAACTTACTAAGATGTTTGATCAACATAATAAGCTGGTCAGGTACTTTCGAACTGCGCGGGAACGTTTCAAAAATCAGACGATTGACGAGTTCAAACTCATTCTTATATCAAGTCGAGCTCAAAACGGCCGTCCAAATGTAATTGGTCCATCTAATGAAATAGCAGGTTTGATAGTCAATCCAAATGCAGACACAACTGCTGTCCGAGATACAATTGTTGAAACACGTCACCAGGGTCTTAAAAGGGTTTACGAAACAGATGCTTATTTCATGCAGCTCCAGTTCCCCATTCTCTTTCCACTCGGTACAGATGGCTATCATCGAGAAATTCGCCTGGCCAAGTCCAGACCATACAGCGCCCAGCCACGGGAACATGATGAAGAACAAGGTTTTGAAAAAAGACAGCGGGACTTCGTGACACTCAAAGAATACTACAGCTCCAAGTTAATGATACGTCCAAATGAAGGTAAGCTGTTTGTTTACTACTATGACTTACTATAGTTTGCACGATTCACGTTGAGATCACCAGCTGAATGTTGTGCACACTATGTAAGGATGATGTTCTCTTATATTACATGCCCTATGAATATATAAACAAAATGTTTATGATCTCTTGCATATCACCATATATTTGATTCTATAAATCCGCCGTGAATGCATACTATTGTATAGACCCACTGCTATTTATTCACGTTGCTGATTTTAGTTAAATCCTAATATTTCAAAAAAATAAAATATTAAGATTATAAAATTATAATGGGTTATAGATGAAGTTGTTTATTTAGTCAACCAAAAAGTTCATGGATCCGGGGGGGAATTACCGATGGGGGAACCGTATATATTACAATTTAAAAAAATAATAATAATAAAAATATTATTATTATTTATTAAAACTTGACAGACATTACAAAATAGTACGCAATTATAAAAGTTAATGAAGTTAATGCAGTAACATCCATGCTTTAAATTCCCTATTATTAGCGCCATTGGGATGTACTTCTTCTATAGCGCGAGATGGAGGTAGATTAAAATACAAAATTATCTCTACCGTATGGAATTAATTTCAAGAAAATGAAGTGTTAATTAAATAATAGTGTAATTTTTTTTTTGGAAGTAAAATATCTGAATTTCTATGTTGATTTCAAAGAATAAAAAATATTTTTAAGTACTTGGTCAAAATCGACGTGTAACTCATTGTAAAAATTAAGATCATAAAATTATGATGGGTTAGAGATGAAGTTGTTATATTGTCAACCAGAAAGTTCAAGACTCTGTCATGTGCATGACGCATCAAATAATCATGAGTATAGTGATTTTGTTACCTGTAGTTTTCCTGATTCACCTTGAGATCACCAGCTGAATACAGTTCAAGTTTGTATAATGCTGTGCACACATTGTAAGGATGCTATTCTCTTATATTACATGCCTCATAATTATATAAACACACAATTTATTTATCTTAACATGTCACCTGATTTTTTTCTATAGATCCGCCGTGTATATATATACATACACTAATGTATTACAACCCTGGTATTTATTCACATTGCTGATTTTTAACTTCACACCCTAAACAGGTCTGACTCCACACCTCGGAGGTCGTCTCTGGCAACAATATGTGGTCGATGCCTTTACAGCTATGGAGCAATACCGGTTGGACTGGATCTCTAGGAATCAAACAACCATCCGTTCTGATCTGTACAATTCAGTACGTGATGCAGTTCGAAGAGGAGACAATGATCCTAACCAGGTTGGGAAGTGTGTTGTTCTCCCGGCTTCTTTCACTGGTTCAAAACGTTACATGTCTCAGTACTTTAAGGACTCTCTGGCATTGTGCCGCGCCATAGGCCATCCTACTCTATTCCTCACTATGACAACCAACTCTAAGTGGCCGGAGATAACCGAAATGATGAAACACCTACCTGGTGTTAATGTATGTGACGCACCAGACGTAGTAGCACGCGTCTTCAAGATGAAGCTCGACCAGCTCATTGATTTGATTAAGAAAAAACACTTCTTTGGGAAGTGTATAGGATGTAAGTTAAGCTCTTATTATTCCTAACATTGTACATTCAGCATGTTGACAGATTATTAAGTTATGTGATAATATTTCTGCCATATTATTTTTCAGTGATGCACGTGATCGAATTTCAAAAGCGTGGCTTACCACACGCTCACATGCTAATTTGGTTACATCCTAAAGACAAACCGAATTCCGTTGAAGAGATAGATAGGTTGGTTTCTGCTGAGATACCCGATCCCTCCACAGACAAGATTGGATACGCAGCTGTTAAAAATTATATGATACATGGACCCTGCGGCAAAGATCACTCTTATTCAGCGTGTATGGTCAACAACAAGTGTTCGAGGCATTTCCCGAAGAAGTATGTATTTTTAAATCCCCTCTAACGCCATCTTATGTCTAACATAACGCGTAATCCTGCATTTTTATATAAATGTTGACGTCTCACATGCAAGCACTTTTGTTTTTTATTTAATTTTTAAATCACGGTTCAGAAACATCTGATGTAGTTTTATATGTAATGCAACCCATCTCCAGAGGTACCCTCCTTATAAGTTGTAAACAATCATTTAATCTCACCCCTTGCAGGTATAACGGAATCACCTGTTTCGATGAATGTGGTTTTCCTATATATCGTAGGCGGGACACTGGTAGGACGGTTTTGAGGAAGGGTTCAGTTTTAGACAATAGATACGTTGTACCATTCAATAGAGAGCTCTTGGTCAAATTCCAATGTCACATTAATGTTGAAATATGCAACAGCTCCCGCTCTTTAAAGTATCTTTTCAAGTACTGTCTTAAAGGTCATGACAATGCAACCATGTTACTTAAAAAATCTAATGCCTCCATGATCAGCAATAAGGACTCTACAAAAGTGAAAGTTCTGGATGAGGTTAACCATTATGTAGATGGCCGTTACGTTTGTGCATCCGAAGCTGCGTGGAGGATACTCGGCTTTGACATCCATTCACGGTGGCCCAGCGTTGATAGACTACCAATACACATGCCCGGCAATAAACATGTGAGTTTTAAGACAGGCGAGTCTTTAGAAAGTGTTTGTGCAAGAGCTGACACCAAGCGCAGCAAGTTAGAAGCCTGGTTCATTGCAAACAACGACATGCCTGCTGCCAGGAACTACACATATGCCGAGTTTCCTTCATTCTTCACATGGATTCCCAAAGAATGCAAGTGGAAGCAGAGGCAGCGTGGTGAAGTTGTCGGGAGGCTGTCCGAAGTTCACGCCACTGCTGGCGAGCTTCTTTACCTTCGAATGTTGTTAATGCGACAAAAGGGTGCTACTTCATTTGAGGAAGTCAGGACATTTGAAGGTGTAAGGTATAATACTTTTAAAGAAGCCTGTTCCGCTATGGGTCTCCTTCAGAGTGACAATCAGTGGCACGATGCATTGGCAGAAAACTCTCATTCTCATATGCCTAATCAGTTGCGGGAGATGTTTGTTAATATACTGTGCTACTGTTCGATCTCTGATCCGTTGTTATTGTGGAATACACACTGGAGAATACTCTCCGACGACGTCTTAATGCGCAGGAGGAAAATAACTCTTAATAATGAGTTGTCATTGTCAGACGATGAGATACAAAATTTTGCTCTTGCAGGTTAGTTTAGTTAATTTACATGAGCAGACACTTCCCACATATTGTTCACGCGCGTAGTTTAATATCAGCAGCCTATACACATTCGCGTTACTGAAGATATTGATAAGATAATACTATATTTTTTTTATTAAAAAGTTTCAATAAGTTACAGTAAATTTGTGTTACTCTTTTGTCTATTGTATGTTAATATTGTATTTGAAGCTTTTTTAAGTTTAGTTATTTGTCCATGCGGTCCAAATTCCTCTTTATAAGGAAAAGTATTTTTATTATTTTCTGTGATATTTCATTATATGATTTGTACTTTGCAGTTTTTCAATATTATTTTTTTTCAACTATTTTTGTGATAGAAATCTCTTTATTATTGTGATATTACCAGTGTTACAGAAATCGGGAATCGGACCAAATCCGGTGAACTACCAATTCAAGGATTAATCGGAAATCGGGGATTAATCGGAAATCGAGGATTAATCGGAAGGATTAATCGGGTGAAAATCGGATTTATTTTAATATTAAAATATTATTTAATATTTAATTATTATTATATTAGCTATTTAGTAGCTATTATATTTACTATATTCATAAACTGTATAATTATTCATATTCAAAATAATATAATATTTTAATTTCAATAATTTATCATATATACTCCGACTAAGAAATATATATAAAGATTAATCCGATTTCAAAAATTGAATCGGTGACCGACCTTGCAGGAGATTAATCGGTTGAATCGAGGATTTATAGTACACTGGATATTACAGGTTATTTGTTTATAATATTTATAATAATATTTATTGTCTAAATTTAACAAATTTTCAAGGTAAATATTTGTTGACAAACTAGGTAATATGCTTTTAAATTCTTATCATCACCATATAATGATGATCAACAAAACATAACATGTGAAAGTCTTTCTGATTCTTTTGTTTATTATCTGTTAATATTTTATTTGATTCTTTTTTAAGTGTAGTTATTTGTTCCATGCGGTCCAAATTCCTCCTTATAATTATAAGTATTTTTATTATTTTCTGAGCTTTTTTATTTTATAATTTGTACTTTGTAGTTTTCCGATTTTATTTTTTTTCAACTGTTTCTGTGATAGAAATCACAGAATAAGTGTGATTTTAAGGGTTTTTATTTATAATATTCATATTATTTAATGTCTAAATTTTAAACTATTTCAAGGTACAAAGAAGTTGTAGGTAATATGTTTTTAAATTTTTATCATCGTCATATAATGATGATAAAAAAAACATAACATGTGAAAGTCTTTAAAATTTTCATGTTTAGCCTAGGATAAGATATTCCCTTGCATGTACAATCTGGGTTCTCGATCCTTTAGCCGTCAATCTGTTTGATTGTAAATGTATGTGCGCATATGCTACATTGCTACGTAGTACATACCCAGGTGGTCAAGTCGTCGTCCACACACCTGGGACACAGCACTCATTGTCACAAATCAAAATGTTCATGCGAACTTATGACTTATAGCAATTGAATTAACGTGATTTATATCTTAAAACTGTGCGTTCTACTGGCAAAAAAAAAAAAAAAACTGTGCGTTCTTATTTGTCGTAGGTAAAATGCTTTTATTTTCTTATCATCATCATATAACGATGATCAACAAAACACAACATGTCAAAGTCTTAAAAATTTTCATTTTTTTGACCTTTTCCATGAAAGTTCCTCCATCTTATATGTATTATGTGATTTGTTGAGTATTCTCTCATAAAATTTACATGATTCCTACTCTCTACATATTTTCAGAACATTAACTGTTACACTAGCTTGAGTATTACTATGAGCATAGAATATAACAAATTTCATGCCTGTTGCAGATGTCGAAAAACTGTTGCTAGACATGGGACGGTCACTAAAAGACTTTCCTTCCATGCCATATCCTTCATATGAATACTTTAGATCAGATATCAATCGTTTGCTTGAGGAAGAGACATCATACGACGTGGCTGCAATGAAAGAGGCCCACGACCTTAATTTTGACAAGATGAATGTAGAACAGAGGGAAGCATATGATTCTATTATCGAAAGAGTATACCAAAAGAAGGGCGGAGTTTTTTTCATCCACGGAAGTGGAGGATGTGGCAAAACTTTTCTTTGGCAGACTATAATCTCTCGGCTTCGTTCTGAACGAAAAATTGTAATTCCTGTTGCGTCATCCGGCATTGCCGCCACATTGCTCCCTGGTGGCAGGACAGCCCACTCACGGTTTCACATACCACTCAAACTTGACCAACATTCAACTGCGGGGATTAGGCATGGTACGGACCTCGCTGAACTTTTGCAGCATACCGATCTAATTGTGTGGGACGAGGCTCCCATGCAGCACCGCTACGCATTCGAGTGTGTTGATCGTAGTCTAAGGGATATCATGTCTTCTGTGGATTCTTCGCGCTCCAACATTCCATTTGGTGGTATAACCGTTGTATTTGGTGGCGATTATCGGCAGATTCTTCCCGTGATTCCAAAGGCCGGCAGAGCTGAGATCGTTGGTTCCTCCCTTAATCGTTCTGTTTTGTGGGATCATGCGCATGTACACCTCTTAAAAAGGAATATGCGCCTCCATTCCGGTAACAGTCCTGATCAGAATAGAGTCATTAAAGAATTCAGTGAATGGCAGCTGAGTATTGGAGATGGTAAGGTGAGACAAGAAGGCTCTTCTGAAAACCGTGGAGATGTTCTTATCCAACTGCCTGAAAGGTTTATAATTCATTCGGATGAAAATCCACTACAGTCCTTGGTTGATAAAATATATCCAGATTTTGAAGACAACTACCATTCCCCTGATTACATTCGTTCTCGAGCTGTGTTGACACCCACTAATGTCGTCGTTGACGACATCAATAATCTTATTCTCAAGAAGATTCCCGGTCAGACATACAGTTATTTTAGTCAGGACTCAATGGAGGACGTTGGAGACGAAGATAATGACTTTGCTGAATCTTTTCCTATTGAATATCTCAACTCGCTGAATATGCCTTGCATCCCCAAGCATGAACTTAAACTAAAGATTGGCACCCCCGTGATGTTAATGCGCAACTTGAACCAGATACTTGGATTATGCAATGGCACCCGAATGATCGTAACAGGTTGTAAGAAAAATAGTGTCGAGTGTCAGATTCTTACAGGTGCACACATTGGAACCAAACACTTAATACCGAGGATTGATATGGTACCAACCGATACTATATGGCCCTTTGATTTTAAAAGAACCCAATTTCCGCTACAGATCTGTTTCGCCATGACTATTAACAAGAGTCAGGGTCAGTCAATGGACGTCGTTGGTTTGTATTTGCCTAGGCCGGTTTTTACACATGGTCAGCTGTATGTTGCTATTTCGAGAGTTACTTCTCCCGAAGGACTACACATTATGATTGTGGGCGACGATGGTGAAACAAAAAGCTTAACCAAAAATGTGGTCTATGAAGAGGTCTTTTATAATATTCCGTCCGTGACTTAGCAAGTATGAATCGAGCAAAGGGTATATACTTTCCACTTTCAAGTACTCTGGATTAACAGTTTCGAATTATTTGCCACAGCTGAGTTTTGGAGAAATCATGTTTTAAACTGTGCTACTCCACTAATAAACCCTTTGTGCAAGTTGGTGTTTTATTTTTCTATGTGAAGTCCATTCCTGCTTTAGTACCATAAATCTTGCTATCTCATTCTATGTAAAATTTTACATTCAATCGCATCCTAATGTCCACTCCTTTTTGTTAATCAGATATGGACGGAACTTGCTTTGAAGATGTTGCTGCCAAGAACGAGCCTGAACCCAAGTCGTGTTTTTGATGTGCCAATAAATAGAGAGAAATAAATGTCCGCCGCTATCTCATGTTTATGCATTTGTTAGTTGTTACCATGCTATTATCATCCTGCATGAGGATTATCCTTTTATTAGCATTTCAAAAGATAACCATGAAGGTTGTTTCGTATAACTGTTAAGATTAAGTTTGTGCTAAAATTTAAGTTCAAAAGTCCTTAATAAATTAGTTTGTGCTCCATGTCATAAATGTTAATAATTTTATATTGACCGAGTATATGTCTATGTAACGTTTGATCATGCCAAATCGTAATTACGTCCCATTGGTTAAATTTAAATGTGTAATTGTATAACCATTATGTTGGGTCCTTCGCAATCAGATTCGTTTTTTCATAAAACGTATTGTTTAATGCGTAAATTAATTTTCGTCTATATATCTCACGTTATAAATTTTAATAATTTAGAATGAAAGACTCTTAAATATTATACTCACCCTGTTTTTATATTTGACGCTATCAGTTTGGGTATGTTCTTTCATTTGATTTGACCGGGTACTTAAAAATTATTTACCTTATAGATTATATTCTTCGAAATCAAAATAAAAATACAGATTTTTTATTTTAAAAAAACAAACAAAAATATTAATTTCTACTATCCAGTCAACCCACGTAGTGATTTGGCCCGAAAGTCAAAAAAAAAGATGGTATAAAAACAAAGGGAATGATATATATCCGAATATCTGACTAAATATTGATAAAGATAACGTCTAATCAATATAAAAAATTATTGCGTAGATTATAGTTAATTGTTTTGGCATTTTCTTTCCTTATATTATTCTGAAGAATAAAATATTCACTTATTTTTTTCTCACTTTTTCTCTCCATTCTCTCTCTAATTATTATTACAAGTTGAATATAATATTATAATAATAATAAATGTGTAAATAGGGAATTTTGTTGGAATTCCCATTCAATAAAATGTAGTAATAATCCTTTAAAAGATACATATTTTATTATATATTTAGGGAACCGGTTACGACTCTGCTGGAGATGCTCGCCAGCGTATGAGTAGATCTCTAAGCAAACTCAATATTAAATCACTTTGATTTTGTACTAAACGGTAGCTTATGCGATTATTAAAATTGAGGTAAGTATTGGTTATTTCAAGTTTAAAAATATAACATTCTTATTTTATAACAACAACCATATTAACTTATTTGGAAATATATTCTAATAACACAAATATTATAAACTCAATCGATTACCATAAGATAAAATTATATGTACACGCATATTCATATTACATCTACACAGTTAAAGTTATACAATTCATCCGTGTGGTTACATGATCAAAATTCCGTTTAAGTGTCCAAATTGTCGCTAATGAGCTTGAAAGTCCTTCCATGTCTTATAAGTTATAACCGATATACTTTCACGTGTTTTGTCCGAGGACTTCTAAATTTTGTCCTAATTTATTCTATTATTATATTGACGTTTTGACTTTGAGCACGTAGTTTCACGTGTATTGTCCGAGTACTTAAACATAATATTTTATATTTTCTAATATCCAGTCGCCAGCTATTATAATTCTGTTTCTTTTATATATGGATGAACAAATGTAGATTAATCCACGTCCTAGCAATAGGGACCAAATCTGAACAATATGTGAAAATTTTCACAATTTTCGAGAGAATAAAAATATTAATATACCTATATTCGAAATTTCAAATAAATATATAGCACAAGTGACTCTTCTTGACTATTTACAATGAATTAAATTTGCATATTCGTTTAACATTTAATTAATTTTTTTTATACTTTTACTGTAAGTGGCAAATAATTGGATATCACAAGTTACGCTATAGTTTAATTAACATCTAATTTTCATGAAATCAATTGCACACATTAGAGCTATTTTTTATTTTAAGCTACCTTGCGCGCTACAGAGGAAGTACATGAGGATTAGTCCACGGTTGACTATTATCCTCCCTTTGTTTTAATTTATTATATTCTGACGCTTTGATTTTGGACACGTACTTTCACGTGGTTTGTCCGAGTATTTAAAAATATATTTTTTATATTTTTTATTCTTTGAAATCAACATAAAAATTCAGATTTTTATGTTGCAAAAAAAACAAAAAGAATAAGTTACACTATTATTTAATTAACACTTCATTTTTTTAAAAGTAATTCCACACGGTAGAGATAATTTTTATTTTAATCTACCTCCATTTCGCGCTATAGAAGCTGATGTACATCCCAATGGCGCTAATAATAGGGAATTTAAAGATTGGATGTTAATGCATTCACTCTTTTAATCGCGTAATATTATGTAATTAACGTCTGTCAAATTTTAATAAATTTACACAATCTTTTCTTTTATTATTTTTTTTTAAATTTTAATATACTGTTCCCTCATTGACTAATAATCAGCAAATGCAGGTTAAGGCAACGTCGCACAGTATAAATCACGGGGATTTATATAATTATTAGGATACTGGATCAATAAAAAAGGATCGTGCTAAACAAGATGTTTCCTCTTGAACGGATACATCCCAAAATTACGCTTCGATTTTTTGGATATGCTAGACTAATTAAGTGTACATATCGCGGAATCATATCATCGGATTTGCGCAGATAAGTGTTTTATCATCTGTCTCTGAGTTGTACTTCCTTCGATACAAAAAAAAGCTGTTGTGATAAGAAGCACGAAAGCCTGCGCAATCAATAAACCCTAAAATCCATCCTATTTTCACGTCAAGGATTTGTGTATATATATTCTACAAGAGCGTATGTCTTTACCAGTTCGAGTCTGCAACTTTTATATCTACATACTCAGTGTTTCAGATTGTAACCAAGAAGGTATTTTTCAACCCGCATTGTAACTGTGTTTCTGTTTATTTTAGATTGTTTATGAGCGCTGTTGTCACGCAAGACATAACAATAATGCTTCGTCGGCTTTTTTTTCATGTATTAGGATGCAGGGAATCATGTATGACCATATTCAAAATCTTGACAAGTCGAGGACCAATTGGAGGATTAAAGTTCGATGTACAAGATTCTGGCAAACAGTATCCAACGATAACAACGCGGTCAAGGGATACAACTTCATTCTTCTGGATGATGATGTAAACACTTTACTTTTAGTTGTAACATATATTAGCATGTGTTGATATCATATTACCATTTTAGTTGTAAAATATATTACCATGTATTTATATCATATTGCCAAAGTAATGCTGACATCCGTTTTAAAATTACGCGACTCCAGAATTCTCATATTCATGCTTATGTCTACCCTAATAACTGGAGCGCTATTGGGAAAGAGGTGGTTGAAGGGAACGTATACGTTTTTCAGAACTTCCAAGTACGAGATTCTACTGGAAAATTGAAGCCCGTGTCAACCAAGCTATGCATTCGTTTGCTCAGTTCAACAACTATTGAAGAACAGTCCAATGATCACTTGATACCCCGCTACAAATTCGAATTCATGGACTTTGGCGATATAAATGAAGAGAGCAAGAAAGTTGTTGGTGATGAAAACCCTGAATATGCAATAGGTACGACCTGTCTTTGTTTTTTATAAAATTATCTATTATACTTGAATGAAAAGAGGATAATTAAGTGAAATTATATGGTGTAGATATTATCGGGGTAATTGAGCACTTTGACAAGATGAAGAAAATTGACACTAGGATAGGAAAGAGGGAGGTGACTAGATTTGTAATATCTGATGGGAGGTATTTGCATTCAAATCATTACACACCTTCAGTTTCTTTATAATCTATGTTGCACTGCTTATAATTTTATCATGATATTTTCTCATTATTTTTGGATTGATAGCATACCTCATAAGGTTACTCTTTGGGGTGAGTTGGCAATAGCTGTCAGCTCTGATTACTACAAGCCTGAGATTGAACAGCCTGTCATCTGTATCCTTACCAGCGCAAAGATTGGCACGTTCATGGGTACACCTCAACTTTGATATATACACATATATATGTTACAAGGCTTTTGTAGTACTGTAATGTGGTTTGTTTATTGAACCTGCTTCATGTATGTTTTTTTATTTTGAACATAACCAATATACATTTATTTGATTTTGATCTCCCCAGACAATGTATCTGTCGGTACCCT
Organism: Daucus carota subsp. sativus; assembly: GCF_001625215.2. NCBI lineage: Eukaryota > Viridiplantae > Streptophyta > Magnoliopsida > Apiales > Apiaceae > Daucus > Daucus carota. The sequence continues at coordinate 16,301,075 of NC_030388.2, read as the reverse complement.
GCCGTCAACAAGGGTTTTTTTTAATCTTGATATCGAGCCTGTTGTTGAATTCAGGAACCGGTAAGTTTATGCAGTGCATTATAGGTTACATTTGAGATTATGAATACACTGAGGGGAAAGCACGTTTCAGAACATTTCAAGTATAGCATACTAACAGAGTATAATCCGTGTATTAATTCCAATACTCAGTCTAATTGAGGGAGGCTATAGACCAGGGGTAGGAAATACCAATGTCAGTAACAACTATGCACCTACTCTGGAGCATGTGTCATTTGCGGATCTTATTGCTAATCCTGAAACTATGTTCGCGAAGGCAAGTTTTATGGGTTCAACTGTAGAATCACTTGCCTAATATTGTTTTAAATTTCAATTCTCAGTAAGTTAGCTTTTTACTGTCATGCATCTTTTTACAGAAAGCTGTTTTGGCGACCTTTAATGTATCCAAAATTGAAGAGGAAGAAAACTTTTGGTTCAACAGTTGCACTGTGTGCCACAATGAAGTAACCAGAGTCGAAATGAAATTTAAATGTGAGGCATGTAACCGCAGCTTTCCATATTCTGATAAGAGGTAATGTGTTTTTAATCCATACATAAAGAATTGAAGGAGGAGGATGATTTAATTTAATTGTTGCCTATCTGCTTAGTTCCTTTTTAAAATTACTGTTCCTTACGTATATTTCACAGATTTAGGATACTGGTCCTAGCCGATGACAAGACTCATGCATGCAATGTGTTATTATTCGATCGTATTGTAAAACGACTTCTTGGAACGACCGTCACCAACATTCTTTCTGAAATGAAGAAGGTACATTTCCACACCGAATATCATGCATCGACTTGCTATACGTCACTTTTCGTATATCTACGTTCATGAATATATATATTTTGGTCGCAGTCACCCGATAGCGGTTCAGTGAAAGAGATGTATAAAAGAATCATAGGCAAGGAGATTTCTGCTAAGATCCTTCTTTCTGAAGGCAATAAGAGTGGTGAGAGCAATATATATGAGGCTGTCGACCTTTTCGACCCCACAATGCTTGCTTCTTCTTCTGGTGAAAAATCTCCAGAGACCAATACATCAGCATTCTCTCATCCAGGGGTTCGTAGTTTTGTAAAAAGAGCTCATGAGTTTCTTAAGTTGTATGTATTTCATTACTTTCTAACATACAAATATCCTTGCCTTATATTTTTATTAGGTTGTCCCTGGAATTGAACTGTTCCAGACTCCCGGGTCAGCAAGTTCTGTCTCGAAGAAGATTAAGACGGTACTACTAACGATAACATATTCCTTTACATTTGCATGATTATATCGGTCAAGCACTTCATTAACTTTAGCTAATGTATCCTTAGTTAATACATCATAACGCGTTGCCTTTTTCTTGAAAAAAAACAGGAAGAAGATGTAGTCCATATCGGTTAGACCAGGGTCTTCTTGGCGAGGTCTACATTGCAGACCGCACTTGATTTGTTTCCTGTTATTCAATAAAGTTGTCAAAGTACAAGCGTGTTTCCCTGTTTTGCATTGCTATTTGAATTATGTTTGTAATAAAGTTTTCAGCCTTCTGAATTTACATTGAAGATTGCATCTTTTTATGTACTCATTGGTGGTTTGTTTAAATATTTATCTAGGTCTTTTTGCCGTATTGACATTGTGGTATACGATATAAGTTATCGTCCATTACAGCTATTTAATATTATATTATAGTATACTGATGTTCTAGAGACCGAATGCACGCAGATGCCTTCATGCATGCCTAGACCGCATCACATTAAATAGTTTGGTCGCTTTCTCTCACAAACTTAACAGACTAAACAATCGTCTAAGCCGTATTTATTTTTTAATGTTAAATATATTAATTTATTTAAAAAAATAATAGTTATACTATAGAATTTGTGATAGGCAATAATAATTGTATATTAATTAATCACTTAAAATATTAATTAATTAATATATAATTATACTATCATTTTTTTTAACTCGAGTTTTTTCACAATTGAACAAATGGTAGGACATATATATTACACCTCAGTATTTCTGTTAGATCTTTTTTCAGATTTTCTCTAAAAATTAATAAGTCACCAACTCCTTATAATCAAACTAATGTGAATATTATATGAGGATCAAGTGTTTTGTTGTCTATTAATCTTAGTCTTTCATCATTTTATGAATATAGTTTTCTGACAAATTTTAGTATAAATTCCATCATTTTTTAGACAATTATTAATAGAATTTAACGATAATATAATTTAATCATACTTTTCACGAACACTATAAGAATTATAAAGAATTTCTAATTGTTTAACTTATGTCATGAGCAATCCATCATTTCCTCTTTATCACAAATCCTCAGCCGGGGAGTTTTCTACATTTTTATGTTTTTCTTCACAATTAATTTAATATTGTATTGTACACATTATTCTACCATTTTTTCAGTTAATCGTGATAATAAAATTAATCAATTTTAATAAGGGTTCCCGCACGCGAAGCGCGGGCAAAATTCCCTAGTTATATCAATATCTGTTAGATTGTATCAAACTTAGTTTTACTTCGATTTTAAATCAATTCAAGTAGTTTTAAAATAAACAATAAATTTGATTTTTGAATCAGTGAAGTTCTTAAAAAAAATCAGAAATTAACTGCTGATATATGTATAAATAAAAAATAAGATATTATCATTAAATAATTTATCTGAAACACTTTCTCCAATTTATAAATATTATCTTATTATTATTATTATTATTATTATTATTATTATTATTATTTATTAACTCAAAAGAAAATGAAAAAACATATTTGAATCTGGATATATGTATTTCATATTTTCAATACTTAATATTTATTTAATAATTGTTATATAAATATGAAATAACAAAGTGGCTCACACTCACGAACAACACAGCCCCTCTTTCTCTCCTCTCTCGCTCGACCATCTCTCCCAAGTCTCTCTCAAACCCCCTCTCTCTCTCTCTCTCTCACATACACACACATCTCTACATCACCACCACCCCAACTCTACTGCCCTCGATTATCGCGCCTCGTCTTGTACGTGCTTCCATTTCACTCAACTAACTCCTTCTTTCCGATTTTTCATTTGTTTTTTTTTCAATTATGTATGTGTATGTGCTCAACGGTTACTTAATTGGTGCTGTGTTTTCTAGGTTTGTGGTTGTGTGAAGCTGCGATGGCGTCTTCTTCGTCTTCGCTGCCCAAGCTTTGCTTCAATTCCAGTTGTAATCAATTGCTTGGGGACCACTCTCGCCGGGGCTGGCGTCGCCGCACTGGCGAGTTTGCTGATTTGTGCGATCGATGCGGGTTTGTTTTCTTGCCTCTAATGTCTTGCTTTTGTTGATTTCGTTACGTTTTCTCTGTTTATTGTGATGTCTCGACTTTATTGTTTGTGACGAAGCTTGTGGCAAATGAAAATAGTTGTTGAATAGGTACTTAATGATTATTAGAATGTGATCCTTTGGATATGCTGTGTAGGTTAAGTAGTAGACATTCTACTTGTTGTAGTATATATATTATCAGAATGGTTGTAAGCATAAAGTTTACGGTCTCATGGTCAAATTCTACTATGTTTGCTACATCTCAATGCTACTTTAATTGGATGCCGAGGAAAAGGAATGGAATGGTAACGTTGACACTAGAAGTATGGCAAGTAGGATTTTGCAACCTATGCTTGGATTTACTATGCTTCTCTAGTTGGGGTTATGCTGATAGCATATGTTCCTCAATCCTCTCTGATTAAGTTTTAGCGCCATGTTGATCACACAGGTGCACGGGTCAATTTTTTTTCACAAGTGAGGTTTTCTTTTGTTATATAATTTGAGTATATTGGCGAAGAGACAATTGATAAATAGGGGGTTTGAATCCTCTGAAAGTTGCACAACATCTGACAAAATTGATATTATAGAGTTGATCAGCTGAATAATTGATGTTTGAGTTTAGTATCCTTATTGTAGGTTGTGGTTGTAGTGTTCCTTTTCTTGAGAAATTCTTGTGTTCAAATTTTTGTGTAAGCTAGTTTTTTTCGCCACGTGATTTTTTTTATTAATTTGGATTTTATTTTACACCAAATACAATAAATCAGGTCTTAGAGAATGGAATATTAGCATTCATTTTATAGATTAGATTGGAGAGAACTTTACTTGAACAATTTTTAATAAATCAAAATGAGGTTGAAATTTATGTTGCTTATTGTGTAATTGATAAATTTTCAGTTTTTTGCCCGGTCTCAGAAATTTTTAAATGCCAATTCTTTCATATGGTATATTTCATAGCCTTGATGGTCTATTTCATAGCCTATGATACCTATACGGATTAAAAACTAAAAGAAGGCCCTGCTAAAAGTTGTATTATTGTTTCATTTATCCCATGGTGACAATATATATATTTATTATCTTCCATTTCTTTTTACTATTTAAATGTTTGAATTTTGTAACGGTGTTTAGATACTCACAAATCATTACTTCATTTTTTTAATAAAATAGAATCCCCTCTTTAACTGGAATGCCATTATTGTACCATATATGGTTTGCTTCCTTTTTTATAATTTCTTTTTTATATCACCATTGTATTCCTAGTAGAATTGTGAATTTAAAATTGTATTTTTGTCCATGTTGTACCATAAATTGTTCCCTCTTATGTATATTTGCTATTTTAATTTTACCATTATAATGCTACTAGAATCGTAGATTCAATTATAGATTTGTTTTTTATTAGAATCACATATTTGTTTCTATGTATATTGCAAATTATGCCGATCACTGTGCTTATTATATTTTCAATTTTATTAGGTAAATGATTGCTTTAGTCTAGTATTTATGATTTATTGCTCAAGATTTTAGTTCTACTTTAATTCATCTAAACTCATATACATCTAGAAAACCAAATCAAATATCGATAAATAAGAACTTATATAATATACAGCTAAAAAGCATGTCATATAGTAGTTTTTTAATTAATAGTATCAATCAAGCACCAGGGGTTGGAATTTTCGAAGCATGCAATAGAGAAGTTCTCTACTAGTGCACTTTAAATTATGCATTTGAGTATTTTTTGGTAATCCAACTCTCCAAATGAAATATTTATGCCTAAATATTAATATATATTGTTTTGAAAGTTCCATTAGATATAATAGTGAAGATTTTTTTTTTTAAAAAATAGTATTACTTTTTTTTATATGGTCAACTGACTGATATTTTGATAATATAATTGTTCGAAGTCAGTCTATTACATGAAAATTTGTTCATTTGCTTATTTTTGTAAGTCATTGATATCCGAATTGTTGGATTATTTAAATAATATATAATTTACAAAATCTAATCTGCAGTTATATATGTATTGTGTTTTAGAAACTCTTTTCCCTTGGTATGACATCATATCATATCTAAAGTTTTACGAATTCCAATTATATTGGGGTTTCTCCTTGGAATCCTATATATATACATGTAAGTATGTTTTGCAAACAATTTGTGCTTGCATAGAACACTATGTTTTATGCAAGGATTCTGAATTCCATAGAATTTGAACTCCATTAAACCCAAGCCTATATATATGTAGGGTTAAGCTCTATGGAGTGCACAAAAACATTGGAGTATTGGAGTACAAAATTGGATAAAATATAATCTAGACATCTAAAATTTAATTTTTTTTTCCCTAAAAAATTTGTAAACATTCGATAACTCTACATCAAAATTTAAGGCATTTGAAGTAAACGAGTGCTTCAACAATGTCCTAATGGTGCCTTGAAACACTAGGACATTTAACAAGTGCCTTATTTTTGCGGGACCACTATGCATGTCCTAAACCATTTCTATTAATAAAAAATCAGTTTTCTTTCATTTAAACACATCTTTCTACTCTCTCCTATTCATTTTCCTCCAATAATAATTCAAATATACTACTATTTTAATAAAAGGCACAATAATTAGGCATGTTGTTGGAGTTGATACAGTAAATGATGTCCTAAATCACTAGGACACTATTTTATATTATATTTATAACGCACTTACTAGGACATTGTTGGACTTGCTCAAATTTCACACCTTTTCAATATTTTATATTTACTAATTGCATTTCCGATAGGAGTTTTTCTTCTTATTTTACAATATCTCTCGTATTTTTGCTATGGGGACAAATAATTCTTGTGCGGGCACTAACCTAAAAATTACATATAAAATTCCAGAGGGGGTTCTCCCCCTTTTCGATGCAACGTAGATCCTCCCGATGCCCTCTTTGTCTAATGTAATTCTGTTACATAAATATTTTACTGTATCATAAATCATCCTTTCTCAGTTCTTCTCTTTGATCCTTCGCTTGGTAACTGTTCTGTTCTTTTCAGTATTGCATTTGAAGAGGGAAACTTTTGCGAGTCCTTTCACTTGAATGCTTCTGGTTGGAGGTCTTGCGAGTCATGCGGAAAGGTCATATGAATTTCTTTGTTATACTTTAATAATTCCAGTAATGCATGTTAAAATATGACGTGGCACTATATATCTTAAATCAGTATTATTTTTGAAAACCGAGTCTTAATACTATAACTTCATCTGCAGCAAATACACTGTGGGTGCATCGTTTCATTTCATATGTTTGTTCTATTGGATGCTGGAGGGATCGAATGTATAACGTGCACAAAGAAAAGTTTCATCTTGGTATGTTTATTTTGGATATGCTCTATTTTTCTCTGATAATTGGGCTTGTTCGGGATGCTATTGATAATTTGGGATTACATTGTACTTCAATATAAGTATTTTAAATGAATTTTGGGATACTTAATAAAATTTAAATGGAAATTTACTCCAGATCTCGTCGCATCTTTTACGAATGACAAGCAAACTTTAGTTTGATCTGAAGAGAATTTGGTTATCTTCCAGACTAGACCTTGTTTGATTGCTAGTGAGATATTAATCTTATATTTCTAGACACTTCCATATTTGTAGTGCTTAGGTTGCAAAGTGTTACTGCCTTACTGAATCATTATCCTGCAATAAATATACTAGTAGTTTTCTTTTGCACTTGCTACTTATTACAAGAATTAATATGTTTAATTAGCTTATGGATTTACAAGTGTTTGTTAATTTTGAAATTACTACAGTCAGTGGTCATATTTTAGAATTTTTTATTCAGATTTATGTGTAACATATAAATAAAAGTGTCTGATATACTAGTTTTGATATCTGTTTGGCCAGGCATGAGGTGATAATTTACCCAGATACCCCAATTACAACTTTATCCAACTGGAAGATAGGAATAGTAAATATACTATAGTGACTAAGTGGTGAACCAGATTAAAAAGGGAACATATTTGATTACTGATACCAGTTCTATTTTGATGTTATGTTTTAGACGCCCAATCCTGCATGGCCACCACCTTCACTTCTCCTTCCTGGTCTGCCCGAAAGAATCAAAGATCTTTCTGCAAAGAATTGGAGTTCTATTGCTGCATCAGGTCCTGTGCCCTGGCGTCAAGCACCTAGTTTGTTCAATCCAGAATTGCATCCGAAAATGCCTTCGGAATTTAACATTCCTACAAGCAAGAAATTGTCTGATTCCATGGATAAAAAGGAAAATCTGGTTTTTTCTGGAAGACTAATGAATGGAGGCTTGAAGGGTGATGCTTCACAGATATCAGAGAATGGTAAATCTGGTACAAGCCTTCTCTTTCAATATCTGTTCTGTAAATTAATTAAATAAATCGTACTTGGGCAAACTTGTTTTGATTTGACGTCGTAACATCATATATAATTTGAAGAGTTGTCTTAATCTGTAATTGCATTTACGATTTTTGTCGCAGGAAGCAAGTGTGAGGATCAACAGAGTCCATATGTGAATGATAACCCTCATAGTGCTATTTTAAAAAATGAACCTTCTAGTCCTAATCCTGATCTGACTCTGAATACTACATCCAAAAGTGAGATTGCAGAGCACTCCAGCATTTCTGTCAGTCAGGCACAACCACCGGCACCTCTGCCTGCAGCAGCGAATTATAATGGAGTCGACTCATTCGGTGAAGGTCAAGCACAAATTGGAAGGCCTCAAGATCGTAACCAGTTACTCCCACGGTACTGGCCCAAGATAACTGAGCAGGAGCTGCAACAAATCTCAGGAGAGTATCCTTTTATAAAATTGTGTAATATAATTTCAATAAATACATGTGCAATGCTTAGTATTGCTTTCATAGCCCTGCATATGTTTTCATTGCTCTGTTATTCGATAATACCTATTTGATCTGATATGCGTATGTGTGTGAAGGGAGTTTCAGTTTGTAGCAAACATGTGCTATGAGCAATGTATCAACTACCAAGCCCATATAGTTGGACTATATGGTTGATGGAAATCTAGGAATTATTTTAGAATGTCTTCCGGTACAAAATTTTGCAGTACAAGGGTTAGTTCAGCATGTTTCTTTGCAGGAAATATTATCTGGGGTAGAAAATGAATTGCTGGGATGCTGGATTTACTCGTATAGCTGTGGTCATAGTTGCTGCAGAATGGTCCAGAACATCCATTTTAGACCAGGGAGTATATGTATATATATTACACTGCTATAATATATGGGCAGACAAACTGTACATGCGATTTTAATATCCTGATATATGTAATTAAGCAGCATTTATGTTATCCTTAATTCGGTCATAGCTCAAACTCTGTGATTACTCCTTTGTTTGAGAAGGTGTTGACGGCTAGTGATGCTGGGAAGATTGGGCGTCTAGTTCTTCCAAAAAAATGTGCAGAGGTGAATTTCTAGTTAATTTTACTTTAATACTAAATTTATTGGTGCAGGATTGCAACTATTCTTTAAGTACTTATATTTTATTATTTCCGTTGACTACCTTGTTAATTATAAATGTATAGCACTCCTATTTCTATTGGCTACACATCTTATATGGTGTGAAGTATGCTTACTGTGTACTTGAACTTGTAGATTGTGACCACCTTTATCTAGATAACAATCAATTTCGGCTTCCTTTGACAATATCTTTGTATGAGCTGATTATTACTTCATAGGTTGAGGTTGTCTAGGCTTCCATGGTGATGGTATCACAAGATGTCAAGAACCAAATTTCCGTTGCCATCTTATTTAAAGTTGTAAAGTAATTGTTTTATGAAAATAATATGCAACAATTTAAGGAAAACAGGTCCCCAACATTTTGTTTGGGAATATCTTTTGCCTCTGATTACAAGAGAGAGATAATCATATTTCTGTAGCATATATACCTTAATGGAGTATAAATTGTTTTCTAGCTAAACCTCTTGTTACAATTAATGTGAAAACGTCGCTGTCTGACATGGTTAATTGCATTAGTTGGGACTTGGGAGTGCTGATATGGTAAATTACTGAACTCTAAAGACAGCAGCTGAGCACATCAAGCAAAACCACTGCACTTGTATCTGTATATACGTGAACTTAAAACTAACTCACATGTGATTCTGGAGAACTGGTAATCGTTGTTACAAAGTTCTTCGGTAGTGTTTATTTTGGCTTATTATTTTGTAATTAATGTAGTTTTTTTTGTTAGTGTTTTTTATATTTAAATTTGTTGTAATAGTCGTTAAGATCTTCCCATTTTACTATCTTTACCGTTAAAAACTCATGAGCTATAGAATTGCTCATGTTCTCCCGATTTACTAAAATTTAGGCTCTTAAACAAGATTCAATGAAACATATGTGGTTGGTGTTGCCGTATGTATAATTTCTTATTCTCTCTTTTCCAGGTCTATCTTCCTCCTATTTCTAATCCCGAAGGAATACCTCTCCCGGTACAAGATTTGAAAGGGGAGGAGTGGGTATTTCAGTTTCGATTTTGGCCCAATAACAATAGCAGAATGTATGTTCTAGAGGGGGTTAGTCCTTGTATTCAGTCTATGCAACTGCGAGCAGGCGATACAAGTAAGACATTTTATGCTCTATAAGCTATTATATATATATATATATATATGTGTGTATATATATATATATATATATATATTTACCTTTGCCTATATTTTTGAATAGCATTTTTTCATTTAGATGTGTATTGCTCTTTATCTTGTTTTTAAAATGTCCCCTACCTTGTCTATGTTCCCACAACTCATGTCAATGTTTGTGCTCATGCCATTTTATGCTCTAAAAGCTATTACATCCCTAATTTTATTTAACCTTTCCTTCTATTTTTAGAATAGCATTTTTTCATTTAGATGTGTTCTGCTCTTTATCTTGTTTTTAAAATGTCCCCTACTTTGTCTATGTTCTCACAACTCATTGAGTGCTTGTGCTCATATGTCTCATATAACACATCATTATCCCTCTTTCTGTTTTTTGAACCATCTTTTCGGGAGTTTCTTATGATTTGATTCGAATTTCTGATGCTCTTGCAAGGGATCTAATTATTTTATTTGTTCAGTAACATTTAATAGAAATCCTCATGGGAAGTTGGTCATGGGATGCAGGAAGACTTCTAGTGCATCATCAGATCAGGTTTGATTTGGTATTTTAGTTGAAATCAGTAAGCTTATTAAGAATAAAATAATCATGAGACATTTGCTATGTGGTCAAAAACTGTGAGTTTACTTGTGTTAGATCATGAGTGACAAGATATTATGCTGGTGTAATAGTATTATATTTTTCCCATTGTAAGATATGCGGTATGCGTTTTCATTATGTTATTGAATGGATTGTAATAATAGTATACAATCGTGCATGATAAAACTTACTGCGTGCTTTACATGATTGTACTTCATCAGTTATCAGGTTGAATGTGATGTAAGGAGGTATTTGTTTATTAATTAGCTGAGTGGTCGATCTATTTTGAAGTCAGATGTCCGTACATATAATCCGAAGTTACCATTAATGTAGTGGGAGTACTACCAGGACTTTACCATTCCAATAGAACTATATCTACATAGTACATATAGTCATTCTCACTATCTGGGCACAATTTTTTATCTGCTCTACCGGGAAGAAGGTTGTATTCTATGTTTGTCACTCATAGAATCACCATGGTTTGTCAACAAGTTATTCAGTCAGATTTCCCTACTACTCCTCCAACGAATGTGCTTTGGACACTAATATTTTTTACCTAGAACCCAAACCAGAGCCAGATTTAAATTAGAAATCAAAACGTATAAAAAAGTCATTTTCCACTTTCTTTTGCAAAACCCTGAATAAGAATCTTCTGGAGGATATTTTTCCTAGGTGTGAAGTGGGGTCAGCTGGGGGTCAGCTGCCCACCTATCACAGATCTGGTAGACACTTATTTTGTTGAATTAGCGGCAAGCACTAATGATATTGCAGGAGAGGCAGCTAGGGTCTTGAGTCTCTTAACTGCATAAACACTTAAGTATCTCTGAACTGCTAGGCCTGCTAATATTTTTTGATTGGGCCCCAGTAATTATTTGTTTATTTCTTTTATTTGGTAGGCTTTGTTTTATAAACTATATAACTAACAAGTATGAATAATATAAACTGACACACATGATATTATACTCTCTTGAGCTGTTGAAGTTAATTAAATTAATGTATTTTAATTAATTTCAAAATCAATATTAGAACTTTATTTATACAAAAGTTAATTTTTTTTATTAGTTATTTATTTATTAAATAATATTAGTGTGTTAATATTAATTATATTTATGATGAACATCTATATTGTATCTATAAATTATTATTTATAATGATCTATACTATATTAATTTTAAGGGTGCTGGTACACGTGTGGCGAGCCGGTTTCCAAGATACTACTTTCCACCCGTTGGATCTGGCCACAGACGGCCAGGATTAGGATTAGAACCTGAGATCTTTACGTCCAGCGCATAAAAATCGTTGGACGTCTCATTTCCAGTGCTTTTTAACCGCTGGACGTGTGAATATTTTTTATACGTCCAACGCTTAAAAAGCGCTGGAAGCACATGCAACTTTTTTGATCGATCTTATATAGGAAGCTAGGTCATTTTGTATTGTGAAGTGAGATTTCAGGATCAAACAAGGAGACAACTAAGTCATTAAAATACAACAAAGACAAAAAGGGGCAAAAGTGGATGAACTATATGCTCGGATGTTTGTTTGTAGACTTGTGGGTGAAAATAAAGACAAATGTGTTATGGATGAAGAGTTATGTGTTGGGAATAATATGGGTACACAGTGTCATAATAAACTTCGTGAAGATGTATGTTATTAAAAGAAAGAAAAAACATTATTGGGAGTTGACTACACTTGAACTAGAACACTCGCCAATCTCTGCAAACCACTCGGCCATCCAATTCCACACATGGAATTTCATCGCCGGCTTCCTATATTCTGTCATGTCGATAGGGGGCCTGGGAATGCACGGCCTCAAGCCAAACTGCTTTAGAACCTTGTCAGAATGCTCATACGCACATATATCGAAGCAAATCAGGGGCAACCTGGACTGCCCTGCAAGTTGGGCCTGGATGACATCCCAGTCCAAATGCTGGAAACTGTGGCCTCACCCTCATCACCTTCATCTAAAGCTACCTCCAGGTGATCCTCAAAATGTGCATATAGTGTCCACAAAACTCTATCAGATCCTACTCCATCAAACTCACTTTTGTAGTGTGGCAGGTTGTGGTGTGGGCCCTTAGCATGACGCCTCCGCTTCCCGAGCACAGCCTTGGCCTTCCCCTTCCGCTCCTCACCCATCTTCTCTGAACCCTTGTCTTTATCTAAAACTGCTTTTGTCTTTGGATATGCCCAAACAACTGCAACTGGGTATCTCTCCTGCCCTGGATGAGGAATAGGCAACCCAATATCAAACGCTCATAACTCCATATCTGTTGTAAAAGTGTACATCCAGCAATGTGGGGGCTCTCCTTCCTAGCAACAATCAACAATCCTAAGAGCTCTATACAAATAAGCCAAAACCCCCGATACCCAAGAGTATGTATGTATCTCAGAAATATCATGTAGGAGGGCAATGTATCTCGAGTGAACAACACTCCTAGTCCTGGCAGGGAAAAGTACAGCTTCGAGAACAAGCATCAAGTACGCCTGTGTGTGTAGTCTGATACGCTCGGGATCACCTTCCACACCCTCCCTACCATATCTTTCGTAGAGCCAAGTGAACTTGATATCACTCGACTTACACCAAGCCTTGGTATCCTTGTCTGTAAGTTGCTCTAACCATTATTTCTTAAACCAAGCTTTAGGGCTCTCGATGGCAGGCCCTGCCAATGGTTGCCCAATAACTTGCAAGCCAAGAATATATCCAACATCCTCTAATGTAACAGTCATCTCCCCTTATCTCATGAAAGATGTGTTGGTCTCGGGCTTCCATTTCTCCACCAGTGCAAATACTAGGGCGATGTCATTCTGAACCCCCACATCCTGATTTGCGAATAGACCAAATCCAACTAAATGTAACAGCTCCTTCTGTGCATATGAAAGGACCCATATATAAAGGCGGCTAGCACCGAAACACTCACCCCTATCTGTACCCTTCCCCTATCTGTACCCTTCCAAACTCATCACTGACATGATATGAGTTATCTAGTAATAACAACCCGTCTGCTCGGTCCCGGTAGTATGTCCTTCATCCCTGAAAAACCCAAACCAAATCATTAGACTACTTTATTTTAAATCAAGATTCTCCACAACTCATGACAACAAAATTAAATTTAAATCAAGAAATTTGAAATCATAATCTCATTTTCTTTAATAAGTTCAAATTCTCTTAAAAATGTAGAATCAACCACAAGTCTGCAATATTGGAAGTTCGATAAACATTAATCAATGAGGAACTGATTACAGAAACCTAGCACAAAGCTTCATATGATTCTTATTTTAACCTATAAACATTAGCACAAAGTCTTCTCATTACATATCAATACTTTTTTGTTACATTCTTGCTCTATTTGGTGATTAAACATGTAAGACAAATATGTTTTAATAGTTGTTCAAAAGGAGGATGAAGCGCAACATACAACATGTACAACCCACACTTGCATCCCATATGAATTCTGAGGTTTGGTGACAATGTTATCATTGCTGATTGCTATGTAACATGTTTACAATGTCAATGTCGTGCATAAGAACCGCATCAAACTACTTGTTATAACAGTGAATTGGATATCCTCATTCTGACATTTCATCAAACACTTAAAGTGCATGATATAAACACCTTCAATTTTAGCCTTTTCCGACTTTCTTGACCCTTATATCGTGATCACACAATGCATAAGCACGCGTAGATATGCATATTCAATAATCGAAACCATACAATGACAAATATTAATCCAAATCAAAATCTTACAATCATATATAGGAAGGGTTTTCTAGTGATTCATGCCCGAGTAGGTGGAGAAACGTGAATTTACGGGCTACAATCACTTGCTTGTGATTGCCTAAATTGCCCAAGCAAGCTGAGTTTGATCCTTTACTTTATGTAATTCAACCGTTTGTTCTTCGCTGCTGGGCTTTATGTTTTTAAACTACTGCAATGCGTCCTATATAAGATAGATAAAAAAGGTTGCCTGTGCTTCCAACGCTTTTTAAGCGAAAAAGCGCTGGATGTATAAAATATATTTACACATCCAACAGTAAAAAAACGTTGGACGTGGAGATCTTAGGTTTCAATCCTGGCCGTCCGTGGCCAGATCCAACGGGTGGAAAGTCGTATGTTGGATACTGGTTACCCAGCAGTCACTTGTTGGGAACCAACACTCTAAAGCTTGAATTCCATCAACGACATATTATTATATTCTAATTCACTTTAACTTTAAGGTCAATACTCTCATGCATATTATTGTAATTTATTTTATTTTAGTTAGAAATTTAATATTTTTGCAATTTTTTTAAAATATGACTAAAAAGTATTAGATTTTGAAGTAGACCCGTGCAACGTATTGATCGTATAGGTTATAAGTTTGTATATATAGGGTTCTACTTCTACTCCAATACAAACCACAAAATTAAAAACTAAATATAAATTAATGCAATTAAGAAGAATTTGCATTAAGAAGAATGAGAAGAGTTGTGAGCCCGGGATGATTCTGAGGTGGGCCTAGATGAGACGTGGTCCGACCAGAAACTTCAAAAGTAGGGTTTTTAGACAAAATCTTACACAATTTTGTTGTGAAACGAAAGATATAGCTTTTGGCTTTCGGCTACGTACTCATTGTATTATTTTCAACATATTAGTATATTCCTAACATTAGTATCATTTCAACTAAACATTATTATTTCCTTCCTATCACTACTTTGGGGCTTCACTTTACATGTGAACTAACAATCTGCTATGTCCTGTATATCTCACTATTCCTTATTATTTTTTACTTTGATTCAAACTATAAACTGATGTGTGTTCAACTATACTATATTTGGTACATCTAGTAAAAATATGTATATGAATGATTTGTTGACTAGTCGACTCCAAGGTATTCAGGCGCCGAGGCTCAACTTGGCGTCGTGATAACCTTTGGTGAGGCTAGTAGGCTCAGGGTAGGGGAACTTGGTGGGGCCAACTTTGGGCTCTTGGATTCTGAAGCCTGTCCAAATCTTGTCTAGAGCCTTGGTGAGGCTCGAGTGCGCCCGGGGTGGATTTGGGGGTGGGGGGGGGGGGGGGGGGATGGACCCTTAATGAGTGATGTCATATGCGGGGTGGGTGATATTCCATAGGGGGTGGATGATGTCATATAAGGGTAGTTTCTCTTGGTTTGTATTTTAGTTTTTATTTTAGTGGTTTGTATTTAAGCAATTGCCTATATATATATGGCGTTGTTGCAAGTATTAAGAACACCAGTAAATCTTTATGCATGTCATTACTGCCTGTATTTTGAAGATACCTCATATTGTGTTTAGTTGGTGGGATTGGAATAAGATCTTAAAAGAAGATAAGCGCGGCAAGAGGATAATGAAGATTGGACGAGAGTTGTTAATAAGATCACAGAAATAATATACTCCTTCCGTCCCCTTTTACATGTCCATTTTGATTTTCAAGGAGTCAAATTGACCAATTTTTGACTAAACATAACAAATTATCTATTCATTATTTTTAAAATCTGAAAGTTTCATATTAAGATGTACTAAATATACTTTCTAATGATATAGTTTTTATTATTTTTTTTCAATTATATGATACATGTAAATTTCAGTCAAAATATTGTCAATTTGATTGGTCAAAAGTCAAAATGGACACGTGAAAGGGGACAGAGGGAGTATAAGATTGTGATGATTATTAATGAGAGTAAGGAATTACCAGCTATCTGTGATCTGTGTTAGGACTGTACCCTAGCAGAGACAACAGTTCATTAATCTGATATTATGCAGAAATTTTAATGAAATAGTCAAAAGTTCTGTTCAGTCCCCCCACCCCATACAGACACACCATTTGCCCCGATTAAAACAATCATGATCAGCCGTTGCAAAGTATCACAAGTTTAAGATCCTCTTATTTACTTTATCTACTTCCAGGGTTTCATTAATCTTAATTGACTCTTCATCTTTCTTCTGTTAGGGTTTCAATATTCCGAGCTATTTTGTTTGCAGCCAATAAGCTTTTTGTCATTTGGCAGAGGGCTCTTTTATGTGGATTTATTATTAACATCATAAACTACCTTGTTTTTCCAGGTTCTCTTTCATAAAATTTGTCATCATGTCTTACCTCTGTTTTTTATTCACAGAAAAAGGGACCTGTTAATACTCGTGATAAAGCTTCTGCACATGGAGATTCTACTGCGAAGAAAAGTAAACCTGGTGAAGTTACAGCTCAGCATAATTCAAAAAGAAATTCAGTATCATATAGCCCTTTGACAATGAACAAGGCAAACTTAGCAGATTCAGGAAGAAAAAGTAACAAAGTTGTTGAAAACAAGTGCGACGCCAAGGTAAAGCCTGCAGCTAAACCAGATATCCCTATTAAGAGAAAGAACAGTATCTTAGGCTCAAAGAGCAAACGACTACGGATTGAAAATGAAGATATGATGGAGCTGAAGCTCACATGGGAACAGGCTCAAGGATTGTTTCATCCTCCTCCCAACAATGTGCCCAAGATCGTGTTGATTGACGGCTGCGAAATTGAAGAATTTGAGGTAAAATATGCCAATATTTTTTGAACAAAATATACATAAAAACATATAAAGTGCATTCTCCGTTTTTATTTAATATTTTTCTTATGTTGGGCATGTCTAATCTTAGCAATTTTTTCTCTCTTCCGATAATTAATGAAAGCTCGTTTGCTTTAGCAGGAGCCACCAATTATAGGAAGGCCCACTATTGTAGCAAAAAATAATTTGGGGTAAGTCCTTTATGTGCTAATGTTCATATCATGTAATTATTTCGTTGTCCAACTGTCTATTTCATATTACATATACTCCTTCCTGAGCAACGTTCTTATTATGAATGATAAGAAAAGGAATATCCTTCTCTGCCCAAATTTAGTATATAGTCTCTTCTGTGTGGGGCTACACAAAGGGTGGAGGGTTGGTTTTGGAGGTGGTTTTTGGTTTTAAGAAGAACGTCCTGTAGAAATATATTTTAGCCTGCCACAATATCTACGAAAGCCAAATGTGTTCTGTTACTTGTGTTATGTCTTCGGTCTTGTTGCTTCCAATTATCATATATATCTGCTGTCTTATATCACAAAATGTTGATATAATAACAAAGGCCTACAGGCAGCAGGCTAATGGCATGTTGTCTTCTCCTTAGTTAGGGTTCAAGTTTTGGAGGAAATGGAGTATTCTTCCTGCAAGTCTTTCCCTACATCACCTAAAAAAGTATAATTTGGTACATATGTTTTTTTACACTTTAATTTCCCACCCTTTTAGGGTCAGATTAGTAGACTGGTGGATTTCTTTATGTGTTCGTGTATAATCATAACTATTACAATATGATGATTACTGAGTATATGCTTGCCTATATACCGACATAATCATTGAATTCCATGTGTCTGCGCAAAAATAAATATGCAAGGTTACTATGCTTATTGAAAACATATGGTAATTGATCCATCCTAAAACATTCTGCGTTTAATATGGACTCAGCTCTTAGTTCTAGTTCTCTAGCACTTGAGTTTACTGTAGATGAACTTTTCACATTGATGGACTTGCTGTTTAGTATGTTCTTTTGCCTCTGAAAGTCAATGCTGTCTATCACCTGTGTTCAGTGAAATCATACAATGGGCTCAGTGCGAGGACTGTTTTAAATGGCGGAAAGTGCCAGGCTATGCTATTCTTCCATCCAGGTGGACCTGCTCTGAAAACTTATGGGATCCTAAAAGGTACATGCTTCTCTCTTCTCTGTTTGAACATATGCACCTGTACAAGTAAAACTGATCGACATTTTGACACCTATCAACGCCTAATTTGAAGCTTTAATGCATAAGTTCTGTGCTCTCCAATAAGGCACATATGTTGCACGCGATATATTAATTCATTTCTATATCTTTTAATATAAAAAATGAATACCTTTAGTTGTACAATATTATATATATATATATATATATATATATATATATATCTCTATAAAATAATAATAATAATAACACAGTGTTATTACATATAACAATGAAATAAAGCCCTGAATCACTAAATGAGTATGTGATTACCGAGTAATAATGAAGAATTTATAAAATAAACATGTATAAATTGTTTTTTCATATACTAAATAATATATGTAATAACTTGCAAATTTTAAAGTTATATATGTATGCATGTGTGTGTGATATATCGAGTCCTTATCAGAGTTCAGGTTAGAATAGGTTTCTGGATTTTGGAGTGGCTATTGGTTTGATACATACACCTGAAATCCAAATCAAAATCCAAAATTTTGGGTTTGGTGAAATTAAATCGGATTTGAACGGATATCCATGTTTTGTATTGTTGCCAACCATACCCCTAGCTGGTTTCTGATTTATTGCTGGTGTCTGTCATATATATATAATTATGACTTCAAACTAGATTTAGTTATTGTGGGTTATGAATCGTTTCTTGCTGTCTCGTGATGGATTCTATTGGCGGCATCCATGATAGCAATGATTAATGCTCCCTTGAATTCATTAAATGTTGGTCTTCATTGCAATGTCATAAAAAAATCTTTTTTGTCTGCCAGAGTTGGTTTAGGTATGTCCACACCAATCAAAGCTTTAGCTGTTTTGGTTTTATACCCTTTTCCTACTTATGAATACTAGCCTTTAACCCGTGCTTGAGTATAGAATTCGTAATTTATTAATTATAATTTAAATTTTAACATCATCTTATTAGTATTTTTGTATTAATGAATTGGATTTTAACCGGATTATATTTACCAACTTATTATATTTTTTAGACAACTACAAATTATACCAATATCGTTTATTATAATATAGTATATGAACAGTATATAAATTATATTTAGAAGAATAATGGTGGAGTTTATATCTTGTACTACATCATAAGTGTTTGTAATTTGAACCATATAAAACTCTTTAATATTGTAAGAGTAAGAGAAGTTTACATGTGACAAACTTGTAGTTATAAAGGAGATGACCAACAGGGCCGTTTGGGACTTTTTTTGAGGCCCTGTGCTGACTTTTAAGAATGAGGCCCTTCCAAATGACAAAACAAAATTTTAAAATATTTAAAATAACATGATATCATAAACAAAATTAGACTACTACAACTGAAAAATTGTTTTTTTTAAGTAGTTAGACTTAAATATGACTTAAATAATGGTAAAAATTAAAGAGATATTAATATTATATTATATTTAAATAATGGTAAAAATTAAAGAGACTTAAATTAGTGTTTAAATAAAATAATGGTAAAAATTAAAAAGATATTAATATTATATTATATTTGTCATGAGTATACCAAAAAATAGAAAGAAGTAGTAATAGATTGGGGGCCCTAAATTTTCATGGGCCCTGTGCTGTTGCACTTGTTGCACTCCCTCAAAACCGGCCCTGATGACCAAACCAAAATTTTGTACGACTACAAATTATACCCATGTTGCCTTATTATAATATAGTATAGATAGTGTTTGACAGTTCCTGGAACTAAAGTATTTTTCCCTCCATGCTAATGATTTGCTAGTACCTTTACTCTGATTTAAAGAGAAATGGGCTTTAGGTAAGGCTGTAAGCGCGGGCAATAGTGTTAATAATTTAAACAGTTCTAGGCATGAGACAGGGATAGGGATCCAATCTCCAATATCTAAAAAAGTTAACATATGTACGGATATTAAATACTATTTAAAGATATTTTTTGATATGTAAATGTATTATTTGTTTCTTAATTTTCAGGTCATTTCAATAATATACATTTTTATTGTATTAAGTTAATTATAATTCTTTCACCAACTATCAGTGTTAAATAAAATAAACAAATGAAATATGGTGATGAGGTAAGATAAATGTTAAATAATATGGTTTGTTATTATTCACTGATATATGTGATATCATGTATAGTTAAAAAAGCTATTTAAAAGACACCCCAGTTCCCTGTTCGAGGTGGGGATGGGGAAAGAAAATGATCCCTGATGCGGGAAGTTCGAGAAAGGTGATCTTGTGTGTGTGTGTGTGTGGGTTGGGGGGGGGGGGGGGGGGGGGGTTGCCCTCCCCATCCATGAAGTGATCCTTTGAAGAGTCCTGATACCAGTCACTAGTTTGATAATTATTCCTTTGTAACATCTTTTCAGAATGCAGTTGCCGGAAACGAGGGTTCTTATTTGAATTTTATTCTAGCGCACATGCTTTTAAACAGCTGTGATATTGAAGAAAATATTCGTAGTTGCCTTATCATTATAATGTTTGTTATAGTTGACCCTGGTCAGTGAGCAATCAGGATTTCTTTTGACGTGTTTATTTCATGTTAATACCAGATCTCTTTGTTCTGCTGATCAAGAATTAACACTTGACGAGCTCGAAGATTTGCTACCATCTGGTAATATGGGTATGAAATACTTTCTTGAACATGGCATATATGTCCATTATCTTTGCTTGAAATGAACAGAGATACATTGCATCTGGCAGTGCTACACCAGGGTATTTAATTGCTTGTTTTGGGTTACCTCCCATATAGCATGGGCGATTAGAAGTAATAGACTCTTCTAAGTCAACGCATTTCAATACTGGTTTCATCCTGTACTAATAGATGATATCATTGTCATGCAGCTGGAGCTAAGAAAATGAAGGCTGAAAAGGAGGATCCAGATTCACTTGAGGCTTTAGAAGGGTTAGATGCTCTTGCTAACGTTGCTATCCAGGAAGATGGGGATGCCTATGCGTCATCATCATTACATACTACAACCACAAAACATCCTCGCCATAGACCTGGTTGCTCCTGCATAGTTTGCATACAACCTCCTAGTGGGAAGGGTCACAAGCACAAGCAAACGTGTACATGTAATCTTTGCATGACAGTAAAGCGGCGTTTTAAAACTCTGATGTTGCGAAGGGAGATAAAACAATCGGAGAAAGCTGAAACTGCACGCCAAAAGCTACAACAGCCTGAACAATCGGGCGATGATGATATCCAGATGTTTTGTGATGCTGGTAATAGTAGTTCTAGCCATAATTTGGTGAATGGTGAGGGTTCCAACAATGACCAAAGCAAGAAGAAATTATCTAATCAGCTTGACCTCAATATACACCCAGAACGAGAGGAAGATTTGTCACCCGTGCTAAACTCTGGCAGCATCACTAGGATGATCCAAGATGGTACTGGCGGACCTCAAAAGGTAAAGAAAATTTCACGCTCAGGAGGAAATCTTGTAGTCTCTCAGCCACCTCCCCCGGAGGTTGGTGTAGAAAATTACAGCACTGATGTCGCGTGATGTAAGTGGTAATCAGAAAGCGGAGTCAGCACTTCTGATTTCATCAAACTAAGAGTTGTGATGTCTGTAGTGGAACACAAGTAAAGCAGGTCAATATTGCTGGTGGTGGACATTTATCCATATCAGGAACTTACTGCTTTATGTACATAAGAAGATGCATTATGACTTATGAGGAGTCATGTTGCAGTTGATGTGATTTTGTTGCCAAACCCAAATAGTATTATCATGTATTTGACTGTTTTAGTCAGCTATATTCTGTATAAGACCGAACACACAAAAAAAGGATTAAAAGTAAACATGTATGTTGGGGTAGCAAACGGCAGACAGCGGATTTCAAATTCAGTTTCCGAGAAGGATGAATTTAAAGTTTCAAAACTGTAGTTGCTATATTGTTGTATACCTGAGAATCTTATCCACAGTCTAGGGGTATGTTGGTTAAGTTACAAAAATACTAATCATCATTAAACTTCCTAATAAACCTCTCTACTCGCCGGTTCACTTCCTCCCTGGTTAGAGAAACTTCCTTCCTCAGCTTTGCACTTGACAAGGACGAAGATCCCGAGCTGGTGACCTCTTCACTACCGGGTTCTGTTAACGTCTCCCGGGGTCTAATAACATCCTCTGTAGAAGAATGGGAGTGTTTAAGTTGCCTCAATTGACTACCTTCCTTTGTTTTCTTCCATGTCCTCTCTATCGTCCCTTCCTTTTTTGACATACTCGTGGGTGCCTCTGCTATTCCATCTGCTGCTGCAATTGCAATAATTTTAAGTATATTATTAACAATGTTCCAGTTCTTGAGGTTGCAGTTAAAGTAGAATATGGGGAAGATGAACATAATACACATCAAAGCTCCATGACATACGAATGCTATACCATATTACCGGTGTCCTTAATCCCAAAATTTTGACATGTAGGGTGTCCTTAATCCTAAAATTTTGACATGGAGGGAAATTACAGCCCCATCCAGCAGAGGAAAACCTAGTTCTAGGATTTTATCCGGTGCTTTAGTCTAGGATTTAGTCCCGTGCTTTTTCCTGCCAGATATTTTCTTACTTATATATAATTGTTAGAGTAATGATACGTGTTCCAAATTTCATCCCAATTTTTTCAAAATAACTAATTTTAATTGGGTGATCTATGTGTATACAGAGATCCCATTATTATCATTAGTATGAGTGGAACCGATATAGATTGCCACCTAGTATTAAAAATAAAATTTGAAAACAATTTTTGAGTAAGTAGTATTATTACTATTAATTAATTAATTAATCTTTGTTCTTGGCCCAGAAAGTACTATTAATTTGTAGGGTTATGTCCCCACATTGACGTGACAGTTGGGCGTTGGGCGTCCGGATTAGGGGTGGGGAGAACCGAACCAAACTGTGCAAATTCAGATTGGTTAATCCTAATTTTCTGATTAGGGGTGGAGAGAACCGAACCAAACTGTGCAAATTCAGATTGGTTAATCCTAATTTTCTGAAAATCTGGTTTGTTTGGTTCGGGCTGAATAGACCGAAATAAATTTCGGCTAGGTCCGGTTCTTAAAAAAAATATTTCAAGCTAGACAGAATAATCCAAATAATATATAATATTAGTTTATATTTATATTTTATACACTATATATATCTTATAAGCTATAATTATGATATTAATTTAATTTATAAGATAATTTTTTATTTTCAAAATAATTTCAGTTCGATTTCGGACCGAATCGACTGAATGCTCATCCCAAGTCAAAATTATAAGATTTTTTAACACGTTCATCGTCTTTTAACTGTTGGACGAGTAAATGATTATTTGTCCGTTTAATAATTATTTTAACTAATTGTTAAAAAATGATGAACATGTCGTCGTGTGGTCAAAAAATTTACTCCCTCCGTCCCACCAGATTTTTCACGTTACTTTTTGGCACGCATTTTAAGACTCCTATAAGATATATTTACATTATATATATATATATTTTTAAAAATTCGAAATTTAAACTTTTATTTAAAAAAATAAAAAATACGTTATAGAACTATATTTTACGAGAGTATCAAAATGCGTGCAAACAGTGTACGTAAGCTTTCTGGCGGGACGGAGGGAGTACCGTATATAATCATTACCGCTGACTATTCCACTAATGGCTGAAAAACAATACAATGTCCCGTAAAACGTCCTAGCACGGGATTGCTCGGGATGAGACCCTACTTTGTAATTGTCAGTGACTACGTTATTGTCAAAACTTATGCTTAGTGTATAGTACTGTTCCTAAGGGTAAAAAACAGACATTAATTAGAATAAACAAAAGCAAAAGATCAAGGAATAGATTCGCATTATTAGCCAATTAAGCAGCCACGAAAACCAAAAAAGTAGCCGTTAGCAAATCATACCTTCCGCACCGGGGAATACCGGAACGATCCCCTCCGTCGCATCATCAAGTAACAGCAATTCACCGCGACGATCACCGGTACCGTTGTGTCGCGAGACGGCGAAGCAGCGAGACGAGACGATGATGAGCAGAATGAGGAGATTAAGCGCGAGGAGCGGGTGCGACGATGAGAAGAGCCAGATGAATCGGAGCTGAGGCTGTTTGCTTAAAAAGACGGCTGTGGCTATGAAGAGAGTCAACACTAGAGACGATGATAGGAGCAAGAGGAGTGTTGTTGAAGATTTATCCATGGAGGATGTGGGGTTTTGGTTATGACGCGGTTGGTTTGGTGCGGCTTGAGCTTCAAGCCCCCTTTTATAAGTTGCCTTGTTTTCAAACTTTATGGACCCTACTCTTAATTAGAGTATTCCATATTTTCTCCTCTTCCCTGATGATAATGATAGTACTTAATGTAATAGGAGTAACTTTTTTAAGGTTCACTTCCTAAAACAACTGAGTATTGCAATAAACTTTCATCTGTTTTTGTGATGGGAAAATATTAAATTTTTTTGGGCCGTAAAATGGGTATCTTGTAATTTTTTTCCAAATTATTGATTTTAATTGGATGATTTCTGTATATACAGGAGGTCTTATTATTTTACTAATAATGCAAGTGAAGTCAATTGAAAATTGTCTATTACAACTTGTTAATAAGTTTGCGGACAATTTTCGAATAGATATTCGAAATTTCCACTAGTTCCATCCTTTCTTTTCCTTTTGGTTTCGTTTCCACTAATTCCATCCTTTTTGCCTAAAGTTGCTTATTCGAACTCATTAAACTCGACTTATCAATTAATTGCACATATATAATTTTAAAATTTTAGGAAAAGGATCCCAGATCATTTTGTGATGTCTTACTTGTCTAAGTTTTTATGCAATTAGTTAAAGAAAAAGCGAGTTCATGACTTCGTTTTAATACCTCTGTGAGGGGTGTTTGGTTCATGGTTAATGAGTCCGGTTAACGGAAATTGGAACTTTAATCCCATAACAGGTGTTTGGATTAGTTATTTGGTGTTATGGAATGAGAACCCCAATCATTTTAGATGGTTAAATCATACCCTCCCAGCCCTTGGGTTACCATACCATTCCCATACCCAATCATTTTAGATGGTTAAATCATATCCTCCCAGCCCTTGGGTTACCATACCATTCCCATACCCTTCATTCCCGCCCCCTAAGTTTGACATAGTAACATTGTTTGCCTTGTATAAAATAAGTTTTAGATGGCACTAGATAAATATATATCCATATTTATTTTACAAGATATTTCCATAAGAATAAATTCCTTGGTTCAGAAAAATAAACTACTTATCTTCTTTCCTTATAAAACAACTTACCATCTATATAAAAAATATAAGATAAATAGGATCACAAACCCTACATTGACAAATTAAAAATATTAAAATACTGTTTGGAACCAAGAAATTTATCAACAAAATACAATAAGAAATATATGTTTAAGAACCACCCTTTTAATCTGCTTTAAAACACAAAACACTTTAAAATTTCAAAAAATGGTTCCCAAGTTTTTGACTTGAGATTAAAAAAAAAGTGTACTGTCTGTGTATGTACCACTCAAAAAATAAGTGCCCCTAGATTCTCTGTTTCTTCTCAATAGATACTTAACTGCAAATATTGACCACATGGTGGATGTAGCCAGTGTACTCCAAAGCATACTAAAACTTTGCCTGAATTTACATGCAACCTTACAAGCTAAAATTATCAATAAATATAATGAATAGAATAATACATGAATGTCATCTTTTACCAAACATCCCTTGCACTAGTGATGAGAAGTCATAGTCCCCCCCTAGCTGAGTTGGGATAACCGGTGATCTTGTTGATGCTGAAGGACGCCTAACCACTGGACTTGCAGATCCCGCAGAATGCTGCATTCTGCTGAACTTGTCTGAATGCACATTGGAAATAGACCTGACAAGTGAAGTTCGATGTTTATGTTCTACTGTGTACAGACATGGTATAAACTTAGTAACTTCTACTTCTTCCATCCCAGAAAAGAGTTCATTTATTTCTTTCTAAATCAGTCATTTTCGTAATGAAAATTAATTATATTATTACGCGAATGTAGGGAGAAAAAACATATACATACCTAGATTTCATATATAATGCTGAGTTACCTACAGAATATGAAGGTTGCACATTTCCAATCTGTCACAGAAATTTATATAGGGACATGAGAGGAAAATCCAAGGTTAAATAACAATTTGGGTGATCGTATAAAGCCCACATTGAAATATATGCTTTTTAAATTGTAATCAACTGAATAGTTGGAACCTTAAGCAGCGCTCTACTTTAAGGTTTGAACTAATACAATTTTAATTTTAGGGTCTTTTGCGTTTATACATAAAACAGTATGGTCCAAATTGTAAATAGTGACCGACTACAAGGTAATTAAAGGTTGAACCTGAATAAGTTTTGGCTGATCAGCCACTTGTGTTGTTTTTGGAGGAACTTGTTTGATTGTGTGTCCCCAATTCTGAACCGGCTTGTGGATGCCGTTAAAGTTAGCTTGATTTATGATCCTGGGACCTGCTTGAGGCACCCCATTAGTGTTTGCAGCACTAGCCATCGGAAAATATTGTTGTTGAGATTGAGTTGCTAATTGTGGAGGATGCATGGGTAAATTTGACAACACACCTTGCTGCAAGAGCACGAAAAAACATAAAAAAATTAATCTGATTCTTCCTTGTACATATCTGTATCTCGGTAATATAATAATAATGTTATCATAAGCTAGTGTTAGCGGCGAGGTATATTTTGTAAACATTGTCACAATAATTCCAATCTGGTAAGCATTTTGCGAGAACTATATCTTACATAAAATCTTCATGAAACTTTAATGAACAATTTTGTGGACCTCACCATTTCCATCTGCGATTCTTCTGGGGATTCATGAGAAACAGGCTGAGCAACCCACTGTAACCCTTGGAATAGATCCTCAAATCCGTGGTCAACTTGGATCTTGCTTTCACATTCTTTTGAAACAACAGTTTCTTCTGCTTTCGGTGTTGCTTCATACACTGCAATTATCACATAGAATTTCAGGGATACTAGTCAACTTTAACAAAACTCATTACTGCAACAAGGTACAAATGTGGCAAACTCAGTGCAAAAACATAGAGAAAAAAGGTACTACAGTCAAACATGGAAACCAACGAGATAGACATACACTGTATTTCCATCTTCATATTATCACTAGGAGAAACTACTTTTTGGCCATATTCTCCAGAATTGTTCACAGGGAGCAAGGTGAAAAGATCAGTAGCATGATCACCCTTGGATGGCGAGACAACTGAAATTGTATTAGTTTGCTTTTCTTTAAGTCCATTCTCTAAACCTTGTGACGCTGATATTTGATGTTCCTGGTGCAAATAGTCTGGTATAAGCATCTTACATATAAAATTGATAGTATTATAATCAGGTTGTACAAAGTTTGATACAATTATAATAGTTTCCCAGTTAAAACCAAAAGGAATAGAAACTTTGTATTATAAGAGAACAGTTCACACATGTGAGCGCAAGAAACATAAGCCTTCTTCTCAACAACCACAAAAAAAAGAATAAAAATGGCAAATTTCTCAAACAAAAGAGTTGGGTTACTAACTAAACCATAAGTTATTTACCTGCTTGGATACTGTTTGAGGAACAAGATTACTATTATTGGAAGAAGGTAACTTGGAGTTCGAATTATGTAGCTGGGATTTTTCACTCTCGTCAGAAGACTTTGGAATATTGTTGACATGTTCCTTGTCACTTGTATTAATAGATACTCTTTGAATCAGTAGCTTCTCCTCTCTTGCTCTAATGGATGGTGTTGTCTTTACACTTCTTGGAATCCATCTCTTATCATTATACCTAGCAGAAATAATTCAATCCTCATAAGACAGATCCCAGGCTATATGAGCAAAACATATAACGATATTAAATAGTGATTCATTAACTAAAATTTACTTGGCACGGATGAAATTTTCGATTCCAACTCTATCATAGTTGGAAGGTAGCTCTGATTCCCAGTAGCTGTTTGATTTTGCATTCCCCATGGCTGCAAATAGCTCAAATTAGACAACTGCCAACAAGATCCTGATTTATTTATTTTTGCTAAATAGGTATCCTGATTTTGATATTAATAATTTCTATATTTCAATAAAGAAACGAAAGCTTACATTGAATCAGCGCAATCTGATCCGGAAGCCATGTGTCCAGGGTAGCAGATCTTACCTGAAGTAAAAAACAATATGAAGGTTGTGTAGTTGTGTTGCACAAGAAACATGACGATCAGTATGCTACAGTAGCATAAATTGGTACAGAAAAGAGATATACCTTCGATATGTGTACTCCAAGACTTCTGTGAATCCCAGAACATCGCATGCATATGAAGATCCCAAGGTTTACACTAGCCCATCTTGGAGCTCTACAGTTCAAGATATATCATATTCAAGTAATTCAGCGGTAACCAATATATCAAATGTCATCTCTTAACTATCATTTTATATTCACTAAAATTTATGGATATTACAGATTACATTCAGAATTTGTGCATGGTATCTAGATTTCATTTGTTAAGATACCTACATGCTTTTGCAGTCTGCACATTCCCTATTTTCTGGAAGTTTAAGTAGCCCTTCGAGAATCTGAAGGTAAGAAAAACATATATTATAATTGTCTTCAACACAGGGATGATAAAATTACTCCTGCATAATCAAGCTAGAGGTTTCTAGAAAAGCAAGCATAAAATATAATCAGACATTTCTAATGAGGAAAAAAGAATTCTGGGTGTTCAAAAATAGAAAAAATTGTAGGCGTATTGTTAAATTCAATTAGTCGACAATTTTACCACTTTTCTGAATTAGCGGCATCTTAATTAGTAAGTCAAGGGGTAGAAACCTATTTCCAGCTACTCCTAATAAATATTAACCTGATGTAGAACTGGTTTGCATAACAAATTATTCTGATTCCATAGGCACTAGTGGTATCCATTGCATAATTCTTATTTTAATTGAATGAGCATTGACCTGGTAATAATTTGTCAAATTCAACATGAATTCTCCCTTCATATTTTAATTTTTGTATGCACCACTTCATAAAATAATAAAATAGGCAGAAAACAAGACATTGTTAAAAAACGGCAAAGCATAATCGTGTACAGTCTATGGATGGAAATTAATACAGTAGGTTTCACAGAACTCATATCCTGTATCTAAGCAAGGTAGCTTAACTCTCTCAAGTTCAAAGATGCTAAAATAAAGTCAAATATGTTTTCAACAAATTTTGTTGTCTAAATTGCTTACTTCTCTCTGCATCGAAATGATATGTGGAACTTAGTAGTAAATCAGATTCAAAAACTGGGAGTACATATATGTCAAAGACATACATACATACTAATATATACATATATAATAAAAGCTCCACAATCTGAACTCAGAGCACATATATGTCCAACATATATAATGCCTTAACACTACAAAGGGCAAAAGATAACTCCATACCTTTTAATAAACCAACCGGAGAATAGCAACAAAAAAATTCTTCAAAACACAGAATTACAAACCGTAAACATATAGTAAATTTTAATATCATTTTCCCTAAACCAAGGTTAAAGAAAGGAATCTGACGAAGGATTAGAGCAAACAAATACAAATCAGATTACGTACTTAAAAAAACAATCAATTTTTAATACCCGGGCAATCACATAATGAATCCAGATATAACATAAAGTAGACTAGATAATCACTTTACAGGTTATGTAGAACTTGGGTATACAGCTGTAGCATGAATGCAAAAACCGGCAGCACAGACAAGTAACAATTCATTATAATGTAGTGGGCTGGCTAATACATCCTGGCATAACACCAAACACCTTTAACAGGTATGTTTGGCATTAAGAACAAACAAACATAAGACAAACAGCTTATAATGTTGAAAGGAACCAACTCTAGCTTTGCCTTTTACCAATTATAATAGCCGGCATGAAGTATTCTTATTTTATTATTTTGGAATTTAATCATATTGCCAAAAACTCAATTGCTATTTCTGCACTTACAAATCTGAAAAATCAACATGAAAACCAATAGAGAGGGATAACTAATTAAATTAAATGCAAAAAAGAGCCCAACACGAAAAATTATACAAACAAGGCTCAAACATCCCTAACCCATGCTTTTGTTTTGTACTTGAGAATCACAGTAAAGCTATAGATACAAATTATACAAACATGTTAATAATAACAATCCTTACAGAACAGAACATAACAGAACAAATTTATCTAAGTTTTACAAGTTCTTCAATACAAACATCTAAATTTGATCAAAATACAGACACCCTTTACTTATATCTCTATCAAATTTAAGTATGCATCATCAAAAATTAATCACAGAGAAAAACACACACACACACACACACAGAGTTGTATTAATTAGTATTTGAGGTACATATGATAAACAGAAACATGGGTGATCATAAAAACTTACCCTTTGGTGCTTGGCATCGAGTTGTTTGGAGATAGTTGATTTGTGGTTCATGGTCGGTTAAGGTGAAAGAGAGAGCAATAGCATGACAAGGGCTGTCTTGTTTTGTTTATATAAGTATTTGAAAAGTAGTTGCAATATTTTTGTATGCAGGGGTTTTTAGTATGAGGTGGATGACATATGGAGGCTGTCTGGTTTGCGTGCGTGGAATGCTTTCCTCTCTTTCTCTTTGCAACAAGCAGAGCCGTGCCTGAGATTTTATGTGCCCTGTACAAAATTTCAGAATTGTGCCCTATAATTAAAATAAAATAAAATAATAAAGTAAATAAAATTCAAAAATTAACTAAATATTTTTTTATAATATAATTTAAATACATCAAAAATCAAGAGATAAATTACAAGTACATAATTAATAAGAAGTAATCATTATAAACAAAAAAAAATGACATAAACCTAATTTATATTTAAACTTATTTAATATTTTATATAAATATATAATTTAATTAATGTAATTTTATAAGTTAATATTTTTCATTTAATATGTAAACATTGCATGTAGTTATAAAATAAAATAAATTAATCACCTAAGAATTGAATTACTAAAAAAATGATAAAATTAGAAATTGTCTACAAAACCTTAGTGTTCACGGTTGTATTATATTTTAATGAAATAAGTAAAACCAGTAGTCTATATTAAATTATTATGATTAATTTTAATCTTTAAGATCAATATAACATGTTCTAAGTTTACTTATAATTATAATTGATAATTAGTTAGCATGTATTATTTTTTAAACTTTATCTATCTGCACTTTTTTTTTGAAATAAAATTATAATTACTTTTTTTCCAACAGTATATATTATGTGTATAAGGCACTAAAAAATGGGCCCTCCAAATTTTTGGGTCCTGTTCCGTTGAACACTTGAAACACCCTCAGGCACGGCTCTGGCATTCTAAATTACATTGTCTATAATATTATCAAAGATTTTGTGATTGAATTAATTAAGATATATCAAATTCTTTATATTATAATATTTATAAAAATTAATAAATATGATTAGAAATTTAGAATGATGGACACAACAAATTAAAATTTTGTATCGCCAATAACATATCTATGTCATAATTTATATTTAAAGTAATATCAATAAGATTGAAATCGCATAATAGTGACAAAGAAATCGGTCGAAGAGTATCCATAAATGATATAATGTCGATGATATATGAAATTGATATATTATAACTTGTGATATAGAGGTGAATTTAGGAGAATTCTATATTATTAATCAAAAATTAACTGTATAATAGTAAAAAATGTTTACGAAACTTACTAAAAAGAAGAATTGGGCTATAAATTTTACTTGGTTGGAGAAAAATAGAAAAGAGAAACTAGTTATTTATATTAAAATTTTAATATTCTAATTTTTAATATGCCTCCGATCAATATATAATATACTAAGTTAAATATAATGAGTCAAATTACAATTAAATTGATTAATGATTTATAAATTAGACTAAAATATATATAATTTTCGGAACCAGATAATTAGATGCGATCTAGTTAAAGCTAATATCTAATTAAACGAAACTAGAACCTGAATAGTTTTTTCATAATCCAGAATATCAAAATTTGATCTTTAACAATTAAACATGATATGCTACATTTCTTATCCCTAACAAATATGAATATCAAAATTTTTAAGAATGTGAGTTTGCACAAAACTAAAATAGCAACTACACAGCTAATAAAGCTGAATATTCCATGTTTTTATTAACTTCATGGGGCATAACTCGTATCTACTTTCTTTTTGATATTTGAAATATTAGAAAATCATTTGTTTGAGATCTGATTTATAACGATTACATGAAAAATCAGTAAAAATCTTAATCATCAAGCTCATAAAACTAGTGATGAAAAATTGAAATTTTATAACGAGTCGATATTATAATATACGGTATCAAATTATTGATCTTCAAACATTTTAAATTAACAATAAAAAGTTTAAGACATTGAAATACTATATGGTTGGTATGAAATTAAAAAAGTAAACACATCAAGATGTTAGGAATTTTTTTTAATACAATTATATAATTAGCAGTTTAATTGATACTTTCATAACAAAAAGTAAAATAAAGGTTTTTTCTTACATTTAACATATGTTCTGATTTCTATTTATATAAAGTGTGTGCGACATATGTCCAAAAATTGTAATAATAATTGTGCCCCAACATCTATCACTTAACTATGACGTCAATGTGCACCCTTTCATATCAAGTTGTCCGATGATTTGAAGATATCTTAGGTGCTGTCAAAACATTCGCATAATTTATATGATAGAAGGATATTTTGACAACCTATATAATTGCTCAAAAAAGAGAAAGAAATGTAAAACAACGTAGGTCACACATCCTCATCCAGCCACAAATTTGGATATCGTAATTCATATATCGTAATTCATATATCCTGAACAAGTTTTCACCCAAATCATGTTGTATTGGATGAAATAATTCAAATAATTTTCAACAATAAATTACAGATGCATACAATGAGGTATAATATATTTAAAAGAGATTTTTTATACATAACCAAGTTTAAAAGATTTTTTGCGAAAATATTATCAATTTTTAAAACAAATTGCAAAAAATACTATATTTTTAGAAATATTTTTCAAAAATACAGTGGTTGCATATGCAACCACATCTGCAATGGCTAGCAACCATATGCAACCACAAATGAAACTTTGAAAAAAAAATTGAAAATTATATTTGTTTGTATATTAAGTTGCAACTGGTTGCAAGACAGATTAATAACCCTTGCGAGACCAAACATTACAATCTAAAAAGCAACTAAAACAAACAATTAAATCAACTCAAAATTCAAAATCAGTTAAATTAGGATTATAGTTTATGTGTGTATGAACCCAAAGATTGGGTCTTTAACTAATATATATGAAAATTGTAATTGATAATTGGTTTGTTGGTTGGGTTGGAAGAATGGAGTTTGGGGAGGCGGTGGATGTCACCGGCGAAATATGTCGGCAACGGTGACGATGTTCAGCGGCGGGGAGCAGGGAAAGGAGAGAGAGAGGAGGCGCTGAAGGAGAATCGGTAAAGAGAGCAGGGGATAGCGAAATATGTCGGCAATGGTGACAATGTACAGGCGGCGGGGAGCAAAGAAACAAGAGAGGAGGCGACGATGGAGAACAGGGAGAGAGAAATTTATTGATTTTAGGAGAGAAAAGGGGGTGAGGTGAGAGAGGAGGAGAGATAAGTAATAAATAAATGAAAAGATGAATTAGAGAAGGTAGTATATTTGAAAACAAGATTCAAAATATAGTGTATTTGAAAGATTTTGGAGAAGATAGTATATTTGTAAATAAGATTCAAAAGATAATATACATGACAAATTCCCAATATATTATTTGAAATAGTCTATGTATAATATTGTATAATAAAATATTCATTTATTTACAAATTAATTTGAAATAATATTATGATACCGCTGCGAAAGGAGAAACTAGTATCATATGATTTAGATTTAAACTTAACATAATATTTGAATAAGTATTATGAGAACTTTTCCTTGTCAGAAAAATATAGTGAGATTTGTTTTCACTTAAAAGTATTTTCCAAAGTCCTTACACAAAAATAAAGAGAGTAAATTTTCAAAGCAAAAAAAACTTTGTTTCTTATACGCATGTGTGACAGTTCGGTTAAGCCTTAAATAAGGTAGTTAAGATAGTTTCGTGTGAGTTTGAATTCAGAGTTCTGTACAATAAAAACACAAGCTAACTACAAAGCCCAAACTGGGTTGTCTAATGTATATGTAATTATACAACTCTGTAATAAGTCTATTGTAAAACTTTTGGTTCTTGAGAATTAGATATGGGTAAAGTGATTCAGTTGTGTTTGACTTGTAGTGGACTTTTTCTTGTGCTACTGCTTCCTAGTGCTATGGGTTGGGGAAAGGAAGGACATTTTGCAATCTGTAAAATTGCCCAGGTATTATTTTTCTACATGTTTTATTGTTTTTGATTTAATGGCACCTGGGGTTTTCAGAAAACCTTTGTTTCTGTACTTTATACCATGTCATGTGTGTGTCAAGACTCGAACTCAAGACCTCTCCCTGCTTATTTGGTTATAATAGTCTTATGTATTTAAAGATAGTAACTTGGTTGATTCTTGTTTAGTTGAGCTTGGAAGTTCAAAAAAGGTGTGAATTGTTGGTGATGGCAAGATTGTATGGTTTGTACAATTATTTTTTGGGTAATGGTCACTTGAAGAAATTTGGTGGGGATATGGTTTGCTTGCCGTGTGGCGTTTTCGGATCGTATATAGCAAAGCCAACTAATATTACTCTTTAGGATTTAATAGGCAATTAGAGGTTCATTTTGTCCTTCCCAAATGCGTTCTAGACTCTAGTGTTTTTGTTATAAGTGCAAGAAGGTTTCATAAATTACAGATGCATTTCTTTTATTCACATGATTAGATTGGTGGGGGGTTTCCGTGAAATTCTGCATATTTTTCTTATTAAGCAATAGAGTGAGGAGCTTAAGCAAAACCATTATGGATGCCTCAGGGATTACTTAATAAAGAGACACTGGCTGCAGTGAGGGCATTGCTCCCAGATTATGCAGATGGTGATCTAGCAGCTGTGTGCTCCTGGGCTGATGAGGTTCGATTTCATATGCGCTGGAGTAGCCCATTACATTATGTGGACACACCTGATTTCAGGTGTAACTATAAATACTGTAGTAAGTATATATGATTCTTGCCTAATGTTTAACGATGTTATTCTGTATTAAGAATTCTAATTTATGTATGCTTTAGATATCAATTGTGGCGAGTAGCCAGAATTAGCATATCAGATGCTATTAGCCTTATCTGTTTTTGCTTCTGTTGTTACTTGTGGACAAGTAGGGGATCCATTGTAGTTGCAAAATCTGTTCAATTAATGCTTAGTGGTTTACGTCACAGTGCTTGGACCTGATTCGTCTAACTGTCTCTTGCATTTTTGGTAATATAATTGTAAAGGGATGAAGGTCTGTTAGTTTACACTTTTGCAAGATTCTAGAAGTGTATTTATCTACTTTTTGAGTACGCATAACTACTAAATAGCTTGTATAATGCAGATAGGTTACAATGTAAAGCACACTAGTCAAACACATAATTTTTAAGTTAATATCACATTTTCTTTTTCGAGACACTGGGTGCCCTCTGTAATAATCGATTAAAATGCAAATGAGTTAATTTTGATTTTGAATATAACAAGTTTTCAAAATAATATATCGGATATATTGTCTTACAGAAGTCAGACTTTTTCATCCATGCTTGATGAATGTTTTCTTACATGCATGTATCTTTATGCCCGACTCTTCTCTTGTCTGTCAGGAGATTGCCACGATACTGTTGGACGGAAAGACCGGTGTGTTACTGGAGCAATTTACAACTATACAGAGCAACTTTTATTGGGTGTTCATGACTTGAATTCTGAAAAAAATAGTAAGCCACGCTTGTTAACTGCTTGGCCATAGTTACAAATGCCCTTAAATTATATTAAATACTTCAATGGATGATTGCAGACAACTTGACGGAGGCACTTATGTTCTTATCACATTTCATTGGTGATGTCCATCAGGTTAATATTTTAAGCACTTCAACTGAACTATGATCTTTCAAATACTAAGTGTAAATATGACAACCTAATTAGCAAAATAATGTAGTACCCAATTATGTAGGTCACAAGACTCGGAACGAATTGAGATTCAGGGAATGTATGGGGGAAGAGGTGTTAATATCAAAGTTTCTTAAAAAATACTTTTCCTGGCCTCTTCCATTCTATCTCTAATTTTCCTTTTTTGTACTTTGTAAACCTTAATCCATGGAATCGCGGTATCTGAGCCTACAAATCTAACAATCTAGCCAAAATTTTCACAGATCATACTTGAAATTCACATATACAGGTCTGGAATCTGGATTTCTTAAATTCGGCTTAAAATTTACTGTAGAACCAATTCTGGTGGTGATCACCCCCAAAAAATTCTATTTCCCTCTCTGTGGTACATAACTGAATTAAGAGTTTCAGCAGAGTTAGAGATTCAAGGAATTGCATGAAAGGGTTTAACATGTTATTTATTGATGACAGCCTCTACATGTTGGCTTTCTTGGCGATGAAGGAGGAAACACAATCACCGTCCGCTGGTATCGGAGGAAAACCAATTTACATCATGCAAGTGCTAATATACTTGTTTGCCAGTTTGTTTCTCTTCTTCATTTCTTTTAATACATTACTGTACTCCATGTGTTTTACTAAACTAGTTCAAAAGATTTTTGTCGACAATTTAGGACATAACAACTGCTTGGAATTTGTATGTATTGTAATACTTTACTCCTTCATTCGTAGCCTTGTTAAGTGCACTAAAAACTGTAGAGTGAGAAGTAAATATGGGTTGCATAAGGCAAAGAGGTTACCTACTACTTATTTCTTGTACGCCTGATGAAAAACATATATTGTAATATTTAAATTTCAATTGGATCCCAGTAACCAAAAATAAAATACAATAATAATAATAAAAACAACTAGAACCCTCTGAGCTTAACGAGAAGTAATTCTTCAGTAAGCTGGCAGAGGTTTAGCCATTGCGTCCATTTATCCCACCTAGAATTCTCTCTGCTATTGTACTTAAATGAGGCTAGTGAAGACTAGTTCATCTAAAAATGAGGGGTTATCATGTATTCATGTGTACTCTCAAAAAAGATTATAGTAAAGGTTCAATACTGGATGAGTTTTTTGTCGCAAAGAGAAATGTAATCTCTAGCTTTATTTCCTAATTTAGCATTGGTGCTACCACCGATGTGTATATGTGTGGTATTCAGTTTCCTTATTCTTTTCCTAGGATACAATTATAGAATATGTTACCTGGTTTTGTTCTAGGTATGGGATACTATGATAATAGATTCCTCCTTGAAGACCTTCTACAATTCAGATCTTTCTAACCTAATTCAAGCTATTCAGAGCAATATTACGGTATGTAATCTTTTTTTTAGTGCTTTTAATATTTTGACGTGCAACTATCATATATGTAAACTTAGCAGTACACACTACAATTCCAGGCAACTGATATCTATTTTTGTTTTGAAGAATCAAATTTAAAATAAAAGTATTCTCTTCTAATATGGTTTATCCTTTCTTTGGTTTGTAAAGACTTGGAGTTGTGGTCAATGATTTGAACGGATAAGAAAATGACTTGTTGTAGGGGATGCTGAATTACTGATTTAATAACACCTCCCTCCACCAATGTATTAGAGAGGATTAGACTGTCCTATCCATTATTTGTGGATCATATTTTCTTTTCAGGTTTAACATCATATCTGTTTCCCTATTTGTTCAAATCTCATTAAAAAGAAAACACTAATTACTGAAATAATAAACGACATCCATATTCATCTATAGCCACTATAAAACTAGCATCAGCCATATATCATTGAAGTTTATAAAATAAGATACAATTCTTTTTACTGTAGTCAACAGTGCTAAATATTAGATAAAAACTCTTAGTTCATGTTTGTTTTGTAGGAAATGTTCAGAAATAGGACTAATATCTCTTTAAGCTTCAATCCTGGTTTTATAAATAACTTACATCAACTAAATCATTATTGATGATAATTAGTAGTATAGTATAGGTTGTAATGTTAACTAAATCTTCTCCAAATTTTAGGGAATGACTTTGATTCTCTGTCTTTTTTGCTTGAATTAAACATATCTGTGACATCTTGTTTTGTCTTAAAAAATTTAAGTCTCATTTGTAATTTTTTAAAGCAAAATGGGCTTGTTTTACTTTAGAGACAATTTAGCTTACAATTATGGTCATCCAATTGTAATCCTCTGCAATATAATTCCAGGTATATATCCCTGGATTGTAATTATAGCAATCATACATAACCTTGGTCTTATTGTGTACTGTAATAGATTCTTTATTCTTCAGTTGTTCTCTTTCCTAGTTTGCAATCAAACGAGTTTTCCTTGAGGGAAATAAGTTAAACATATATAACTACCAGAATATGATAACATTACCATAGTTCTTATAATTCATTTTACTACTCAGTTAATTTATGTGCATGTGAACATGTCACTATATCATTTAACATAGTTCTATTAATAAGAAAACACATTTATAATTGTACTTGCAACTTTGTTAATTCCCTCAGCTCTTTTAGGAGCTTGAACTTTGATAACTTATGCTGATGCTTTTCACCAGTATATTACCTTGTCTTATACTTACTTTTTTTTACGTAACAAATCTTTCCAAATAAACGTAGGGTGTCTGGTTTATGGACAGCTTATCTTGGAGAAATTGCACTGCTGATCATGTGGTTTGTCCAGATCCGTAAGTATTTTTAATTTCTTCTTTGCTCAAGATCATTCTGCTTCATGTTGCCTCCACATGAACTTGTGTGCATCTTTAAAATGAAATCCTGAAAATCACTCAGCTGGCAGCCAGACTCACCCAAGCCCATGGATATAAAATTATAAGCATATGATGATTTCACGGGGTTTTCCTGTGCACCATGTCAAGTGTTCATAATTTGTCATACTTTATCTCTAGTTTAGTACTTTATCTCAAGAGGCATGATGAATAATGTTGGATAAGAGAGATAATAGATGCTCATAGACCAATTAAGTACATTATTTTCTGCACAGACATATCGCAGTCAGTGCATAGCCAAATATGCCAGAAATTGCTAGACATGAATAGTTCATATTTCGTAGGTATGCTTCTGAAAGCATTGAGTTGGCCTGCAAGTTTGCTTACAGAAATGCCACACCGGGGACTACTTTAGGAGGTATATTTCTGATTCATCGATTCTACTCTTTTCCAGCCTTAAATTTTCCTCAAGATACATCTTGTATCTGCTATATAATCAAATCTTGTTATGAACTTTTGCTCGAATCATCAGATAACAGTTATTAACTTCTTTGACTATGATTTAATCCTGCTTGTGTAAGATAACAACATATGTACAGATGTAGAACATAGACAATGTTCCATAATGAACTGTGTCAATGGTTATGATTTCTAAGAATCAAGAAATTATATTTCCCATAAGTTAAGTGTGTCGATCAACATGAGTGCAAGAGTTTCATGCTCAAGCAATTGGGTAACTTCTCTGTTACATGTATCTTTAATTATGTTTTTGCTAAATATTTCTCTGTTACATATTGCTATATTTGCATTTTCTCAATGGTCATACAGATGATTACTTCCTCTCTCGGTTGCCTGTTGTGGAGAAGAGGCTCGCACAGGCTGGGGTGCGGTTGGCTGCTACACTTAACCGAATCTTCACGTCAACCCCCATCAATGTCACAAAATTGAATGTGCTCAATGGAGATCATAGAACCAGTTATAGTACTGAAATAATGTAAGACCTCTACTTCTACATTCACTTCAAATTAAGTATACAAACTTTCCTGATTTCAGTTCTATCTCCATGTATAATATATCTTAGTATATCAGGATAATGTCTTGGTTGGACTTCATTCAAAGTGAAGTGTTTCACAGCAGTTGTATTCCCATATTATATATTTATTTATTTATGTTTACCTGATTTTATGCTTGTTACAGCATCATAATGTCTATTTGGTATACGTGTCAAAAAGGAAAAACCTAAAAACTATTGTGTGGCTAATACATGTGTCGCAAGTGTATTGCTGCGGCTAGCTAGTTTGTGTCACTTTAATCGAGTAATCTTGCCAGAGTCAGTCCCAACAACTAAGATAGCCTGAAAACAACTTGAATTTGAAGTAGAAATACATTATGATCTGAGTAAGCTTGTGTAAATTCAAATTCTAGTAAAACTGATTTAAACTTGATCAATCACTGTCTAGGAGATTGTTTAAGTCTATAGATAGACTTAATCAATTTGAATACCAGAGATGTCTTAGAAGAGTAAGTAGCAAATATTGAAGGAAGAGTGTAAGTTTGAGGGATGGACATATACACTTTCTCATCCATCTCTCCATATAAGAAAGCATTTGCCACATTCATCTGAAATGAATGACAGACCAATTGTGAAGACAGCCACTGATAGCCAAGTTCTGATTACAGACATTTTTCCCACTGGAGCAAACGTCTCAAATAATCAACTCCTTCTGAGTGAAACCCCTGGGACTAGTCCTGTATCGTACCTTTCTACAGTAGCATAGCCTCACACCACACCAGACATCAAACAGTGATATAAGAATTCGGTTTTGGAACATGAGTGATATTTGAAAAAGTGGTTACAGGAAACTTGAATCTAGTTTATTTAGACAAATGACATGGTTGCAATTTGAAAGAGTTATATAGAAGAATGTTGAAGGGTGATCAGGAAATAGAGTTTGTTACGGCGGAAGGTAGTAGAATGAAAAATAAACTACACTCGGAGCAATTGTTAAAGAATTTCATTGCTTCCTCTATTTCATTCCTTATATGCTATAGATTACACTTTCAATGTGGATTTTGCTATTATAAATTGTTAAAGAATTTCATTGCTTCCTCTATTTCATTCCTTATATGCTATAGATTTCACTTTCAATGCGGATTTTGCTATTATAAATATTGTTTTACTGTAGAATCAAACCCCCTTCTTATACTAATATACACATTTATTTAAACACAATCATCAATTTTATTCAATAATATCGGACTCTTATAATGCAAAGTTCTTATTTTAATCTATCGAATTCTTCCCGTTGGAACATTTATCAGTTTGACTTTTTCAATAAAATTCATACGCAATATTTATATTTATGTTTCGGATTCATATGACACATATAGTACTATCTTTGTTTTTCTGAATCACTTCTTCTGCACGCTCGTTTTCAAATGTTTTGATTATATAATCCACCTTAACATAAAATACTTCTTTTGTAACGCATATTTTTTTGCCACAAAAGTAAAGATTTTACTAACGAATCAAATCTTTTCGTAGAATAAGATTAAATTTCGGGTGGACATCTTCTGCCCTCCATTTACGATCTATTGAACAGTTATATCTTGTTAAATAGTGAGCTATGAGTTATTCTGTTCGCAGATTATTTAACGAATTTTAACATAATATTTTGATTTCTCAAGCCTAACAAGAGAGTTTTGCATTTTAAAATAACCCAAGTAAGAATGACTCGAGTAGGAGTTACAAATTAATTGACCAATTTGCAAACAATCCGTTTCTATTAGTGCGTCGGTAAGATTATTATTCTTCACCCAACTTAGAACCTCTCGAATTCCAAAAGCTTTTGCGAATTCCAGAGACACATTACCTTTAATAGCATATGGAGGTTGCTTCGACATTTTACGTATTAAATTTCAAGCAACTAAGTGAGTAAGACGATACTTGAAACCTTTATTAAGGTAAAATATTGACATCAAATCGGTAAGCGTGGGCCGCTGGATTAAACTTATGTGTCGCTAGGAATTCAGGTTGAAGGGTACAGGTTTAAGGTCTGAGAGCTCAATAATATATCAAATTTAGAAGATTAAAGTTATTGATCTATATTAATGAATAATATATTTTTATTATATATTTTTGCATCATTGATTATCTTTATATTAAATATAAATATTTAATTAATTAAACAGAAATAAAAAATGAAAAATGAAATTTATTTGAGATATGAATTTGAAAGTTTCTTTTCTTCGACCAAACACCAGAATTATATTATATATAATTCTGTCAGAATGTATTTGAAAGTGTATTATATATATATATATATATATATATATATATATATATTGAAAAAAATTGATGTAAGAATATTATATATATATATATTTAATTTTTTCAACTTTTTTATATAACATATTTTCTTAATGTACCACTCTTTCCGTCTCTAAATAATTTTCCAACGTAATTCAAATTATATTTATTCTTTTTGTTTTGGGCCACTGGATACAATAATTCTATACACATATATTTTTACAACTTTACACACCTGTATTAAAAAAAAACAATGGTACCATCATCCCACCTACCTCATCAATCTCCAATTATTCATGTCCTTTCTCTCCGTTCTTTATTTTCTCTTTATTTCTTCTGGCCTTATTCTGTTTAATCATCATAAACATGAGCTCTTACTATGGATTTTCAGATTCTAATGATGAATCCGCTAATACAGTCGATTATGCTTGCTTCAATATCGATCACTGTGACAAAGGTGTTTGTTGCGATGGAGAACACATGTATAGTCATGAAAATGTTAGATTGAGAAGAGGATATACTCATTTTTCTGAATCGATAGACAAATCGGAAGTTTAATGAGCGTAAAGGATTTGTGTGAGGTTTAATAAGTCCTTTTTTATCATTTGGTTTGTTGTACTTGCACATACTTTCAGTTATACTGTCAAATCTCTTATACATGATCTGTCCCCTGTTGATTTCAGTTATTGAATTAGTTAGGCTGCAATTGATCCCAGAGTTACGGCCCTTGGTTGCTATGTTGTATGTTTGTCTCGCTGCCTTTTGCCTCCGTGCAATGCTTCATATTGTGCTAATTGTTCTTCTTGTGACATTATAAATTTTTGTCACTTCTTGAATTGCATCTCGGTTAAGTTTTTCATTTGTCTGATTGTCCAAAATCCACATAAGT
This sequence comes from Daucus carota subsp. sativus, assembly GCF_001625215.2. Taxonomy (NCBI): domain Eukaryota; kingdom Viridiplantae; phylum Streptophyta; class Magnoliopsida; order Apiales; family Apiaceae; genus Daucus; species Daucus carota. Next base: position 16,257,808 of record NC_030388.2, on the reverse strand, counting down.
ACTTGCATTCTTGAATAACAACTAAGTTTGGGTCTTTTGTGTGATGTGATCAGTTGCCGGTGCTTGATGTTCATCTGTTTGCTCTCCAGGCTTTCGATCTACAGGTTGATTTAAATCAAAAAGGAAGTTATCATCTGCTTCATCTGTTGTTTCATTGAGATCGAAAGGGGAAGGATAATCCATTTCCAAACAAACAGAGATAAGAAAATTTTCAGTCTACAAGTGTTTTCAGTTCATATTTTCAAAAAAAAAAAGTGGTTGTATGTAATCTTGATTTTTGATTAGTTGTTCAAAATTATAATTATAGGTTTAAGTTCTGTGGAGACCTCAATTGTCTGGAGTATTGGAGTCCTACATCCGAACCCTCCATTCAGTTTTAATCCAACGGCTGCTCTAATTTCGTTCCATAATTAAAAAAACTCCCAATTATATACATCTGGATCAATATACTATTTATACTGTTAAGTCCCGATAGATGGTTTAATTAAGCTAGAAGGGGGTTGATTAGCTTAATCACCAATTAAAAATATTTATGTCGTTTTAAAAAGTTTTCGCCCCTTCTTTAGAACTTGTATCGAGAGTATTGACAGTTACGTGCGGAAGTGTAAGAAAAGAAAAAGAAAATATCACACGAGCGATTTTATCCTGGTTCGCGGTGGCTAACTCAACCCTTGGAGTCCACTCACCCTTAGTCCAGTCCCCGAACTCCTCACCGGATTCGAGATTTTCTCTACTATAAAAAAACTCCTTTATAGTAGGCGGAAAAGCCTTTACAAATATATATCTTGGAGCGTAACTCTTTGTTACCTCCTCACTATAAATGTAAATTACGAGACTCGTCTCGGAACGTAACTTCCTTGTTACTTCCTCAAAGTCGTTGCACCTCCAGTGGTCTTTGTACTTCTAAACCTTTCGCCGGTCTTGGATCTTAGGTATTGGGTCTTGGGTCTTTTCTTTTCTTCACAGTGCGATGACTATTAACTCCCTGTCAATACATCAAGGACTTGGGTCTTAGAACGAAGATCACCTCACTTCACTTCACCTCACTGCAAAAGTTAGAACACAATATCCACAAACAAATATATCCTTGTTTTATAAAAGTTTTGGTTCCGCAAGTTTTAGTCCAATTTTAACCACGTTGAAGTTTGTCGATTATAACGTTTTAGTTTGGTGGTTAAGTCGTTGGTTCAATTTTAACAAATTATATCACGGAGAAATATAAGTTGTTGATTTTAATAAAATCGAGTGATGAGTGAGTTTTGAAAATGACGGAGTCGAAGTCGAGCACAAGATATATCATACACACTCACACGAACGGAATTGAACCAAGTAGCTTGTTCGGTTAGCACCCCACGATAGCGATAAGGCCCAAACGGTGTTTTTCACCAAAACAAGTAAAATCACACCCAACACACACGTTCGGAAATTAAACACATAAACCACGTATCTTATCTTAATGATATCCCCACCAAGCACATGGCTGAAAATGGGTGTCTCACTAAAACAAGAAGGGTATGGGAGCACAAATTATAGGTTAGTGCACAAAAATTCCCGATAATAACGAGTGGCCAACTCGAGTATTTTTAAGTCAAGAGAGCTTAAGATGAAGAGAAATTTTGTTTAACAAGCCCTTTGAAAATGGTCGGTTAAGACACGAGTAATTGAAGCTAAAAGTAACCACTTACGCGATTAATGCTCAAAAGTTCGCCGGAGAAATTCGTCGGAGTTTCGATACAATTTTAAGCACACGAACGAATTTGGGCAGCCCTTCGGGAGGTCGAAAAGAGTGGTTTATGAAAATGCTAAGTTGAGCGAGGCTTAGTTGGGTGGAACGAAGTTTCGGGGTTTAAAACCTTGTATATATCGGAATATATGAAGAATCGAAGGTTTTAAAGATGAAGTAGAAGAAGTGGGCACTTGAATAAACTTTGGAAGAGTGTTTCTTCTTCAAAATCTCAGCATATATTTGGCTATTAGCTTGGGAAAAATGAATGGGTGGAGGGGTGTATTTATAGGCAAGAATGACTGGGTTAAGTGTGAAAAAGTAAAAGTAAAAATGCAAATGGTAATAAACCACACCTTGGCCACCACTCAACTTTGTCCCCTTGTCCCCCACACCTAAAAAGGTGTTCTTGACCAGCATCTCGGACTAAAAATTCTGTGCAATTAATGCACTAAAAGACAGGCACGCTTTACGAGATACCGATAAAATCCGTTACAATAAAAACGCGATATTTCGAACATGCGAAATAAATTCCAGAAAAAATATGATAAATCTTAGAATATTAGAAAATGGCATTCTGGAAATTTTGGTAATTCTTGGTCAACCCTAGCTAGGTAAAACGTTTAGCCAGTGATCGGTTCGGCAGAAAGAATAATGCTCCGAAACGAAAGTTCTCAGAAAATTACGAAAATTTAACAATGCACTAAGAATAATATTTAATTGGCTAATCTCAAGTTTCAAGTCATTTTGGAAAGTGGAAGTGTTTTATTTGGATTTAAAACAATAAATCAGTTTTTCGGGTTCCGAATAAAATACGATAATTCTTTTGAAATTATCGAAGAGGGATTTTTTTCTTTAAATGAGAATGAATCTGAACAAATATGATTCGACAGTTCACCGTGATAATTCTTTCATTCAAGAAAGCTTATCATCTAACCGTCCGACATGCAAGATGACTGGGGAAATTTAGACAATAAAACTTTAATGTCCGAAAAGAAAAACCCGTCTTCTTCCAGGAATCCTGAGAACAGAACATAGGAAACAAGAAAAATATAAGTCGATATATTCAAATTATATATATTATAAAAATAAAAGAAAATATATCCAATAATTAATCATTATTGCATTAGATGATAAAAAAATCCAACAATTATGATAACTCATAATTGATACAATTAAACTCTTAATTAAGGCACAATTAATAAAATATTAATGCCCTCAATTAAGACACAATAAACGGTTTCAAATAAGGCACAATTAACTCCCTCAATTAGAAGGCACAATTAACTCCCTAATTAAGAGGCACATTTTACGCCCTCAATTAAGAGGCACAATTAACGTCTTCATTAAGAAACAATTAAACGTCTTCCTTTCTGAAACCGAATTTCATACTGATCACGAAACTACCATCGCTGCCGCCACCCTCAGCCACCACCCCTACTTCTCCCGCACACGACCGCTTCAATCAGAATTGAATTAACAAACAAACCGAAAACACAGACTCAACGTAACCAAACCAATACATCACCAACTCAGGAAATTGAAAATGGACTCAGCGAAAACAACTCACAGAACTCAAACTTTCAACAGACGCAACTCGATTAAAATCTAAACCCACGACTCAATTACTCAACAATATGGAACAAACCAAACGCAACTCACACAATCTAAACAACAGTCGCGTTCTCTTGCAAAACCAAATCAAAACTCAGTAAACAAAACGAAAATAGGCATGAACTAGGCTAAACCTAATGACTCAAACACAGCAAGCTGGACTCAGCAAATCGACTCAATTCCACAAGAAAACAAACTAACAAACAAGACTCGACAAATGCAACTCGGTCATTACATACGAAAACAGAACTCAAAGAAACAAACCCAGCTAACTCAGAAAAAGGCCACAACAGCTGACTACAACAAGACTGAAGCTAAACCGCAAGAAACAACTCGCTTATAATTCGGACCCGGCCAAATGACTCGACAAAACAGAACTAGACACACCGCAACACTCAACTAGCAAACAAAAATTCAAGAACAGCAACCTACACAACTCATTACAAACGAAACTAAACTCAAAATCAAGAACTCAGAAAACGAATCGAAAATATTAAACTACACGGCTCAGTGTCAGTAAATCAAAACAATCAACCCAGCGATCTCGACCAACAAAACTCCTAGGTCGATTTGGTTTCGCCGGACCTATTCAACGCGGTGATCGATTCCGCGACGGTGGAAGTCACCGGAAGCAGCCGTAGCGCAGGCTTGCCAAGACAAAGGTCCGATACCTCTCTTGCCAAGATGCTTACTGCCATACAACGAAAAAGATTCTAGAGAGAGAAATGAGGGATAAATGAAGAAGATGATTGGAAGAGAAAAAAAGGAGAAAAAGAGAGAAAGGAAGAATCGAATAGGGATTTTGGCCAAACTTAAAACTTGAATAAAAACTTAAAATATATTCCCATAAAGATAAAATACTTTTGAGGGACGGGAATAATCTTAAGGTATTTAAACCGATTTTCTAAGATAAAAGCCGTTTTACGAAAAACTGAAACACTTCGTCTTTTGGAAAACAGAGAAGGATAATTGGCGAAGGTTTTGATACCAAAATACTTAGAAAAATATTGTTCATGATAAATCATGATTTTGATACGTTGAAAGAGTTTTCTAAGTATTGCGAATATTTTTCTCCGAAAAATACTGAATTTGAGAGACCGGGAGAAAATATTCCAGAAGAGGTATAAACATGATATTAATATTTTTAAAGACAAATATTAATAAGGAGAAAATAAATCCTTCCTTGGATAAAATAAATCTTGAGGAATTAAGGATTTAATTATTTCTGAAAGATTTAAACTAATTTATTCCAAGAGATAATAAATGTTTAAATATGGAATAAATTACTTTAAATATAAATTTTGTAAATAATGTAACATGAGTACTCTAAAGAATATCAAATCTTGATGATCCTTTTTCGAGCTTCATGTAATTTAATGTTGCAGTAGCAAGAAAGAGGTAATCGTAGACTAACGAAACGCCTCAGCGCCACTAATGCGTAATCAGAAAAAAATTCCTTTAAAATAAATGTATTTTGATGTGAAGGAAAATTTAAAGATTAAAAATTACTTGCCAAAAACAACTTTCCACTTTTAATTAATCAAATAAATTAATGACCTATTTGGGAGGATTACTAGGTGAATTTAATTTTGATGTTTGTCACAAATACCGAAACAAATATATAAATAACTATATATTGAAGATATCCCTTCATATACGTAGTATAAAAGTTTTATAACGGTTAGCAACGTCATTTCAGGAAGCGGTTTATTCGATAAGACCAAGATCAACATTATGTATATCTACGAACAGGGTCCTGTTATGTGGCTCGCAGCAGTGATCTTCGTTACTGATTTGGCCTTCTACTGTTATCTTCTAGTCCTATAACTTCTGGCTATGTGAAGAGACAATATTAACATCACCCATTCAATGGTGAGGAACAGTAGAAATTCATACGATGGACATATGTTGTCTCCTATACTGACATACAACGAGCATCCAGTCAAATCAAGAAGACAACAAAAACAATCGAAAACTTTATAGATTAGACCTTATTTGGGTGTTCACAAACCTGAACTCATTCTTGTTGTTCCCCATTAATGCTTTCTTTCGGTGATAATTTAGTAATTTATTCTGTTGTTGTTCTGCACTAACATTGCATTGTTCTTCTTATCCCATAAATTGTTAGATTTTGATTTGGGGGAAAAAGTTAAGGAGGGCAATCGACTCAATTGAATGTCTCACAGTGCGGATTGTATAGAACTACGGTTAATACTACGGGTGATACAAAACATTTTACGAAATACTTATCCAGTACTTTTAAAATATAAATATAAAATAGATATGCCATGTCCTCCAGATCTGCCGTTAATGATTGTTTTAATAGAGGGTATAAGATATGATCTTCATAGACTCCAAATAAAATAGTCCCTAATGAGCCCAACTCGAGGAAAGTTCAATGGAGACCAAAATGACTAGATGATAGCCTTTCTTTCCTTTCTAATCCAACGTCTCTAATTTGTTGAGCACCTTAAATTTAATATCTATTATTTTAATAGAGTATAACTTCTTTTGTTATCCAACAAAGATGTGCATGACTTATGCAGCAGTTATGAACCTTTCAGTTGTTTTTAAGAAAGTAGTTAATTAATTTATCATGCACTTAGATTTATCATAAATGTGCAATACAAAATAACATGTAGATATATCACAAATATGCGAGACAAATTATTAATATTACAATACTAGAAATGTAGGACACGAATAGTGTAAATTATAAAGATAGTTTTGAATTAAAAACTAAAACTCATGTCGATGACCTTGCAGCAACTGAAGCCATAATATCCCAATAATCTATTCTACAAAGTAAAATGTTCTCCAATTGTTGTTTACTAGAAATGCAGGAGAAGAATATTTAATCATGCCCATTAATTGCTAGATTATTTTAACGGTAGATCTAGTGGTTTCCAAGAACTCCAAAATTTGTGATCTCCATTGAGCCCAACTCTTAAATGAATATCTATTTAATATGTTGAAGATCTTGATTTAATGAGTATCTTTCTAATAAATACAATAAAATCTCATTAAATATGGTATCTATGTACAATATATACATGTGTTGGTGTAATCATTATATCATAATATTGTACTGGTTATTTGTATCTATCAATCACTTTTCCATTTCACTTTAGTATACCGAATTCATTTGTAATTGTTAAGATGGCAAAGTTTTTTTTTCGGATTTGTCGTTGTCCTTTGTTTAGGTATACATTTTATTTTTCGATTATTTCTTCTTATGTAGTACATAATTAAAAAAATGTACAATTATGAGTTTTTCTCTAATTGAAAGAAGATTTGTACCTTATAGTCAAAAAAATTTAAATTTGCAAAATTAGCGATTTCATCTTTTTTATTATTTATATATTTGATTTTTTATATATGTATTGAACTTGTGCAATGTTGTTTATTTCAGTGAGTTTAATGGTCCTTCAAGGAGAAAGAGGTGAGACATGCATGGCTGTAAAAGAAGGTGATTGCAATGTAGATGACTGTGTTAGTTGGTGCTCAACTACATATAACGGCAATGGAACTTGCACTGCTATTAATTGCACATGCATGTACCCATGTCCTCCCTGATATTTTTTTTTCTTCAATGATATGTTTTCATCAAAAGAGTTTTGTATAAACTCAATCCCATTTATACAAGCATGAATCTTCTTATTTATACAAGATAAATAATATTCTTTTTTCTTATAAATAAAAAACTAATTTTTTTTATAATTTATAATTAATTAAAAATAAAAAAAACTACAATCAACAACATATATTAATATTTAAAAAACTATTCATAAATAGATGATAAAAATATATTGAAAGGCATATGTTAAGCCTATTTGTATTTAAGAGGAATCAACTCAACTCTGATAAGAAAGCAAGTAAATAGCAAGTACTGTTATCCGGAATCCGTACGAAGAACGTCAAATGATTTATTGAAGATTTTATGTCAGAAGAATTTCAGGATGCTGCTGCAAACCACTGGAAGAAGTTCATTTATATGATCAAGCCTCAGTGTACAAATAATCTTTTGTAGCACGTCCAGAAGATCAGAAGGTATAAAGTTTAAATACTTTATTTATTCAGAAGATTCCATATTGTGTCAACAAATGAAGAAGAACTAAGAAGACGAAGAATCGACGAACAAGCCACCGCCTAATTGTTTAATTGACAAGGAATATTTAATTCAGCTAGTTACAGATGAATGATTAGTCCATATTTTTGCATATTTAAGTGCCTATTTTTTGTTTATTTTCGTAGTATTAATCGCTTATTTATTTTATTTCAGGAAATTGTAGATAAATAAAGAAAGAAGAGAAAATGCAAGAAAAAGAAGAAAATGAAAAGAAAAGAAGAAAAAGAAAAAGGGTTGGCAAGTAAAGGACACATGGATGGCCACAATTCTCCCAACACTCAAGGCACATGGATGGTCAAGATGGAGCCACCCTACCCCTAAACCCTAATTCCTTAGTTATAAATACCCCTCTTCTTTTACTTGTAATCACCAACCTAGCAACCTAGAAACCTAGCCACCTACCTACTTTTCTACCTAGTCATTTCTATAGTTAGTATCTTAGATAGATTTACATTTTGCTAGCCCCAATTTCCTTTCCAAGCTTGTATACATTTTTTTTTTAATTTCTATGCAAATCTCTTTTAGCTTAATCTTGTATTGTCTTTTTAATTTATGTTCTCCAAGTTGAATGACTCTTCTAAGTACCACCACATGCTTTTAAGCTTTTTGGGAAATGAGGAAGCATTAAACTTGTGATTAGTGTAGATCTCTTAATTTTTAGTTTTAATTTCAAGAAGGTAAAAACTCTAACACAAAATATGATTTGTGTGGGGGTTTAAACTTCAAAAATCCAAAATCATTCAGTTTAATATATATAATATTAGTGTAAGAATCGTTGGTTTATACCCCTGCTTTGTTTTTCTTTTAATAGAAACCCTCTCCCCTGTTTCTCACTTCACACAAAACCACTTAGATTAATCTGTACTGATTCCTTAAATCACAAACATGCTTTTAAATATACTGAGTTGAGTTTCTTTTATTGAGTTTTGCTGTCGAGTTCGAATACCGAGTTGGCTGCGTTTTATCTATATGCTGGGTTTTGAGTTTCGTTGCTGCGTTTTTCCGAGCTCTGTTTCTTTTCTGCTAAGTCGAATTCTGAGTTTGCGATGAAGTTTGTTCTGCTGTGTTTTCTTGGTTGTTGGAGTTGATTTCTTGTTTGTTTTAGCTGGGTTTTGTCTTGATGTTTCTGCTGAGTTTTATCGAGTCTGTTTTCTTGTTTTTCAGCTGTTTAGATTAGCCTGCAGTCCTCCTCCTTGTTTCGTTTTGTTCCTGTATGCTGTGTCGAGTTTAGTTTTGTTTGGGTAGTGTTTTTGATCGAGTCTAGTCCGAGTTGCAGTACTGATTTCCGAGTCTGCGATTCTGGGTCTTGAGTAGTTTTAGTCGAGTTTATATGTTGGTTCGAGTTAGTTTTGTTTGCTCTCGAGTTATTTCTTTGTTGTTGGTATTTAGATAGTTTCGAGTAGTTTCTGAGTTTGTATTTTCGTTACTTTGTTTCTCCGAGTCCTTGTCGTGAGTAGAGTTTTTCTTTGCTGGGTGTTGCTTTTAGTACGAGTCCAGCCCTGAGTTTATGTGCATTGTTTCGATTCTTCCGAGTCTTTTGTCCTGTAGCCGAGTGAGTCTAGTTTGTTTTTGCTGCGTGTTGTGTCCTGTTTCTTTTGCCTTATTTCTGCAGTATCGTGAGTAGTGATTTGCTGAAATTTTTCTGTTTCTTTAAGTCTGGTATCGAGTCAGTCTACTGATTTATGCGAGTCTGTTGTGCGTTCCTGAGTCACCATGTCTTTCTGGTTTTGCTGTTCTTATGTTGCTTATGCTGCGTTTTAGTCGAGTGTTGGCCTTGTGTTCGCTGAGTCGTAGAGCCGAGTTGTTTTTCTGCTAGTTTTGTCGAGTCTGGGGCTTTCTTAGAGTTCTGTTGCTTTTGTGTTTCGGTGGTTTCTTTATTTCGTTTGTCGGATTAGAGTAATGCGTTTATGCTGCTGTGATATTAACATGTCTCGTTTTGTTTTCGATTGATTGTAAAGTAAGTCGAGTGGCTGCTTGTATTTTGAGTTCTGAGCCTTTGGTTTTCTTTATCACTGGCCAGCCATTCTCCTGTGTACTGTTAGTTAAGTCGTAGTTTTTGTTAATTAATTTCGTTAATTACTTTTGGTAATCAATTTTGGTAATTAATTATATTAGATTCTCGATTTAAATTTTACAATGATAAGAATTAGTTAGTGACAAAATTCCGAAAACCTTTTTCACAATATATTGTTCTAACCCGCCTAGATTAATAAATTAAGGTTGCGAAAATAATTTTAATCTCTGTGGACGAATCTTAAATATTAAAACGGAGATCGTGCGCTTGCGATTATTTTTAAATCTCTTTTCGAGCACATCAAGTTTTTGGCGCCGCTGCCGGGGATTAAAATTAATTTTTCGCTCCTTTATTTTTAATCTTTCGGATTAGCTTGTTTTCTCACTATTTTTTGTTCTTTATTTCGAGGAGGAATATTCGGGAATTATGGAGTAAAGTGGACAAATTTTGCTCGGATTTGGAAGCTTGCTTTGGTATCCCGTATCTCTCCACTCTTATTTTTCGTTTTTATTTAGAAAATCACAAAAAAATAAAAAATTGAAAATTACAAAAAAATAAAAAAAAATGAAAATTCAAAAATAGTAGTTAGAATTAAATATGTGTTGCATCATGCATTTTTACACTTAGGGCACATCATTTAGATTTTAATTTTTGTTTTTAAATTTTCGTACCTTTAATTGTGGTGATCGCTGGAGGACCCTAAGGTGCGTTAATTTCTTTCTTTTCTCTAGATTAAAACACGTAGTTTAGAGCATCCATATTTGTTTATCGCTTTTATTATCTCATTGTGTGGTGCATCATTTTAAATAAATCTTAAGGGCAAAAACACTCATAAGATAAGGGAAGGGATTTCATCACTCTTTCCTTGGCCCACAACAACTAATTTCTTCATTTGCATTTACCTAGCCTTTTTAATAAAATTGAATTAGACGTTAGCCCCTAGGTTTCGCGCTCGATTAGGAAGGTACCTAAAGAACGAGGTAATCTTTAATTATTCCGACTTTTCGGTGTCTAGGACAAGCGAAAGCTTACCTGGCCGATTAAGGTTTGGTGTCTAAGCGCGGAGATTGGCCTCTTGGCAATGCCTGCTCCAAACTGGCCAGACCGGTCCGAATAATTTTGGATTTATCGAGTTTTTGGTGGTCCTTAAATTTAGGAGCAAGGTCTAGTTCATTTTATTAGGGAACCCTAGAGTTAGGTTTTTCTTTCACTTTTACACCCTTTCTTTTGTTTGTTTTAATTTTTAGCACTTATTTGCTACGTGTTTACTATCTAGTTTATGCGAACTACTTGGGTTAGGAGCGAATCGTCTAGATTAGTTAGACCGATCATCGAAATTCCTTCTTCGTCCTCTTCGGACTCCGAACCCATAGAAGCTAGCGAAACGATAGTAAACATGGCGTTGTCTCTTAAAGACCGCTGTTACCCGTCCCGTTCCGCTCAACCTTCGTGCATCACCCTTCCTCCCGTTAATGGGAACAATTTCGAGATTAAGGCACATCACATTAGCATGTTGCCTAAGTTTTTAGGGAGTGAAGGTGAGGATCCCTATCTTTTCATTCAAGAATTTGAGGAGGTTTGCGGTTTGCAAAAACTCCAACAATTGAGCGAAGACTCCATTCGGCTTAGACTAATCAACTTTGCTTTAAAAGAAAATGCTAAAAATGGTTGTATAGTCTTCCCGTCAATTCTATTTCCACTTGGGAGGGCTTTGTGGTAATGTTTCTTAAAAAGTATTTTCCAAACCACAAAACGACTCGAATTACAAATGAAATAAATCAATTCCATCAAAGGGAAAATGAGTCATTTTGGAAATTCTTTGATCGTTTCAAAAATCTTTTATCACAATGCCCTCACCATGGAATAGAGAAATGGAGACTTTGTAAGATTGTGTACGAGGCCTTAGATAGTCAAACAACCGCTTTGTTAGAGTCTATGTGCCAAGGCAAATTCATGGAGAAAGATGAGGACCAAGGGTGGGAATTTTTCGAGGACTTAGCCGAAAAAACAATGTTATGGGAGTCTACTAGGGAACCAAAAAAATCGATCGAGGCATCTAGCTCTAGGGGTTTGCATTCGATAGGAAACAATGTGGCAACCGATGCCAAATTAGCTACCCTTACTAAGAGACTCGAGGCTTTAGAATCTCATAGTGGCCCCTCATCTATGCCTATGTTCCCGAACTATAATGCTTCCCATCCCGAGATCCAACAATCTCATGATTTTGAGCAAGTGAACGCGATGTTCCAACCCAAGCCTAGAAATGACCCGTTTGCACCAACGTACAACCCCGGGTGGAAGAATCACCCGAATTTCTCGTGGAACCAAGGGCAAAATTTTCAAACTCCACAACCTAATTTCCCTAGGCCCAACCCCAATTCTTTTCCGAATTATCAAAACCCAGGTCAAGCTCCGTTAAATCCTCCCGGTTTTAATGATTCGGATAAGAGACTCAATTCCTTAGAAAAGAGCATAGAGGCCTTAGTGAAATCGCAAACTAACTTGACCCAATCCCAACAAACCTTCATGCAAACTTTAACCCAAGATCGGCAACTTTTGCATTCTAATGTGCAAGCCGTATCTAAGTTAGAGTCCCAATTGAGTCAATTAGCGAGCACGTTGTGTGAACGAGAAAAGAACAAATTCCCGAGCCAACCCGAGGTGAACCCGAAATTCCCTCTTAATCAAAGACCCCCGGATAATGTGCATTCGGTCATTTCCCTTAGGTCGGGTAAACAAGTTGATACCCAAGTTGGTGAGAACCTCGGTAAGAAAGGGGATTCGACTTCTAACCCAAGTCCACCCCGCACTACCATTAATCATGACAAACCCGAGAGTTCAAAAGCCCGTGAGGAGTCGAGTGACCCAAACCCGGAACCCGAGTTGCAAAGTGAAGTAGTCTATAAACCAAGAGTCCCTTATCCTCAAAGACTTATTTCACCCAAGCAATCGGCTCAAATGGAGAAGATTTTGGAAGTATTTAAGCAAGTCAAGGTCAACATACCCCTTTTAGATGCAATTCAACAAATTCCTTCATATGCTAAGTGTCTTAAGGAGTTATGTACCCATAAGAGAACCAACCATGTCCCTAAGAAAGCTTTCCTTACGTCTCACATAAGTTCGATTCTCTCAAACCAAATTCCCGTGAAATACAAGGACCCCGGTTGTCCTACAATTTCATGTGTCATAGGAGAAACTTTTGTGGATAAGGCGTTACTTGATTTAGGGGCTAGTGTTAATCTCCTTCCATATTCTGTCTACCAAGCTTTAGGTTTAGGGGAGCTTCGACAAACCAATGTCACACTTCAATTAGCCGATCGATCCGTGAAAATTCCTAAGGGAATGATCGAAGATGTGCTAATTAAAGTAGGTGATTTTGTGTTTCCCGTAGATTTTGTCGTCCTAGAGACCGAGCCGGTTAGGAACCCGAAGAATCAAATTCCCATAATCCTAGGACGACCCTTTTTAGCTACATCCAACGCTTTGATTAATTGTAGGAACGGCTTAATGAAGCTAACATTTGGTAACATGACAATCGACCTCAACATCTTTCATGTAGGGAAACAATCCGATGATTTCTATGATCAACCTTTAGACGTTAATCTAATTGATGAAATAGTTGATCAAGATCTCATGAATCCTAATGATGCCCTTGAATTTTGCTTAAAACATTTTGGAGAGGATTGGGATGTTTCCGACTACACACATGAGGTCAACCAAATGTTAGAATCCACCATTCCTACAACAAGTCAAGAGCGTGATGTTGAACCCGAGCCTTTGCCATCACCAAATAAAACCGTTGAGTCACAACCGCCGGAATTAGAACTCAAACCTCTTCCCGACACTCTTAAGTATGCTTTTCTAGGCCCTAACGAGTCATATCCCGTCATCATTGCCTCTAATTTGACTACGTCACAAGAGGAAGAACTTTTAGGAATCCTTAGAAAGCATAAGGGAGCGATAGGGTGGAGCATTTCGGACATTAAAGGAATTAGCCCGGCGATTGTCCAACATAGGATTCATTTGGTAGAAGATGCAAAGCCCGTAAGAGAACCTCAAAGGAGGTTGAATCCTCCCATGATGGAGGTAGTTAAGAAAGAGATTCTTAAGTGCTTAGACAATGGGATCATTTATCCCATTTCCGATAGTAAGTGGGTGAGCCCCGTCCATGTAGTGCCTAAGAAGTCGGGCATTACTTTGGTAACCAATGAGAACAATGAGCAAGTTCCAACACGTGTCCAATCCGGTTGGAGAATGTGTATAGACTTTAGGAAGCTCAATGCCGTCACTAGGAAAGATCATTTTCCTTTGCCCTTTATCGATCAAATGCTAGAAAGGTTAGCGGGTCATGCTTTTTATTGCTTCTTAGATGGTTACTCGGGATATTTTCAAATCCCAATCGCACCCGAGGACCAAGAAAAGACCACCTTCACTTGCCCCTTTGGAACCTTCGCTTATAGACGTCTAGCTTTCGGCCTAACTACGGGCCCGTCCACGTTCCAAAGGTGCATGACTAGCATCTTCTCGGAAATGATAGGTGACTTTCTAGAAGTCTTCATAGATGATTTTTCCATCTTTGGACCATCTTTTCACCAATGCCTTAACAATCTAGACTTAGTTTTGAAAAGATGTGAGGAAACTGATCTAGTGTTAAATTGGGAGAAATGTCATTTCATGGTTAAGGAGGGAATCGTTTTAGGACACAAAATTTCTGAAAAAGGGATCGAAGTAGACAAGGCTAAGGTCGACCTAATAGCTAATCTCCCTCCTCCCAAGTCCGTTAAGGAAATTCGTTCTTTCCTTGGACATGCGGGATTTTATCGTAGATTCATCCAAGATTTTAGCAAAAAGGCCCGACCTTTGACCAACCTTCTAGCTAAGGATGTCAAATTCGAGTTCACAAGCGAGTGTGTTCATTCCTTCGAAGACCTTAAGAGAGAATTGACTTCGGCCCCAATCATGAAGTCTCCCGATTGGAGTCAACCTTTTGAGCTTATGTGTGACGCATCCGATTATGCCATAGGAGCAGTTTTAGGACAACGAATAGATAAGAGGCCTCATGTCATTTACTACGCTAGTAAGACCTTAAATGATGCCCAACTCAATTACTCTACCACCGAGAAGGAACTTCTAGCCGTAGTCTTTGCCTTAGAAAAATTTCGCTCTTATCTTATTGGGTCCAAAATCATTGTTTACACCGACCATGCCGCTCTTAAATACCTTTTTTCTAAAAAAGACTCAAAAGCCCGCTTGATTAGATGGGTGTTGTTGCTCCAAGAGTTTGACTTAGAGATTAGGGATAAGAAAGGTTGTGAGAATGTCGTCGCCGATCACCTCTCTCGATTAGTGGTTGAATCCACTAACGACTTGCCCTTAAGCGAGTCCTTTCCCGACGAACACCTTCTCTCAATTTCCACTCTCCCTTGGTTCGCCGACATAGTCAATTACCTAGCAACCGGTGACATTCCCTCGACATGGTCCAAGAATGATAAAGCCAAGTTCTTTTCTCAAGTGAAACATTTCTTTTGGGATGACCCGTATCTCTTTAAACATTGTCCCGATCAAATTATTAGGAGGTGTGTCCCAAATAGTGAGTTTCATAGCATCCTCTCGTTTTGTCACGATCAAGCATGTGGAGGTCATTTTAGTGCGAAGAAGACCGCCGCTAAAATCCTCCAATGCGGTTTTTATTGGCCTACTTTGTTTAAGGATGCCGCTGAGTATTGTTCCGCATGTAGTAGGTGTCAACATCTAGGAAGAATCACTAGGAGGAACATGATGCCTATGAGCCCAATCCTTGTTGTTGAACTTTTTGATGTGTGGGGCAGAGATTTCATGGGTCCATTTCCTAATTCATTTGGCCACCTTTACATACTTCTCGCGGTTGATTACGTTTCTAAGTGGGTAGAAGCCATTCCGACCCGGTCCAATGACAACAAAGTTGTCCTTCGATTCCTTAAAGAGAATATCTTTTCTCGATTTGGTACACCTAGGGCTATCATTAGTGACCAAGGGACTCATTTTAAAAACCGTCAATTCGAGTCACTTCTGAAGAAGTACTCTATCACTCATAGGCTTGCTACCCCTTATCATCCTCAAACTAGTGGCCAAGTAGAGGTTTCAAACCGGCAAATTAAGCAAATCTTAGAAAAGACGGTCAACTCAAATAGGAAAGATTGGTCCACCAAGTTGATAGATGCCTTATGGGCCTATCGGACCGCCTTTAAGACCGTCTTAGGAATGTCTCCTTATAGACTCGTGTATGGTAAAGCTTGCCATTTGCCGGTTGAGTTAGAGCATAGGGCCATGTGGGCCATTAGAGAATTGAACTTCGACTTACCCACCGCCGGTAGTCATCGGAAGTTGCAATTGACCGAGTTGGACGAACTTAGAAATGATGCCTACGAAAACGCTAATGTTACATATTTGATGATGTCACAGGTATCTAACTTGTTTAGTGTGCAGAAGCAAATATCAGAGTTTAACTGGAAATCAGAGTTTAGCGACTGCCAGCTGGATCAGAGTTTAAGCGATGATCAGAGTTTGCAGGCGGCTGATTTTCAGGAGCATATTTCACTAAGTAAGGAAGATAAAGATCAAAAGAGATTGTGCAGATCAGGACAGCAGAAGGATAGCTACTGATTAGATTATTTTAGGAAGCAGATAATTATAAATCAATCAGTAGATATCATGTAACTGTGTATATAAACACAGCTTAGGGTTTACTCTAGAGGAGTTAACAATTGAATATCATTCGTGTAACCTAGCAGCTCTTAGTGATAAGATATAAATCACTAAGAGATTATTTGTAAGCTACTGTGATTTGTGAATAAGAGATTATTGATTTATTCTCTTATACTTGTGTTTGTCTTGGATTGTGTTCACTATATTATAACATATATAGTGAGTTTATTCGGCCTAACAAGTGGTATCAGAGCCAGCTCTGTTGATATACCTACAGTGAGATCTTAATCACACAATCATGTCTGAGAAATCACAAAACAGTAGATATGAGTCTCTTAGGGTTCCGGTCCTCAGGGCATCTGAATATTCTGTCTGGAAAGTAAGAATGATCATGTTTCTGGAATCCACAGATCCAGAATATCTGGATAGAATTTATGATGGTCCACACATGCCAACAAAGCTCTCTGTTGCAGTGGGAGATGAACCCCAGAAGATGATTCCTAAAGAGAAGAAGGACTATACTCCAGAAGACATCTCATCTATCAGTAAAGATGCAAAGGTGAAGCATCTGTTGCATAGTGCTCTGGACAATGCAATGTCAAATAGAGTAATTGGGTGCAAAACTGCAAAGGAGATATGGGATGCTTTGGAAGTCAGATGTCAAGGTACCAAAGCCATCAAAAAGAACAGAAGAACCATACTTACTCAAGAGTATGAACACTTTGATTCAAAGTCTGGTGAATCACTGACTGATCTTTATGATAGGTTTGTCAAGCTGCTGAATGACTTGTCTCTTGTGGACAAAGAATATGATTTGGAAGATTCAAATCTCAAATTTCTGCTTGCTCTTCCTGAAAAGTGGGATTTGAAAGTAACCACTATAAGAGACAATCATGATCTTGAAGAGATGTCCCTGGATGAAATTTTTGGAAGGTTGAAAACTCATGAACTTGAAATGGAACAAAGGAGCAAAAGACATGGTGGAAAACCCAAACCAGTTGCCCTAAAAGTTCAAGAAGAATCAACTGTGAAAAGCAAGGGAAAAGCTCATGTCAAAAAGTCTGATACTGAGTCATCAAACTCTGATGTTGACTCAGACTCTGATATGCCTTCAGACTCTGATGACAGTGATACTGAGATGATGCAGCTGGCAGCACTAATGGTAAAAAGCTTCAAGAAGATGGCTTACAAGAACTTCAACAAAGGGAAGAAGTTCTCAACCAAAGACAGAAACTCTGACAAAAAGGTCTTCAAAAAGAATGAAAGAAAAGAAGAAAAATCTGGAAAATCTGATAAGTCTAAGTACACCTGCTTCAATTGTGGAGAAAAAGGCCACTTTGCAACTGAGTGCAAGAAAGCTAAGAAAGAAAAGGAACAGGCCTTTATCACAAAGAAAGGAAGCTGGGCAGACACATCAGAATCAGAAGATGAAGTCAACTATGCCTTGATGGCAAACATGGACAACAGCACTGAGACTGTTGAAACTAAGGTACCTCATTCCACTCTTGCTTTTGATACTGAAGATATAACTGAGTTAAGATTGTTTCTTAAAACTCTGCATGTTAGTTATAGAGATCAGACTTTAGAAAATGAAAGACTAAAATCTGAGAACTTAAATGTCAAGAAAAGGAATGATTATCTTGAAAAGGAATTAGTTCTGATGCTAGAAGTTCAGAAGGAAAGGGATGATGCTATCTTTGTTAAAAATGAACTCTTAAAGAAAAATGCTTCTCTTGAATCAGAACTTGTTAAGGAAAAAGAGATAATCAGAACTTGGACTAACTCAGGTAAGACTACTCAGAATATCTTAGAAAGTGGAAACTGGAAGAAAGGGTTAGGTTACTCTGATAAAAATGAAGCTGAGTCATATAAACAAGAAACCATTAAAATTGAAAAACCTAAGGTAGTTCCAGTAAGATTTGTTTCAGAATCAAAGACTAAGGACAAATCAAAGACTGATACTCCTAAACAGGTTAATATTGGTTTAATGACTCAGAAACAGCTTAAGCATAAACTCAAGGAGGTTAAGAAAGAAAACAGGATTAAGGAACCTAGGAAAAACAGGAATGGAAAGGTTGGAATAAACAAAAGCAACAATTACATGCCTGTTCCAAATGCTCCTAGGAAAACTTGTCATAATTGTGGTAATCCTAACCATCTTGCTTCTTTTTGCAGGAAAAATAAGGACATAAATGCTATGTCTCCAAAATCAGAAGTTAAGACTAGGAATACTAGATTTAGACCAGAGAATCCTTGTTTTCATTGTGGTAGTTTATGGCATTCCATTTACACTTGTAAGGAATACCATAGTTTATATTATGATTATTATGAATTAAAACCTTCTTTGAGGAAAAAGATTGATTCTCCTAGTTCAGCATCTGTTAAAAAGTCTGTTAGCACAAACTCTGATATAAACTCTGATAAATCTTCCGCTGCTAGTGTTAACAAACTTAACAAGAACAAAGGATCCAAGCAAGTCTGGGTCCTTAAAACTAATCATTAATTGTGTATGTGATTGCAGGGCAACAGGAAAAACATCCTAGTTCTGGACAGTGGATGCTCAGGACATATGACAGGAAATAAAGCCCTGCTATCAGACTTTGTGGAGAAGGCTGGCCCAAATGTTTCTTATGGAGATGGCAACATAGGGAAAACTTTGGGATATGGCAATATCAATCTTGGAAATGTCATCATTCAATCTGTAGCTCTGGTTTCAGGACTTAAGCACAACCTGCTAAGCATAAGTCAAATCTGTGACAGAGGATATCATGTTGATTTCCTGGAGGAACATTGTGAAGTTATCAGTAAAACCACTGGAAAAGTTGTTCTAAAAGGATACAGACATGGAAACATCTATGAAGCCAAGCTCTCTTTAAACTCTGAAAGCTCTGCAATCTGTCTACTTGGCAGAGCCAGTATTGAAGAAAGCTGGAACTGGCACAAGAAATTATCTCACCTGAACTTCAGTAATATAAATGAGCTTGTGAAGAAAGATCTTGTGAAAGGTCTTCCAAAATCAGTTTTTGCTCCAGATGGACTCTGTGATTCCTGTCAGAAAGCAAAACAGAGGAAGTCTTCTTTTAAAAGTAAAACTGAGTCCTCAATTCTTGAGCCATATCATCTGCTGCATGTTGATCTTTTTGGACCAGTAAATATAATGTCCATTGCAAAGAAGAGATATACTCTGGTCATTGTTGATGAATTTACCAGATATACATGGGTATATTTTCTACACAGCAAGGATGAGACACCATCTTTATTGATTGACCATGTCAGACAGCTGGACAAAATCTCTAAAGATGCAGTAAAGATCATCAGAAGTGATAATGGCACTGAGTTCAAGAATTTCAGAATGGAGGAGTTCTGTAAAGCAAATGGCATTAAACAGGAATTTTCAGCACCTGGAACACCTCAACAAAATGGTGTTGTAGAAAGGAAGAACAGAACTCTAATTGAAGCTGCTAGAACCATGTTGGAGGAAGCAAAGCTACCAACCTACTTCTGGGCTGAAGCTGTGCAAACTGCTTGTTTCACACAGAATGCATCATTAATAAACAAGCATGGGAAAACTCCATTTGAGATGGTCAAAGGCAGAAAACCAAATTTCAAGTACTTCCACATATTTGGGTGTAAATGTTTTGTTCTGAAAAATCATCCTGAACAGCTAACCAAATTTGATTTAAAAGCTGATGTAGGAATTTTTGTTGGTTATCCTTTATCAACAAAAGCCTTCAGAGTTTACAATCTGAGAACAAGGGTAATCATGGAATCCATTCATGTGTCCTTTGATGATAAGAAAATTACTGGAATGGAAGATTTTGAAGATCATGAGCAACTGAGATTTGAAGATGAAGATGCATTCTCTGATTCCATAAACTCTGACTCTGAGACAATATCAGAACATGTCACTTCTGATCACCATCCTCAAGCACATGTTGAGGGGGAGCACTTTCAAAATGAAAATCTGAATGAAAATGTTGCAGACTCGGCAGAAAACACAAACTCTGATTCTGACTCCTCAAACTCTGATTCTGACTCCTCAAACTCTGATCACTCTACATCAGAGAATCAGGAGAACACATCTTCAGGGGGAGCATCAGAAACTCAGAATGCTCATGGAGATAGCATGAATAATGGGGGAGAGGCATCAGAAAATCAAAATGATACTGGCATGGATCATGGGGGAGGATCCAGTTCCAGAAATCAACTGCCACATGAAAGAAAATGGACTAAGTCTCATACACCAGATCTGATTATTGGGGATCCAGATGCTGGAGTACAAACTAGAACTGCAACAGCAAATGAGTGTTTATTCCATTCATTTTTATCTCAAACAGAACCAAAGAAAGTGGAAGAAGCCTTAAAGGATGCAGACTGGGTAACAGCAATGCAGGAGGAGTTAAATGAATTTGAGAGAAATAAAGTCTGGACACTTGTACCAAGACCAAAGAACAGATCAATAGTTGGTACTAAATGGGTTTTCAGGAACAAAACAGACAGTGATGGTGTAATTACAAGAAATAAAGCCAGACTGGTAGCTAAGGGATACTCTCAACAAGAAGGAATTGACTATGATGAGACCTTTGCCCCAGTTGCCAGATTGGAAGCAATCAGAATTTTCTTGGCTTATGCAGCACACAAGAAATTCAAAGTGTTTCAGATGGATGTAAAGAGTGCTTTTCTCAATGGGGAGCTGGAGGAAGAAGTATATGTTGAACAACCTCCAGGATTTGTGGACACAAAATTTCCAGATCATGTCTACAGATTGGATAAAGCACTGTATGGACTAAAGCAAGCACCTAGAGCATGGTATGAAACTCTGGCTCAATTTCTTTTGGACAGTGGTTTCAACAGAGGTACAATTGATAAAACTCTTTTTATCTCAACCATGGTAATGATCTGCTATTAGTTCAAGTCTATGTAGATGATATTATTTTTGGGTCTACTAATCCTAAACTCTGTGAGAGATTCTCAAAGCTTATGCAGTCTAGATATCAGATGAGCATGATGGGAGAAATGAGCTATTTTTTGGGACTTCAAGTTAAACAGACTGAGGAAGGAATTTTCATTAATCAGTCTAAATATACTAGGAACCTGCTAAAGAAATTTGGCATGCAGGATAGCTCAGCTGCTACCACTCCAATGGCAACTGCCACTAAGTTAGATAAAGATACTGGTTCACCAGTAGAAATTACTAACTACAGAGGTATGATAGGCTCACTCCTGTATCTGACTGCTAGTAGACCTGATATCATGTTTGCAACCTGTCTCTGTGCAAGATTTCAAGCAGATCCAAGAGAACCACACCTTGTAGCAGTCAAAAGGATTTTCAAATATCTCAAAGGAACAATTGAGATGGGACTCTGGTATCCCAGAGAATCAGACTTTACACTGATTGGTTACTCTGATGCAGATTTTGCAGGATGCAAAATAGACAGAAAAAGTACAAGTGGGAGCTGTCAATTTCTAGGAGGAAGATTAGTTTCTTGGTTCAGTAAGAAACAAAAATCTATCTCCACATCCACTGCAGAAGCAGAGTATATTGCTGCAGGAAGCTGCTGTGCTCAGATTTTATGGATGAAGAATCAGCTACTGGACTATGGGTTAACTCTGACTCAAATTCCTATTTATTGTGATAACCAAAGTGCTATTGCCATGACAGGAAATCCAGTACAGCATTCTATGACCAAGCATATCAGCATAAGGTATCATTTTATCAGAGAACATGTGATGGAAGGAACAGTAGAGCTTCACTTTGTTCCAACAGATCAGCAGTTGGCAGATATATTCACCAAACCATTGGCTGAAGCAACATTTACAAGGCTTGTAAACGAATTAGGGATGATATCTGGTCCTCTCTAAACTCTGACACATTGCACAAACACTTTATCTGTTAGTATTTGTTGTTATAAATCTTATCTGCAACTGCATCTGTTATTCTCCATTCAGACTCTGATAATTATACTCTGATTTGATAAACTCTGATATTTAAACTCTGATCCGACAAACTCTGATGACTTGAATTTTTCTTGATGAAAGATATTCCTGTGAAGAATATGTTGCACTTAACTGAATTTAGTCTTAAGCCTCTCTAAAGTCTGAATTTTGTGATATTACAGCTGTGGAAATCTTTAACACATAACACATGAGATAATTTTGTCACCTAGATTGTCTTACTTCTTAAATATTAGACATGTACTCAGAAAAGAATCTGATTTATTCCTCTTCTAAGCTAAGAGTTAAGACAACTCAGTTATGGGTCCTCAAGAAATTTCTTCTCAGTAAAGAAAATCAAAAGAAAAGAAAAGCAAAAGAAATAATCTCAGGTACTCCTTTGAGATCTTAGAAAACTTGTGAAAGGAAAGAACCAAGTGCACTGCTGGTATCAAGCAAATGCATCAAAAATTGAAACAATTTTTTGGTGACTTTTCACATTCTCTGATTACTGGAGAAATACTCTGAGAAAACAAAAAGTCAAATAAAGGTTATGACTCACTTACCATGAGGAGTTCCCTTTCAAAAGACATTTGTGATTTCAAAGAGAAGAAATAAGTTACTCTGATCCACAACCTGAGAAACTCGGCTTATGAGATGGTTAAACAATTTTCTAATAATCTGAGTCTTTCTAATATTAGTTAAGAAATTTGACAATCTCTGTGACATTAGAATATTCATGTTATCACACACCCCACTCCACTTCTGTGATTAACGATTTTTCTTGGCTTCGAGTAATTTTTGACTAGAGTTCAATAAATATTTGCAAATTCTGAGGAGCAAGCGTCGTTTAGACCTTGAATATTTATCTCTCATCATTACAAGATTCAATGATCACTCTTTGATTTGTCATTTTATAAGTCATTTATTTAAACTCTGGTCAATGGTCAGACTCTGATCGAAGTCCGAGTTAAAATAAATATTTTGGTCAGATAAATATTAGTTTTTATTATCAAACGGTAGAAAAACCATTTGAATTCCTGAGTGGAGAAAAACACGGTAAATAATTGTGTTTTATTGGTAACCGGTGCATGTTTGTTCAGATTCACACGCCACTCATAATTACCTCTCCACTACCACATCTTTTTACCGTTTAGAACCTGCCACGTGCCCCACTACAGCTTTTATCTCTCACCAGCATGCGTATACATATATATATGTTGTCAGAAATTGAAATTTTTCATTTCTCACACACGATCTTTACTCTCTCTCTCTCTCAAACCCTCTTCACGATTTCTCTCAAGCATTTTGTCAAACACCACACCTGCATAACCTCAAACTCTCATTTTTTTTCAGAAATCATGTCGACTACTGCCTTCGAGTACAATGGAGCAAAATTTGTCACCAACAACTACTCAGCTATTCTGGATAATGATGAAGCACCCAAGGAGTTTCATCTTATTCAAGATTTCCTGGCTCACAGTGAGCTTATGTATGCTCTAACTCAGCCAGAGCAAATCTCCCCTTCTCAAGTCCTAACCCTCTGGAGATCAGCAAACTACGATGATGGCGGTGAAAAGGGTTCTCCATCTCTTACATGCAATTATGAAGGCCAAGAGTATGCTATCTCACCTGCAACTATCAGGAAGGCTCTTCATCTTCCTGAAGAAAAGAAGTTTGATTCATCAGTTCCTACTCAAACTCTGAGGGACATGATGCTTTTTCTTGGGTACACAGCAAGTACTGACAAGATGGGAGAACTTAAGCGTCCACATCTTTGCAAGGAGTGGAGCTTCTTTTATGATTGCATCACCAGGGCTTTCGGCAACAAATGTAGCAACTTTGATGCCATCCCCATCTTCAGCCAGCAGATTGGGTATTTTCTAATCCACAATCTCAAATTTGATATTGCTACATCTATCTTGAGATTCATTGGTGATAGGAGAAAAGAAAATATGAATATTGTCTACTACTCAAGATTTTGTCAGCTTATATTTTCTTACTGCTTCCCTGATGTGCCCCTTCCTGAAGAAGGAAATGAACTCCCTTTTAAAATCACCAAAAGAGCTTTTACTGATCTGATTAAAAAGGATAGTAAAAAGAATGCTGCACCTGTATTTGCTATTCCTGTGACTGTACAGGATAAGCTGAAGTTAGCTCTACCAGACAAGTATGGAGCCCTATTCTCTGATGATAATATCCCACAGCCTCCATCTCCAGTTCATAACCCAATACCAACTGCTGATCCCAAACCAACCTCTGGTTCTTCCCAACAAGGACCAGTTGTAATATCTTCACCAAAAAGGGTACTGAGGTCTTCTAGATCCCCATCCAAACAGCAATCTCCTCCTCCCAGGAAAAGAAGATTCCTTCAGAAGATTTCAGATTCTGAATCAGAAGAAGACATTCCTTCTCCTCCACCAGCAAAGAAACTGAGAAAGAAAATAAAGGCAACCTCTATTACTGATCTGACTGTGGACCCACCACAATCAGAGGAACCTAAACAACCTTTGATTCCTTTCTCTGATCAATCTGCAGAGCCACTGTTGATAGAACCTATCTCTGCAGTGCCACTTGATATTGCTGCAGCTGACCAACAAATGTCAGAGTCAACCTCTGATCACAATGATCAATCTGAAGGAACAAAGTCTGTTGAAGAGAATATAGCAGCTGATATTCTTGTGTCAGAAACAGTTCCTGCTGTCCCCAATCAATCAGAAGATGCACAGATAGAGTTGGTCTTGCAAATGATTCAGGATTCTCTGCTTCAACCTGAAGTTCTTGTTGCAGCTCCTGCTCAGGAGATTACTGAAGCTGCAAACTCTGATGCAGCTACTGAAGCTCTAGAGTCACATACTCTGAGTATTTGTCTTGCAGACATTGATGATGATGAAGGAACAGAAGTCACATCAACCCCTATAATCTCTGAGCCAGTCAGAGAAAATTCACCAGAAAGGGTTGATTCCCCAGTTAAGATACTGTCACCAGTTAGGGAATCCACTCCATTTACAGCACCTGCAGTTCCAAGCTCTCCAATTCCATTTTCTGAGCCTGCTAGAAGGAAAATTTGCCACTTGTCATATAATCACAGGATGTGCAGAACCACATCACCTTCTGTGGAAGATAGGCTTACCTCTATTGAAGCCACTCAGGCTTCAATGAATTATACTCTGGCAGATTTGAGTGCTTCTGTGGCACAGCTGGTACAGGTTCTCACCTCTGCTGATGTCAAAAAGGGGGAGAAAACATCCAAAGACAAATGCAAACCTGATCAGCAATTAAAAAGGAAAAAGCCAGATGATGATGAGGCAGAAAAAGGGGAAATAAACAAACAGCAAAAGCTGAAGCTGCTGCAAAGTAAAGAAACAAAGAAGAACAGTAGAGAAGCAGCAAGCTCTGAGAGACCACCCAGAGAATCTCAAAAACACAGATCAATGGAACTGACTGTTGTAACTCAAGCTCAGAACATAACCAAAGCAGTCAGAGATTCAGATGCATTATCCAAAGAAATTGATCTTGTGAACTCTGAAGTGGAAAAGAAGAAAGAAAACTTGGTTGCTGAAGCTGAAAAGCTGATTGAAGCTGGAGACCCTGAGTCTCAGAAATTTTGTCAAACTCTGAAATTCAGAGGCAAAGAAACCACTCTCTTCTATAAATCTCCTTCCTTGCAAGCAATTGATGAAGCCATGGCAAGGAAAATTTTTGAAAAAGAGAATCCAGGAGTTGACATTGAGGCCATCAGACTTGAAGAAGAAAGATTGGCTGCTGAGAAGAAGAAGGTCAGCAAAACAAAGTCTGATGAGCCAAGACAGATTACTGATTCCCCTCAGAAACAGAAAATTCCAAAACAAAAGGGAATAGTAATCAGTGAAGTAAACTACACTGATATCAACAGACCAAGAACTAGATCTCAGACTCAATCTGAATCTGATATAGCAGATAAAGGTAAGAAACCTGTTGATGGAGTTCCTTCAGCTCCTCCTGTGATAAAGAAGTCAATGATCAAGATAGCATCAGAGAATCCTTCTAAGAGGATATTAGAGCTGAGCAGAAATGCAAATATAATCACTGATGTATCTGATCAAGCTGTAGAAAGAGAAGCTGGGTTAATCAGAAGAAGAAGAAGTGAAAGCAAGCCAATATCTGATATAGCTTTAACCACTGACAATGCTCAAGTTAAAGGTTCAGTTGAAGAAGAGAAAGTTGAAGACATTAAAGCCTCTTGGTTAAAGTTAAATTCTGAGAAGACTCAAGATCAGAAGAAGAAAAAGAGTTTATATGGAAGTCTTGGTACAAATCTGTACAAAGAAAGCCAACTGCTCACCAGAATCAGATCTCATGGAACCAGAGGAAAAGAAGCTTATGACTGGACTGGCCTTGGTCACAGAAAAGAAAAGATTCAAACAGGTTCAGCAACTACTTTCAGGGATCCTTATCCTCTAACTGAAAAAGTAGGCGAAGCTGTAACACAGGAGGATCTTGATAAGGTTGAGTCAGTTCAAATCTTAATGGACACTCATGATGGGGCAGAAGACAAAGAAAAGATTGCTATATTTCTGGAGTCTGGCAAAGTTTATAGAATCTCAGAAGCTGATTTGTTACTGAAATCTTTGAGGGAGCTGGAGCATTTTCACTATGTGCTGGAGATCAAGAATAAAGCTACTCAGAGGTGGTCAGACTTGATGAAGAGAACAATCAGAGAAAAGAGAAGATTTTATGGAGTACAGCCTGATGAAGAATACATTCCAAAAATAGCTCAAGATGATGGTTCTGAAATTGACATGGAGAAGAATAGCTCTGTGATGGAGACTATTGCAAACACCAGAATCTTGGGTTATAATAATGAAGCAGACAGGCCCAGAGTGATTCAATTGGGAGAAGCAATGAAGAGAAGCAAAGCAAATGCTTTGAGATCAGCCATATACCAGACAGGAGATGAAGATGAAGAACTCAAGACTGTCAAAGCTCAAATGATACAGACTCTGAAGCAAATTGAAGAAGATCTGATTACCAAGTTTGTTAAGGAGAGCTATGGGTATAGACTGATTGGCTGACTAAGTTCTGATATGTACTGTAAGTTGTAATTAGTTCTGCCTACTCTGTAAGTATTAATTTATTTATGCAGATCAGTTACTTCATGCATTTGTCCTTGATTGTTTTTGACATCATCAGTAAATATATAGAACTTGTTCATTCTGTCTAATGTACAAGTTGGGGGAGATTGTTACATATTTGATGATGTCACAGGTATCTAACTTGTTTAGTGTGCAGAAGCAAATATCAGAGTTTAACTGGAAATCAGAGTTTAGCGACTGCCAGCTGGATCAGAGTTTAAGCGATGATCAGAGTTTGCAGGCGGCTGATTTTCAGGAGCATATTTCACTAAGTAAGGAAGATAAAGATCAAAAGAGATTGTGCAGATCAGGACAGCAGAAGGATAGCTACTGATTAGATTATTTTAGGAAGCAGATAATTATAAATCAATCAGTAGATATCATGTAACTGTGTATATAAACACAGCTTAGGGTTTACTCTAGAGGAGTTAACAATTGAATATCATTCGTGTAACCTAGCAGCTCTTAGTGATAAGATATAAATCACTAAGAGATTATTTGTAAGCTACTGTGATTTGTGAATAAGAGATTATTGATTTATTCTCTTATACTTGTGTTTGTCTTGGATTGTGTTCACTATATTATAACATATATAGTGAGTTTATTCGGCCTAACAGCTAAAATTTACAAAGAGAGAACTAAGGCCTTCCATGATAAGACCATTTTGAGAAAATCCTTTTCTCCCGGCCAAAAAGTTCTTCTCTACAACTCTAGGCTTCATTTGTTTCCCGGTAAGTTGCGTTCTAGATGGGACGGTCCTTACATTGTTCAAGTTGTGTTTCCTCACGGTGCTATTGAAATTCAGGATCCTAAAAATGGTAATGTTTTTAAAGTTAATGGTCAACGTCTTAAACCATTTTTAGAATTGCCTGTTGATTCGGAGGAAGAGGTCATCCACCTCATCGACCCTTGATCATGTAAGTTGCTTCAGTAGTTAATAAAAATCCCTTCATATCCATTTCAGGTATTTTTCTCTTTAATCTCTCATTTTAATTCTCTCTTTTGCATACATTGAGGACAATGCATGATTTAGGTATGGGGAGGCTTTAGTGTAATTCTTAAAAAATGAAAATCCCTAAAAAAATGAAAAAAATTAGAAAATCCAAAAATAGAGATTCTTTTAGCTAAGTTGTCTTTCCCTCACTCGAACTTTAGGAGTAGTTGGTGTTTAGCATGTTTTCGAAAAGTATATATATGTAGTGTCTTTTAGATAATTTGAACGTAGTTGAGTAAGGTTGTCTTTTTGAAGCTTGTATCGACCGATTTGTACTTTAAATTCCAAGATGGCACACACATTTGCACAAGACCTTTGATGGAGAGATTGTCTAGTGATATTATTCGATACCTGAGAGAGAACCCACATGTTGAAACAATGTCGAATCGAACCTTTGCGAATAAAAAAATAGCAGGAAAAAAAAAGAGATTGAAAAAAAAAAGAGAAAAAAAGAAAGAAAAGGAATAACTACTTCAATACCCATTCTTCTTTATAGATAAAATCTTTAGATAAATGGGCAAAAGTAGATTGGCTAGTCTCGTTTTGTGGCCTTTGTTACTCGAGCAATTAAGTCCGTAGGGGGATTTCAAAACCTAGTGCCCTAAGACCGTTTGGTTTGGGAGTCACTGACCTAAAGCTCGCTACATGGGTAACATTGTTTGCCTAAGAAAACGGACAAAATAAAGTCAATGCAAAAAAAAAAAGAAAAAAAAAAGAATAAGAATTTGTGAAGTTTGGCTAGATATTTGTTTCGATAGAGATTGGGTCAGTTCAAAATTGGTTGAAAAAGAGAAAGTGTTCTTAGACAATTAGGATCCATCAAAGGCCTTAAATTACTTACACTCCTTGGATTTCTAGTAAATCTTTGTGTCGATGCAAGTGGATTAGAAACAACTGTATCTTGATTATTAGTAGATGAGTCTTTAAGTCGTATTTTCCTTAAAAACGCTTTTTGTTAACACCAACGAAATTAGAGTAGAGTCGAGTAGACACTTGCTAGAATGTCTCGAAGATTTTATGGGTATATCTTCTGTAAACCCTTAGGAGACAAAACTCCTCTTGTAGAGATCGTCTACGAGTTTAACGGGTTGGTGAACCTAAAATCACCCGTCACGCCTACGAAAAGGAGCCTAGGAATCGCATCTAGCTTTCTTAGTTTATTTTCTTTTCTTTTGATTTTTACTCGAGGACGAGCAAAAGATAGGTATGGGGAAGTTTGATTAGTCCATATTTTTGCATATTTAAGTGCCTATTTTTTGTTTATTTTCGTAGTATTAATCGCTTATTTATTTTATTTCAGGAAATTGTAGATAAATAAAGAAAGAAGAGAAAATGCAAGAAAAAGAAGAAAATGAAAAGAAAAGAAGAAAAAGAAAAAGGGTTGGCAAGTAAAGGACACATGGATGGCCACAATTCTCCCAACACTCAAGGCACATGGATGGTCAAGATGGAGCCACCCTACCCCTAAACCCTAATTCTTTAGTTATAAATACCCCTCTTCTTTTACTTGTAATCACCAACCTAGCAACCTAGAAACCTAGCCACCTACCTACTTTTCTACCTAGTCATTTCTATAGTTAGTATCTTAGATAGATTTACATTTTGCTAGCCCCAATTTCCTTTCCAAGCTTGTATACATTTTTTTTTAATTTCTATGCAAATCTCTTTTAGCTTAATCTTGTATTGTCTTTTTAATTTATGTTCTCCAAGTTGAATGACTCTTCTAAGTACCACCACATGCTTTTAAGCTTTTTGGGAAATGAGGAAGCATTAAACTTGTGATTAGTGTAGATCTCTTAATTTTTAGTTTTAATTTCAAGAAGGTAAAAACTCTAACACAAAATATGATTTGTGTGGGGGTTTAAACTTCAAAAATCCAAAATCATTCAGTTTAATATATATAATATTAGTGTAAGAATCGTTGGTTTATACCCCTGCTCTGTTTTTCTTTTAATAGAAACCCTCTCCCCTGTTTCTCACTTCACACAAAACCACTTAGATTAATCTGTACTGATTCCTTAAATCACAAACATGCTTTTAAATATACTGAGTTGAGTTTCTTTTATTGAGTTTTGCTGTCGAGTTCGAATACCGAGTTGGCTGCGTTTTATCTATATGCTGGGTTTTGAGTTTCGTTGCTGCGTTTTTCCGAGCTCTGTTTCTTTTCTGCTAAGTCGAATTCTGAGTTTGCGATGAAGTTTGTTCTGCTGTGTTTTCTTGGTTGTTGGAGTTGATTTCTTGTTTGTTTTAGCTGGGTTTTGTCTTGATGTTTCTGCTGAGTTTTATCGAGTCTGTTTTCTTGTTTTTCAGCTGTTTAGATTAGCCTGCAGTCCTCCTCCTTGTTTCGTTTTGTTCCTGTATGCTGTGTCGAGTTTAGTTTTGTTTGGGTAGTGTTTTTGATCGAGTCTAGTCCGAGTTGCAGTACTGATTTCCGAGTCTGCGATTCTGGGTCTTGAGTAGTTTTAGTCGAGTTTATATGTTGGTTCGAGTTAGTTTTGTTTGCTCTCGAGTTATTTCTTTGTTGTTGGTATTTAGATAGTTTCGAGTAGTTTCTGAGTTTGTATTTTCGTTACTTTGTTTCTCCGAGTCCTTGTCGTGAGTAGAGTTTTTCTTTGCTGGGTGTTGCTTTTAGTACGAGTCCAGCCCTGAGTTTATGTGCATTGTTTCGATTCTTCCGAGTCTTTTGTCCTGTAGCCGAGTGAGTCTAGTTTGTTTTTGCTGCGTGTTGTGTCCTGTTTCTTTTGCCTTATTTCTGCAGTATCGTGAGTAGTGATTTGCTGAAATTTTTCTGTTTCTTTAAGTCTGGTATCGAGTCAGTCTACTGATTTATGCGAGTCTGTTGTGCGTTCCTGAGTCACCATGTCTTTCTGGTTTTGCTGTTCTTATGTTGCTTATGCTGCGTTTTAGTCGAGTGTTGGCCTTGTGTTCGCTGAGTCGTAGAGCCGAGTTGTTTTTCTGCTAGTTTTGTCGAGTCTGGGGCTTTCTTAGAGTTCTGTTGCTTTTGTGTTTCGGTGGTTTCTTTATTTCGTTTGTCGGATTAGAGTAATGCGTTTATGCTGCTGTGATATTAACATGTCTCGTTTTGTTTTCGATTGATTGTAAAGTAAGTCGAGTGGCTGCTTGTATTTTGAGTTCTGAGCCTTTGGTTTTCTTTATCACTGGCCAGCCATTCTCCTGTGTACTGTTAGTTAAGTCGTAGTTTTTGTTAATTAATTTCGTTAATTACTTTTGGTAATCAATTTTGGTAATTAATTATATTAGATTCTCGATTTAAATTTTACAATGATAAGAATTAGTTAGTGACAAAATTCCGAAAACCTTTTTCACAATATATTGTTCTAACCCGCCTAGATTAATAAATTAAGGTTGCGAAAATAATTTTAATCTCTGTGGACGAATCTTAAATATTAAAACGGAGATCGTGCGCTTGCGATTATTTTTAAATCTCTTTTCGAGCACATCAATGAACCAGACAGTACATTTGTGTATCAGCTCATCCGGTTAAATATTCTGAGTCAAGAGAAGGTGGTCGTTCAATCAAGTCGAAGATCATAATTATTTAAAGAAGACTGAAGACTCTGCTGAAGAAGGAAAAGGATAATTAATTATCTAATTAATTATTTCACTTCTCAAAATAATTATATTGGATGTGTAATTTATTTATTAAATTAATTCTATCTCGAATTAATTTAATTTATGAATCTATGCATTTAAAATAATTAAGTGAATATTAATTGGTTAATTAATTAAAGGGAAAATGGATTGTCTACTTGAAATACACAAGGAAAGACAATCTATTTGATTGTCTAGTTGAAAAAACAAGAAGGAAAGACAATCTAATCGATTGTCTAAGTGTTTAACTACAAGGAAAGACAATCCAAGGCATTGTCTTGCTAAAACAAGCAAGGTAAGACAATCCATTGGATTGTCTTGCTGTTTTAAGCAAGGTAAGACAATCCAAAGGATTGTCTTACCGCATGTTGCATTCTCACAACACGGCAAGACAATCTCCTAGATTGTCTTACCGCCTTTCTCCTCCTCCTTGACACGGCAAGACAATCTCTGAGATTGTCTTACCGCTTGTTGCAATTGTCTTGCCTTGGTAGCTTGCAAGACAATCCTTGTGATTGTCTTGCCGATTGTAGAACAGTAAGACAATCTCCCAGATTGTCTTACCGCACTTCTCAATTGTCTTACCGACCCCTAGATTGTCTTGCCCACGGATTTCATTGTCTTACTAGTTGTAGACAATTAATTTAATTGTCTTACAAGGTCTAAAGTAGCAAGACAAAGTGCCAAATTGTCTTAGCAAGCTAGGGATTGTCTTTGCCACCATTGTCTTACTAGTTCAAGGGTTTTGCCTATAAATATGGCTCTCCCTCATTCATTTGTTCTTGTTCAAAGTATTGTAAAGCTTTCAAGTTGTGCTAAACTTGCTATTCGTTAAATCCGCAGTTTACTGTGCTTTGATCATTCGGTTGTTTTGTTCCGCTGAGTTAGAATACTTTCTGTCAAATTTATTCTACGAACTAGTGGACATTAAAACGAACCATATTAATTATATAACGACTTAAAACATTGTTATATTAATTAATCTTAATCTGATTAACAAGTTACATTCCAATCAGATTTATTCCGCCGCGATTATTTTCAAGTGACGATTGTATTCAACCCCCCCTTCTACAATCGTTCCAGGACCTAACAATTGGCATCAGAGCGGTTCATACCATTTTACCGTATCAGATCCTATACACACTCTGTAACGTCCAAATATTTTTTATTCGAATTAATTTTATTCCAAAAATTAATTTTGATTAAAAAATATTTTTCTTTCAAAAATCCAAATCTCATCCAAACACTATTCAATTCAAATCCAAATATTTTAATTCGAATTAATTTTTTTTTTTAAAAAAAAATAATTTTGATTTAAAATATTTTTCTTTCAAAAATCCATTTCTCATCCAAACACTATTCACTTTAAATCCTTAAAAATGAGTACCCAAAAGATCAGTAGCATTAAAATCCCACCGTTCAGCCAAGAACACTTTGGCCTATGGAAAAGGCACATGTTCCTATTCCTCCGAACAGCGAACAGAAAATACATCGGGATTTTGGACAAAGGTGTTACTACTCCGATGAATGTCATATTAGCACACGAAGAGGATGGTGTGTTAATACCTCATCAGGTCATTCCGAAAGAACTTTCTGAGTACACAGATGAAGAGAGTGAACAGATGAACTTAGATGACGCTCTTCAATTAATTTTGGTTGAATCTCTAAATCCAGTGATGTACAATGCTGTTGTAAATTGTACGAACGCCAAGCAAATCTGGGATACACTAGAGATTATAAATGAAGGCTCAGAAGAAGTTAGGGAAAACAAGAAAGAGATACTGATGGCTCAGTATGAACAATTTGGTTCCAATCCCGGAGAAGGGATTTCAGAAGTGTTTATCAGACTTAATAATTTGATAAATAATTTAAATCTGAATGGGAAATTCTATGACAAGAAAGAGGTCAACATGAAGTTTCTTTTAACACTTCCCGAACATCTGGAACACAGAATCACTGCCATCAGGGAAAGCAGAGATCTGAATGAGATTTCTCTGGAAAGACTCTACGGAGTTTTGAAAACTTATAAACTGGAGCAAGTTCAGAGTAAACAGAGATATGGCTGGGGTAAAACACAGAACCATTCGAGAGCTCTAGTTGTTGAATCACCTACACCGGAAGAAAAGAAGGATGTTGTTGTTCCTTCTAAGACCACTCAGGAATTTGTTGTACCTGAGATGGGTCAGACTGCTTCTTCCAGTGGTGATGAAGAGTTCTATACAATGGAAGAGCTAGAACAGTTAGAAGATCAATCTCTATCATTGTTTGCCAAGAAATTTGGAAACATGAGATTCAGGAAGAACCCCTCCTACAAGTACAAACCTACTGTCAATAGGTTTCAAAAAGGAGGTTACTCATCTTCTACAAGCAAAGGAGGATACAAGACTGGGATGGTGGATAGAAGCAAGTTCAAATGCTTCAACTGTGGTGAACCTGGACACTTTGCAACTGAATGCAAACAGCCCAAGGTTCAAGGAAAGAGAAAAGATTCGTACGACGAGCTGAAGCAGAAGTATGATGCACTAGTAAGAAAGCATCAGGGTGCTTCTGGAAATCAAAGTTTCAAAAGCAAGTCTTATCTGGCAGAAGGGAAAAGCTGGGATGATACAGACAGTGATGAAGAAGAGCAGATAGGGAATGTTGCTCTCATGGCTAATGCTGGATCATCTTCACCTCCTCCTGCTGGAAGCTTTCAGGTAGATCCTACATGCCCTAAACTTTTTATGCAATTAGGACTTGAAAGAGATGATGCTATTAAAAAGATGAAAGCTGCCAATCTTAAAATTGATACCTTAGTCTTAGAAATTCATGCTTATAAGATGAATGAGATGAAAGTATTAAAACCTAAAATAGAACAATTGACTATGGATTTAGGATTACAATGTGCTAAAGTCAAAGTTCTAGAGAAAGGTGAGATTGCTTTAAGACTTCAGCTAGACGAAGAGAAAGTGAAATGTAAAGCCTTTAAGGATGCCTCCATGATAGTCAAAGAACTTAATGATAAACAAGAGATCAAGAGAACTGTTGGAATAGGTTTTGACTATAACAAATCTGTAGGTAAGGCTAGTAACATTACTCCTTTTAAGAAGAGTGCTGAGGAGAGAGGGATTCCTTTTGTTTTGAAAGATTCCCCTAAACCTTTGTTTAAAACCTCAGAAGCTGAACCTCTTTTAGAGACTCCTGTTGTCATTAGATATGAACTCAAACAGGAAGACCTTAAATTGAAAGAGAGTAATGAGAAAAGAGATGAGATCCTGACATCACTGAAACCAATCAAAGTGAAAGGCAATGTTAGGTTGCCTAAAGCTGGTTTAGGTGTCAACTCTGAGAGAACTAAATTCAACAAGCCTAATAACTTTGTGAATAGTAAGAACAAGAACAATAGATGTCATTCTACTGAGAACTTTAAATCTGTTAACAAGGTTAGAGTAGAATCTATTGATGTTCCTACTACTATGACTGATACTCCTGTTGTTCCTACTTTTGATGCATGTCATAAATCTTGTAGTGTTGATAATTGTATGACTTGTGCTTTCAATTTGATGTCTGCTTATTTTAAAAATTTGCATGCTAAAAATGAAAACACATCACCTAGACAACACACAAACAACAAGCATGCTAGATCAAAGACTGCTAGTCCTTCTCATGTGAGAAAGGAGACTTATGTTCCAAAGCCTAAAACCAAGGTTTACAAGGCTGTTTTTAAGGAAGTAAGTTCAGTCAAGAGTGAGCCAAATATCAGTCCAAGAGGCTCTGTTGTTACACCTGATAGAAATCAGTTCTTTAAGTTTGCTGGACCCAATCAAGTGTGGGTCCCAAAGAATGTTTAATCAAGTTGTCTTTTGCAGGGTGCCAGTGGAATTGTTCGTGTTACCTGGGTGCTTGACAGTGGAGCGTCAATGCACATGACTGGCAATAAATTCCTGCTGGAAGACATAAGAGAAGGAGCTGGCCCTACAGTCAGTTTTGCTGATAATAGCAAAGGTCGTACTGTGGGATATGGCAAGTACAAAATTGGAAGAATCATCATAGAGGATGTTGCTTTAGTTGAAGGACTTCAACATAATCTCCTGAGTGTCAGTCAGTTTTGTGACAAAGGATATTATGTTCACTTTGAAAAGGAGATATGTATCATCAAACATATCAAGGATAAGCGTCCTTCACTATGTGGCGTAAGGAAAGGCAACATATACGTAGCTGATTTGTCTTCAGGACCAGGAAACGAAGTTCACTGTTTCTACGCTAAAGCGTCTGCTGAAGATAGTTGGTTATGGCATAAGAAGCTCTCACACCTCAACTTCAAAACCATGAACTCTCTAGTCAAGAGAGATCTAGTGAGAGGTTTGCCTTCCCTGGAATTCTCATCTGATGATCTGTGTGAAGCTTGTCAGAAAGGAAAAGCGAAGAGAGCATCTCACAAAGGCAAGACCATCAATACCATTACAGATCCACTTCATTTACTGCATATGGATTTGTTTGGCCCCGTGAATGTTGCATCAATTGATGGAGGGAGATATGCCTTGGTTATTGTGGATGACTTCTCGAAATTTACTTGGGTTTACTTCCTTGCTTCTAAGGATGAAACCCCGATGACAGTGATTGATCATATAAAGTTAGTTGAATTGGATAAAGGTGTGCCAGTCAAAGCTGTAAGGTCAGACAATGGCACAGAATTCAAGAATCAAAATCTAATCAACTTTTACTCTGAAAAGGGAATTAGAAGGCAGTATTCAGCACCAAGGACTCCTCAGCAGAATGGAGTCGTCGAAAGAAAGAATCGTACATTGATTGAAGCTGCAAGGACAATGATTGCTGAAGCAAAGCTTCCTCTGTACTTTTGGGCTGAAGCTGTGTCTACTGCCTGCTATACCCAGAATAGAACTTTGATCAACAAGGATCATATGAAAACTCCATTTCATCTGTATAACAACAAGAAACCTTATGTCAAACATCTTCATGTCTTTGGAGCCAAGTGTTATGTTCTCAAAGATGGTGAAGAGAACTTGAACAAGTTTGAACCAAAGGCATCTGAAGCAATTTTTGTTGGTTATACTAATAATGCTTATAGAGTTTTTGTAATTGATACTCTGTCAGTGAAAGTTAGTGTCAATATAACATTTGATGACACTAAACTACCAGGTTTACAATCTGCTGATCCATCTGAGTCTCTGAAGTTTGACAACTATCCAGATTCTGATTCAGATGATGAAGTGCCACCTGAGGTTGCAACAGGTGATGTTATCAATAATGATAATGATCCAGGCAATGGTGGAGGAAATGGCAATAATGCTGGAGATTCCACTGATGCTAGTGGTGGATCATCAAGTCAACCTGGCAACAACTCAGGGGGAGCTGGTGGATCAACTAGTCATACACATCAGCTTACTGACAATACAGCTGAATCATCTAGGACACATCTTCCAAGGGAAAGGATTTGGAGCAGAGATCATCCCTTTGATCTTATAATTGGTGATCCTGATGTTGGTGTAAGGACTAGAAGTGCTACGACGAATGAATGTCTATTCTCTGGTTTTCTTTCACAACTAGAACCAAAGAAGATAGATGAAGCGCTTGCTGATCCTGATTGGGTTCTTGCCATGCAAGAAGAACTCAATCAATTTGAGAGACAAGAAGTCTAGGCCCTGGTTCCAAGGCCAAAAGGAAAGTCTACAATTGGAGCTAGATGGGTCTTCCGTAACAAGTTAGATGGTGATGGCATTGTTGTAAGAAACAAAGCCAGACTGGTCGCAAAAGGTTATTCTCAAGAAGAAGGAATTGATTACGATGAAACCTATGCTCCAGTTGCTCGTCTTGAAGCCATCAGAATATTCCTTGCATTTGCTGCACACTCCAACTTCAAAGTTTATCAGATGGATGTGAAGAGTGCATTTCTGAATGGAAAGCTAGAAGAAGAAGTATATCTGGAACAACCCACTGGCTTTGAAAATCCAGAATTTGCTGATTTTGTTTACTTCTTATTCAAAGCTGTCTATGGACTCAAGCAGTCACCAAGGACATGGTATGACACTCTCTCTGAGTTTTTAATTGAAAACAATTTCACTAGAGGTGTCATAGACAAAACTCTCTTTTACAAATTGCATGATAATAATATGATATTTGTTCAAATATATGTTGATGATATTATATTTGGTTCTACTAACGATAAATTGTGCAAGAGGTTTGCTAAGTTAATGCAGAGCAATTATGAAATGAGTATGATGGGTGAGCTATCCTACTTTCTTGGTCTTCAAGTAAGCCAAAAGGAAGATGGCATCTTCATTTGCCAGTCAAAGTATGTCAGAGATCTTCTGCGAAAGTACAATCTAGAAGACTCATCTCCGGCAAAGACACCCATGGCCACTGCCACAAAGCTTGACCAGGATAAATCTGGTAAGAAAGTTGATATCTCAAGCTATCGAGGTATGATTGGCTCTTTACTCTATCTCACTGCTAGTAGACCAGATATTATGTTTGCAACATGTTTGTGTGTTAGGTTCCAAGCTGATCCTAAAGAATCACATCTTATAGCCGTCAAAAGAATCTTTAGA
Source organism: Daucus carota subsp. sativus (assembly GCF_001625215.2). Taxonomy (NCBI): domain Eukaryota; kingdom Viridiplantae; phylum Streptophyta; class Magnoliopsida; order Apiales; family Apiaceae; genus Daucus; species Daucus carota. The sequence continues at coordinate 16,219,442 of NC_030388.2, read as the reverse complement.
TATTTTAAGGGTGCACCTGGTTTAGGTATTTGGTACCCTAAGAATACTGGTTTTGACTTAACCGGCTATACAGATTCTGATTATGCAGGATGCAGGATTGATAGGAAAAGTACGTCTGGAAGCTGTCAATTTCTAGGACGTCGGTTGGTTTCCTGGTACAGCAAGAAGCAGCATTCAGTGTCTACTTCTACTGCTGAAGCTGAGTACATAGCTGCTGGAAGCTGCTGTGCTCAGATACTGTGGATCAGAAACCAATTGAATGATTATGGGATTTCTGTCAACAAAATTCCAATATTTTGTGACAACACAAGTGCCATAGCCATTTCCAACAATCCGGTTCAACATTCAAGAACCAAGCACATAGATATCAGGTATCATTTTATTCGAGAACATGTCATGAATGGTACGGTGGTGTTACACTTTGTGCCCACGGCTGATCAAATCGCTGACATCTTCACTAAACCACTTGATGAATCCACTTTCTCTAAGTTGGTTTGTGAGCTAGGGATGTTTAATATGACATGATTCTCTTTGTATATATTTTTAATATACTTTATATGTTTTTATATAATTTTGTGAATTTTCTGTGTAATTATAGGTATTTTATTAGATTTTATATGATTGTCTATATATTATTTGATAATTATCTGTGTAATTATGCATGTCCATATGTTTACCTGTTATTTTCTAAATGCCTGATAACTCCCCTGTATTATTCTCTAAGCATTTAGATAATTATTTGTATTTATTTTGTATTTTTCAAAATTAATTAAGCATAAATATTTGAATTTAAGTTAATTCATTTTTATGAATTAAAGTTAAGTTCATAAGTATTTATATTTAATTAAAGTTGAATTTTACAAAATATATGTGTAATATATAATATTGTTTTTATATTAGATTTTTGATTTAATGTGTAAAACATTTTATCTTTTAAAATAAATCAAAAATCATATTTTTAAAGTATTTTTTCGTTGGTTTTCGGTTGAAAAACTCGGCAAGACAATGTTTCCAATTGTCTTACCGAGCTTTTTCAACAGGTTTTCTATTTCTATTTTATTTTTTAAATGCGGCAAGACAATTTTAACAATTGTCTTACCGATTTTTTTCTTGATTTTCTGTTAAAAACCGCGGCAAGACAATTATTTCAATTGTCTTACCGAGATTTTCCTTGGCTTACTCTGCACGCCTCGCATACGGCAAGACAATGCGATAGATTGTCTTACCGAGTAAAAACTCGGCAAGACAATCACACGAATTGTCTTACCGACTTCATAACTTCCCAAGACAATTATATGTATTGTCTTAGCACCATTTCTTTCATCTTCTTCACCTATACGCGCATATACACACACTTTTTCTCGGGTTTTTCAAGTTTTGATCCATAAACTTGCTGTGTTCTTGTTAGTTTTTCAAGTTTTGTCTCAAAAACTTGCTGGTTTGGCTTAACACTTTCGATTTCTACCGAAGTGCTGCCGGATTTTCGCCGGATTCTTTGAATCGACTGCGTGGAGTTCAAACTCGGTTTGTGGATTAAAGGACTAGCGATTCATCTACCGTGTGTGTTGTTTTCGACTGTTTGCATTTCGAAAGGAGGAAGTGATTCAAAACCCTTGATTTTGATTTTAGGGGTTTTTTTTTTCGAATTTAGGGTTCTTGGGTTTGAATTGGGGATTTTGGAGATTAGTTAAATTTGTGGAGATAGTTGGACTGATTTGGACTGTGTTGGATTAAATTTTCACGCCTTAAATTAATTAAATTTTAATTCGAGATTAAATCAATATTTCGAATTATTAATTAATTAATTATTAATTAATTATTAAGTGAAATTTGCGAGAAATTTGAGAAGTATCGTTTAATTTGATAAATTCTCGCTTAATTCATTTCATAATTATACAAATGGCTGGAAAATTTGTAATCCAAGAGACCAATTACAATGCTTATCTGGATCCTGAGGTTTGCCCGAGCCGGTTCAAGCACTGGGTGAGATTTCTGAATGAACAATGTATCGCCAGTACTGCCCTCACCGCATCTGCAGAGTTACAGATACAGCCACTCTACGACTTCTACTCAACCGCGCTGAATTCTACACTGCTAGAAGAGTACAGGATGATCGGAGATATAAGGCTTGGTGATGTGAACGGCCGAAGGAGTATTTTGATTACATCTGATGATGTCAATCGTGTTTTGGGTTTTCCTAGGGGCAACTTTGCTGAAGTTCCTGAAGAACCAGAGTTGGTACAGTTCTTTCAGACCATACAGTACCAAGGAGATATCAATCTGCCCAAGATGTCTAAGGGTCATTTGAAGCCTGAGTGGGAGATTTTCTTTGACACCTTGGCTAAGGTGTTCTCTCCTACAGATCGCAGAAACTTCCACAACATCTCCAACATCCTTCAGGTTTTTGGACTTTGCATTGCTTATAATCGTCCAATTGATTTTGGCAAGATAATTCTGAAGGAGATTCTGAGGAAAATGGGACCACTGATGAGTCGATCAGTGGAGAACAATGATAAAGTTGAATGCTTCTACCCTCGGTTTCTTATGCTGCTTTTGAATGACAAGATGACGGAAGCTGATAAGAACTTCTACTTCAACAGTGAACGAGCTTTGGTCAAGAAGGCCAGTACTAAGTTGGTGAATAAGCTCGCTAAATCTAAAAAGCACCTTTCAGTTCCACTTGTAGTCACTCCATTCATGTCAGAGATGTTCAATGCTCCGTTGGCACCTCTTCAGTTTAATGTGGCTCAACCTGAACCCCTACAACAACAACAACCTCACCAGCAACAACAACAACCCCTGCAACAGCTACTTCAACCACAACAACAACACTCTCCTCAACCATCACCTCAACAATCACCTCAACAATCACCTCAACAATCACCTCAACAATCACCTACTCAATCACCTATCCACCACCAACAAGAATTCCCTTCAGTTGAAGATGAGCCTCTACAATACAACTTCTTTGAAAATCATCCATCTTCATCTGAACCTATAATACCCCTCACTCAAACACAATACTCTCCACAAACACAATCAACCTCACAACCACTACCATCAGAATCTGCTATCAATCCTGGACTTCAGGAATTCAGAGATAACTTACAGGTAGCTCAGGTACTTACTGACTTCTCATCTAACTTTAATGTTGATATATCTGATTATGGTTGTAACTTTGATTTGTTTTGTCAGCCTGCCAGCAATGAACCTGACAACACACAGGTTCATATCCCCGCTGATGTTTCATTTCAACAAACTCTCTCTTCTCCAAACACAACAAACATCACTACTACGAAACCTGTTCGTAAAGTAGCCCGGAAAAGGAGTGGGAGTGCTTTTGTGTCTGAACCCGCAGCTCTGTCTTCTCTAAAGAAGCAAAGGGTGGAAACCTCTAAGACAACTGCAGCCTCATCCTCGCCTTCTCAAAAGTGCTTGGACACTGATATGGCAATACAGTCTCTGGAGTTATTCTCTCAACAGAGTGAACCCATTGAAGTTGACCGTCCAGCCACGGTAATCTGTACAGAGTCAAGCACCGATCTAGCACTCACGCTAGTGCAAAATCAAGCCAATACACAGGTTACTACACTTTCTGAGAGCACAGTTTTTCAAAACCAATTTACTATGTATGAAAAATTTGCTGATCATTCTTTCTTTAATGATCAGGAGCTGCTTGGCAATGTGCAAGTACATCTGCCGTCAATGGCATCCGGAGGACAATTTGTTCCTCCACTACCTTTGAACCCATCTCAGGGAACATTGGTAGTATATACAGGTACATCTGGAGCTATGAGTGAATCGAGTGATGAAAGGCAAACACCGAGCGATACACATGCACGAGAGGCTAGTGAAACAGCTTTGAGTGTACGTGAGGTGAGTGCACACACTAACACAGCTCTTTTTGAGGACCAAATTGCAAGGTTACAAACTGAACTTGCAAGAATAATTGCAGAGAATGAAAGGTTGAAAGGTGCACAACTGGTCACCTTAGAGAAGAAAGTAGAGGAGGAGCCATCCAGTACTTACAGGGATGAGCTTAGAGCTGATATCCAGAGTTTAACTGTCGAGATGAGATCCAACCATGAGCTATACATGTCTAAATTTGATGAAATCGACATTAAACTGGATCAACTTCTCAATAACTCCAAGTCTGATGATCCAACCTCCAGAGAGGATCCCTCAACTAAGGGGGAGAATAGAGACAAGGGAGGAGAAGACAAAGGAAACAGCTCCAATCAAAGTAACAAAGGGAACACAAACACCAACACTTCTGATTCTGCACCTGGCAGAGAATCTGAAAAGTCTAAAGGCAAGCAACCCATGCATCAACAGGAAGACAATTATGATGCCTTTCCTAAGGAAATGGATGATGATGATGTGTTTGATGCCACTTACTGCCAGAATCACGAAGATGGTGCATTTGATGAAGATTATGTGTTCCAGACTGAAGAGGAGGCTATAGATCTTGAACATGAAGAGTTGGTGAAAAAGTTCAAGATGGAAAATGAAGCTAGGAAGAGAAAGCTCAGGGACTTTCAAAAGCTTCTGGAGGACAAGCTCATTACAGAAGAGGAAATCAAGAAGGAAAAGCAAAAGATCTATGATGCTGCCTGTGTGCAGAAGAATCTTGATGTGAAGCATAAAGTTGGTAAGAGTTGGGACATTGCTCGCAGAATCATCAATGGACCTCAGAGGGAACCCTTCGATGACAGGAAGTTCATGTCTTTGATCTATGATCTAAGGGAGGTAAACCCTGATGAGGATTTATTTATGCATGCCCTATCTCTTGAACTGTGGTACATTACAGTTGCTGTCAGGAACTTGCTAGATGAATGGGAGCTTATCATTTACACCAGGAGGAACGGAACATTCAGACTCTCAGTTGAATTCCTAAAGTCATTTACTGTGTCTGAGCTCTGGGTGCTTCGTAACAAAGTCAAAAGAAGCTCTAATTTGAATGAACTCCTTCGAGACAAGCTGATGGAACATGCTGAATTCAATAGTCCTCAGATTGTCAAGAAACCTTATTGTCTGAAGTTCATCAATGACGACATCATATGCACTGTGTATCTAAATGATGAAGCCTTCCCCAAATATCCTGTGAACCAACTGATTCGTGCATCTACTCTCCTACGAACCAAGGGATTTGCTTCTAAAGAAAAGGCTGATGCTGATAGTGTTATCTCTGACTACTGTCTTCGGAATGGTATTTCTAAATACACAAGGAAGATGAAGCAAGTCACGAAGACTCAGCCTGCTGACTTTAAGGAGGACCCAGTGGATCTGGAAGTAATGCACCAACTGGCTCTGACTAACGAAAGGAAGAAACGTGGTGAAGCCACTACTGCAGAAAAGCCATCCAGGGAAGAACCTTCAACTCCTATTCTTCACAGTTCTGATACTGAAGAAGGAGAAGTTGATCTGTAGATTTATATAGGGTATTGTAATATATGTTCTAAATGAACACCCCTTTTGTAATCTACTTATTATGTTTGAATCTGGTAAATGTTTAATGAATACCAGAAACTTTTGCTATTTATCTTTCAATGTTTAATCCTTTGTCTTATCAGTTAGTTGAGTTATCCTCTCGATAATTTGCATGTTATGTTAACAAACAAATAGGGGGAGATTGAAAGGCATATGTTAAGCCTATTTGTATTTAAGAGGAATCAACTCAACTCTGATAAGAAAGCAAGTAAATAGCAAGTACTGTTATCCGGAATCCGTACGAAGAACGTCAAATGATTTATTGAAGATTTTATGTCAGAAGAATTTCAGGATGCTGCTGCAAACCACTGGAAGAAGTTCATTTATATGATCAAGCCTCAGTGTACAAATAATCTTTTGTAGCACGTCCAGAAGATCAGAAGGTATAAAGTTTAAATACTTTATTTATTCAGAAGATTCCATATTGTGTCAACAAATGAAGAAGAACTAAGAAGACGAAGAATCGACGAACAAGCCACCGCCTAATTGTTTAATTGACAAGGAATATTTAATTCAGCTAGTTACAGATGAACCAGACAGTACATTTGTGTATCAGCTCATCCGGTTAAATATTCTAAGTCAAGAGAAGGTGGTCGTTCAATCAAGTCGAAGATCATAATTATTTAAAGAAGACTGAAGACTCTGCTGAAGAAGGAAAAGGATAATTAATTATCTAATTAATTATTTCACTTCTCAAAATAATTATATTGGATGTGTAATTTATTTATTAAATTAATTCTATCTCGAATTAATTTAATTTATGAATCTATGCATTTAAAATAATTAAGTGAATATTAATTGGTTAATTAATTAAAGGGAAAATGGATTGTCTACTTGAAATACACAAGGAAAGACAATCTATTTGATTGTCTAGTTGAAAAAACAAGAAGGAAAGACAATCTAATCGATTGTCTAAGTGTTTAACTACAAGGAAAGACAATCCAAGGCATTGTCTTGCTAAAACAAGCAAGGTAAGACAATCCATTGGATTGTCTTGCTGTTTTAAGCAAGGTAAGACAATCCAAAGGATTGTCTTACCGCCTGTTGCATTCTCACAACACGGCAAGACAATCTCCTAGATTGTCTTACCGCCTTTCTCCTCCTCCTTGACACGGCAAGACAATCTCTGAGATTGTCTTACCGCTTGTTGCAATTGTCTTGCCTTGGTAGCTTGCAAGACAATCCTTGTGATTGTCTTGCCGATTGTAGAACAGTAAGACAATCTCCCAGATTGTCTTACCACACTTCTCAATTGTCTTACCGACCCCTAGATTGTCTTGCCCACGGATTTCATTGTCTTACTAGTTGTAGACAATTAATTTAATTGTCTTACAAGGTCTAAAGTAGCAAGACAAAGTGCCAAATTGTCTTAGCAAGCTAGGGATTGTCTTTGCCACCATTGTCTTACTAGTTCAAGGGTTTTGCCTATAAATATGGCTCTCCCTCATTCATTTGTTCTTGTTCAAAGTATTGTAAAGCTTTCAAGTTGTGCTAAACTTGCTATTCGTTAAATCCGCAGTTTACTGTGCTTTGATCATTCGGTTGTTTTGTTCCGCTGAGTTAGAATATTTTCTGTCAAATTTATTCTACGAACTAGTGGACATTAAAACGAACCATATTAATTATATAACGACTTAAAACATTGTTATATTAATTAATCTTAATCTGATTAACAAGTTACATTCCAATCAGATTTATTCCGCCGCGATTATTTTCAAGTGACGATTGTATTCAACCCCCCCTTCTACAATCGTTCCAGGACCTAACAATATATATTATTTGTACTACCCTTTTATATTATACAAATAAATATCTTAAAAACTATATCTCTAAAAGATAACATAATCAATTTGTCAACGATGTTTTATCAAATTTCAATGCAATATCATATAATATTTCATGTGAAAAATTATAATGATTTTCAAAGTAAAATTAAAAATGTACGGTTTTGATTATCTTTTTTTAAAATAAATATAAAAATTAGAGACATACGTTACTTATTAATTATAATGTGTTCTAATCGAAAACAAATACGAGTGTTCATCTAACTCTTTTTAACTCTAACGTGTTACACGACAAATATATTTTTTCATACATATAAAGATATACGAAGTATGAAAATTTTAATTTGAAATTAATTGAATAATAAATTATCACAAATTAATATTAGAAAAATATTTATAAATAGATAATAAATTGTAAAAGCTAAATATTTATGAGAAAATATAATCAGTTGGTTAACATAATTTAATTAAAATCAAATTCATTATTATTAAAATACTAATAAAATGATGTCAAAATTTAAATAATAAATTATAAATTACGAACTATATACCCACTCGTGCTTCGCACGAGTTAAAGGCTAGTGATTATAAAAAGTTCAGAATATTAACTTTTGTTTTATGACTTTTACTTCTTTATCAGATATATTAGTCCTTAGAGCATCTCTTAAGAAGGTTCCCTAAATATATGATAAACCATTCAATTTCTAAAAAAATGAGGACCCTATATTGATTGACAACTCGAACAATAATCTCTCTTTGTGTTCCGTATTATTATGCTATCAATTCAAATTCTTTCAACAAAAAGATAATAAAAAAAATGTAGGAAAGGGGGGATAGAAGGTGAGAGTTGGATATTTAATCATTAAAAACAAATGAGGAATGAGTTAGGGATTATCTATTTATGTGAAATGGAAAAAAAAAAGTTCTTAGAGCATCTCCAGCAGATTAGCTATATAATGTACTAAGCTAAAATTTTGAAGAATATGGACAAAATTCACTCTAGCAGAATCCCTACTCGATCATTCCCTAAACTTTAGGATCCACTTTTCATTCCTCATAAATAGATAATACCTAACTCATTCCTCATTTATTTTTTAATGATTAAATATTCAACTTTCACTTTTTGGACACTCTTTCTCACATTTTTCTTATTATCTTTTTGCTAAAAGAATTTAAATTTAATACTGTAATAATAATATGGAGCACAAATAGGGATTATTGTTGGAGTTGTCAATCAATCCCTATTTTTTAGAATTTGAATTGTTTGTTATATATTTAGGGAATCTATTTGGGCTAATATTAGCTTTTTGTCCGTGCTTCGCACACGGAAATTTTTGATGTTCTATTCAATTTTATAAATTTCAACCGGTTTTTGATGGTAACAAAAAAATATATCACGGGCGGATATTCCGATTAAAAATCACTTCTCATAATAACATGTAGATATTTAATATTTAAACGGACATCACAATTACAAACTATTTATCATAACAATCTGCAAAAATTTAATTTCCAAACATTTCCAAGAAAAAACAAAAAGTCTCAAATGCACCTGTATATTAACAATAAGTAAATTTCAGGAAGGGTATTATAAGTCTTTTGGAAGAGGTGAATGCTAGCACACTTTTAGAATATATTGATTGATATTGATTTAGGGAATTAGTAGAAAATCTGCTAGAGTGAATTTTTGTGTAGATTTCGCAAAATCATAATTTAGGATATCATATACCTAATCTACTACCGATGCTCTTATACTCCCGTCCCTTTAATTAGTCATTTAGACTTTTTAAACACAATTCTATGTGTTTTAACCGTCTATCTAAAATTATTTTTTCTAAATTTTTTTTTCTGAATTAAAATATGAGACATTATATTTTTATTCAAAAAATTTTAAAAAAAATAATTTTAAATATGTGATCAAAACATATAAAATTGTGTGTAAAAAGTCTAAATGCCTTATAAAAAAATAGGAGTAGTAAATCTTTATCTACTTCTAATTCCTATTTACTTGCCGTAGCTAAAAAAACTGCCCATAAAACCGGTTGGATTCATCTTCGTTCTAATATCGAAGACCCGAATACACGGATTGAACCAAACTGATTCAGATCACCGTCACCCTACAAGACCACAACTCCCCTGCTGAATTAAGTCAACCCCCTAACAGAAATAACTAACTTTTCACAGTCCCTCCCGCCTGAAACCGAAACCCCAATGGCCCCACAACCCCAACCGCTTCTCAACCGCCTAACAACCTTGGACAACCACTTCTCCCTCACTCTCTACACTCTATTCCACCCAATTCTCCCTCACTCCCTCCTCAAACTTCTCGAATTTTCGGGCGATGGCCGCCTATTCTTCCCCCTTATCCTCTCCACTCTAGCCCTCATTGCCCGCTCCCACCCCCTCTACCCTCTCCTCGGTAGTCTTCTCATCGGATCGCTTCTCGATCTGCTGATGATTGGCCTGATCAAGCACATCGTGAGGCGGCCGAGGCCGTCTTACAATGAGAATATGTCTCTGGTGTTTAGTGTTGATCATTGGTCTTTTCCGAGTGGACACAGCTCACGTGTTTGTTTTATTGCCGGCTTGCTCTGGCTGTCGGATCTGGGAATTGGGGATTTTTTCGGGGATGTTGAGGGTTGGAGGTTTGGGGTTTGTGTTTGGGCGGGTGTTACATCGGTTTCCAGGGTGTTGCTTGGGCGGCATTATGTGTTTGATGTGGTTGTTGGGGCCTCTATAGGGGTTTTTAACGCGTTGATTGTGTTTTATTATCTCAATTACGAGAATTTGGCTTCGATTTGGGCTGATCAGTTGTAAGTACTTTTGTGATTTTCCTTGTTAAGGAAGTATGAGAAATGAATTGTGTAACATTGTTCATTGAAAGTTTTGTTACGTTTGATGAATTATATCAAATTGATTTGGGAATTATTGTTTGAATGATTTCCTATGAATATTGATGATGTTTGTATCATTTGGTTATGTCAATTGATGTATTATTAGTGAAAAATGCAGGGTACTTTGTTCCGAGCTAGTATTAAGTTATTTATGAAGCGATCATATTTTTGTATAGATTAGGGACTCTTTCTTTGTGTTTAAGAGAAAACAAAAGCCGTGTACTACCTAGCGACAACTTCCCAACCATCTGACCACCGTTAGCTACTTAGAAATTACTCCCTATCTCCCAACAGGTTCTTTACGTTACTTTTTGACACGCATTTTGAGACTCCTATAAAATATAGTTCCAGAATACTTTTTTAATTTTTTTCCTCTGAATAAAAGTTTGACGTTTAAACTTTTATTTAAAAAAAAACCATTATGAAACTATACTTTATAAGAGTCTCAAAATGCGTGCAAACAGTGTTCATGAACAATCACATGGGACGGAGGGAGTAGATACTTAAACCAATGTATTTATACTTCTTTATCTGGGTTTTTGGATTTAAAATTATTTTTAACCTTAAAATAAAAAAAAAGATTTCTATAATAAATTAAATATTTGTTTAAAATTAAATAAAATCCGACTTAAAATCAAAAGTTGGTAGGATATATATTACCCGCTCACAAGCAAGTCGCTTGACTTATAAATGATAAGCTTTTAAGTTTTAACCCGATACATTTGTATAATGGAAGTTAATAGAAGCAGATCAGATATGGTAAAAGTGTTTCAACTCTACAGTGGAATCTTTTTTATGCTATGTGTTCCTCCTGTTTTATGCTGGGGAGCTCAAGGCCATTTTGCAGTTTGCAAAATAGCTCAGGTACTTCTCATACTATTTGTAAAATATCAGGTCTGCTTTAATGTGTTTGTCTCTGTATAGAGGTGTGTTTTCAAGTAAATTTAGTACCCTTTGTTCCATAATTTGCGTGCAAATCCAAAGTATTTCAGGGATTCCTTACTGAAAACGCAGTGAATGCAGTGCAAGCATTGCTACCTGATCATGCTGATGGTGAGCTTGCAGCTGTCTGCTCCTGGCCTAATGAGTTTCGCAAACTTATGCCCTGGAACACCGCATTACATTTTGTGAATAAACCTGATTCCAGTTGTAACTACGAATATTGTAGTAAGTTTTTTAATATCGTTATTTATTAAACAAGAATGTTATTTAGTATACATGGATTTTAATTTATGTATTTAAATACTTGTAAACATCAAAACTATAACTGTCAGTAATTATTCAACAACCTATGTTTAATGTTTTACAAGTTCAGATCTTGGTTATCTCACCCAAACTATGCATTTAAATTTAAATGTATTTAAATGCTTGTAAACATCAAAAATTTATGTATTTATATGCTTGTAAACATCAAAAATTTATGCATTGGGGTCTTAAATGTCTACCTTAGGAGAGCAAGCATTTGTTTGTGCCCATGAACATTTTCAGAAGCAGCATTGAGTTGAACTGATATCCTAGGCATTGAAATCTGATTAGATCTTCCGAAGCTCTTAAAGAATTTTCTCATGGCCGTTATCCTCATCTCAACTATGCTCCATCCATCCATTTTAATGGAGTATCTTTCTTTAAATTTGGAAGTTCGAAAATCCTCTTAATCAATAGTCTGTTTTAAAATGTGCACTTAATGATCTGTCACTTTATGCAATTTCCTGACAATGTGTCATGTACCAGTCGTAGCATTCTCTAGTATGCCTTTTCTGAATACCATCAAGTTCATTACCTTGAAAAGCCATAAAATTGTATAACCTTCAGGTACTTTAGGCATTACTGTTGTGCTTCACCAGATTGATGCTCATATGTATACTCCGGATTCACTTTTAAGATTATAACTTTTTTTATGGATGATATTAACAATTGGAATTATCATATTGATTGATTAAACACATTATACATATGTTATTACCTTGTTTTATTCTTCTAGGCATTTCCTGTTATTACCTGCGACAATGCAGAAAAGTTGGTTTGGATACTAAATTTAATAAGTACTCTAATACGTGTGATATATTCTCTTAAATTAGTTGGAATCACTCTTATTGTTTATAGATATATGGTGGCAATTTTCTTAACTCTAATCTCATATCATGTGCTCTCTCATTTATAGATATATAGCTCTATTTGAGATCAATTTTTTTTAACCATGATTTCTTGTACATATACTCTCATTTATGATGTTTACATATTTAGTTAAAACTGACCTGTAGAGTTTTAATATGATTAACTGAGGTATATATAGTGCTAAGAAGTGGTCATAAATCTGATATATCCATATATAAATGTCTTAAAGCCTGTTATTTTGTTTGGCAGCATCATATAGATTCTTCAGTTTAGTATTTATATGTAGTGGTAATATTGGTTTTTAATGTGACTGTCATGATCTGCAGTATAGTAGTACAGAATGGTGATAATATGTTCATAATATTTCACCTACATTCGTATCTTTGATAGTGTCTACATCTTGCGTTATACTGGTTGTACTCATATGCAGTATCTTCATGTCCGACTCAATTTTTATATTAAATATGTCAGGAGATTGCCCCGATAAGGCTGGAAATATAGACTGGTGTGTAGCTGGAGCAATTTACAACTATACAGATCAACTTCAATTGAGTTTTCACAAATTGAGTACAGAGATGAACTGTAAGTTACAATATTATTGGATCATTCCCTATTATCCTTTACTATATCTAGCTCATCTGTGGGTGATTGCAGACAACTTGACGGAGGCACTTATGTACGTATCTCATTTCTTTGGTAACGTTCATCAGGTTGATTTTATGAAGTACTTATAATGTTAGAAGTAGGATTGGATGATTTTAAATAACAAGTTTAAAAATAATAACCAAGTCAGTCAGAACAAGTAGCCTGCTTTGGGAGATTCAGGCATCGGGAAAGTTAATATCATAGTTTCATAAAGCCTAGTATCAACACGAAACATTTCTTTCTCTTCTGCGCTAGCCAATTGACTTGGGTTTCTGTATTGATATTATTTAAGGTAGATTGTTGACGAGGGTCACGACCTCTACATAGTGCTATAATTGTATTAAATCTGACAGAGAAGAATGGTGACTAGTATTAAATGAAGAAGATGGATCACAAAATAATTAACCCTCCCTGATTTGTTTATGTCCCTTGCATACATTCTCTTCCCCGCTCTCTGATTTATTTATGTCAGAACATATATCAACCCTCTCTTGCATCACTTAACTGAATATAGAGTTGCTGCAGAGTTAGAAAGTACAAGATAGTGCAAGAAAGCATTTAACATGTTACATATTTATGGCAGCGCTGGCTTCCTTGGAGATGCAGGAGGAAACACTATTATAGTCCGCTGGTATCAGAATGAAACCAATTTGCATCGCATAAGTGCTGATTAAACTTATTTCTCTTAATCATTTTTGCAAAGACATAAATGTACTCCGTGCGTTTCACTTTTCACTATCTTAATTTTAAGTGATTCGATTTAATGATACAGCGGACATACTGCAAGAATATTTATGTGTTGATGTATGGTTGTATTTAATCCATTTTCGTAGCCTGGTAAAAATCACCAAAAAAATATAATAAAAATAAAAATAAAAATAAAGTAAATAAATATATAAAAAAATTAAGAGTGAGGACAAGTCAGTCTACAATAACCTGGCAGAGCATTTCCTTGACGTTCCTAATGAGAATGATGAAGATATAGTAAAATTTGCTTCTTTTTATTTTTTTTATTTTTGCATACAATTATATTACATAATATTTTTGCTCTGTTGCAGGTATGGGATGATAAGATCATAGAATCCTCCCTGCAGAAATTCTACAATACAGATCTTTCTAGCTTAATACAAGCTATCCAGATAAAAATTGCGGTATGCTTCCTTTTCTTTCGTGTTTCTCTTTTTCCAGTGTGCAGCTTTAATTGCTATAGTTACGAATTTGTGCCATATTAGCAAATTGGACATTGTTTGTTTTATGTTGATATGTCACGTCCAGTTCATAATTCGGTCCATGATTGAAATATATGAAACGAATTGTCCCAAGGACACCAATTGGCTAATCTTTCCCAACCAAATGAAAAATCAAAGGATTTTGATTTTAGAACTAATCATATTAGTTAAAACTTTACACACACCAATCGCTCATACCATCTAGCATAGACTGGTTATATTTGTATTGCGCAAAGCTTCATATCTGAGGCATTCACTGACAACTTCATGAAATGCTTTAATATGAACTTCCCAGAATCTGCGCTTCCCTGGTTTTATTAGTTAGAGTAATAGGTTCATTGTTCCTGGTTGATCCCTTAACTTTTATGAAATTAAGCTTAAGTGATGGTGAAACATTAGTCTTATAGATCAATTTGCTTCTCAATAAAATTATGTCAACTGACCATGTCATTAACTTAGTTGGAATATTTCTTTTTAGAAAAAAGAGAATGAATGATTGTACATTTGTACCAATAACTCACTCACTCACTTCGACTCTTTTTTAACTTGCTTATCTGTGCAGGTGCACATGCTTGAACCAGTTTATTACCTTGCTTAACTTGCGCTTCTTCTTCTTCTCCCCCCCCTTTCTTTGTTCTAATTGTCCTTTAAACGACAATAGGGTGTCTGGTTCACTGACAGCTTATCTTGGAGAAATTGCACCCCTGATCATGTGGCTTGTCCTAACCAGTAAGTTTTGTTTTTTTTTTCTTTTTTCCATGAACATCCCTCTACACATTGTATCTTCCTAAGCTTGGGTCCATTCGTTGCAAATCCATCAACTGACTCAGACAGGCCTACGTATGTGAACTGTGAAAATTTATAATAATATGACATGCTTCTCATTACTTGAACATATGTTTAGAGTATACATAGAAACCTCTAAATGCTCAGTACATGATACATTAATGGTGGGGAGTTGAGTGATCTGATCCTACCATGCTTGCTACAAAATCAGGGTGACTGGATTATAAACCCTGAACACTTTTTATCAATACTTCCTGGTCACTGTGAAATTTATCAGATTTTTTAATGCAAGTCGATATAATTTTTCTTTTCATTTCAGCATTTTTTGCCACTCCTACATAATATAATGCATATAACTGTATCAGTGACATAATAGATGTGGATAGAGCACTCAGTAGATTCCTTTTTACACTAAAAGTTTCATGATTGGCATCTTGGCGCATAACCTAATATGTGGAGAACTGCTAAACATTAATGGTTTATACTTCTCCCAGGTATGCTTCTGAATCTGAAAGCAGTAAGTTGGCCTGCAAGTTTGCCTATAAAGATGTCACGCAGGGAGCCACTTTAGGAGGTGCATATCTGATTCGTCCAATCCACTTTATAACCATAACTGAATTCTGCTTGTGTTGGTCTTTTAGCTTGTTAATACAACAGTATGTGTCTGGAAAAGATATAAAACAGCGTCTATCAAACGTAGCAAGTATTTTTTTTCTTCTTGTGACTTGTTACTGGTATATCTCACTAAGCATGCATTCCCTCAATGGTGATACAGATGATTACTTCCTTTCCTGGTTGCCTGTAGTGGAAAAGAGGCTAGCGCAGGCTGGAGTCCGTTTGGCTGCTAGGCTTAACCAAATCTTCAGTCCACAACTCCACCAATCTCACAAAATCAAATGCGCAGGAACTTCTACCTACTCTGTTTGATTCTATTTTAGGCAAGTTTTCGATGAAGGGAGTAAACTGTCCACTCCATTGTCGTCTCATGACTATCATGTATTCGATGTCTTGACACTACAGAGTAATCTCTTCCAGAGCTGTAGCTGATTTTCATTCGAACGGAAGCATTTCACATTAGTATCTTATTCTTGCATCAACTTCCATTACAAAATCTTTATCATAGCTTTTCATTACTCAGTGGTGTCACTGTTGTGGTTAAAGTTTGATATAAATAACTTGCAAGTAAAAAACTTAAGAATTTTGGTATGCCAAATAGCGCATTTATATTATTTCTCGGAAACAAGTTATTTATCTCTCGGAAAAAAAAACATAAATTGCACTTTTTCCTGAAAATAAGTACTTATTTCTGCGAATATACTTAATTTCAAAATATATTATGTAAATATATTTTGGGGTGGTTACGGGTGTTTTCCTTGTGTACTAGAGAATACATATAGCGTGCAATACCTAGCGCCAACTTCCCAACCACTTGCCAAATTCACTACCTAAAGAAATAAATGAATACAGGACAACTAACTGATTTTTTAACATGAGTCGCGGTCCTGCCAATCGCTTGCCAGGGACCTGTTAAGCGGCTTACTAATTTCTGACCGTTGGATGAATATTCAGCTGCCAGGATTATAACAAATTTTTAATACGTTCAGCGTTTTTCAAGCGCTGGACGGAGGAAGAAAATGACCCCGTCCAACGTTTAAAAAACGTTGGACGTATTATAAGTCAGTTAACACGTTCCTGGCAATCACGTACCAGGGTAATGGAAGTTGGTAGGAGCAGATCAGATATGGGAAAAGTGTCTGAACTCTGGTTGACTTGTGGTGGAATCTTACTTATGCTATGTGTTCCTAGTGTTTTCGGCTGGGGAGCTCAAGGACATTTTGCAATTTGTAAAATGGCTCAGGTAATTTTCATATTATTTTTAAAAATGTCATGTCTGGTTTCATGTGTTTGTCTATGTAGCTGAGCAAGGGGCCAATTGGGCTCGTAGAGGATCATATTTGTATTCTAACAATTTTCATGCTAAATGCTAATCCAAAGTATCTATGATACTTCAGGGATTCCTTACTGAAGATGCACTGACTGAAGTGCAAGCATTGCTTCCTGAATATGCTGATGGTGAGCTTGCAGCTGTGTGCTCCTGGCCTGATGAGTTTCGCAAACTTATGCCCTGGAGCACCGCATTACATTTTGTGGATCAACCTGATTCCAGTTGTAACTACGAATATTGTAGTAAGTTTGCTATCTTGTTATTTAGTACCTGTAAATTTGTAAGATTATCAATTGAGGTATATACTGCAAGAAATGGTGTTTGTATGACAGCATCATATGGATTCTTCAGTTTAGTATTCTTATGTACTGGTGATATTGGTTTTTAATATGACTGTCATGATCTGCAGTATAGTAGTACAAAATGGTGACAGTAAATCCATTACATTCCCCCTCATTCTTCTCTTTATTTTGGTTTTATTCATATGCAGTATCTCAATGCCCGACTCGTTGTTTATATTATATATGTCAGGAGATTGCCACGATACTGATGGAAATAAAGACCGGTGCGTTACTGGAGCAATTTACAACTATACAGATCAACTTCAGTTGGGTTTTCACAAATTGAGTTCAGAGATGAACTGTAAGTTGCAATGTGATTGGATCATTTTCTAATATCCTTTAGTATATCTAACTCCTCTGCGGGTGATTGCAGACAACTTGACGGAGGCACTTATGTTCGTATCTCATTTCTTTGGTGACGTCCATCAGGTTGATTTTTCAAGTACTATAATGTTAGAAGTAGGACCGAACGTTCTCTTCCCTCTCCATGATATACTTATGTGTTATGTCTGAACATCTATTTAACCCTCCGTTGCATCACTTAACTGAATAAAGAGTTGCAGCAGAGCTAGAAAGTACAAAGAAGCATTTAACGTGCTACTTATTGATGGCAGCCCCTACATGCTGGCTTCCTTGGAGATTCAGGAGGAAACACTATTATAGTCAGCTGGTATCAGAATGAAACCAATTTGCATAAGGTAAGTGCTGATTAAACTTATTTCTCTTAATCATTAATGATACAGCAGACATACAGCATGGATATTTATGTGTTTTAGTCCATTTTCGTAGCCTGGTAAATATCACCAAAATAAGAAAAATTAAGAGGGAGGAGAAGTCAGTCTACAATAACCTGGCTGAGCTCGTCCTTAACGTTCCAGAATGAGGATTATATTAGTTAATATTTTTGTTCTGTTGTAGGTATGGGATGATAAGATCATAGAAACCTCCCTGCAGACATTCCACAATTCAGATCTTTCTAGCTTAATACAAGCTATCCAGAGCAAAATTTCGGTATGTTTTCTTCCTGTTGTGTTTCTTCTCTTTTTCCAATGTGCAGCTGTAATTTCAACCATAATAGGGTGTCTGGTTCACTGAGAGCCTATCTTGGAGAAATTGCACCTCTGATTCTCTGGCTTGTCCAGACCCGTAAGTATCCTTTTCTTTTCTTTTCTGTTTTTGTCAAGATCCTCCCGCTACACATTGCATCGTCCTGAGCTTGTGTGCATATGTTAAAAATCCGTCAACTGACTCAGACAGGCCTATGTATGCGAACTATGAAACATTATAATTATATGATATGCTTTTCATAAATTCAAAACAAGTGTTTAGAACGTAGATACAAATCTAACTGCTAAACATTAATGGTTCATACTTCTCCCAGGTATGCTTCTGAAAGCAGTGAGTTGGCCTGCAAGTTTGCCTATAAAGATGTCACGCAGGGAGCCGCTTTAGGAGGTGCATATCTGATTCCTCGAATTCTGCTTGTGTTGGTCTTTTAGCTTGTTAATACAACAGTATGTGTCTGGAATAGATGTAAATATACTTTTTTTTGTGATACAGATGAGTACTTCCTCTCCTGCTTGCCTGTAGTGGAAAAGAGGCTAGCACAGGCTGGAGTCCGTTTGGCTGCAACGCTCAACCGAATCTTCAGCTCACAGCTCTACCAATCTCACAAAATTGAATGTCCAACACCTTCTACCTACCTTTATGATTCTATTTAAAGCTCGTTTACGACGAAGGGAGTAAATTGTGCACTCCCATGTCTTGACACTCTGAGAATAATCTCTTCTACAGCTGTAGTTGATCTTCATTGAAATGGAAGTGTTTCGCATCAATATCTACTTCTTAAATTAGCTTTTTTGGGAGAAAATTCTAAGCTAGCTGTCTAGGGTGTTTAAAACACCCAAAGATTGAATAGAGACAGACCTATATATCAACCAAAAACTTTTACTGCACCAATGATTATAATTAAAAGTGTTCAAAATATGACAGACCAAATGCAGACAAGTACAAATTATTGCAAGTGAATTAACATCTTTTCACAGAGTAGCCATAATCACAACTCTAGTACATAAGGTTGATTTTGTAGGTCATGTCTTGAGCAGGGAATGAAAAATCCTCACATCTGTACAAAAATTAAATAGAAAGAAAAAAATTTGAACAGTCATGTACAGCTTTAATCAATTTTTACAATCTGCACCTGCAGCAGCTAATCTGACGTGATTGCTCAATAATTGCTATGGCGGAAGGATACTTATTAACTTTGCTCTGGATAGGACAGGTTTATATTTCTGTTTACTAGGCTCCTCTTCCAGCTTGACGCTGCATCTCGGCTGCCTGTCCAGTACCTCGGAAGTACATGTATACTTGCTGCATTATGGTACCAGAAACGAATGCACATAAGAAAATGACAGATCGCATTAGCAGATAAATGACCATTGTTCCTAACAATCCCGCTGAGACATATAAATTATCCGTTAAAGTGGTTTACTGTCTCTTAACTCTACTTCCGTTATTTTGATTTACAAGATTTTGAGACCTGATTATTGGTCTGATGGAGGGATTAAAGTTGTCTAGTTCGTTTTACCACTTGATGTTTTTTACGACACAGAGTTCACCAGATGTCCATCAAAATAAACTTTACCTGAATAACCCAAATGCTGAGAAAAGATTCCAGACAGAATAGTCCAGCTCCAACGAAGTAGAAAATCTGAAGAGAAGAGATAAATCATATTTATGAACAGCACAAAAGAAGAAAAACTTGCATGATTAGTAAGTTCAATGTCTTGAGCAAAAGGTAATCAGTGACAAAAGGGTGATACTTACCCCAACTATCGCATTGTCACCAACAAGATCTACAGCAGGCAAGATACCTCTGTAACAAACGCCAAAATAGGGAAGTTAGAGTTGATTTGCAGAAGGTGATTGATACACTGGATACCAAAATTTTAAAATCTATATCTGCTATAAGAATATCACAACAGAGCTATTCCATGTAAGAGAGAAAAATTGTCAACTAGTTTAGTTCGAATTCATCATTCTTAAGTTACTAGCTATTTTAAAGATGTTAAAAAGAAAATTTTCAAAACTTACGCAAGTGATTTTCCTTTCAAAAATATCGGAGGAGCCACTGCAGCAAAGATGACGAAACCAATGTGAACCTGTAGGCAGGGGGGAGTAAGGAAACCTCCAGGACATATTAATGGCTATAGGAGGTAAAGACATATGAAACTTACCAGGTAAAATAAGAAAAACCTGCTATACTTCAAAGCACTGTCAGTCCTGTAGACATAAAGTTTCATGTCATGTGAAAAATTACTGGCACAAGATCATTGTTCAAAATCCAAATGCAGGCCTGATAATATAATATGCAGGATTTTCTGTACTGGAAAGATATTTCATATGATCAACCAGGAGTATATGTGGAATTGGCCTTATTTTGAAAGGAGCATGCTTTGAGAACAGATTCCAGTAACTTCGGTGAAACTGATTTTCATGAAAGTCCGACTTGGATCTAACTCAAACAGAGAAGTCCTTTTCCATTCGGAGATATTTAAGAATATAAATTTACTTTCAAGGTGGATAGAGTTTTCTTCTCTGCAGATAACTCTATACACATCATAAATCTGAATTTATACTTGTTCTAGATCACAAACATGTGTTATGATATGGCCTGAGGGGGAAGGCAACAGTTTTACTTGCACCTTGGATCATCAATATTGGAGGATATATTAAAATATTGATTTGAGAAAGACATTACAATACCTGAAAGCACGGTACAGTGGACGATACCACAACACATAGCCTCCAGGAACTCCTGATATAAAGTAAATAATAGCAAGGAACCAGATTTTTGGATCTAGAACAGCAATAAAATTATGTTTCAATCAGTACTAGGACATCGTAAGTCATAACAATAATACCCCACAATGAAAGAGAGAAAAGTTGAAATCAAAGTTATTGGTTTTATAAACAAACCTTCTCCCTTAATCCAAGCTGAAGTTGTGGCGATTATATTCCAAAAAAGGCAGAGTACTAGTCCTATTTATCATGCCATCAATAAAAAGTCTTAGTGCACAATAATGTCAAATGTTACTCCTCAGAAGCATCTAGATCTATGGATTACAAGTAACTTAAATGATCTCATAGTATATGAGAAGCATCTTGCTCCCTTGCTAAAACAATCTTTAATGCCAAATTACATGTATATACAAAGATTCAGAGGTAACAATTTCTAGAAGTATGCAATCTAAACCACAAATGAAAGATAAACATACCCAAGTACGTAGTAAATGCAACATACTGCAGTTTCTGTAGATGAATTGGTATTTCATTAGCAATATCGTGATGGATGATTGGAAAAAATGGTGGCCAATTTTTATCCTCCAAAACTATACCAGCTGCACAAAAGGATTAAGTTAAAAAATTAGTTGTGAACCTAGGCAGCAGCAAAATTCATATACACTGATTGCGCTGCTTTTGATATATGGCAGTTGAGGACAAAGTAAGAGGTTAATTTTTGATAGAGAACAAAAAATGTGCAATCTAAAGGAAGTGAAAAAAGAGTATTACAACGGGAAGTACCTCGTTGTGCAGCTTCTTCTTTCCGTCTAACGATCTGTAAGAAATTAAAGGAACAATAAGGTAATGACAGTAATAGTGTATCAGTATTACTTAAACTAACAAAGAGCGTAGTTTGCTACCCCTATTCATTCTCTTTTACTTGTTATCTGACTTGTGGTTGCATGCATTAAGGTTTGTACAGGAGGTACTTATACATAATATATTTTCTACTTCTATTAGAATTAAGATCTATCTTTAATTTTTGCTTATAAGAAATGGAAGGGATATGAATATGCTTCCTACTTCTGTATAAATTAAAATCTATCTTTAATCTTTTGCTCATAAGAAATGAAACGGAGATGTATACTATAACGCCCCAATCCCACAACTTAATGCATGCTGGATCCAACAACTCACCACTGGTCTGTCCAAAAGAGCTAGCAATTTGTTATACATTAGTTGCTGACTTGTAGTTATAAAGGCCCGAACATTTCAATTCTTACCGACGAGGGAAGTTACAGATACGTGAGTGGCTTGTTTGGGAATTTGAAATTCCAAATTCAATCACTGACATGCTTGGACACACAAAAAATGTTGAATTTGGAATTCATTAAAATTAGGACATTCAATTACTAGTTTAAACCTGAGAATTTGGAATGACAATTGAAATACAAAATTCGAAAGGAAATTCATGTTCTCAAACGCAGCCTCACAAAATTCCAATGGCAAGAATTGATTATTTGAGGTGACCAACTACCCTCCAACATATTTCCGATATTTAAATTAGGATGCATAGCAAGCTCAATATTACTCAGCCAACATATTTCTAAGAGACTTGTGCTTATGCTGCAAAGTTTGCGGCACTTTAACTTTTAGGACGTCACAAGCCTTTGATGATATCCATATGTCCAAATATAACTGGTTTTAACATTAAGTACACTACAGTGGCCTCGCCACTCTCCCTCGTTCTTGAACTAGTCATAGTCTATTAATTATTCATGCACTATATCAGAAGAGAATTGGTGATCGTACATACCTGTTCTCTCTTTCTTAATTCAGCCTCTCTGGTTTGCAGCTCTCTCTCTTTCTTCTTTAAATCCTAATCAAGAAAGAGAACAATTGAGATTCTAAATAAGTAAAGGGAATAAGACACAATAACTCCAGGGAGCTCTGTATTTATCGATTTTATTACCGCAGCTGAATTAAGAGGAATATCAACTGTTGCACCACGATCATAAAAACCGGCAGGTTCATGAGGAAGAGGAGTAAGTTTCGAGTTTGCCCCTGTATTCTGCAAACACATCAAGATTATGATTCAAGTGAAATATCAACAAATGGCTAAATTCAAAGTATAATAAACTCCCTAAGCAAGAGAAAAATCTCCAAAAATTCTTTCATGCTTAATAACAATTTTCCTTGAACCTTAAGCAACTCGAGAATTTTTATTTTTATTTTTTTGACAAATATGACTTATAGCCTTGCATATGAGTATCTATTCTAATAAAATTCTCTAATAAATTCTCGGGATGAGCCAGAATCGAACCAGGACCTAGGACGCAGGGGATAAGCTGTCAACCACTTGAGCCGTACTCAACTCGAGAATTAATATATGGCAAAAATATAAAAAATAGAAGAAGCACATAAAATGATAATCACAATAAGGAGAAATAAATCTTACGGAAAACGGATTAACTTCTTCTTCTTCTTCCGCAAAAGGATTGTCATTTCTGTAACGACCGGCCATTTCTTCTACTAAATTTCAAGACCACTGGCCACGAACAATATAAGATAAACAGAGCAAAGAAAGAGCTTAGATAAAGAAATGGAGAGGAAAAGAAAGAGAAGGAGAATGCAAAATTGTCAAGAAATGGAGGCTAATATATATATTTGAAAACGAGAAAAGTAGGTTGGTCAGAGCTTTGAAACAGACGGAAGACTAGTTAACAATTTTAGAATCTTCTGTTACTGTTGCATGTCCGCGTTCTTCATATGTATATCTCACCACATTCATCATTATGTGTGTATTTTATAGACTAGGGTCCTGTTCCCTGACAACTGTGTGTCAGGGAACAGTTATCCAACACATCACTCCCCAGCCGTTGGATCGTTGATCCAACGGCTGGGGTAAAAGGAAAAATTTTAAGCGTTCCGCGGTTTTTTTCCGCGGATTGGGTGTTTTCAACATGCGTTCCGCGTATATTTTCCGCGGATCGGCGGGAGTTTTTTAAGCGTTCCGCGGTAAAAAACCGCGGAACTTTCAGACGGGTGCAGTGTATGATCAATAACCTAGATGTGATCATTCAACACTAAAGATTCCAAAAAATCCCCATTTTCAGCATTTTGAGCAGCAGAGTTTCTTCATTTCTCTCTTCCAAGACCCATCCATCCCTTGGGTAAGCTCCATTTGTAGTGGTGTGTTGTTGTTATTTTGTTGTGTTGTAATGGATAAGATGTTTGCAAGATTTGAAGGTAGAAAAAGTTTAAAAAAAAATGATTATGTTGATGTACATGATGATGATGGTAAATGTGGTAATGATAGAGATAATATTGATTATGTTAATGTTGATAGTGATGGTGAGGAGTTTTTTTGTAGTGAGCAATTAGATGAAGATGAAATTATGCATGAGAATAGAGGTAGTATGCATGAAAGTAGTGATAATTTGCATGATAGTAGTGATAATATTGTGGATGAAGATGAGCCTATTAGTATCCCTTGCTTGAATCAAAAATTTGCTAATTTACAAAGGGCGGAAAATTTATTTAGGGCGTATGCTTTAAACCATGGTTTTGCAATTAAGATACAAAACACGCAGAGGCGAGTCAAGGATAAATCCATATATGGTCGAATGTACGTCTGTAATTTAGCGGGGGAAAATCGCGGGAAAAACCCCGTTGAGGAAGAAGAAATATTGATTGGTAGTGTTGGAAGTGTTAAGGGCAAACGGCGTAGAGATGTGCTGCCTAGAAGTGGTTGCAAAGTTAGAATGTACGTGGTTAATAAGAAAAAATCAACTCATTGGGAGATAACCTCTTTGGAATTAGAACACAATCACGAAGTCGTTACTCCTTCCAAGATGAGTTTGATAAGACGGGAGAGACATGTGACCGCGGCTCAAAGAAATTTAATCAAGACCTTACATGCTTCGGGTGTCCCACCAAGACAACAAATGAATATTTTTGGTCAAATGCATGGGGGAGCGGAACAAGTAGGTTTTAATAGCCAACATTTAAGAAATGTCGTGCGCGATTTTAGAAAGGACAACATGGGAGTAAACGATGCTCAAGCCGGTTTGGATTTGTTGTATCGTTTGAAAGAAGAGAGTGGCGGTAAGTTTTTTATCAAGACTCTCCTTGATGACCAACAAAGATTGAAGTGTCTTGTATGGGTCGATCCCCGCTCTATGATGGCCTATCGAAATTTTGGTGATGTGGTTGCGTTTGACACAACATATCGAACTAATAGATATGCTATGCCGTTTGTGCCTTTCACCGGAGTCAATCATCACTATCAATCAATAGTTTTTGGTTTTGCACTCGTGCGGGATGAATTGAAGACAACTTTTGAGTGGGTTTTGAGTACTTGGCTAGAGGCGATGGAAGGCAAAGAACCCCTAGCTATCATAACCGATCAAGATCAAGCCATGGCCGCGGCTATTGAATCACAACTACCGAATACCTCACATTTGTTATGCTCATGGCACATTAGCAACAAATTCCCCGAGAAACTTGCAACATATTACTCAAAGGAAGGGTTTAAATTTGATTTCAACAATTGCATCTATCACTCTTTGACTGAAGATGTGTTTGAGGATCGGTGGAAGGCTTTGATTTTGAAATACAATTTGGAAGGCAATACATGGCTTCAAGGGTTATATGCTTTGAAGCATAAGTGGGTGGAGGCTTACACAAGAAACACTTTTTCTGCGGGTCAGAAAACCACATCAAGAAGTGAAGGAATGAATGCCTATTTTGATGCCTATGTTGGTTCTTGCACCGGTTTGAAGGATTTTGTTGAGGGTGCACAAAAAGCTTTGGAGAGGCAATTTATGCGTGAGAAAGATGAGGATTACAATACGTATCATAGAAGTCGTTGCATGCAAATGAAAACCGCCTTGGAGCACCACGCGGCTTCCATTTATACCAAAGAAATGTTTCGAAGATTTCAAGAACAATTGGTTGAAGCAAATAAGTACTTCGTGGAGAAAGATAGAGATCGGTCTTTGGAAGATGTTGAAGACACATTCTACAAATGTTATAGACCGTTGACGGGTGCATCTCAGAGAACCATGTATCTTGTATCATTCAACAAGGTGTCATTACGGGGTTCATGCATTTGTAGAATGTATGACCATGTTGGCATGCCATGCCATCACATTATTGCCGTGTTGACGAAGAGGTGTGTGGCGGAACTACCGGAACATTTTGTGAAACGGCGTTGGACAAAGGATGCCAATAGAGTTGATGGCGTGTTGCCATATCAAACATCCGAAGTTGAATCACCATCTCATGAGTTGACTCCCACGGAAAGATTTAACCACATGACCTTACTTACCATGGCTTTTAGTCATAGTTGCTCCGCGTCGAAAGAGCGGTATGAATATGCCGTTGGGGTTATTAATCGAGAAACGGAGATTATTGAGAAAATGCCCGTTGACGGGGTAGAACGTGAAGGAGTTGAATTCAATACACAAACAACACAAGGAAGCGGTGAAAAGTTGCATGAGAATATCCTTGACCCCTTGGTGTCGAAAACGAAGGGGCGGAAAAAAGAGCACCGTCATAAAAGTCCACTTGAGGAACTTACAAAAGCAAAAAGAAAATGCCGCTATTGCACTATGTTAGGACATGATGTTAGAACGTGTCCGAAAAAAAAACAAGATACTTTAACAAAAGCTTCAACTGCCCAATTGTAATTACAAATCCCTTATGTTTTATTTGTGCTTTATATGTTCTTCGTAGTAACTAACTTGTTCATTGTTGAATTTGTAGGTAAAATGACCGACGCTTCGGATAATGACTCAGTGTCACACGTAAGCAATTCATTCTCGGACTCGGATGAAATGGTAGATTCACCTACCTTTAGTGAGTTGGAGGAAGCATGGCGTCATCTTGACGAATTAGCAGAAATGTACGAACCACCTCCCCTAGTGGAAGAAGAAGACAATGCGTTGTACCCAGCTGACGAAGAGGCCTACCGGTCAAGATGTTGGACTGAAGCATGTCAGTGGTGTGCAAGCGATAACATGTTCGAAAGGGTGGCGTACAACTTGACCCCATATTTTCTCCCAATTTTGAACTTGGGTCAGGAGTACCCCGGTGGCCCAAACAAAGTCTCCCCGTGGGATGGTGGTTGGATTGTTGAGTGTGATAGGATAGCCGACATTCACAAATTGAGGCCTCGCGCGGGTTGCATGCGTGACCAAATGCGTATTGAATATGTGAAGGGTTGGGTGTCCCATCTAGATGGTGATGATACGGGGAAATGGATTACCGGCAAAGCACCATTTGCAACATTTCGTCTCTATGATGGGTCTAGTAGCATTCGTGTCACAATATGGAATGACCACAATACTCATGCCAATGTGACTGATGGTGTGCTCCGTGAAGGTTGTGTTGTCGTGCTGTATTGGGTGGCATGCTTCGTTAGAGCTGATGCACCGCCCGGAACTATATTCGTGTCTCATGAAGAATGTGTTGGTCTCCGGACGCCACCTCTTAACAAGAGCACTCACTAGCCTCGCGTCAGTCTGAAGTATAAGTCTGGGATTGGCAAACACGCCAAACCCTATAGCATGTAGAATTTCCTTCTGAGCATCAGAAAGAAACCAGCTCCTCATAGACCGGTTGCCACAGAAACACTCCAATGGACCCCGATCAGCACCAGCCCAAACAGCAGCACTCACATGATACGAGTTATCTAAGATAACTTCCTGACTAAGTGGCCCTGGTAGAATATCTTCCATCCTGAAAATTCAACATGAAATCAACATCAGACAACATAAAACTAAAAGATTCAAGTCAAGCATAAGAAGTTCATAAGAAGCGCAGAAGAACCTATACTATATTCACACAACCATTTATATGACCATATTCATTAAAATATCGGTAGGAAAAGCACTAATTCCATAATCACAATCACAATCTACCTACATATACTACCTACATATACCACAATTCAAGCACACATATATATATACCAAAATTTATTAAAATACCACTAGGAAATTAAATTAATTCATTAAATTATACTGACAATGCTACATTCAAAAAAGGATAGCAAGTTAAATCAGCAAATCACACAACTTCACTGACAAAAACTAACAAAAAAAACAATATTTTCTTTGAGGCATTTTACCAAACACTTCGCACTCAGAAAGATATATGAACTAGAATACATGAATTACACAACATGTATCAAGCCTAAATCAAGTAACAATCCAACAATCCATTATACATCCAATCGTAAATAATGTATGCTTAAAACTAAAGATTGAAGCACCAAACAAAAAACTAAAGATTGTATGCGTAAATAATGTTATGCAGGGATATGAACAAATCGTAGGCTGGGGATTTGACCTTACCTTGTGATTGCAGGCAAGAGGATCGCACGCAGGTCTTCTTCGTAGGAGGCTGTGGTTTTTGTGTAACTGATCGCGAGGGTTTGTGAACGTGTATACAACTGATATGTTTGTGTTTCAGCGGTTTGTTTTGTTTTAAACTCGTCTGATAGTTCCGCGGATATTAACCGCGGAACGCTTAAAAAACTCCATCCGATCCGCGGAAAATATACGCGGAACGCATGTTGAAAACACCCCATCCGCGGAAAAAAACCGCGGATCGTTTAAAATTTTTCCTTTTACCCCAGCCGTTGGATCAACGATCCAACGGCTGGGGAATGATGTGTTGGATAACTGTTCCCTGACACACAGTTGTCAGGGAACAGGACCCTATAGACTATAAGTAGTTTTAAAATTATATTAACAGTAAAAGGCAGTATATATAGCAAAACTAGTATTCAGAAAAAATAATTAGAGTATGCTTAAAGCTTACAGGTTATTTGGTTCGAGGAGTGGTATGGGTTGGAATGAGCAATCGGGTTGTGTTTGGTTGAATGTTGGAATCAATATAAATAATTTTTTTAAAAAAATAAGTTATTAATTTATAAAAATTAAAAATATTAATAAAATTATTATAGTTATATATTTTTGCATCATTGATTTAATTTCGTATCAAATATTAATATTTCATTACTTAAATAAAGACAAAAGAAAAACGAATGCATCTTATACCTCCATCTCCTACACACCTCCCCTTGAGTATCAAAAACTCATACCTTGGGGTTTAAGTTATGCGTTTCAAGTTATGCGTTTCAGATTTTACTTTTTCTAACCAAATACCGGTTATAGATTTGGAATGGACAAACCACATCCTTCATTTCTCATACCCATGAACCAAACGACTCTTTAATAATACAGCGGAACAAATTCAGACACATGACATTTCAAAGAGCAACATTAGAATTTTTTTTTCAGAAGATTATAGGCTATATCGTATAACATTTTACGCTTTATAATGTAACATTTTTTTTTTGTTTTTTAAAATTGCGGCAGCTCATTTCGGTGATGGACGATGAGAGTCAAATTTTTATTTATTTTATACAACAAGCGTGGGACATTATCTTTCCAGTATTATAAAAATCGGGAATCAGACTTAATCGATCGAGTTACCGATTCAGGATTAATTGAAAAACGGATATTAATCGGAGTGAAAATCAGATGTATTTTAATCAATATTTAGTTATTATTATATTAATTTTTTCTGAAATAAAGTTAATTATTATATTAGTTATTAGTTACTCTATTCATTATCACATATATATTTAGTATATCAAAGTTTTTTAATTGTTCATGACTAAAATAATAGTATAACATACTAATTTTAATAAATAAATGAATATAGCATTTACTTTAAGATTGTGTTTTCGCGTGGAGAAGTGAAAAATTAAGTAATGCATCCTCAAACAGATACACTGGAGTTTGATGAATACCGTCTAAAATTACCTGACCCCAATATGATTCCTCGGCTATGGCGATTCTACAATCGTTTGCAAACACATCTCCGCTCTTCGCCATTTTCAAGTAAAAACTCTCTCTCTCTCTCTCTCTCTCCCTCTCCGTCTCTCTTCCTCTCTCTCTCTCTGTCACACACACACACACACTTATGTCTATGTGTTTGATGTAACATATGAAAATAGTTGCTTAGCAAGTACTTGAAATCTTACAATATATATTTGAAGCAGCCGATGTGAATACATGTGCTATAATTGATGGAAAATCCATTGCCAATGATATAAAATCAAGTGTAGCTGATGAAATTAACAAAATGAAGAATTGTATTGGGAAATGCCCTGGATTGGGCATTGTTTTGGTGGGTCAGAGGCACGATTCCCACACTTTTATTCGACTCAAATTACGGGCTTGTCATGAAGTTGGTATTGCTACTTTTCTCAAACAATTGCCGGAAGATTGTTCTCAAGATGAGGTTTATCATGTTGTTTCAAAGCTAAATGATGATCCCGATGTGCATGGTGTTATTGTGCAGCTTCCGCTACCTAGAGTAAATTTCTTTAACTATGCTAGTGTGTTTTGGATTGTTGAATTGGAGAATTTTAATATTCTAATGTATGTGTGAGTACTCATTGTTTCAGTGTGAATGTATTGTGCCTTATACCTTTAGTGGTAGTAGGAAATGACTATCATTGTTTAATTATTTTGGGTAGGGTGGAAACCGGTTAGAGTTACATGGGTTTATATAGTTGTTGACTTGCTTCAAGATGAACATGAATTGAATTTTAAATAATGTGAACAAATTCAACTTATTCCATTATTAACGTCTTAGCATGCCACTATTTGCTTAGATTTTGGTTCTCTTGTCGATCAAGACTTGAGTACTTATTTGGTTTTGATTTAGGGCCAAATATCCCAAACATTTTATTATCTCTCTACGAATCTTTGAGTTCTAATAACGATTTTTGAGTAATTAAAATTTCGGTTCCAAGCTACCCCAACATCTAGTTTAGGACTCACTTGTATCAAGATGGATTAAGTATGAGTACTAGTATACAGTGTTATTATAAGCGCGCCTAATTGCGCGACTAATGGCGCTTTGTGTTTAGGCGCAAGATGTGCAACTCAAATAATAGCAAATAAATGCGATTCTGAAATCAGCAAAAAAGCGCTCAAGAACCGCACTTAAGCGCGAAAAAGCGCTCAAGTTTGGTGTGTGTCCATGAAGGCAAAGGCCTAAATTGGAATGATGTGTTTATTGCTTTTGGTGATGAAAATGTCTTTATTGTATGAGGCGCTTGACAAGAAGAACATCTACCTAAAAATGCAACTAACCTATGTTTGAAACTTATGAATATGATAAGTAATATTTTTTTGCTAAGATTTATGATCTTATTTTTCCGACAAAAAAGCGCGATTAATGGCGCTTCGCGAGTCGTCGTGCTTCAAAATTACGTCTGCGCTTTTTAAGATGTTGCGGCTTAAACAACACTGCTAATATACTATAATGATATAAAAGAAATACTTTAAATATGAGAGTAGTTATTAATTCCTGATAAAATCTGACCGTGTTCATATTCATGAGTATTACACTTGATTTTATCCCTAATTTGGGATTGCATATGGAAATTATTTTTTTGGCAAGTTTGTCAGTCTGAATGATAAAGATCAAATGAATGGTACAGCATTTAAATGAAGACAAGGTTGTGGAATTTGTTAGTCCTGAAAAAGATGTGGATGGATTGCATCCTCTTAATATAGGAATGCTTGCTATGGGAAGAGATCCGTTTTTCATCCCTTGTGCCCCTAAAGCATGCATTGAATTATTACTCAGACAAGGTATTGAAATTACTGGTTCAAGAGTGGTGGTACTTGGGAAAAGCAAGATTTCAGGGTTGCCCATTTCCTTGTTACTGCAAGTAAGACTGTTCTATTAAATTTCGTAGTTCCAAAATTTTATTTTCTTATGTGTTTACTGGGATGTCTAACTTATTAACAGAGTCACCTCGCAACTGTTAGCACATTGCATGCATTTACTGATAACCCAGAGCATGTAACTCGCCAAGCTGACATTGTAGTATCGGATGTTGGAAATCCTAATGTGGTTCGAGGTCATTGGCTGAAACCTGGAGCTATTGTCATTGACATGGGGGCCACACAAGTAAAAGTAAGTATTCTATCTTATCATATTAGTTCATAAATTCAGAAGTCAGGCATGCCTCATCAACCACCTAGGCATCGGCATCTTTCTTCAAAGATGTACTTTCTAACATGGACCCATCTGAGAGAAGATCTAACATTTCGTCTTAGCATGTGTGAGCATCACAGATGAGAGGTTGACATTTTGTGTGCGCGCACGCAAGTATATGTCTCATTAATTGGTGGGTGGGTGTGTTGGGGTTGGGGTTTTGGGGGGGGGGGGGGGGGGGGGGGGGGCGCAATAGTAACTAGTAGTGTAGATGTAGAGTATTAGATGTAGTGCAAATAGAATGTCTCTCCCTCTGAGACGCATGCAGACACTGCCTGCAATGAGGGGTATTTGTCGGACTATATATTTCTTGGGGCATATATATTATTTTTTCTGCATGAGACAGATTTCTCCAACAAGGGCACCCTCTTTAGTCATCGGATTTTATATTAAATTATCAATAGGTTTATTAATTAATTTTATAACATGTATCATGTATGTTTACTATCAGTAAAAAATGCCACCTGCGTAATGTAGGAGTAGGTTGCTGTGCCTTGTCACTCCAAAACAAAATAAAAAAGAAGCTAGCCACTCATATGTTTCTGTACCTTTCCCTTTAAGCACACATGCATGATCTCGGGTCCTCACATGTGGTGATAATATAATTAAAGCATGCCATGCTACAACCTAGTAGAATGAGCGCTGCTGCAAATGAGGAAATCAGATTGCAGGGGGCTAAACTGGCTGGTGTGAGAATGTTGGAAACTTATTCTTTACTAATATCTTTTTAAGTTCTTTATGATAGATCAAACAGAGGCTCCCCCTAATCATCTTTGTAATAATTTAATAAAAGTGGGTTCTAACAAATAGTTGATATTAATTGTAAAGTTTGAAAATGGTAGGGACAGATATAGTGTGAATTCTAATATTTAGTCTGAAATTTTGGAGCTGAATCTCTTCTTACTTGTACACAGCTTCACTGCTTCATCATCGTGTTTGATTATGACAAAAGTCATCCATCTGTCTTCGCAGTCATTTGAGATCTGTGCTTACACATTTTAGGTCTTCTAACTGAACAGTTCTTTTGTACTATCTTCGCTCTTTTTTAAATCTGTGTTGATATTTAAAAGTCTAAAAGCAAACATGAGTAATTCTTATCTAGCAAAACAATAAAAAAATTATACGAACTCTTCATTTTTATGGGAAAACTAAATTGTATCTTGATTAATTGATGCAAAATGCCCAAAAGATCCTTCAAGCTACCATCTGTGCAGTGTAGTAATCGTCGAATTTTCCTTGCCATTTGCCAAGATACATGAAGCATAAACTGAGATGTTCTGTAAAACTTTATTTTGGCTGGGTGCTGGGCAATTATTATAGCATATGATTATATTCATTTTTTCTATCTATATGTCGTTATTTTACTGGCCATTTTGTTTATGCAAATTCAAAAATTGCATGTATAATGGTGACTTAGCATACCCCATACTGAACTGACATAATAGGTAGTTTGAGCCATTTATTTTAATGCTTTCTAAGTATTTTTTGATTCCTCGTTCTTTTTTTCCTATACATAGTTAAATCATTTGCTATTTTGTTTATGCAAATGCAAAATTTGTATGAGTAATGGTGACTTGGCATATCCCATATTGAACTGACATAGGTAGTTTAAGCCATCGATTTTCATGGCCTTTTAATTTAATTAATTTATTTATTTATTTTAAGTTTGGACTAGTCAGTTGTCCTTGTCCAGTGTAAGTGCTGCAGTCATATATTTTTGAATCTGTCCATGCTGATTGATTTTCAGGACTCCAGTAGACAGTGTGGTTTTCGTATAACAGGAGACGTTTGTTATGAAGAAGCTAATAAAGTTGTCTCAGCCATTACCCCTGTGCCTGGAGGAGCGGGACCTGTTACAATCTCGATGCTCCTCTCAAACACTCTCGAGTCGGCCAAGCGTGCATTCAGGTTCGGTTGAACACAGATATATGGTTCCAATATATAAATCTTGATTCAAGCTATTTCCCAAGATAAACGCCACATATCTAATCCAGTCAGTGGGTGTTGGTGCATAGAGAGCTCGAGCAGTCGTCGTGTTTATTTTGGCAGTAACATGCATCGACACATTTCTGGCACCAAAAATGCTGGCAGAGGAATATCAAGTTAGTTCAGTTTTGCTACATAGTTGGAACAATGTGCACCCTCAAATGCTCTAATAGGCATAGATGAATGGAAGAATTTTGTTTCGTTTTCTTCACAGCAGTCAACAATATTGAGGTACCTTGTAAATCCTGCCAGTCAATATAACTATGCTGGTATTGGCAATAAAGATATGAGAGCCTGGCTTCCAGAGATGACTGCTGGGCCTCTTTGGCGAAATAAAAAATCACACACATTTTCTTTTGGATATACAGTAGTACATTTATTTTTTTTTGGCCAGATTTTAGATTTTTAGGCCCCTGAGCATAGTGTTGAAAGTTTACAGGGCAGAAAACTGAATGATGCCTGAAACATTATCCTGAGTCACTGACTGTTGTTTATTCTAATAACCAAACTGAGTTACAGCACGTGTTGTGTTTATTTTAACTTCCAAATTAAGAAGATAGAACAGTTTGGGCAAACCAGCTTCCGTATCTGATATCAAGTCTTATTTGGTTTTGCGATTGCTCGCAAGGGTTGCAGTTTTTTTGACACCGGCCCTAGAGTCTCTTCCATGTCTACTGTCTTCAGACCATCACAAAGCTCCCACTCAAACTGCTGAAGCATGGAGCCCAGAACCAAGGGCACCACACGATGAGCCAACGGAAGACCTGGGCAAAATTCTCCTCCCCGCCCCAAACGGCAAGAACTCATAATTCTGACCCTTGTAATTAAAATTGGAGTCCAAGAACCTCTCGGGCTTAAATGACAAAGCATCCTCCCAATCATCTTCATCTGTTGCTATTGCCCAGTTATTGATGAAAACCTGTGTGTCTTTGGGGATTCTGTAGCCCATGAAATCGGTGTCTCGATCGGCCTTTCTGGGAAGTAAGATTGGTGCTGGAGGATGGAGTCGCAGAGTTTCTTCCACAATGGCTTTCAAGTAAGGAAGATTATAAATGTCACTGTCTTCCAGATTTTTTTTTGTTCCAAGAACTCTGGCGAGCTCAGCTTTAACCCTCTTCATTTGCTCATCGTTTTGTAAGAGCTCGCTCAAGGCCCACTCAGTTGTGCTGCTTGTTGTGTCTGTTCCGCCAATAAACATTTCCTGCACAAATCATATCTGCTTAGTTTACGCCTGTGGATAACATGCTTAAACAGCCCCACATGACTCAAAATCTAAGACTCCCCCGTTCTTAATTAAACACATAGGCTCTGCTTGAGAATCAGCGGTTAACTGTTAGCGGATTGAATTAGATGTTTTGACTAGCGGATTGAATTAACTGTTTCTCGTAAACTTGTTTGGTAAATAGCTGATTGATTAGCTTTTTCTGATAAAAACCAAAACCTTAAACCCAAAAAACTTCTCAAAATAGTGTTTTGGATTCAAACCTTTGTTTCAATCCGCTAATTACCAAACATTAATATTAGCGGAAAACAAGTCAGCTGTTGGCCCTTTGTTATTAATCGTGTTACTTACCAGAAGGCATATTGTGACTTGGGAATCTGATAACTTAGCCGCTTCATCATTTCCACTGCCCCTGTAATCCAACAACACATCCAAAAGTCCTGCTGCTCTGATGATACTGCTTGTTGTTCCCTCTTCTCCTGGCGTTCCTTCACAAATACTGAAATAATCTCCAGGGCTTTCCCCAAATCCTGATCCATTTTCCTCCTTATTCCTTGCAGGTCAAATCTCTTTAGCCAGGGCAAGAAGTCGGATATATTGGGACTGCCCAGGCACTGATTGAAACCATCCACAGCAGAGCAAAACTCAGAGGAAATTTTGGACTGTGGATCCATGAGGTTCCGCGAAAGGGTGAGATTCCCTATCATGTTCAACAATGCTGGGTACACAAATTGTCTAACCACAATTCCAGTAGATCCCTTTTGTGCTTCCTTTTCGATCCACAAGATTAGTTCATCGACACTTTTTTGCCTGACCATTATGGTTTCTTTGATCCTCTTGTTAGAAAAGAGCTCTGAGGTACATATTCGCCTCAAGGTGCGCCAGTAGGTGCCATCTAGACCGAAGGCTATAGAGCTCTTGTAGTAGTCGTGTGAGGTCACTGCATCCGTTGTCATCCGGTTTTTGAAGGAGAGATCATGGTTCTTAAACAGCTCTTCCACAGGCGCAGCAGAAAGAAGCACCAGGGTCTTGAAACTGCCGAGATTTAGCCACACAACAGGACCGTATTCGGCTTTAAGTGCTCTTGAAGTCCTGTGAGGCAAGCTTCCGAGATCGAAAAGATTGCCAAACAGCGGCCAGCCGCGAGGACCAGGAGGGAGCTTTGAGGTTTTGTGGCTAATCTTCCTCCATAAGTGCCAAACAAGAGGCAAACATATCAGTACTAAAGGCCAAGTGAGATAGTAGTTCCAGTTCCACTGCATGGCAAAACTTCAGATCCCTCTGGTCAAAATCAAATTAGAGTGCAAATATGTAAAGAAAAAACAATTTAAAAGAAAATCCCAAGAGGATACATTAAAAACATTACATGCAAGTTGTAGAAATACCTCTAATACCTAACTGAGGTCTTGTAACTATATTTAAGGTATCATGCACAAAGCAAACTTAGCCCCTGTGTCCCCTGTGTGGTTAGTAAAAGCAAAAACTGCTTCTGGCTTCTGCTTTTCTTTAACTCGTTTGTTTAAATAAGTAGTAGTATTTTTAGGAAATTGAAAATACTAGCTTTTATCTCAGAACTTGCTTCTTTTCAAAACACTTTATTAACTTCTTTACTCCTCACTTCAACACTATTTCTTTATTTATTTTAAATAAGAAATCACTTCTTTTAAATTAAGCCAAACATCCCTTATCTTTTAGTTACTTCTCAAGCTTCACATATACAATAATACAAAGACGTCAAAAATTCATAATTTGCCAACCTAGTTTATAAATACTTTTCACGTTAAGGCGTGAATGATGTGTGGAAACCAATTATACAGGAAGTATTAACGTAGTACTACGTTTGTCAATCAGTTATCCGAAACCAATTATACAGGGAAGTGATGGGATACCGACCTAATTGTTTGCTTGACTTCTTTGTTCAAAAAAATAATAATAATAAATTCTAATTTGGCGACCTAACTGTTAGGAAATTTATTATTTTCACATAATATTGAAGATAAAAATTTCATAGATATATCCGAAAGAAAAAGATTTTATTTTACATAATTCCGAAGATAATCTTTTTTTCTTGGCTTCTTTGTTCAAAAAACATTCTAATTTGGCAACCTAACTGTTAGAAGATAATCAAGGGAGTGATTAAATTTTTGTCTAGTTTATTCAACTATTTCAAGGGGAAAACTTTCTAGCTAAATTAAAATCAATAAAAATATAAAGAACGGGTGAAAGCAAAAATGCATGAGTAATTCTTTTTCTTTTTTTTTTTGACAGAACATTAGTAATTCTTTATATTAGCAAGACTATAAAAATTATACGAATTAAGGGGTGTTTGGCCAAACTTAAAAAAAATGATTTTTTGCTTAAAGTAAAAAAGTGGAGTAGAAATAAGAAGTAAATAAGTTAATAAAGTGTTGGAAAAGAAGCCGAAGCTATGAGAGAGAAGGTAGCATTATTCGTTTACACAAACGGGTCAAAAAAAGCGGGAGTTAGACGCACGAGTGGCTTGTGGTTCCTAAACAGGCGCTAAATCTTCATATGGGATTAATTGATGCAAAATGCCCAAAAGATCCTTCGAGCTACCATCTGTGCAATGTAGTCCAAGATACATGAAGCATAAAGTAAGTGTAATATCTCATATATATGTGAATCTGTCCATGCTGGTTGATTTTCAGGAGTCCAGTAGACAGTGGGGTTTTTGTATAACAGGAGACGTTTGTTATGCAGAAGCTAATAAAGTTGTCTCAGCGGGACCTTTTATACAATCTCGATTCAACACGAAATTAATTCCGGGTCTCCGAATCTTTTTTCTCGATTTCTTTGTCCAAAAATTAATTTCCAATTTGGCGACCAAACTGTTAGAAAATATCCAAGCGAGTGATTAATCTTTTACTAATTTACTATTAGTCAAAAAGTAAGTTACTTTTTCTAGTTTATCCAACCGCTTCAGTGGGAAAAACTTTCTCACTAATATTTAAGAGGTGGTTTGGTTTAATTTAGAATAAGTAATTTACTTTTTGAAATAATGAAAAGGATTATGAATGATAAATGAACTTGATTTATAAGTTATTAACGGTGCGTATTTGTGTTTGAATAATTTTACTTATAAATCAACTCATCGGTTTATAATTTAAATTTATAAATTGAAAAAAATCAAATTATTAAAAATACAAGAAATTTTATTAATAAATAAAATTTACTACACATTAAAATTTAAGAATTTTGTAATAAATTGTTAATCAATAAACAATTTAATAAAAGTGGGTTCTAACAAATAGTTGATATTAATTGTAAAGTTTGAAAATGGTAGGGACAGATATAGTGTGAATTCTAATATTTAGTCTGAAATTTTGGAGCTGAATCTCTTCTTACTTGTACACAGCTTCACTGCTTCATCATCGTGTTTGATTATGACAAAAGTCATCCATCTGTCTTCGCAGTCATTTGAGATCTGTGCTTACACATTTCACGTCTTCTAACTAAACAGTTTCTTAAAACTATTTTCGCTCTTTTTTGAATGTACGTTAATATTCAAGTCTAAAAGCAAACATGAGTAATTCTTATTAGGAACAAAATAGAAAATAATTCCAACTTCGAAATTGTATCTTGATTAATTGATGCAAAATGCCCAAAAGATTCTACGAGCTACCATCTGTGCAAATTGCGATGTAGTAATATTCAAAATTTCCTTGCCAAGGTACATGAAAAATAAATTTGGGCTGGGTGCTGGGCAATTATTATCATATGATTTCTCTTTTTTTTTTCTTTTCCTTTCTATACGTAGTTATTTTATTGGTCATTTGACTCATTTTGTTTATGCAAATTCAAACACTGTATGTATAATGGTGACTTAGCATACCTCGTACTGAGCTGGCATAATAGGTAAGGTTGAGCCATCGATTTCGATGCTTTTTTATAAAAAAAATTGATTTCTCATTTTTTTTTGAACTGACATATCTCTTACTGAATTGACATAATAGGTAAGTTTGAGCCATCAAGCAAGGGTGACTTGGCAGATCTCCTATTGAAAACTGACATAGGTAGCTTAAGTTATCGATTTTCATGGCTTTATTGCTTTATTTTGTTGAGTGAAGATTCGTCTTCAATTTAAGCAGTCAAAAAACTTCATTAGTATGAGACCTTGTAGTTCATGCGGGTTTGAACTACAGTCCAAAACAGACAATATCATATATTGCGATCGGAGATCTTGGACATCGGTGTCCCACAAAATTAAGTAGTGACGATATTAATAGAGAGTTGACGGGTGTTGCGCGGCCCAACATATTTTTTCTAACCATAGTGTTTATTTTGAGTAACATGCATTGACACATTTTCTTTTCGATATACAGTAGTACAAAATTTTATACTATTTAATTGTTAAATAAGTTGTAATTGGTTGTAAATTATGAAAATAAGTACTCTGCGGGACCAATACTAATATCACAAAAACAATTATGAAATCAACTAAAAAATCATGAAATCGACTAAAAATAATCAATTAATGGTGGCTTCTTTCTGTTTGCCATCTTATGTGTTTGTGAGAGAGAGAAATGGAAGTATAACAGTAGGTATTGGAAAATAACAAAATAAAAATTGTACATGTGTAAAATGTTTGAGAATAACGTATTTCTGTATATAATCTTTAAAAACACATATATGGGATAAATTCCCAAAAATATATAACAAGTGGAGACTATTTATTCCTAAATTAATATGCTTGGCACGATAATAATTTTAAATTTATTATTTATAATTAGATTTTGAATGTTATTATATATTTTTTATGTGAACGATTTTATGATAATGTGATAGAAGTTTGATTTTATATTATTAATTGACTAGTTATATTTTCGTTTTAGAGATTACAAATTATAATGATTTATAAGATATAATAATTTTTTAATCTTTGTTTCTTTCAGAAACCCTCACCCTCAGTTGAAAACTGACAGAAGTGACCTAAAGCCACCTAATATAAGTGCTGAGAAAGTCAACAATTAGCCACAACATTTTTATGCAAGAAAAATAAACCGCAGAACATCAATCTGCCAAGTCTGTCAGAAATGAGCAAGCAACTTCTCTAAAATGACATGTCCAAACATGAAATGATTGCAACCGTTCAAATTATTGAAATCATTGAAATAAAGAAACAAAGACAAAGAACTGAGCCACCGGTACAATATTATTAAAGGTAAACTTGAGAAGCATCTGCATAAATCCATGCATGAAACAATTGATAGAAGCTTTGGTTACATGGGTATAGGTTCAACAATGAGGGCATTCAGCAGAAGCTTACTTTTACCCTCATGTTGAACGCTATATCCATCTCCATCACGATAAGTATAATGGGTGGCTCGAAGAAGATCGAAAATGTAGTCCACAGCCTGTAGAGGCACCGGCGTGTCTTGCAGTCGACACTTGTTCATCTGTCTCCAGTAATTCCTCATTAAGTCCTTCATGTGAGCATGAGCTTCTTCTTCGGTGCATCCCGTGTCGGACATGTAGCATTGGACGGCTTTCGGAACATCTCCTCTAGCCAGCTCATGCTACATCAACAATTAGGCATATATAAGTTATAAATTATTTGTTGTGTTTATCGTATGGGTACCGGTCCCTGACAGTAGGCTCTGCCAGGGACCAGGTTAAAGAACACATTTTTTTGTGGCCGTTGTATGAATATTCAGCTGACTAGGATTATAATTTTTTTTTTAATACGTCCAGCGCTTTTTTAATCATTGTACGGGGAAAATGACCCTGTCCGGTCCGGGATGAGTCCACGTCCACGGTTAAAAAACGCTAAACGTATTAAAAATTTGTTATAATCCTCGTCGCTTACAGCCGAATGCCAAGGATCGGTACCCTTTTCATATATAAGCTCAATTGCATGCAAGCTATATTCACGTTAAATACATATTTAGGGATATTGTACCGAGGAAGTCCCGTTGTCATCAACGATTCGCCCAAGTAGACATGCTGAGCTTAACACCTCCGGCATGTTCATCAAAAACTCCAACGCTTCCCTGTCGACTGGATTCATGGAACAAACGTAGTTTTGAACTATGCAAATCTGAATGGCTATTGACTTCACTCCGTTTCTCAGATACTCTTCAAGTGTTGGCTTGTATCCATTATGAAACCACCGCGCCTCCTCACAGTAAGCTTTCGAAAGATCAATCCACTATAATGTATACAAGTCAGGAGAAGTATTCAATTCTTCTAAATAATAAAAGAAATTAAATTTAAAGAGTAATCCGTACCGTTCTTTTTAGGTATGGCAAAACATCAATGTTTTGTTCTCTGAAGATCTTGTAGACCATCTCATTCACATAGTTGTAAAGGGCAAGAAAGCAAACTTTCATGTAGTTGGGAAGCTCTTCTATGGAATTAATATCCCACCTAGAATTTTCAATTCCAAAATGATTTAGAAACATAGCAAGCTGAAGAAATGTAAAACTGTAGTACATTGTTTGTGTGGACAAACCTCTCAATGGCCTCAGTGAAGAGTTCAACTTCATCTAATGTGCCATAGACGTCGTAAATGTCATCAATGTATGTAATCATTTGTACTTGTTTAGCTAACTGAAGTCTGCTGTATCGCAGTTCTGGATTCACATTCATTCCCAAGGCCCATATGAAAGATTCAACAAGCCTATCTCTCGCAAAGTGTAGTCTGCTGGCCAGACCTAATTCATTCCAGAACCTGCAAAAATTTCTGAATTATGTATTTTTTTTTCTCCAATAGGATTATCATAGTGCTAGATTTCGATCACTATGAGTACCTTGAAAAGGTCTTGAGATCCTCTTGGTAAACTCCTTGCACAATATTGAAATCCAACTTCGCGAGTTCTAGTATTGCAGGATTCATGTCACTAGATTTTCCGTAGACATCTATGTACCACCTTGCTTCCAGTTTTGGCATCCTCCAATCCAATGGACTCTTCAAGGCATGCCTCACTTTGATGCCTAGATTCGGATCAACGATGTCATCTGATCGCTCTCTAAGCGTTTTAGATGCAAAGCGCCATGCAGCCTCCATCCGGGAATCTCCTTCAGATGAGAAGTAATAAGCTTCGTACAAACTCAAAGTGCCCTTCACATCGTCCCCAAGACCTTCTTTAAAGCTTCCATTCACCATAAAACTCTCGAATATATCTGCAATTTTGTTATATTGGCACATATATATCTTAAATCTTAATGCAAGAACTTAAAAAATTAATTATGCGTAAAAGCTTATCAATTATCATGCATGCACCTTCTGATATATCAAATCTGTGTTGCCTGAGGAGTCTAAACATAAGAGCAGTAGCATGCAAGTCCTTAATTTCCCACAGATCACTCGTTCGATTCTCGTATATCTTCTTCAGGGTACGCTTGATTTCTTCGTCGAAATGATTAGCCAATCCAAGTCTTTGCAAATCAGCAATCAGCTCAAGTTGATCCAGAGACTTGATAATATCAGCAAACATCCCTACCACCTCTTCTTTCAGCTCATCAACTCGTTCTTTGAAACGTTCAACCTGTTTAAAATTATGAATCACGAGCTGCATTAATTATAAAACGAAAAATACTTCATCCATAAAATTGGGTCAAAATCATTCACAATGTTAATGGTTCCTATATATGCACATTTCAACAAAATGACCTATTTACGACGGAAATTAAGCCTTAAATCCGTGATAAGTTATCCATCGTAAATGGACGTGTCCATAGTAAATTAATCGTCGTAAATGGATCTGTTTGCTGTAGTGGTATTAATAGTACCAATTAAAATACCAGACGCTCGAAGAAAAAAAAGTACCTTAAAATCAGTGTTTAAGGACTGCACCAAGTTGTTGTCTCTGTGAACGCAGGGTTTGTAATTCCCCGAACGCCTGGTGACCGGAAAGATTTGATCCGCAATAAGAGTACTCATAATTTCCTTTGCTACTTGAAAGTTGAAACAGACTATAACTTGCACTATAACTGTTTGAGTTGATGGATACTAATGGATGCATATTCACTCGCTTATATAGGCTCAGTATATGAGGCACACCACGTAGTTTTCAATATCGGTGAGCGATGATAATTGGCTCACTCAAAATTCTTAATCATATCCTAAGAGCATGAATCACAAAATATATGCATGAGTCACCATATAAATTAATATATTAGGTT
The DNA here is from genome assembly GCF_001625215.2 of Daucus carota subsp. sativus. Lineage (NCBI taxonomy): Eukaryota > Viridiplantae > Streptophyta > Magnoliopsida > Apiales > Apiaceae > Daucus > Daucus carota. The sequence goes on along the minus strand of NC_030388.2, from coordinate 16,175,983 downwards.
TAAGTAATTAAGTTGTTTCCTCAGATGCATTTTTCACGCAAAAAATTTGCTCCTATCATATCATAGTCATTTTAATTATACTTTTTTTTTTTAAAGTGTTGATGACATATTTTATTTTACAATCCTGCCACTTTCTGATAGAGAGTCGAATTGAGGTTAAGTTTGGGACGGGATATATCATGTCTGGTTCAAAATATTGCCTGTGTCTTATTATATTTTTAAAAGGAAAATTATCTAGTAATTTTAAAAAAAGCGTGTATATACACTTTTTATGTGTTATTTCTAGGAATAAGTGACTCTTATCGTTAATTATGTAAGTAAGAAATATTAAACATCTTAAATATATAATACTAAAAATTATTAAGTATATACGAAATTTTTGGTAAAACATCTTTGATTAAAGTAGGAATTTTTTAAAAAAAAAACAAATTTATATACTATTTTATAAATTTAAATATCTAGAAAAGGTTTAACATTTGGGTGATTTGTAGAAATGAATACTTATCTTTAGAAAAATACACATTTTATACGTATTTTTTGCGAAAATCAGCAAACTATTTCTCACCGGGTAATACTATTTGACTGTGTTACCATTTATATTTCGTAAAACACATTATAGTATTAAAAAATAATATAGGAGATTAATTAATTATATGAATTCAAAATGGGTTATAATTATGTATTTTATTTTATCAGACATATATATATATATATATATATATATATATATATATATATATATATATATATAGGTTGAGGTTCAAATTATAACCCGTTTTAAATTAGAACTTAGAACTCATATTGAATTATTAGATTATTGTTAAATCAATGGTTATGATCAAATGCTGCATTTAATATTAGTTATTTAATATCTTTTTTTACTTGATTATAGGTAATTAATGAATGCATTAAATGCTATAATTATATGTATTAAAATTTAATTATTGCCTTCTAATCAAATTGCTTGTTATTAGTTGATAACATAATCCCTATGTTCTACAGCAATATTGGTATAATTATTAAATCATATTAGTGTATAATATTTACGTGCTATAACAGTATTTGTATTTTTCTACAAGAATATTGCATTATAAAATAATTTTCTACTATATTAATATATGTTCCGCAGCAGTGTGACGTAATAATTTGTATTTTCCTATAAAAATATTGCATTATAAAATTATTTTCTAATTTATTAATATATGTTCTGCAGCTGTATGACGTAGTAATTTACATTTTACTACAAATGTATTGCATTATAAAATTATTTTCTATTATATTAATATATGTTCCGTAGCAGTATATGCATAATTTGTATTTTTCTACAATTTGTAAAATCATTTTTAATTATATTGATATATGCTCCGCAGCAGTATGACGTATTTTTAAACAAAAATATTGTATTATAAATCATTTTTAATTATATTAATATATGTTCCGCAGCAGTATGACGTAGTAATTTGTATTGAAGATCTTTAAAAATATTCTGCAACAGTACAAGCCTATAAGTTGTATGATTAAATTATATAATTTTGGAAAGTTTACATTAATCATGAAATTAAATATTGTCATTTAATGAAGGTTCTAAAGTTTATTTATATATATATATATAGGCTAACAGTCATGGAAGTACTCCTTATATGGAGTTACATAATACACCATTGTAAATCATCAATTTTATTATAAATTCTATTATAAATACATATAAAACGTGATTCCAATGTAGAATACTATAACATATATCTATATTAAGTGATTTAACACTTAAAATTTGATGGAAAAAAAACATATTTTCGAAACTGGTTCTACAACATAATAGTTCTGGATTATTACTATTCTGTAACAGAATCATGTTGAAATATTTATAATTCTAAATGATTTTTGGAATAAAAAAATTGTATAACTTTGTTTTCGGTTTAATAATCAAAATTTATAATTATATTCCATAAAAAATATAATAAATATATGTGTTATGTATATATTTATAATGGTATGCTACGTAACTTCATATAAGAGGGTATGTTAGGAGTGCTATATATATATATATATATATATATATATATATATATATATATATATATATATATATATATATATATATATATATATATATATATATATATATATATATATATATGATATTTGTAATATTAGAGGAATTTAAATCTTAAATTAAATTCGAAGATGCGCCTGCCATTTTGGTATATTTTGCCTTTTTTGTCTGCTTTCTGTTTAAGTATTACTAACTGTTTTGGGGAAGCGGTGACAGCCTAACAGTTCCTCGTGCCGAATTTGTATCGACAACTAAGTTACAAATTTGGAAATTTCCTGAAAATTAGCATGTTTAAAATACACGTGGTATATAATATGATAGTACAGTAAGACAGCATGTAGCAATTGTTTTTGACATGGAAAATGCTAGGTATCCAATTTTTTTCCAAAAAAATTTCCCAAATTTTATGTGACAATTTTTTATTGGATATCCAATCATTAAAGAGACATGAACTCTATAATTACATAAAACTAACCAATAAAATCTTGACAAGCATCTATTTAGGAATATTTATGAAATCAAATAACACGTCCGTGAACTATACCGGTTTATGCGATAGGTCATGAACAAAAGATTTCGTAAATCGGATCCTTTAACTTTCAAATTTTTTTGGAGCATGTCCTTCCGTTAAAAAGATTCTGACACCGTTAGAATCTCGCTGATATGACATTTAACTATACTGACTTTGATTGAAATATTCCAACACAAAATTGAAATTAAACACAAAAAAAATGAAATTAAAACATAAAAAAGAACATCACATGCCATGCACATGACTTTTTAAACGTTATATTGCAATTTAAAATTAAAATAATGTTAAGTTAGAAAGGGGATTAGGGTTCCAGCAAAGCTAATTAGGGTTCTTAAATAGTGCAATCGATTGAGTATCTTATATTCAAGATTACAAACACTCCATACAAGGTATATACTGGTAGGGTTTTCGTGTGTATACTTGCATTCGTTTATGTAGCGTTGGATTCCAACATCTAATATTTGTGTGTATATTTATGTGTATTCACAATAATGGCAATGATATGTGTGTATACTTGCATATATATCAATAATTTTCCTCCAATTTCAAAGATAAACTCTAACCCAACAAATAAATATATGTTATATGTATGTACATGGATAGTGGATTCTATTAATTAACGTCTGTGCATGGGCTAGTATGTCTTTTTTTAATCATGTTTTTCTGTCAATTTACACGCCAGCTAACGAGGTTTTAATATTAATTGTCACGTCAGCAAAATTCTAACAGCGTCAGAATCTTTTTAACGGAAGGACCTGATCCAAAAAAATTTGAAAGTTAAAGGACCTGAATTGCAGAGTCTTTTGTTTAGGGACCTATCGCATAAAATCGGAATAGTTTAGGATGTATCATTTATTTTTCCCTTTTGAAAAATAATTTGAGATACCTAACATTCCTCTTTTGACATTCATGATTTTCTTAGGAGTACTTCTTATCAAATAATATAAATGATTAACCATCAATATTTGCCTTAAATTAAAATAGATCAATGGTGTCTACTTCAAGAAGAAAAAGTTCTATCTACTACAATAAAGAAATAAGAAGTGATCAGGAGTTTCGACTTTTTAGAAAACAAAACGTGGATCAATTTTTGAGGAAGTGGAGCTGGGGGGTGTACAAATTTGAAGATACATATGAGCTGGGGTAAAAAGAAGACAACTAAAGATGATTATAAAATTAATGAAATAATGGATGGCCGCGCTGCAAAGTTTTGAAAACACGAATTCAGATAGTAAAAGGTATAAACATGAAAATTAAGAATACTGCGGACGCAGACGTTTCATATTTCAAGCACGATGATGACTTGTCCTCAAAGTGAAACTGATAGTGTACTTCTCTGTACACCTTAACTCTGGAACATGTTTGTGCTTTAGGTTGGTAGTACAACACTTGATCCATACCTGCTGCCCATATATTTTACTGCGCCAATTATTTACCTTTCGTTTTGACACACATATTAAGAAATATGTATAAAGCAGCGCTAAAGAGAAAGAAAAGCGGGTGAAATGGTGAGATATATTGAGTTTTGGGTCATTCTAGTGGCACACATTATACACTAAATTTGATGAGATTGGCGGATTTTAATTGGTGGACTTGGTGTAAATGCAAGAACACCATCTTTATTTATGATTAGATGACCAATAAAAATGAACTAAACACGTGCTTATGTGTGCCCACAGGCAAACATTAGAAAAACCGTTGATTTTTAATGTATACCAAAAATATTCTCTTTTCCAAAAATATGAATCAACTTTGGCTGAGTTTAAGGACACAAAATTTAGAGTTATCACCAGTAAGGAAACTCACCTAGGTAAGGAAAATTTAGTTTCAAATTCAGACGATCTAGAGATGTGCAGCGAGTACTCATGCAGATGGCGGTTTTCGAGAAACTGCTAGATTTCAGGAGGTGAAGATGGAGCTCTATGCAGGCCGGGGAATAATATTTAGTTATCTTCTATTTTCCAGTTAACTCAGTTTAGTACTAGCATAGTAGGAGTTAATTTTTATGTTTCAGTTGGTTAGTGTTGGTAACCTCCTTTTCATGTTGCCCTGCGGTCTGTACTCTGCATGTCTGCTTCATTGTTTGGCCTTTCTAATATGAGAAATGCTACGTCCACAGAATTAGATACAGAGTTCTGTACAGAATGAGCTGGCGCGCCTACGTGCATCTGATGTGTAAAGTCTGTCTGCCACTAACCTAATCTACACTGTTATTTCATTTTTTTTCTTTTGTTCTTTGTTTCTCATTTAACTTCACTTTTTCTATATTACAAAATTTATTTATTTAATTTTTCCTCTTATGTTTTATTACTTTTTTATTGTTAAATATTTAATCTCACTCATATTATTTTTTAAGATCCATTCAATATCTACTCTCTTATTTTATTTGTCATCAATTCTTTACATAATGTCATCAATTTGTCATCAATTATTTGTCATCAATTATTTGTCATCAATTATGCACGTTAATTTTATTTTTTATGATTTTTTTTAAATGTGTTTGTCATTATATATGTTTAAGATTGACTAACTAAATGACATAAAATCCAATTTGAATAATAATATGCTTTACATAAATTCATAATTAACAAAAATAATAAAATTCTTGATTTAAGTAGCGAAACAAAAATATCAAGCAATTTTTGCTACATGAGAGAACTCAAATTTCAACATTTTTTAATCCATCCTCTTATCTCTTCCCTCCTGGAAAAATGATTGAAGAAGACTCATATTTGTTCCTCCCATTTGTTGTGGATTCATATTTCTGAAATTATGATCATTCCCAAAAACACTTCCCTGCATATAAAAAATGTATATTAATATATACATAAAAGTATATTAAAACACATGTTTAACATAAAAGTACTTCAACATTATTTGATAGGAAAGTTTAAAATTATTTTTAAATACAAGTATAATTCATTCTATGCTAGAATTCTCATTTTTGTAAATTCAAGTGGTTTTTTGCATATTAATTTTAACATAAACTAATTAAAATAAAATAATTTGAATTTGTTAAATTTTTAATACAAAATAAAAGTAAAATATAAGCTTTAGGAAAGAATTGATGACAAATAAAATGAGAGAGTAGATATTGAATGGATCTTAAAAAATAATATGAGTGAGATTAAATATTTAACAATAAAAAAGTAATAAAACATAAGAGGAAAAATTAATTAAATAAATTTTGCAATATAGAAAAAGTGAAGTTAAATGAGAAACAAAGAACAAAAGAAACAAAAATGAAATAACAGCGTAGATTAGATCAGTGGCAGACAGACTTTACACATCAGATGCACGTCAGGCGCGCCAGCTCATTCTGTACAGAATTCTGTATCTAATTCTGTGGACCTAGCATTTCTCTTCTAATATATATACTCCGCTTAGCCAAAAAAGAAAAAAAATCTTACTACTTTCTCACTTTTTTTTCATTTTCACTTCTCTTTCTGTCCAAATCATATGTAAACATAAGGTGGGATGAAGGGAGTATAAGTAAGTATGTCGCCCCAAATTGCATTAAGTACGCATTTCTAACGGGTTGGCTAAATTAGAGTTGTAAGATAATATGTAAAATTTGTTGAATCGGATGTTTTTGATGATATTAGCCATAATTTAATAATAATATATTATTAATATTTTAGACTGGTATAAATAAAATATATTATTTCAATTTGATAATAAATTATATTTAATTTTCATACAGATTTTTTACAAGCTTATAGAGGTTCGACAAATATAAGAAACTTGGCTATAATTATAAACAAGACTGAGTAAAGTTGAAGTGCGATGTTTTTAAAGAATTATCTATAATTTTTATCTTTGATATACTAATTATTTTTTAGTTAAAAATTTTTTATGATTGAAATTATCCTAATTATATTCAGTTATATAATTCGATTTGTATATGCATCAGACAGAGAGTTCATAATTAATGTGATCGTATACCTACGAATGGTGAATATTATAAGTATTACTAGTGCTTAGTGGCAATGAAAGGTCGAAATGTCAACTTTAAACAACTACTCCCTCTGTCCCTCTAATTTTTTTACAATTTTTTCACACTACTCGACACGCATTTTAAAGCGCATTATTTTTAATTTTTTTCTTTTTTTATAAAAATTTAAACATTAAATTTTAATTTAGAAGAAAAAAAATTCAAAATAATTGATCGAATTACATTTTATGAGAATATTAAAATGCGTGCCGAGCCTCCGTCCCCCAATGTAAACCAACGAGGGGGACGGAGGGCGACAGGCGTATTGTTCATGGAAATCGTGTTTGCCATTTTTCAATCTTTTTCTTCAAAATGATGATTACTCGCTTTATAATGTCGGTTCAAGGATCCCAGATTTTATTCGATCGGAGGTTGAATTAGTCACATTTCTGCCGCTGTCGTTCCAAGAAAACAAGCAATCAGTTTTACTTCTATAGGTTTTTTATTTTGAACTGTTATACTAGGACTGAGCATTCGGTTCAGTTAATCGAATACCGAATTGAAATTACTGAAATATTTCGGTTCGGTTAACCGAACCGAAATATTTTGGTTTTTAATTAAATTATGATTTTTCAATTAATCGAAAAAATCGAATAACCGAAATACTTAAAATTAAATATATATATATATATATATATATATATATATATATATATATATATATATATTATATCATATACATAAAAATTTATTTTTCAATATATTAAAACACACTCACAAATATTTCGACGGTCCACCCAGCATCTTATAAATTGCAATTATTTCTTCTATCATTGTTGTTATGGCCAAATATCGACTCGGAAGATGATTGCGTTAACCTCGCCTTAATCAACGGGAAAGCCCAATCTTCGGAATCATCCTCGCCTACTTAATGATCGTCGCCATCTATATGGTCCAGGGCACAAGGCCCAGCAACAGATGGATCCGGGTCAACAGAAGAGTCCTCGCCCAGTAAGGGTCCTCGCCCAATATGGACCCTCGTCCTAGGCAGGTATCAGACCTCGCGGCCCATTGATTGGCGGCCCTAGTCTTCAAGGAGTCCTCGCCCTATGTGATGAGGCCTCGCCCAATGCTGACCTTCCTCGCCATTAGCATGGTCCAGGGCACAAGGCCCAGCGTCAGGAAAGACCCGGTCTTTAGCCGAGTCCTCGCCCGATGTGGATCCTCGCCCTTAGCGTGGGTCAATACTTGCGGCCTAGTATCCAGCAGCCAGGGTCTTCGATAGGGTCCTCGCCCTCAGCAATTGAGTCCTCGCCCAATATGCTTCTTCCTCGCCCAATGCAGAAAGGACCTGATACGCCTGGTCCGCAGGCCTGATTATTATTGTTTTATCTTGGGCCCAAGCCCACCATCAGCCTCGCCCTAAGAGAGGACGGAGGGCTAGCCCATACGGCTGAGTCTGAGGAGGTCCACGTGGGCTAGTGCTGGTCAGCCCACCTAGTTCCATGCTCCTCGGAGGAGGCTGGGCTCCAGAAGCCCATATCCGTCTGATCTGAGGGGGTGGCCCATAGCTGGAACCAGGGAATAAGAAACCTATTCTGACTAGGATACTTGTTCCCCAAGAACTACGTATGGCTTGATCCCTATAAATAGGGTACGTAGGCACATCGTTTGGGGATAAGTCACAACCCTTGCAAGAACGAATACTCCTTCGCTCTTGTGAGAAAACCCTGATTCCCTGAACGATCTCAGCCAAACCCAAAATCAACACCCATACTCCGTCGTCCGCCGTCATCGTCCACCACAAGTTCCAGCAACCCTCCCCGAATCTTGTTATCACCAGATTCCTCCGTTAACAATTGGCGCTAGAAGGAGGGGTTTTTGACATCTATTGGAGGAAGGATGTCCGACACACACAAAATTGTTGATAAGTAACGTTAGATGGAGTATGGAAGAGAAGCTGTTTGGAGACTCATGCCATCAGCTTGTGCTAAAGATCAGCCTACGTCTAAGATTTAACCGGCGTCAAGGAAGAGAATATTCTCACCATTCTCTCTCCTTAAATCAGACATAGGCTTTGTTTGAGATAAGTTTTTCTAGTCTTTATTTATTTATTTCAAGAACCTATGAATAATTATATCGTACATATATTTATGATTTAGTCATTAAGATTAACCGTTCAAATTGAAGTTTTTATACATTCTTACATGATTGTTATCCGTATGTATTAAATCTCATGCTAACATAAATATATATATATCGAAAGAATTCTGTAGTTGTCTGGTCACACAGGAGAAGGTATGAAGCATGCGAGACTAATTAGAAGTTTACAAGCAAAGTGTTAATGGCGGGGTCCACAAATAGTAAAAAAGAAAAGAAAAAAGAAAGAAGGCGAGAAACATTAAAAGCATCCACTGGCGATGAACATGACTTGGGTTTCTTTGCATGGTGGTCCCCACATGGTTAAGAAAACCAAAATAACGAAGAGGGATGCACAGGAGATAAGTTTTCTCTCCTTCACTTTTATTTTGACTTTTATAATTAATTTATGATTATATCATGCTAGAATAATCACGCATGTGATATCTCTTAAATTTATTATTCCAGAATAGAATTCTAATGCGCCTATTTCATGCATTTTGATTTATTTTAGTGTGGTACATGTGTTCAGAAATAATATGATTATTGTTTCAGTTGTATATTATATGTGTGAATTGTTTGAGAAGGCGAAACTTTGTTAAAAAGAAACAAAGACATGTGCAATAGCAGGAGCTACTACAGGCGAGGTCGATAGAGATTTAATGGGACAATTGGTGGGCCATGTTCTCGACGTGCGTGGAATCATATATTCAAGCTACAAGGAGTATTGACATATTGCCAGGCTATTGTATGTATGAGAGGGGCTAAACGAGTAGTGACTATTTAAGCCAGAACGGAAAGATTATAGAGGGTGACATCCTCAAGAATTAAATAAGTCGTAGGGCATGCCTTGCAACATATCTCGGAAGTGAAAGATGCAGGGCTGCAGTAATGGCATACAACAGAGTTTTGTAAAATTATTAAACCCGTACATAAATATTAGAAGGGAGAAAAGAGGAACAAGAAGAAGGCGGCGAGGCTACATAATTTACATGGAAGGCTCGCCTAGATCAAAACTTCAAGAATATACTATGTCCGGGGCGTATACAGAAGTTTTTATACATAATGATCCACTTATGCAATGGACTTCATGAAGCATGTGAGGAGACAAAAGAATAGAGACGAAGCATAGAAGTCTTCATGGGTGGAAGTGAAGTGGCAGGTCAGTGATCTTCTCTGAGGGATCAAGCCGATACAACATATATATACAATATGATGCGGAAATATAGATATGAAGATGCTGATAAAAGAAACCTTCAAGAATGGTGCTTCAATCAAAGTGTTAAAAAGCAGGTGGGTCGATTCACATTACAAAGTACTGAAACAATTAAGGTATATATAAGAAGAGTACGGCTGGAAGACTAAGATCACCGCTAAGTAAAGGGTGACATGTTCATGTGGGAAACAAAATGGTTGCTTACAAAACACAAGACTCCGTAAGATGAGGATACGGCGAGGCTGCAACACAAAACAGAAAAGAAAAAGGTTGGGCAAAGCATCATGCGAGGAGGCTGGCAGGTTACAGAAATCAAGTAGCGGCGACTTCTGATTTGTTTGATGAATAATGAGGGGACAAAACTACCAGTGAATGAAAGAGTTGCATGCGTTGATGCGATAGAAAAGAATAAAGGCAGGAAAGCCAAGCAATGTGTTTGTTGATGGATTTAAAAGGACAAGCACGGTAACATACAAACTTTCATGTGGCGAGGAGCTTCCAAAATCATCCCAAACAGAGCTCAATCATGCAAAATATACTTTTGAGACTGTATACATCTGGCGTTGATAGAGGAGAACAGGTGTGAAGAATTGATATTTTACAAAGTCTAAGTGATTAGTTTCTTGGCGTACCTGAAACAACTTTGTAGATAAAATATAATCATACAAGGGAGTTCTAATAAAAACAGTAACGAGAAAGAACGGTGAGAGCGAGGCTGTTGAAAGGAAGACGGCGACGCTGGTCAGATATGTATATAAAATTGACCAGCAAAGCATAGAATGTGGTGGCTGATGTTTGACATATTAATAAAATTAGAGAAGTTACTAAGCCAGATGACTTTCCAGTAAAGAAAGATGTCACAAAGGGTGACACTAAGCTACATAACTTCGAGGAAAGCCTGACACGTTCGGACTACATGAGAGTTTAAAGGGCTCATCTTTGGTGCAATAATGATAGAGAAATCACCACACAGCATCAAGTTCGTGAATGTAATAAAAATATAGTGGAGCTGAAAGTAGTAGACGAGGTCTGTAGAACTTGTGGTTGAGGCTGCCGTTGAAAGTGGTAAATTGAAGTGCTAAGAACAAGATTTCAGACAAGGAGGCGAGGCTGTACCATAGGCCTGGTGGTGAGGTGAAATAAATAGGTAAACATGACAAATATCGTGAACAAATCAAAGGTCTCGGTTGAGAATCATGAAGCGAAGATGGGTGACAAGGTCGACTATAAACCTATATAATCTTACAACCACATGAAGCGTAGATTAATAAAGAAGAGGCTGGAGTGTAAATTTAATGAGTATATACAATGCAATTGATACATCTTGTTGGAGTCTGTGCAACTATATGCGAGGGGCGATGCTTAATCAGCTAAGAAGTTTTTATATTGTACAAGATATGAAGCAGCTCTCATATATAGCTCAGTCGGTTAGACCTCCCGCTTACTAAACGGGTACAAGCAGGCATCCAAAGTCAGTTGTTCTCGGTGTACAAGCAAGCGAGAAGCAAGAGAGAGAATTTGTTCTCAAAGTGCGCGAAATCATATATTCGAGCTACAAAGTTGATGGCTATTGACATAGCTTAAGCTATTGCCCCTAGGTGAGAGGCTAAACAAATGGCAGGTGAAGGTGTACTGCTTTGCTCAACATATCAGGCGACGTCCCAAGCTGGTACGATCAAGGCGTCGCTAAAGGAAATATACAGAGCAAATTATGGGCAAAAGTGGTGGCTAAAATACTAGCTGATTTGAATATATGGTAAGACATGGGCGACGCTGATTTTAAAGAAAGAAGTAAGTCGCAAGACCTTCAACACATCTCAGCAATGGTGGTGAGCGATGATCTAGTTAAACAAGGTGATCCAGTTTAATAGGGCGATGCTGATTCAGCGATGATAAACAAGATGATGAAGTCCTCGCTCGATAAAACACTTGGATTTCTATTGGTTTAAAAGAAAAACGAACAGGAAACATAGTAGAGGAAGGAGTAGAGACATGAGTGCCTTTTTTGTTGAAGAAAATATACATGTCCAAAGAAGCTGACGTAACAAGACGAGAGGTGTAAACTTTTGAAAGCCTCCTTGATTTGTAAAAAGGCTGGCCTAATACAAAGGTGGCAACGCTAGTATTTAAAGGGAGAAGGATTCAGTACTTTGCTTCATGGGTATCAAGCCAGCCGAGATGCGGTGATACATTCAAAAAGATAAAGTTGCAAGTGAACGACCGGCGAGAAACAAGTTATTGACAGAGTAGAAGTATCTACAAAAATGACTCGACTGCGTAGATGGGAGTATGTACAGGCTAAGCTACAGGCTATTTATAATAAAAATTTATCAGGCGAAGAACATGGGTTGCTGAACAGGAAAGTGACATGTGTGCTACAACAGAGCTTTGTACAACTATTGAACCTGCACATACTTCTAGAAGGGCGAGAAGAGTAATGAAAAAGAGCTAGCGAGGCTATACTCTATGTACGTGATCGAGCTCAGTAAAACATAAGGAGGTAAATGTGTCTACTTGGATAATGAAAGTAGAAGGAAGACAATAAGTAATAGCTATGGTAAAAGTGATGAAAAGCAATGACACAAGAGCTCGCCTGGAGAAAATTTAGTGGTGCAACGTACTAAGTTAAAAGCAGCTGTAAATGGTGCTTTATTAAAGAGAGGGAACCAAGCCAGGCCATTTACAAGGGGGGCGAGATATGTTTACAGGGCGACGCTGATTCAATGATAATAAGAAGATGCAGCGAATGGACGCATACCGTCGTAGAATTGATGGCCTCTATTCTAGCAATCAATGAGGCAACAGACTGTGATTACGTAGCCAGAGGACAATTGTCGCATTAAGTAGAAGAATGAGGTCATAATGACAACCTTTTCAAAAGCTATTGGCGATTTTAACATCTTAAGTGAGGAGCTTCACAAGCAAGAGGCTAGTCTGAGACAAATACAAAGGAAGAAGACGGACCCGAGTTCCTATGAAACTTTGTATACTCCCTCTGTCCCTCTCATTTCTTTACAGTTACTATTTTGGGATGTCCCTCTCATTTCTTTACGTTACTATAAATAGTAAGTTTTTCCCATCATTACACCCACTATCTTCCCCTACTATCTCATATTTAACAATAAAAACTACTATTACACCCACTACTTTCCTCCACTATCTCCGTGTCCCCCTCCAATGTAAACAATTGAGGGGGACGGAGGGAGTATAACTGGACCGTACACGAGGAGCGAGAAACACGAAATAACTTGGAGTTTGACGCGAAAGGCTATATATCTAGAACATCATACAGATGATGTACACAAATAATAAGGGTGGCATACGATGGTTGATAGCTCAGTAAACAGGGACGTGTTCATATTATTGTGTCTGATAGTTATGTCCGAGAATGAAGGAAATGAATAAGAAGTTATGTGTTGCGCTTTGGGCGAGCCTAATAACAGGCATGGCTATTCTGATGAAGTTAAAGGCGACGCTAAAGCAAAAATTAAATATGAATTGGATTGTTAATGAGGGCGATACTACACTGTACAAGAATCGAGGCTAAAGACATACATATATGGAACGGGACTGTAAGAGTTAGGCGAGGTTACAAATCAAGGCATGCTCTTAATATGTTGATGTGAACGTAGTAAATAACTAGAAGGCGAGATGAAGATTGATTTGTAACAAGACATACGAGGCTACAATTATGAAGAAGGAAACCAGGCCAGGTCGTCCGCAATGTAGCGAGACGAGTGTACAGAGGCGAGGCTTATTCAATGATAATAAGAAGAATATGCAGCCAAATTTTGCGCATAACTGGTCAGCTCTGAAGACTAATAAATATTTTTAATAATCATTAGTTCACTTTGTACGTGAAAGCATGTCAAGACTATGCGGAAAGTGAAGATGGTCGAGACCAGACACAGGAGTGTATATAATTCAACGGAAAGAAGGGTTGCGAGAAGAGCTCCTCAACAATATCCAAAATTTCAAAAGACGACATTGAAATAAAAATATTTATAGAAGCCACTCCTATTTCAAAATAAGTTTGACGTCCAAAACCTGCTATCTCGAAGATCTAGAAGAAAGGATATTTCAAGGACATGAAACGCTGGACATCAGAAGTACTCACAGGAAGGTGTATATTCTCCTTCTCTAAATTTGTGTTCATATTTTTTCGTTCTGATATTTGCGTAACAGCCCTGGAATCGATGAAATCACTCCCAAGCCTCGGGGGGTAGCAATGGAACATGCCCACCGGCCACATTACCACGTAAGCAACAAATTTAAAACTTTTCTTATATCTCTTTTCGAATCTATATATTTGTATCTTGAATGGAGCGTGAAGACCAGGGACAACCTCCCTGTTGCTTTGGAATTTGTCTTCATGTGTAATCGAGACACATGTTTGACACCCTCGGGATGCCTGGACAACCATCTTCACAAGATGGTTCGAAAGAATTCCTATGCCCTGATGGCCCGTACTTCCGGTAAACCATCAGGAAGACCCTCAGGGGTGCAGCTTTGGAGAACCCTCAGGGGTTGGAGTTTTATTTATTTATTTTAAATTTTATTTGTTTTTCCCCAAGTATGGTGGAGGGCGACGACCCACCTCCTTGGATGCCTGGGATTTAAGTGGATGATGTCCCCACTGTCCTGGATGCCTGGAATCTAAGTGGATGATGTCCCTACTGTTCTAGAGGTTGTTGTTCCCCAAGTATGGTGGAGGGCGACGACCCACCTTCTTGGATGCCTGGGATTTAAGTGGATGATGTCCCCACTGTCCTGGATGCCTGGAATCTAAGTGGATGATGTCCCTACTGTTCCAGAGGTTGTTCCCAAGTGCGGTGGAGGGCGACGACCCACCTTCTTGGATGCCTAGGATTTAAGTAGATGTTGTCCCTACTGTCCTAGATGCCTGGGATTTAAGTAGATGATGTCCCTACTGTCCCAGAGGTTTACGTTCCCCAAGTGCGGTGGAGGGCGACGACCCACCTACTTGGACGCCTGGAATCTAAGTGGATGATTTCCCTACTGTTCCAGAGGATGTTTGTCCCCAAGTGTGGTGGAGGGCGACGACCCACCTCCTTGGATGCCTGGGATTTAAGTGGATGATGTCCCCACTGTCCTGGATGCCTGGAATCTAAGTGGATGATTTCCCTACTGTTCCAGAGGATGTTTGTCCCCAAGTGTGGTGGAGGGCGACGACCCACCTCCTTGGATGCCTGGGATTTAAGTGGATGATGTCCCCACTGTCCTGGATGCCTGGAATCTAAGTGGATGATTTCCCTACTGTTCCAGAGGATGTTTGTCCCCAAGTGTGGTGGAGGGCGACGACCCACCTCCTTGGATGCCTGGGATTTAAGTGGATGATGTCCCCACTGTCCTGGATGCCTGGAATCTAAGTGGATGATTTCCCTACTGTTCCAGAGGATGTTTGTCCCCAAGTGTGGTGGAGGGCGACGACCCACCTCCTTGGATGCCTAGGATTTAAGTGGATGATGTCCCCACTGTCCTGGATGCCTGGAATCTAAGTGGATGATTTCCCTACTGTTCCAGAGGATGTTTGTCCCCAAGTGTGGTGGAGGGCGACGACCCACCTCCTTGGATGCCTGGGATTTAAGTGGATGATGTCCCCACTGTCCTGGATGCCTGGAATCTAAGTGGATGATTTCCCTACTGTTCCAGAGGATGTTTGTCCCCAAGTGTGGTGGAGGGCGACGACCCACCTCCTTGGATGCCTAGGATTTAAGTGGATGATGTCCCCACTGTCCTGGATGCCTGGAATCTAAGTGGATGATTTCCCTACTGTTCCAGAGGATGTTTGTCCCCAAGTGTGGTGGAGGGCGACGACCCACCTCCTTGGATGCCTGGGATTTAAGTGGATGATGTCCCCACTGACCTAGATGCCTGGAATCTAAGTGGATGATTTTTCTACTGTTCCAGAGGATGTTTGTCCCCAAGTAAGGTGGAGGGCGACGACCCACCTTCTTAGACGCCTAGGATTTAAGTGGATGATGTCCCCACTGTCCTGGATGCCTGGAATCTAAGTGGATGATTTCCCTACTGTTCCAGAGGATGTTTGTCCCCAAGTAAGGTGGAGGGCGACGATCCACCTTCTTGGATGCCTAGGATTTAAGTAGATGTTGTCCCTACTGTCCTAGATGCGTGGGATTTAAGTGGATGATTTCCCTACTGTCCCGGAGGTTGTTTGTCCCCAAGTAAGGTGGAGGGCGACGACCCACCTTCTTCGATGCCTAGGATTCAAGTAGATGATGTCCCTACTGTCCTCGATGCCTGGGATTTAAGTAGACGTGGTCCCTACTGTCCCGGAGGGAGTACGGCTGAACTCTTCGTATTCTGAACTCGTTTTCAGCGAAAGGTCGCGACTCTTCAAGGGAAGCCAACCGTTGAGTAGCTCGGAGAAGCTTTGAAACGAAGAAAAAGAACCTCGCCCCCTGCTACAGGCGTGGACAAAGGAAAAGACGAAGTAAGTAAGCAAGAATAAGACGCAAGGACCAGAGACACAGTCCTCGCCCGTTGAAGAGTCCTCGCCCTGAATGGTAGCGAAGCAATGTTCGGATGCATGAGGACGGCGACTGCATATGAGAACAAGGGAGAACTTCACCTTTTGCTAAAGGCGAGGACGAGGACACTCGGATATGGGAGATGCGTGAAGTGAGAATGAAAGTAAACAAGGGGAAGGACAGTCCTCGCCCGCTTAAATTTCGCAAGTAAGAGGATTGAAGTCCGCTCCCCATCAAGGTCCTCGCCATATCTGTCTATCTCAAACGTAGGAAAGCAACCAAGGACAAGAAGAGTCCTCGCCTGATATCAAAGACCTCGCCCTGTGCAGCTATCTTAATGATGAGTGGTCAAGGGAGGGGTGAATCTTCGTCTTCATTTATGAGCGTACAAGGAAGAATAAAAATAAGAGGCTGAGAGCCTCGCCCGAGGATGGATCCTCGCCCTGTGCAGCTATCTTAAAGATGAGTGGTCAAGGGAAGGATGAACCCTCGAGGTGCAAGCAGATATAAAAATTATCAAAAAGACATGGCGAAGACGATGAAGCAAGGTAAATTAAAAGCACGGGACCACAACAGCAAAAGAGTTAGAATTCAAATACAACTGGCAAAGCCAATTACGAAGGGCTCGCACTCCAAATGTACTTCAAAAGATCAAGCTTAAATTTAATTGTTCTAATCATTAGAACGAGCTTCCTCGCCACCGGGGTTAACATCCTCGCTTTCAACCTCGGCATCATTACCTTCTTTCTCCGCCATAGCTTCAGTGTCAGATTTAATCTTCGCCTTAAGATTGATACTTGCCTCCTCTATTTCAGCTGCCCCGGCCACTTTGAAGTCTACCATGTATGCAGGAGTGGCGGGACCAAAGGGCTTTCCCAATCATATTCAGGGACGGCCGCTATGAAGTTGACAAGATAGGTTAAGAACCCGGTAGTAAAGGCGTCGCTCTGTTCTTTTCCTTTAGAGACCCGCTCAACTTCTAACTCCTTCTGAAGCAAGGAAATAGTCTCGTTAGCTTGATTGAGAACTCTGGAGGAGAAAGTATTGAAGTCATTCAACGACTTTGAAAAGGTTTTGATTTGCTCGATCCTCATCGTCATATTTCTTCTGAAGATTTTTCGCCTTGGTAGCGGCCGAGGAGGCTTCCGTCTTCAGACCAAACTTTGATGTCCTCGGGATGGAAGTGGTCCTCAGCCAAAGCGCCGAAGGCCACAGATACAGCGCAAGGAGTAGGAGCCTCGCCATCTCTGTTTCTCTTTCTGTGAGCAAACATGGGGCGAGAATTTCATCATACTCCTCGCCTAACTACGGGAAGACCTTTCGCACTTATGTTACAAGGAACTGGGGGGTAGTCATTATACCCAAATCTTGCGTCATCCTTCGAAGATAACGTCTACCTCAGCAGATGATCGTCCTCTCACTTAGCTGATGGTCTTCGTTTACGTCAGCTGATGATCGTCCTCGCCCTCAGCTGATTATCGTCCTCGCCCTCAGCAGATGATCGTCCTCTCACTCAGCTGATGATCGTCCTCAGCTGATGAGCGTCGTCTACCTCAGCTGATGATCTTCCTCGTCCATTGCTGATTCTGGCAATTGGCCAACCGGAGTGGAAGACTTATTCCATCCTCGCCTGCAATGAGTGTTCGCCTGAAGTCATGTCCTGAACGTGATACTTGAGTATCTAGCGACTCGGTTCTTTGATGGAGTCCTCGTCCAAGGATGGAGCTCGCCAAAGTACTATTTACCAGAAACCAGCCAACTAACCATCTTCCTCGCCTGAAGCTTCTTTAAACCCTTTCGCACTTATGCTTCAAGGGCTTGGGGGGTAGTTGTTATGGCCAAATATCGACTCGGAAGATGATTGCGTTAACCTCGCCTTAATCAACGGGAAAGCCCAATCTTCGGAATCATCCTCGCCTACTTAATGATCGTCGCCATCTATATGGTCCAGGGCACAAGGCCCAGCAACAGATGGATCCGGGTCAACAGAAGAGTCCTCGCCCAGTAAGGGTCCTCGCCCAATATGGACCCTCGTCCTAGGCAGGTATCAGACCTCGCGGCCCATTGATTGGCGGCCCTAGTCTTCAAGGAGTCCTCGCCCTATGTGATGAGGCCTCGCCCAATGCTGACCTTCCTCGCCATTAGCATGGTCCAGGGCACAAGGCCCAGCGTCAGGAAAGACCCGGTCTTTAGCCGAGTCCTCGCCCGATGTGGATCCTCGCCCTTAGCGTGGGTCAATACTTGCGGCCTAGTATCCAGCAGCCAGGGTCTTCGATAGGGTCCTCGCCCTCAGCAATTGAGTCCTCGCCCAATATGCTTCTTCCTCGCCCAATGCAGAAAGGACCTGATACGCCTGGTCCGCAGGCCTGATTATTATTGTTTTATCTTGGGCCCAAGCCCACCATCAGCCTCGCCCTAAGAGAGGACGGAGGGCTAGCCCATACGGCTGAGTCTGAGGAGGTCCACGTGGGCTAGTGCTGGTCAGCCCACCTAGTTCCATGCTCCTCGGAGGAGGCTGGGCTCCAGAAGCCCATATCCGTCTGATCTGAGGGGGTGGCCCATAGCTGGAACCAGGGAATAAGAAACCTATTCTGACTAGGATACTTGTTCCCCAAGAACTACGTATGGCTTGATCCCTATAAATAGGGTACGTAGGCACATCGTTTGGGGATAAGTCACAACCCTTGCAAGAACGAATACTCCTTCGCTCTTGTGAGAAAACCCTGATTCCCTGAACGATCTCAGCCAAACCCAAAATCAACACCCATACTCCGTCGTCCGCCGTCATCGTCCACCACAAGTTCCAGCAACCCTCCCCGAATCTTGTTATCACCAGATTCCTCCGTTAACAATTGTATAGAATTCTTGTCTTGTTTTTCACATCGTTATTTCTTCCATTGATCTATACAATTTATATGGGCATTTCGTCTTTTTAATCCCATTTAACATATGATAATAGTAAAAGAAGTTGCACATTATCCATTTCCTGCAGTGATATTTCTCCACCATTCGGTATAAAATTCTTTCTTAAAACAATATCTATAGTTGCGAAACGGGTTAATTATCTAATTGGTCACTGAAGTGGGCATAATGTATCAAGTTGGTCACTGAACTCAAAATGGTATCAAGATGGTCACTGAAGTGGCCATAAATATCAAATAAGTGCCTTAAAATATGAATTCTAAGCAATAAAAATATTATTTATAAAGTTTACACATTATTTTTGAATGTTACAAAAACCAAGTAAAAAGTTATGACTTCTAATATTTATGATAATATATTTAGATTTTATCAAGTTTATTTATTGTTTTTTTTAAATAAAACAAAAAAATAACTATATAATAAAATATAAATACTATAAACTTGGTAAAATATAAATATATTATTTTAAATACTAGAAGTCATAACCTTATAGTTGGTTGTGGTAACATTTAAAAATAATGCGTAAAACTTTATAAAAAATATTTTTATTACTTGAACTCATATTTCAAGGTACTTATTTGATATTTATGGCCACTTCAGTGACCATCTTGATACCGTTTTGAGTTCAGTGACCAACTTGATACATTAGGCCCACTTCAGTGACCAACTTGACAATTAACCCGTTGCGAAACAGTTTCGCTGAAATAATTGCAAAAAACAAAATAAAAGCAAGCAACGGAAAGCATTGACATAGTGAAATTTAGGTTATAGAATTTCGGGGTTTCTTCGGTATTCTGTTTTAACCGAAATAAAATTTTCCAAATTTTTCTCCATTATTTTTATAATTTTATTCACTGTTATAAAATTTTGGTTTTTTCCGGTAATTAAATTGGTTTACTATTCGAGTATGATTTTTAATTCGAGCTTATTCGATATTTCGACTATTTTGATATTCGCTAATTCGGTCTGGTTTTTACCGAATAATCAGCCCTACGTTATACAAGGCATATCAAATAGTAATACACGAAACTCTCTCTGTGTTAAAATTTAGAGACTAAGTTGTAATCATCAATATACTTATATAAAGGAGAAGCATGAGGCGTTTAGGTGGCGCCACTTAGAGAGCTCAGTTCTATTTTTCTAATTTTTTGGGATTTTCGGATGAAAAAATATCAAAAATAAGAACTTTCTTTTTTAGTTTCGGATATATTGAAAAAAAGTTTCAGACCTACCTTTTTCAAAATATTAAAATCAAATCTGAATCTGAAACGGTTATCATATTTTTGGAAAAGATGTATATCAAAAACAGAAAATATTTTTGATAAGCCGGTCTTTTCTCAAATCAACCTCTATAAATTCAGGTCAGACTTCATAAAATTTAACACACAATTTTTCTTGAGCTTATTTCTCTTCTCCATCTAATACAATAATGAGTTACACTATGCTAGATACTTTGAATGACGATAGAGATGATTGGCTGAGAGTAATATTTTGTCGGATGTGGTAGTCGACAAATCCAAACACGGGAGAACAATATAGTCTTGACATGATATTGGTGGATGAAAAAGTTAATAGATTAACTGTGAGGTATATATGTTTGTTCTTTATTGTTTTATAATATTTTTTTTGTTCATCGGATATGTTTGTTATTGTTAATTTTTATATGGTTTACTTTGTATACATGAAAAGATTATTCATGCAATACTTTCACAATATCTGTTTGTTCGGTTCAAGCACCTTTTAAGTGAAACTATTTATACAGTATAAATAAAGGTTGTTGCAAGGGTAGTTATAGACCGAGATCTCATGGATTTAAATTGATGTTTTTGCAGACAATCAATCCAAAAAAGGAAGGAATCACTAATAAACCCGTGCATGGATTGGAGTTCATACGTCCCGAGATGATTAATGTTCATACCACTAGAACATAATGTTTATTTCTATTAAAATTAAGGATGGTTTCGGAGTTTTATCCCAATATCTTTTAGACTTTTACGCACCTATGTTAAACACAATCAAAATTAAGATTTGTCGTGTTTTGAATCGTTAATTACATGCAGATTTTTATTTTCATTTTTTCACTCAAGAATTATAATCTGATTTTGCAATTTTATATATTAATATTGGTATTGCATCAAGATGTTTAAAATATAAAATTATTTTGTTCTATTAATATTAATTTTGAATCATTAATATAATTTTTATAAGCTACCGCAAATTTATTTTATTTTATAAACATTAATATTAAATCATTAATATAATTTTTATAACCCGCCGCAACGCGCGGATTCTCAACTAGTTAAGAATAATCTTCGCACTGTGCATTTGATTTTTCTAATCCAGTTTCTGTTATACTTTTTCCGACTAAATATCAAATAATGAAGGATTTTTAACACTAAACTAATGTTAATTAATTAAGGGAAATTCTCTACGGTATACTTGTGAAATTACTTTTCCTCATAGTAACATCACATTTTTGACTTCAATCTCTGATAACCCTGTATTTATAATTTTCTACATATAATAGCCTCATATTATGTAAAATTAATTAAATTGAATTGATTTCAAATTGTAAAATAAATTGTATATTTGAAATCCTTGTTAAAAAAGAAGGAAATAGATCTTTGAATAATGTAAACTGAGTTAAATTGAATGAGATATATTTAAACTTCATAACCGAGTTTTGATCAATTATACCTCACTTATTTTGACTCGGTTTATATGTTTCAAAAGTCTATTTATGTATTGTTGCCCGAGATTTAAAGAATAGACTAGGTGCGGAATAACTTTATTGTTAAGGATTAATATCAAACTGATATTAACGTAACAACCATTAATCAAATCAACTGAGCTGTTATTGATTTATAAGAACTGTTACAAAACTCTCTCAAGGAACTAATCGTTTTTAAGAGCTGCTAGGTTACAAGCTATGTCTATCAATCACAAGATATTCTCTATCAATATTTATGTAACATCCCACATCGATTAGATAAAAGAATATTTGGACCGAGCACAGCTCGATCCAAAAGTGCTAGCAAATTGATATAAATTAGTTATTGCTTGTGCTTATAAAGGCCCAAATACTCTTTTATCTAACCGATGTGGGATGTTACAATTTATCTATTTCTATGTATATCATGTATGATAAAATATTCTATGTATATCATGTATGATAAAATATTTCCCTATAAATAAGCTGTCTAGTATTAATCTTCTTCTATTGTCTTTCGAACTCAATTTCCAGTTACTAATAACACTTGATACTGATCAAGTATCCGCATACTGATGCTCTTCTATCGGTTATTGACGCGCTTATCAGTTTCTATCGATTGTTCCTTGTCGCTTCATAGTGATAATCTCCTGATGCATTAATGAATCTTCCTGATGCAGCCAGTCAACACCTAAGCATGTCAGGATCGGAAGATTAACAGTATCTTATTGAATATTTATTTTTGCTAGAAATTAGAATGGAAACTGATTTATAGGATGGTTGCTATTAGTTAGGATATTGATAGAGTTTAGAAATAAATCCTAATTATAATTGCATTATTAAAGGCCCATAAAACTGAAATATAAATCATACTTATAAAAATTTCAACCGTATCTACATTATAATATCAAAACTGAAACATAAAAGTTTTGTTCCATCGATTTAATAGATACTTTTAATTATAGGTATAACTGAAATACTACTTTCAAGTAAAAGTTATAACTAAAACAAATTTAAACAACCTTATTATAATAAACCTATTAGAACTTATTTATTTATAAGGACCGATATTGGGGGCCATGATCCAATTTAAATTATAATATATTTTAATAAAATTTTTTATATAATTAATATAATTCTAAACATACTAATTCAAACGCATTTTTCAGGCTATCTTTGTTATGCTATTAAATTGAGTAAATCACACTTTGCACTCCTATCTTTGGGTCATTTTGCGATTTGATCTCATTGTTTAAAATTTTGCAGGTTGCACTCATAAGTTTTTAATCTGTAACGCTTTGCACCAACTTAACACTTTCCATCCAAACCACCGTTAAGTCTAACAGAAGGGAGGGGTAGTTTGGGAAAATTTGCATGGGGTTTAATTAAAAGCAGGTTTAACGAAAAAAATCTGTTTTAACGATAAATAAAATAAATATTAAAACATATTTAATAAAATAACAAATAAATATTATAAATCACTGCAAAGGATTTTAAGAATTTTATAAAATATATTATAATATTTATTTTATTTTGAATATAGTGATATGTAAGAATAATATGTGTTTTTTTGGTTAAAATAGACTTTGAACATTTAATATTTAAACATATTTGATAATTCTTTTTTAACTTTACTTTAAAGCACAATTTGCGCTAAATATTTAATTATATTTGATAATTTTTTGCTGCAAAAGTGTCCAGTTATCAACAAATGTTAAACCAAAATCATAACAGCAGTAGCCTAAAACCCAGTTGTTGACAAGTAGAAAAAAGAAAAAGAAGAGCTTCCAAGGAACTGTAATCTATAAATTCAACCTATGCAATTTGAGTTAATATGAAAAAATCAAGAACCCAAAGATAATACATCACTGTTATTACAAACTTGGAGCCTATCTTCTGAATTCTGATACTTATTATAACTTAATCGTACACTGGCCCGATTTGTTATTTTTAAATATTAAATGTTTAAATATTAAATATTAAAATAGCAAAAAATTATCAAATATATTTAAATATTAAATGTTCAAAGTCTATTTTAACGAAAAAAACACATATTATTCTTACATATCTCTATATTCAAAATAAAATAAATATTAAAATATATTTTATAAAATTCTTAAAATCCTTTGCAGTGATTTATAATATTTATTTGTTATTTTATAAAATATGTTTTAATATTTATTTTATTTTTTGTTAAAACAGATTATTTTTTCATTAAACCTGCTTTTAATTAAACCCCATGCAGATTTTTCCCAAACTACCCCTCCCTTCTGTTAGACTTAACGGTGGTTTGGATGGAAAGTGTTAAGTTGGTGCAAAGCGTTACAGATTAAAAATTTATGAGTGCAACCTGCAAATTTTAAACAATGAGACCAAATCGCAAAACGATCCAAAGATAGTGGTGCAAAGTGTGATTTACTCTATTAAATTTGAAATATTAAAAAAAAAACTGGTCAATCAATGACACAGTTCATGAACCTCTTTGTTTTATGATATATTTTAAGGAAATTTATTATAAACATATTTAGCTGAAGGTCCAAATAGACATAGAAGGAGGGTTGAATATGTCTTTACCAAATTATCCGTTTGTTCATTTTAATTCGATTTGCGGAATGTTCTTTCTAGTTCGTTCTCAATAGAATTAAATGAACTAGCAATTTCGGGGTAGTTATCGTTCAATATATTAACTTCGAGGGTGCTATAAATCCAACTCGTAAGTCAGCCATAAGAGTGCGTTTCACATTATACAATAAATACTCTCGTCTAGTCTATCAATCAAACTTTCTAAACTCTCGAAGAATATGTGTATAAAATGTCTGCACAATATAATGTGTGTCGTACTTAAATTCAAATACGCTAAGCTCATCTATTTGTATATTTCATATTTAATCATTATCAGAAGACCTATATCTTCAAAGAGCTCCATTGTAAATGACTGTGTAGAAATTGCAAGGTGCCACCTCGGGTTAAGGAATATCACATGGCGCCAGTACTGGAAAATGACTGAGGGAAGCACCATGTCCATCTGTACTTAAAAGATTTTGTAAGTCTAAATGTAAAGACAACCCTATCTGTTACATAGGGATGATAACTCAACAATAGAACAGGACAAGTAAATAACACTACGCCTGCACCGGAATCCGAAGATACGAAGACAAAAGTTGAAGAAGCCATCTACAGTCTTGAAGGAATAAGTTCACTGGAAGAACTTCATTAATATGTTCATGCCTCAGTGAAGAATAAAGATTGAAGTATTCAAGATTGTGGAAGCAATGAAGATGTTGTCCAAGTACTCAGAAGATTTCAATGCAACCCCTGAAGCAAGATATTTCTATATATCTTGGTTGGATATTTATAATCAACAAAATGAAGCAT
Organism: Daucus carota subsp. sativus; assembly: GCF_001625215.2. Lineage (NCBI taxonomy): Eukaryota > Viridiplantae > Streptophyta > Magnoliopsida > Apiales > Apiaceae > Daucus > Daucus carota. The sequence goes on along the minus strand of NC_030388.2, from coordinate 16,150,590 downwards.
AAACTAACCCGAAATCGACTGATCAATGTTTGCTGACAAAGAAGGTACAATGTGTGACTTCAGTGTTAGTCGCTTGTGAACCAGACCAGTGCACTAAGCGTCAGCACGTAGGGAGTTTGCAAAGTATTTATCAATCGAAGAATTGATTCAGTCATAACAAGTCATTTGTTCCAAAGCCAAGCCAAGCCAAATGCTCTGCCTCTGCAAGCTATGCCAAAGCTTACTACTCAAATGCCATATGTCAAGCTTCCACAGAAAGCCATATCAGGAAGTGACATTTTTGTATGTGTGCACTTATATAGTTATATATGTATAAATATATTTATATATTTGTATATATGTATATTTAATTTAATATAGTATACATGATATATATGTATACATGTTTTTAAACACATGTATATGTATATTTATATGTATATATATTTAAATAAATATATATGTATATAATATATGTATTTATATTTTACATAAGCAATTATATAATTAAGTGTATATATATATTATATTATGTGCATAAATATATGTATATTTAGAGAGAGTTATATATATCTTTATATATATATATTTATATTTATATTTACACATAGTTATATGTATATTATATATATTTAAATATATGAGAATATATTTAAATATATGTGTATATATATGTTACTATATGTTTATATAAATATTATATATATGTATATATTTATATATACTTTTCTTTATATATATTTATGTTTATATTTATATTTATAAATAACTATATATATCTCTATATATATTTATATATATATTTACATTTGTATTTACATATAATTATATATTATATATATTTAAATATATGAGAATATATTTAAATATATGTACATATATTGTTATATGTTCATATAAATAAAATATATATGTGTGTATATATTTATATATACTTTTATTTATTAATATAATAACAACATAATATATTATATTATATATATTATGCATAGCGCAACTTCACACTTAGTTTGTTTTAAACTAAGTCATGCACCCTCTATACACTGTATGGCGCAAGTTCACCATTACTTAGATTTTTTCTAAGTCATGGTGATACACTGGTAGCACAGTTGGCGCAAGTTTGAAGAGAGAGAAGGGTGAAGCACAGGGAACAACACTTCTGGCGCAACTTTGTGTTTAGGAGAGAGAAGAGTGGTGCATACAAACGCAAGTTGGTTAACTCTCTAACCAGGAGTGACAACAGTACTACAAAGAATTATGTTTGGCACAAGTTTGTCCTCGCTTAGAATTTCTCTAAGTCATGATGTCACACTGGAGACTATGTGGTGGCGCAACTTTGTGATTTCCTGGCGCAAGTTTTGACTGCGCAACATTTGACTTTCGCCTTGTATACTAACTGTGGCGCAAGTTCGATATATATACATATGTATATATATATCTTTGGCGCAAGTTTAGTTGTTTCTGGCGCCACTTCAAGTAACCATGGTTAGTTTGTGAAAAGTCTATAAATACTTGAGATGTGGTTTCATAATTAACACACACTCTTCACCACCTTTGTGGTGGAATGACTTTGTGCCTTGCACACTACTACACACAAATAAATCATAGCTTAGTTTTGTAATATATATATATATATATATATATATATATATATATATATATATATATATATATTTAGAAGCTAGGGTTTGTGAGTGTAAGTAGTAGTAGCCATTGTAGCCAACCTTCGGGTTTGGATTTATAGCACCCTTCGAGGTATTTATCAATATACAGATATACCTTGGAAAATATTGTGTGTTGTTTTAATATTTTCATATCCTCAGAAACCGACCCAATAAATATCCGGAACACGAAACACATTACAGGACTGCAATTTGTTTATCCGCAAGATTCGAAAGAATTTTAAATTGTTGTGAGTATCGTATTCAACCCCCCTTCTACGATACTTTGGACCTAACAGATTTTGAAATATATCCTTACCCAGGGCATATACTGTGAGTCCAGCGTATGAAGCTCCAGGTACTTCCTTTAGAATCTTGAGAACTTTTAACCCACCTGACGCCTACATAGGTGCAACAATGCAGAGGCGCCAGATCTCCAAGCACTTAATAGAATTTACATTATCTCACACCCGGCGCCACATAAGGTAAGCACGGTGTGAGGCGACATGTCTCTATTACTTAGAGAAAATCACACTGAATGCACATGGCGCCACCCCATTTATAGAGAATGATACTATATGGGCGTCAGACGCCCAACACTTAGCCAATTTAACTCATTTCATCAAGAATTACCATTGAATCAAATACGCATAATGTGTGTGTGTGTGTTTCTGTTTATGATAATTTGACGTTGCTTTTTGATCTGTCTGTCAGCAACAGTTGTTCTTCCTTTAAATTATGAAGACTTGACTTGACATATATCCTTTGACTTGATCAATTCTTCTTTGATAAATACGATGAACATCCTCGTACAAGTTGACGTTTAGTGCGCTGATCTAGTTCACATACGACTAACCCTAATTCTAAACTTCGTACTTTCTTCAATAAACTACTTGATCAAATCATTTCAGGTGGAACATGCTTCGAATGTTGATTATGAATAATCATTAAGACGACACTGAAATCCACTGACATTGATACCGAATCTGTAGACTGTTTTGATCACTTAACCACTTGAACTTTACTGATCACCAAGGCCTGAATATTTTAATGAACTTTCGGCCAGTGACTTATGAGTGTTTCAAATTTCTTAACTGTCAAATCCTGTATCACTTGATTTTTTATTTTGTAGATTCCCGGGTTATACCTATTTATCGTTTCATGTCTTAGTTATCGTGTTGAGTGATACGAATATATATTATTTACATTATGCTTTACATCAACCATTCTCATTAAAACATATCTATTATGTATAAGTATTTTGACGAGTTTAGCCTCCTTAGTGTAACATATTTTGTCCGATATTTTTTTATATATCATATATTATATTATATTAATCAAACATGTCTATTAATTATTTAAACATATATTAAAGCACATATATTATTCTAAAATAAATACTTTTTTAAAGTAAAAATAAATATTTAAACATATATAAGCAGAAAATAAATTTAAGAATAGCACGATTATAAGCCAGTAATAATTGGTATTCTAAAAATCACTAATCAATTTTTAAAAATATTATACTGTGATTTGATTGAAAAAATTTGATTTATAATTTTTTTAACAAATATTCGATAGATCCTTTATAATTACGGTTTCGGATTCCTAGGGAGCGGAATACAAAATAAATTATACATAACTTTAATTTGCAAACAAAAAAAAACTTTAATTTGCAACACCTTCCATTATGTTATGCGTTGATATGGTTCTGCTGCCTATCTCGGCCCAAGAAGAAAAGACTTCCCCAAGCCCACGGAAGATTTATCTACAGTCCGCCAGAAGGTTGTAGATACAACGCGTTATACACACGATCATAAAAGGATAAACTCGCTGGGTTTGAGAGAGAGAGAGATTGAAAAATTTTTGAATTGAATTTTCAGAGAGACAGAGAGAGAGATGGCGATGAACCCACAATTGTTTCCAAATGGGATGCCAGTCCCATTTATGAATGAGATGTTTATATTAATAAGAGATGGGGTTGAGTTTGATATTGATAAGATCCCTGGGTATGTTATTTTTCGTTATATTTTTTGGATTTTTTTTGAACGATTTGGGTTTGTTTGTTGTTATGTGAATTGAATTACCCATGTCTTCCTTTTTGTTAATTTCTTGATTCTGTACTAATTTTGTTGTTTGTTGATATGATGATTATTGTGATCTTGTGTTTGGTAAGTTATGACTTTGTTGATGATTTGTGGGTTTTTTGTTGAAGGGCTTATTAGAAAAAACCTTTCGACGAAATGACACGTTTATGTGAATTACATGTTCTTCTAGTGGAGGGTTTTGTCATATGGTGTTCAACCTAAATAGTAAATACCCATATTTTGCTTTATGTGAATTTCTTGTCTTTTGTTCTTTTAATGTGATTTGTTAATGGATATGATGATTACTTTTTTGTTTGTTTTGGAGGTTATTAAGTTCCTATATGAGGTTTATTAATCTGGTTTTTGATTAAGATATCCAAGTTTGGTTATTGGTCGAGTCTATTAATCTAATTCCTAAGGAACTGAACTTGGGCTCAGTGTCTAATTCCAAGAAAGGGGGGTTTTGTCTTAAATTAGTAGTGCATATGATTGATCAGCTTTAGAGTGTTTTGTATTATTTTAAAATTGCCGGAGGCAATACAAATGTTGATATGGGGTACCCCTTTTTTTGCTTCTTATGTTGTCGGCATAGTTCTTGTTTATATACTATGTAAAGTTTAAGGGACAGACATGGTTTCTTCTTATCTCTCTCACCAAGTTGAATTCTTAATGTTGTTGGATAGTCCTTAAAAGATCCTTGTAACTTGGCTTCAATCTGAGGACCTAGTTCTTTGAAAATGTGTATGCAAGTACCAGACTAACTGCTTGCATTTTGTCAGAACGCAAGGGGGACATGTTAAAGTGAAGGGAACAATCTACTTGTCAAACATCCGAATAGTGTTTGTTGCAAGTAAGCCTGTGGGGAACCTGTATGCTTTTGATATGCCTTTGGTAAGTCAAAGGGTTAAATTGCAATTGGCTTTTAGTGCTTTTTAATTATCTCAAGTATTACTTTGGAACACATTATATCATGGTTATATGTTAGTATCTTCATCAGAACATAATTAGTTAATTACAGTCTCGTACTGATATTGGCTAATTTTCCTTTTGTGGTAGATTGTAGAAGTTGATAGCTTTATTTTTCATATGTGTTTCTAGTCTCTGTTGCAATGTTTATTCGTTACATAAAATAAGCCTAATTCCTGAACTACAATCCTTCTGCATCTGCAGGTTCTTCCTTGTTAATCTTCTTCTGTCTATTTTAACTGTAATTGTACATGGTTAGTTTATATATTTGTGATTGGTGATAATAAGAAGTGCACTATAGTGCAGGTATGTTGTTATCATGTTAAGTGGGTATTTGCTTACGTGAAATTATATTCTACTATTTTTATTCGAGTATGAAAGAATAAGTTGCAGTGCATTCATTCCTTGTTACTTTTCCCGTTTCATATGTCGGTACTGTTCATAACATGAGACAAATTACTAATGTACGTCTAATCTATAAGACTAAATATGGTAATGAGTGATCTTGTTGAATACGTATTCACGAGTACTTTAATACAGTGAAGTTGTTATATTTACTACTACTATGAAATTAAAGATATTAACGATCAAAATTGTGCGTTGGCAAATGTCAAAAGGACAAATGAGAAAAGTATTATGGGACGGAGGGAGTACCTTGTAACATCAAGTGAGTTTTAGCTGTACCAGAACTCTTACAATTATAATTTATGTAGGTACTTTTAAGTTTAAAGCATTTACTCTTATCACATAGGCTAATAACTGAGATAGTCTAATGTTTACTATATAGTAATTCTGCACTTCAGATAGTTAGGTTCCTCGCCTCTCGCTTCTGATCTGTTCATAAACTTGGCAAGTGATTTGAGTTAAAATATTTAGAGCAAATCTTCCCTTGGATCTTTTTTCCCAGTTGCTTTGGATCTTTATGATTTTTGAATATTGCGCTGACATAAGGCAGTTTAAATTCCCAATGTTCTGCATTTCTTTTGAATGAGATGCTAACCAAACTAAATGCAGTCTTATTGTCTCTTTCTGTCATCACCCATTTCTATACATCCATACACCCGTAATATTTGAACTATTTAATCATTGTAGCTTCATGTTCGGTAAAAAAAGGTTGTCAACTGGTTTAGTTACATATATATTCTTGAATGTAATGGATGTTTGATAGTATAACAAATAACAAAGCATTGTTAAGAGTGATCAAACTAGTTTGTTAGTTTTGCGGAAAATGTAGTAGTGTATGTTCAATTTTGCTATGCAACATCTGTCTATTTGTCTCTTTTATATGTTCTTCTCTTGAGCAGAAACATATATAGACATATGTTCTGTGTTGTGGTAGCCTGGTAGGCAGATAGGATTTTGGGCATGTTTAGAGCTCTTTGTTTTCAGCTTTTTTTAACCTGATTTCCTGTTATGATATCTAATCTGCAGCTCTATATCCATGGCGAGAAGTTTAATCAACCAATATTTCACTGCAATAATATCTCTGGTTCAGTGGAGCCTGTAAGTTTTTAATGACAGATCTTTTTAAAAGCCTCCATTTGCATAGAAGAAATTTTAAAGTCTGGAAGGATGCTTGAGTGCAGGTTGTCCCAGATAATGAGCACAGAGCTCTTTACTCTACTCACTCCTTCAAGATTCTGTTCAAGGATGGTGGCTGTGGAACTTTTGTTCCTTTATTTTTTAATTTGATGACATCGGTGAGGCAGTTTAATCAAAGGCCTAATGTCGGGACAGAAACACGTGTAGATCCTTTACAAGCAGCACAGACACCAGTAGACGAAATGATGAGACATGCGTAAGTCACTAATTTTCTTTATTCTATTTCTGAGATTTTTAATTTCATAATATCATGTGGTAATCTTTTGGGAGCAACAGCAGTACATATTTCTGAGATTTTTAAAACTTTGTCGTCTATATTGCAGATATGTCGACCCGAATGATCCAACCAAAATCTTTCTGCAGCAGCCCACTCCAGCATCCCAGCTGAGGCGGAGGACATATCACTCCCAGTCCGATGAACATGCTACATAATTCTGTGATATAATACGAGCAAGATGCATGTTGAAGCTGCAGAAGAACTCTATGAATCTCAGTGTGATATGTAACTATAAATGTTCTCCAGACTAGAAAAACTCGTTTGAAGTTTGATGCTGTATTACAATGTACGTATAGCTTTGTTTGTGTAAATGTCGCACAGGTCGAATGCATTGTGATATGTTACACCTAGCTCAGGGTTGTGTAAGAAGGAACAATATTTTAAAATACCTTGGACAGCTCGGAAAAATAAGATCATATATTCTAGCAAAACATATTACTTCTTAACTTTCAAATATAGTAGAATATGTCTGATATAACATATTTATAAATAAGAAGCATGAATGAATGATCTTATATAAATAACAAAACGTTAGTCCATGATTTTCAATAATTCAAAAGCTGTAAAGTCATTTCGTTTAATTTCTTTTCCTAGAGCATGGCTGGTTCGGCACGGTTTTGGATAAAACCGGAACTGAAATCATATATTTTCGGTTTTTAAAATTGAAAACCGTAATCGCTGGTTCGGATTCGGTTCCGGTTAAAAAATCCTGGTTCAGTTATAATCGGTTTCGTTTCGGTTATAAAATCGACAAAATATAAAAATGAAAATTAATATATACAAGACAAATTCTTGTTCTTGCTTTTTATCTATTAAAATTGAAGAAGCTCTATGAATTGTACTCCCTCCGTCCCCTCAATTGTTTACATTGAAGGGGGACACGGAGACCAAGACAATGTATGGAAAATGAGTAAAGTTAGATGAAAAGTGAGCAAAGTGGTGGGACCTATCAATATTTAATAATAGATTTGAGATAGTGGAGGAAAGTTGTGGGTGTAATAGTAGTTTTTATTGTTAAATATGAGATAGTGGGGGAAGATAGTGGGTGTAATGATGAGAAAAACTTACTATTTATAGTAACGTAAAGAAATGAGAGGGACATCCCAAAATAGTAACCGTAAAGAAATGAGAGGGACAGAGGGAGTACAATTTTAACATAGATGCCTTAACTCTTAAGCCCCGTCTTTGACTGAGAGGGGAGCATATGTTTACTTGAATTTTTCTGGACTTAGAAATATATTAAATTGTTCCGAGTGTTTCTTGTCATATTCATCTAATCCTCGTTTTTTTCCTCTTGCCAAGCAGGTAATGGCACAAAAATTGGTTTCAGAATATAGATTTTTTTAGAATGTTAAAATAAAAATTATATGAATAAAACATTCTCTCAATCCTTATACACGTTATTTTTGTGAAAAATATATCTTAAAATAGATTTTAGTAGTCACTTTTCAGGATAATTTGAGTACACAAAAATACTGAAATATTAAAGTACAAAATTTAATAAAATATAATCTTATTATTTGAATTTAATTGCTTTTTTTTTTGTTTTATAAATTGTAAACATCTTACAAGCGCATAGTATGTTCCGTAACATATATATAAATATTATAATTAAAAGATGAAATTTTTTATATAAATTGTAAGACTGAATGTTCTACAGGATAACTCATAAGCAGAGCAATAATCATAATGCTTATTAAAACTTTTTTTGAAAGAATGCTTATTAAAGTTAAAAAATTATTAATAATTATATTTAAGACTACTTATAAATTATATATAAATTTAAATAATCAAATATAATATATCTAAAAAATTTAAAATACTAAGATAGATATTCCAATACTTGAAAAATAATATTCTTGGATCCTACGTCGAAGCTTATCCTATAAAACAAATATATTTATTCCAGTAACCCGAGTCATCCATCAAGATTCTAGCACAATCCAGGAAGATCTGCTCTTCACTTCACCCCACCGTCATTCATCCCCTCACTTTACTAAACCACACACGTGTCACAATCTCAAACACCCTAGCTCAATCAAAACGACACGTGTCAGCATACCCACCAGAAATTCAGAGAATAACCTAAATTAAGAAATACACTACTTTAAAGATCTGTCTGACAACAGAACAGCCCAAACCGACCATATCATGAACTCTTTCCCTACCTCGTCCAACTCTCCACTCTCTTGCCTACACGTGTCCCACTCAACGGCTACTTTCCCTAAAAACACCCGGCATAATATTAAAATCATTTAAAAATATTTCACTTGAGAAATCCCCTTTAAATTTAACAATAAAAAAATAGTAAAACTTCGTGCGCTTTCTAGAAGAGACCAAACAAACAGAACACTATATAACTAGATTTATCCACTAGTGTAAGTAACTACGAAAATTCCTCGTTTAGGAACTCCGTTACATCAATCTAAATTTACTTCACTTGCTTCAATTTTAGCCTTTCCATTTTCAAAGGCAAGTCAATTTATATTTATTCGTGTATATTATTTTGTGGATACACGAGATTTTTTTATTTTTTTTTAAATTTGGACAATGTTTGATGAGATTTTTGATGAATATTGTTCAGGTTTTGTTGAAAGAATGGGTCTAGGAAAGAGGTGCAGCACGCGCGGGAATGAGAGAGTAGGGTGCGTTCGGTTTTCGAGATCGTTTGGGAGGAAGAGGGTTGTGATCTCGAATGATATGGAGGTGGATTCGTGTTTGGTGACTCCTATGAAGATGCATTGTGAGGGGAAATCAGCCATCGAGTCGCTGCCTCAAGATGTTCTCGTAAGTGTTGAATTTTTTGTTTCTGGTGGGTTTTTTTGTTTTTTGGTTTTTGGTTTTGTTAATGATTTGATTTTGTTTTGCAGATTAGGATATTATGTGGAGTGGAACATGATGATTTGAAGATGGTGCTACGAGTGTCCAAAGCCTTTCGAGATGCTGTATGTGTTTTAGGCTTTCTAAAATCTCGAGACGTTAGGAGGAGTGGTTATCAGGATCTTATTGTATTCTAACGTTGTGTGCTGATTTATTTGATGTTAACAGACTTTAGTTGCGAAGCGCTTGCATTTTGAGTATACCACGCCTAGGAAGAGATTGGCTTTTCGAAATCCTGCTGATTTCGAGGGGGAGCTGGATGGTAGAACTCCGAATGCGCCGAAGCAGACCAGAGTTTCCAAGTCTAGGTTTGGGGGGAATAAGGAAGAAGAATGGTGGCCCAGGAGGGCTTTATTTGTCGAAATGGAGACAGAGATATGAGTAGAGGGTACGTTTTTGTATAGCTATTGTTGTGTACTTTGAGTAGAATATGGGCTAGTTAGGGATAGTGAGATTTTGAGACATTCTTGGCTGGCCATGATTCTTCAATCCTTTCATTGAAGAGAGTTTGGCTTTTTTGTATGATTTGAGGAGTGAAGACAGTGTTTGAGATTGTAATTTATTGTGAAAAACGGGGAGGGTGTTTTGTAAATTTATGATTGTTGTATTCTGTGTAATGCCACACTTCTCTTGCTGGCATAGTTCATGCATCAAATGTAAGAGGAGTTTTTATACTATGGATTCTTTCTGGAACTTGATATGTATGTTTAGTTTTACATTTTCTTGACTCTTGGCACTCGCAATAAACATATACTAGCTTATTGCTTCTCGAATTGGAAAGGAATTGCCAAATTGCAGATATTATCAACACTCAAAATAGAATAATACAAACACCAAACCAGCAGGAACCTCTATGATTAATTCATGTTTCATAATTTGCCAAATTGATTAAATTTCCGATCATTCAATCAAGAACTCAATTCAAATAACGTAAGAACAAGCATAGGGGTTCAAAACTTTCTGGGAATGAAAAATATTGATATAATTATTGTTTCTAACACTCTCCAGGTAAAACAATAACAATGTAGACAACTACATGTATGAGTGGATAGCTAAAGCCGCATACTAGAGCTTAATTGAAACTCATCCACAGTTTTGTATTGCTACAGCCGCATATAAAAGCAAAAGAAAAAACTCATCCACAGTTTCTGCAACAACTTAAGCCGAGTTGTGGCCATCTTCCAATTATTGAGAACAGAAATATTAAACAAAATTTGCGACAGGGGTTGTATCAAAACATTCAGACAGCAAGTTCTCGTATCTCATTATGAACATTGGCAATACCGGTGTTGAGTTCATTATATTTGACTTGAGTCTCTACCAAAGATGAAGCGCCTGCCCCAGTCGGATACCACCAGTGCCCTCGTACGCCAACTAACTAACTTGCTGAATGACCAAATACAAATTGAGTTGAGTATCCGAGTTATTGATGGTGTTTGCGCCTAGTTTCCAGCAATTAGAAAACAATATTTGTGGAAGTCTTACCTTGCATACACAGAATACCAGAGCCACTGAGAACTGTGGCCAATGGAAACCCAATCTCCAGGAAGTTGAGCTGCTGTTTGCTCACCCCCCAATGGAGCAAACTGTCCAAAATGCTTGTACCTATAGGACAATCACGAGCTCGATTAACAAGTCAGATATGAACAAGATGTAAAGTTTTGAAGTTTGATCGGCTATATATTACGTTGACATAATTACATAGAATCAACCATAATGTGAAACTGTTCTGAGCTGAGCAAAGCTTCGGTAGCAGCCACCAAGAGATGCTCAACTCTCCTAAACATTTGCTCTAGAATCTAGAATTTAAAGCTACAAGACTTTTGAATTCTATCATCAGAGTAGGCATAAATGGACTCTTTAATTGGCTTTATTTGTATAGCTAGATATTGTGTGATGAAACTATAATACTAGGCAGCTGCAGGCACCCATGAATGATGTCAGGAGCCAGGTCGGGTGGGGTCTGGTCTGAAATATGGGAGAACATATTTAGTTTCTGTAAAGATATGCAGTTTACCTGAAAGGACGAAACTTGTGACGTCCTTCTCCTCTGTAACGCAGAGGACCTTCTGGATTTTTCTCACACTCCTCCATGCGGTTGAAACAATTGGCTAGATAGGCACCTTGTTGAGCGGCAACCTGAAGAATAGGCTCAAACAAAAATGTAAGAAGAATTTTGAGGACATTACAGGTTAAAAGATAATAACAATGGTCGCAAATTATGAAATTTTTTGTTTTACCTGTGCAGTGGCTGGAAGATTCTTCATCTGGAAATCTACTTGGGATAGAGCTTGTTTAAACTCTTCAATATTTAATGCTACAGCTTCTTTTACCACATCCCCTTTGGATTCTTTCAATATATCAACAAGACTACTCATCTGTTTGTTTTTCAAATAGAGCTGCATTTGAGGGTATCTCTCACAGATGTCATCTAGGGCATCTTGAAACTCCTTAACTGTTAATGTTCCAGAACTGTCCTTGTCTGCTTTACTAAATATCGCTGAAATGTCTTCCTATAAAACATGAGACTGTAAATTTGTGTAGTCGTTTTAAGTACAAAATTGACAACATATATATAATGATATACATGTTTTTATTCGTCAACACAACAATCCTAAATAATCACTGTAACTGTTGTATCTAGTTAGCTTATATTGAATTAACTTGCTATTTAACCCAAATATTTACTACATATCTTTCCGAAATCGTCTGTAGTGTAGCAATAATGTTGTGGTCAAGAAATAATATCTTCTACCAAGATATTCACCAAGGAAGCAGAAGCCCTTTTGAAAGAAGCTATTCAGGAACAGATGGAACGTTTTATACTTCAGGAACAAGTATGAAGGATTTTATAGAATTCTCAAAAAAAGGGATAACCCCATCCTATATTCAGACGAAAGTACAAAAAATTATTCCTGCTATGTGTTCCAGATATTTTCTTGACATATCCATTCAGTTATGATATCAACAATGAACACACACTAGCTTCACACAAGATTGTTACTAGTCAGTAAATTACTAATTATCTGTTCAAAGCTAAGATCCTAAAATTGTATACATATTTATAAGTCTCATGTGGTTGTGTCTGTGAACTAAAAAGTGATATCTAAGCATTTTGGCTCTGGCAGCCTGGCAACTGTACTAATGGCCAATATTGTCCATCAAATACTGGTTACAAAGATATTTGTGTTATGACCTTACCTTTGCTCATTATGTGTGTCTATGGTCTTCATTGTAGCCTATTTTGTAAATCACAAAATATGAAATGTCTCATGGAATTTGTGTAGTTGCACAGTTTTTTTTAGCTTTAGGATGCTTAATATTATCTGGATTTAAACAATGTAAACCTCTTTTTTTAAGTACCACATGATTCAGGGATTTTTGACCTGAACTACGTAGTTGTCCAAAACGGAGATGTTCATCCAACTTTCTAATAGTAAATTAACTACACAACCAAAATCATGCAGAAAAGTTAGAGTGTATACCATCACTTTGCGCTGATTGATTGTGGCACAATCTCCGAGTGCATATATGCCATCACATCGTTCCACTCGCAGCCATTCATCAGTTGCCAACACACGTCTATTAGCCTATACAGCGAGAATAATTATTACACAAATTATGATGTATGCATTCAGCTTTCAACAGCAGTTCAGAGGAAAAGTTCACTTATATTAGGAAACAAGCAAAGTTCAGAATCAGATCGTTGGACAAAGTATTATATACCTGACCAATTTGCTTCATAAATTCCATTATAACAGGACGAGTCCCTATACCGGTTGACCAGACAACCATTCCATAAGGTATAGAAGAGATTTGCCCATTCTTTATCTCTTTAGTAGAAATTTCCGAGTCTGATACTTTTACAACCATTGAGCCTGTTTTCAAATCAATACCATCCCTTTGAAATTTTTCTTCTGCAAAAACTGTGATCCTTTTATCAAACCTGCAAATGAAGTTGTATAAGATTTTGGGTGCCATTTTTTTATTTCAAAATAGATGAGTAGCAGAATAGTGTACTGATATCATGCAGTAAATTAAGCACTTCACACAACTTTTTCTCAACACTTCATTTTGTAGAACAGTATAAGAAATATAATGCCAGCTAACAAATTCAATTCAGCATAAGAGTCTAATTTAAAATGGGTAGATGGTTCAAGAAGTGCAAATTCTTACATGTTTAGTATATGGTCTCCTGCCTCAAGAAGTGTTATCTTAACAAAATCTTTCACCTTTGGATATAGCTTGACTAAATCTTCAGATACAAAATCATGAAGCTCAGCTGCAAATTCCACACCAGTCGGACCACCACCAACAACTACAAATTGAAGAACTTTTTTCCTCTCTGCATCAGTCAGTTTGGGGAGGCTGGCCCTTTCAAAGCAATCAATAACAGTCCTACGAATTTTCTGAGCATCTTCTACTTCCTGCACAAAGAATGTGTGAGACTTGATGGCGATGACATATTATCTAAGCTTTCATTTGAAGCACATTTGCAAATAACACAACCTAAAAGATTATATGAATTGCATACAGAAGTGTTTACAAAAAATTTACTCATGTGATGTGTAAAATGTTACCTTCAAGAACAAACAATTTTCCTCCACCCCTGGAGTATTGAATGTGTTTGCACGAGCTCCCATGGCGACTACTAGGTAGTCATAGTCTACAACAATTTCTTCATTTCCATTCACAATACCGTCTTTACTAGATCGACAAAACACTTTCTTATTTTCCGCATCAATCTTATAACATTCAGCTTCCCAGTAATGAATATCTATGTTTTTCTGCCATAAAAAAACATTATTCAGCCAAAACATATTCTTTTTGACACAATAATGAATAAACTCTGTAAAAGGAAAATCAAGTTTTGCTAGACACTTCTTTTTGGTACAGTGAGAGAGTGAGAGAGCGAGGGAACTATGTGACAAAGAATAAAGTAATTTAATAGCTCAATTTTTTGGCCTAAAACTAATAGTTATTGAAAGACTCTTATATCAGGCTAGCGAAACTACATTAAAGTAGTATCCCCAAGTATAATGTGATAATCAGAGATCATGTTACAAGAATTTGACGAAATTCTCTTTTACATATCCACCCCCATTCCACCTTCCGCCAGCACAGCAAACAAACGCACCCTAAAACTGAAATATACTTATTATCCTATTACACTTTAGTTTTTGTGAGGCAAAACCTCATTTCAATATAGTTACCTTATGGACAATGTTGCGAATCGGTTCAACAATGCTGCGAGCTTCCACGGTTCCACATGTAACACTTGGTAGTAAAGGTGTGAATGCAAAGTAATTGCGAGGTGATATCACCTGAACATCATATGAGGAGTTCTTTAAGTTTTTCAAGTAACTGGTTGCAGCCCAACCAGTGCCAAGCACGACCACTTTCTTTTTCCTGCTAACCACCTCAGGTGTAGCAACTTTAACTTCACTGTTACTAGAATTAGCTTCGCTATAAGCCACAAGGCCCCCACCGCTGCAAAAATCGAGAGAGAAATAATTAGTTTAAGACGAATCTTACCCGTTAAATTGAAACTTTTTAAGCTATAATTACAATAATTACTTGATAATATATGCAGAAATATGGATACTTAAGTAAGGCAGTTTTTTTTTTGTGATATCAAACTATGAAATGCTTTTGTTTGAGTAATAGAAAAGCACTGTATATATTCTTTTGGGTTGTATAGATGATGAGCATATAAATTAGACTTGTAGGCTATGTATGTCTGCAAGGGCTATAATTCATTCGATTGTATTATCGGTACTCAATTTTCAACACGTAAATCGTTATGTAATCCCATGATTCATGAACAAGTTTTTATTACTTTTAAGTTCTTTGAGGGAAACATGCAATCCCGCCCTCTCGCTGTGTATTATAATCCCATGGAAATAAATCAAAAAATTGATTGGTTACTCTATAGGATACTTTAAGGATGAAGTATACAGAAATATCAGTAAAAGATATAATAGTAGTCTAGAGATTATAATGCCATGAAAATACGAAATAAACGTAACCTTAGAGCTCACTTAGTATCTTGGCAAAATAAGTTCTGTCATGCAATTATGTTTTCAAACTAATTTGAATATTGATTAGGCTAATAAAATTATAAACTGTTTATTAATAGAATGGCCGGTTGCATTTATGATCACAGGTACATTCCAAGCCATCAACAGAGCTCAATATAGTGGAAACACATGTTATACCTAAGATGAAGAAAGATTGATTTATTGCATTCTGTCACTGAAATTTTACATTTACCTTCAAATTAAAAATTGTCAAATAAAGATTAAACTATTAAAACTCGTCACTGCAATTTTTTACAAGTAGCTTCAAAAAGAAAATATGTAAAAACTGTGACTAATCAAATAAGAAAAAAATATTCTCCAAATTTCCCTGAGCTATTAATATATTAAACAAATAACAATTTTTCTTGTTGCTATCAATGGTCACTTGGTTTTGTGAAATCTCATCAACCCAATCAATAGATAGAAGCTGCCAGATTATATGGGATATGACAATTTTTGTAATCATTCTCCGCTACTGTTTCCTAATTAATCAACCTTGTACTAGAAAATTAGTACTTAAATAATGAAAATTATAAACATAAACCAATTTTTTTTATTTTTTTTTTGCTCTCTGCTAAAATTGCCAAATTTGCTCAGCCTGGACCTCCCTGACAGTAAAATCAGGACTCACACAGCACTGACCAGGCGACCAGCAAATATGTACTCGAGGGAGAGCCAGAGCAACTACGATCACAGATCCATACTTAACATTAAGAAACAAGGACCAAATCGTTAACCAGACACAGACAGTAAATTAACACCAAATATAGTCGCAGTTGCTGCAATATTAATCACAGATCAGAACTTCCAAACCGCATGGTATAATACTTCAGAATCATTAAACCATATGAATTTCGAACAAAATTATCTTAGTCGATTGTCCTCTATCATAGGCTGTCCATATAATAGTCATTACAATAAATAGCATTAAACCAAAACAAACAATCAATCACGAATATTGCTCTTAAATTGCTCAAAATTTAGATCGAATGAGAACCAATTCAAATTGAAGATCAACTGATTATGAATATAAATATACAAATAGAGCGCGATTGGATAGCCCAAGTGGTGGGTTTATCATGCCCAGAAGTAAAGTATTTGAACAGATTCTCATTTGCAAGGCATATAAGCCTAAATTTTCAAAAAACAAATATATACAAGTAGGATTACCTGACGGTGAAAACAACAAGCAATCTAGAGAGAGAAGGATTCTGACGAAAAGTATCCGAAAATCTCTCAATCATACTCCAGTTCCTCATATTTCCCTGTGTTTTCAACTAAATTATCAGATTTCAGATCCGGCTACACAATACTCTGCACCTATAAATCAATATATTTATGTGCATAAACATGCAAGCACAGCTAAGAAATAGAAATGTAGTAGTTTAAAATGAAAAAATATAGAAACATGAAAATCATATGTAGGAGATGTAAGAGAAGAGATTAGTTACCTTGTAGGAACAGAACAAGAGGTTAAGGTTTTGGTGTGAAAAGCAGAGGTTCCTAGCAAGTGGGAGGGAAAGAAGAAAAAGTGGAGGAGGAAATGTGTGCTGTATAAATGTGTTGATCCATGTGGTTTGCTGGCAGGCTTTAAGCCCTTTCGAAATAAGCCAGAAGTTAGTTTTAAATTTAAAAATATGTCAAAACTGATTCATGGTTAAAAATTATTAGTTTGATGTATTTTTTAACTTAATATTTATTATGATTATTATATTTTTAATAACTCATAAATCATTATAAATTATTAATAAATTAAAATTATTTAAATTAAAATTTTAAATTCTCAATTGATCACATAAATCACGTTAAGTCATTACGCCGAATCTGGCTCTACGTAATCGTGGGCAAGTATGTGTAGAATACACCTAGTAGTCTCGTGGGGCAACTGACTTGTCAAGCAAGACAGCAGCCAAACACATGACAAGTGTATCACGCATGCTTGCATCTTCTTCATTGTCCTTGCCGTCAACTAGACTTTCAACAACCCTTCACAGTTGGCAACTTGGATCTACATTTCGAAATTCCATCTCATTCTCGTTCGATTTTTTTTTTAAATGATTTTGGACGTTGTTTAATTTATTTAAATCAGTCGCGGAATAAGAAGACCTGATGTTTTTACAATCAGAAAATAATGAAAATCGATATTATTTATCTATTTTAAATTAGCCGTAACTGTCATGCGGGAAAAAAGTAGCATCAAGTTTAGTTGGAATACACCAATTTTAAGATGACGATTAGGGAAAGGTTTTTCCACTTTATCATTTTATTCTAATATTCTTTCGATTTTATATTAAAGTTTCATTGTTCACGTCAACAACTATCGAGTGACTTCCCGATTTTCCCGGAGCTCATTTTAGGCACAAAAATCACTATAATATATCATTGATAACTCTTGAAAAATAATTAAAAGAAAACTTAATGAAATCCTAATCGACAAATGATTTGTGAACCACATGGATTACAAAAAGAAATTAGAACCGAAGATTACAAAGAAATACAAAAAAAATGGTAGCAAACACATGATCTGTTTATTAACTTTTTCAAGATTTAATTGAATGATATATATATATATATATATATATATATATATATATATATATATATATATATATATATATATATATATATAGGGTGGTGCTCAAATGAGAACCCCAAATAATATGAGATATGAGATCTAATCTCAGCCCTCCATTTTATATAATAACCTTTAATCCAAGCCACTTATTTCTCCATAATCCCCATCTTCTCTCCCGTGTCTTTATCCCTGCCCCATTTCATTTCTTCATCTCTCACTCATCCCTCCCTCACCAACTACCATTGCCTGATCTTTCCCCCTCTTTCTCCCCCATTCCCATGGCTGTTACGGCGTCGTCGCCGCCTCTCTCCTCAACCTGTGGCTCCATCCTTTCGTCGGAAACGCGGCTGCTGCCTCCTTCGATGCAGGCGCGGCTGTAGCCGCCTGTTATTTTATGGCCGACGACAACGTGGATGCTTGCCTCCCTCCAACAGCCGCGTCCTTGTTCCTCCGTTCCTCCACCTCTGTTCCTCCATCTCCGTTTCCGATACTCTTCATTTGAATCGATTGTAGTTCGTCAACGACAGATCTGGAGATGGTGTTGGTGGTGGTTTGGTAGTAGTATCACTGTGGCGGTGGTGGTATTAGTTTAATACAGTGATTTTTAGGTGGCTGAGAAAGACATGATCGAAAATGATGTGGTGATTATTTTTTTTGCGGTGGTGATTTTTTTTTTTTTGGCGTTGATTTTGCTTTGTAGTTGGTGATTTTTCATGTTTGGGGAGTCTGTAGATGGTGGTGGTGGTCTGTAGATGGTGGTGATGTGGTGATTTTCGTTTTCTGACAGTGATTTTCATTTTTCCAGTGGTGATTTTTAGTTTTCCGGTGGTGATTTTTAGTTTGACGGTGGTGATTTTATGTTTGCCGACAGTGATTTTCCGGTGGTCGCCTGAGGTGGTGGTGGCCGGAACTGGTAGTCGGTGGTGGTTGGAGGTGGCAGGTGGTGGAATTAGAATGAAGATGGTGATAAAATATTTAAATATTAAAAATTAATGTTTGGTGAGAGATTGATATAAGGTATAAAATGTGTGGCTGTGATTAAATCTCATATCTCACACTAAGAGTGTTCTCATTTGAGCAAGACCCTATATATATATATATATATATATATATATATATATATATATATATATATATATATATAGTGGTTAATAGTACTCGTGGAGATCGGATAGTTACTTGATACTTTTTGAAAATGGTGGACACTTTGATATAATACCGAATATTCTTCTTACTTAAAACCTTATTTTTGAGTACTGAATAAAATATGTACATCTTTTTTTAATCTACTGCCAAACTAAGTTTTCATATCATATTAAGTCTGATATATTATTTTAGAAAAATAAACCAGTATTAAGTCAATTAAGATGTGTTTTAATAAACACATTTCAAAGGCATAGACTAAGCCGGGTCGGATCTAGGAAGAGGCACGGGGGACACGTGTCCCCCATAAATTTTTATATTACATTTTTCACCATTTTTTTTGATAAATGATTTTCGTTGGCTCATGTTTAAATTCTGTTCTATTATGGTGCCAATGTTAATCAGTGTTCTAAAAGTCGGCGATTAATCGGGATTAATCGCCGATTAATCGCTGTTCGGTCGGCCACCGTCTCGATTAAGCGTTAATCGGTGAAAAAATCGTTTTTTCTGAAAATCGGGATTAATCGGTCAAAAGTCGGGATTAATCGGAAAAAATCGGTCAAAAATCGGTGAATTTAAAAAAATTTATAAAAAATGAAATTTTTTTTAAAATTTTAAATTTAATTTTAAATAAAATAAAAGGCACAGAAAGACAAAACACATAAATTTTAATTTGTTTTTAGTACGTTTTACTCTTTTAATATTAACTTCCAAACTCTAATTACTTAAATTTGCAATATATATTTCTTAGCAGATTGAATCAAATATATGAATGACTAGACTTGTATATGTATATAAAGGCATGTTTTGGGTTATAAAAAATCAATACTCTTTTGATTTTATATGATTATAAATTTATACTATATATAATTTTATAAATATATATATATAATTTAAAAATAATATTAAATTGATTACGATTAATGATCCGATTAATCACTCCGATTAATCTCCGATTATCCGATTAATCGCTGGACGGTGCCCTCACCGACTAAGTCCGATTCCCGCTTTTTACAACACTGATGTTAATACGTTCTTAAATATGAGTAATGTTATACTTCGCTTCTGGGATTTTAAGTTAGAAACACTTATTCGTATGGTTTGTGTAAAAAATCGAGAAGCACTTATAAGAAGTTAGGAATAGGATTCCTAACTTTTGTTTCATGAATTCCACTTTTTTTTCAAACACTTTAATCACTTATAAGTCTTGACTAACTTTCAACTTCTTCTTCACTTTTTTTACTTTAAGCAATAACCACTTATTTTAAGTTCACACAAACGACCCCTCACATAATTTATCACAGAATTTAGTAAAAAAAATAAAATAAGACTCTAAAAACGAAAACCAAGTGTATTTAGAAATCTCTAGCTGTAAATCTGATCTGTGTTACTGTGTATTCTTTTTCAATGGAATTTTTAAGTGTGGTCATGATATACTGGGTAGTCCATACATATGTGCGAAAAAGCCCAGATCAGATTGGGTTCTACATATTGACTGGACCGGGTGCTTATCATATTTACAAACTACAAAGCCCGCATCAAAATACAAAAATAATGTGAACACACAGCTGGTAGTGAGGGCCGAGGGGTGAGCCTTAAAAATCCGAAAACTAGATTATTTGATTTTCCTGGCCGGTATCCGGTTACAAAAAATCCGAGAATCCAGATATTTTATACAAATAACAGGACCGAATATTTGATTCGGATTTTTTTATAAATTCGGATTTAGATCCGGATCATTACTTTCTATAAAACCAGATATCCGGATCTGATCTGATTTTTTTATTTCTATTCACAAACAAAAAATTTTCATGATTAATATACTTATTAAAAATTAAATTGTGTAATACATAATATAATAAAGAAAAATAGCAATTAGTGATATAAATTATTATGAACGATAATACCAATGTATAAAAGAATTCATTATGTTTGATTGAATATAGTCAATATGATAATAAAAAAATCATTTATAAAAACTATTATAGAATTGAATTACATCTTCTACTATAATTAAATAAATTATAAGAAAAGTAAGTTTATAGATATAAAACCTTAAAATTTTGGCTTTTAAATTGCTACTAATCACTTATAATTTATAAACTTAGTTGTTAAATATTAAAAACATAACTAAATTAAGAATAATATATAAATTAAATTTAGTTATATGTAACAAATTCGAATCTGGATTGTTCGATTTTTTGATCCGATTAAAACGTATATCCGAATTCTGAATATCTGATTAAATTAGAATCGGAACCGGAATTGATTAAATTGGAATCAGAACATACTGTATTCCTTTTATCCCTCTAGTTTCTTCGTGACAAAGTTGACACCTGCTTACTCCGTTTCCTTTTACTTGGTCCATTTTCGAAAAAATCACACATACTTAAGAATAATTAATTCTATAAATTTATTTATATGAATACCTTTAATTAATATCTTGAAAATGATGGAAAACTTTTAATTAGAGCAAGTCCAAGAGATGCCCTATTTGATGTCCTAACTCCTAAGTTATAATTTGGAGCATTTCATGAAAAAGATTGATCCAACAATGTTCTAGTGATGCCTTAGAGCATCTCCAATGGTGCTCCTAAATCATTGCTTAAACAATAATATAAAATGTGACTCCTAGTAAGTTAATACACTAGAAAACGTGAGAACTCCAATGCTACTCTTTATACTTGACTCCTTATTCACATTTTATAATTATTTTATATAAATAAATGAGAGGAAAAAGTTAACTAAAAGAGAGAGAAGATTGAAGGGAAATTAATATAATATTGAGTTAAGAGCTACTAGATGCTCTTTAAAAGAAAGGAGAGAGAGCCCCTTGGAGTTGCTCTTATATCACTAGGACAACCTCCTCAAGCCCTATTTTTGAGGCACATCTCCCTTGTCCTATCCTATACTTTATTATAAACTAGTTGAGAAGCCGCGCGTTGCGGCGGCCTATAAAAATTATATTAATGATTCAATATTAATATTTGTAGAATGCAATAATTTTGTGGCCGTCTATAAAAAGTATATTAATGATTAAAAATTAATATTTGTAGGATAAAATAAATTTCATATTATAAAAATCTTGATGTAATACCAACACTAACATATAAAATTGCAAAATTGGACTATAATTCATGTTTAAAAAATAAAAATAAATTTCTACACGTAATTAACAATTTAAAGCACGACGAATCTCAATTTTATTTGTGTTTTTTTTTAAAAGTGGTCATGTTCTTACATTGTCACGTTCCTCCAATTTTTTTGGATTGATCGTGCACAAAAACATCTAACTTAAATCCGCGAGATAGCAGTCTATAACTACCTTTGCTTGTAACAATCTTTATTTTTTAATACTGTATGAATAGTCTTCACTTAAAAGTTGCTTGAACGGAGTGAACATATAATACATGAATAATTTTTTCCTATGTAGAAAGTAAATTATATAAAAATCAACAACAACAAACATGTCCGATTAACAAAACAGATATTATAAAGGAATAACCAACAAACATACATCACTAATAGTTAATTTATTGATATTATCCATTAATATCATGTCAAGACTATATTCTTCTCTCGTGTTTGGATTTGTCGACTCCCATATAGCGGTCTATGACTACCTTTGCTTGCAACAACCTTTAATTTTTTTTAATACCGTATAAACAGCCCTCGTTTATCGTTGTAGAAGAACGACACCACCGAGTTAGAAATCGAGCAAGAGAGCTATCACCAGAGAGGGGCAGAGTTGTGGTATTGAGAGAGAGTAGGTTATGTTTTTTTTTTGTCAGGGATAGTAGGTTATGTTTAAATGATCAAAACCTACAAACTATAGGGGTATTTATAGGTACAAAGAGACTTGTGTGCTGCTCTTTCCCATAATTAAATAATTTGAAATAAAATCAGATTAAAACTTTCAAGCTGCTATATTCCATAAATAATCTGAAACAAAATCAGATTCTGAAACTTGCTTCTAATATATTCGAAACTAAAAAAGATGGTTCTAATTTTTTATATTTTTCATCCGAAAATTGCAAAAAATTAAAAAATTAAAAAAATAGAACGGAGCGATGTGAGAGGCGCCACCTACACGCCTCTCGCTTCTACTTTATATAGAAACAAAATCAGATTCAAGTTACTATATTCCATAAATCATCTGAAACAAAATCATATTCTTAAACTTGCTTCTAATATACTCAAAACTAAAAAAGGTAATTCTAATTTTTGATCAGATTAAAACTTTCAAGCTACTATATTCCATAAATAATCTGAAACAAAATCAGATTCTGAAACTTGCTTCTAATATACCCGAAACTAAAAAAGGTAATTCTAATTTTTAATATTTTTCATCTAAAAATTCCAGAAAATTAGAAAAATGAAACGGAGCGATGGGAGAGGCGCCACCTACACGCCCCTCGCTTCTCCTTTATATAAATATATTGATTCTCATGAACCCTCTTTTTCTCTCTCTACTTTTATATTATGTTTTTATAATGAAAGAGAGTTTTTAATAATAAAATATTAAAAATATTGTGAGAATAAGGCACATTGTTGGAGTTCAAGTTAGTATAATATTTAGGGCTTGAACTAAGACACTCTTGGACTTGCTCTTATGTCTTGAAAACGTGAATTCAACTAAGTTTTAAACAAGTCAAGTCTTTTTTTTTTTTTTTGTCAGGGATCTACATACCCGTAGATGAGTTGTATCATAGATACAATAAGCCGCATCAGGGAATACTTTCATTCAATAAAGTTTATCATCTAACCGAAAGATACGCAAAGATATCTCCGGACGTTTAGATAATAAGACTTTAAAGTCCGAAAAGAAAACCCGTAAAGTCTTTTTCCAAGTTCCTGAAAATCAAAGCAAACAAAAAGAAACATAAGAATGATAAATTAAGTAAAAAATATGTGGGGGGAACTAAAACCCAATTATGACATATAATTCTTAAACAAAAAAACATAATAATATAACAACTTATTCAAACGTAAGAGTATAATTAGGAACTATAAAAATATGATACAAATGAAAAGTTATAATGTCTAACCAAAGTAAGAACTTTGGTTAGACACACAATACCACAGAAACATACTAAATACTAATCTTTCCTTTTGAGGACAAAAATACATAAACTAAAATTTAAATTTTTTGTTAGGATAATGAGATCCCTTTGGTTAGATATCTAATAACATAATACATAATAAAAATAAATCTCACCAGAAAATAACTGACAAATAATATTAATTAATATTTAAAAATAATAAAGAAAATATAATATAAATTTGGGAAAATATTTAAGATATACCTACACATATACAAGGAAAAATCTAGGGAAACAAATAAAACAAGATTATAGCTAATAATTGATACTCTCAAGGTTTTGATGATGACACTAATAGCAAGCTAATAACATGAAACTGATATGTGTAAGCATGCTATCAAAGGTTGTGAATGCGGACTAACAGTATTTCAGGATGTTAGCATGATTATAGCTGTCAGCAAGCTTACAGGAATATTTACAAGCTATCAGCAGGCTAACAGCGAGAACAGAGAAACAATCGGATAAAGATCAAAGTCTATTTTCAAGGAGAATCAATAGGAAACGACGTTGTAAGAATTCTAATGTTTGTATATATCTTATATAAATATTAGAGCTCAGTTTTATAAAGAGTTTTCGTTCAAAAACGTTTTCCTAACTAATAGGAGATTTTATCTCAAATCGATCTTATCTAAAACTCCTATCTAGTTTCAAATCGTTGGATTTTATTTAAATACTTTACTGAGATGATTTTAAACATATTTTATCTTTTACTCAGTAAACTTATGTCATCCAAACGTTCATTATTCAAATCAAATTTAAACGTGAGGTTGTTACCAAGATCGTTGGGAAATTTGTTGAATTGTGACCGTTAGTGTGATGTATATATACTTGAGTGTGATTTCGTTTTCCAGAACAAGGAGAACACACCAAGCTTTCTGAAATACAACTCTTTACATTGCTAAATCTTTTGTTGAGCTCTAGTACTTATATTCGTATATATATCTATATTGAGAGTTCATAGTTTCGGTTGTATTACACTTATTCATTGTATTGTTCAAGGTGTAATGTTTTGTTGCTGTGTATCCAGCTTGTGAAACAAGGGAACAAGGGAACTAGTTAGCTAGGAGAATATACTTGGGAAGTATAGGTCTTGGTAGGCTTTTGGTTCGTGGTTCAGGGGTTTCAGCAGGCTGATAACAGGAACAAGGGAGAAAGGGAGTTATATTATTGAATCTTGTAATCGTTGACATTTCTTGATTAATAATATAATCTCTTACCAGTTGGTAGGGGACCAGGACGTAGACCATTAGGGTTAGGGGTCGAACCTGGCTAAAATTCTTGGTGTTGCTAGCATACTGCTTTACATTATCTGCATTGCATTTATCTTATTAGCAGGCTAACTGTTTACTCTGAAAATTAACAGCAGGCTATCATTGACAGATTAATTATTCGGTAACTTATAAAAATCGGGTATATTAGCCATAACACCTATTCACCCCCCCTCTAGGTGTGTAATTTCAATTGGTATCAGAGCTGTGTTTGTACTAATACTTCTGTAACAGGAATAGTATCGATCGATATGGCTGATAACTTTCAGGGAAAGTCCGATTTTAGAGCTCCTCTCCTCACGGGTTCTGACAACTACAATTGGTGGAAAGGCCAAATGGAGGCTCATCTATCCAAAGATCCCCTAATGCAAAGAGTTGTGCAAAGAGGTTCTTATGAATATCTTGATAAAGATGGCAAAGTCAAGGACGTTGATGTTCTCACAGCGGACGAGCTATCAAAGGTTGCTGCCAATGGAAAGGCAAGGAGTACATTGATAAATGGGCTGAATCAAGCTGAATATGACAAGGTCTCTTCTCTCAAAACAGCAAAGGAAATCTGGGATGCATTGGAGACTTATCATGAAGGCTCACAAGGTCTAAAGAAGGTCAAGCTCGGAAAGCTCATGAAAGAATTCGGAAGCTTCGCTATCAAGAAGGGAGAATCCATTCGTGAAAGCCAAGCTAGATTCCAAGTTACTCTTAACAGCCTTGAAAGACTTGGCAAAAAGATTCCTCAATCGGAAATCAACATGAATATTCTTAATGCAGCTCCATTCGAATATGGTGCCAAGGTCACAGCATTGGAGTCAGCTCTCAATATTGATACTATGGATCACCTAGCTATATTTGCTGAGTTGGAACAATTTGAAGCTAAAATTGAAGCTAACAGCTCAGAAAGCAGCAAGCTACCTACTGAGAAAATGAAGAATCTTGCACTTCACTCTACTGCCAGCAGGCTGGAATCAGATGAGGAAACAGAATCAGATGAGGATCTAGCTCTCATGTCCAGAAAAATCAAAAGAATGATCGAAAAGAAGAATAAGATGAAAAGAGAAAAGGGCAAAGCTTTTGGTGCAAAGAAAGATCCAAAAGATGAAGCATGTTTCGAATGTGGCAAGAAAGGACATTTCAAAAGGGATTGCTACAAGCTGAAAAACAAGTCTAAGACGCCTAAACAGCAAGCTGATTACAAGAACAAAAAGAAATCAAAGGCACTTCTCACATGGAGTGATGATGAAGATGAATCAGCTTTTGATGTTTCAAGTGATGAGATGGTCAACTTGGCTCTTGTTGGTCTCGATGGCTCAATAGAGACAACTGATTCAGATTCAGAGACTAATAGTGAGGTACATTCTATTAATTCTGAATTACATTCTATTGATACAACATCTTGTGAACTAACCATGCAGGATAAGAGTTGTCTATCAATTATAGAACTCATTGATCTAAAGAATGAGAACTATGAGCTCGAGAAAGAAAATGTTCATTTGAAGAAAGTCATAGGTGATTTCTTGAATGAAAAGAGTGCCAAGGCAAGCAGTGGAATCATTGCTACTCTCAAGGAACAAATCTCACAACTTGAAGGGAACAACATGCAAATCCAAAGAAGGAATGATACACTCATGAAGGAACTCAGCTCGCTGAGAGCAGATCTTAAAGCTAAGGATGCTAGCTTGGAGGCATTCGAGTTAAGCAAAGCTCAAAGCTTAGCCGAAATCTCTATTCAAGCTGAAAAGATCAAATCATTGGAGCAAGAAGTCAAAGATCTTCAGAAAGCCATGGGAAAGTTTGTTCAAGGAGAAGAAAGTCTCAAATCTATGATGAAACAAGCTAAAGGTTCTCATGATAAAGGAGGCATTGCTGCAGCTTCTACATCCACATCATCAATGAGATATGAAGGGAAAAATGGCATTCCATACAATTATGCCATGCCTTGGGTGACTTGTCACAAGTGTGGAAAGAAAGGCCATCTTGCTAATAATTGTCCAATAAAGAATACTCGATCAGCAAGCTGGAGAAGGAAGTCAGCTCACAGATAGTATGCTGACAACACAAACAGACAGAAGACAGCTCCTAGACAGTATGCTGATAAGACTGGCAGAACATGGAAGAAGAGTTCTAAAGTGGTCCAAATGTGGATCAAGAAATCTGATCTAAATGTTCTATATGTTTTATCATCTAACACTGCTGGACCCAACAAAATATGGGTACCAAAACGTTGAGTTGTTTGTGTTTGTTTTGTAGGTTTGTCTCGTGTCTAAAGTAAAGCCAAATCAATGGATATTGGATAGTGGATGTACTAGGCACACGAGTGGAGACAAATCACAGTTTCTAAGCTTGAAGATGAAGAAGGGTGGACGTGTCACAATTGGTGATAGCAAAACTCTTCCTATTCTTGGCAAAGGAACTATAGGTAATAGTATCATTTCTATTAACAAGGTACAATATGTTAAAGGTCTTACTTATAACTTGCTTAGTATAAGTCAGTTATTTGATGATGGTCATATTGTTAACTTTGGTAAGGATAAATGTACTATACTTGTTGGTGCTAACAAATCTCCTCTAGTTGCAAAACGAGAAGGAAATATATATGTTTTGAACTTTGAAGAACAGGTTGCAGGTGTTTGTTTAGCAGCTGTGGATAACAATCCAGAAATTTGGCATAGAAGGCTTGGACATGCTCATATGGATCATCTCAGCAAGCTGTCAGCAAAGAAGCTTGTTCGAGGATTACCAAAGCTTAAGTATGTCAAAATGGAGACGTGTTCTGCTTGTCAATTGGGAAAGCAAACAAGGACTCCACATAAGGCAAAGAAAATGGTATCTACTTCTAAACCTCTAGAGCTTCTTCACTTGGATCTTTTTGGTCCCGAAGCTTATAAGAGTATTGGAGGTAAACAATATGCCTTTGTTATTGTTGATGATTATTCTAGATTCACTTGGGTATTATTCTTGCGTACTAAAGATTGTGCTTTTAGTGAATTTGAGAAACTAATCAAGTTGCTTGAGAACAAACTAGATACAAGACTTGTAGGTATTTGGAGTGATCATGGTGGGGAATTCCAAAAAGACTTCATTACTTATTGTGAAGAAAGAGGAATCTCACATGAGTTCTCAGCACCTCGTACACCTCAGCAAAATGGAGTTGTAGAGCGTAAGAACAGGTCCTTACAAGAAACAGCTAGGACATTGCTGCAGGAGAGCAAGCTGCCAAGAAGTTTTTGGGCAGAAGCTGTCAACACAACAAGCTATGTTCTTAACAGAGTGCTTATCAGGCCAATTCTCAACAAGATTCCTTATGAATTGCTAAGGAAAAAGAAACCTAATATCAGCTACTTCAAGGTTTTTGGATCTAAGTGCTTCGTACTCAAAACCATTGATAGGGATGGTAAATTCGACTCTAAATCTTATGAAGCTATATTTTTGGGTTATTCTTTAACAAGTCGTGCTTATAGAGTGTATAATCTTGCTAAACATACTGTTGAAGAGTCTATTGATGTTTCATTTCAAGAGTCTATTGATGATCTTGCAAGTGATGAGGAAGAATGTGCAGGTTCAGGTACTAGCAGCAAGCTGACAGTGCAGGAAACTGGAAATCAGCAAGTTGACAAGTCAACTGCCACAACTTCAGAAGGCAATAAAGCTACTGAATCCACTCCATCTCTTGAAGAAACTTTGGATAAGATGTCAAAGCTCACATTGAATGAATCCAGAGGTCAAACTACATCAGCAAGCCAAAATGTTGTTGATCAGACTCCTCCTAGGCAGATTACAAGGAATGAAGAAGTCATAGCTCAACATAATCTACCAAAGTCAACTAGAACAGTGAAGAATCATCCTCCTCAGTTGATCATTGGAGATAAATCAGCTGGAATCAAGACAAGGAAAGCTCAAGCCAACATTTGTGCTTATGCTGCCTTTATAGCTCAAGAGGAACCAAAGAATGTTCAAGAGGCTTTACAAGATGAAAATTGGATCATGGCAATGCAAGAAGAACTCAACCAATTTGAAAGATGTGATGTTTGGGAACTTGTAGATCCACCAGAGGATGCTTCAATTGTTGGAACCAAATGGGTGTTTAAGAATAAAGTTGATGAATTTGGTACTATCACTCGAAACAAAGCTAGACTTGTTGCACAAGGATACAATCAACAAGAAGGGATTGATTTTGATCAAACTTATGCTCCGGTTGCAAGATTGGAATCTATTAGGATGCTGTTATCATTTGCATGCTACAAGAAGTTCAAGCTACATCAAATGGACGTCAAAAGTGCATTCTTAAATGGATATCTAAAGGAAGAAGTCTATGTCAAGCAACCACCAGGATTCGAGGATGAGAAATATCCTAACCGTGTCTACAAGCTCAAGAAGGCACTATATGGGTTAAGGCAAGCACCTCGAACATGGTATGAAAGGTTAAGTGAATTTTTGATCAAAAATGGTTTCATTAGAGGTAAAATTGATCCTACTTTGTTTACTATCTTTAAAGATCAAGATATATTAGTTGTTCAAATATATGTGGATGATATTATATTTGGATCTACTAATGATTCTTTGTGTAAGTGGTTTTCAAAGTGCATGCATAGTGAGTTTGACATGAGCATGATGGGAGAGCTCAATTATTTCTTGGGGCTCCAAATTAAGCAAACTCCAGAAGGAATTTATGTGCATCAATCCAAGTATATCAAGAATCTACTCAAAAGATTTGGATATGAGAATATCAAGGCGAAATCAACACCAATGAGCGTTGTCAGGAAGCTGACAGCCGATGAAAATGGTAAAGATGTTGATATTCGAATGTATAGAGGTATGATTGGTAGTTTACTTTATCTAACAGCCTCTAGACCTGATATTATGTATAGTGTTTGTGTTTGTGCTAGATTTCAAGCAAAACCAAAGGATTCTCACTTACAAGCTGTTAAAAGAATATTTAAATATTTAAGTGGAACCATTTCTTTGGGCTTATTCTATCCTATCACAAATGCTTTTGATCTTGTTGGGTAGAGTGATGCAGATTATGCAGGTAGTCAAACTGATAGAAAAAGTACAAGTGGTGTTTGTGCATTTTTGGGTCAAAGCTTAGTTTCTTGGTTAAGCAAGAAGCAAACTTCAGTTGCTCTATCTACGGCTGAGGGGGAGTATTTAGCAGCTGGTAGCTGTTGCTCTCAAATGCTATGGATGAGACAACAATTGAAGGACTTTGGAATCAAATGCAAACAAACTCCTATCTTTTGTCACAACACAAGTACAATCAACATTTCAGAAAATCCAGTCAATCATTCAAGGACAAAGCACATTGATGTTAGACATCATTTTCTGAGAGACAATGTTGCAAAGGGTGCTGTCAAATTAATTTTTGTGGCTACAGCAGATCAGCTAGCTGACATCTTCACAAAACCTCTTCCTGAAGAACGTTATGTCGTGCTGAGAAGAGAATTGGGTATGTGTGATGTGCAGTCAGCAGGCTCTTAAGTATGGTCCGGTACTATCAGCTTACTCCTAGCATTTTACATAATTTTTAATTATTTTGCATGCCAGTCAGTTTAAGTGTTTATTTGAAATATGTGTACTTAAATGATGTTATCGTTATATGTTTATAAATCTGAAATTTTTGTGTTGAATTTTGATACGTGATTATGTGCTTATCTGTGTAATTTATGATAAGGTTTAAAATTCAAATTAGTTACATGAGTATATAAAGGTGTGATAAGTGATAATTGTTCACTAGTTTTTTAATTCTTTCGGGATCCAATAGATTAACATGAATTATTTTAGGAATATCACTTCGTTTAATTTTATTCCTAAAACTACTCCCCTGATAATTATTAAAAGGATATTGAAACAAATCCTATCGCCACGACTCTTCGGCTACATATATACTCCTCCCCGAGACGCTAGGGTTTTATCTCTCCTACTCCGAAAACTCTTCGTACTCACCATAGCCTCGATCGGTCTCCGTGTTGCAATGAGGAAGAAGACAAGAGCTAATGTCAAAGCCCACACTCCACAGCCTTCTACCACTTCCCAGAAGCGAAAGCTTATTGATGAAGAAGACGATGAACTGGTTACTATGGATAGCGGTGACGAGTTCTCTAGGGTGAATCGCGATGAGATAGGGCTCGAATCTACTCAGAAGAAGCCTCGACCTGAGGTTCTTGCTGTTCGTGGCCTCGCCGGTCGCAAGGTCATTTTGGGTAAGCCTATTTCTGGAAAATCTTTTTCTACTTGCGGTATTGTTAAGCTTTTTGAAGATTTGGGGTTTCAGTCGTTTTTGTTAGATTTGCCTAAAACTTGCTACCCTGCTTTAGTTAGGGAGTTTTATGCAAATTTACAGTCGGTTGGAACTGATCAGTATGTGTCTTATGTGTCGGATGTTAAGATCTGTCTGTCATCTATGTTTTTGGGAGCTATTCTTAAAATCCCACCCTCCACACTCACTATTCACACTAAGAGAGGTCCTAAAGATGTTGAAGGGTTTACTCATAAAGATCAGTTAAAGGTTATCACGGGTCTTGATAATGTTTCTAAGAATGCATTTCCGTCTACTACTCAATTGATTCCTCTGGCTCATGCTCTATTTAAGTTGTCAATTGAAAATGTTAGTCCTAGGCTTGGAACCCGTTCGAATTTGTCTTCACAAGATGTTGTTGTGGTCTCTATGATTATGGCTGGTAGGAAATTTGATTTGCCTGATTTAATCTTGAAAAATATGTTGGATTCTGTTGAGGGTAAGTCATCTGGTGGTTTACCATATGGTTTGTTGTTGACTCGGGTTTTTGAGTGGTTTGGAGTCTCGTTTGTTGATGAAGAGACTGTCACTGCTAAGGAGTTTCTAGATGTTAAGTTTTTGGCTCAGTCCAATTTGAAACTGGACAAAGATGGGATCTTAGTTGCTGTTGAAATTCCTCCACCTCCACCTCCATCACAATCTGTGAATGTTGTTGATCTGGGAATCTCTGCTCAAGAGATTCATGACTATATGGAAGAGATCCGTTCCAATCACAAGCAGTTGGTCGATGGTCAAAAGCAGCTCTCTGAACAGATGGAAGAATTGTCCAATCAGTATCAGTTCTGGAAGGATATTGTGTTTGGCGGAAAAACTGGGAACTCTCCGGAAAAATGCAGCTCCGGGAGTATTGCTTATGAGCTTCGCAAGCGTATGTTCAGTTCTGGTGGCTCGTCTGATGTAAAGTTCACCTTCACTTCAGAAGATGATGCGACAGATAGTCCAAGGCCAAGGACAGCTATGGATGCGCTTAAGGAGTCGGCTGGAAAGGTTATTTTGGATGCTGCAGGGAATGTGGACATTGCAAAGACTCTAGCTACTGTTGCTACCGAGAAGAAGGATGATCAGGACGCTGCTGGAACTTAATTTCTTTCCTTTTTAATGATTAAGGGGGAGGAAATTAGGAAAATAAGTTTATTGTGTTTCCAGACTAAGTTGTTTGTGTTGGATTTGAATTTGGTGCTCTCAGGTGGTTTATCCTGAGTTAATTTGTTTAATTTGTTTGGATAATATTTTGGATACCAGGTGGTTTATCCTGGTTAGGATTATTTGAAATATCTATGCTATTTGCTTTGGTTAATTGTTTTCTGTGTTAGCTAAACTTTGCATATCTGTGAATTAGATATATCTGCTAGATTTTATTCTGTGATATGTGTGAAAGTTTAGTGATATTAGATTGCTATATTTAGGGGGAGTTTATTACTTTTCCTAATATAGTGTAATCATCAAAAAATGGAGATTGATACTCTCAAGGTTTTGATGATGACACTAACAGCAAGCTAATAACATGAAACTGATATGTGTAAGCATGCTATCAAAGGTTGTGAATGCGGACTAACAGTATTTCAGGATGTTAGCATGATTATAGCTGTCAGCAAGCTTACAGGAATATTTACAAGCTATCAGCAGGCTAACAGCGAGAACAGAGAAACAATCGGATAAAGATCAAAGTCTATTTTCAAGGAGAATCAATAGGAAACGACATTGTAAGAATTCTAATGTTTGTATATATCTTATATAAATATTAGAGCTCAGTTTTATAAAGAGTTTTCGTTCAAAAACGTTTTCCTAACTAATAGGAGATTTTATCTCAAATCGATCTTATCTAAAACTCCTATCTAGTTTCAAATCGTTGGATTTTATTTAAATACTTTACTGAGATGATTTTAAACATATTTTATCTTTTACTCAGTAAACTTATGTCATCCAAACGTTCATTATTCAAATCAAATTTAAACGTGAGGTTGTTACCAAGATCGTTGGGAAATTTGTTGAATTGTGACCGTTAGTGTGATGTATATATACTTGAGTGTGATTTCGTTTTCCAGAACAAGGAGAACACACCAAGCTTTCTGAAATACAACTCTTTACATTGCTAAATCTTTTGTTGAGCTCTAGTACTTATATTCGTATATATATCTATATTGAGAGTTCATAGTTTCGGTTGTATTACACTTATTCATTGTATTGTTCAAGGTGTAATGTTTTGTTGCTGTGTATCCAGCTTGTGAAACAAGGAAACAAGGGAACTAGTTAGCTAGGAGAATATACTTGGTAAGTATAGGTCTTGGTAGGCTTTTGGTTCGTGGTTCAGGGGTTTCAGCAGGCTGATAACAGGAACAAGGGAGAAAGGGAGTTATATTATTGAATCTTGTAATCGTTGACATTTCTTGATTAATAATATAATCTCTTACCAGTTGGTAGGGGACCAGGACGTAGACCATTAGGGTTAGGGGTCGAACCTGGCTAAAATTCTTGGTGTTGCTAGCATACTGCTTTACATTATCTGCATTGCATTTATCTTATTAGCAGGCTAACTGTTTACTCTGAAAATTAACAGCAGGCTGTCATTGACAGATTAATTATTCGGTAACTTATAAAAATCGGGTATATTAGCCATAACACCTATTCACCCCCCCCTCTAGGTGTGTAATTTCAATAATTATTATCAGCACAATTTGAATTTGGTATACACCAATCAATCAATCAGCCCTTAAAGGCACAATAATACCTTATCAAGGCACTATAAAATCATCTTAAATGATCCCCATGAATTATGAAATTCAGGTACAATAATCACCAATAAAGATACTATCAACAATTAATCTTGTAATGAACACCCAAAAAATCGAATCAAAACATTTAGTGAAAATTCAAATTTTAAAGATAAACAAATTAAGAGAGTCAACTTGCCATTTAAAAAACTATAATCATGATCAACGAATACTACTATTGAAAACAAGTATATCCAAATAAACTAACTTCAACAACGCGCATTAATTGCGTCACCACTACACCACCATCGCCACCATCCATCCAAGAACGACAAATTAACATCCGGGACACTGAGCATACATAACACGTAAAATGAAACTAATCATATAATATAAGATTGAATACACATATCCAATCTCTTCAAATTCGGACAAAATAGATAAAACGAAAATAAAAATCGAAACAGAAACGTAATAATCTAAACAAGAAGGATTCAATTACACAATTTTACCTGATCATAAAAAAATAAAATATGAACCACATCACAATAATATATATATATTGTAAATCACTCAATCATCACATAATCATAAACATGAAGATTTGTGTTTTGAAAAGATCAAACCTGTTTTTTCGATCTGAGTCATGAACAAATTTGAAAAGAAAGAATCTTCAGTGACAATTAACAAATCGATCAGAACAACGATCAACATCGACATCTTTAAAAGGTGAAAATACACGTCAAGAGCGATTTCTTGAGTCATGATCATAATCATGCCGATTAGCGAATATATTACAAACCAGACCAAGTGTAGGTGGTTTGGTTGTAGATGAGAGAGGGAGTGTCGCCGTAAACGACGGCTCTTTCCAAGAAGGAGAGTGGGGTGAA
Source organism: Daucus carota subsp. sativus (assembly GCF_001625215.2). Lineage (NCBI taxonomy): Eukaryota > Viridiplantae > Streptophyta > Magnoliopsida > Apiales > Apiaceae > Daucus > Daucus carota. The sequence continues at coordinate 16,115,080 of NC_030388.2, read as the reverse complement.
CGGCGACGAGTTGGCCGGATTTGAATTCAACTCATTCATTTTTGTTGTGCAGTGGTTAGTGTTGGAAAAGTGTTGTATGAGAGTAAAGTACTTAGGTTTCTTTCTTCTAGAGATGTGTAGATTTATCTAAATAAGTCAAGTCTTGGAAATATAAATGTGGGGATAGATTTGAAAAACTATCATTAAATCTGTTTAAATCTGTTTTGAAAGTGTAAATGAACATGTAAATAAGATAAAATTTATTTTAAAAATAAATATTTAAAAAAAGACAGATGGAGTATTTTAAAATTTTAAAATATTATTTGATAAATGACCCGTGAAAGAGTATATTACTAATAGAATAGTACGATCAATCCGGACTCACCCAGACCTGTGTTATAACAAATGAATTTGACAAATTATTTTGACCTATTTTTAGTAAATATTTAATATTTGAATTTTATTAAATAAAAAAAATAACAATAAGGTATAAAATTAAATATTATATACATTTCAAGATATGCGCCAAGCAACGAAGAAAAATTAAGAAAAATGAGAGGATAAAAAGAGCAAACAATTTATAATTTGTAATTTGTCTTGGGTATCCTTTATAATGGGGTTTTGTTTATCGGAAGCAGCTGCTTCTGGATTCTATTTTTTTTAACTCGTTTGTGCTAGTAAGTAGAAACACTTTAGGAAGCTGAGAATGCTAACTCTTTTTTTTTTTTTCAAACACTTTATTAAACTATTTACTTCTCACTTTTAATCCATTTCTTTATTTTAAGTAAAAATCACTTTTTTAAATCTTGCCCAAATGACCTCAATATTTAACCAATTTCATGATTCAGACTAAAAATCACTTTTTCACCTTTTTACTTTAAATAAAAAATCTTTTTTTTTTTAATTTTATCCAAACCACCAATTTCATGATTCAGACTAAAAGATTAAATTTGATCTCCCGTATCTTAGCAAACATCAAATTCTCTTCCTCTTCAAAGTTACTTTAGTTTTTAACATATTTTTGTCCTAAATTGTTTTATTCATTATATAGTGTCAAAATGTTGACCCCTCCGGTTCTGGGATAGTGGGATGGTAACGAGTGAGGTCAGATCGGATCAGTTTTTCAATATCCAGGTTTAAATTCAATTTTTTTTGACAAAATCCAGACTCGATCAGGAATAGAAAAATCTGAAATTTGAGACTCGACATCGATCCAGCGAATTTTGGGTCAGATGGAATTTTAACAGAAACCCAAAATTTTGAATCCGGACCTGACTTTAGTTAGGACCCGAATTATGCGTGTTACAGAAAAGAGTAAGCTCATTTATATATCTATACTATGCTATTAAAATCGAAACATTAAAAACTTGATCGGTCGGTATTTGGGCCGAATTATAGGTCGGTGTTTGTTCGGTCGGTATTTGACTCTGAATAAAATTAATATTCTCTCCATTTTAAAATATAGGTCATTTGATTTTTTGGCATATACTTTTAAGTCTTTTGACCGCATAGCTAAAATTATTATTTTTAAAAGAAAATTTTAAAATTATCAATTTATCATACATTTTTATTTCAAAAAATTTAAAAAATAATGATTTAACTATGTAATCAAATAAATTAAAAGGGCGTGTCAAAATTTAAATATTTTAAAACAGAGCGAGTATCTATCGTCGGGTTCTCGGAGTACATGTGACCGATCTTGACTTTATTAATATTTTTGACAAACATGCCCGCATTCCGGAAAACATTACAACAACAATAATAAGCACCGATGATGTAACCTAGTGGATTCTGAATCGTATAGCATTACATAAACTGATAAACTAAAGTTCTCGTACTCTATCTATCAAAAGAAGAAGAAGATGCAAGTGATGTGCACTAATGATCAGTAGTCACATTGGCATTATGGTTACCCACGTGATAAAGTGAATATTATCATATGAACATAAATATGTACTCCCTCTCATTTAATTCTATACGTTTTTTTTAACTGCTCGACACGCATTTCAATACTCTTATAAAGTATAGTTCCGTGACTTATTTTTGAAATTTTCTTTTTCAGTATAAAAATATAACATCCAAACTTTAATTCAGAAAAGAAAAATTTTAAAAATAGATTGCACAACTACACTTTGCAGGAGCATTAAAGTCCGTGCCGTGTCCCCGTCCCCCAATGTATACTACTCAGGGGGACGGAGGGAGTATGCATTTTTATAATTAAATGTCGGCCATTCCGCAGGTTAATAAACATGTAATATAACGTCAACTGATAAACCATTTACTATCAATTAAAGCAAAAATATTTAAATATCCGGTAAGTATGTTTGAGATTGTATTTCAATTAAATTTAAAATATAGACGATAAAATTATAAATATTTTTTTTAATAAAATTACAAATGTTATAAATCACTCTTGCATGACACGAGTTATAAAATAATATGATAAGTAACCAATTCTCCTAAAACCTCATGATCATATTCTAACATTCCCTTCACTCGAAAGCCCAATTCTCCTAAAACCTCATGATCATATTCTAACATTTCCCCTCACTCCTTTTGGGGCATAATTGAGAATATTGGGGATCACGCCCATGGGCATAACATGGCCTTCGTGTTCTTAACAAATTCTGAGAATACTGGGGGTCACGCCCATCTTTTGGGGTATAACATTGCTTTCGTGTTATTAACAAATTCTGAGAATATTGGGGGTCATTGGGAGTCGAACTCGAGTCTCCCGCGAACCTGGCTCAGATACCATGATAAGTGACCAATTCACCTAAAATCTCGAGTTGTTAGGAGGAAGGCTTACCAGGATCATATTCTAACAGTAAAACTAAGGGTCATTTGGCAAATCTGAATGAGTTACGTCTGATTGATTAATATATCTGAATCAATAAAATATCTGAATGATGAACGATAAATATTGTTTTGCATATAAATTTTAATAGTGTCTGAATGATGTTTTTTTCCATAATTTTGTTATTTAAATAGATAAATTTGTTTGAGCTCATGTATAAATGTTCTTCAACTATTTTTTTAAGGGGTCCTTCAACTATTATTATTATTATTATTATTATGCTATTATATAGATATGATAATTATTAGATAAATTTTAAGAAAAAATGTTATAAAAAGACTTTATCAAATAAAATAATAAATAATAAGAAATAATTTTAATGACCTCATGCAAATTATATATAAGAAATAGCTAATTCATGAATATTAAAAAAAATCACCATAGTATACATGGCTGCCCCAAAATTAGCTGGCTATAGATTTTAGGGACTGCTGAACTGATAATTCAGGATTTGAGAAAGGTATCGCTCAGCAGTATATGATTCGCTCAGCACTAAAAGAAAAACTTGGATCAGACGGTTAAGCTCATTAAGCATTCATTCATACCAAAACAAATGGAATATTATATTCCTATCCAGTTTTGTGTCACATACACGTATATGGTAGCGTGGTGCGCTGAAATGCAAGCATGTGAGGATGAGTTGTTTCTTCTGCAAATTGTCCGCTGCGATTCAAAACTTACTAATCAGACATTTATTACACCACTTCATCCTGTTTCTTATTATACAACATCAAATTAATGTTTATTCACCCTTTGTAATTGTAAAGCGTTACCTATTCTTTAAATAAATGTCAACATAACAAGGGACCTTGTCCGAGCATATTCTGTCCCCTATTGTTTTACAGATTGACCGCTTTTGAAACTAGTTTCTTGATTATATATATCTCTAATTAATAAAGAATCTTTTTGAAATTTAAAAATATTAGATTATAATTTGATCGTACTATATTTATCAATTTTTACATGATATTTTGTTGTTTTATCGGTTGGGCTAAAATTTATAATCCAAGCTATTGGGAATTCGTTTATATTCGGAGAAAAGATTAGAAGTGATATCAAATTTAAGTATTTTAGTGTTTTTGGTTTATTTTTTATTTCGATTTTCAACTTGTATCTTCAGGTTTCCTATCTTTGGTGAGAACTTTGTTTATATTTTTGGATTGTAAGCGGGTGTTGATTTAATGATTGATATTTTGTATGAAATCGCAATTCCGGTCGATAAATCAAACTATACCAGTAATTCAACGAGAATCGATGAAGTAAACATTTGTGTTTACATATACATTATATTTAAATTAAAAATTATCGTTTAAGTGTTTTCACTTAAAAACAATCGATTATAATTTATCGGCTTGACTCGATCATTACTACATATGTCAGGTGACTTTTTATTATCGGATTAATACTTTTGTTAAAAGAAAATGTGAAGCCGAGTTCATATGAAATTGTACATAAACAAAAAGGCAAGATCTTCTTTTCTACTACGGCATTATCAATAAATTTATAGTGCTGCACGACAACTGAGAGACATCATTTCCCAGAAGATTAAAAAAAATTCTAGTACTCCGGGCTACTGCTATTTATCTATAAATTGTAAATTGTGACAGCCTGAATTTTACTAAACAAATTTGTCTTCCAAACTATTTCATCTGATGCAAGCTTAGAGCTCCTCCAGCATAGTTCTTGTACACACTGGTATGTTTTTTTCAATCACTTCATATAATATAGTTTGATGTTCTTAGTATGTTATATATTGATTATCCATCATCTAATGGGATTTTTTTAACATGCACAACAGAATTTGATTAATATATTTATACAATATGTTAAGTGGATTTTGCACCTTTATGTGGTTTTAGTGGCCATGCATAATTTGAGATGCTCTTTATATGTATGTTATGTGATCTTTGAGTGTATATTTCTGCTTAGCTGCTGGCAAATTTTATCTTGATGCAAATCTCGAATACTTGGTTATTTAATTTATAGATGTTGGGAAATTCTTTGAATTTGTGATGATACATAGATAGTTGCAGCCAATGGATCTATAAGTGGAAAATGTTATCTTTGATGCAAATCTTCAATACTTGGTTCTATAATTTATAGATGTTGCGAAATTCTTTGAAAATTTGTGATTATGCATAGATAGTTGCAGCCAATGGATCTATAAGTGGTATTATGTTTAAGGGTAGATCTTGATTTTTATTTGTTATGCAGCTTGGGAGAAATATGGATCCAAGTACAAAGTTAACAAAGGAGATAGAGGTATTAAAACAGGTGCTTCCTCTGATAACATCTCACAAAGATCGAAATTCAGTCTCACAAGTATGCAAAGATTTTTATCATGTGGAGAGGTGTAGCAGGACAAAGGTATTCATTGGAAACTGCTACGCGGTCTCGCCTGAAATGGTGGCCAGGCGATTTCCGAATATTCGGAGTGTTACCCTTAAAGGGAAACCAAGATTTGCAGACTTCAATTTGGTGCCAGAGAATTGGGGAGCTGATGTTCACTCATGGCTTGTAGTGTTTGCGGAATTTTACCCTTTTCTGGAGGAGCTAAGGTTGAAAAGAATGACAGTTAGTGATGCCAGTTTGGAGTTTTTAGCGACTTCGTTCACAGAATTTCGAGCTTTATCTCTGTCAAGCTGTGATGGTTTTAGTACTGATGGTCTCGAGGCTATTGCAACTCATTGCAAGTAAGAGTTCAGATTTATTTTTGTTGGTATTATTATGAGCTTTGAGATCTGCATATTAACAATAATGGATGTCAAGTTCCTCTTTATTTATCAAGAAACAAATTTCTTCTATTTTCATATTTTAAGATACCTTCTGTGTGGTTGGGTATTTGGTAATAGTATTTATATGAACTCTGCTGTTATATCCTTCATTCTGCTTCTTTTTCATTTTGCTTATTACCTATTATGGCGACAAACCAGGGGGCACTAACCGCTAACTTAGTTCTTACTCCCTCTATTTAATTATGTCTAGAATTATAGGTGAACAGATCAGGCCTAATTATTGATATACCCCTCTGGGATTTAGCACAATTATTTTTGTATGGGATCATATCCACTGAATTGTTTCTTTTTTAGCTTTCTATATCACTGTTTTGAAGTTAAGCTTAGTACAGAAGATTGCGTGGCAGAGGGATGCAGGTAGTGTTTTAAGAAAATAGTTGGGGAATGAGACAAAGTTCATTCATCTACATGGTACTTTAACCGGATACTGTTAATTTTCTGTAGACTTTTGAGTTATTGCTAATAAAGTATCATTGATCTTCTCATACGCATCAATCGAATTGTTTTTTTTTGGAGGTCTGACTGTGTACCCACTTGTCTCGTTGATAACATGTTTAACTGCATATATTCTTCGTGATCTAGAACATGCTTGATTTCTAATTTCAAATATTTTGGCAGGGCCTTGACTGAGCTTGACATACAGGAAAATGACATAGATGATGTTAGTGGGGATTGGTTAAGTTGTTTTCCTGAAGATTTTGCGTCACTGGAAGTGCTAAATTTTTCCAGCCTCAACACTGATGTTAGTTTTGATGTCCTTGAAGACCTTGTTTGCAGGTGCAAGTCATTGAGGGTTTTGAAGGTTAACAAGAATATAAGCCTGGAACAATTACAGAGGCTGCTGGTATGGACACCGCAACTGATAGAGCTTGGTACTGGTTCTTTTAATCAAGAGCTAGTACCTCGTCAGTTCCAAATGCTTGAAAGTGCATTTGACAACTGCAAGAACCTAAGCACCATCTCGGGTTTATGGGAAGCTACTTCTCAGAATCTCGCTGCCTTATATCCTGTCAGTGCCAGACTTAGCTTCTTAAATCTCAGCTACGCAAATTTGCAAAGTTCTGCACTTGCCGAGCTTCTTGCTCACTGCTCAAATCTACGACGCCTCTGGGTAAAAATTTCTCTTGTACCACATCTTTTTTTTTTCGAAGTCAAGGGGATCATACTACAACATCTTCTTTAGTTGAATTACTAACATCTAAATGTTTTTAAGTCGGTCACTAGTCATGAGATCTGACATTAAAATCCTGGTATAAGAATGCATATATTCAAATCAAATAGTAACCGTCAGAACTGACATGTCCACAAGATTTACTATTATAAACTCTTAAAAAACCACAGCATTTTATTTCTAAAAACAAGTCATATAAACTTCTAAAGATGTTCCTCTCTAAACGGATAAAGGATAGGATGAAATAGTTGTTATGTTGTGTAAACTCCTAACTTCTACGAAACAGCTGCATGTCGATTGATAATCAGAGCTTGGATCTTCTAATTGTCTTCTATTCAGGTGTTGGACACAGTGGAAGATAAGGGCCTAGAAGCTGTTGGATCTTGCTGTCCTTTTCTAGAGGAACTAAGAGTCTTCCCTGCAGGTCCCTTTGACCAGGATATGGATTATGGGGTAACTGAATCAGGCCTTGTGGCTGTATCTAATGGATGCCGAAGACTTAAGTATGTTCTGTACTTCTGCATGCAAATGACTAATGATGCCGTCGCCACTGTCGTTCAGAATTGCCCTGATTTTACTCACTTCCGCCTTTGCATAATGAATCCCTCCCAGCCAGATTACCTAACAAATGAACCAATGGATGAGGCATTTGGTGCAGTGGTAAAGAACTGCACTAACCTTGAGAGACTTTCTTTATCAGGACTATTGACAGACTTGACCTTTGAGTACATCGGAAAATATGCCAAGAAACTGGAAATACTTTCTGTCGCTTTTGCAGGAAGTAGTGATTTGGGAATGCAGCAAGTGTTGGAGGGATGTCCGATGCTGAGGAAGCTTGAGATAAGAGATTGCCCGTTTGGAGATGCAGCATTACTTTCAGGTTTGGATAAGTATGAATCAATGCGGTCTCTGTGGATGTCAACTTGTAACTTGACAATGACTGGTTGCAAAGAATTGGCAAAGGAAAGGCCAAGATTAAATGTCGAGGTGATAAAAGATGAAGAGACTGATGAAGAGACCGATAAAGTATATGTTTACCGATCTTTAGCCGGTCCAAGAAGTGATGCACCACCTTTTGTAGTCTCTCTTTAATCTACGGTAAGGAATTCTTGGTAACTTAACGAGGCTTTCTAGCTAGTCTTTAAAAAAGTTCAGTGCCAGTCCTTGTAACGCTTGCTCTGTTCAAGCCTATTAAAAGCGACGCCTCTACTTTATATGCACAGTTGAAAATTTGTGAAGTGGAGCAGAGCCGGGGAACTGATTCAAGCTATAGCCAGGTTTAATTTGTTTTGACACGCACAATGTCAGTTGTTTATTGTTTGTTTTGTCGGGTTTTGTGAATGAATGAACTAAAAATTTGATTTCCAAATGTTAAGGTTTATGCAAAGCATAGAAATTGTTGGTTTGGTTCTGTTATTTGTTGATGCAGAGAAAGGACTTTAGGCTCTAAGAATTTTGATGCAATCTCAAAAAAATTCAAATCGAATTCTCATCTGGATAGATTATTTAAAAGATGAATTATCTATGATTTAATCAGAAATATTATAGATATAACATGTATGATGTATTTTTTAGAACTATTCTCCAGTGCAAAATGTAAAGCTGAGGAAGTTTGAGGTATGAGATTTCCCTATTGGAGATGCAGAATCAGTCCGAGGAAGGATTAGTACTCTGTCCGACTCTTCCTCTCATTATTTTTAAACTTTTTTTGCATTGCTCGACATGTATTTTAAGGCATATATAAAATTACATAGTTTCGTAATTTTTTTTTGAAATTTTTCTTTTTTAATAAAAGTTTAGATAGTAAATATTTATTAACAAGAAAAAAAATCAAAATAATTTATCAAATTATGAGAGCATTACAATGCGTGCCGAGCTCCTGTCCCCAATGTACGGAGGGAGTATTAATCAAGCGATCTCTGTGCAACTCACTCTGTAATTCGACAAAGAATTGGCATAGGAATCGACAAGATTGAATGTAGAGGTGATAAAAGATGAAGATAAGGATGAGGAGGCCACTGAAGTTTATGCTTATTTAGTTATTTGTCTTTTGCATGTCAAGAAGTAATGCACCAGTTTTTTTTTTAATTAATACACCAGCTATTGTTCCAAGATTTCTCGGATTGGACAGCAACAATTTAAAATTTCCGAGTTATCTTAAAACTGCAATTGTTTCATAAACTTCCGCTACAAAGACCTTGCAAAGTTAGGTTTTACTCCCTTCCATCCCATTTTAAATGTCCACTTTGCAATTTTCACACATATTAAAAAACAATTAATGTAATGTTTTTATCATCATCTTTCCACAACTAATCAGCTTAGTTTTTATACATATTAATTACGTATCTCATTAATTATTGTGTATTGGACCTTCTCTCACTTCAAATTACACTATACATTCATAATGATTCTAAATATATTTATGAGGTTGTTGGTTGTATTTAATACTATATTGGAAATAGTATAAATTTTACATGGGTTAAAGAGTATGACACATATTTTGGGAAATTTTTTTTTGGCAAAATGGACACTTAAAATGGGATGGAGGGAGTACTAGTTATCTGTTTTTTGTGTTGAACAAAGTAGGACAAAACAGAACTATAGATATGAAACGAGTTGAGATTAAAGACCATTGTGTCGTGGTATGAACCACTGCTTTAAAAACGATTTCAGCTAACCCAAAAATTAGAGGAAGCCAATCACACTCAACCTTTCAGCCACTTTTTACTAATAACCAATAAATTAGAGGAAGCCTAGGGGTTGAATCAATAATAAACAAAACAAGTGGAAATTTGAAAAGACCAGGAGAGAAAAAAACAGAAGTCTGTTTGCATTTCCTACATTTTGTTCTTCTATTGCTCGACTCACCTTGTAGCCCTCTGCAGTTTGTCGGGCATCATTTAGGGATGTATTTGATTGAGATTTTAAAAGATTTTTTCCATTAAAATTCCAATCGAATACCCTCATCTCAACGCGGTATAATATTATATTTAATTGATTTCTTAATTGTTTCTCTCGTATTAATTTAGACTTAAGATTTTAATCTTTGTTATTCTTTATGATTTTTTTTTTTGGATAATTAAACATACCCCACACACCCGTTTTTAACAATATTTGAATACTCGAAATCTGGTGAGGGAGCGAGGGAGATCTATTAAACTAAGAGTCCGTTGGTTCATGTTTATGATATCATCAAATACTGTAAGTTGTACTAACTAACCTGATATATTATCCTCTGGAACCATTGAAGTATACAATTTGTATTTTGTATCATTTACTTGCTGGCATATTCTATATATAATTACCACCATATGGTACTCTCAAGTTGCCAGCAATCAAGATTTCTAAGATGAAGCAGGATACTTCCAAGTTCCATTTAGTACAGGGTTTGGAAAATCATCAAATCCAGGGTGGTAAAGCCCACTGTATTGATATGTCAAAGTTTACTACAATGCATGCATTTGTAAGTTGTCTCTTGGGTGACCTAAAAGATCATCCTTGTTACTCTATATATTGTCTCACACTGTTTGTATCTTTATAACATTCTAGTATAGTAATATACTTTGAAGCCCCTTCATTTGTACTATGAGTATGAATACAAACAATCCTGCTTTGGATGTTACCTTGATCTCCTCCAATGGTAAGTCATTTCGTAATTACATTTCTTTTCCCTTCTTCTACATCTTGATTTGTTTGGTAAATAGGGTTTAATCAGCTTTATATTTTTAAGGTATGCGACAGACAGAAGGTTTGGAAGTTAAAGCTTTTACAGAGGAGCAGGAAGCTCTGGTTGTCAAGTCATGGAATTTCATGAAAAAGGATGCAGCACAACTCGGGCTTAACTTCTTTCTGAAGTAACAATTTTCTCCTTGTCTTATTTTGTCGAAAGCATGACCACAATGACAGAATAGGAGGGTGGTTCTTTATATGCATAATGCATTTCAGTGACTGAGTGTTTGCGAAAAGAGTGAAATGATCAGATGTCCTGTAGCATGATTCTGGTAGCAATAGTTCTGCATAAGAGTCACTTAAAAATTAACACAATGCTGATTATAGCAGTGATGCCATTAATTAAAATTGCTCCAAATTTGCAGGATATTCGAGATTGCACCAACTGCCAAGAAGATGTTCAGTTTCTTAAAGGACTCGGATGTTCCCTTAGAACAGAACACAAAACTAAAACCTCATGCCAGGACTGTTTTTGTAATGGTTAGTTAAATCTATCCTCACCACAAGTGTATTATATGTTCCATGCATATGATATGCAGTCTGCTGAGTTCTATTACTCTATCTCGTATCATGCACCAACAAGTGTATAATTGTGTTAATCCTAAGCTGTGGACTAATTCTGGAAAACAGTTTTTAAATTTGGTTACAGTAACAGTTGATCAATAATTAAAACATGCGCACATTTGCAGACCTGTGAAACAGCAGTACACCTTCGCAAGACTGGAAAAGTTGGTGTTAAGGAATCAACTCTAAGCAAGATGGGTGCTACTCATTCCAGGGTTGGGGTCGTTGATGAACATTTCGAGGTTAGAACTACTTAATATAGCTACACCTTGTTACTAAAAGTAACTTATAAGTTTACCCCGTAATCAATAAGAATAAGGTTATAATGTTCCGTTAATGTGTACAGGTTACAAGGTTCGCATTGCTGGAAACAATTAAGGAAGCAATTCCAGACATGTGGTCACCTGAGATGAAGAATGCTTGGGGTGAAGCTTATGATCAGTTGGTTAAAACTATGAAAGAAAGCACACCTACATCCACAGTATAATAAGAATTGGGCACATGATGACGCGACACTGGTGTTTACCACTTCTACATGTCTTTAAACTATTGCTCTGAACTCTGGTAGTGATTTGTAAGAGCCCAAAGTTTATATTTGATTTTTCATGACATTTCATAAATGAGTTGATCCATTATTCTTGACTTCTATATTGCAACAACATGATAATGTGGTAAATTCATGACATGTATCAATAACTACCAAAAAACACCACAAGATATTAAAAAGCAAATAAGGGTACCTTGGCCCATGACTTGGCTGTGGATTGCCCTCATAAACCCTTAAGGCAGCTAAAGCTAAACCCTCTGAAACCACTGTCTGAATTAGTGCACATAGTATTTGATTGACATGCATAAGCATCCAATCTATTCGAGCTTCCTCACAACACAAGTCTGATTCCCAATTTACCCTGTTAAGTACTATTCCAACATTATTCACAGTCCTATTTACAACATAGGATCAGAAAAATATGAAGCACCCTGAAACTTAAAACTAACTTTTTCACACAGAAACACAATGCTACCAGGATCAAATGACCAAACCCCAGTATGGTTTCTTAAAGAAGCAAGATTAGTTAAATAGTACTTTAGACCTTTTGGTATCACTGTCTGAGAAATACCCCAGAAGTCCAGAACAACCTTAATCAAGAAAATCTGTATGTTTAGAGCATACAGAAAAGCAATCGCTGCTGAGATTTCTCTGATCAGATACTGTGATCAATGCTTCGGAACTGAACACCATAAAAGTGTACAAGTCTGAGAAACTGAACACAGAGAATTTAAGAGACTTGTGTAGGCTGGATCGTTTATGGTTAAATCATTCAAATCCATAAACAGCAGAAAAGCGAAAGCATACAATATGACATAACTCAGTTAGTAATCCAAACAAATTTACAGAACTTTTACATGCGAGTTGTTAATTTATATTGATCATTACATATCTAGAGAAATAGTATGCTGGTTGGATGGAATACATTCAATATACTATGTTACAATAATAAGAGATCTGCTGAAGAAAGCAAAATCTCACAATACTCTGTAAAATCCATGTTTGATAATCAATTAATCATGCCTCCAGCTCCGGTCAGATGAACTTCTTCCATATTTGTATCTAGGAGATGCAAAGGTTTTCCTATCACCGGAATAATTTCTACACATGTGACCAAATCCAGGTTAGATATTTATGCAGAAAAGGAAGAGATAAGGACATCATACAACTATAAGGGCATTGATTATGATTAGTAGAGCTCACCGAGTACTGCTAGGCCATGGTCTTTCTTCATTCCTTAGATTCATTGCAGCAAATTGTCTGGACAAGGACTGTCCACCATCAACCAATGCATCTGCCATAACTTGAGCCAGACCACTATCTATACTAGCATCATAGAAACAGCCCCTCTTCTTTGCATCAAGGACTAAATCCCACCAAATGGTTCCACTCTTTTCCAGTGTTTCTTCATTTCCCAATATTAAGAGGCAATGCCTTCACAAAGTAGTCACATTCTTGTTCAAATTGAGAAACTAAATTATAGAAAGAGGATTTTTTTTTGAATCAGTAACTAATAATATTGTCTATAACATTACCTTGCGCGAGTTAAAGCCACATTTGCTCTCTGATGATTTGCGAAAAAGCCAATATATCCATCTGCATTGCAAGCTACAGTAGATATGATGACCACATCCTCTTCACCGCCCTGAAAACCATCCACAGATCGAGCATTCACACAAAAATCGCTGTCTGCTTCCCTACTGTATGTATCTCCTAGTTTTTCCTGTATTGCCAGAACTTGAGACTTGTATGGCGCTATGCAACCAACACTAACCTTCTGCTTTTTCGATACAGATTCTGCAAACAAGACAGACCATCAGAATGTCTGCTAGGACAAGTGTTAGACTAAGCATTACTATTAGACTCCCTGTAAACTTAGTAACGAAGTTATTACATCATAGTCTCCTTAAAGCAACTCTTAGGCTAATTACTTTACGAGCATAGGTTTAATCAGATTTGGCGCGACAAGGGCAAAAACAATCACATAGTGAGTTTTTAAAAACCGACATTATAGTACCACCACCAGGAAAAAATATCTGTAGAAATTTTTTGAATTCATTTATCCCCCATGGGCAGTATTTTCTCGTAACGTCACCAGTTATGTAATAATCTTCTCTGGCGGACTATAAAGGAAACTCTATTCCATGTGCATATTTCCAATATATTATACATGACAGAAACAAGAACCTTTAAAGAGTCTTGCTACTAGCTCAGCAACCACTGCAACTTCCACTGTATTTTTCCTGCTGTAACTGTTATTGATCTCTTCCCTCCCATTTGATATATTTAAGAAAGCATAAGACCCGAAGCCAAACATGTTTCCTTCGAAGAAATGCTTATGGTTAGTCATTTCAACTACATTTGAACCATTGAGTATTCGATTCTCATAGAAAAACTTATTGGGGAACATGCTTATATCTGGATGCATCCTGTACTGCACGTTCAACAAGTTCTTTTCGAGCAAAACCAATCTTTGGAATAAGCTTCTACCAAATTCAGCCTTTATCTACAAAATAAAGTAAAAATATTAAACTTTTCCAATATTAATACAGTAAGAAAATACACTTTCTCCACTCCTAAATAGATATGCATGTATCAAGAAGTGATGAGCTCAAATTTTCAAGATAGCATCAGACATAAGATGTTATTTGATATACTGCAGAGGGATTAAAATACTGAAGGATACCTTGCTTTGAACCATTGCAGGAAGTTGCCTCTCATCTCCTACAAGTATAGCATGACGAAGACCAGGAAGTTGCAACGGGATTGTAGATTCACATTCTTTGAGTTGTGCAGCTTCATCAACAACCAGCAATTCCACTGGTGTCATGCCCTCGGTATGTAATTTTATAGAGCTGTTGGCAGTGCAGAAGATTAGGCACGCGTTTTTTAAACAGAAACTACTGATCTCATAATCATCCAAGAATTGTGGAACTGTTAAAGTGTCACGAAGGACAACCAGCACTTCAAGGCACTCTGTTTTATTCTTATGAAACTCTTTAGAGCTTATACTATCCCCTTCTTTGATCCCTTTAAATACTTCAGCCAGTCCTGTACTTGAAGCAGCAACTTCTTGCAACAGTGTTTGGATGCAATGAAGTAAAGCAATAGCTTTTATCATTGTCTTTACTACTGTTAGGGGGATAAAGGAGGTTGGCAAATGTTTGTATAAGTTTTGAAGAAGGAACACCAGTTGATTCGCAAGGATATTGTACCTTTTAATGATAAATTCATCCAAAGTCCAGCCCTTCTCTTGTACATTCACATTTTGCTTCTGGGGTTTCTGATCTATACTAAGTGTTGCAGTTTTACAGAAAGTTAACTGATCCTCTCTAGCTTTCTTCTGCTTGTTCACTAACCGAGCAAGAGTCTCACAATAATCATCTCCATCGTCTGCTAGTTGGGCTTTTCCTTTGTTGTCCTTCTTTGGGTTGAAACCTCTCAATGTTTTAGCACCTTCGTCATAATCATTTTCCTGATGAGGTTCGATTTCTTCCTCAGTCAAAAGTTCCTTCAAACCACTGCAAAGAAAAGGTTTTTTTGACTTTAACTTTTGCTTCTTGTTCTCTTCCATGTTTTGAGCACTTAGCTTCTTCCAGAGTTCATGTTCATTTACTTCTCCCTCGTCTTCTTGATCTTCACTGTGACTTGTCTCTTTCAGCGCTTGCAAGTACAGATCAAATCCCTTTTCAGGGTTTTGAAGGAAACATATCATTGATTCTAAGCAACTCCTCCAACGAGAAAGACATCTAGAAAGAATTGGGACGCGTCTCTCCAGCAACACATCAAGAAGTTCTTCATGATCATCAATCTTCATCCGCTCACCATTTCCAAACAAAACTATATCACCAATACCATAAGTATCATGTTCGAGGGCACCCCTCAATAGACTCATAAAACGGGCTGCAACCCCCAGCACTGCAATATTTGTGGGAGCACAAGTCACTGTCCTGCATTTCATAATTGACAAGGCAAAGAGTAATGAAGCAACTGTCTTCGTTTTCCCAGTTCCTGGAGGTCCCCATATTAGTTTTACAGTTTGCTTATGATGGCACTCTCTTGCATTTATACAAGTCCAAACAGCTGATTCTTGTGATTCATTTAAGTTGAAACGACAAATAACATCCTTTAAATCCGATTTTGTAGCATCTTTGGTGTGTTCAGCAAAACAAATTGAACAATTTGCACCAATCTGCAGTCGATACTTAAAAATGTTACATAAAGGCAATATGCAACTAATGAATTACTAGTACCAAGAACTTAACAAAAGAGCGTTATTAACAAATCAAATTGAACTGCTCTTACCATGGAGTCCTTCTTGATTAATTGTTCTATAAGTTTCATGCTTCTGCCTTCTAGCTCGTTGTTCAAACCTTGCCATATACGAATATTTGTTGTCATATTGGTAAGGTGCACTGCGTACATTTTCTCATCCTGCTTCCGTGTAAATTCTGTTCTTCTCTCCACACTCGGAAACAAACTAACTTGCTTTGAGGCTAATATTTCAACTGTATCAGAACTTTCAACCTTGGCCTTTACGACTACAGCAAGAAGATAAGGACTTCTAGGCTTGTCCAGATCACTGATGTGTTTCGGCTTTGTAGTAGTCAAGGCAATGAGATCCCCTACCTCTGGCACATACATTTCTTTGCCATAATTGTTTTGTCCACTGCCTTTGCTTTTGCTCTTCAGAATGAGTGTATAGACCAAGTCTCTGGGTGGATTGAAGTCTCTGGCGGTTGTTAACGAACTTATCTCACGAACGGGAGCAGATTTTACTGACGCCATTTTTGACACCAAGTCTGCATGTGTTTCCTCAAGAAGAGGCAACTTGAATGACTCTGTATACTCCTCTGTGGATGAAAACTTGTCTGGAATTGGCTTCACCTGTTGCTCAGGTAATAATAATTTAGCAGTTCTGTAGTATCTAGTTCTATAGATCGATATGATGAACACATATTAATACCAAAATCGCCCAATCAGCGTATTTAAAATAAGAGTTAACTGAAAACGCATCCCTTTAGTTCCGGCCAGTTGCAATTACTACCTAAACTTTAGATAATTACATAATATATCCCTCAACATATTTTAACGCCACATGTTAGAACCCTTTTCACCCATTTTCATCTATATTCAACTATCAATATGTTAAATTAAAAGGGTAAAGTAGACTCAAGATCCTGTAACCTCACATTAGTTAATTCTTAAGTCTATTTCAACTTTTAATTTTCGAAGTATAAACCCGATCCTTACAAAATTGCCTCTCAACTATTTAATCGTAAACGATGGGCTTTCGAGTGAAGGACGTCTTAACAATTAAACTATGCACAGTTTTTATCACATATACCGGAGGAACATGGGAGATAGAGTTGCAGGTACCAACCTTTCCATGATAGTGGCTATGGTTTCCAAGTGCAGCAAGAGGCCAAGAAAAAACCTCATTAATAAGGCCTCTACCCTTTATTCCTGAAGCTTTCTTTCCACTACTGCTGCTAAAATTATTCATCTTTATGATTTCGCACTGGCTCCTACAATACAACAAGAGAGGGATTTATATGTGTGTGGAGTTGATTCGACTCTTGGTGACTAAGTTTTCATAGTACACAAACATGCACAAGAAAACGTATGTTTTCATAGTCATCAACTGAAGTAGTCGACAAGTTCTTTAATATTCAAAAGCAAAGCAGGTTACACCAGTAAAAGAATCAGTGAACTAAAGGTGAAACAGAAAGGGAGGTAAAGGGAGATACTGAGTTGACGCCAAGTCAAGCATTATTCATTGTATCAACTATGATTTATGCTAAAGACTTGGCCTACTCAAATCAAGATTTGCTTTGTTAGGAAGCAACTCTTTCCATCTTTTATATTTTCCAGGAAATAACGGTACAAACACAATTTGATTTTGCCAAGCTGGGATTTTGTTTATATATGATCATTATTCCCGAATACTTTAAGGGGGCTTTTCGTTAATGTTTAATGAGCTCGATAAATGAGAATTGGAATCTGTAACTTATATCTCATATATTTGTGTTTGGATTAACAATCGTTGTATGGAATGGAAAGCTCATCCATGGTCTTGAGATATCTATTCCCATATCCTCCATTCCATATCTCCGTTCCAATATCTTCGTCACTATTCCCAATTCTCATTCCCACCTATCATTCAAAAGTCACCTAGATTTGCTACTTCGTGCTTAGGTCGTTTTTCGGTGAAATTAAACAAAATAAGTTCATATATTTTTAATATTTGATCCTGAACCAAAATGCTTCGCATGTGTTTCCCTAGAAAACGGTTTTACTTCTATGATAATTGTTTATACAGAGAGTGTCGATGAGATGAAAATTGAACCAAACTTTTAAGTAAAATACAATGTCAAACAAATATTAGATAATTTCATGAAAATCCTAATTTTTTTTCTTCGAAACTGAAGAGATGATATAATTCAAATCATGAAAAATTACATCCATAAGGGTGGAACAGAGCATCACTCTTTGAAATCAGACAAAGAACTACAAAGAACTAGCCTGCTAAGTTCGCTGATCTCCTAACAAAATAAACCAATGAGGACCGGGTCCTTTACAATAGAAATGCAGTCCCTGATAACAGATCCAAAATAAGAAGTATCATTCAGGTTTTAACGAAAAGCCTGAAGAATACTAAGAGCGTATAGTTCAATATACACTTATGAAACCTGCATCTTTTTTAGCCACGATAGTGCCTCCCGGAAGACCATTACCTCTGCCATTTTTGGGTCTTTTACTTCTGCAAAAGAGCCTCCATAACAAGCATAAAGGAGCCTGATGCATCTCTAAGAACACATCCAATCGAGTAATTACTGTCTCCGGTGTTTACTGTGGCATCCACATTGCACGTTAACCAGCCTGGATTAGGCTTCGGCCAAACTGCTACAACCTCTCCTGTAGCAGGGATACTTCACTCAACCGCCGCATAGCGCACTCGATTCTCGGAGATATTTGGGTGTGCGGGGATTCTTGGAGATCTTGTTAATGATTAATTTTATGATTAGTTAAATACACTATCACTTAACCACTTTATATTGTTATAATTGAATTATTAAATAATTATATTATATATTGTTATGGATATTGAAATTATTTATTGGATTATTTGGTTTAAATATACATGTAATTATCGAAATACATGCATAATATATATTTTTAAT
This sequence comes from Daucus carota subsp. sativus, assembly GCF_001625215.2. Taxonomy (NCBI): domain Eukaryota; kingdom Viridiplantae; phylum Streptophyta; class Magnoliopsida; order Apiales; family Apiaceae; genus Daucus; species Daucus carota. The sequence goes on along the minus strand of NC_030388.2, from coordinate 16,096,254 downwards.
CTATATTATCTATCTATTTATCTATACTATAATAAGCCAACATGTGTATAATTTGTAGTAGTACAAATTTTTGGTTTAGTCATGCTTTTTTGGTTATCCCTAAATTACCCTTACTTGAATAAATAACAATAATCTAATATTAAACTCTCCTTTTGTAAATACAACTCTATAACATATAGAGGTATTTTGCTATTACATCACTGCTTCATCATTATCCTTTAATTATCCCAAAGATTTATAGTATAAACAATATTTTAAAAGCTAAATCTTTAAGAGTGAATATAATTTAATAAGATTTTTATTAATTATTGTTATGACGCTAATAAAATGATGTTAAAATTTAACTTATATATAATAAATTTAAAATTATATAGTCGCCCGTGCTTTGCACGGGTTTAAGGCTAGTATATTAATATTTGTCAAATCTTCTTGCACCCGAATTCTCGTATTTTAAAATTTGCTCAATTCCTGTATCCCCGTACCGCGCACCTGCACTCATGCTTCTTAGCTCTCCAGAGATACTTTAGAGCACCTTCTGATTTTCTGTTTGTGCCTGTTGCCATTGAAATATGATAGTGCTTTCTGTTGAGTCCAATCGACTTTGTGAGCTTGGCCCACTAAACGAGTATTAAGCCCAGTTTAAAAGAAATAAAGAAAATGCATAAGACGTTTCATATTTCTAATTAGGAGAGAGAGAAAAACACATTCAGACAGAAAAAAAAGAAACAAAGTGAGACGGTAACAGTTACAGAAAAAAACATAGGTGGTGTTTGTTTACCACTTAAAAGCCGAGCTTCTGGGTTTATAAGTTGGAAGCATTTATTCGTACCATTTGTGTAAAAAGTCAAGAAGCACTTATAAAAAGCTAGGAATGCTCGCTTTTGTTTCAGGGCTTCTGCTTATTTTTCAAACATTTTAAACACTTATAAGTCTTAACTAGCTTCTAACTTCTACTCTACTTTTTTATTTTAAGCAAGAAACACTTATTTTAAGATCACCCAAACGGCCTTATAGTTCACAACTATCTGGTGCTCGTTGTCTCCTCTAAGGTATACAACTCATTACATTTCTATTTAGTGAGTTCTGAGAATTTATTTTGTGTAGCCATCTTGATCAGTTGTATCCTTTAAGGTATACAACTCATTACATTTCTATTTAGTGAGTTCTGAGAATTTATTTTGTGTAGCCATCTTGATAGATGATGAGTTTCATATTGTATATCCAAGAGTACACTCTTGATTATGTTGTGAGCCTCAAGATAAGTAGTGAAGATCATTGTAATCCCATTTATAAACGTTGATTATAGTGGAGATTAAAGAGGACAAAGGTCCTCGTGTTTTTTTTCACGATTTGGGGTTTCCACACAAAAAATTTCGTGTCTGATATATTTCTTGTTATTAGAGCTTATATAGTTTCCGTGCTTAATTATACTTGGCCAGATTTATCGTTGCATAGAGGTAAAGTACTGGAGATTGCTACAGAAAGGAATTTTTCCCTACAATTGGTATCAGGGCATAGGTTGTTTGGTGTTAAATTCTTGTGAGTTCGAAAATGGAAGAGACGAATGGTATGATAAAGTTAAACTTATCTAATTATTCAACCTTGAAGCAGTTGATGGAAGATCTTCTTTATTGCAAAGATTTATACAAGCCTATTAAAGTCAGTGAAAAGCCATCTAATATAGAGAAGGAGGAATGGGAAGTTCAGCACATAAAATGCATTGCTTATATCTGAAGATGGATGGAGATGAATGTATGTGAGCACATATCTAATGAAACCAGAGCTAATGTTGTTTGGAAAAAGCTTGAAAATCTCTTCGAAAAGAAAACAAATAGGAACAAAATTTCTCTTCTTAAACGACTTGTTAATTTGAAGTACATGGATGGTGGCAGTATGGTTGAACACACAAGTCAATTCCAAAGTTTGGTGAACAAGCTACTTACAACGAAAATGAAGATGGGTGATGAGATGCAATCGTCATTACTTCTCAGCTCATTGCCTGAAAGTTGGGAGACTTTAGTAATAACATTAACTAATTTCAAGCAGAAGGTACTTTAATCATGGAATTGGTTAAAGTCACTTTGTTAAATGAAGAAGCTAGAAGAAAAGCTCAAGGTGATCATTCTTCAGGGACACTTATTGCTGAAAGACAAGAGAGACGTGGATGAAGCTTGAATAGGAATTCTCATGGCTCAAGAGGAAGATCCAAGTCTCGAAAAGGTTTCAAATGTTTTCATTGTAATAAACCAGGCCATATGAAAAAGGAGTGCAAGATATGGAAAAGGGAGCAGAGGGAGCAAAATGAGTGCCTGTGCAGGGCATGTATTAATATGACAAAGGAGAAATAGAAATTAGTAAATACCTCATCAACAAGAATTGGATCATCATAGATACCTTATGACCTAATTTAATTACTTCACAAATAAACAAGTATTTTCACTTGTATACACATAACAATTCTTGAATAATCATAAAATCATTTTTGTACTCCAATCAATAAACCATGTGAGTGTGTGTATGTGCACGTGAGGGAGAGAGGGGGAGAGAGAGAGAATGAATATTGAGATAATTGGAGTAACGAACAAGATAATGAAACTCGTCGGAGTAGGTTCGAGGTGGTTGAAGAAGACTAAGATGATAAATCTTTGTACCTAGAACGTCCGTCAATGAAGGAGAAGAAAAAGATATCTATTCTAGTTATATCATCGGCTATGGGAGAGCAGTGCGTTAATGGAGGGAATTGAAAACAGTTAGGGTGAGATCTAAAAATTGAAGAAGAAAAAGGAACGGTAATAATAAGAAAGATGTATCATAGAATTGAAACAGTAAATGATGAATTGTAAAACCCAAAACATAAGCTTAATATATTATATATATATATATATATATATATATATATATATATATATATAGAGAGAGAGAGAGAGAGAGAGAGAAAAGTTCTATGGAGACTGATTTTTGTGGAGGCTTTAGAGACTTAATCACAATCATCCAATTCTTACCTATCCAAGGGCTTGCTAATATTTGTCCTGCACATTCGTTTTCTCTCCCTATCCTGTCCTGCACTTCTAAATCGGTGAATAACAAGCAGAACTTCTAAACTTTGCATAACATAAAATAATAATTTCATAATATTAGTGTTCAATCACCGAAATCCTAACAAATAAAAATAATAATTTCATACAAAATAAAGATGTATTTGGACATTTCTATGATTGGCACTGAACTCATTATCATTATCTTGTAACGAATTCAATTTGTTGCAAGACAAAAATACACTTAGATATATCACAAATATGCGTGATAAATTATTAACATTACATTACTAGAAATGCAGGACACGAATATTGTAAATTATAAATATAATTTTGAATTAAAACTGAAACAAGAATTGCAGGAAAAGAATATTAATAATACATTACTGGAAATGCAGGACAAGAATAATGTAAATTATTAATATTACATTACCAAAAATGCAAGACAAGAAATGCGGGACAAAAAATATTTAATCATGTCCAATAATTGCCATATTATTTTAACGGTAGATCTGGTAGTCTCTAAGGACTCCAAAGTTTTTGGTCTCCATTGAGTCCAACTCTCTCTCTCTCTCTCTCTCTCTCTCTCTCTCTGTCTCTCTCTCTATATATATATATATATATATATATATATATATAGGGGCTTACTCCATTAGAAACTAAATTAGTCTAGAAACTAGAAACTAGTATCTGACAAATTTTTTATCACTATTTTTAACTGCAAATATCACTTGTTTGTACATCACAAATCACTATTTCCTATACAGGAAATCTCAGAAATATAGATATATAACTATACATATATACGACATATATCATCATCATCTTCATTCATACCACATTGATGAAACTCCGGGCATCATTATCAACCCATTCCACCGCTACCACGGTTACCTATACCCACGATTGACCTACCACCGCTTGTCACCATAACTTGCCATTACTAGTGATTATTTACCACCACCACACACCTCATCTCATCATTTTTTTACCATCATTGTATTGCATAAATAAATGCCACCAAAATAAAATTTTAATATTTTCAGTCATAAAAGCTTCTGTATAATATATATTGATTATATTTAGTTCTGAGGCCACTAATTTTATAGCATCTCAACAAGACTCTTAGTCTTTTGAAAAAATTAGACCCCATGCCCCAATATCATAATTTCGATTTAAAATGTCCCAAATAACATAACTCAAAATAATGGCCCTACACTGTCACAAAATAAGATGTTATATGGTGTTTTGTTAACCAAAAGCACCAAAACTCAACATTATCTTGCGTTGCCCACCTTTGGTTTTTTCTTTTGCTTTTTTACTTTTCAAAAATAATTTTGGTAATTACTCATAGTAAAATAATAATTGGAACCTAAAGTAACATTTTAGGGTAAATATGAATAATTAATACTTAGAAATTAAATTGACTACGGTTAGGGTTTAGGATTGAGGGTTTAGGGCACCCTAAACCCTCGAGCCTAAACCCTAATTAATTGGAGGCTTTAGGGCCGAGGAATCATTGTAATAAAGTAATAATTGTAACTTAAATTAACCAGAGTTAATATTTTAGGGTTCATATTTGGTTTTAGAATGATATTTTATTTATATTTGAAAAATAAATTAGCTCACCGTTAGGGTTTAGCTAAAACCGAGGAACCAGCTTAATAAATTAATAACTAGAACGTAAATTTACAGTCGTTAGTATTTAGGGTTCATATTTGGGTTTTAGAATAATTAATTTATACTTGAAATTAAATTGGACGACAGTTAGGGTTTAGGATTTAGTCCCTAAATCCTCGATTCTAAACCCTAATTAATTCGAGCCGTGAGACCCTAAAACCGAGGAATGAGTTTAATAAAATAATTTAAAGGTTGTTAAAATTTTAGATTCACCGTTGGGTTTTAAAATTATTAATTTATACTTAAACACATTTTAGGTTGAATAAAAAACGCTATATAAAGTAGCATTTTTCACTTATTACGTTACACGGGAGTTCGTGTAGCATTCTCGGAAGATGAATATTATGTGTCTGAATACTGTCTACTGTATTTAATATTTTCTTTCCGTGTTAAGCGTAAGTTAAACCTACGTTTTACTAAAGCCCAATGAAAATGAACGCGGGAATATTGAAATTTTTTTGAAAACGCTAAGCGAACTAGCGTTTGTAAGTAGGATCCTAAAACGTGACACGAGCTAGTGTTATTAAATGATATTTTGGGTCATTATTTGAGGACATGTTATTTGGGTATTATTTATTGAAATGGTGAGAGATAGGGTCAACACCCTAGTCTTTTACACCTCCCAAGTTTTAAATAAAGAGGAAAGCAAGTGAAGAGGTATAAATTAGCACAATTTTCATTCCCCATCGTGCTCTGAAATTTATTAGAAGGATGAAAGCAAATGAAAACGAATGCAAATTTAACATAGTTTCATTCTAATATTTTTACTCCAAAACTGGAACGAAAGTGAAAGCAAGTCAGACTTTTATTTAATTCCTCTTCCTTTCGCATCCTTCTACTTTTCTTCATAAAAAAAACTTAGGAGCACCCCCTGTAATTTAAAATTTTATTAGACTCACCTCTTGTACACATTAAATTTACCTCCTACGCACTTATTTTTTTTAATATTAAAGTGTTTTGTATACATAACTATACAAATGTAAGTGAAAATAGAATGTTTATATATTCGATAGTACCCAGCTTATAACAGATATGATGTTGGCCAGATTTAGAATATTTGTTGTTTTTTTATATAAAATTGAATATTTTGCTTTTTTGAAAAAATTATGATTAGAATAAAATGAGCCTTTTAATTATAATAATTTTGAATATTTAATAAAATAGTTATTAAGTATGTTCGGTTTAATGTATTTTGTTGGACAAGCTAATAAATTTCTAATGATTCCAATCACTACAAGAAAAGCGAGTATTTTCAACCGACAAAATCGGTCGGAAATGAACGAAATTGGTCGGTTTTGTGTCATAACCGAACACCGACCGACCGACTACGTCGGTCTCTTAAAACCGAGTCGGGAATAACGAATCGGTCCCAAATGAGACATATAACTGACCGATGACTTTGGTCGGAAACGTGTTTCCATTTCCTCATAAATCTGGTGGGCTGGTCCCACCGGTGACGTGTCATACACGTGAATAGTGTCAAAACTGACTAAATGACGGTCAGAAATGTGTACTAGTTATCATTTTTGGGCGTGGATTTCTTTTTCTCTCCTCTCTGTTCCATTTTTCTTTGCATGTGTACTTAGTTATCATTTTTGGGTGTGGCCTATCACTTCCATTATCATGAAAAATATTTGACGATTCATTTGTTTATAGTTATCATTTTTGGGTGTGGCCTATCACTTCCATTATCATGAAAAATCATTTGACGATTCATTTGTTTATGTTTGATTATTTCATGATTGGTGCAAGTACTCCAATTACAATGTACTCCTATTTTACAAATCAATTTTCAATATAAATCACCCTTATCGAATTTAATAATAAATTTTTAAATCTCCTCCAATAATTTCTATTTCGGAGACTTGATTTGTATAAAAACTTAATTAATTTCATTATTTTCAAGATCTTTATTACAGATACTAAAAAAAATTACAACTATTCCTTAATAGGTATATAATTTGTCCAAAATGATAGGGAAATTAAAGGTGACACAAGAAGTTTATGTTTATGGGGCCGTTTCGGTAAATTTAGAAAAGTGCTTTTTATTTTAAAATAAAAAAGTCGACTGAAAATAAGAAGTAAGATAACAATTATAAGTGATTAAATTATTTCGGAAAGAAGTAGGAATTCTGAAACAAAAACTAGCATTCTCATCTTGCTATAAGTGCTTGTGACATTTACACAAACGGACCACAAACGGACCAAGAAAAGTACGAGGGCCGCTTCTTACCGAGAAAAGATAGAAGTAGTGTCAAACAGAGAGGCACTACGTTTAGTCATTTCATGGATGGTTTGCTAGCGAGTTCACTAAATTTGACTTGTACCAGAAGCCTTATTTCATTCTAAAGGAAACACGACCCAGAAATAGTAAATAGTCGTGGAAATGACGAAAACCGTTTGGGTATCTATCCAAAACTCGCATATGTTAACTGAAACATAGTTGGCGATCTGTTGCACAATTTTGAAAATAAGAAAATTTTAACTAAATCCTAAGACACAAAATGAAGTAGTTAAGGTCATCATTTGGACATACGATGCAGGGCTTGATTCCATCTTTAAGTAGCAGTCTCATTATACCTGTACAGGCATAACTACACCGAATTAAATAGTTAAACTCTCTACCTGAAGGCATCATTTTAAAGTGATGGCGAGTGTCATGAATCTGATCATAACCATAAATACAACCAAACCTAAACAGAGATCGCCTAATAAACTCGTTTATCAAGGCCTTAACTCAAACAGTTTCTCGCAATCAAAATCACCAAGAAAAGTTATCCCTTATTATTCTACACGGTCTATCTCTTCGGCCCATAACACTAAAATAACATTTGATTTTAAGTCGTATATGCTCGAAAAATCCAATAAAGTTAACAAAGCCCTAGACGCCGCTGTTTCACTCCAAGACCCTATCAAAATTCAAGAGTCAATGCGTTACTCCCTCCTTGCAGGTGGCAAGCGTATCCGTCCCATTCTCAGTATCGCTGCCTGCGAGCTTTTTGGAGGGCATGAGTCCACAGCCATGCCCGTGGCTTGTGCTGCCGAGATGATCCACACTATGTCCCTCATGCATGATGATCTACCTTGTATGGACAACGATGATCTCCGACGTGGCAAGCCTACTAACCACAAAGTTTATGGTGAAAATGTTGCTGTTCTGGCTGGAGACGCTATGTTAGCCCTTGCTTTCCACCATATAGCTACTGAGACCAAAGGAGTATCTTCGGATCAAGTCGTTAGAGTAATTGTTGAGCTGGCCAAGGCAATAGGAGCAGAAGGGTTAATTGCAGGACAGATTGTAGATGAATGTTCTGAAGGTAATTCTAATCTCGGCTTAAAAAATTTGGAGTTTATACATCGTAGCAAAACGGCGGCATTACTGGAAGGGTCAGTTGTTATGGGGGCAATATTAGGAGGTGGAAATGATGAACAAGTTGAGAAAGTAAGAAACTATGCTAGGTGCATTGGGCTGTTGTTTCAAGTAGTTGATGATCTTCTTGATGTCACAAAGTCTTCCAAAGAGTTGGGAAAAACGGCTGGGAAAGATTTGGTGGCGGATAAGACAACATATCCTAAACTTATTGGGATTGAGAAATCAAAGGAGTTTGCTGATAAGTTGACAAAGGAAGCTATAGATCAGCTTGTGGGATTTGATTTAAACAAAGCTGCACCTTTGACTGCTATTGCCAATTATATTGCATATCGAAATAACTGAAACGTGTTCTTTGATCAATATCAGAACTGCGCGCCTTTGTTGTTCTAGGCTTGCAAGTTCAAATAAGCGTGGTTATACTTTTTAGTTTTTAGTCCATAACTAGTTGGACAAATTTTAATCCATAATCTGTGTCTTTACTGCCAAGTCCATTGAGTTATGTTTAATATATCCATAGCAGATAATTTACTACAACAAATAAATTGTTCTTGACCATGATTTAAACAACCTTAATCGACTTCGAGAATAAGCAACCAATCATTAAAGTCAAAATGTTCATATAATAGCAAACAAAAAAAATACACAATCCGTGATGTGGTGCATACATTGTTGAACTGGAGTCCAGTAGAAAAAGAAACAGAAAATAATGCATCGATCTATCGAAAAAATAATTTGTCATTAATGCACAACCATAGCAGCGAGATATTTAGTGAAAGCCTGACTAGAAGACAAACAGATCAGACAACACCTTTCAGACACAACACTATTAAAACAAACCATTGCAAAAAAAAAACACACAATGGTTGGTTTTTGCCTTCGGATAACCATTATCTCAAGCCCGACTACTATGGTTCTTAACACAACTATTTCTGCCGATCGTTGTCTTTCAGTAATTCCTACGACAGTATCATAAATTGTTAAATATTATTCAACGGTTTCTAAAAATATTGTTGATTTTCAAGTGATACAACGGGGAAAATAACCATCGTTAACTATTAAACAACGGTTGGCAAAACTGTTGTGTTTGTACATATTACAAAATATTTTCCGCTCAACTGTTGTTAAATGATGCACAACGATTTTCGATAAAACGCTTGTCTATACCACCGTAATTTTAGCGAAAGATAAGCAGGAAGAGTGAAGCCCCTGCATTACCAAACAACTAAAAAGCAAATTCTAACCATTATGAAACATCAAGAGCAAAACGTCATGAAACCCAACTTTTGAAATTATACATAGAGGTAATTGCATATCGCACCCCTAACTCTTGTTCAAAAACGATATTGTACCCATACTTTCGTAAACTCAACTCGCACCCCTTATCTTTACGGTTCAAACCCGAGATGCACCCCTCTGCCGTTAACTGTTGTCAACTCTGTGCACTCCGTCAAGTCACTGTACAGGTAATTGCAATTCGGACCCCCTAACTTACGTTCAAAAACAATATTGTACCCATACTTTTGGAAACTCAAACCGCACCACCTATCTTTATATATGTGTGTGTGTGTGTGTGTGTGTGTGTGTCTATATATATAGATAGAGAGAAGTTCAATGGAGACCATATAATTTGGAGATCAAAAAGACTAGATCTGTTAGGTCCTGAAACGATTGTAGAGGAGGGGTTGAATACAATCGTCACAAAATAATCGCGGCGGAATAATCTGATCGGTGTTTAACTTGATAATCAGATTTTAATTAATTAATATAACAATGTGTAACTCGTTATATAATTGATATGGTTCAGTTTTAAAGTCCACTAGTTCGTAGAATAAATTCGACATGAAGTATTCTAACTTAGCGGTTTAGAACAATCGAGTGATCAAAACACAGTAAACTGTGGATTTAACGAATAGCAAGTTTAGCACAACTTGAAAGCTTACAAATGCAATGAACACTTACAAATGAAGATGGATGAGCCATATTTATAGGCAAACCCAAGAACCTAGCAAGACAATGGTGGCAAAGACAATCTAGAGCTTGCTAAGATAATTTGGCACATTGTCTTGCTGAAGTAAGCTAGGCAAGACAATCTGAGAGATTGTCTAGAGCTTAGCAAGACAATCCAGAACAAGGGTAAGACAATATTACCTTCGGTAAGACAATGCCAAACTCCGCAAGACAATCTTCCAGATTGTCTTGCAAGTCATTCGGCAAGACAATCTTGAAGATTGTTTTGCAAGCTAAATGGCAAGACAATTAAGATTTTGGCAAGACAATTACCCTGATTGTCTTACCGTGTCTTGGAAGGGTAATAAGCTTGGCAAGGCAATCAATTGGATTGTCTTGCCGAGTTTATGAATAATAAAACAATTCTTTTCCTTTTAAAATATTAATCAATTAATATTCACTTAACTATATTAAATGCATAAATTCATAAATTAAATTAATTTGAGATGGATACAATTTAATAAATAAATTACACATCCAATATAATTATTTGAGAAGTTAGATAATTAATTCAATAATCATTTAAATCCTTTTCTTCAGCAGCAGAGTCTTCGATCTTCAATAAACAATTACGATCTTCGACTTGATTGAACAACCACCTTTGTTTGATGCAGAATATTTAATCTGAGTAGCTGATACACAAATGTACTATCTGGTTGATCTGTAACTAGTTGAATCAAATATTCTTTGTCAATTTAAACAATTAAGTTGTGGCTTGTTCGTCGATTCTTCATCTTCTGAGTTCTTTTTCATTTGTAGACACAATATGGAATCTTTTGAATAAATAAAGTATTTAAACTTTATACCTTCTGATCTTCTGGACGTGCTACAAAAGATTATTTGTACATTGAGGCTTGAACATATTAATGAACTTCTTTCAGTGGTTTGCAGCAGCATCCTGAAATTCTTCTGACATAAAATTTTCAATAAATCATTTGACGTTCTTCATACGGATTCCGATTAATAGTACTTTTTATTTACTTTGCATTCTTATCAGAGTTGAATTGATACCTCTTAATTACAAATAGGTTTAACATATGCCTTTCAAGATCATAGCCCTTCATTCTATTCTAATCTAACGTCTCTAATTTGTTGAGCACTTTAAATTTTACCATTTATTATTTTAATAGAGTATAACCTTTTTCCTTATCCAACAAAGATGTGCATGAGTTATGCAGGAGTCATGATCCTTTCGGATTTTTTAGGAAAGACTTTAATTAATTTATCCTGCACTTAGATTTATTATAAATGTCCAAGACAAAATAACACGTAGATATATCACAAATACGTGGGACAAATTATTAATATTACATTGCTAGAAATGCAGGAAAAGAATAATGTAAATTATAGAGATAGTTTTGAATTAATAACTAAAATTCATATCGATGATCTTGGAACAACTGAAGCCATGAAATCCCAAGAATCCATTTTACAAACTATAATGTTCTGCAATTGTTGCTTACTAGAAATGAGGGACAAGAATATTACCAGAAATGAAGGACAAGAATATTTAATCATGTCCATTAATTGCCATATTATTTTAAAGGTAGATCTTGTAGTCTCCAAGGACTCCAAAATTTGTGGTCTACATTGAGCTCAACTCTCTCTCTCTCTCTCTCTCTCTCTTGCACCAATTTCTTTCATAAGGGAATTAATGGGCCTGATTGTTTGGCAGAAGTAGATTCTGCTTCTGGCTTCTGCTTTTCTTGACCCGTTTGTGTAAAAAAGTAGAAGCACTTTTAAGAAGCTGAGAATCCTAGTTTCTCTCTCACAGCTTCTGCTTCTTTTCCAAACACTTTATTAACTTATTTACTTCTCACTTCTGCTTCATTTCTCTAGTTTAAGCAAGAAGTCACTTCTTTTAACCTTGCCCAAACGGGCCCAATAACAAGCCACTTGAAAGTGTATATACATATATAAATATTATAATTTTGAATCTTTGACGTCGCTTTTAATTTGACTTGATTTGAAAGTTGTTGACTCCCTGAAATAAACGTAAGGTTTGGTTTAACTCTTGAAACGATAACTTGCTGACTAGATCTAATATTGATTCATATATACGAATAAGATATCATACATGTTGACGTTTAGTGCATTGGTGTGGTTTACAAACGACGAATACTGAAATCAAACTTCACCGTCTTTGATAATTAACATTGATCAGTCCATCCAAGTTAAAAACGCTTCATCTTCTAATTACGAATACTCAGGTTATTGATACTTTAATACATTGATACTTGATATTGAATCAATAGACAAGTTATGGTCTTTAAAATAACTTGTACTTTATTCTTCAATGAGGCTTGAATATATTAATGAACTTCTTTTCATGATCCTGTGATTGCTTTAGTTACTTGATCATCTGATTATGTATGTACATGTTCTTCAATCTATTGATTCCTATATCAGATTTAGTTAATATTTCATCTCTTGTTGCAGTGTTGAATTATCGCTATTGCAATCTACGTTACCTTTTGTCTTACAATCTCCTCGTATTTTTTTGTAAAATTTCGACTAGCAAATTTTTAAGAGGTTAACTCAATCGACATTCTAGATCATATCCAACAATTTCCATATTTCATCAAAAATAAATACAAAGAGCCTAGAAGTGTACCTCTGGTCTGAACAATTTTCTTGATTACCTGGCTTTTTCATCTATAGCAATGGCTCTCTTTTTTGTTGTCCTGTCTTCCCTAATCTCGACATGTTTCCGTACAAGTTCATCAATTCTTGATACTGTTTGATTGAGTTTGTGTTCTCTCAGACATGTTTGTCATATGATTTTGGATCTGAACTGTTTGTGTCAACAGACCTGCTCTGATACCACTTTTAAGGTCTCACACCACTATAGAAGGGGGGATGAATATAATGGATATAAAAAATTCAAAAATAGTAACTCAATGTATCTCAAAACTTCATCTTTTATTTCTCTATAAAATCTTATACAGTGTAGGATGAACACTCTCTCAGTTGATTTATAATTTATCACTAAGAGCTGCTAGGTTACAAGTAAAATGTTCATGATTCGATAACTCATATAGAGTAGACGTATTCTGTAATTATATAAAACACATCTACAAGATAATCAGTGATTGATATGATATAATTTCAGCTACATAAGATATATCAATCAGAGATTATTCTTCAATCTTCTCTAAAGTCTCCAGTTGTAATTCCTCTGTTATGCATATCTTTTCCAATCAGATCAGATCCTCTCTTGAAAATCAGCCGCCTGTAAACTCTGAAATATCTTCCTTGTACTAAACTCTGATATATTCTCTATTCACAGCAAACTCTGACTTCCAGCAAATTCTGACCTACTAAACTCTGATTCGCTAAACCTTGATTAGGAAAACTCTGATCATATCTGCAAAATACTAATCAGAGATATTAATTGTGATATCATCAAATATGTTACAAAGTTATTGAAAAATTAGGAACTTGTCATATACATGAGTCAAGCTTTCTTCAGTTTTAGCTTCAAACTGTTCTTGACTGACTCTGTTCCTTGACATTGAGTCTCCAATGTTTCCCATATTTTCGTTGCAGTTTTGCAAGCAATTACTCCGTTAGACATGACAATGTCAAGATTGTTATGAAGAATGTTTTTACCTTAGCATCTTTGAGTAATTCATTCTTTTCCTCAGATGTCATTTCTCCTTAATTTGGTTTTCCTGATATAATGCTCAGGAGTAGTATCAGTTTAATGGGTCGTCATAGATCTTGTTAAAATGCTTCAAGATACATCAGTATCTTAGCCATCCAGGTGGAGTACTCAGTCTTCTTTAGAACTGGGATTTAAATTCTATTATACTTGTTTGTCGACCTCTTATTTAGCTTTTCTAATGTGTGATATTAAGCCTGCACTAATTACAATTATTTCCCAAGTAATGATCAACTATAGAAAGGGGGTTGTATATAGTTGATATAAGATTTTGACTTTCAATAAGTAGTGAATGTAATATAAAAGAACAAACAAAATTCATTGATCTTCTATAAAAACTATTACAACAATCTCTGGAGAAATACTGAGGTTCTTGAGAGCTTCTAGTTTTAAGAATACTCGAGTATTTCGATTACAATTCTATAAAACCATACTCCCTCTGTCCCTATCATTTCTTTACAGTTTTTTTCACTGCTTGACACGCATTTTAAGACGCATATAAAATATAGTTTCGTAACTTATTTTTGAAATTTTCTTTTTATTTATAAAAATTTAAATGTCAAACTTTTATTCAGAAGAAAAAAATATTCAAAATAATTCATGAACTATGTTTTCTAGGAGTATTAAAATGTGTGTCGAACCCCCGTCCCCCAATGTAAACAATTGAGGGAGGCGGAGGGGGTTTTCTGTTCATATACGACACAGAAGCTCTATCAATTACAAGATATGGTTTGTCAATATATAATAACATTCTATACATATATCTAAATTGATAGTTAAGATACTATAAATCAGTAACCAACAAAACAATCCTTTCTACTTTCCAAGAATAGAAGACATCTTTAGGATATTGATTGTTTTCTCGATCCTGAATCTTCACATACTGACCAGTTTCAGATACTGATAGATCAGAGAATCATGACCATCTTTCAAAGCTTGACGAGTGTTGAATACTAATAACGTCAGTCATCATAACTTGATCAGCTTCTAACTCAGATCCTGACACTCATTTAATCAGTATTTATATTATGATCAAAAAGTCGTACTGACGAACTCAATAACATAAATGAGAGAAACAGGAACGAGTATCGACTCGCTCAAATATCATGTCACAAAGATAAACTTTGGATCCGTCTGAATTATATTAACTCTACGTTTACCATCAATGAAACAACACAAAAATTTGTGTATTTATAGTAACATCTATGAAAAGACAACAAACAAGCATTACTTGGACGAGACGAAAAGTTGTTGGACCAAAAGTTATCTAAAATGCTCTCACACTAGATGAATATCTAACCAACACAAACTTGTACAGCATGGCATCTTGATTCAGCTGATGGATACTGCTGCCTCCCGTAGGAGATTGGCCCGTTCATGTAATTGAGGACCCAGCTGCACCTTCAGGTAGTGTCACAAATTTTATTGTTTTCACACAAATAAAAACGATTGAAAATTGTGCTAGTCAGTGTAGTCACACTCTAGGTAGCTTAATTAGTTCGTTTGGGTAGAACTTTGTGAAAGTGAACAAGTCTGGTTGATATGATCATTATTCCAATAATGTTGCTGAACATGTCCACTAACAAATTGTCTATTTTATTGTAGAAACTTCATTTTTCCCTCTCGAAGAAATAAATTAAAAATTCCGCTAAATTAAATCTTTCTTGAATATTTATTCCCAACTGAAAGCAAACAAATCATCCTTACAAAAAAAAAGGAAAGAAAAAAAGAAAGTAAACAAAGGAAAATGCTTGGTGCACATAATTGTGTACAAAAACATGTACATAATATATGACATGTGGTGGATTTTAATTGGATGACCCCCCTGCATTTACACCAACCACCCCAATTAAAATTCACCACATCACTTGCCACATCATTATGTACAAAAATTCTGTACACAATTATGTGCACCTAGCACTACTCGTAAACAAATCATATCTTTCTGACTACAACTGGTACGACAATACATCAAACAAAACTATACAAGAACCAGTGAATGCGGTGATAATTACTTACTCCCTCTGTCCCTCTCATTTCTTTACAGTTACTATTTTGGGATGTCAGTTTTTCCCATCATCACACCCACTATCTTTCCCTACTATCTCATATTTAACAATAAAAACTACTATTACACCTACTACTTTCCTCCACTATCTCAAATCTATTATTAAATATTGATAGGTCCCACCACTTTACCCATTTTTCATCTAACTTTACTCGTTTTTTATACATTGTCTTGGTCTCCGTGTCCCCCTCCAATGTAAACAATTGAGGGGGACGGAGGGAGTACATTTCAGCACAGATAGTCCCACATGTTGCACAAAGTTTCAATATAAGTTGGATTTAAGTTTATATTCAAAAACGTTAACTTAATATATACTCCCTCCGTCCCAAAATAGTTGTCACATTTGGTTTTGTGCCGGTCAAATTGACTAAAGTTTGACTGAAATTTATTAATATTTTATCAATTGACAAAATAAAAAAAAATATGTCACCAGAGTTAACTTTTAATCTACTTTAAGATATATTTTTCAGTTTTTTAAAATAATGAATGATTGACTTATAATCTTTGGTCAAAACTTAGTCAATTTTACCAACAAAAATAGAAATGTGACAACTATTTTGGGACGGAGTGAGTATTCTATTGGAATAATTATGTAAATATATGAATTTTTAACATACGTCAAAAACAACTAAAATAGGACATAACAATTAAACTTATCTTATATTCTTATCAGCTGGTAGATTACATAATATAGGTTACTCATGTGAAGATTGTCATTATGATTCGGATAGTTTAAATAAAAGGATTTTAAAATTGTAAAGATTGAAATGTGTCGTCAATATCAATATGCTAAGTCAACCAGTACGATCTTTAAATCAATCATCTTAATTCCTATGTGTAACCCATGTTCGATCTTAACCTTCTTAACCATGAATTTGATAGCAGAGATAAAACGGGACGCATTTGGAATAGGAAGAAAGGAATAAAAATTATGAGCAGATTAATTAGATGGTAGATGATCATACCAAGGGATGAGAATGTCATTGCCCAAAACAAATGGGATTTCGGCAACGGAGAAATTAGAAGCCGGTGATTATTTTTTAACGTATGTCAGCCTTATACATAATTCCGACACGTGGTCTAAGATTGCTTCACATATGCCCGGAAGAATTCCTTTCGGAAGTTGTTCCCGGCAATTGCGAAGCAATCTTGGACCATCTTTCGGAATTATGAATAAGGCTAACATACATTAATTTGTGTTGTAGCTGGTATTCTGAAGCTCTTACCACATCTCGGTAGTCCTGCGGTAATGCAAACACTAATTAATTCCTTTCTTTAATTATTTTCTTGACTAATTATTCCTCAGCTATTTGTTTCACTAATTTTATTCATTAATTATAGATCTGATAAAAATTCATAAACTGTGATCGAACACATATTTAATATATGCAAGTGTATTTACCTAAACATTTTGTACAACTCGCCCAGCAGTACCTTGTGCCATTGGTATGAATAACTTTGCGGAGCTTCATGTCCTCGTCACCGGTCCTTGGACCTTTCTTCACACCATGGTGGCCTTTGTTGGAAAGGTGTATGGGCCTTACAATGAAACTTCGATAATATTAACACGCAGCTACAATACTTATATTTTCTTACACAGAGATGGCACACGGCCTTTCACTCAGAGCTTCAGCTCTTCTAAATTTCTCTCTACAACTGCTGTTGTAGTTTTTCTCAGTGTGTTATTTCTTCTTCCTCTAGCAGCCTTATATATAGGTTACAGATTACAGCTTGTAACACATATTTTTTGCTGCTCTAGACTTTTATCAGCCTGCCATCTTTGACCTGGAGATCAATGCTGCAGATTGTCACCAGCCTGTGTTAAAGAGAGCCCACCTTATTTCAGGAGCTATGTTTCTTTCTTTGATCTCTCCCATATAACAGTCCAAACATTCAAGTCTTCATTATTGTAACGCTGTTATTTATGACTTAAGTCCTACTTGCTAATTAACAGGATAACATTTGCAATTTATATCAGCTGCTAAAATGGTCTTCCATGTTATCCGGTACCCACAAGCTGAACTCTAACACTCACTTAATAGCCAACCATTTATTCTGCATATATTCTTGCAGCCTACCATAATTTCAGGATCACCTAGTTATTATAATTAATACGAGTTATCAATATTAATCTTAGCAGTAAGGTAAACCGTCTATATGTTTATGAATCGCCCAAACCTGAGGAAAATTTGACTCAGTAGTCAGTACACAGGTGATAGGACACGGATGGAAGTACGCTTTATTAAGAAGGAAAAACCTGGTGTAACATTATATATTATATGATTCGATTGTTATTATTATATCATATATATTATACATCTATTAATAGTATTAAACGTTTTAAGATTTAAAACCAAAATAATTATTTTACGAATCAACTCTATCAACTCTATAAAATTCTAATCAAATCAGTATAAGAAGCCAGCAAAGTTTTCGTGTGTAACTCTCAACATAAAATAAATATATTATTTAAAAAAAATAAGCTAAAAGATTATCATTTTATTTATTATTTTTTTATTGTTTATTGTTTAAAAAACATATATATTGGTCAGAACTTTATAACATAAGGATTATTCATATCCAGAACTAAAAGTTTTGAATTTTTAAATCGAAAAATTTAACTTTCAAACTAACGCTACAAATTTCCCGTCAAATCTATACTATATTATTAAAACCCAAACATTAAAGGTTTGATCGGTCGATACTTGACCCGAATTATGAGCCTGCTAATATTATCAATTATCCTTTTCAACTAAAATTATTATTTGTTTTATATTTTGTAACTAAAAAAACTCAATTTTCTAAAAATAACATTAGACAATATAGCAATTACCCTTTTTAACTAAAACACATAAATTTTTTTTAGATTCCTAACAAAAAAAATCGATTTTTTTGAAAATAGTGCCGCAACATACCTATAAAAAAGATAATATTATAATATATTATTATTAATAGACAACCGATGATATGTTTCAACCAAATACATTAATGTTGTTTTTAATTACTCCATGTTATCACTTTAAAAGTAATATGATCGATCTATACTATATTAAATACTATATATTATTATTATTATATTAAAATTGAAATATTAATAATTTTATTGGTCGATCGAGTCCTATCTGCCGGTCGGTATTATTCTACGAACCTCCTTAATATATAGCGTGTTCTAATAAACCTTTTTATTAGAGATTTTTTCATAACTGCCTAACCTCTTAAAATATTTTACAAAAATACTGTTGCAAATTTTCAATATTTTAAAAATACCATTTTTTATAAATTATTTACAAAAATACGACTTGCAACTTCTACAACCTCATTTGCAACAACATTTTGCGACATTTGCAAATACTTACAAATGAGAAATTAATTTGCAAATTCGATGACTTGCAACTTGTGTAACCTCATTTGCAACGCCATTTGCAATAGTTACAAATGAGAAATTTCATTTGCAACTTAAGAAACTTCATGTGCAACAATCGCAAATGAGAAATTTTATTTGCAACTTCATTTGTAACAGTTGCAAACTGATGTTGCAAATGAGGTCGCAGAAGTTGTAAATAATTTGTAAAAAGTTGGTATATTTATAAATATTCCTTTTTATTATCAATTAAATCAAAATATTTAAAACTTTTAATACTATTTTATTTTATTACTTTATTGGAAATTTTATTTATAAAACATATTTCAATTATTTAACTTATAACTATTTTAGACTTTTATATTAATTTGTTGTACAAACAACTAACACTTCTAGATCTGCAAGAAATCCAAGAGAATTACAAACAGAACTAAAATAGAATTACATCTCAACAGAACTAAAAAATTTAATTATAAAATCTAAATAATTTAACTTACAAATTAACTTCATAAAATTCCTATCGAATCAACATAAGGAGCGTGTTTATCCCATCTTTAAGCTGAGACTTAAAGCTGTTACCATCTTTAAACTGAAAAATGTCTGTTTGTGTAATAAGTCAGAAGCCGGCTTAAAGTCAGAAATAAGCCAGAAGCTGACTTAAAGCCAGAAGTTAATTTGAGTTACTTTTTTCAGTTACTTAATTTTTTTAAACTTTTTCTTTGATAAAAATTACTCATAAGTCATAAGTTACTCATAAGTCATTTTTATTTTTATTATTATATTTTTAATAACCCATAAGTCATTCCTAAGTCAAAATTATCCAAACAGACATTTTAAGCTGTCATCTTATCAAATAAGTTACGTTAAGTCATAAGCCGTGTTAAGTCATAAGCTATAAGCTCCGCCAAACGGGCTCAAGGAATCAGTAAGCTTTTGTACCCATTCAATATTTTTGATTTAATTCTTCAGCCACCCAAAATATACGTGGACATCTCAATTTCCGAAGACGGTCATAAAGCTCGCTACTCGATTCTAATCTGTAACAAACATGTTCGAGTCCCGAAAGAGCAATCATAAATCACCTAGTTCCAGTGGCGGAACCAGGATGAAAATTCAGGAGGGCTCAAATATTTAACTATAGAATATCCACAATATGAAAAAACTTATAATAATAAAAGAAAATGCAACTAACCTTTAATTTCCAATAGTTGTACTATTCTTTTCTGAAGAAGTGATGGATGATAGTTGGATCTTGCGATTTTGCATATTTTGATAATGTTGTAGAATAGCTTCGTTATCCACACTTGCAAAAATAGCTTTCTCGATATATATCATCATACTATCATTCAGCCACGCATCTCCCATCCTATTACGCTAATAAGTCTTGATCGTTTTCATAGCAGAAAAAACTCTCTCAACAGTAGCAATGGCAACAGGTAGAACCAGAGCTAACTCAACCAGAAGATAAACCAAAGGATAAGCAGTGTGTCTGTGTGTCTTAACCATCATGACAGAAAGATCTCCTATACTTTGAAGTCCAGATAAATCTTTATCCATTCTCACATCATAGATAAAATTATCCAACTGATTTGGCAACAGCTCAAGATCTAGTAAAGAGAAATCTTCTGGATAAAATTGTGCAAGACGGACAAGTTTTGACTTATCGAAACTTGAAAATGAATTCCTAGGATCCAATGAGCCAATGCAAAGTAGTAGCTCTGTGTTTCCTTCTGTGAAACGGTTATCCATCTCTTGGGAAATAAGATCAATAACCTGTTAAATAAAAAGGTTGGTAAACAAGTTTATAGCAATAGACAAAATATTGATTATTTAGTTAATCAAGTAACTAACCCCGCAAAAGATCTCAACACGATATATATGGAAGTAAGTAACAGCTTGTCCCTCACGCCTTGAGCGACCTCGGATAGGCAATATGTCTTCCATATTGGGCACTTCAATGAAATTATCATCACAAAATTTCTTCACATCTTCTAAGAATGTCTCCCATTCTTCCTCCCTTAATAGCTGCAATTTATTCTTCATACTTCGAACCATTGTCATAGCATTTATAATATTCTGAGTTCTTTGTTGTAAAGCTTCTGACAAATCATTAGTAATCGCCAAGATAACTTTCATCAAATGCAACATAAAGACGAATTTAAATGTCTCCATTTTTTCAAGTAAGCCTTCTGCAATACCTTTTAATTCTTGATTGGTAGCATCTTGATGTATGTCCCCAAGCACTTCCACTACCGATGGCCACATCAAAAAAAGACAAAGTATTGTTCTATGATGTGAACCTCACCGTGTATCTCCTGGCCGAGTTAAAGAAGTTTCTTGATTCTTCCCTTTTCCAGAAAGGATCTCACCACTTTCTAAACGTTTCAATATAAGTTCATGTTGTTTTTGTCGAAGCATATCCTTTCTCTTACAAGAAGCACCAACCAAATTCACAATACGACAAAGATGATCAAAAAAATCACTAACTGCAGGAGAACATTTAGCCATAGCAACAACTACTAATTGCAATTGATGTGCAAAACAGTGAACATAATATGCTGAAGGGTTTTCTTTCAATATTAGTGCTTTAAGACCATTAAATTTACCACTCATGTTTGAAGCCGAATAACATTTAATACTGCAGTCAACCGCTTGCGGTAATCAACCTCAATTTCATACCCTTGTGCAGAAAAAATGTGTGATATACTTTGTCTCTGATTTTTAAAAGCCTGACAATGCCTTGTTGCTTCGTTGTGTGAGCTACCAACTGATCCAACGTGTGCCCTAAATACAACCAATGCCTTCTTCCAATTGTTAAATCCTGCTGTTGTAAATGCATTTTTTCCCGTATTCTCCTCCCGATCTGGCTTAAACAAATAACACCACAAACAATATGCTTCATCCTTAGCAACACTATATTCTAACCAATCAAACTCTTTGAACCAATTTGCTTGAAAACTTCTCATTTCTTTATTTAATTGCTTCTTCGGAAAATTATAATCAGTAATTTGAAATGGACCTTTAGCAATGTATGCCCTTCGAACTTGATCTCTGATGTTCACATTATATTCAGCAATTGGAATTCTAAGCCCTGGGTCTGAGATTAGTTCCTCTGAATTGAACTCTGTGCTTGCTCTTTCTTCGACAGGTGCATTCGGAATTGGATTTGGAACAGAGGCATTTGACCCCGAGTCCGTCTTAGCCCCTGATTTCGCACCAGAATTTTTATTCACAGAACCTGGAGATCTCGGCCTCTTAGTCTTAATCACAAATTTATCCATGTATATTGATTCCCTGGACAAACACACAAGCAGAAGCAACAATAATCAACATGACAACATCAAGGACTGTTATAAATTCTCTAGTTCCAAACTTCCAATTCCATGACATTGACATCAATTAACAATCTGGAACCCCCAAATCCCCAATTAACAATCTAATTTATACAAAATCACAGCGGATACAATTATACAAAAAGATTAAAGAGATAAAGAATGAGTCGAAATATGATACCTAGAGGCTACAAATCGGGGGTCGCAGCAGCTGTGGTGTGGGGGAGAGTCGGGAGACTGGGACAGAGGAGCAGAGCAGCAGGCCAGCAGCAGGTTGTGGTCCCGTGAACCCCTTGTGCAGAAGCAGAACTCGTTGTTTAGAAATTAGGGATTTAGGGATTTAGGAGTGTTTTGTTATTTTGTAACTTGAAAGTTGTGTGCGCGCGTTGGAAGCACTGTGTTAGAAAGCCACTTTGTGTAATTGTGTTACACTGTTACTTTAGATCAAAATTCAAAAGCCTTCTTTTTTTCTTTTTGTTAGATTAATTATGTTTTAAATAATTTTAAAATATTTGTTTTATTTATAAAACCACTAATTTTATTTTATATTTGTTAATTAATATATTACATATGTTTTAATATTATTTTTACAAAATAAGTCCTTCTCTATGACATTTTTACAAAATAATTGAGCGGGGGCTAAAAAAAAATTATATTGACGTCGATAATTTAGGAGGGGCTAAAAAAAAATTATGTTGACATCGATAATTTAGGGGGGGGTAAAAAAAAAATTTAACTGTTTTTTTCAAGTCAGGGGGGGCTCTAGCATCCCCTAGCCCCCCTCTAGTTCCGCCACTGCCTAGTTCACCCCTGGTTTTTTATTCGTAACAATATCATCAGTTATTAACAGCTGTATGGTAAGTTTGTGAATCTAATTAATCAAAGAGTAAATGGGTTGCAAGTTTAATCTCACTACAAGAAACTGGACCATTTATGACGGAAAACTTACTACGGATCAGCAGAGCGCGGGAACTTACGACGGAAACAAAATATCCGTCATAAGCGGATAACAGGTCCGTCGTAAGGTAGCTTATTTAAATATTTTCCTCTTAAAAAGAAAAATTAAAAAGTACCAATTTTCATATCGACGTCGTTTTACTCGATTTTACGACGGATAGAAAATGGTCCGTCGTAAATTACATTAATTTGAATTTTTAAGTCACCAACCATAATTAATGCCGGTAGCCACATTTAAATTAACCTTTGCAGGATATTATATTTAAATGAACTTATGACGGTCAGTTTTCCTTTCGTCGTAAGTTAGTCTGAATAATCAGCCAACAGCTACTGCCTCCCCTTGTTCTCTCTAAACTTCGCTTTTCTACCAAAACAAAATAATTTTCTTTATGATTTCACAAAAAATATGATATAACAACGACGATCATCACTCCAATCAATGCAAGTATATAATAAATCTTTACATATTTTTTAATTTTTATATTTGTTTTATTTGTGTTAGTATGTATTTTTTTTATGCATATTATAATTGATATGGATATTATTCATGCATATATAGATGTCTTATGATCGAAATTGGATCACTCGGCGAATAATTCCCGGTGGTTATGGATTTACCCATTAATATAATTAGGGGGTTACATATTATTTGACATTTACGAGAAGCAATTCTAAAGATCCCCATGATTGAAATCTTCTTATTAGACGTCCTTGCAATACATGCATGTAGAAATTAATTACATCAACTAATTCCCGATGTCGAGTTTCACTTATTTGCAACCAGTTTTCTCGAAAGTTATACCACATGGCACTATCATGGCGAATCACGAAGATGTGTATGTTGAATATGAGATGTTGAGGGATGCTTTTGGGTCGGAAGCTTTGGAAGTAGAAAATAACATTTCCGAGGACGTAAACGAGCAAGCAACTAAGTTTCTAGACAATGTAAACAATGTTGGGGAGCCAATATATACGGGCAATATAAAGTACACACAATTCAAGTTTATTTCGAGATTACTACATTGGAAGAGTCATAACAAATGTAGTGATAAAGCCTTTGATGAGTTGCTCCTTTTACTTAGGGACGTGATTCCGGTGGGGCATAAGCTCCCTTCCAATTATTATGTTGTCAAGAAGATAGTTAAGATGCATGCATGTGAGAATGATTGTAAATTATTTTATGGTGATGATAAAGATTTGAAAATTTGTAAGTATTGTAACTTAATTTGGTCGATACAAAGCTGCAACACATGCCGGGAACAATACCTTTCCGAGGAAGGTGTTAAGATATTTTAAAATCACTCCTCGATTGCAGCGTGTGTACATGTGTACCCGCACTGCTGAACACATGAAATATCAGAAGTACAGAACTGTGGATGAATGAGTTTTTAGTCAACCTGCAGATGGAAAAAAATGGGAAGAATTTGACAAGACGTATCATGATTTTGCAGCAGATTTTCGTAATGTCAGACTTGGTCCTCCAACTGATGGATTCCCCCGTACAGTAATGCTACATCTACGGTATACTTAGTGTGGCCAGTTGTACTACTTGTATATAACCTTCCACATATTATGTGTATGAAGGATCCATATATGTTCATGACACTGCTAGTGCCTGGGCCAAATGATATATCCACGAAAGAATCTAAATGTTTATCTTAGACCATTGATTGATGAGTTGATTGCTTTATGGCTGGTTAGTGTACACACATTTGATGCTACTTATCTATTATTTCTTCAACTAAAAATGTAGATTACTGTTTATTTACTTTTAATTATTAATGTTGGTTGGTGTACGTACATTTGATGCTTCTACAAAGACTAATTTTATGATGCGAGCAGCTTTGTTGTGGACTATCAGTGACTTTCCAGGATTGGGAATGGTTAGTGGTTGGTCAACCCATGGAAAGATGGTTTGTCATGTGTGTATAGGTGAAGTTAAAGCTAAGAAACTACCACATATATAGTAGGAATCCGGTTTTTATGGATTACATAAGGGGTTCTTAGAAAAGCGCAGAAAAAGAAAGAAAGGTTTTGTCATTCGTAACATGTGTGCAAGTATAACTTTTCCACAACCTAGGAAGCCACACAGCAAGGAAAGGGCACATGGATTTGGTGATTTACACAATTGTACACATGTCACTAGCTTCTTTGACCTGCCATATTGGGATTCTTTGCATTTACAGCACTGTATTGATGTCATGCATACAGAGAAAAATACAACCTTGGTATCAGGCGAGAGTTATGACTTAACGGTACACGTAAGCCCAAAGCTAAATACAACCTTGCCCTAGATCAGTTGAAATTACCATGTAAATGGGTGCATAGATTTAAACTCATAGATGGTTGTTCGTCAAACTTGAAGAGATGTTGTAAGCTATCTCAATTGAAATTTCAAGGCATGAAGTCACATGATTGTCATGTATTTATGCATGCCTTCAGCTTTTCGTGAACTTCTTCCAGACGATGTGAACAAACTACTTTATGAATTGTCAAATTTTTTCAAAGACTTCTGCTCAACCACACTTCTTGCATTAGGTTTGAGGCAAATGGAAAGAAACATAGTTGGGATTATTTGTACTATGGAGACTATATTCCCTTTAGCTCTTTTTGATCCAACGGAGCATCTTCTTGTTCATTTAGTTAAGGAGTATATACTCGGCGGTCCCGTCCCATCCCGATGCATGTATAATATTGAAAGACTACAACGCAGAATGAAGCAAAAGGTGGGGAACAAAGCACGCGTTGAAGGATCCATTGTAGAAAAATACATATATGAGGAGCTCACACATTTTTGTCTTATGTACTTTGAGTCTGAAGTTAACACAGTGCACAACATGTTAGGGATGGATATGGTTGATGACCGTTCACGCAATCCAGGAAAACTATTAGCCTTCACATATCCGGTACAGCTTTTGAGAGCTTATAAAGGTTATCATTTAGATATGGAATCCTTGCGCGTTGCAGCACATTACATCCTCACTAATATGCATGAAGTGGCACCTTATATTACATAAGAATTTGAGCCTTTTTAATTATAACTAGAATAATTAAATATTTCTCACTAACATGTAATGATCGCTTTTCAGACTGTTTGAAGATTATATTCGAAGTCATAGTGCACCATTGTTGAGTGATATAGATATGGATAAATTGTTAAAGGATAATTTTGTCACGTGGTTGAAAAATAAGGTATTAGAGGCCCAATAGCTTATATGATCTTTTAATAATATTTCTTATGTGTGTTTGACAAGACTTTTTCATTTCAGGTACCAAATAACGAACAATTACAACATTTATTTCAAGGCCCGACTTCTTATGTGATTTCCTTATAAAAGATGCAAGGTTAATGGATACTCATTCAACCTCGGAAGATCAAGCTCGGGGATACTTTTCAAGGGCAGTTGTTATGGGGATAGTGAGAACAATTACTATTGGACTTTGAAAGAGGTTTAAAAGTAACATACTGTGGTGGAAATCAAGTGATTTTATTCAAATGTCACTGGTATGATCATATTATGGGTGTAAAAAAAGACAAAAATGGAGTGCTCCTAATTGATTTGACCTCAAAATTAAAAGGAAATGATGTTTACATTCTAGCAAGTCAAGCCACTCAAGTGTACTATGCTCGTAGTGTGAAAAATCTGGATAGTAATATTCACACAATCATCAAATATAGACCTCGAGTATTGAGTGGCAAAGCTAATATTGCTAACATGGAACCCCTTCAAGAAGAAGTATCAAATACCATGCCGATAGACTTTTAATCAAGGTCGTTATTTATTGACTTGTCACAATACGAAATGGAAGAAGAACCGGGACAACAAAATGAAGATGAAAGTGATGAAGATGAAGATGAAGATGAAGCGGAAAGTGAAGTAGAAGATGATTAAGATGGTTATGATAGAACTGAAGTGGAAAGTGAATAAAAAATAAGCTAATTTAAATGTTTTTACATCTTAGTGAACAACAATGTAATGTACATTTGTCAAAAAGAACTTATTCTTATTATTTTTAGTGAAGTTTAATGTGTTGTGTTTGCATAAAAAAATGCATGAACTTGTCATAATAGGCAAATTTCTAATTCGGTTGAATTAAAGTAGATTTTAGACTACATTAAGCAACTTTGTAATATGTTTTTCCATAAATCTGAAATTTTAACATATTTGAATATTTGCACATATTAATAAAATCCAATGTAATGCAATTGTACAAAAAGAATTATAATCTTATCATTCTAATCGAATTTACAATTTAATCACATTAAAAAAAAAATTGGCTCACATTAAAAAGAAATTTTGGCTTTTTTAAGATACTTGAAATTAAGTTTTTTCTATACTAATTTTTAGTGAATTTGAAGGTTTGTATATCTTAATGAAGTCCAATTCGATGTGTCCGTATAAAAAAATGCATGACATTGTTATTGTTAAGGAAATCTCTAATGTAATATAATTTAAATGAATTTTCGTCTATTTTTAACTAGATGAACTATGTTTTCTCGGAATTTTGGCATGTTTGTCAATTTGAAAGCATTTATATTTTCACTCAGTCAAATATGATGTGTTTGTGTGAAAAAATTGAAGCGTTTTAGTACTAGGGGCAGATTTCTAATTTAATCAAATTAAAATTCATTTTCGGTCAATTTTTCAAAATTTGTAATTTAAGCTTTTAATTGATTTTATTTTTGCTCTAATCTTATCTAGTTTATGTTTAGATAAAAATATATTTATGTAATGGATAAGTTAGTATTTAAAAATGAAGTATGATTAAAGTAGTGTCTGTGGAAAGGTGCAGACGGTGCTGCAATTTTTTTCTGAGTTGCTTATGACGGACTAATTAATGAATGTCGTCGTAAGTCTGGATTACTTACGACAGACTTTTGGTGTTCGTCATGATTTCTGGTATACTTACGACGTATGTATGGTTGTTTGCATATATACGAACAGTTGATTTCGAAGTTTCTCTTACAAAATTCCTAACACGCGGAACGCTCTGAGCATTCCGAGTATTAAGGATTTTGTAAGAAAAACCAGTGTCCACCATTGATGTTTATATTTAAGCTTATTTAATAAGGTAAGGATAGTTGAGTCATACTCCATCCATCTCATATTATGTGTCATGTTTTGATTATTAAGGGGTCAATTTGACCAAATTTTGATCATTAATTAAAAAAAATTTATAAATTATTTTAAAATTTTGAAAAATGGATATTGAAGGGGATTATATATACTTTCTAATAAAATATTTTTTTTATCTTTATAAATTTAATAGTATGTGTAATTTGTGGTTAAAATTTAGTCAACTTGACTTTTCATTAGTCAAAACAAGACACATAATATAAGATGGAGGGAAAATTAAATTTTATTAAGTATTACAATTTTATAAGTGATTTGATTATATTTTTATCATTTTTTTCTCAAACATAGTTTTAAAATTTTTCTAAAATATAATTTTATGATTTTTAAAGTTTTCTTTTTCTGAATAAATTTTTTATATTTAAACTTTTATTCAAAAAAAAGGGTTTTAAGACAAATTATAAAATTATATTTTATAGTAGTATTAAAGTGACTGCTGAACGGAAAAAAAAGCATATAAAGAGTAGTATGGAGAGACTAAGGGACCGTTTGGGTGAACTAAAAATAAGTGTTTTTTGCTTAAAATAAAAAAGTGGAGCAGAAGTTAGAAGCAAATTAAGACTTATAAGTGATTAAAGTGTTTGGGAAATAAATAGAAGCCGTGAAACAAAAACTAGCATTCGTAGCTTTTTATAAGTACTTCTTGACTTTTTACACAAACGGTATGAATAAGTGCTTCTAACTTATAAACCCATAAGCCGGGCTTTTAAGTTGCAAACAAACACCCACTAAATCTTAAATTGATTCATGATTGAATCTTAAAAATAAAAGATATGATTTTCCAAACTTCCCTTATCGTGGACTTCACGTAGTATCTTGAATCAAAACCGTCAAAACTCATAATTTATTTTAAATTAACTTCTTACTAATACTCCCTCCGTCCCGGCCATTTGTATACAAATGGTTGGGACACGGAGACCAAGAAATAATGTAAGAAATGAGTAAAGTTAGGTGAAAAGTGGGTATAGTGGTGGGACCCATTTATATTTAATAATAGATTTGAGATAGTGGTGGAAAGTAGTGGGTGTAATAGTGTTTATATTATTATAGAATGGAGATAGTGGAAGAAAGTAGTTGGTGTAATGATGTTTTATATTATAAAAATTTACTATTTTTGGTATATATATAATTGGTGGGACGTCCCAAAAAGGAAACTGTATACAATTCATTGGGACGGAGGGAGTAATATTATAAAAGGAATAATTTTGATGATACATATAAAGTTAATGAGTAAAGAAACAGTCAAAAACAGCTGCATAGCGGGAAAAAACACTAATACATTCATTAAACTGAATACATCGTATCAAAAATAGACTAGTTTCCTTGTACCAACTTTGTGTTCTAAGTGTTTCCTTGTACCAACTTTGTGTTCTAAGTAGAACTACCACAGATACGAGAGTCGTCATTGGTAGTCTAATGCTGCTGGACAAGGACAACTCACCCAAAGTAGTCGTCATTTCTCTGCGGAACAAGTAATTAGAAATTTCTATTTTCATTATACTAGGAGACACCCGATTCAGACATTTCACAACAATGGCATAAGATATTTCCCATATACTGCCTCCGTCTCATTTTAGGCGTAATATTTCTATAACAATGGCATAAGATATTTCCCATATACTGCCTCCGTCTCATTTTAGGCGTAATATTTCTATTTTTGTTGGTTAAATTGACTAATTTTTTATTAAAAATTATAAATTACTCTTTTATTATTTTAAAAAATTGAAAATTACATCTTAAAATAGATTAAAAATTATTTCCGGTGACATATTTTTTTTATTTTTCTAATTGATAAAATATTAATAAATTTCAGTAAACGTTGGGTCACTTTGACCGGCACAAAACCAAATGTGACAACTAAAAAAGGACGGAGAGAGTATGAGTTTTGGATAAAAATAATTTTAGTCAGTGCTTTTAATAATCTTTTTTCCTGAACAAACTTATTTTGAAAGTGCGGACAATTCGAATTTTGAAACTTATTTTGAAACTTATTTTGAATTCAAACTCATTTCGTTGAATTTTGAAACTTATTTTGAAACTTATTTTTCCTGAACAAACTTATTTTGGGTAAAATATTATCAAAAATTCGAATTCAAACTCATTTCGTTGATTTTTCAATAAAATCGATTTTTTCAATCATGAGTTACAACTGAAATATAGCCCGTGTTTGTTTACTTCTCGGCTTCCACTTATTTTTTGCCCGCGTGTAGATGCGTAGAACTACTTTTAAAAAGTTGATAATACTAACTTATCTGTCAGAGATTTATTTACTTCTCACCTCTAATCCATTTTTTTAACTTCAAATAAGAAGTCACTTTTTTTTAAAATTTACAAAAACGGCTTTATAATACTTTCCGTGTATTACTTATTTTATAACTTTTTTCTTCAAGATATTAAGAAGTCACTTTTTTTTAAAATTTACAAAAACGGCTTTATAATACTTTCCGTGTATTACTTATTTTATAACTTTTTTCTTCAAGATATTGGGGCCGTTTGGGTGAATTTAAAATAATTGCTTATTGCTTAAAGTAAAAAAGTGAAGTATAAGTTAGAAGCAAGTTAGACTTATAAGTGATAAGTGCTTCTAACTTATAATTTCAGAAGCCGGACTTATAAGCTCGTGCCAAACACCCGCATTATAATGTCTTCTTAGATTCCTTTCATTTCCTCAAAAATGGGTTTCTAAATTTGTAGGCGTTTACTCTAACAATCATTAATATTCTACAGAATAAGATTTCTTCGTGCTTGTTTGACTTCTTTATTTTTTTGTATTTGTTTAGTCTCGAAAAGGAAAATATTTTTCAAATTAAAAGTTTTCTTACCGTTTTTTTTAATTTATTTATGAAAGTGAAGAATTTAATAAAATACTAAAACTTAATCAAGACAAACCCGGTACAACTTGATTGTTAAAAAAAAAAAACTAGCAAAACAAACAGCCCTTTTCTTTTAAAATTGCTTAACAATAAAATATCTGAGTCCTTTAATATAAAAAATATTATTATCATATTTTGAATAATCCAAGCTATACGAGCTATCCACGTAATAGCATCATTAAGCATCATCTAGCTATAACATAATTTACGCAACTATCAATTACATAATTCATATTGGAACGACAACTGTCCCAAAATATGAATAATTTTTTATCATAAAAGACAGCCAATAAAAATAAAATAACTAAAATTTGTCCAGAAAATTTTCTTGATTAGATTTTTAGCTTAAAAAATCCATATAAATATTTTGAGGAATAGATTTTGTCATGAGATTTTATCAAAGGAGGCCTTTAATTTCTCTACATAATATTTTTCTGTGATGAAAAAATTGTTGAAAATGAGGACGATTTCAAAAAAAAATCGTGAGAAAAATTTATAAGACAATTTATAAAAATTATTCTCAAGAAATTTTAACAAAATATTACAAAACGAAATATCTTATTGCTCTAAACTCGACCAACATTTAAAGCGAACCCAAATCGGCCGGTTTTGATATGTTCCAAAAATTGACCTTCTTTTGGTCAAACTATTATAACTAGGGCTGTCAAACGGATATTTAGGATACGGATACAGCTATATCCGAATCCGAATCCGGAAGTCCGATGCCGTATCCGAATCCGTATCCGTATCCGGAAATATCCGAAAAATTAATATTTGTATCCGAATCCGTCGGATATTATCCGGATACGGATAATATCCGGATCCGAAATCATTTTTCAAAAATTGATTTTTTTTTTATATAAAAGTTGTAAATACTAGAAAAAATAAGTAAAAAATGATAAAATTCTGCAAATAAATGAAACGGTTTTTTGCACCAGGAGCAGTACAAAGATAATTTACCAGCAAAAATAACCCATGTCATGTAAGTCTTTCATCAGCAATTCAGCATTACCAAAAATTAAGAAAAATCAAACTACAACATGTTCAACTAATCAACTATCTTGCGGCTACTGATTTGAAGACCTCATGCTATAATGCTATAACCAAATGAACTTGCAGAGTGACACAGTTGCAAATCAAAGCCTCGTAGATCTGCAAGTTAAAGCCTCGTATAATTGTATACCATATTCATCTTAACTGCTCAAATAAAGGAATTAGAATTAGGGTTGTAGATCGTACCTTTTTTTACAGAGAAAGTATCGAAGATTCAGAAAATCGGAGAAGACTGTGATTTAGATTAGAGATGCAGCGTGAGAGAAAATTGAAGAGGCGGCCAGGCGGGGAAATAAGAATTAGGGATTTAGATTTTAGATTTAGGGTGAACTTCTTAACTGGTGAGTGGTGAGTGCGTGGTCACGTGGTGTCAATTAGTCAAATATGTATACTCCTATGTTACAGTAAACACTTAAATAAATACTACATTTTAATACTTTTTATAACTATATAATATATATATTAATTAATTAATTTAAATTAATTAATTAATTAATTAATTTCGGATTCGGATATTTTCGGATGCGGATGTGCCTATATCCGTATCCGTATCCTAAACATTCGAATTCGAATACGGATAATATCCGGTTCACTTCGGATACGGATAATATCCGTTTTTTTCCGAATACGAATACAGATATTTCGGACGGATATCGGATTTTTCGGATTTTTTTGACAGCCCTAATTATAACAGATCACCTTCGATCAGCTCTATTGAGCTCCAAAAATTTGACTTTTCTCGTCAAACTTTTATAACCGACCACGATCGGTCAGTTATAATGCCCTTCGAAAATTTTGACCGTATTTGATGAAACATTATAACCGACCGACGGTGGTCAGTTATACGTTTACACGTGGCAGTTGCGTCCACGTGGCAGGTGTGTCCACGTGCCTCCCCATGACAGTGTAGGATCCGGAGTAGCGAGTTTTTGCAGCCGAGAAAACCGACCACCAGGACGGTCGGTTTTATGCCGTAAACACGATCATTAGATCTAACCGATGACCTTAATTGGTCGGTTATAGGCATAAAACCGACCATTTTTTGTCGTAACCGACCGTTTTTGTCAATCAATTTTATCCTTTTTTTTAAGTGATTTAAAGTTTCTATTCACCCTTGCATATATTTTAGTAAACCCGTACATCCTCATGCCTGCAACAAGTGTCGTCATTGTTCATTATCAACTTCAATTATTTATTTTGATTTATCAGTTCAACACTTTGTATCATACATCTCCATGCTGGAACAATTTACTTGCAGATTTGCATGACAAGTATCGTCACCGTTCATTAATTATCAATTTTAATTATTTACTTTAATCGATTAGTTCTTATTACTTCGAAAATTGTGCTTATTTTCTTCATATTTTATTTAACTCTATTTGTCTCAAATTATTGTCGATTCCCAAAATTATTGTTAACTATTATGATAGTTTAATTGTCAGTAGTGTTAAAATATTTAAAACTTTAATATATTTATTAATATCTATCAACTTATTGATTTGAAAATAATAGATTTTTTAAGGTGAAGTTTGGAAAGCAACTAATGATTTAGCTGCAGATTTAAAAAGAAATAAATAAATTCGCAGTACAGCGGAGTTCTTTCTTTTCAAACAATGACAAATTAATGTTTCTTATGTTGTTTAGCAAATTTCCTTCCCGCTACTATAAATAGCATGTGGTTTTGAGCTACAAAGAACACATTCCAATATAAACAAGAGCATTTCTTTCTCTAATAACAAAACCTAGCTAGCTAGCTACCTAATCATGGCTCTTCGAGCTTTGTTTTCAACCTTCCTCGTTACTGCACCTCCACGCATGTCTCTTCCTTTTAGAAGCACACCTTCTGATACTTTTTCTATTAAACCAGTTCAATGTGTTATGAACAAGACCAACCCTAAAACAACTAACTTAGATCAAGGTGCCCCCATCCAGAAGAAATGCGAACTATCCACCAAGCTTCTGGGATTATGGTTTCGTCAAGTCACTATCCAGTGATTATGCTGTACTGTTACTTTCTCGTTTTAACTAATACTTCCTCTGTCCCGGCGCGTTTTTTACGTTATTTTCATGCACGTATTTTGAGTCTTCTATAAAATATAGTTTCATAAAAAAAATTTAATTTTGTTTTCCTCTAAATAAAAGTTTGGCCTTTAAATTTTTATTCAAAAATTAAAAAAAAGATTATGTAACTATATTTTATAAGAGTCTTAAAATGACTGCAAACAATGAACGTAAACAACCTGCTGGGACGGAGGGAGTAATTTGTATGATGTTGTTAAAATGTTTTCCAAATTAAAGAATATTTTAGATGTCTGTTTAATAATTGAAAGTTCTTTTTAGTGGGCTGAATTCGAAGTTTGGAAAGCAGGCATTTGTTGGCGATTGATTCAGTTTCGTGTGAGTGAAGATTGAATGTGATATATTTTTCAGGAAGCAAAATATGTAAAGCAGGTGGATTAAAGTATCAATTTCAGGAAGATCTAAAGCAAGCTGTTGATGTTATTTATAATGACAGCGCTGATGCATGGTTGAGTGATGATCTCTACTCAACAGCTCTAAAATTCAGGATTTTTCGGGATTATGGATACACGGTGGAGCAAGGTTCGTCATGCTTTAATTACCTTATAAACATATGAATAATATTCAACTATCCATTAATGGAAAAAATCATAGATACTATTACTTAACCTCAATGTTTGTCGACAGATGTATTTCAGAAGTTCAGAGATAGCACGGCACGTAACTTCAAGGCAAATCTGTGTGAGGATGTGAAGGGTTTGCTCAGCTTGTATGAAGCCTCTTTCTTTGGTTTCCAAGGTGAAGATATCATCGATCAAGCCAAGGCCTTTTCAACAACACACTTAAATAGTGCTTTAAAGGGGAAAGTTTCCCCGGAAATGGCAGGAAAAGTGAACCATGCCTTAGATATGCCAGTGCACTGGAAATTACCAAGGGTTGAGGCTAGATGGTACATCGATACGTATGAGCAAGAACATAATATGAACCAGGATTTGCTGAAGTTGGCCAAGTTGGATTACAACATCATCCAATCAGTTCATCAAAAAGAAGTCAGCAAACTAGCAAGGTATTGAAATTATGTTTCCATGCAATATAAATTGACTCAGAGGTACGTACGATATCTCATATGTCATGTCTGTGTGTCTATATACTCAATAACAATACAGTTGGTGGATGGACATGGGTTTGGACAAGATGGCATTTGCTAGGGACAGGTTAGTAGAACATTATTTCTGGTGCAATGGAATGGCTCCGGATCCCCAATACAGTGCTTACCGAGACATGGGAACCAAAATACTTTGCTTGATAACAACCATTGATGATGTTTACGACATATATGGCTCTTTAGAAGAGCTGGAGCTCTTTACAGATTATGTTACCAGGTTTGTATTTAACGTACACGCTCAGAAATAGACTTTCTACAGAACTAGTAATCTATTCTTAAACATACATATAATTTGCAGATGGGATATTACTGAAATTGACAAGCTCCCAAAGAACATAAAGACTGTTCTTCTTGCAATGTTTAACACCACCAATGAAATAGGATACTGGACACTGAAAGAGCGAAACTTTAACATCATTCCTTATATGAGAAAACAAGTCAGTCATTTATCACGTTTAGCTTTTAAGTACTTGTAAAATGAATACATTTACTTTTTTATTTGTACATAAATACATTAATGATCAACTGCTGTGGTGCAGTGGGTGTATTTCTGTGAAGCTATTCTTAAAGAAGCAAAAGTGGTATAACTCAGCATACAAGCCCAAAACCGACGAATATATTCAAAATGCCCCAGTTTCAATTGGGGCTCCGGTGGCATTATTCTGTGCTTACTTCCTAACTGCAGAGAAGATAACTGTGGAGGCATTGGATTACATTGACAAGCTTCCAAGTATCATATGGTGCCCTTCTCTTGTTGTGAGACTTACGAACGATTTAGGAACATCATCTGTACGTATAATGACTTTAGCTTTATCTTGAGTATATATGATTCCCTACTCCTGGTTTGATTTGAACGTAACATCAAATTAATTTCAGGATGAGATGGAACGAGGAGATAATATGAAGGCGATCCAGTGTTACATGAATGACACTGGATCAAGTGAAGAAGTGGCTAGAAACTATGTCGAACATTTAGTACATGAGACGTGGAAGATTCTCAATAAAGATTTGCTAGGAAGCTATCCTTTCGGTGAACCATTTATCACAGCCAATGCAAATCTTGCCCGAACCACTCAAACCTTTTATCAGTACGGAGATGGACATGGCAAACCACAACACTGGACCAAGGATCATTTAAAATCGTTGTTGGTCGAACCCTTCACTCTTAGCCAGTGAACGAGACAATTTATTGGCTCGCCTCTGTCAGTTATGATGTCTTTGTTATCTTTGTCAGTACATGTTGAGAAATTAAAATGTCATTTTATATGACAACGTGGGGTTAGTTTAATTTGAACTTAAGTGGTGTTGCAATCTTATATAAAGAGAGACAATAAAATTTTAAGTCGATGAACTATTGAAGTTCTGTTTTCTAGATCTTTGAATTAAAGATTTCATTTTTTTGGTAACTTTAAATTTTTCATTTTGTATCCAAGTCTTTCTCCATCAAAAACATTCTAATGACATTATAATCTAGAAAACAAGGATTCTTGATATTCATACGGATCAAAACAATTTTAAAAGTGTTAGTGATATCCAAACTTAAAGTTCTACTGATCAAATTGAAACTTGAATCCCTAGAGACATTCATATGACACCAAATTTTCACAAACTAGGTTTAATTTTAGAAAACCCTAAATTGAACCATAAATATAGGGGTTGTGATCGAATTTAGGGACCTTGTTACAAATAGTGTGATTCAATAATAATTAGGATCTGATTAAGGACTGATGAGGATATGATGTTATAGTATCGTCAGGATTTACATGAGAACGTCAATTTATCTTGAGAGAGTTTTTTAACAATTTTTATTATCAGAAATCAATAAAATTTGTTTGATATTTGTGTTTAATGTTTTACAATAAGTCGAAAAATATATACAATTGTACTCAACCCTTTATATATATATGGAGTCCAACCAATTGTTATTTGGGCAATAATTGGTATCAGAGCAGACTGATGGAGTTCAACCATTT
Source organism: Daucus carota subsp. sativus (assembly GCF_001625215.2). Classification (NCBI taxonomy): domain Eukaryota; kingdom Viridiplantae; phylum Streptophyta; class Magnoliopsida; order Apiales; family Apiaceae; genus Daucus; species Daucus carota. The sequence goes on along the minus strand of NC_030388.2, from coordinate 16,058,559 downwards.
TTAATTTACTAATGTATCTGGAGACATCATATCCTGAATATCTTGACACGATATACGATGGACCATATATTCTTAAGAAACTTGTTCCACAAATAGATGGAGATCCTAAACATCATGGAAGAAAAACAAAGGCTGGGATGACACCAGAGGTGAAGAATGAACTACTTAAGGATGCTAAAGTAAAGAATATTTTACACAATCGTCTGTTATGTCTAACAAGGTAATTGCTTGTAAAATATGCAGCTAAGGAAATTCGGGACACTTTGGAAACCCATGCCAAGGTACTGAATCAATCAAGATTATTCTACACAATAGAAGAACTCTCTTGATTCAGGAATATTAATTAACAGTTTGGGGCTAAAGATGATGAAAGCCTCACAGATGTGTATGATAGGTTCTTCATACTACTCAATAACTTTTCCTTGGTCGGAAAAGAATATGATGCTGAAGATTCCAATATCAAGTTTTTCAGAGCATTACCCGAGAAATGGGATACTCAATCCTCAATCATAAGACATCAGTTAAATGGATAACAGTGGTGTAATTGATAACATTTCCAAACATATCAGCATCAATGCCATTATATAATATGCTCATGGCCTTCTTATTCTTGTGCACCTCTTTTCCATCTTCTTCTCTGAATTAAGTTTTGTTCTTGGGCACTTCTTCATTCTCGGACTCATTATCATTAAGTCTGACCGAGTGTTTATCTTGACAGGAACATGTGGACCTTTCTCAATACAATTTATATAACTTGTATTAAGTGACAGTAGATGCATCCTCATCTTAACTTTCTAGTGAAAATAATGTTCCTTCTCAAACATTGGACTCTTGAAACATTCATCATTTCTTCTCATTGTTGTTTGTTTGAGATCTTTACTTCTTGTATATTAGAGGTCTGCTCTGATACCAATTTTTATTTAACAATTCAAACAATGAGATTAAATTGTAGAAGGGGGTTGAATACACTTTACTAAGTTTATCACCTTTTCGAACTAAGATATGTATTCAAACACAAGTGCAATAAAATATGTAAATAGAAATAATGAACGAGAGACTTTCAAAATTTTAGGTAGATTGTCCTTGTTACCTTGAGGATTTTTATATTGAAGAACCTCCTAAGTAAAAATTTACTTAGCTGCTTACAAGAAAATTGAAGAGTTAACCTTACAAAGTGTTTCTTGTTAACCTTACAAAGTATTTTTCGCTAATCTATTCTTAGTTGCTCTTTAATTAGTGCTACTGTAATGAATACATTAAAATGAAAATTACAATGTGTATATATATTAAAGCAGACTAGCTATTTTCCATACTAGACTATTTGAGCAGCCTCCTACTCCATTATTTGGATCCATATTTTATGGAAATATGTGTCCTCTATGACAAGAAACATGATTGGATATTTTCTTATTTTTTTGCTAGAATTGGTAGGTTTTAAGGTCTTGAATATATGACTAAGCCTTTTTATAGCTTAGCTTTTAAAACTGTTACAACAATTATCTATTCAACCCATGTGACTGCTGTCTTTTTCTTTGACTTGTTACTGTCAATTGAAAAGTACTAACTAAATTAGTTGTTGATATACTAATTTAGTAGCCATTGATGATTTCTTGAATTATCAATTGACAGTACATTCTGTGATCAGTCGTTGATGAGTTGAATAGCAGTTGATGGAGTCGTTGATGCTTTTATTAGCCACTAATCTTCACTTACTTGTACAAAATTCATGATTTAAATATTTACAATTTTGTCATCCAAGTTATACATTCGTTGATAGAACAATTAAAATATCAATTGATTAACTAAATCCTATCAATTGCTAAATTGAAAGTTGTTAGTTTTGTTACAGTGCCACATTATTCGTTAATGGGCTGTTTGATCAACTGATACTACAATTTTTATGTCATCCGTTGATCATCTGCAATTTGAATACATGTTAAAAACATACACTAAGTGTTTTGACTTATCATCAAACTTAACATATTTCTAACAAAAATCTTTAAGTATAATTATCTTGATTCATTATTTATTGTTGTTGAATGGATCGGATAATGTAATATTTAATTAACTAATACTTTGAGTTTTTGAGTTTATAAAAATAATTTATACAAGCATGTTATTTCAATTTTTTAAATTGATTGGAAAAAGTGCTATTTTATATACGGGTATGATAATATATTATATTCTTAAATAATTTTTTTTATACTTAGTTAATTATTAAAAATATAAGTGGACTAACAATTTTGCATTATCATAAATCATTAGTATAAAAATATAATATGTGTTCATCTCTACTAGGGTTGAACAAATATTTGTCGTGTTTCTTATTTAGGATCCAGTTTGAATGTTTATATATATTTTGATTTCGGGAAATGAATTTTTTTTATCACTCAACTATCCAGATGTTTAGAAACCTATCACTGAACTTCATACTTTCGTTTTCTTATCCTTAACGTTAAAATCTAATCATTCTGTCAAGTATTTTGTTTAACTTTCTGGGAAAATGGATATTTTTATCACTAAACTTTGACCTTTTAGAAACTTAATATCAAATTCTAAACTTAATTAATATAAATAACATTACATTCATGGTTTATTTTAGATATTTTCTTATATTTTAAAATTATCATTAAAAAAATCGTCATCATGGACTGTTTTGCTGATGTGTATTGATGAATAAGTTAATTTCAAATAACTTTAATATGATATATCGTGATATCTCTTATTCTTGAATTGATTCCCAAACTGAGCATACTAAACTTATTCTTAGAAGTAGTGTGGATTTCTTTTAGGGTGTCATTTAAGATAGCCATGTCGAATGACTAAAATGATTTTATAAGGGTGCTGATATATGCACCCTGTAGTGATCCGGATTTTTTTTTAAATCTACTTATTTTTATAAAAGTGATTTCTTCAAGGAAGGGAATAAGATTTAATATTTTATTCCAGTTTAATTAAATCAAAATGTTATATTTAAACTCCGGGTTATTGTGTTTTTTTTTGGTATATAATTGTTTCTTCAAAAATGAGTTTCATATATTATATTGAAAAATTCTAAATAATTATTATGTGATTATATTATCGAGAGTCAGTGTATTTTATTTCGATTGGATTGTTGAGCTGTGTTATTGAAAGGCATATGTTCAGCCTATTTGTATTTAAAGAGGTACAACTCAATTCAGATAAGAAAGCTCAGTAAATAGCAAGTCAACGGAATCCGTACGAAGAACGTCAAATGATTTATGGGAATTATATGTCAGATAAATTCCAGGATGCTGCTGCACACCACTGAAAGAAGTTCATTAATATGTTCAAGCCTCAGTGCACAAATAATCTTTTGTGGCACGTCCAGGATTTCAGAAGACATAAAGTTTCTATACTTTATTTTATTAGAAGATTCCAGTTAATGAAGAAGTACTTACAAGACGAAGACTCGACGAACAAATCAAATTCTTAATGTTTATTTGACAAAGAATATTTGAGTTAACTAGATACAGATGAACCAGACAGTGCATCTGTGTATCAGTTATTCAAATTGAATATTTGAAGTCAAGCAGAGTTGGTGGTTCGTTCGTTCGACTGATCAAGACGGAGTTATTAATGTTTAAAGAAGACGGGAAGCAATTCTACTGAAGAATGGGTGATTTAATATTTAATAGATTATTATTTCACTTCTCAAATAATTAAATTAATTATGTAATTTATTTGTTAAATTAATTCAATCTCGAATTAATTTAATTTATGAATTTATATGATTAAATTAATTAAGTGGATAATTTTCTATTTAAATATAATCTACAAATTACAATCAATCATCCACTCAAGCTCAGCAAGACAATCAAAAATTGTCTTACCGAATATTTCAGCTGTCAAGACAATCAAGATTGTCTGACCGAATGATTGTCTGGAAGACAATGGCTGTGGCTTCCAAGACAATCTAAGATTGTCTGACCGAATGGTTCTCAGCAAGACAATCAAGATTGTCTGCCCGAGAATGCTCTGCCAAGACAATCTTATATTGTCTGACCGAATGCAATCTGCCAAGACAATTAGGCATTGTCTGACCGAGATAAATTGTCTGCAAGACATTCTGTGACTTCCCAGACAATCAAAGATTGTCTGACCGAATGAAGATCAGCAAGACAATCCTTGATTGTCTGACCGAATGGAAATTGTCTGACCGAGCTCTGTATTGTCTTGCTAGCCTTAAAATTGTCTTTCTGCCATGCTTTTGGCTTGCTAGGCAATTGTAATTGTCTTGCCCTTGCTAGATTGTCTTTTCTACTTGCAATTGTCTTATCTTTCAATTGTCTTACAAGTACAAATGCTTTGCCTATAAATATGGCATTGCATCCTTCATTTTTAGTGTTCATTCACTTTGTAATCAAAGCATTTTGTAAAGCTTTCAAGTTGTTCGTAACTTGCTTGATCGTTATATCCACAGTTTTCTGTGCTTTGATAACCCGGTTGTTTTAATCACTAAATCTAGAATATACCCTGTCGAATTTATTCTACGAACTTTAGTGGACATTAAAACTGAACCATTTTAATTATATAACGACTTCAAACATTGTTATATTAACTAATTATAATCTGATTAACAAATCATATTCAATCAGATTAACTTCCGCGACGATTTGGTACTGATTGTATTCAACCCCCCCCCTTCTACAATCATATCTGGACCTAACAATTGGCATCAGAGCGGTTGATACCATTTTTCCGTATCAGATCCTATACACACTCTGTAACGTCCAAATATTTTTTATTCGAATTAATTTTATTCCAAAAAATTAATTTTGATTAAAAATATTTTTCTTTCAAAAATCTAAATCTCTCCAATTACTATTCACTTCAAATCCTTAAACATGAGTACACAAAAGATCAGTAGCATCAAAATCCCACAGTTCAGCCAGGAACACTTTGGCCTATGGAAGAGGCACATGTTCCTATTCCTCCGCACCGCGAACAGAAAATACATTGGGATTTTAGACAAGGGTGTTACTACTCCGATGAAGGTCATATTAGCACACGAAGAGGATGGTGTGTTGATACCTCATCAGGTCATTCCGAAAGAACTTTCTGAGTACACAGATGAAGAGAGTGATCAGATGAACTTAGATGATGCTCTTCAACTAATCTTGGTTGAATCTCTAAATCCAGTGATGTACAATGTTGTTGTAAATTGTACGAACGCCAAGCGAATCTGGGATACATTAGAGATTATCAATGAAGGCTCAGAGGAAGTTAGGGAAAACAAGAAAGAGATACTGATGGCTCAGTATGAACAGTTTGGTTCCCATCCCGGTGAAGGGATTTCAGAAGTATTTATCAGACTTAATAATTTGATAAATAATTTAAATCTGAATGGGAAATTCTACGACAAGAAAGAGGTCAACATGAAGTTTCTCTTAACCCTTCCTGAACATCTGGAACACAGAATCACTGCCATCAGGGAAAGCAGAGATCTAAATGAGATTTCTCTGGAAAGACTCTACGGAGTTTTGAAAACTTATGAACTGGAGCAAGTTCAGAGTAAACAGAGATATGGCTGGGGTAAAACACAGAACCATTCGAGAGCTCTAGTTGTTGAGTCACCTGTACTGGAAGAAAAGAAGAAGGATGTTGTTGTTCCTTCTGAGACTACTCAGGAATTTGTTGTACCTGAGATGGGTCAGACTGCTTCTACCAGTGGTGACGAAGAGTTCTATACAATGGAAGAGCTTGAACAGTTAGAAGATCAATCTCTATCACTGTTTGCCAAGAAGTTTGGAAACATGAGATTCCGGAAGAACCCTTCCTATAAATACAAACCTACTGTTAGTAAGTTTCAGAAGGGAGGCTATTCATCTTCTACAAGCAAAGGAGGATACAAGACTGGGATGGTGGACAGAAGCAAGTTCAAATGCTTCAATTGTGGTGAACCTGGACACTTTGCAACTGAATGCAAACAGCCCAAGGTTCAAGGAAAAAGAAAAGATTCGTATGATGAGCTGAAGCAGAAGTATGATGCACTGGTTAGAAAGCATCATGGTACTTCTGGAAGTCAAAGTTTCAAAAGCAAGTCTTATCTGGCAGAAGGCAAAAGCTAGGATGATACAGATAGTGATGAAGAGGAGCAGCTAGGGAATGTTGCTTTCATGGCTACTACTGGATCATCTTCACCTCCTCCTGCTGGAAGCTTTCAGGTAGATCCTACATGCCCTAAACTGTTTATGCAATTAGGACTTGAAAGAGATGATGCTATTAAAAGGATGAAAGCTGCTAATCTTAAAATTGATACTTTAGTCTTAGAAATTCATGATTATAAAATGAATGAGATGAAAGTATTAAAACCTAAAATAGAACAATTGACTATGGACTTAGGATTACAATGTGCTAAAGTCAAAGTTCTAGAGAAAGGTGAGATTGCTTTAAGACTTCAGCTAGATGAAGAGAAAGTGAAATGTAAAGCCTTTAAGGATGCCTCCTTGATAGTCAAAGAACTTAATGATAAACAAGAGATCAAGAGAACTGTTGGAATAGGCTTTGACTATAACAAATCTGTAGGTAAGGCTAGTAACATTACTCCTTTTAAGAAGAGTGCTGAAGAGAGAGGGATTCCTTTTGTTTTGAAAGATTCCCTTAAACCTTTGTTTAAAACCTCAGAAGCTGAACCTCTTTTAGAGACTCCTGTTGTCATTAGATATGAACTAAAACAGGAAGACCTTAAAATGAAAGAGAGTAATGAGATGAGAGATGAGATTCTGACAAACCTGAAACCAATTAAAGTGAAAGGCAATGTTAGGTTGCCTAAAGCTGGTTTAGGTGTCAACTCTGAGAGAACTAAATTCAACAAGCCCAATAATTTTGTTAATAGTAAGAACAAGAACAATAGGTGTCATGCTACTGAAAACTTTAAATCTGATAACAAGGTTAGAATAGAATCTATTGATGTTCCTACTACTATGACTGATACTTCTGTTGTTCCTGCTTTTGATGCATGTCATAAATCTTGTAGTGTTGATAATTGTATGACTTGTGCTTTCAATTTGATGTCTGCTTATTTTAAAAATTTGCATGCTAAAAATGAAAACACATCACCTAGACAACACACAAACAACAAGCATGCTAGATCAAAGACTGCTAGTCCTACTCATGTTAGGAAGGAGACTTATGTTCCAAAGCCTAAAACTAAGGTTTATAAGGCTGTTGTTAAGGAAGTAAGTTCAGTCAAGTCTGAACCAAGTATCAGTCCAAGAGGCTCTGTTGTATTACCTAATAGAAATCAGTTCTTTAAGACTGCCGGACCCAATCAAGTGTGGGTCCCAAAGACTGTCTAATCAAGTTGTCTTTTGCAGGGTGCCAGTGGATTTGTTCGTGTTACCTGGGTGCTTGACAGTGGAGCGTCAATGCACATGACTGGCAATAAATCCCTGCTGGAGGACATAAGAGAAGGAGCTGGCCCTACAGTCAGTTTTGCTGATAATAGCAAAGGTCGTACTGTGGGATATGGCAAGTACAAAATTGGAAGGATCATCATAGAAGATATTGCAATAGTTGAAGGACTTCAACATAATCTCCTGAGTGTCAGTCAATTCTGTGACAAAGGTTATTATGTTCATTTTGAAAAAGAGATATGTATCATTAAACATATCAAGGATAAGCGTCCTTCACTATGTGGCATAAGGAAAGGCAATATATTCGTAGCTGATTTGTCTTCAGGACCAGGAAACGAAGTTCACTGTTTCTACGCCAAAGCGTCAGCTGAAGATAGTTGGTTATGGCATAAGAAGCTCTCACACCTCAACTTCAAAACCATGAACTCTCTAGTCAAGAGAGATCTAGTGAGAGGGTTGCCTTCCCTGGAATTCTCAACTGATGATCTTTGTGAAGCTTGTCAGAAAGGAAAAGCGAAGAGAGCATCTCACAAAGGCAAAACCATCAATACCATTACAGATCCACTTCATTTGTTGCATATGGATTTGTTTGGCCCCGTGAATGTTGCATCTATTGATGGAGGAAGATATGCCTTAGTCATTGTGGATGACTTCTCTAAATTTACTTGGGTTTACTTCCTGGCTTCTAAGGATGAAACTCCTCTGACAGTAATTGATCATATCAAGTTGGTTGAGTTGGAAAAAGGTGTTCCTGTAAGAGCTGTAAGATCAGACAATGGAACTGAGCTCAAAAATCAAACTCTAATCAACTTTTACTCTGAAAAGGGAATTAGAAGGCAGTATTCAGCACCAAGGACTCCTCAGCAGAATGGAGTCGTCGAAAGAAAGAATCGTACACTGATTGAAGCTGCAAGGACAATGATTGCTGAAGCAAAGCTTCCTCTGTATTTTTGGGCTGAAGCTGTGTCTACTGCCTGCTATACCCAGAATAGAACTTTGATCAACAAGGATCATATGAAAACTCCATTTCATCTGTATAACAACAAGAAACCTTATGTCAAACATCTTCATGTCTTTGGAGCCAAGTGTTATGTTCTCAAGGATGGTGAAGAGAACTTGAACAAGTTTGAGCCAAAGGCTTCTGAAGCAATTTTTGTTGGTTATACAAATAATGCTTATAGAGTTTTTATAATTGATACTCTGTCAGTGAAAGTTAGTGTCAATGTTACATTTGATGACACTAAACTTCCAAGTATACAATCTGCTGATTCATCTGAGTCTCTGAAGTTTGACAACTATCCAGACTCTGATTCAGATGATGATATTCCACCTGAGGTTGCAACAGGAGATGACAACAATGTTAATGATCCAGGCAATGGTGGAGGAAATGGCAATAATGCTGGAGATTCCACTGATGCCAGTGGTGGATCATCAAGTCAACCTGGCAACAACTCAGGGGGAGCTGATGGATCAACTAGTCACACATTTCAGCTTAATGATAATACTGCTGAATCATCAAGGACACAACTTCCAAGGGAAAGGATTTGGAGCAGAGATCATCCCTTTGATCTGATTATTGGTGATCCTGATGTTGGTGTAAGGACTAGAAGTGCTACGACAAATGAATGTCTATTCTCTGGGTTTCTATCTCAACTAGAACCAAAGAAAATAGAAGAAGCACTTGCTGATCCTGATTGGGTTCTTGCCATGCAAGAAGAACTCAATCAATTTGAGAGACAAGAAGTCTGGGCCCTGGTTCCAAGACCAAAAGGAAAATCTACAATTGGAGCTAGATGGGTCTTCCGTAACAAGTTAGATGGTGATGGCATTGTTGTGAGAAACAAAGCCAGACTGGTTGCAAAAGGTTATTCTCAGGAAGAAGGAATTGATTACGATGAAACCTATGCTCCAGTTGCTCGTCTTGAAGCCATCAGAATATTTCTTGCATTTGCTGCACACTCCAACTTCAAGGTATACCAAATGGATGTGAAAAGTGCATTTCTGAATGGAAAGCTAGAAGAAGAAGTATATCTGGAACAGCCCCCTGGCTTTGAAAATCCAGAGTTTGCTGATTTTGTATACTTTCTATTCAAAGCTGTCTATGGACTCAAGCAGTCACCAAGGACATGGTATGACACTCTCTCTGAGTTTTTAATTGAAAACAATTTTACTAGAGGTGTCATAGACAAAACTCTCTTTTACAAATTGCATGATAAGGATATGATATTTGTACAAATATATGTTGATGATATTATATTTGGTTCTACTAACGATAACTTGTGCAAGAGATTTGCTAAGTTAATGCAGAGTAATTATGAGATGAGTATGATGGGTGAACTGTCTTACTTCCTTGGTCTTCAAGTAAGCCAAAAGGAAGATGGAATATTCATTTGCCAATCTAAGTATGTCAGAGATCTTCTTCGAAAGTTCAATCTAGAAGACTCTTCACCGGCAAAGACACCCATGGCCACTGCCACAAAGCTTGACCAGGATAAATCTGGTAAGAAAGTTGATATCACAAGCTATCGAGTTATGATTGGCTCTCTACTTTATCTTACTGCAAGTAGACCAGATATCATGTTTGCAACATGTTTGTGTGCTAGGTTCCAAGCTGATCCTAAGGAATCACATCTTATAGCCGTCAAAAGAATCTTTAGATATCTTAAGGGTACACCTGGTTTAGGTATTTGGTACCCTAAGAATACTGGTTTTGACTTAACCGGCTATACAGATTCTGATTATGCAGGATGCAGGATTGATAGGAAGAGTACGTCGGGAAGCTGTCAATTTCTAGGACGTCGGTTGGTTTCCTGGTATAGCAAGAAGCAGCACTCAGTGTCTACCTCTACTGCTGAAGCTGAGTATATAGCTGCTGGTAGCTGCTGTGCTCAGATCTTGTGGATCAAGAACCAACTGAATGATTATGGTGTTGTAGTAAACAAAATTCCTATATTTTGTGATAATACAAGTGCCATAGCCATTTCCAACAATCCGGTTCAACATTCAAGAACCAAGCACATTGATATCAGGTATCATTTCATTCGAGAACATGTCATGAATGATACAGTGGTGTTACATTTTGTACCCACGACTGAGCAAATTGCTGACATCTTCACTAAACCACTGGATGAATCCACTTTCTCTAAGCTGGTTTGTGAGTTAGGGATGTTAAATATGACATAGTTCTCTTGTATATATTTTTCATATGCATTATATGTTTTTGTATATTTTTGTGAATTTTCTGTATAATTATATCTATTTTATTAGACTTTATATGATTTTCTGTATGTTATCTGATAATATTCTGAGTAATTATGCATGTTTGTATATTAGTCTGTAATTTTCTAAAGTGCTCATACACTCCCCTGTAATATTCCCTAAGCATTTAGATAATTATTTGTAATTATTTTGTATTTTTTCAAAATTAATTAAGCATAAATATTTGATTTTAAGTTAATTCATCTTTTTGAATTAAAGTTAAAATCATAAGTATTTATCTTTAATTAAAGTTGAAATTTACAAAATATTTGTGTAATTTATACTATTGTTTTTATTATAGATTTTTTGATTATTGCAAAAAGTTTTATCTCTTAAATCATCAAAAATCATATAGTTATTATTTTAATTTCATGTTGATTTGACCTGCAAGACATTTTCTTTCTGCTTTTGTCTTGCTAAGTCTCGGTAAGACAATTTATTTGTCTTACTGAGACTCCGTTTTTCACCGTGTTACATCTTTGCAGTAAGACAATTTAAATTGTCTTACTGATCCGTTATATCCGTTTCGCTCTACAAGACAATACGATTGTCTTACTCACATATGTTTTTATCTTACGGAGTCTTTCTTCACGAATCTCGGCAAGACAATTCAAATTGTCTTACCGAGACCCCTCTCTATCTTTGTCTATCTGTATGCATATATATATTCTTGCAAGACAATTGAGCAAGACAATTCATATTGTCTTGCCCATAACTTCATCTTCTCCATCACGCAGATACACACACTGTTACACACACTCGATCGACATCGTTTTTCAAGTTTTTGAGATAAAAAACTTGCTCGGTTTCGTATTTCAAGCTTCGATTGCTTGCTTGGTTACTCTTTTTCGACTTGATCAAGTCGAATCTCTGCCGAAATTTTGACTGATTTGGTGTGCTTTGTGCGTTTTCTTGCTTAAATCTGGGGTTATCGATTTGTGAAAAACGTTTGCTCTTGATTCCTGTAAACTGGATGATTGGATTTCGATTTTAGGGTTCCTCATTTTGAAATTAGGGTTCTTGGTTTTTGAATTTGGGGATTTTCTAAGTTAAGGCTGCGTTTGGCTTGAGTTCTTTAAGATTGGGGTTTTTGATCTTAAGGACTTGTTTGGACATCTAGCTTTGTGGAGATAAAATTGATTAGTGCCATTTAAATTAATTAACTTTTAATTCGATATTATTTTAATATTTCGAATTATTAATTAATTAATTAAGCTTTAATTAATAGTTGAAATTTGCGAGACATTTGAGAATTCACATTTAATTTGAAAAATTCTCGCTTAATTCAATTTTTAATTATTAAAAATGGCCGGAGAATTCGTGGTTGCTGAGACTAACTACTGTGCCAGCCTTAACCCTGATGATTGCTCTGATAGATTCCGGACTTGGGTCAGATTCCTTTCGAGACAGAGTTTAGTCAGTACGGCAATGACTGCAGATATTCCGATCAAGCTGCAACCTCTGTTTGACTTCTACTCAAATGCTGTCAACTCTACAACCCTGGAGAATTACAAGATAATAGGGGATTTACCTAACCGGAAGAGGATTGTAATCACTGTCGATGATGTGAACCGGATCTTAGGACTTCCAAGGGACAATTTTGAGCCAGATCCTTCAGAGGATGAATTGAGACAGTTCTTTCAGGATATTCACTATCAAGGTCAGATCTTTCTCCCGAAGATGTCAAAGGGAAATCTGAAAGCTGAATGGGATGTGTTCTTTGACACCCTTGCCAAGGTGTTTGCTCCCACAAATAGGAAGAATTTTGGAAATATATCTTCAATGCTGCAGATCTTTGGATTCAGCATAGCTTACAACCGTCGAATCAATTTTGGGAAGATATTGTTGAGGGAGATTATCAGGAAGATGGGGTCTGTTTCACAGAGATCAATTCAGAAGAATGACAAAGTTGAATGCTTCTACCCCAGATTCCTGATGTTGTTTATGAATGATAAGATGAATGCTGATGATAGGCACATGTACATCGATTCTCCTGTTGTTCCTATTCAGAGGACATGTGCCAAGATCCAAACTAGGCTGGTCAACAAGAAAAAGCATGATAATGTACCACTGGTAGTGACTCCATTCATGCTCGAACAATTCAGTGTTCCTTTTCAGCCTGTACAAGTTCCAGAACCACTACAACAGCAACAATATCAATCACAACAACAACAAGCTCAACAACAAGAACAACCGCAACAACAATCACCTCCACGTATCAATCAACCACTTCAACTCCTCCAAGACTATCAATCATCCAGCCAATCCTCACATTACTCTCCCTACAACCCTCCTTACAATTCACCACAACATTCTCCTCACCAATCTCAACATCAATCCCCTCCACAATACAACTTCTTTCCAGACCAACAAGCCTCCATTCTTCCCTCTCAATCTGAACCAATACCTTCACCTACACATACACATACCATTCCTCAACCACAATCAACTTCTCAGCCACTGCCTGCTGATTCTGCTATCAATCCAGAGCTACAGGACTTCAGGACAGATTTACAGGTAGCTCAGGTACTTTCTAATCTCACTGATACCTTTAATATTGATATTGCAGATTTTGATTGTGATATTGGATTTGATTTCCAGACTCCCAGCATTGAACCTGTCAACACCCAGGTTCATATCCAAGCTGATGTTTCCACTTCAACTACTGATTCTTCTTCAAACACTTCAAACAACACTACTTCTACACCAGTTGTTCGAAAGGTAGCCCGGAAACGGAGTGGGAGTGCAATTCTGAGAGAACCCGCAGCTCTGTCTCATAAGAAGCAAAGGGTGGCAGAACCGGAGACAACTGCAGCCACATCCATTTCCTCCCAAAAGGATTTGGACACTGACATGGTATATATACAGTCTCTAGATTCATTCTCTCCACAGAATGCATTTATTGAAATTGGCCGTCCGACCGCGGTATCCTGTAAAGAGTCCAGCACACAACTAGCAGTCACGCTAGTAAACACTGAACCTGTGTCTTTTGATTCTTCACTTAGAGAGAGCACAGAATTTCAAAATATGTTATATGAAAATCTTTCTGATCACTCTTTCTTTTTGGATCAGGATCTACTTGGCAACCTGCAAGTACATCCGCCTTCACAGGCATTCGGAGGACAATTTGTTTCTTCACCTCCTACAGTTCCATCTCAGGGAACTATGGTTGTATATACAGGTACTGGTGACGGTGTGACAAACACGAGTGAAATCAGGCAAACACCGAGTGAAACACATGCACGAGAGGATAGTGAAAAATCTTTGAGTGTTCGTGAGGTGAGTGCACACACCAACACAGATCTGCTACAGGAACAACTGGCTGCTCTGAGAGCTGAGATTGCAAGGTTAAATGCTGAGAATGCCAGATTCAGAAGTGGAGAGTTGGTGACTCTAAAAGAAAAGGCTGTTGATCCTTCTTTCTCTTCCCTCAAACAGGAATTAGATGCTCATGTCAAGGGTATTCACTCTAGGATGGACAAATTTGATACAACTCAGGAGCTCTGTTTGACGAAGCTTGACAACTTGGAGCAAACTTTGGCTCAAGTTGTTCAACACTTAAAGATCAATCCGTCAACATCTCAGTCTACTCCAGAGGATCCCTCAACTAAGGGGGAGAAGGATAAGGATGACAAAGATAAGGATGACAGCAATGCTGGTGGTGGTGGCAATGGTGGTGACAAGGGTGGTGATACTGATAGGGGTGATAAGGGTGGAGTAGGAGCAAGTGAAAAGGACTCTTCTGCAGCTAGCAAGTCTAAAGGCAAAATGCCTGAAAGTGAGAACATCTTTACTAATCAGGATTATGACAACATTCCTGAGGATGTTGATGATGATGATGCATTTGACTCTGCTTATTTTGAAGCTGAGGAAGAAGGTCGTTTCGAGGAAGGCTTTCTTTTCAATGAAGATCAGTCTGTAGATCCTGAGCACATGGAAAAGGTCAAGATGTTCAAAGCTCAACATGAAGCTAGCAAAGCAAAGCTTCAGGAACTACAGAAACTGGTAGATGAAAAGAGGACAACTGATGAGTTGGTCAAGCTGGAGAAACAGAAATTGTGGGATGCTAAGTGCAAGGAAAAGAGAGAGGATATCTCCAGAAAAGTTGGTGAAAGCTGGGATATTGCAAGGCAAATCCTCTCTGGACCTCAAAGGGAACCTTTCAATGATGGTAAATTCAAATCCTTCATTTATGACCTGAGAGAGGCTAACCCTAATGAAGATATGTTTATGCGTGCTCTTGCTCTCGAGTTAGAATATATAACTATTGGTGTCAAGAATCTTCTCAATGAATGGGAGATCATTATTTCTACTCAGAGAAACGGAACATTCAGGGTTTCAATTGATTTATTCAAGTTTCTATCTCTAACTGAAATCTGGGTGATTCGTAACAAGATCAGACGCAGTTCAAATCTGAATGAACTCCTTCGTGACAAACTTATGGATTGTGCTATTCATAACAGTCCACAAGTTGTCAGAAAGCCTTACTGTGTCAAGTTCATTCACGAGAGAAAATTTGGAACCTTCTACCTGGACCACCAACATCTTCTTAAGTATGATGTGAGTCAGTTGGTTCTTGTATCTACAATTCTACGTACCAAGGGCTTCGCTACTAAGGCCAAAGCTGATGCTGATACTGAGATTGTGAACTACTGCACAAGGAGAAATATTCAGCAATACTTCAGGAAGATGAAGTATATCAACCAATCTCAGCCAGCAGATTTCATCGAAGACCCTGTGGATATTGAGGTTCAATATTATCTCTCATTGGCTCGTGAAAGAAAGAAGCGTGGAGAATCCACTGCAGCTGAAGAGCCTACTCAGAATGAGCCTTCTACTCCAATCATTCACTGTTCAGATGCAGAGGAAGGAGAAGTCACTCGTTCTGAGTGAATAGATTGATTAGGATATTTTGTTAGATATGTTCAAGGAACATCCTTTTGTAATCTATTATGAATATGGTTTAATGTTCAATGCAAGCCATAAACTTTTGCTATTTACATTCCATTGTTTAAATCTTTGTCTTATCTGTTAGTTGAGTTATCCTCTAGGAAATTTGCATGTTATGTTAACAAACAAATAGGGGGAGATTGAAAGGCATATGTTCAGCCTATTTGTATTTAAAGAGGTACAACTCAATTCAGATAAGAAAGCTCAGTAAATAGCAAGTCAACGGAATCCGTACGAAGAACGTCAAATGATTTATGGGAATTATATGTCAGATAAATTCCAGGATGCTGCTGCACACCACTGAAAGAAGTTCATTAATATGTTCAAGCCTCAGTGCACAAATAATCTTTTGTGGCACGTCCAGGATTTCAGAAGACATAAAGTTTCTATACTTTATTTTATCAGAAGATTCCAGTTAATGAAGAAGTACTTACAAGACGAAGACTCGACGAACAAATCAAATTCTTAATGTTTATTTGACAAAGAATATTTGAGTTAACTAGATACAGATGAACCAGACAGTGCATCTGTGTATCAGTTATTCAAATTGAATATTTGAAGTCAAGCAGAGTTGGTGGTTCGTTCGTTCGACTGATCAAGACGGAGTTATTAATGTTTAAAGAAGACGGGAAGCAATTCTACTGAAGAATGGGTGATTTAATATTTAATAGATTATTATTTCACTTCTCAAATAATTAAATTAATTATGTAATTTATTTGTTAAATTAATTCAATCTCGAATTAATTTAATTTATGAATTTATATGATTAAATTAATTAAGTGGATAATTTTCTATTTAAATATAATCTACAAATTACAATCAATCATCCACTCAAGCTCAGCAAGACAATCAAAAATTGTCTTACCGAATATTTCAGCTGTCAAGACAATCAAGATTGTCTGACCGAATGATTGTCTGGAAGACAATGGCTGTGGCTTCCAAGACAATCTAAGATTGTCTGACCGAATGGTTCTCAGCAAGACAATCAAGATTGTCTGCCCGAGAATGCTCTGCCAAGACAATCTTATATTGTCTGACCGAATGCAATCTGCCAAGACAATTAGGCATTGTCTGACCGAGATAAATTGTCTGCAAGACATTCTGTGACTTCCCAGACAATCAAAGATTGTCTGACCGAATGAAGATCAGCAAGACAATCCTTGATTGTCTGACCGAATGGAAATTGTCTGACCGAGCTCTGTATTGTCTTGCTAGCCTTAAAATTGTCTTTCTGCCATGCTTTTGGCTTGCTAGGCAATTGTAATTGTCTTGCCCTTGCTAGATTGTCTTTTCTACTTGCAATTGTCTTGTCTTTCAATTGTCTTACAAGTACAAATGCTTTGCCTATAAATATGGCATTGCATCCTTCATTTTTAGTGTTCATTCACTTTGTAATCAAAGCATTTTGTAAAGCTTTCAAGTTGTTCGTAACTTGCTTGATCGTTATATCCACAGTTTTCTGTGCTTTGATAACCCGGTTGTTTTAATCACTAAATCTAGAATATACCCTGTCGAATTTATTCTACGAACTTTAGTGTACATTAAAACTGAACCATTTTAATTATATAACGACTTCAAACATTGTTATATTAACTAATTATAATCTGATTAACAAATCATATTCAATCAGATTAACTTCCGCGACGATTTGGTACTGATTGTATTCAACCCCCCCCCCCCCTTCTACAATCATATCTGGACCTAACAGTTATCGATTTCCATTTGTTATGGATTTTATACTGATGGAATTATATAAAATCGTGTATTGACTATAAAATCATTTTTATCGCTTTATAATTTCATTAAATATTTTTAGAGATTTATAAAATTCATAAAATGACATTTCGTTAATTATTCAGCTCTAAATGATTTTCTGTGTAGTTTCAAGTGGGGTGTTTCTGTTAATTTCAAAAATGATCCAAAAATCATGAAAATCATATTTTATTAATTTTTAATTATTTTAAGATTTTTAAAATTATTTCGGTTTTTATCTAGATCATTTTATCTGTGAGTTTGTTCGTTAATTTGTCGAAAGCAGTCCGAGACCGAGCTGGCTAGGACGCGTGTCTTTTGTTTTGATACGTGTCATACCTTTACTTAATCAGTTCATATAAACTGATTATTTCTTTTAAACGTCAAATCACTCTCCTCTCAAACCCCTCTCTCTCGTTAATCTCTTTCTCACCAATCCCTCATCTCTCCCAAATCTCTCGACCTCACCACTCTCTCTCACAATCTCTCTCAACTCGCTGTCTCTCCCTCTCGCCCAAAATCTCTCCTGCTCACATCTCTCTCCCTCGCGCGCACCTCTCCCTGTTTTCTCTCTGGTTTCCGGCCGCCGCTGGTTTGACGCCGCTCGTGCTCTGTTTTCCGGCCACCTCTGTCAACCGCCGTTCTCTGATAAAGATGAATTGTATTTCATCTTTATTACTACCATTAACTGTGTGAATCTATGGATATTGCAGATGAAGTAAGAATGTAGCAGAGATAGATGAGAGAGACAGAAAACAGACTTGTATTAAAATGATGCGTAATCTTTAAGTTCCAGTCCACCACTCACATATAAAGCACACACTTTCTAACAACTTCTCTCGCTCAATCCTCAGCCAATCAGAATAAAAGAAATGAAAAATAGAAAAACAGAAAATACTTCTTAACTATTTGACTATTTTGACTTCATTCCAACATTCTATAACATAGCACCCTCCCTCCAATAAGACTTGTCCTCAAGTCTGGACGATGAATGTTGGGTACTGGTTGCAGAACTGCTGTGCATCTTCCCAAGTGGCTTGGGAACTGTCTTGACCTTCCCAATGTACCAAGTACTCAACTTTAGCTTTGTTCTGAAATTTCCTCATTCTCCTATCAAGGACAGCTTGTGGCACCAAATGTTGGCCAGCAGAGAACCAACTAGGAATTTCAGTAGCAACAGGCAAGGTACCTCTGAATTGTTTCAACTGGGAAACATGAAAAACATCATGAATTTTGGCATGAGTGGGTAATTTCAGCTTATAAGCAACCTTCCCAATCTTAGCTACAACCTGAAAAGGACCATAAAACTTTGGACTAAGCTTATGATTGCTTCTGTGATGTAGAGACCCTTGTTTATAAGCCACCAGTTTCAACCAAACCCAATCTCCCACATCAAATACTCTCTCAGATCTGTGCATATCAGCATAATGCTTCATCCTATGCTGAGCTCTTTGCAGTTGGAGTTTGAGCTCAGAAATCATATTCTCCCTTCTCTGTAGATTTCTATCCACTTCCCTATCAATTGCTTCTCCTGCTAAGTAAGGCAAGTGTAAAGGTGGAGGTTGGTTATAAACCACCTCATAAGGAGTAAGCTTTGTAGCCGTATGATAGTGAGTATTGAACCACCATTCTGCTAAAGGAAGCCACTTTTTCCAGTCTTGAGGAGTAGCACTGCACATACATCTCAGATAAGCTTCAAGGCACCTATTCACAACTTCAGTTTGACCATCAGTTTCAGGATGGTAAGAAGAGGATAAAAGAAATTCAGTACCATGAAGACTAAACAAAGCTTGCCAGAATTTACTCAAAAATACTGAGTCT
Source organism: Daucus carota subsp. sativus (assembly GCF_001625215.2). Lineage (NCBI taxonomy): Eukaryota > Viridiplantae > Streptophyta > Magnoliopsida > Apiales > Apiaceae > Daucus > Daucus carota. The sequence continues at coordinate 16,039,398 of NC_030388.2, read as the reverse complement.
CTATTAGAAACTATGCTTCTTGGCCAACCATGTAATTTAAAGATATTGTCCAAGTAAGCCTGAGCCACAGTAACAGCAGTGTAGGGATGAGCCAAAGCAACAAAATGAACATACTTACTCAACCTGTCCACCACTACAAAAATCACCTCTTTACCCTCTGATTTGGGCAGGCCTGAAATGAAATCCATAGACACATCCACCCAAACTTCTTGAGGAATTGGTAAAGGTTGTAAAAGACCTGGGGAGGCCACTGTTTCAGCCTTAGAAGCTTGACAAACCTGGCAAAGTCTAACAAACTGTCTGACTTGCTTAGTCAATCCCTTCCAATAGAAAACTTGCTTCAATCTTTTTACAGTTAAATCTCTTCCTACATGACCAGCCTCAGGTGAGGAATGATACCACTTAATCAACTGCAACTTCAAATCACCATTAGGACCAACTACAATCTTGTTGTTCCTTCTTAAAAGACCATCTTGCAGCTTGAAGCCAGGAGTGTCTATATTGTGCTGCAACTGGTCAATGATATGCAACCAATGATTGTCTAATGCATAACTGCTCTTAATTTTCTGAGAAACATCAGAAGTAACTACTGATAAAGCCAAGCATAAAATTTCAGATCCTCCTTTTCTAGATAAAGCATCTGCCACCACATTATCCACTCCACTCTTGTACACAATTTCATAGTCAAAGCCCATTAGCTTGGATAACCAGAATTGTTGAAAAGGAGTAGAAATCTTTTGCTGCAACAACCATTTTAAACTCTTTTGATCAGTTCTAATGACAAAGTGACTACCTGAGACATATTGTTCCCATTTCTGAACAGCAAAGACAATAGCAAGCAATTCTTTCTCATATACTGAGAGGTTCTGCCACCTAGGTCCCAAAGACCTACTAATGAAAGCTAGAGGATGTTGATCCTACATAAGAACAGCCCCTATACCCTTCTTTGAAGCATCAGTTTCAATAACAAAAGTTTTAGAGAAATCTGGAACTGCTAGTACTGGAGCAGTTGTTAGAGCATGTTTTAATGTCTGAAATGATTCCTGAGCAGCATCAGACCAATGAAATCCCCCTTTCTTTGTTAAATCTGTCAATGGTCTACTAATAACTGCATAATTTCTCACAAACTTTCTGTAATAACCTGATAACCCCAAGAAGCTCCTAACTTCTTTAACATTTGCAGGTATTGGCCAACTCTCAATAGCAGAGATTTTATTAGGATCAGTCTGCACACCCTCTTTAGAAATGAAATGACCAAGATATTCAATCTTGTCCACAGCAAAAGCACACTTACTTCCCTTAACAAACATCTGATTTTCTTGCATCAAGTCAAATACCAATGTCAAATGTGCAAAGTGTTCCTGAAGTGATTTGCTATAAACTAATATATCATCAAAAAAGACCAAAACACACTTCCTGAGAAGAGGTTTAAACACTTGATTCATCCATTCTTGAAATGAGGCTGGAGCATTAGTAAGGCCAAAAGGCATTACTAGAAATTCATAATGACCTGTGTGAGTTTTAAATGCAGTCTTGTACACATCTTCAGTCTTTACTCTAAGCTGATGATAACCTGCTCTCAAGTCTAATTTGGTGAAAACAGTAGCACCTGACAATTCATCTATAAGCTCATCAATGACTGGTATAGGGTACTTATTTTTGACAGTCTTATCATTCAGAGCCCTGTAATCCACACACATCCTCCAAGAGCCATCCTTCTTTCCCACCAAGACTACTGGAGAAGCAAAAGGGCTAGAACTGTTCTGTATTATTCCCCTCTCCAGCATTTCTTGAATTAGTTGCTCAATGATGTCTCTCTGTTTAATAGGGTATCTGTAGGGTCGAATATTGACAGGTCCTGCCCCAGGCATCAATGGAATAGGATGATCAAATACACCCCTATGTGGAGGCAAGGATTTAGGTTCTTCAAAAACCTTGTTGTACTTTTGTTTAATTGCCTGAATTTCTGGCAATTCAATATTGTGAATGCTCACCTTTTCCTCTTCCTGGATAGGCACTTCTTTAAGTTGCAGAAAACACAAATGAGCTGCATTCTTAAAGACCTTGTCACTGGGTACTCCTTTCAATACTTTGAGCTTCTGTGGAGAAATACCAGTTAGCACCATCTCATGTCCTTGTACATTAAAAACCATTTCCAGCTTTGTAAAATCCCATTTAATAGATCCTAAAGTCTTTAACCACTGGATCCCTAACACCATATCACAGCTTCCTAAAGGAATAAGTAACACATCAGTTGTAAAGCATTCCTTCTGAAATAACCATTGGAAATCCTTGCTCATGCTCTGGCAAGCCAGATGATTGCCATCTGCTACTGATACAGCCTGAGGGGGAATGCCCTGAATCTTACATCCCAATTGTTTGGCTATATTAATATCCAAGAAATTGTGTGTGCTTCCTGAATCTATCAAAATATGCAGCACCACACCATTACACATTCCCCTTACTCTCATTGTATGGAAACCATGATTTCCTGTTAAGGCATTCACTGAAATTTGTGGTTCAGACAAGGTCTCTTCCCCTGCCAAATCCACCTCACATAAATCAGGCTCCCATATTTCTACCTGTCCCGGAATTTCAACAGTAAATAATTGTGCTTCCTTGAACTGACATTTGTGACTCCTATCATAGGGTTTATCGCAATAATAACAGAGTCCTTTAGCCATTTTCTCTGCCCTAACTTCAGCTGGAATATGTCGAAAAGTCTTGGCAGGTTTCTGAGGGAGTTTAGTCGAATCAGACAACTTGTCTGGTGTAGGCAGAAGTGGTGGTTTAGTATTGGCTAACACAGGTGGTCCAGACCGTGCAGACCACAAGGAAGGCTTGATTCCAGTGACTTTCAAGGTTTCTTCCTGCAATCTGGCAAACTCAATTGCAGATGCAATACTAGCAGGTTTAAAGGCTTTAACAAAAGGTTTGATTGCAGGCTTAAGACCTCCTATAAAACTTTCCAAGATATAAGAATCAGGCATATCAGGACTGTTATGTAGCATCAAAGCCCTAAGATCCTCAAACTCATCTATGTATTTCTCTAAAGAATCAATATGCTGGAGTTTATTAAACTTCTCAACCACATCAGCCCCATTGTCATCACGAAATCTAGCACTTAAATCGATCACAAAAATATTCCAATCAACATTCTTCCTATTAGCCAAGTAATTCAGGACCCAATTCTCAGCCTTATCGATCATGTTCAAAGAGGCCAGATCAACTTTCTAGTCATCTGGTATCTTACACAACAGGAAATACTTACAACACTTTTTCACCCACACACGAGTACTAGTACCATCAAATTTAGGAAAATCAAGCTTCGGAGTAAACCCTAAGGGACGCAATTGATTACCAGTTGTGCGAGGAGAATCAGATGGAGCTCCAGTATCCTTAATTGCTCGTAATTCCCGCATGATAGTCATCATTTCCATGAACTGCTTATTATGCTCATCCAAACGCTTATTCTGTTCTGCAATTTTTAGCTCCAAATTCTTGATATGATCGTCCATGGCGACCGATGGTGTGCGTCTCGTATGAGGTGCCAGATTGATGTAAAAAGATCGTCGTTACTGCTCTGATACCACTGATAAAGATGAATTGTATTTCATCTTTATTACTACCATTAACTGTGTGAATCTATGGATATTGCAGATGAAGTAAGAATGTAGCAGAGATAGATGAGAGAGACAGAAAACAGACTTGTATTAAAATGATGCGTAATCTTTAAGTTCCAGTCCACCACTCACATATAAAGCACACACTTTCTAACAACTTCTCCCGCTCAATCCTCAGCCAATCAGAATAAAAGAAATGAAAAATAGAAAAACAGAAAATACTTCTTAACTATTTGACTATTTTGACTTCATTCCAACATTCTATAACATTCTCTCCTCCTTCCTTCCCCTTTTTCAGTTCGTTTTCTCACTGCTTTGGGGCTGCTGTGTATATGTGTATATTTGTGTGATTGGTGTGTGTATAATCAGTATATGTGTGTGTATTTGTGTGTCCCCAGAGGTGTGTATGTGTAACGGTGGTGTGTGAGGTTGCGGTAGTAGTTTAAATGGTCCAGGGAGTATACTGGTATGTGCTGGTGTGTGCGTGTGTAGTGGGTGCGTGTGTTTTACGTGTATTTGGCCATGGGTGATGATATGTGAATAAAGGTTTAACCATGTAGTTGGTTTCAATTTTGCCGAATACAATTGTTTTCCATTATCAAGTGTTTTAATATTTGGTTAAGTATTCTGCTTAGTTTGTTTAGTATTTGTAAGTTACGTGATTAGTAGTTAATTACAGGTTTGATTGGTAATTATAATTTAGGCTATTCGGATTGATTACAGGTTTTGTTGGGATTTGTTGTGTCGATATGATATCGACTGGTAGTCTGATAATTAGAGAAGGTGCTGCCTGATTTTCAAATGAAATTTAGATTTTAAAATTATACGGGAGCGTATCCTATAATTATCGGACTATTAATCGAATTTACATAGTTACTGATTTGTGATATTTCTATAAAATCTATAAATAATATTTATGTGATTTGGTAGTAATAGCAGTACTACATAGCATTATTATTGATGTTAATGTGTGAAACTGTGTTTACTTGGTAATTTTAGGATGTTGTATATTAATAAATATTAGTATTATTCTTTATTATTATTATTATTAGTATTATTCTTTATTATTATTATTATTTTCACTAGTAGTAATAATAGTAAATAATAATATTAATAATATAAATATGCGATATCTTAAATAGTTATAATGCTATGCTTATTTAATTCAACTTGTATATATTTGAATTGAATAGTATCTAAAGTGAGTATTATGGTAAGTGGTAAGTAAATGTATGGAAATATGTGATACCTGCTAAATGCTACATGTTAAATGTTAGAGTGTTATTCTTGATAGTATAATGTATTAATATTGAATTACTTTCCGTTTTAAAGATAAGCTGTTAGTTTCTTTCAATCATTATGTGTTTAGGTGCCGCATGTCTGGGCGGATTATTTATCATTATGTGTTAGGTGCCGCATGTCTGGGCGGATTATTTATCATTGTGTTAGGTGCCGCATGTCGGGGCGGGTACTTTTCTTATGTGATTTACTGCATGTCGAGGCAGATTTTCTTTATATTAGTATTTTTTTTTAGTTTAAAGAGCTTGATTTGATTGATTTGAAAACAGGAAAATAGTCCTATTTACGAATAGGTCATGCCGAATTTTCCGTAGAAATATTAAGTTACGCGTTCTCGTGTTTAATAATATTCTGAGTTGGTTGTAAGTTATAAAACTATAATGTGTGCTACTTGTTATGTGCTATATAATGTGCCGTGTATATATATATCGCGAAAGGGTAGAAATAGGATAGTCGTTTCGGAAGGATACTAAAGTAGTATCTTTTTGCTTATAATAGGATCGAGCATTGAGGGCGTGATACCAAGCAAAGGCAAGAAAAGGGGAGAGTTGTATAGCGGTTCAGTAGTTACGAATTGTTCGAGACGAATAGAACCAGACGTTGGGGATCAAGACTGAAGTTAGATAAGATTTCGTATCAGGCTGCAGCAACCGCATGAGCGCCATAGCAGAGAATCAGGAATAGTTGAGGGTGATGTCTTGAGAAAGCAGAATAAGATAAGGATGTTAGCTAAGAGTGTATAAGCTAAGGACCAAAGGCAAGTATTGTCCTCTCTTATATATTTGAAAGTGCAAGTATTCCTATCTTTACTTATCATTCAAGTGATATTTTCTTCAAATCCTATTATGCAAGTATCTTGAAACCTTCTTTTAAATATATTGCAAGTATCTCTGACCATACTCTTTATGGTTCAGATTATATATGTTTATCATAGAGCAAGAATGCATGTCAAATATCAAATGTTTTAAGTACGTATTCCCCTGTTTCTATGGATTTTAATATCTTTTAAATTGTTTTAGGGGAATAGTAACTTGTGAATATCTATCCCGGATGAGATTTAAATTCTGAAAATGTTTGGTGATTATCATTGCTAAACCTGTGATATAATTTTTGAGACATGGTATTGATTCATGAATATCATGTAATGGTTTTGAAAATGGGATGGATACAAATCAAATTGAAAACTGAAATGGATCAGATATCTCTATTTGGAGCTGCATAAGAGGTTCCGTTATTTGATAACGACCCATCATGGTGGCGTAAGAGGCTTGCGTGGTTTACACACCCAAAACCACCTGGTCCAGCGTCTAAAGACATAGCTAGTCTTTAGGTTCTGGAACATTATTTCGTGATGGCCGACTAGAGCCGTCCGGTGTTGATAGACTGATCAGCTATCTTCACCTGTTAGCGTCCAATATATCTGATATTCGTTTTAGATAAAAACCTGTTATAGCATGCTAGTGATAAAATTTTGAAACTAAAACTTATGATTATCACATTTTTCAGCATGCTAATAAATGTTGATTTCCAGTTTCATATCAAATGATGATTTACTGTTTTATGTTCGAAGCATGCATGATTTCTATACTCTTGCTCTTATAAGCTGTTTTTACATCGATTATATCTCTTGTTATTCAAATTGGTACTGCTGAGCAATTCATAGCTCAACCTTGCAAACTATCTTTATACAAACTGTTTTACTACTAGAACTTGCTGAGCATTTTAGCTTATTCTTGCTTTTCAATTCTGAACCTTTCAGCTAAGGCTAGAGATGGATTATCTGATTAGACTGCGCGTGTGAGTGATGCTAAGAGGCAAGGATTCTAAGTGGTTAAGTACATCAGAGATCAGGTTGGTTGTTTTCTGATTTCAATACTGTAACCTGGATGCGATCCTGTTTTTAGGGGGTTAAAGTGTTTCCTTTTAAACCTTTTATTAATGCTTTCAGGTTTTAAATTATTTGGTTTTCATAAATACAGTTTTTCAAAAGTGTTTTAAAAGGTTCAAAATTGTCTTTCTTCACAACCTTATTTAAAAAAAAACATCAGGGTTTTGAAATATCTATTATTACTCTCTTTCAAAAATTACAGGTTTTAAATTGTTTTTCTTTTAGTGGCACCAAATCCAGACCCCGGGATTTGCGGGCTGTCACACACACTCTAGATTGATTTATGCGCACCCTACACCTCGTTTTATACCAAATTACCCTTGTATTTTATCATTTCAACCAAATAATTTTATCAATTCAAAGGAATAATTTAGTACAAAGTAGATGTAAATTGCATAAATCAATTTAGGGTGTGCATAAATACCCTTTTATAATTAAAGATTGAGATGACTCCATTGAGAAAGAGACTAGATTAGAGTGTTCAAATATGAAAATTGATGTTTCAAGATACATCTATATATTTCACACTGGCGACTTTTGTCAAGGTCTACATTCTCGTAGATGAGTTGTATCATAGATACAATAAGCCGCAACAGAGATTTCTTTCATCCATCAAAGTTTATCATCTAACCGAAAGATATGCAAGATATCTCCAGACGTTTAGATAATAAGACTTTAAAGTCTGAATAAGAAAACCTATAAGTCTTTTTCCATGATCCTGAAAATCAAAACAAGCAAAGAGAAACATAAGAATGATAATTTAAGTAAAAAAAGTATATATTATGTGAAAAATTTTAATCCGATAATGACATATATGTCTTTACAAAAAAACATAATATATTATTTTAACAATAAGAATAATAGAACTTATAAAGAATATTAGACAATTATGTAAAATTATAATGTCTAACCAAAGCGAGAACTTTGGTTAGACACACAAATACTAAAATATTCATAATTCATATTAATCTTTTTTTGTTAGAACAAATAACATTAACAAATGATTTTATATTTCTTGTCAGGGAAATAAACAAAATAATTAATCATACTCTTTATGAAAAAATATATGATACAAAAATATGTTACTAATATTTAACCTCTAAATTGTAAAATACTGACATTAATATTTAGATATATTAAAATAAATATTCCATAAGAAATAGATATAAGCTCACTAATTAATATTATGGAAATTTTTTATATGTATATGTATATACAAAATTAAGTTGGAGCCAACAAGCGGTAAGTACAGTTTAATACTATAAATAATTTTCAATAAAATACTATAATAATATTTACTAGTCATCAAATATGATACCAAAATATCTCTTAAAGGCATGCCATCAATAATAACTAAAACTTGATGAAATATTTACAATCAAATACCCACATAGGGTCGTGCTCAAAAGAAAAAAGTACTTAAAATAGAACCAGAGAACCACTAAGGTTCCTAAATTTTAAATAGATTTTTAAGATCTAAATCTAAATACATGTTTTTTCATCGTTATATGTGCTCAAAAATAATTTTGAAATATTAATACATAGATATTGACATTTTTTGCATGTGAAGTTCTGCTGCAGAACCCTAACTAAATTGGAAATAAGTTAAGCGTTGTATGGGTTCGCTCTCTAATGATAACACTATTGACCCAAAAAAAATATTATGGAATTCACTAATAAGTTGTTAAGAAAATAAATACTTGAGTTACAAGTATATTATCTTTTTCATTATAAAACTTAACCCAATGGCTAAATCATAAATGTCTATTACATTAATGATGATATTAAATAAAATAATTATTTGATATTGAATAAAATAGAGTATTTCTAAACAAAAGATTAGGCTTCATCCACGTAAACAAGTTTTCACAGCTTCTTTCTCTCTTTTTCTTTTCTTCTTCTTCTACCTTCTAGCTACTTTACCCATTCAACACAAGAAAGCATAGACAAAGCGTGGTAATGCAGTATGCCGCAGATAATCTCTCCAGAAGTAGGATTCTCCCTCATTTTTGCATTTCTCTCAAAATATGTATTTCTCTTTGTATATTTAGATAAAACCTTTTAGTATAACATGATTTAGATATTTGCATCAAATCTTAATATTGTTATTCATAAATTATATCTTTTGCATTTTGATATTTGCATGCATTAGATTGAATTCTTTACAACCACGACCAGATATAGGTTTTTGATTTACTGTTAACATGTTGTATTTTACAAGATATTAGATAACTCGTAAATGATGGTGGTTTAACGGTGGTTTGCGGTGGTGATTTGCGGTTTTAATATTTTTGACTAAAATTCAGCATAATTTATGATTTCAGTTTTGTAGAATTGTATTTAATTTTCAATTTTTAATTGTCTGCATTTAATGCTTTTAATTATTTTGGTTGAATTGCACTGAAAAAAATATTTTGGTTAAATTAGAAGAAAATTGTAACATGCAATATTTCCTTAAATAGTGATTGACTTTATTGTATTTTAATATTTGATATCAACCTTTTTAGTAATTGTTATATTAGATTTATTGATTAATATTTTACTTATATTCTAAGGACATTTTATAAAAGTTTTAATTTCTTTAATTAAATTTCCTTTATCATGTTAAAGTTGTTTCTTTTGTATATATGGAAATTATTTGAATTTTTTTGAAAATGTCTTGATTCTCATTTAATGAGTTAGCACGTTAATTGCGCCTCTATTGATGGCTAATTTTGTACCATTTATGGATGACCATGTTTGATGGCATATTTTTGGCTTGTAAGAGGCATTTATGTGCCACTTTGTTGGCTGCAATTATGTGCCATTTTGTTGGCTTGTTAATAATTATTATATTATATTTTCGGTATATTATCTTTTTTCGTTAGTGTCTCACCAATTAAAAATCCATCTTTGGTTGAGACTTTATTTAATTTTCTTTTTCACTACTTGAATGGTATACACATGATGTTAATTATTATTAATTATTGGATGTATTATCCTTTATTTTTTCAATAATATATATATATAATCAGTTATATATATGGACTTATATTCCCATGTTTCCTCTTTTTTATATTTTCAGGATGCTTGGAAGAAGACGGGTTTTTTTTTTGGATATTAAAGTTTTATTATCTAAATTTTCCCTGTCATCTTGCATGTCCGATTGTTAAATGATAAGTTTTCTTGAATGAAAGAATTATCACAGTGAACATGGGTGTACACGGTTCGGGTTGGGCGGGTTAACGGAATTTGTTAACCCAACCCAATTAAATCGGATTTTTAAATTTTCAACCCAACCCAAACAATATTCATGTTTGTGTGCTTCTAAACAAACATAATAATTTATATCGGTGGAATGTTGCTTTGATGAGTTTGTCAAAGAGATAAAACTAACTCCAGTCTCCAGTATACAAAAAGCAAACAGAATACTATTATTTAAAAAATAGAGAACAATGTTTGTTAACAAATGTCTGTAAATAACTAATAACAATCTGTTAACAGTGACAAATATAAATTTGAGCAAACAAAGCATAGATAATGACCTGAGAGTCCTAGGATATATCGGGTTGGGTTGGATCGGTTTAAAAAAATTGAAACCCGTGTCCATCCCAGCTAAATCGGGTTGATCATTTTTTAATTTAATTATCTATCGGGTCAAAAAAATGTGGATTGTTTCGGGTAAAATATAATCGGTTCGGATTGGATCGGTCGGTTTCATCAACCCGTGTACACCCCTAACGTTGAATTGCCGAATCATATTTGTTGAGATTCATTCTCATTATACTCCCTCCGTCCCAAATTAACTGTCCAGTTTGACTTTTTGATGGTCAATTTGACTCAACTTTGACTGAAAAATATGTATATTAAATAATTGAATAAAATTATGAAATATATATCATTGAAAAGATTATGAAATCTATTTTAGAATATATTTTTCAGTTTTGTAAAATTGTAAAAGGATAATTTTTAATTTTCAATCAAAGTTGGGTCAAATTGGCCATCAAAAAGTCAAACTGGACAGTTAATTTGGGATGGAGGGAGTATATATATATAAAAAAAAAACTTAACCCAATGGCTAAATCATAAATGTCTATTACATTAATGATGATATTGAATAAAATAAATATTTTATGATAAATTTATAAATAAGATAATAATATAGTAACAAAAAAATCTGATTTGTTTTCTTTATATCACATGTCCTACACATCTCCCCGGTTGTTTTGATTATTTATTTTTCTTTCATTCTTTTTATTTTCCCTTTTCGTCATTTTACTTTGAAAATACTCAGGAAAACCCTTGTAAATTCTCCTCGATCCTCGCGTCAGACAGAGCCAGGGGAATTAACTTCCTCGGGTCCCCTCCTGATGAAGAAAATGTATGATGAGACTCCTCTCCTCTTCCTCCGATCACCATCCCCCAGGTTCTATTTACACCCCTTGTATTCCCTTACTTTTTTGTATGCATATCTATGTTGTGTATTAAGATTGGCCCAGTTGCAACAGAGCCCCGTCTTTATGTTAGAAACAAAAGGGTCAAGAAAAATCCTGAAATCTCGGCAGGGGAAGAGGAGAAGCTTTATCCCCAGCAACCCATTCGTCATCAAAAAGTATGTTTATATATATAGCCTTGTAAATGTGTTTTTGTTTAGCATATAAAGGAGAACTTGATAACAAAATTGCCACGTCAAATATATAATTTTGTCGGTCTTGAAATTAGAGGAACCTTGAATTTTAAACCTCTATAAATATATATAATTCTTTGATATGCATTTAATATAATAGTGATACAACTTAAATGATGTTTATATATATAAATTTGTAAAGATGAAATTTTATTTGTGATATATTAAATTAGAAACAAGCAAAGTATATGAGAGGGAATATATGCTAACATGCCCACTATTATGAACTTGGAATTAGGGTGTTGGGAGGGTAGAATGTTAATTTGCTTCAAAGAGTAGAGGTTTCCGAGAAGGTCCTTGATGATTTAATTCTTGAAAATTGAAATGATCATGTAAATGTAGCAAGTGCTAAATGTAACTTTTATTTTAGAAGCTTCAAAGGGTGATCACAATTCAAATGAGGATGTTCTACTTGTGTGATAAATTATATGTTTTAATCTTTGGCATAGTAGATATTTTTTGAGCGTCTTTGTTGTTGGCTTGTAATTATTCTATATTAAATTATAATTGAAAAGTAGAGTTCCTATTTAGCAAAACAGATCTACAATATCTGCTTGACGAAATCGTTAGTATATATACATTTATTAAGTATCTTATATTTTATCAATAGTAATGTTCTGATTCGCAACATTCGAACCTTAGGCCTGTGAAGGAAAGGACATAAATTAGTGAAATTAATGTTTTTAGAGAAACAACTAATGGCCCTTTAATATAATTATGATTTTGATATTTATGAACTTTAGCTAGTGGTGGGCTTTTCCCATGATACTCAAGTCCATTAAAGGTACATGTCAGTGATGGCCTATGATCTCTATGTACATGATTTATGTGTAATTCCTTTAACCTACATGAACTGGTATAACTGTGTACGTAGTAACCCATTTTCTAAATGCAGATATCTGGTCTACCTGATATTGAAGACTTTGCATACAAAAAGACTAGTAAAGTTCCCGAAAATTACGTAAGTACTTTAATTTTTAAGTGCATAGTCTTTGCATGTTCGACAGTTGACACATGTATGCATTTGGTCCCTGTAAAACTTTAAGCTGTAATCATTTTGTTTGTGTTGTTGGATAAGAGGCCTTTTTTTTCCTTCAAAATTACCTTTGGTTGATATATGCATCCTTAGACACACAGAGGTATCCTCGTCCTCTGTCAAATACATATACAAGGGAGTGATTCATGGTTTGGGACTAATTTATATTTTACAGTTTGTATAGAAGTATTGAACTGAAAGAACAATACTGCAAAATTCAACTTTGAGGACTTCTTTCATATCTATTATTTACTGTTAGGAGTACCAACATACATAATAATAAGTAATCAAGAGAAGTGCTGTTCTAAAACAAACTGGAATCTGCTAGAAACTGTGGAGCCAGTTTTAGAATCTATGTAATTTGACCAAGTCAATATGTTAATATTATAAAGTTTCTAAATTGTGTTGAGAAGTATTAGACAAGTGAGAAGCATAGATAGAGTACATAGAGATAAACTTACCATTTAACTTGGCTCTGCATTCCGTAATTGTTGTGTCATAACATCTTCTTACCATTAGCTGTATGATGTATTATGTGACAAATGGAAAAGCCTAAAGGTCGACAAGATTTTATTCACTTGTCACCAGGTGTGCTCCCAGACTCTCTAAGAGTTCTCTTAATTTCATTTATTTACCCTAAAACTGCTTGTATGCTCTAGGATTAATCCTCTTCTGAGCCAAGCAGCCAACAGGAAACAAAGAGCGTAGTGAACTACTGACTATTTATGTTTAACACCACCTTGTTTGAGTAAATATATCATAACAATTTTGGAATTTAGATATTAATAGTATTTTCCATTCGACGTGCTTCTTCAGTATTCTATTGTTCAGTCAACATGGACTGTCCTGCATCAACTATACAATGTTGAAGTTCAGAAGAATCAGAGATAAATGAACTAGTGACTTTCATTGACAATCAAGTCATTCATCAATCATTTAGGAAGCAACTTGCTACCGCAAGTCTGACCGTAGTCATCTTAATCAATTATAATTAAGGGTGAGAATATGAATTTGAAACCACAAACCAAAGAAAACCAAAGTTTTGGATTTGGTTTAATCTTAAATCTCTCCTTTGAAAATGAATTTGTTTTGTTTCTAATCATGCAAATACGGATTTGAGAATGTGATTGTAACACCCAGTTCCACATCGAGAGGAGTGGAGACTTTAGTCCAATTTAGAAGCATACGTACCAATGCACCTACAAATCACGATATTTGGCTTGTGGATTACCCATGTTTTTTAAAGTACTTCAGCCTATTTTGGGTTCGGAATTTGTGACTTGACATAAATTTCGAAAGAGACTCGGGTCGTCACATATTTTGATAATGACCTAAGCCAACAATTTGATGCACACCGAAGCCCGAGCCAAGAACTCGATGCACACCACACCCAACAACCCACCATAACCACTGATCTTCCAAAAGAGTTAGCAACTTTGATATACATTAGTTGTTCACTTTTGTATATAAATGAAAAGAAATTTACTTTGCACATTATATTTATATTTCAGTTGTAGCCTTTATTAGCTTTTATCATGTGGATCTTGAATTCACATCTATTCTTATGTTCGACCGATACAAAAATAAATTTGAATAATATCTGATTTAAGCCTATATCTGCAGTTAGTTAAACAGTTAGTTAAAAGATATATTGTAAAATTAAGACGGTACATTTTAATGATTGGCTTATTATTTCAATAAAAATTTGCAAAACCAACACTTTTGTCAATTCATTAGGAAACATATTTAGTTATTTCAGTGCAATTTATTTAGTTATTTCAATGCATTCATAATTGATGTAATATGAAAATGTAATTTATATATGTGATAATGATTAGTTTTTTAAATAAAATGTTACTTGATACAAAATTTGTTTTTTATTTTTTTATTTTATCGATCTATATATATAATACCATAACCAAACCAAATCAAATCACAACCGTATTTCATATAATTTGGTTGTTAAAATGGATTTAGTTTATAAACCAAACCATAACCACATTATTGGATCCAAAACAAACTTACTCCACATTTTGCCTCCCTTAACTATAATGCTCCAGACTGCTGGTAATAATGCCATTAAGGTACATCTTAACCTAACCAGTATAAAATATTCTATCCAGCAGACTGATTATAAATCCTTTTATATTTTACACTTCTTTATTATAATACTGAATTACTGACATGATATTTGATTATTTCTATTTTTTAAGAAAATATATTAAATGCTCATAGAATTTTATAATTAGTTATACTTTCAATCGGATCAATATTGAAAATGTTACTCCAACTGATTGTGCTGTTTACATTACTTTTTGTATCATTTTTGTAATTATGTATCAGCTAAAGATGTATACACATCTTTATATGCCAAATAGTTTATGATGAACGTTATGCTCTACTTGATGATATAGACCCTTAGGTGAACATCCAGTTCATTGACGCTGTATATTGTAAAGCCACCATGATGACATTTGATCAGTTTTAAAGCTTTCTTAACATATTCTATAAGTCTGAGATTCTTCAGTTGTAAACTGTTAACTGCCTATAGCTATGATGTGTTTCATATCAGTAGTAATGTACATAGTGCCAGAGCCATGTTTTAACTCAGGGTGGTAAATTTCATGGCACGTAATTGGAAATGTAAATTTAAACTTGAGGAATTGGGTATGTTTATACTACCTTAAAAATATGGGACTCTTGTCGTGCATTAGTTGAGAAAATTACTCCAGTTAGGAGTTTGTTTTTTTTTTACGATTTTTTTTTCTGAAACTGTAAATATATTTCAAAAATATATTTATTAATAAATATTATGGGTCGGGTCGGGTCGGGTTCGGGTTACCCGTGGGTTGTGCAGGTCGGGTTCGGGTTGAGTATTCTGACCCATTAACATTTCGGGTCGGATCAAATTTCTGACCCGCGATTGTCAACCCGGCCTGAACCCACCCAATACCCGAAATTGCCAACCCGACACCCATATAGTACTAACAAGCTACTTATGATATTATAGTACCTATAATACGATTTAGTGCGTACTCTAACTTTAACTAAGTCTCTTCATTTCAGGGGCCATTCAGCTTCTCCTTGAGAATAATCTTCTTACTGCAGATGCTCTTGAGAAGGCCAATGAAGATACTATCAAGAGCATGATATACCCTGTACTTCTCTCAAAATTAGTGCATCTTAACATGATGTTCCTGCTTTTGTGTAACACTTGTAGCTCTTCTGTAGGTGGGTTTCTATACAAGAAAGGCTAGCAACATGAAGAAAGTTTCTAATATATGTCTTTCGAAGTACGATGGTGACATTCCTAGTACACTTGAAGATTTGCTACAACTTCCAGGAATTGGTCCTAAAATGGCTCATTTGGTGCGGGTTTGTATTGTTTATAGAAATGTTACTAGTTGTTATCATGAATCGCCAGTTGTGCAAGTCTGTTTTTAATGATTGTTGCAGGTTATAAATGTAGGGTGGAACAATGTTCAAGGGATCTGTGTAGACACTCATGTGCACCGTATCTGTAATAGACTTGTTGGGTTTCACGGAAGGGCACAAATCAGGTTCATGCTTCTTACTGATGGTTTTGAAATTGTTTGGACTTAAAAGTTGATGGTTTCCATATTTCACTGTACACTTCAGATTGTGTCCCTAATATTGTTTCTTCTTATCACCATAAATCATTATTACATGAAGATCTTCTTGAAGTGTTTTTAGAATTGAATGAAGTTTTAGTTTCACTATATTTCTTCCGCAGGTTGTTAATTGTTCCTTGAAAATTTTCAGATCAACTACTTTAAAAGATTAAATTGCTTGCGTATAATCTATTGACTTTCTTTGAAGCATATATCTTTAAAAGATTTCAAATGTCATATCATATTGGTCCCTAATCAAAATTTATTCTTATTTTATTTCTTACATTGTCAAAAATCTGTGCCCGTATTCTTCTTCATGAAAAAATTTCAAAGAACGGACATTATATTAGTGATAAGTCACTCATCTTGTGTAGTTAATTAAAGGACAGTCCCTTGTAAGCTATTTGTAATGTACATAGTATACTATCAATGTAAGTTAGTGTCTTGTCATTCATCTTGTACCTCGGTTTAAAGCATCAACATAATTCAAATTTAACGTGAATACGATATGCATCACCTCCTCAGACCCGATGATTTTTTTTAAAGCATCACTTGGTATGGAGTAGAAAATTGCTCTACTCAGTATCTTATATTTATTTTATTTGTCAGAAAACTAAATCACCTGAGGAGACCAGGGAGTCCCTGGAAAGATGGCTTCCGAAGGAAGAATGGGTTCCGATCAATCCTCTTTTGGTATGTCATCTTTATTTATTTGACAGGCATCTGTTGTTTTACTGGAGACCTTTAGCAGATCTTCTTGAAAGTTAGGAGCATCAAACATTATTGTAGGATGCTAGTACATACCGTTCTTGGTTTTTAGCTGTTTAGTGCCACACTGTCTAGATGCTATGCTGGGGTGCTTAGAAATGCTTTTGTTTGCCTTCTTCTCATGGTGGCATCAGTTATTTTGTATAAATGATCTGGTATATTCATGACTACAAATAGTATAATATGCCCTTAATGTTGTGATGGTTTCCAATGATCGACAGTGTGTATGGGGCTACGGCAACACAATACTTCAGAGCAAACATAATTAGCATTTAACAAATCATAATTTCACACTTTGTGTATCTTGCATGAGGTAAATTTTGTTGCACTCAAATCTAGTAACAAGTATCTTATATATGTTTTAGCTCCTGCATTCCTGTATGGCGTCTTGATTATTACTACTCATTCAGTGGCTCTAATATAACTACTTGGTCAGCTCATAGGCTCACATTTGAACAGCAAAACTTGTTATGCTTAAGACTTTAGGTGTCTCGAGATTTGAAATGTTGGTCTTAAGGGCCGGAAATATGGTCATGGCAATATTTTAGGATTTCGTGACTTGGTAACACTCTGCGAGCTAAACTTTAGCAGCTGCAATTGTGCTTGTGGTATCCATGTGTTGTTTTGGTGGTTCTTGTGTTTCGATTGTATTTTGGACTAAAAAATGTAGAGTGAACAGGTGGGCTTTGGGCAGACTATATGTACACCACTTAGACCTCAATGTGGAAAATGCAACATAGTCGATTTATGCCCATCGGCATATAAAGAAGCTGCAAGTCCAAAATCAACAGCCAAAAAATCTCAGAAGGGGAATAACCTTTCATGAAACTAGAGGTGATTATCTTTTTGTCCAAGGCTGTATTTGATGTTATGGTTAGTTAGCAAGATCATGTTACATCCTTGCAACTTACAAGTGTAATGTAAATTTTGTATAATGGTGATGTATTAATGGACAGCTTGATCAAAAACATATTTTGAAATTTGATTTTTTGATGCAAAGAGAAGAGACAATTGTTGAATTGTTTATGAAGTTGAATCCGAGAGAACTATGTACTGCATATATGTTGATGCAAAGAGAAGAGACAATTGTTGAATTGTTTATGAAGTTGAATCCGAGAGAACTATGTACTGCATATATGTTAAAGCTTCTTACATGTTAGTTGTGATTTTTTAGCGGTCAAACTAACCAAAACTGACAAGATTTATGTATCTGGTTATTATAGGGGAAATAATCAAAAAAATTGGTTGGTCGATTGAATTATGGACAAATAGTCCCAATCAGCATTCTCGAGTGCTCCTCAACCTTCTTTGGTTTCTATATAGGATAAACATTCATTTTGGGTTGCATTCCTGGTTTGGACACCTGTATCAGGATTGTTATGAGATTAGAAGTGCGACTTTTTGTTCATTTTCTAGCATGAGGTAACTAATATCAACTAGATGTATTGGATTTATCTTTAGAAGATCTAGTATCATTTGTAGTTACCTTTGAATGATTGTTTTCTCACCTGATGAATTGTTAGTATTTGATTGATCCCGACTAGAATTAGTTCCCGATTAATCTTCACTTGATTTTTTGATTAGAATCATCAGTATATGATGAATCATCGGTATTTGGTGTGTTATCGGTATTTGGTGGGTCATTAGTATCAGTATTAGAAATTTTATCGGTATTTGAGCCTCATTAGTATGTGATCCAGGTCAATTTTGGTAGCTTTATTTTCAAATTTAAGACTTTCATGAGTGTCTTCTTCTATTCATATAATTCTCATGTCATCAAAAGACACGTTAATAGATTCAATGATAGTCTTCGTTCTTAAACTATTCACCTTGTCAGTTTTTGATGTATAATAGCCAATAAAAATGCTCTCATCAGTTTTTGCTTCAAAATTGTCAAGCTACTCCAGATGAGGCTTAAGAATAAAAACATTTGCAGCCAAAAATTTGTAAATGCTTAAGACTTGATTTCTTCTCTTTAATACTTTGATAAGGTGTGACAGTGACACCATGTCTTTCGATCAAAATAATATTTTGAGTATAGCATATTGTGTTGACTGTTTCTGTCCAAAAATATGCAGGTAGATTTATTTTTCCAACATAGTGCGGCCAGCTTCAATTAAAGTTTTGTCCTTTCTCTCCATTACATCATTTTTTTGAGGAGTCACAAGCGTAGAGCATTGTTGAGTTATACTTTTATATCGACAGAACTTTTCCACTATTGAATTTTTAAACTTAATTTTATTATCACTTCTTAGGATCTTGACTTTATGTTTTGTACCATTTTCAATCAGTCTCACAAGGTTAAGTAGAATTTCTCGATTCTTATCTTTCCTATGCATAAAACATATCGAAATAAGTCTAAAATAATTCATCAACTATTACTAGAGTGCACCTTTTCTTATTGATTAACATGACATTTGCTGGTCCAAAAAAATCAAGATGCAACATGTGATATGACTCATCAATTGAGAATTTTGATTTGCTCTTGAATGTTGTTCTCCTTTGTTTTGCTTTTAGTCATGCATTACAAGTTCATTACAAGTGTATTGAGCTTTTGCTAATTTTTTCACCAAATTTTTCTTAACCAACTCATTTATGTTATAAAATTGAGATGTAAATTTTATTTGTGTCAATTTCAACTATCTTCTACTGATGCTTTGCTTATTAGACATGTTGTAGGGTCATCAGTATTTGTGCGATGGTTGGCTTCATATATGTTACCATGCCTGTAACTAGTAAGAGCAATCTTTCCTGTTGTATTGCTGATCATTTCACAATGTTCTTCATAAAATGTGACATGATAACCTCTATATGTGATTTGACTGGTGCTCAATAGATTGCGCTTCAGTTTTTCCACTAAAGCTATATTTTCAATGATGGCTTTTTCAATTATTATATTGTCATATCCTAATATTTGTCCAATGTTGTCATCTCCGTGGGCCAGCTTTCCTTTCAAATTCTGAAGGCGGAACTTTATTTATTGTCATATGTCTAGATTATCCATTATCCGAGACTAGAACACTACTCTTCCAGTTGCCCTGCAATCATAAATGCCAACCAGTTAGGATTTTTAAGAACCCACACTTGTTGGGTCCTTTTTGCATTTATCTTATTTTTAGCAGCAGAATTCTTTTTCATAAGGTCAATTATGTCAAGATCTGATCCATCAGAATTAACCTGATTAATATCAGTAGTATAAGATATATGCTTGAAATCATTAGTAGTAGTTTTATTAGAATATTCACTTTTATTAAAATTATGTAATGATTCATAAAAATTGTGGTACAAACTATGATATTCTTGACAAGTACAAATTAAATGCATGCTTGAAATCATTAGTAGTAGTTTTATTAGAATATTCACTTTTATTAAAATTATGTAATGATTCATAAAAATTGTGGTACAAACTATGATATTCTTGACAAGTACAAATTAAATGCCATTAACTGCCACAATGAAAATAAGATTTTGTGATCTGTAAAATACCGATCTACCCCTAACATCAAAGTAGGTATTTCACTAGTCTTCTTTTTATTCTTCCTACAATTAATAACAAAATGATTAGAGTCACCATAATTATATATATTTTACCATTTGAAATTTTGCATCTTTTGAAATATAAATAACGTTTCTAATTTTATATTAAATTATGATTCAAAATCACATCTTACACACTAACAAGTTTTAGTTAGTTTAAAGGACTCACTAATTTATGTAATCTTGAAAATCCAAAATTTTCAAGGAACCATGAACTATGAATTTTTTATAAATATATGGCCAATCCAAAATCTATTGAATTAGTTGATTTTACTGATAGTGATGGGCTGTATCAACAATAAGTGTAAGAGCCTATCAGGCTATGTTTTCTCCTTTGGCTCATGTGTATATTCATGAGCATCAAAGAAGTAGAATTGTTTGGGACATTCATCGGTAGAAGTCGAGTATATAGCTGCATCAAAATTGTTTTGTGAAACAAGTATGTAATGGACATTGGTTAGAATTTGATTAGTCACGACACAACTAAACACATTACAATCAAATATTATTTCATTAGAAAAGCAATTAAAGATGAGTAGTAAAACTAGAATTATGTCTCACAAGTGATAATCAAACTCAAATTTTTACAAAGACGCTACCAAAGAACAAGTTTAATTTATCGTGACAACAACTTGGAGTAACCAGAAAATACATTAACGGGTAGTGATGAAGTCAATGTAAAAGAGAATCGAAAGAGAAATATTTGTGACAATTATTGAATTAATTATATTAAATGTCAGTTTATCATCTTGAAGAGTCGTCACAAGTATAAATCACAAGTTTTTGTAATCTCTCAACAATAATATAATTATAAAAATAAAGTATCATCGATCTCCATTTCTTTTCCTGTCTTTGTAAGCTACCAACAATAATATAATTATAAAAAAATATCATCAATCTCCATCATTTCTTTTTCCGATATTTATATAAAGTCTTGCAGTAGCAACTCATAAATCTTCTATTATAATATGTTCTTCTCCGAAATTAGTCACCATTGAGCATAGGGATGATAGCGTGAAAACGATATGCCAAAAAAAAAGGCTGTGAAAACGAACCAACGTGTTACATATCTGTACATATATGTTACGGCTGACTAATTAGTGCTTAGATTTTGCAATCAAAACCCTGGAACCATCTTAGATTCAGCTGAATATATATATATATATATATATATATATATATATATATATATATATATATATATATATATATATATATATATATATATATATATATATATATTAGTGTGTGTGTGTGTGTATGTGTGTAAAAGGGATTGAACTACACATTCGGTTGAAATTATGTTATATGAGACAGGGTCATGCTCACTACGTCCATAACACCTAATCTCCATTCCAAACTTTTAATGTTTTATGCCTGAATTTATGTATTTTGTCTGTTTGTGTGGCAGTGATACATGCATTACACAAAAGAGTATGAAAAATGTTGAAACCTTGTAGGGTTACTATCACTTTTGGTCACTTGTCAACAGAGCATGGTTGTCATGTCGGTCGACTAGTCGCGACTAGCCGACGACTAGTCGACTAAGCGGTGAATGGATGTCGACTCAACATGTCGACCAGGTGAATGTCGATATTTCGGTCGCTTGGTCGACTAAGCGGTCGACTAGTCAACGACTAGTCGACTAGTCGAGTTTGGGCCACCGACTAGTCGACTGTTTTTCTGCAATTTGCATTCTGTATAATTATTCTGCATGAATTTTGTTATTTGTTTACTATATTGCCACATCACATCACATCACATCAGTATCATATAATTGATATTTATCGATTGTTAGCTTGATACATATTTTACGTGATCGTGTGTACTTTGCTTTGTTGTTAACTATTTTCGCATTTCCATCATCCTGTTTAAGGGCCCTATTCTTAATATCTTAGAATCTGAAATAAAATTTTATGGAAGGTACATAATACAAATATATGTATGTGTTTATATGTATATAATATATTTTTAATTTATAATATATATATATATAGGGTAGCACTCGATAGCATACCCTCTTATATGGAGTTACGTAGCACATCATTATAAATATATTAATAATATATATTTTATTATATTTTTTATGAAATATAATTGCAAATTTTGATTATTAAACCGAAAACGAAGTAATACAATTTTTTTTTATTCCAAAGATCATCTAAAATTATGCAATATCTCAACATGATTCTATAACAGAATAATAATCATCCAGAATTATTCTGTTGTAGAATCAGTTTCGAAAATATACTTTTTTTAATCAAATTTTAAGTGTTAAATTACTTAAAATAGATTTATTTTATAGTATTCTATATTAGAATCACGTTTTATATGTATTCTATAACAGAATTTATAATAAATTTGATGATTTATAGTGACGCACTATGTAACTCCATATAAGGAGTCCCTCTCTAGAATGTTGGCATATATATATATATATATATATATATATATATATATATATATATATATATATATATATATTAGCGACTAGTCTACAACTAGTCCACGACTAGTCGACTAGCGGGAGGTCTATCGACTCGCCTCGACTCATCGACGTGACAGCCATGCAAAAGAGTACATTCCCCTCTTTTCCATACGACAGGAAACATCAATTTCCTTATCGTGTGTTTGGCAGCGACTTCTTCATAACATTTGACTTGTATCAATTAAGAAGATTTTGAAAATCATATATTTATAAATTTATTTTAGAAGTCATTATAATTTTTATATGAAATATTTTATGGTATTGTATTGGATTTGATAAAATATTGTTGACAAATTGATTATGTGATCTTTAGAGATATAACTTTTAAGTTTTTTATTTTTATAATATAAAAGGGTAGTGTAAATAATATATTTTTTTATCATCAATTTATGAATATATTTTTTTAATATGAATATATGTTGTTGATAGTAGTTTTATTTTTAATTAAATATAAGTTATAAATTAAATTTTTTTATTTATTTATAAGAAAACGAATATTATTTATCTTCTATCAGTTAGGAAGATTTACGCTTATTTATATAAAATTTTTATTTAACTTCAATTTAGTCTTTATAAATTATACATCTATTTATAAGTAGTTTTAAATATTAATATATGTTATTAATAGTAGTTTCACTTTTTTTCAACTAATTAAAAGTATATTTAAAAAGATAATGATAAAAAGATAACGATGAATATATATATATATATATATATATATATATATAGAGAGAGAGAGAGAGAGATAGAGAGTTACTCCAGTGAGAACTTCTTAAAATTAGAACCGTGAGAACTTCGTTAATTTATCATATTTTGGCTAATCTAAACATCAAACTAGTGGAAACCCAATATAAAAAATGTATATAAAATTAGTCTCTACCTAGCTAGTCAAAAAAAAATTCAAAAAAAAAAGACCACTGCCACGTCATCTGTGATTTTTTTTATTATTTTTTTTTGCTAGCTAGGTGGAGACCTTAATGATATATATTTTTTGTGAAGGTGCCCTGCGGGGCCCTTCAAATAAATGAGATTTTGATAAATTAAAAAAGTTGTCACGGTTCTCATTTTAAGAAAGTTCTCATTTGAGTAATATGTATGAGGGATTGAACTACACATTCGGTTGAAATTATGTTATATGAGACAGGGTTATGCTCACTATGTCCATAGCACCTAATCTCCATTCCAAACTTTTAATGTTTTGTGCCTGAATTTATGTATTTTGTCTGTTTGTGTGGCAGTGATACATGCTCACTATGTCCATAGCACCTTATCTCCATTCCAAACTTTTAATGTTTTGTGCCTGAATTTTTGTATTTTGTCTGTTTGTGTGGCAGTGATACATGCATTACACAAAAGAGTATGAAAAATGTTGAAACCTTGTAATGTTACTATCACTTTTGATCACTGGTCAAAAGAATACATTCCCCTCTTTTTAATACGACAAGAAACATCAATTTCCTTATCGTAAATGGTCTGTGCTTGGCGGCCACTTCTTCATAACATTTGACTTATCAATTAAGAAGATTTTGAAAATCATATATTTATAAATTTATTTTAGAAGTCATTATAATTTTTTATATGAAATATTATATGGTATTGTATTGGATTTCATTAAATATTGTTGACAAATAGATTATGTGGTTTTTAGAGGTATAATTTTTAAGATTTTTATTTGTATAATATAAAAGGATAGTGTAAATAATATATTTTTTATCATCTATTTATGAATATATTTTTTAATATGAATATATGTTGTTGATAGTAGCTTTATTTTTAATTAAAACTAAATTATAAATTAAATTTTATTTATTTATAAGAAAACGAATATTATTTATCGTGTATCAGTTAGGAAGATTTACGCTTATTTATATAAAATATTTATTTAACTTGCAATTAGTCTTTATAAATTATACATCTATTTATAAGTAGTTTTAAATATTAATATATGTTATTAATTGTAGTTTCACTTTTTTCGACAAATTAAAATTATATTTAAAAAGGTAATGATAAAAAGATATTGTTGAATATATATATATATATATATATATATATATATATATATATATATATATATATATGGGATTGAACTACACAATCGGTTGAAATTATGTTATATGAGACATGGTCATGCTCAATATGTTCATAGCACCTAATCTCCATTCCAAACTTTTAATGTTTTGTGCCTGAATTTTTGTATTTTGTCTGTTTGTGTGGCAGTGATACATGCATTACACAAAAGGGTATGAAAAATGTTGAAACCTTGTAGTGTTACTATCACTTTTGATCACTTGTCAAAAGAGTACATTCCCCTCTTTTTAATACGACAAGAAACATCAATTTCCTTATCGTAAATGGTCTTTGCTTGGTGGCGACTTCTTCATAACATTTGACTTGTATCAATTAAGAAGATTTTGAAAATCATATATTTATAAATTTATTTTAGAAGTCATTATAATTTTTTATATGAAATATTATATGGTATTGTATTGGATTTCATTAAATATTGTTGACAAATTGATTATGTGATTTTTAGAGGTATAACTTTTAAGATTTTTATTTGTATAATATAAAAGGGTAGTGTAAATAATATATTTTTTTTATCATCTATTTATGAATATATTTTTTAATATGAATATATGTTGTTGATAGTAGTTTTATTTTTAATTAAAATTAAATTATGAATTAAATTTTATATATTTATTTATAAGAAAACGAATATTATTTATCGTGTATCAGTTAGGAAGATTTACGCTTATTTATATAAAATATTTATTTAACTTCCAATTAGTCTTTATAAATTATACATCTATTTATAAGTAGTTTTAAATATTAATATATGTTATTAATTGTAGTTTCACTTTTTTTCAACTAATTAAAAGTATATTTAAAAAGGTAATGATAAAAAGATATTGGTGAATATTCTATGTAGTCCACATATTTACTGTGGTACCGTAGACCACATATATTCTGCAACTATAGAATGGCATAAAAAAACATTGCAAAATGTATGAAACTTGTTATTTTGTGAAATACATTCTATAAATATCACTATTTCATGAAAAATATTGAAAATCATTTATGTTCGACAAGTAGAACACATATGTTCTGTAATATGTAAATATGTTCTGCAAACTTAACATGTTTTGCAGAATAATGTGTTTTTCACTATTTAACTTGTAGAATGTTTAGGATTGTCAAATTTTTTAACAAAATAATGATGTTTATAGAACATAATTTGCAAAAAACACATTTTGCAATGTTTTTATGCCATTCTATAGTTGCAGAACATATACGGTCTACGGTACTACGGTAAATATGTGGACTACATGGAACTTTGTTCTATATATATATATATATATATATATATATATATATATATATATATATATATATATATATATATATATATATATATATATATATATATATATATATATATATAATATTATGGGATTGAACTACACATTCAGTTGAAATTATGTTATATGAGACCTAGTCATGCTCACTATGTCCATAGCACCTAATCTCTATTCCAAACTTTTAATGTTTTGTGTCTGAATTTATGTATTTTGTCTGTTTGTGTGGCCATGATACATCGTCACTATGTCCATAGCACCTAATCTCCATTCCAAACTTTTAATGTTTTGTGCCTGAATTTATGTATTTTGTCTGTTTGTGTGGTAATGATACATGTATTAAAAAAAAATGAAAAATGTTGAAACCTTGTAGTGTTACTATCACTTTTGGTCACTTGTCAAAAGAGTACATTCCCCTCTTTTCAATACGACAAGAAACATTAATTTCTTTATCGTGAATGGTCTGTGCTTGGCTGGGACTTCTTCATAACACTTGACTTGTATCAATTAAGAAGATTTTGAAAATCATATATTTATAAATTTATTTTAAAAGTCATTATAATTTTTTATATGAAATATTATATGGTATTGTATTGGATTTGATAAATATTGTTGACAAATTGATTATGTGATCTTTACAGATATAACTTTTAAGATTTTTATTTGTATATTATAAAAGGGTAGTGTAAATAATATATTTTTTATCATCTATTTATGAACATATTTTTTAATATGAATATATTTTGTTGATAGTAGTTTTATTTTTAATTAAAGATAAATTAAAAATTAATTTTTTTATTTATTTATAAGAAAAGGAATATTATTTATCGTGTATCAGTTAGGAAGATTTACGCTTATTTATATAAATTTTTTATTTAACTTCCAGTTAGTCTTTATAAATTATACATCTATTTATAAGTAGTTTTAAATATTAATATACGTTATTAATATTAGTTTCACTTTTTTTCAACTAATTAAAAGTATATTTAAAAAGATAATGATGAATATATATATACATATATATATATATATATTTATATATATATATATATATATATATATATATATATATATATATATATATATATATATATATATATATATATATATGAAATTATGTTATATGAGACATGGTCATGCTCACTATGTCCATAGCACCTAATCTCCATTCCAAACTTTTAATGTTTTGTGCCTGAATTTATGTATATTGTCTGTTTGTGTGGCGGTGATACATTCTCACTATGTCCATAGCACCTAATCTCCATTACAAACTTTTAATGTTTTGTGCCTGAATTTTTGTATTTTGTCTGTTTGTGTGGCAGTGATACATGCATTACACAAAAGAGTATGGAAAAATGTTGAAACCTTATAGTGTTACAATCACTTTTGGTCACTTGTCAAAAGAGTACATTCACCTCTTTTCAATACCACAAGAAACATCAATTTCCTTATCGTAAATGGTCTGTGCTTGGCCGCGACTTCTTCATAACATTTGACTTGTATCAATTAAGGAGATTTTGAAAATCATATATTTATAAATTTATTTTAGAAGTCATTATAATTTTGAATATGAATTATTATATGGTATTGTATTGGATTTCATTAAATATTGTTGACAAATTGATTATGTGATTTTTAGAGGTATAACTTTTAAGATTTTTATTTGTATAATATAAAAGGGTAGTGTAAATAATATATTTTTTTATCATCTATTTATGAATATATTTTTTAATATGAATATATGTTGTTGATGGTAGTTTTATTTTTAATTAAAAATAAATTATAAATTAAATTTATTTATTTATTTATTTATAAGAAAACGAATATTATTTATCGTGTATCAGTTAGGAAGATTTACGCTTATTTATATAAAATATTTATTTAACTTCCAATTAGTCTTTATAAATTATACATCTATTTATAAGTAGTTTTAAATATTAATATATGTTATTAATTGTCGTTTCACTTTTTTCAACTAATTAAAAGTTTATTTAAAAACAAAATGATAAAAAGATATTGATGAATATATATATATATATATATATATATATATATATATATATATATATATATATATATATATATATATAGGCTCATGATCAAATAGAAACCAATTTTAAAATAAAAACTAGAAATCAATACAAGTTAGTGATATTCTCAGTACAATTTAGTGATATTCTCTTTAAGATTTAGTGGTATGTGTTGCAGTAATTAGTGAAAACTTAATCTCCAGATATGTTCCAGCTTAGAATCTCCAGATCTGTTCATGTTTTCGATTCAGATGGTGGTGATAGTTGTGGAGATGGTGGAGGTGAATGTGGAGATGGAGGAAGGATGATTGTAGCGGAGGTTTGGGCGGCTTGAAGTGGGGGGTTGGAGCGTTGCCGGAATAGTGGCGGCTCCGCATTTGAAGTTGATTCGAGGTGGAGAAAGAAGTATGAACGGGGTTGAAGCATCAATTAAGATGGGGTTGGTGAAGATGGAGGTGTGGAGGTTGTGTTGTTAGAGAAATAATGGAGGTGGAGGTGGTGGTGGAGATGGATGTGGTGGTTATGGAGGGGGCGGGCGGCATAGAGGTGGTAGTGGTTATGAAGGAGGCGACGACGGAGGTGGTGGCAGTGAAGGTGGGGTTGGTGAAGATGGAGGTGGGTTTGGTGAAGATGGAGGTGGAGGTGGAGATGAGGTTGTTTAAGAATTTAGTGGTATTTGCTTTAGGATTTAGTGATATTTCAGATTGGTTTTTAGTTTCTAGGATAAGGAGGTTTCTATTGGAGTAAAACTCTATATATATATATATATATATATATATATATATATATATATATATATATATATATAGGGTCAAGTTCCAGGGAGACGGACCTTATCAAGAGACGTAAGAGACTAGATCTCAACCATTGATTACATCAGTATACTAATAATATTCAAAAGGGCACGCTTGTCAATTCTGATATGCAAAATACAGAAAAAAATTATACGTACACGAATCTTATACGAAGCTACAAGGAAAGATTTAAACTAAATTGGTGTTCTCCTCAATCATGGGATTCATTATTTTTGGAAGCTTTAACAACTACACATATGCAGATACATACTCAAAACCAATATTAAAACCAATATTAGACCTATACACACAACAAATTAGAAACACACCTGACCATTAAACTCTAACCTATACACACACCCATCTGTATCCATATACCCATCCATGGATCCTCGCCGAGCTTCATCACGCACGGTGATAGATCCCAAGGTCCGTCAAGTGGGTTTCTTCATAGCATCAACATCTCCACTCTTGTCTCTTTCTGGGAACTCTATTCTGTGTCCTGTAATGATTCCACCGCCTCTGCACTTTTCGGACAGTAACAGTAAGTGTGTAGTTGGTGGGGGTGAGTGTATTGCTGTGGGGAGTAGCTATAATCCGTCGTCTCCGGCTACGGAGTTTTCAGGTTATGGCGGGGAGTGTTTGGGAAAGTTGGTGCGTCTTCGATGCCGGCTGGGGGTTTTGAAATGCCCCATAAGCTTATTAAGCGGAAGCTGGTGTTGGTGCTAGTAGTCTCACCACTGTGTCGATGCTCAGCGGTTCGAGTAATTTGCTTGGTGAGCTAGCTGCCCATGACTATTTCTTGATACGAACTACGTAGAGAACTCTACAAAAGAACCGTGCATCTTATGTTCTTATGTATTTTATGTCCATGGATGAGAGGTCGACTGTTGGATTTTGACCTTGTTCGCTTGTAGAAGTTTTGTCCTCTGTCTGGTGATAAAAAGGATGGATTTCCTCCACTGGATTAGATTTCATACTAAGTTTCATTGGTCTATGGGGTTTAAGCTACGAATGGGCTTCACAAGAGAACCGGCTTTCCATAAAATTCATATGGAAGAGAAGATGCCGCTGTTGTTTGGTGTTCTTAAAAATTTTAACGTTCTCACTGTGTTCTACCTATATTAAATGTTAAGTTTTGAATTCTTAATGGAACACCTTTAAAAACCTGCCACAATTTACAAAAAGCTTAATACAACATATATATTATATTAAGATTTCAAAGAACACATTAAAGAATATCACATAATTTAAAAATAAAAAAACATTATGAGTAATGGAAATTCAAACATACGTATATCTTTTATATTAAAAAAAATCTTAAGATTATGGCAATAGTTCTTCATTTAAAGATTTGTAAATAGACAAGGATCTTTATATTTTTGGTAATGAATTGATTACAAAATTTATATTTTTGGTAATGCATTGATGTCTGTTTATTATGTTTCAATTATATAAATATTTTATAATTTACAAGAATCTTTATATTTTTGGTAATGAATTGATAACACACTCTATATTTTTGATAATGCATTGATGTCGGTATATATTATGTTTCAACTATATAAATATTTTATTACAGATATGATACGTTACCTTTTAGGAGTTGAACCTAAAATCCACTAAGAAAAAAAATCAGACAACAAAATTCATAAGTTATTTCGGTAGAACATTATAAACAGAAAATTTTATTAATATTAAAATATTTATACTGAAATTTAGTAGTCACTCTTTATAACTAAAAATATTATAATGAATCTGGTAGAATATTGTTGACAAAAATATATTTATAAGGAATTTAAATTAAATATTGAAGATGAAATAATCTATCAAAATTTTAAACAAGTACACGATTAAAATATTTTTACTGAAATTTAGTAGTCACTTTGTAGAGCTAAAAAAATTATGAAAACACTTAATAGAACTTGAATAAACACTTACCAAAAAATTGATATTTTGATAAATAATAAATATAATGAAATACTTAAATAAACACTTAAAAGAACCTTAGTAGATCAACAAATAATAAATATTTATACAAATGAAAAATATTTTTAAATTGTACATCAGAATTCTAACTAGAACTTGTACTGGAAAATTAAAGTTTTGAACTAAATATTAGTAAATTATTTTTAGTTGCCAAACTTATTAAAATATTCAAATAAATTATGATAAATATTATCTAAATGCTTAATAAAATTTAATACTCTAATTTGATACAGTAAAATATAATATATTGTAGTTTAATTTATTTAACGAAACATATTAATATATAATTAGAAGATCCTGACTAATAAAAAATTAATTGGAAAAAACTAAAGAGAATATTGATATAAATTTTTTACTAATAAATTCTCATTCATTATAGTATATTGATTTGTCGTAACACATAGAGAATAAAATATATAAAATTTATTATTGTTTAGATCTCGTACGTGTTCTATCAAGTGATCATCTATTAATATAAAATAATTTTTAAGAGGTTGGTTTGTATTAAAATTTATTATATCTTGCCACCTTCACCCACATTCTTAATCAACAAAGAGAAAATTTTATTGTGTTTCTAATGAACACCTTAAAGAATCTTGTTAAAAAAAGTTAAAAAGTTAATATTCAAAAATTATAATTTAGTCAATAAATATATTAAGTTTAGATATTGACGTTGTTAAATTTTAAAAAATAAACACTTCGATAGATATTAAAATTAATCTCTCATAAATTTATAATTATTAAAATAGTGAGCACAATTATTTGGACTTTTTGGGAAGGTGAATAGAGATTTGAAGAAGTTTGTATTAATTAATATTATTAAAACATAATTAGATAATTTGGAGCATATGTAATAGAAATTTTTTTATAATCGAATTTAATGTATTGCAATATTTAGTAAGAGATTTTTCATATATATATTTATTACATATTAGAGATTATCAACAATATTAATAAAATTTTAATAGAGAATCTAATAACGAATTTTAGAAAATAATAAATCTATAATTTATTATTTATTACATCAGATATGATTATGAGATTTCATAAGGTGTTCGTGGGAGATTCTTTAAGGTGTTGGTGAAGAGATCATTAAAATAATATTTAAAATAATCTTTATTATAATAAGTTCTTATAATTCCTTACTAAAAATTCTATAAGCCATCCTCAATAATGTTCTTTAATATGAACTATTAATTTGAAATTTAGAATAGATAAAAATAATTTATTATTTATTACATCAGATATGATTATGAGATTTCTTAAGGTGTTCGTGGGAGATTCTTTAAGGTGTTGGTGAAGAGATCGTTAAAATAAAATTTAAAATAATCTTTATTATAATGAGTTCTTATAATTCCTTACTAAAAATTTTATAAGGCATCCTCAATAGTGTTCTTTAATTTGAACTATTAATTTGAAATTTAAAATAGATAAAAATTCTTCATAATGAAACTCATAAAAGATAAAAAAATCACTTTTTTTAGAATTTGTTTTATTTAGTAACAACCATTCCATTGATGAAGAATCTTTTTTCCACACATAGTGTTCCACTATATATTGATGCAACAAATAATAATTAATAAATCAAATTGATGTTGGATTTTAAGTCGATTAGTGATATAGTTTAAATTGATTTGATAATGTTTTAAAGAATTTTTAATTTTTGTTACAAAAAAATACTTTGATGATATATATAAAAGACAGTAGAACTCTAAGAGAATCACTAATGTAAGCTATGGTAATATATTAATTGTAGAATTTTTAATTTATGTTAATAGTGCACCCAATCTTCACACAATCTATTTAAAAATGGTAAGAATAATGTAAAATATATGTCATTGACGTACATATAATGTATCATTAATGGTAATATTTGTAAGATCTCAACATACATGGAAACAATTTGAATAGTATATTATATGGAACTGTAACGGTAAATTTAATGGCAATAAAGATTCAATCTTTTTAATTATAGCAATACAATTAACAAAATCGTATGACTGATATGTATATACTATAATTACAATATGTTAATTAGATCAGTGATATCATCAGATTGGAATCAATTAAGGGGAGTAAATTATATTCATTATCTCCCTATTAAAGGAAAGTTCCCAATCGATACATTAAAGGATACGTATAAGATATTTAATAGTGCAAAACGTTCCATGTACTGCCCTTGTACATAAATTGATTGTATTTATACAGTATGGAGTATATCTCATCTGATCACAATATCAAGACTAATCCAACGGCTTGATATCACGTCTCTCATGTCTCTCGCTAAGGCTCCGTCTCTTTTGAACCTCCCCCTATATATATATATATATATATATATATATATATATATATATATATATATATATATATATATATATATATAATTAAGGGATTGAACTACACATTCGGTTGAAATTATGTTACATGAGACAGGGTCATGCTCACTATGTCCATAGCACATAATCTCCATTCCAAACTTTTAATGTTTTGTGCCTGAATTTAGGTTTTTTGTCTGTTTGTGTGGTAGTGATACATGCTCACTATGTCCATAGCACCTAATCTCCATTCCAAACTTTTAATGTTTTGTGCCAGAATTTATGTATTTTGTTTGTGGCACTGATATATGCATTACATAAAAAGTATGAAAAATTTTGAAACCCTTCTTATGTTACTATCACTTTTGGTCACTTGTCAAAAGAGTACATTCCCTTATTTTCAATACGACAAGAAATATCAATTTCCTTATCGTGAATGGTCTGTGCTTGACAGCGACTTCTTCATAACATTTGACTTGTATCAATTAAGAAGATTTTGAAAATCATATATTTATAAATTTATTTTAGAAGTCATTATAATTTTTTATATGAAATATTATATGGTATTATATTGGATTTAATAAAATATTGTTGACAAATTGATTATGTGATCTTTAGAGATATAACTTTTAGGATTTTTATTTGTATAATATAAAAGGGAAGTGTAAATAATATATTTTTTATCATCTATTTATGAATATATTTTTTAATATGAATATATGTTGTTGATAGTAGTTTTATTTCTAATTAAATATAAGTTATAAATTAAATTTTTTATTTATTTATAAGAAAATGAATATTATTTATCTTGTATCAGTTAGGAAGATTTACGCTTATTTATATAAAATTTTTATTCAACTTCCAATTAGTCTTTATAAATTATACATCTATTTATAAGTAGTTTTAAATATTATTATATGTTATTAATAGTAGTTTCACTTTTTTTCAACTAATTAAAAGTATATTTAAAAAGATAATGATAAAAAGATAATGATGAATATATACATACATATATATATATATATATGTATATAGATATATATGTATATATATATATATGTATATATATATATATGTATATATATATATATACACATATATATATATATATATATATATATATATATATATACATATGTTAGGTCCTATAAACTCACTATATAAGTTGATATAGTGAACACAATCAATAGAACAGTATGACAAAATAAGAGATTGAAAGCAGTAAACTCTTATTCACAAAGCTTGATCGGTTACAAAAACTCTCTCAGTGATTTATATATTATCACTAAGAGCTGCTAGGGTTCTTAACAATGTACTCGATAACTTAACTCATATAGAGTAACCCTAATCTGTGTTTATATAGACACAGTTACAAAATCAATCTCTGATTTGATATCCTATAAATCAGCTATGTATTCTATCAATCAAAGATTGCTACTGTTTTCTGTTTAGTTTCCATAGTCAGCAAATCACTCCTCCGCTTCTATCCTTCCTTGAAGTCTATCCGCTTCTGAGCTCTTTCCACGTGTAAACTCTGACGAGTCTTGACTATGTAAACTCTGATCAGACTTTATCAAACTCTGGTCAGACTTTATTAAACTCTGATCAGCTTCCAGCTTAAACTCTGATCACTCCTGTTCTAAAACAAACTTTAAGAACATTAGTAATCATCAATTATATCTAACAATCTCCCCCAACTTGTGCATAAATATGTTATGTGCAAGTTAACAGATAATTGATGATGTCAAAACAAATAAGTCAAATGCAACAGAGTTTAGCTACACAACAGAAAACTTTTAAACCTTACAGATAGTTTTACTCCTTAGCTTCATAGACACCATTGGCTGTCTTTAAGTACTCTCTGAGGAGTTCTCTTTCAGCTTCTGTAAGTGCTGTGATCATCTGTCTCTTGATCTCTCTTAGCTCTGGATCTGAAACTCCAGTTTGATAGATTGCAGCTCTGAGATCATAGATCTTGTTTCTTCTCATGTCTTTATCCAGCCTGATGTAATAACCTTTATCAGACTCTTCATTAAATGCAAGAGTACTGATTCCAGCTATTGTTTCTATTTTTGCTGAATTCTTTTTCATCTCAACTAGCTGTCCTTGATGATTGAAGTATTTAGGAATAAAAGGTCCAGCATTCTTGTTTCCTGTAATACCCATCTTTCTTCTGATTTGATCTTTGAGCAGATTTGAGATGTGTTGACATGATTTGTTCTTCACTTGAAATATGTGTGAGACATATCTCAATTCCTCCCAGTGTTTAGCATAGAGATCAGCTTCAATAACCCTAAACACTGTTCCATCAGACATGAAGTAGATAAGAATGTTATCACCTCTGTCATTCTTCACCAGTTGGACTGAATCAAGTTTGTCCATTCTTTCTTGCAATGCTCCAGTCTTGGGTGCACAGAGAGATGAGGGGTCTGTTGACATTGATCCTATACTCTGATCAAATTTTTCATATTTAGATCCTAGTCCTCCTTTATCTCTTCCTGCTTTTCGATGAGAGATTGGTTGAATTGAGCCTTTGTCAAAATTTATCTCAGTCATCAGACTTGGCTTTGCAAATCCTGGCAATGGAGTTGTTGTTGGTTTAAACACAGCTTGAGCCTTGTCAGAGGTTGTGTCTTTCTTTGCTTCCTTATTAACTTGAGCTGTGTCAGAGGTTAATTTCTCTTCCTGTGATTCTGCAATATGAGCTTTGTCAGAGATTGCAGCTTCTGATTTCTTTCCTTTTACAACTTGATCTTTGTCAGAGGTTGTAGGCTTCTTCTGAGTCCAGCCTTTCTCAAGGTTATCATCTACTATGCTTTTGCCTTTGCTTGTATATTCATCTTCAGAGTATACCTTTTTGATTGGTAAACTCTGATCAGCAATAGTAGTTTCTTTGATCAGTATTCCTTTTTCCTTTGGTCTGGCAGTTGATTTTGCAGGTTTCTGGATTTTGCCTGAGGTTATAGCTTGCTCATATTCTTTCTTTAGCTCTGCTTCCTCTGCAGCAATCAACTCCAAATCCAATTTGGCTTCTGGATTCTCTTGTTCAAAGATCAGTCTAGCATACTCTTCATCTGTCAAAGGTTTATCTGTTCCAGCAACTTGTCTTCCCTTGGATCCAGATGTAACATTGTGTGTTGGAGCAGATTTTGAGCTTTGTTTAGACTGTCTTGCACTGTCAGAGTTTGAAACTCTTCCACCAGTGGCAGCTTGAAATCTTTTGTTCTTGGTGAAGTCATCCACATCATCATCATCATCATCATCATTTTTCTTTCTCTTCAGAGTTTGAGAAGTAGTCTTGCATTTGACATTAGCTACTCTCTCCCCCTTTTTGACATCATCCTCATCAGGAATCAGTACTGAAGTTATCAGAGAAAGTGAAGATTGGATGGCTTCAAGCTGTTTGGTCATTGCCTCTTGAGTAGACTCAATGTTTGACATCCTCTGTTCCAGAGATTGATTTGCAGACACCAGCTTCTTCATGTCTTCCTTCAGAGGTAGCAAGTGCCTTTTCTTGTCCATATTTTGAGTTTCCTTAAAATTGGCTACCTCTGTTCTGAGACCATCTACTGACTTAGATGTCTGAGCATGAGCAGTATGAAATGTCTTCAGATATAGAACTGTGGCTTTGAGGCTTGACATAACATCAGAGTTTGTAATCTTATTCTCTGCCATGGATAAGAATTCTTCAGCCTTTGCTGGCTCCAGAGAATGCTGGTGACTCAGCCAGAGTTTATCCCATACTTCATTTGGTGGATCAACCTGAAGATCCCTGGGAAGAGGCTCAGAGTTTGGCTTCAGAGTTTGCAATCTGGCATTGTATTGGCTGGTAGACTCCCATTTCTGTTGTTGAAGAGACATGGGGACTTCATCCTCATTTTCATCATCTGAACTTTCATCATCCTCATCATCATCAGATGCAGGATCAACAGCATCTTTAACAGCATCTGGAACAACTTTCTCTTTTAATTTGCTGGGCTCCTCATCAGCTGTGGAAAGTGACTGTAATGCTTCCAATACTACCTTGTCAGAATCTTCAATTACAGCATCTGACTTGTAATTTTCTGGAGCTGTATCATGAATAATGGCACCCTCAGGAAATTTCAATGGAGAATGAGGAATTGGAGTGGAGGGTCCATGATCAGATATTGGAGTGTGAGGATCAGAGAATGTTGTCCCAGCTTCAGATGTAACTGGTTCTTTGCATATGATTTCCTCATCTACTTCAGATGAAGTAGAAGATGCTGTAGCAGTTGAGAGTGGAACAGCTTGAAGAGGATGCACCATCAGAGCTTGAGATAAATCAGTAAGTGAAGTGGATGGTGCTTGCTCTTCCTCAAGAGTGAAATCTGTGATTTCAGTAATTGGTACCTTTGCCCTCTTAGGCTTGTTTGCCCTTGCTTTAAATCTTACTGTTTTTGACTTTGGGCTAGCCTGAGTAGGGTCAGAGTTTGTTGCAGGAGGGGCTTCCAGATCTTCATAATCATAAGCTGCAACAAGTCTTCTTCTTTTCTGCTTTGGTGGAGAAGCAGCTTCGGTGTTTAAAGTCTTAGAGACTGTATCAGAGTTTATTGTAGGAACAGGATCAGAGTTTGTTGGCACTGGTTCAGAGTTTGTTGGCACATCAGACTTTGTCTTCAGAACTTGTGTAGCAACAGAGGTTCTGGTCTTCTTAGTGGAAGGGGCTGCATCAGACTTTGTAGCCCTTTTTGTCTTTGGTGTAGATGATCTGGGTTGTCTGGTGGCTGTAGGAGAGACTGGATGTTGTGGTTGGTTTTGAGGCTGTTGTTGTGGTGCTTGAGGCAGATTCAGCCTAGCTCTTAATGGAGCTGGAATTTGTAATGGCCTGAGAACTGGCCTCTTCTCATCTTTAGATATGAGATCTTTGAAAACCCTTTTATGAAGCTTAAAAGGTTTGATCTCATCTGCAGCATCAAAAGCCACTTCTCCAACAGTGGCATTAAACAGCAATTGGCAAAATCGTGAAAAATATATAATCTGACGATTTTCATGCATTCTTTCACCAATATTTCGAATAACTAATCTTCCAAAATCGAAATTAGTAGAATAGATCAGAGAATACCCAATTTGCAGCATATACATGGGTATAGCATCCCAGTTTGTGCATTCCTTCTGGAAGGCCCTGGTAATGCAGTCGAAGAAAAAGCTCCACTCCTTCCTGAGTCCTGGACGCTTTAATTGACCCAATTTATCAAGAGATTCGTAGTAGCCCAAATCAGTCATCATTGTTCTGAGGTTGGCATCTCCATTTGTAATGTAAGCAGCACTCTCTGGGAGGTTGAATGCTGCTCGGACGGTGGCTGGAGTGACAGCATACTCCGCTCCGTCATACTCAAATACAATGGATGGTGATCCAGCTGCACCACCATTGTCATAATGCCCTGTTCTCCAGAAAGTGATGATTTGGCTTCCAGAGAGTCTGGCAGGAGCTGTAAGGGCAGTGGCCAGGGCACTCTGTGCCAAGAATTGCTGGATGGGGTGATAATCCCTTGGAACATCAGTGGTGTCAAGAATGGCAGCGTGGTTGTTGGGAACAAATTCCACACCTGCATGAATAAACGCTGAAGTCGCCATTAGAACAGAGTTTGTAGAGGAAGAAAGGTGTTTGAGAAAGTGTGTAAGAGAAGATTTGAGTTGCAGGGAGAAAAGCTTAAGAGTTTATTGAGAGAGTGTGTGTAAAGATGAAGTGTATAAGTGAATAGTAAGCAGTAAAATCTGATGTGATAAACTCTTCAGATTTTGTTTAGCTGTACACGCTTGGGCTTTTGTTCAGCTGGACACCTATTTTAACTGGTAGATGAGTGTTAGTGGCATGGAGAAAAGAGAATAGTAATCATGAGCGCAGTAAAACTTGTGCAGTTATAAATGCTGATTACACGTTCTCCTATTAAAATGTTTTACATGTAAACCCACTAACAGTACAGCCGTTTGGTACACTCTCTTCACATTCTCTGAATTTTTAAACTCCTGAAATGTACAAGATTTTAAAAATCAAGATCAAATCCCTCGAATTTTAAACTCTGAGATTTAAAACAAAGAAAATAAATTTCTAAGCACCTCAGAATAAGACATAATGTTTAGAAAATTCATCAAAAAATCAGAGTTTGTCATAAAATCCATAGCTCAATAATGTGCTTGTGAAATAATGTGTGTGATTTAACATATTAAATCAGAGACTAAAGAATTTCACAACTTCGTAATTATAAGGTAGACAAAAATAATTTATTCAAACTCTCAAGACATAGACAAGGGACATACTCTGATGAAGTAATATATAAAGTAAACTAACCCCCATTTTTTTTTCATCAGGACGCTTTTCAGTGTAAGTGAATCACGACCTTTAAATATAATTTTGCAACAGTATTTCTCCAGTAATCAGAGATTGTGACTGGTCACCATAGATTATAAAATCTTGGCAATTACTTAATACCAGCAAATGTTTGGATCTTCCCAGTCACTGTCATATAGACATCTAAGATCTCAAAGGAGTACCATGCTTATTTTCAGGGGTGTGTATAGCATCAGAGTTTATAATCACTGTCTAATTTACTGAGAGAAAATGCAAATTAATCAGTCTCACTTATAATTAAGATATGTGAAGTAATAGAGTCTCAATGATATCAACATGCATATAGTGTAAAATAGTAGCACAAAATTGAGATCAAGATTAAGGAACTTAACTGAGATTCATGATTACTAATTCATATCATGCTTCATAGTATCTTCACAGGTTATTTGTCTCAGAGAGATAAAATGAGATCATTTATCAAGATTCAGAGTTTACAAACATCAGAGAATATTGTCAGAGAATGACAATCAGAGTATAACAAACAGAGTATATCATCAGAGAATGTCATCAGAGTTTAACAATCAGAGTATATCATGGCAAGTTTGTGAGCAATACATATGGTAATTTGACAATTTAAACTTGAAAGATCTGACCATTATGTTTACTCAGTTCCTGATATCATTCCTAGCTCATTCACCAGCCTAGTAAAGGTTGCTTCACTTAGTGGTTTGGTGAATATATCTGCTAGCTGCTGATCTGTGGGAACAAAGTGAAGTTCAATGGTTCCTTCCAGCACATGCTCCCTTATAAAATGATATCTTATACTGATGTGCTTTGTCAGAGAATGTTGAACTGGGTTTCCTGTCATAGCAATAGCACTTTGGTTATCACAATAAATAGGAATTTTAGAAAAGGATAACCCATAGTCCAACAATTGATTCTTCATCCAAAGAATTTGAGCACAGCAGCTGCCTGCAGCTATATACTCTGACTCTGTTGTTGATGTTGAAATTGACTTTTGCTTCTTGCTGTACCAAGAAACAAGTCTTCCACCCAGAAATTGACAACTCCCACTTGTGCTTTTCCTATCAATTTTGCAACCTGCAAAATCTGCATCAGAGTATCCAATTAGACTAAAATCTGATTCTCTAGGATACCATAATCCCAATGATGTGGTTCCCTTGAGATATCTGAATATCCTCTTTACTGCAATCAGATGAGGCTCTCTTGGATCTGCCTGAAATCTTGCACATAGACATGTGGCATACATTATGTCTGGTCTACTTGCAGTCAGATAAAGCAAAGATCCAATCATTCCTCTATAGTTTGTGATATCCACTGATGCACCAGTATCTTTGTCTAGCTTGGTTGCTGTTGCCATAGGAGTAGTTGCAGCTGAACTGTCTTGCATACCAAATTTCTTCAAGAGATTTCTGGTATACTTGGCTTGATTGATAAAAATCCCATCTTCAGTCTGTTTAACTTGTAAACCCAGAAAATAACTGAGTTCCCCCATCATGCTCATTTGGTACCTAGACTGCATGAGCTTGGCAAATCTTTGACAGAGTTTAGCATTAGTGGAACCAAAAATGATATCATCAACATAGATTTGAACTAAAAGCAGATCATTACCATGATTCAAATAAAACAGGGTTTTATCTATGGTACCTCTAGTAAATCCACTTTCAAGAAGAAATTGAGCCAGAGTTTCATACCATGCCCTTGGAGCCTGCTTTAGTCCATAAAGTGCTTTGTCCAATCTATAAACATAGTCTGGATGCTTTGGATCCACAAAGCCTGGAGGTTGTTCAACATATACCTCTTCATCCAGTTTCCCATTAAGAAAAGCACTTTTGACATCCATCTGGAATACTTTGAACTTCTTGTGAGCAGCATAGGCCAGAAAGATTCTAATTGCCTCCAATCTTGCAACTGGAGCAAATGTCTCATCATAATCAATACCTTCCTGTTGTGAATACCCTTTTGCCACAAGTCTTGCTTTATTCCTTGTAATGACACCTTCACTATCAGTTTTGTTTCTGAAAACCCATTTTGTACCAACTATGGATCTATCTTTAGGTCTTGGTACTAGGGTCCAGACTTTATTTCTCTCAAACTCATTTAGCTCTTCTTGCATTGCTTGAATCCAGTCAGCATCTTGAAGAGCTTCCTCCACCTTTTTAGGTTCTGTTTGTGACAGAAAGCAGTGATGTAAACACTCATTTGCTGTAGCTGTCCTTGTTTGCACACCTGCTTCTGGATTTCCAATTATCAAATCAGGTGTATGAGATTTTGTCCACTTCCTAGCATGTGGAAGTTGGCCATTTTCATCATTGGATCCTCCCCCTTGATCCATGCTCTCTTGATTCTGTTGATCATTCTCTGTAGCTCCCCCTAAATTTGTGCTATCAGAGTTTGAATCATTATTCTCTGATGAGTTTGAGTCAGCATTCTCTGATGAGTTTGAGTCTTGGGTAGAGTCTGAAACATTCTGATGCTCCCCCTCAACATTTGCTTCATCATCATGAACTTGTAAATTTTCACCAGAGTTTGCTGTATTTTGCTCACAGTCAGAGTTTGACTGTTCATCAGAGTTTGTCGAATCAGAGAATATTTCTTCATTTTCAAAATGCAGTTCTTCATGATCATCCAGGTCTGCTAAACCCATAATTCTCTTGTCATCAAATGACACATGTATGGATTCCATGATCACTTTGGTTCTTAGATTATAGACTCTGAAGGCCTTTGTTGTCAGAGGATAACCTACAAAAATGCCTTCATCAGCTTTTAAATCAAATTTGGTAAGCTGTTCTGGATGAGTCTTCAATACAAAGCATTTGCACCCAAATATATGAAAGTACTTCAGATTTGGCTTCTTTTTCTTCACCATCTCATATGGGGTCTTGCCATGCTTATTAATCAGTGTTGCATTTTGAGTGAAACAAGCTGTTTGAACAGCTTCTGCCCAGAAATAAGTAGGTAATTTAGCCTCATCAAGCATAGTTCTGGCAGCTTCTATTAGAGTCCTGTTTTTCCTTTCAACTACACCATTTTGCTGTGGTGTTCCAGGTGCAGAAAATTGTTGCACTACACCTCTTTCTTTGCAGAACTCTTCCATTGTTGAATTTCTGAACTCAGTTCCATTATCACTTCTAATGATCTTTACTTTGTCTTCAGATCCATGGTCCAGTTGCTTCACATGATCCATCAGATGCAGAGTTGTTTCATCTTTAGAGTGAAGAAAATATACCCAAGTGTATCTGGTATACTCATCAACAATGACAAGAGCATATTTCTTCCTTGCAATGGATGGTACATTAACTGGTCCAAATAGATCAACATGTAGAAGATGATATGGCTTCTTTATTGAGAATTCAGTCTTACTCTTGAAGGATGTCTTTCTCTGCTTGGCCTTTTGACATGAATCACATAGACCATCTGAAGTGAGTAGTGATTCAGGGAGTCCTCTCACAAGCTTTTTCTTTATAAGCTCATTTATGGAGTTGAAATTGAGATGTGAGAGCTTCTTATGCCACTTCCAACTTTCTTCTGCAGAGATTCTTGTAGATAAGCAAATTGCTTTTCCTTCAGAGTTTGTAGGCAAGTTGATTTCATAAATATTTCCATGTCTGTGAGCAATCACTGCCACCTTGCCTGTTGACTTGCTTACTATCTCACTGTGTTCTTCATAGAAATCAACATGATATCCTCTGTCACAAATCTGACTGA
Source organism: Daucus carota subsp. sativus (assembly GCF_001625215.2). Lineage (NCBI taxonomy): Eukaryota > Viridiplantae > Streptophyta > Magnoliopsida > Apiales > Apiaceae > Daucus > Daucus carota. The sequence continues at coordinate 15,995,938 of NC_030388.2, read as the reverse complement.
CAGAGAGTAAATTATGTTTTATCCCTTGAACAAGAGCTACATTTGAGATGATGACATTTCCAAGATTAATGTTGCCATATCCCAGAGTCCTTCCTATGTTGCCATCTCCATAAGAAACACTTGGGCCAGCTTTCTCCACAAACTCTGACAGCAGGGCCTTATTTCCAGTCATGTGTCCTGAACATCCACTGTCCAAGACTAGGATATTCTTCCTGTTGCCCTGCAATCACAAAGACCACTAATTGTTAGTTTTAAGGACCCAGACTTGCTTGGATCCCTTGGCCTTATTAAGTTTGTTAGCTTTTGCAGCGGAATTATTATTATCAGAGTTTGAGCTAACAGACTTTGGATCAGAGTTTGTACTAGAAACAGATTTTGTACTTGCAGAATTTTTATTAACCTTTTTCAAAGAAGGTTTCAATTGATAATAATCATAATACAGACTATGATATTCTTTGCAAGTATAAATAGAATGCCATAAACTACCACAATGAAAACATGGATCTTGTGGTTTATATCTAATACTACTTTATCTAACTCCAGACTTTGTAGGTAAGGAGTTAATGTCCTTGTTCTTCCTGCAAAAATTAGCAAGATGATTAGTATTTCCACAGTTATGGCATGTCTTCCTAGGTGCATTTGGAATAGGCATGTAGTTATTACTCTTGTCTACTCCAACCTTGCCATTTCTATTTTTCCTAGGCTCCTTGTCTTTGTTATCAGACTTTACCTCTTTAAGCTTATGCTTAAGCTGTTTCTGAGTCATCAGTCCTATGTTAACCTGTTTGGGCTTATCAGATTTTAAATTGTTGTTAATCTCTGATTCTGGTCTACTCTGTTTAGACTTAGAGAATTCAGCAACAAATTTAACAGGTTTAACCTTAGGTTTTTGAGTTTTAACAAACTCTGTTTTTGATGACTCAGCTTCTGAGTTATCAGTGTAACCTAGTCCTTTCTTCCAGTTTCCACTACCTAAGATATCCTGAGTAGTTTTGCCTGAATTAGTCCATGTCTTAATAATATCCCTTTCCTTAGCAAGTTCTGATTGAAGAGATGCATACCTCTTTAATAGTTCATCTTTGACAATGACAGCATCATCTCTTTCTTTCTGAACTTCTAACATCTGAACTAATTCTTTTTCTAGATAATCATTCCTTTTCTTTACACTTAGAGTTTCAGATTTTAATCTTTCATTCTCTAAAGTCTGATCTCTAAAGCTGATATGCAAAGTTTTAAGAAATAATCTTAACTCAGTTATATCTTCAGTGTCAAAGGCAAGAGTAGAATGAGGTACCTTAGCAGTAGATTCAGAGTTGTTGTCAGTGTTTGCCATCAGAGCATAATTGACTTCTTCCTCTGAATCAGATGTATCTGTCCAGTTTCCTTTCTTGGTGATAAAGGCTTTTTCCTTTTCTTTCTTGGCTTTCTTGCATTCAGATGCAAAGTGACCTTTTTCACCACAGTTGAAACAGGTATACTTGTCAGCTTTTCCAGCTTTTCCTTCCTTGCCCTCATTCTTCCTGAAGTTCTTCTTATCATAAACTCTGTCAGAGTTTCTGTCTTTCCTTGAAAAACTTTTGCCTTTGTTGAACTTTTTGTAAGCCAACTTCTTGAAGTTTTTCACCATCAATGCTGCTAACTGCATCATCTCATCATCACTTTCTTCAGAGTCTGAGGGAACATCAGAGTTTGAGTCATCAGAGTTTGATGACTCAATGTCAGACTTTGTGACATGAGCTTTTCCCTTGCTTTTAGCAGCTTCCTCTTGAACTTTTAGAGCAACAGACTTTGATTTGCCTCCATGACGTTTGCTCCTCTGCTCCATCTCAAGTTCATGAGTCTTCAGTCTTCCAAAAACATCATCAAGAGACATTTCTCCAAGATCAAGATTGTCTCTTATTGTAGTGACTTTCAAATCCCATTTTTCAGGAAGAGTCAGAAGGAATTTGAGGTTTGAGTCTTCAAGATCATATTCCTTGTTCACCAGAGATAAGTCATTCAAGAGTTTGACAAATCTGTCATACAAATCTGTCAAGGACTCACCAGATTTTGAGTCAAAGTGCTCATACTCCTGTGTAAGGATGGTTTTCCTGTTCTTCTTGATAGCTTGAGTTCCTTGACATCTGGTTTCCAGAGCATCCCAGATTTGTTTAGCAGTTTTGCACCCAATCACCCTATTAGACATTGCATTATCAAGGGCACTGTGCAGAAGGTGTTTCACCTTTGAGTCTTTACCAATTGACAAGATGTCCTCAGGGGTATAGTCTTTCTTGTCTTTTGGGACCATCTTCTGAGGTTCATCTGCAATCCCAACAGAGAGCTTGGTGGGCATGTGTGGTCCATCATAGATCCTGTCAAGGTATTCTGGATCAACAGAGTCTAGAAATATAATCATTCTCTCTTTCCAGACTGGATATTCAGATGCCTTAAGGATTGGAACTCTGAAGGACGAAGCTTGTGATTTTTCAGACATGATTGTGATTAAGATCTCACTGTAGTTATCTTAACAGAGCTGGCTCTGATACCACTTGTTAGGTCCTATAAACTCACTATATAAGTTGATATAGTGAACACAATCAATAGAACAGTATGACAAAATAAGAGATTGAAAGCAGTAAACTCTTATTCACAAAGCTTGATCGGTTACAAAAACTCTCTCAGTGATTTATATATTATCACTAAGAGCTGCTAGGGTTCTTAACAATGTACTCGATAACTTAACTCATATAGAGTAACCCTAATCTGTGTTTATATAGACACAGTTACAAAATCAATCTCTGATTTGATATCCTATAAATCAGCTATGTATTCTATCAATCAAAGATTGCTACTGTTTTCTGTTTAGTTTCCATAGTCAGCAAATCACTCCTCCGCTTCTATCCTTCCTTGAAGTCTATCCGCTTCTGAGCTCTTTCCACGTGTAAACTCTGACGAGTCTTGACTATGTAAACTCTGATCAGACTTTATCAAACTCTGGTCAGACTTTATTAAACTCTGATCAGCTTCCAGCTTAAACTCTGATCACTCCTGTTCTAAAACAAACTTTAAGAACATTAGTAATCATCAATTATATCTAACAACATATATATCTATATACATATATATATATATATATACATATATATATATATATGGGAGTGAACTACACATTCAGTTGAAATTATGTTATATGAGACAGGGTCATGCTCACTATGTCCATAGCACCTAATCTCCATTCCAAACTTTTAATGTTTCGTGCCTGAATTTATGTATTTTGTCTGTTTGTGTGGCAGTGATACATGCATTACACAAAAGAGTATCAAAAATGTTGAAACATTGTAGGGTTACTATCACTTTTGGACCCTTGTCAATAGAGTACATTCCCCTCTTTTCAATACGACAAGAAACATCAATTTTCTTATCGTGAATGGTCTGTGCTTGGCAGCGACTTCTTCATAACATTTGACTTGTATCAATTAAGAAAATTTTGAAAATCATATATTTATAAATTTATTTTAGAAGTCATTATAATTTTTTATATGAAATATTATATGGTATTGTATTGGATTTGATAAAATAGTGTCGACAAATTGATTATGTGATCTTTAGACATATAACTTTTAAGATTTTTATTTGTATAATATAAAACGGTAGTGTAAATAATATATTTTTTTATCATCTATTTATGAATATATTTTTTAATATGAATATATGTTGTTGATAGTAGTTTTATTTTTAATTAAATATAAGTTATAAATTAAATTTTTTTATAAGAAAACGAATATTATTTATCGTGTATCAGTTAGGAAGATTTACGCGTATTTATATAAAATTTTTATTTAACTTCCAATTAGTCTTTATAAATTATACATCTATTTATAAGTAGGTTTAAATATTAATATATGTTATTAATAGTAGTTTCACTTTTTTCCAACTAATTAAAAGTATATTTAAAAAGATAATGATAAAATACATCTAAAATGTTTTTAATATTTGAAACTGTTTAACAACAATGAAAGAGTGATAGAGTGGACTTACAGTTGTAGAGAGATATTACCAAACCCAAAAAGTATAACCAAATGGTGCCTGTCTATTTGTGTAGCAATATTACATGCATTACATAAAAGAGTATGAAAAATGTTCAAACCTTGTAGAGTTACTGTTATGACCAAATCTGGTCGTTGCCTTAAGACAGAAGGCGCGCCTCTTCTGGGTCTGTCCCGAAGGGCGCGGCCCTTGGCAGAGGTCTTTGGCTACATCATTTTTGGGCTAAGCACATGCTTAGCTAGGTTGAAAGGACGCGTCCTCCGCGTCGGAAGGAGGGATGTGTCCTCCAGGTCACACGTGTCCTATGAAGAGGTCGTGTCCTCCGGGTCACAAGGAGGGACGCGACCCTGAAGGATGCTGAAAGGGAGGATGCGACCGACCCTTGATGTTGCATGAAGAGGACGCGTCCTCCTGCTTATAAAGGGAGGATGCGACCGACCCTTGATGTTGCATGAAGAGGACGCGTCCTCCTGCTTATAAAGAGAGGATGCGACCGACCCTTGGTGTTGCGTGAAGAGGATGCGTCCTCCGAGTCACAAGGAGGGACGCCTTACTTGAGAGTGTTGATGGAGAGACGCGACCGACCTCCGTCCACCCACGTCGTGTAATCTGTGGAGGAGGGCGCGCCCTCTTCGGAGGTGACCGAGGGGCGCGTCCCTCGTAAGAAGTTGACCATGAGATGAAGACCAAGGGCGTGCCTTTAACGGGGTGTCCTCGCCTCCCCGGGGGCGCGACCTCATGTTAAAGAAGGACCTGTCTGATGTGTTGTTGGAGTGGTCGATGGGACGGGACGGCGAAGGCAAGGGCGCGCCCTCAGGGGTCGCTCCCACATGTAAATATATTGAGTGAGAGGATGAGTGAGTCTCAGTGACGACCCTTCCGAGGGAGACGAAGACCGCCCCTCTGGGGATAGGAAGACCTACCCCTCCGGGGGATATGACGACCCCTCCGGGGGATACGACGACCCTTCCGAGGGATATGAAGACTAGTTACCAAGCTCATTTGGTAGTTACCAAGCTCATTTGGTAGTTATCAGGCTCATCTGATAGTTCCCGGGCTCATCCGGACATGATCTACAATCCTCAATCCTGCTATCTGCCGAGTTAACCCTCGTGTGGGGGCTTGAGGTGATCATGACTCTTGAAAGCCCTCCGGGGTAACATGAAGGCCGATCATATGTCTGAATCCTGTATTCTGGTGAGTTAACCCTCATCGGGGGATTGAGACGATCGTGTAATTTGGCTCCTTGTTTACCTTACTTGACGATGAAGACCTCACCGGGAGGTGAGGACGCGTCCCTACACCTCAGGAAGCGGTCATAGCTCTCCCAGATGACTTCTCCATAAGGGTCGTGGTAGATGCTATCTCTCGTAGTGGAGATATTGTCGAATCCGTGATCTACTTGGATTAGGAATCTGAGGTAGTCAGCCTTAAGACTAATTCTAACTGGAGTAGTACTCTGAAGGCGTTGGACGTCTAAGAGATAAGTCACCACCCCGGGGTTGGTCTTATCCCCAAGAGGCCTAGTCCTGATCAAACTAGGAGTCTTGGTTCAATAGAACTACGTATGGCTTGATCCCCTATAAATATAGGAGTACGTAGGCACATTGGGGGATGATGAGTTGAGAGCAGGTGAGACCAACTCAAAACCCTAATCTCAGCCACCCCCTAAAACAAACAACCACCACTCTCCGGCGACCAAAACCACCGTCACGGATCTTGATTCCGGCCATGAACCTCATCTTTGTTGATTACCAAATTCCTCTATCAACAAATTGGCGCTAGAAGGAGGGGCTATTCAAGATCTTCATCTTAGGAGGAAGAGATGTCACACGACGGAGATTCGCACGTAGAGGCGGAGCGTTTTCCGGCAGAGCGATGGCTAGAACACAAGAGAAGAGGAGACCTTCATCTACTTTTCCAGAAAAAGATGATATCTCTATCGGGAGTTTGAAGGAGGACGATCATCAACGAAATTCTTGGAGGTAACCTAATGTGCGAACAAGGTATTCTGGACCGGGGAGTCAGCGAAGGATGCGATTTTAAGAGACCTGACACCTACGAAGAGGGTATGCCTCCCCCGGACAGGGTACACCTCCCCCGGATAGAGTACACCTCCCCCTGACAGGGTACACCTCCAAGTGATGTGGTGCTCGACTACCACCATGAGGAATGAATTCCCTGACACCTCCGAAGAAGGCGCACCTCCGGGTAAGATTCTCACAATGCTTTCGCATGTTATTGCTAACAAGTCTGTTGTGGTTTGAGTCGTTACGAGAAGGAGATCACCTCCCTGGAAGCCTCAACGGTTTTCTGAAGGGACGCGCCCTCCCCAGAGCAAGTAATTTGAGGTTCGCGAGAGGCGCATGTTGAAGGCCTGACCACATGTGATGATATGAACGGGAAAGTTACGAAGGGCGAGCTATTGAGATGGAACCTCGTTCGAAAAGTCGTAAGGGTGCGCGCCTTCCCCTGACCGGGCGCGCCCCCAGGTAAATACTAAACTCCCTCAGTATTTGGTTCCCTAAGACTACTACATGTATAAATTCACAGGTAATACGGTGTTACCTTTATGAGGAGTACACCTCTTCGCCGCGAGGAGTAGTCGCACTTTCCTCTAACAAGGCACGCCCACATAAAGGGGTACGCCATATCCAACTAGTATTCTATCAGAGAACGGATTGCGCGCCTCCCTCTGACAGGGCGCGCCCTCAGGTATGTCTGATGCATTAATCGCTTCATATGATATTTTGTGAAGACAAACGTACTCAGGAAGGAGCTCAATAGTCTTGAAAAGGTCACGTCCCTCCCTGGGGCGCGCCCCCTCGGGAGTACTCATCACTTGAGGGAGCGCATGAGGACGCGCCCCCAGGATAAAAATGTCGAGAAGGAAGATGCTTCAAAGACGTGCCTTCTCCTAATAGGGCGCGCCCCAGGTTCCAAAGTCATGTTTCCAGGGTTGATGTTTTTCGGAGGACGCGTCTTCCCTTAACAAAGCGCGTCATGAGGTAACACTCACCGTCACTATTAAGTCGTATTCATGATTGAGTGCAGGTCAAGTCCGACATGCTAAAGGAGCTGTCCATCTTGATGAGGGCGCGCCCTCCGTTCTACAGGAACGTAGCATGATACCTGCAAGGTCTTTGATCATGATACCTGCAAGGTCTTTGATCATGATACTTGCGCATCCATGATACGCTCTGGATCTTACATATCCATGACATGCTCTGAATAACACTTTATACTATTGATTCCCCATTGAGCCATAAGCTCTGGGACCCGTGCGATGCACCGGAGCTATATAAACCACGATAAGATTCGTGATGCCCCATATGGGATGATGTATGGACTGGGGAGTGGTCCTTTTGAATTTCTTAAGCAAGTGATTCACGCGCGAAAAAGTAAGACTGCGCCAAAGGCCGCGCCCTCTACTTAATCCTTGGAAAAGATCAAAAGAGCCCACATTACAAGTAAGGCTGCGCCCTCTGCTTATACAGTCCTTAGAAGAAAAAGAAATATTGCGAGTAAGGCAGCGCCATCGGCCACGCCCTCTGCTTAGGCAATTTTTTAAAAAAAGATAGAAAAAGGGTCATGTTATAACAAGGCGGCGCCATTCTGTAAGTCGCGCCTTATATTTACTGTTCCTAGGTACCATGGACACATTAAGGCTGAAAAACAGCCACCAACTTTCGCATCGCGAAGGCACGCCCTTCTTTTGTTAAAGTTCATTGGCGCGAATGTTTTTGTTGAATGTGTCCTTTGGTAGGAATAAGCGAAGCTGCGCCACTGTCGACGACAGATAGGCCGCGCCCCCTGTTTTCTTTTATCTACATAAAGATTGCTCATTACTTATGAACACATCATAAAGATGCGCATCATAAAGATGTTCATTACTTATACACAACCAGGATACAACCACCACCGGCCAGAACTCGTCTCCGGCGAACACTACTTGTCGTCATCAGCTAATCCCAACCCCTACCAGGCGCTATGCACACATACGAGGCATATACACATATACAAAACACAACCCTTACGTGCCAACTTGACTAATTGAATCTATTGAATATCGGATTTAAGAACCCTAGCTTGCTCTCCCCTTTTCCCCAATTTCACCGACTCTGTTTCTCTCCCATTTTCCCCTGCTCTTCCTCTCTTCCTTTTCTTTTGTTTTGTTTTTCTTTTTATTTCTTTTCTCTTCACTTTTCTGCATCCTTCCAAGAAAAATATCTAAAGCTCTGAAAAATGTCTACCCAAAATATCTTAGTTTAGGAAAATATCTTCCTAAAATTTCATGGCATAGTAAAAATTAGCGCAGCTCCATTTCGGAGAATCCTTCTGACTTGTATCAGTTAAGAAAATTTTCAAATCGTATATTTATAATTTTATTTTAAAAATTATTATAATTTTTTATATGAAATATTGTATGATATTGTATTGGAATTTAACAAAATATTGTTGACAAATTGATTATGTTATCTTTTAGAGACATAACTTTTAAAATATATTTGTATAATATAAAAAGGTAATGCAAATAATATATTTTTTTATCATTTATATATGAATATTTTTAATATTAATATATATGTTGTTGATAGTAGTTTTATTTTTAATTAGTTCTAAATTATAATATTTTTTTATCTATTTATAAGAAAAGGAATATTATTTATTTTGTATCAGTTAAAAACAACTACGCTTATTTATATAAATTTTTTATTTGATTTCTTGTTTGTCTTTATAAGTTATACATCTATTTATAAGTATTTATAAATATTAATATAAGTTATTAATAGTAATTTCATATTTTTTCAACTAATTAAAATTATATTAAAAAAGATAATGATAAAATACATTTGTGTTTTTAGTATATGAAACTGTTTAATAATGAAAGAGTAATAGGCCTCTAGTGGTAGAGGGAGATTACCAAAACAAAAGGTATAATCAATTGGTGCCTCAATATATGTATTTTGTCTATTTGTGTGGCAATGATACATGCATTATACAAAAGAGTATGAAAAATGTTGAAACCTTGTAGGGTGACTATCACCTATGCTGGTGACTTGTCAATAGAGTGTATTCCCCTCTTTTCGATACGACAAGAATCATCGATTTCCATATTGTGAATGTTCTTTGCTTGTGAGCGACTTCTTCATAACATCAGACTTGTATCAATTAAAAATATTTTCAAAATTGTATATTCATAATTTTATTTTAGAAATCACTAAAATTTTTTAAATGAAATATTATATGATAATGTACTAGAATTTGATAAAATATGGTTGACATATGGATTGTGTTATCTTTTAGGGATATAACTTTTGTAAATCCTAAGTTTTGATGATCACAATTCAGCAAGCTGATTTATTATAATAGCCTACTATCATGTTATTGCTTGCTTTAGCCTGCCGTTTGTATATGCTAATCCAGCTTTGCAGGGGTTGAAAACAGCGAGCTGTTATTGTAACAGCAAGCTGTAATAGAGTCCTAACAGAAGAAGGAGACTTCATGTTTTTATCTGAACGACTTCTTTAGGGGTTAGGATTATATATGTATACTCTATATTACATATATAAATTTAGTATACGTTCAAGTTCTTCAAATCTATCCAAAACGTATTTCCTAAATTTAAGGGAGTTGTTGAGTTAAATCAAAATCTTTTTTAGTCAACTGCCTTATCCCATGAATGTAGGAACTAATCTTCAAACGTTTTCTAAATACTCAGATTCCTATTTTCATGCTTATATACGTTGAAACAAACGTTCTTATTGTTTGGTTTCAATGTAGCCATTGTATTGATTAGTATATATACGGCTCAAAGTTTTTAAGGCAAAAAACAACTCCTGATTTTAAAAACTTTCTTAGTCTCTCTGAGCTTGATTGCATACTTTCTTTACATCTTGTATTCAAAGTTTGTAAATGTTTAATTACTAAAGCTAGCGGGGTTCTTAGATTAGAACTAAGGGAAGAGATAGAATTAGTCTACGCAAGGTCTGAGGTGCTAAGGTTCGAGGAATAAGGTGAATTTAAGGAGGGAAGCTCAAGGAATTCAGGGGTTCAAGAACAGGTGCACAGGGGACTAAAGTGTCGAGCTGTTTTCTATCTGCACAAGGTTTCAGCAAGCTGCTTTAGGTGATTGGGTAAAGGGATATATATTATTATTCTGTAATTGTTGGAATTTTTAATAATAATATATGCTCTTACCAAGTTGGTAAGGGACCAGGACGTAGACCATTAGACATAGGGTTCGAACATGGCTAAAATTGCTTGTGTCTGATTAACATTTCCGCACTCTACTGTTTTACTTCTGCTTTCATAACAGCCTGCTATAATTGTAAAATAGTAAGCTGAAATATCCGGTAAAAGTTTAAAACTGACATTGGTAGCTATTTACACCTATTCACCCCCCTCTAGGTGTACTTACAACTTTTAAAATATTTATTTGTATAATATGACAGGTTAGTGCAAATAATATATTTTTTATCATCTATTTATGAATATTTTTTGAATATTAATATATGTTGTTGATAGTAGTTTTATTTTTATTTAATTATAAATTTTTTTTGTTTATTTAAAAGAAAACGAATGTTATTTATCTTGTATCAGTTAAGAAGATTTATGTTTATTTATATAATTTTTTTATTTGACTTTCAGTTTGTCATTATAAGCTATACATCTATTTATAAGTATTTTTTAATATTAAAATATATTAACAATAGTAGATTCACTTTTTTTCAACTAATTAAAATTATATTTAAAAAAATTATGAAAATATACATCTAGAGTGTTTTTAATATATGAAACCGTTTAACAATGAAACAGTAATAGACCTTGTAGACTTATAGTTGCAGAGAAGATTACCAAACCAAAAAATATAACCAATTGGTGCCTCAATTTATGTATTTTGTCTATTTATGTGGCAATGATACATGCATTACACAAAAAAGTATGAAAAATGTTGAAAGCTTTTAGGGCTACTATCACCTATTCTGGTGACTTGTCAATAGAGTACATTCCCTACTTTTCAATACGACAAGAACCATCAACTTCCTTATCATGAATGGTTTTTGTGCTCGCCGCGATTTCTTCGTAACATCTAACTTGTATCAAGTTGACAAGATTTTCAAAATCTTATATTTATAATTTTATATTAAAAGTTATTAAAAAAATTTATATGAAATATTATATGATATTGTATTGGAATTTAACAAAATATTGTTGGCAAATTATATATATTTTTTTTATCATCTATTTATGAATATTTTTTAATATTAACATATGCTGTTGATAGTAGTTTTATTTTTAATAAGTTATAAATTTTAAATTTATTTTTTTATTTATTTATATGAAAATGAATATTATTTATCTTGTATCAGTTAAGAAGATTTACGCTTATTTATAAAAAAATTATTTGACTTTCAGTCTGTGTTTAGTATTTTTAAATATTAATATACTTTATTAATAGTAGTTTCAATTTTTTCAACTAATTAAAATTATATTTAACAAAGATAACTGATAAAATATGATACTCTCAAGGTTTTGATGATGACACTAACAGCAAGCTAATAACATGAAACTGATATGTGTAAGCATGCTATCAAAGGTTGTTTATGCGGACTAACAGTATTTCAGGATGTTAGCATGATTTAGCTGTCAGCAAGCTTACAGGGATATTTACAAGCTATCAGCAGGCTTACAGCGTGAACAGAGAAACAATCGGATAAAGATCAAAGTCTATTTTCAAGGAGAATTAATAGGAAACGACTTTGTAAGGATTCTAATATTTGTATATATCTTATATAAATATTAGAGCTCATTTTTATAAAGAGTTTTCATTCAAAAACGTTTTCCTAACTAATAGGAGATTTTCTCTCAAATCGATCTTATCTAAAACTCCTATCTAGTTTCAAATCGTTGGATTTTATTTAAATACTTTACTGAGATGATTTCAGACAGATTTTATCTTTTACTCAGTAAACTTATGTCATCCAAACATTCATTACTCAATTCAAATTTAAACGTGAGGTTGTTACCAAGATCGTTGGAAATTTGTTGGATTATGACCGTTAGTGTGATGTATATATACTTGAGTGTGATTTCGTTTTTCAGAACAAGGAGAACACACCAAGCTTTCTGAAATACAACTCTTTACATTGCTAAATCTTTTATTGAGCTCTAGTACTTATATTTGCATATATATCTATATTGAGAGTTCATAGTTTCGGTTGTATTACACTTATTCATTGTATTGTTCAAGGTGTAATGTTTTGTTGCTGTGTATCCAGCTTGTGAAACAAGGGAACTAGTTAGCTAGAAGAATATACTTGGGAAGTATAGGTCTTGGTAGGCTTTTGGTTCGTGGTTCAGTGGTTTCAGCAGGCTGATAACAGGAACAAGGGAGAAAGGGAGTTATATTATTGAATCTTGTAATCGTTGACATTTCTTGATTAATAATATAATCTCTTACCAGTTGGTAGGGGACCAGGACGTAGACCATTAGGGTTAGGGGTCGAACCTGGCTAAAATTCTTGGTGTTGCTAGCATACTGCTTTACATTATCTGCATTGCATTTAACTTATTAGCAGGCTAACTGTTTACTCTGAAAATTAACAGCAGGCTGTCATTGATAGATTAATTATTTGGTAACTTATAAAAATCGGGTATATTAGCCATAACACCTATTCACCCCCCCCCCCTCTAGGTGTGTAATTTCAATTGGTATCAGAGCTGTGTTTGTACTAATACTTCTGTAACAGGAATAGTATCGATCGATATGGCTGATAACTTTCAGGGAAAGTCCGATTTTAGAGCTCCTCTCTTCACGGGTTCTGACAATTACAATTGGTGGAAAGGCCAAATGGAGGCTCATCTGTCCAGAGATCCCCTAATGCAAAGAGTTGTGCAAAGAGGTCCTTATGAATATCTTTGTAAGTCTAAATGTAAAGACAACCCTATCTGTTATATAGGGATGATAACTCAACAATAGAACAGGACAAGTAAATAACACTACGCCTGCACCGAAATCGGAAGATACGAAGACAAAGGTTGAAGAAGCCATCTACAGTCTTGAAGGAATAAGTTCACTGGAAGAAGTTCATTAATATGTTCATGCCTCAGTGAAGAATAAATATTGAAGTATTCAAGATTGTGGAAGCAATGAAGATGTTGTCCAAGTACTCGAAAGATTTCAGTGCAACCCCTGAAGCAAGATATTTCAGGATATCTTGGTTGGTTATTTATAATCAACAAATTGAAGCAATACTCAAGTCTGGTGTGACTGATTAAGTACGTTGTCAAGAAAAGAAGACGGAGAATCAATTCTGTATTAGTCGTTCGTGAACCAGACCAGTGCACAGGACGTCAGTACGTGTGAATTGGATTCGAAGGATTCAATCAAGAATAACTTAATCAAGTCAAGGCAAAGCGACCTCCAAATTAACTAGTAAACACTTATATGTATATATGTGTAACATATATGTATATATATAAGTGTGCTAGATTGTTCTAAGTTAGAACAAGGAAGAAATGGAGCCAATTATCTTCCTGGCGCCACATGATATTAAAGGAGGAACAAGGAAGAAATGGAGCAAGCTAGAGAGGAACAAGGAAGAAATGGAGCAAGCTAGAAAAGAACAAGGAAGGAATGGAACAAGGAAGGAATTAATTATTTTAATTCTTCCTTGCGCCAAGAATGGAACAAGGAAGAATTTATTATTTAAATCTTCCTTGCGCCAATTACTAAATCAGCCAGCCATTTTTCCTTGCGCCAAAATGGAACAAGGAAACAACTTCGTTCCTTGCGCCAATTGGAACAAGGAAGGATTTGTCCTCCTTGCGCCAATTGGAACAAGGAAGGATTTGTCCTCCTTGCGCCAATTGGAACAAGGAAGGATTTGTCCTCCTTGCGCCAATTGGAACAAGGAAGGAATTGTCTTCCTTGCGCCAATTGGAACAAGGAAGACATTGATTTGGTTGCGCCAAGGTTTAAACAATTATTTTGTTTTGTTTCAACTGGAACGAGGAAGGAATTCACATATAATTTCTTCCTTGCGCCGTTTGATTTATTTAAACAATTCTTCTGAATTGTTTTGGCGCAAGTTAAAGAAATGGAGCAAGCTAGATTGGAGCAAGGAAGCCAATACAAGGAACGAGGAAGCTTTATTCTGATTGGTTGAAAGCTTCCTTGCGCCAAGAGCAAGCACCAGCTGAGTTTGTCCCCCAAAGTCTATAAATAGAGGCTTTGTGTTTCATTTTGAACACACAACTACAACTACCCACATTACACACTTTGTAAAGTGCACACACTACACACATACGAGAGCTTAGATAGAAGATCTGTTTTGATAGGCGTTTGTGTGTAGAGTGTATTGTAGTCTCTGCAGCCAACCTTCGGGTTTGGATTTATAGCACCTTCGAGGTATTTATCAATATACAGATATACCTTGGAAAATATTGTGTGTTGGTTTAATATTTTCATATCCTCAGAAACTGACCCGATATATATTCGGAACACGAAACCCATTACAGGACTACAATTTATTTATCCGCAAAATTCGAAAGAATTTTAAATTGTAGTGAGTATCGTATTCAACCCCCCCTTCTACGATACTTTGGACCTAACAATCTTGATAAAGATGGCAAAGTCAAGGACGTTGATGTTCTCACAGCGGACGAGCTATCAAAGGTTGCTGCCAATGGAAAGGCAAGGAGTACATTGATCAATGGGCTGAATCAAGCTGAATATGACAAGGTATCTTCTCTCAAAACAGCAAAGGAAATCTGGGATGCATTGGAGACTTATCATGAAGGCTCACAAGGTCTAAAGAAGGTCAAGCTCGGAAAGCTCATGAAAGAATTCGGAAGCTTCGCTATCAAGAAGGGAGAATCCATTCGTGAAAGCCAAGCTAGATTCCAAGTTACTCTTAACAGCCTTGAAAGACTTGGCAAAAAGATTCCTCAATCGGAAATCAACATGAATATTCTTAATGCAGCTCCATTCGAATATGGTGCCAAGGTCACAGCATTGGAGTCAGCTCTCAACATTGATACTATAGATCACCTGGCTATATTTGCTGAGTTGGAACAATTTGAAGCTAAGATTGAAGCTAACAGCTCAGAAAGCAGCAAGCTGCCAACAGAGAAAATGAAGAATCTTGCACTTCACTCTACTGCCAGCAGGCTGGAATCAGATGAGGAAACAGAATCAGATGAGGATCTAGCTCTCATGTCCAGAAAAATCAAAAGAATGATCGAAAAGAAGAATAAGATGAAAAGAGAAAAGGGCAAAGCTTTTGGTGCAAAGAAAGATCCAAAAGATGATGCATGTTTCGAATGTGGCAAGAAAGGACATTTCAAAAGGGATTGCTACAAGCTGAAAAACAAGTCTAAGCCGCCTAAACAGCAAGCTGATTACAAGAACAAAAAGAAATCAAAGGCACTTCTCACATGGAGTGATGATGAAGATGAATCAGCTTCTGATGTTTCAAGTGATGAGATGGTCAACTTGGCTCTTGTTGGTCTCGATGGCTCAATAGAGACAACTGATTCAGATTCAGAGACTAATAGTGAGGTACATTCTATTAATTCTGAATTACATTCCATTGCTACAACATCTTGTGAACTAACCATGCAGGATAAGAGTTGTCTGTCAATTATGGAACTCATTGATCTAAAGAATGAGAACTATGAGCTCGAGAAAGAAAATGTTCATTTGAAGAAAGTCATAGGTGATTTCTTGAATGAAAAGAGTGCCAAGGCAAGCAGTGGAATCATTGCTACTCTCAAGGAACAAATCTCACAACTTGAAGGGAACAACATGCAAATCCAAAGAAGGAATGATACACTCATGAAGGAACTCAGCTCGCTGAGAGCAGACCTTAAAGTTAAGGATGCAAGCTTGGAAGCATTCGAGTTAAGCAAATCCCAAAGCTTAGCTGAAATCTCTATTCAAGCTGAAAAGATCAAGTCATTGGAGCAAGAAGTCAAAGATCTTCAGAAAGCCATGGGAAAGTTTGTTCAAGGAGAAGAAAGTCTCAAATCCATGATGAAACAAGCTAAAGGTTCTCATGACAAAGGAGGCATTGGTGCAGCTTCTACATCCACATCATCAATGAGATATGAAGGGAAAAATGGCATTCCATATAATTATGTCATGCCTTGGGTGACTTGTCACAAGTGTGGAAAGAAGGGCCATCTTGCTAATAATTGTCCAATGAAGAATACTCAATCAGCAAGCTGGAGAAGGAAGTCAGCTCACAGACAGTATGCTGACAACACAAACAGACAGAAGACAGCTCCTAGACAGTATGCTGATAAGACTGGCAGAACATGGAAGAAGAGTTCTAAAGTGGTCCAAATGTGGATCAAGAAATCTGATCTAAATGTTCTATATGTTTTATCATCTAACACTGCTGGACCCAACAAAATTTGGGTACCAAAACGTTGAGTTGTTTGTGTTTGTTTTGTAGGTTTGTCTCGTGTCTAAAGTAAAGCCAAATCAATGGATATTGGATAGTGGATGCACTAGGCACATGAGTGGAGACAAATCTCAGTTTCTAAGCTTGAAGATGAAGAAGGGTGGTCGTGTCACAATTGGTGATAGCAAGACTCTTCCTATTCTTGGCAAAGGAACTATAGGTAATAGTATCATTTCTATCAACAAGGTACAATATGTTAAAGGTCTTACTTATAACCTGCTTAGTATAAGTCAGTTATTTGATGATGGTCATATTGTTAACTTTGGTAAGGATAAATGTACTATACTTGTTGGTGCTAACAAATCTCCTCTAGTTGCAAAACGAGAAGGAAATATATATGTTTTGAAATTCATTTAATAAATTTGTTTAAATTTATTTTAGACTTGTAAAGTTTACTCTTAGACTTTATTAAGTTTATCATAAATTTTATAAATTTATTATTTAAATTTGTATAGTTTATGATTTAAATTTAAGTTAAAATCTAGAATATGAATTTAAGTGGATTTAACTGATTATGGACTTAAGTTCAGGTTCAAGGGAACAATTTGGTTTGTTCTAGAAACAATGATTTAATTGGAGACGAGACACTTGAATATTTTCAAAAATTAAATTTATTTAATAAATTTTAATATATTTACTAAATGGATTTAAAATAAATTTATTCTAAACTTATTCAGTTTATTATGAATTTATTTGAATTTATTTTTTAAATATAATTAAATTTACTTTATAGATTTAACTAAGTTTATTTTATACTTTATTTTCTTTCATCTTTTAAAACTTATTTTTTAAAATTTATTTTCTTTATAATTTAAACTTAATTTAAATAATCAAGTGTCCCGTAACCTTTTTAATTATTCTACTCCAAGATAAATCAGATTGGCATTTAGTTGAGACAGATCAGGCTGACAGATTACAAGACAAACACCAGACTTTCAAATACCAGATTCTCAGAACCGGTAATGGAAGTACATTGATGACCCAATCCAATTGATTACTCAACGGATTATTAGAAGCAGTTTTCTATGTTCGACAGAGCTGATTGTGATTCGAAGAAGATTCTATTGAAGACTAATTTGGTACTACTAACAGTGGATTTTGAAGAAGGTACTTCAGGCCTTGATCTGAGTAATTACTCCGACTTGATTATCAGATCACCAGATCAGGATGGGAATTTGCTACATCTACAATGAAGCATCTTTCCAGGGCTCGGAATGTCAACTTTGAATGGCACCACTAGTAGTAGGAAAATAGAAGTTTTTGCAGAAGAATCTTCAAGGGATTTCAATCTAACTCAGTGATTCAGGGATATACAATTACTCAGTGAATTGTACCAATGCTAAATCTATTTGGAATCAGCTGAGATCAAAGACAGAGAACTGTGGAGGTTTAAGGATATAGTTATTGAGTTACTACCGCACCAAATCAGTTTCGTGCATTTATGTCAAAACCTTAGGATTGAACAGAAGAGTTTGTAACTTCTGAATTTGAGGAAGCTCAAGTCGACGAAAGTTAACACTTTTGAAGATTGTGAGGACAGAACTTCAAGGATTAGCATAACACTGTCTGAGAGGTTTAGTCATGTCAGATTCAGATGGAATCTATTGGTTTTAAGTGGAGACTCTTCAGGGTTCAATTCAACAGGCTGTTTAAAAACTGAGTTGGTCAGCGCACACAATATTTTTGGTATCTTTAGCAAAAGAAGGTTGCTATACATATTGAAGCCTCGACAAACAAGGATGATAGGGCTTGTCTGAAATTCAAGTGGATGTTTTGAAAGAAGCATCACAACAAGTTCTTATGCTACATAAGGAAAGGTGTGAGATGGATCAATTGCTAATGAGAAGGATGATTATGGTTATCTGGCTATCCTAGCATTCTCTGAAGATGACTCAACTCGCACATCTCAGGTACGAATTCTTTCTAACTTTGCAATACTTATTTCATTATATTTAAAGCATGTTATAAATCTCTAAGTAGAATTGTTTAACACACAAGCACAAGCATGATAGCATCACAATAGATAATGTTGAACTAGTATGCTAGATCACTGTTCTGGTAACTAGGATTGATGATAATCTTGTGCATGTGTCTTTAGCAGATTCTTAACATGTGTATGAATATTTAGTATTTGATTATTTGCAATGATGAGATTAGAAGCTTTCCTTTGGAACACGACTCTTAGTTTTAGGGGTTATGATCCTAGCATATATAACTTTGTTAAAACATTTACTTTCAGATTCCCTAGTACAATTAGATTTGCTTATCTAATCTGAATTGTTTGTTAAGGATTTTATTTTGTTCTATGATGGAATGTCTACCTTGTGTCAGTAGAACTTTTAAAACTTCATGTTAGATCTAAAACTGACTTAGGTAATAGAGATAGTATAATGCCATATAACAATAAAGTGGGATTAGTATGAATTGATAATGTGATTATTAATTTGTCTATGATCATTATGCTTTTAGGGGATTATTGAATATCTGTAATTCTGCTTTCTACCTGTTACACTTGTGTTAATTGGTTTAAGTAGAGAGTACTGAATCTTCTGAATTGCATAACTGCCTGTCTTGCTATTGTCTTATCTTTGATTGTTTGCCATGTGTATTCAACATCATGTCTGCTTATTTTCATGTCATGAATGCATGTCTTTGTACTTGCATTGATTTTAGAAAAGCATGTTTGAGAATCACATTAGGGCAATGTCTAGATAAGAATTAGCATGTTAAGGTTGCTTCTGTTGTTACCATTGTTAAAGAAAAATCTCTAATCCATCCGGACCCAGTTATGATTGGGGACCATAGAACTCTTTCCATTTGTGATTGCGGGTTACATATGATCCATATGATTTTTGGCGCACTCTGTTTGCTGAGTAGCTGAAATCATATGATTCACAAAAAGTACCCTGTTAGCAAATGTGATTGTGTGAGCAGTTCCGTCAATAATCTTTGAAAGATGACAACAAAGATTCTCTTACGGGACATGCCTGTTTTCCTGGAATGTCATCATGGAAGAATATCTTTCTTGGAAGAGTCAAAGCACACAAATTCCTAGTATCAAACGGTTCTCTGACAAAGGACATTATGTCAGTTCATGGAATAGTGTTTTATCTTAAATCAAGAAGGATGTGAATATTGCTCGTAGCTAATATGGAACTTCAACTGAAGATGGAGTGAGCTGTTTTGATAGTGAAGCCTCATCAGATGAGTATTAGCTATGGCACTTGAAGCTCTCAAACTTGTATGTCAAAACAAGGAGCTCTTTTTATTAGTAAGAAGAGATTTGGTGAGAGGACTGCCTCATCTGGAATTCATTATGGATGAAGATTATGAGGTATGTCAATAGGGAAGTCAAAGGAGCATCGCACAGAAGCAAAGATATGATCAACATTACTGAGCCGCTTCAGATGATACGTATGGATTTCTACAGATCAGCTAATGTCATGTCTGCAAACAAAGCCAGATATCTTTTTGCGATGATCGTTGACTGCTCTAGACTCTTTTGTGTTGTTCATATGTGTTCGAAGGACAAGACGTCACAAATAGAGGTTGATCAAGATGAACCCTGATCATTGATAAATCCAAAA
The DNA here is from genome assembly GCF_001625215.2 of Daucus carota subsp. sativus. Lineage (NCBI taxonomy): Eukaryota > Viridiplantae > Streptophyta > Magnoliopsida > Apiales > Apiaceae > Daucus > Daucus carota. Next base: position 15,975,852 of record NC_030388.2, on the reverse strand, counting down.
CGACACCATTCTTGTTAGTGGCCAATCAGAAGCAAACACTATCTCTTGGTATGTGTTTGGAGGAAAATGCTTCATCTCGAAATTAGTGTGAGCATCTTTGCAAGTCTTGCATTTGAATCTCAAAGAATACTTTCCTCGGCTACTCTATGGAGTCTACAGTCTACAGGGTGATTGTGATTAATCAACAGAAGGTGATTGTAAGTCTGGACAGGACATTGAACGACACTTTGCTCCAAGCTGTTAAAGGTGATATTATTGGTATAATGATGATTCAGATCCAAGCAGAATCTCTTTGCAAGGATAAGGATTATTAAAGAAATCTCAGCAACAGCTTAGGGGGAGCATTTGGTGGATCCACTAGTCAAACTCAACACCACATTGAAGATGAACAGGACAATTCAAGAACGTATCTGCTTAGACAATCATTCCCGGGTTCTAGATCTTAATTGTTCCTAATGGTGAAGTGAAGACTGGGAGAGCTATTGTCAAATAATGTTATTTCTTTGGGTTTCAATCTGAAGTGAAACTTGAGAAAGATTCAAAAGCTCTTAAAGGGATCCAGATTGAGTGATTGCACAGAAAGATGATCTCAATCAATTTGAAAAGCAGATTGTGCGGATTCTAATACCTGACCTAATGACAATTTAGTACTTAGTACTTGTCGGGTATTTAGATTCCAACTGGATGTTTTTGGCTCTGTTACGAGGGACAAGCCAAATTTGGTTGCTTAGAGTTACTTCAAAGTTGAAGGTCATAAAGATGATGGAAACAGAATAGTCAAGTTTAGGACTCTACATCTTAGGGGACTCAACGACCTTCATGATTGAACTAAAGCACCATTGACGAGACTCGGGTTCAGGATATTATAGTGAGCTAGAAGATGAAGCTTCATGCAACATTTCAAGGACTTTGCAGTTGCAGATCCAACAGAATTTGTATTCTCTTTCTTCACTAGCTCTCTATGAGTTGCTATCCAACACCTGATGATCGTCACGGACACGGTATGACTTCTGACTAGCATATTATTTTAAATCTGTTTGCTAGAGTCATATTTGGTATCCAAATTATTACCTCTCATGATACAAGGCACACACAATACAACTATCCGTGCTGTGAAACCATGATTATATTATATGTGGACTAACTTCACTTGTGCAAGATAATTGCTAAGTGAATGCAGATTAGTGATATGATGAGTTTGTTGGAAAGTTGCAATTCTTTATGGTCTACTAGTTAACCTAAAGAATGATGGCAATAAAAGGAAGTCAAGGATCTTTTGAATATGCGCATTTTGGAAGATTCTAGACCTGCCAAGACTTAAGCCAACAACCACTGAACTTGATCAGTACAAGAAAGGTACATTAACTGAAATGTCAAGTCTTAGAGGTATCCAACTCATCACTTTACTTAACTGCAAAATGATCACATGTTACATTTCTTTATGTCAATGTTCATGGTTCTGAGTGGATTTTGGAGAACCTATCTATTTAGTTGTTAAGAGATTTATAGTTATTTTTGGGGATTGCCTAATCTATTGGAATGGTACCCTAAAGATACTGAGCTTAACCTGTACAACTATATAGATATTGTTTTACAGATTGTCAGAAAGACATGGGATTTATTCTCTCATGAAGCTGTCATTCGTGGAAGGAGTTTGATTTCTTGTTATAATAAGAAGATGCCAAGAACAAGAAAATAACTCCATTTCCAGCAACTCTGTGAAGCTCTCTCTACTCCCTGGAACCTAAGGATCTTGCCATTGGAACCTAAGGACCTACTACTCGATCTAGTGCTCGTTGACATAAGGTATTACTTCTTTCATGAGCATGTCTATCGTATTTCTTGAATGAATTCATGAGTATTAAATTGTCTATACATAGGACTTGTGAATTTATTTAAAATCCAGTACCTCGTGCTTTTTGCTATTATATGTGATTGCCATGTTTATTGCTTTGCATGCTTAGATGGTGATTATATGTTTTAGCATTAGTGTTGGTTATTTCAAATTATTTAAATTGTGTTGCATGACAATTAAGTGACTTATTTGTTCATGATTTAAATGATTAGAGATGACATGAAGCATGACTCAATTATGTTATTTTTCTTGAACTATACCTCTTTAACAATCGGTATCTAGTAGAGAACTTTATCATAATCTGGTCGTGATATATCTGTATTTGTGAACATACTTAGGATTATTTTCCAAGGTTGAATTCATTTTTATAGGTATAAAATCTGAAGCATGACTTATTTGTTTCTAGACTTGTGACTTGTATCAGTAATTGGTATGTGGTTAGAATCTAGTTAGAATTTAGTCATGATATACTAGTATTTGTGGAGTTACTTAGATTCTCTCTAGGCTGAATCCATTTATATTAGTGTATATATTTGAAGCATAGCTATTTGTATTAGATATTTGATGATTTATTAATTGGTATTTTATTTCATGTCTAACTGCATATAGGTGTGATACTTTTAGTGTTAGTGATATTTTTGCATGCTTATATGTAGATCACTAATATTAAGTGTTAATATTTTCTGCGAGGAGTTGTGTGAGTTTACTTGTACTTAATGCTTACATGTATAAGGACTTGTGAACTTTTCCTCAACTTTTCCTCGGGCTTGCGAATATTTTTGTATGATTGTCATGATTTTTGTTGTTATATGATGATCTGATAATTATATGATATAGCATAGGTAATTATTATTTTATCTTAGTTAAATTGTGATCCATGATAATTATATGCTTATTTGTTTCATGATTGACTTTGATAGAATAATGGATGCATGATTAATTCACGTTTTGAAATATTTAGTTGGTATCTCTTTTTGATGCTTTATTGATGTTTTATATGTGAATTGATTGTGATGTATTGGCACTGGTGAAATATTGTTGCATATTTCTTAAAACCACTAGTGCTAATATATTTTAGGTGTTTAATATTCTGAGTACAAGGGAGACAACATAATCTTTATTCTGTCTCATATTTATATTGTGGAGTGGTGAGTTTCTTCAAAGAAATTTTATTATCAATTGATTTCAACAATTGGTATCCACTACTATGTTTCATAAATATTTCTTATAATATTTTGCATCTATACATGTAGCATCATAGGACGAGACATTGATTATCTTGTATTTGTGTACTTGGTGATCTTTGTCACTTGCAGCGTCTGTTTTGACGATGTGCTAGTATGAGGCCTTTTCACTAATTAGTGTGGCGAGTGCTTCATACACTGTAGCGCATAAATTTTCTTGTTTCCTTTTAAATTATAGTGAGAAACAGGAGTCTGTGTCTTTTTCAAAGACAAGTTCATTTAAACCTTTTATGCATAGATTCAGACTCTCGTACTCAAAATAGTTTGTAAAGGAAAATCTTTAATTCTTTCATTGGTTGTGATTGTCATTCATTGTGAAAATCGTTTTACAGTCACAACTGATTCATTTTTCTCAAAAGATTAAATGCAATTGCTTTCATTCAAAATCATAGATTTTCTTAAGTGCATTTATATCTTATTCTGTTCTTCGGAACTTTATCAGCCTCTTGGCTTTCCTAGATAGTCAAAAGGTTGAAAACCAACAATCTTTATCCCAGACTATAAAACCAAATTCAGAACACATCCCAACTTTCCCCCCTGGAGTAATAAGGAACTTTTCAAACAAAAAGTCAATGAGGGAGAAACTGTACTTGTTGCAGCAAATAAGGATGTGAGGGATAGTGTACCCACAGCTCTACCTCTCAAGGAGAAAAGGTGTTTTCAAAATTGAGGTAACTGTTGCTCATCTGTATTCTCTCAAAAGAATATAGAGCTGAAAAGGCAATAAAACAGTCTCTGGAATCATTCTCTCAACAGGATGAGTCCATTGAAATTCGCTCGTCAGCCAGAGCATCTTGTATTGAGTCAAACACATCATCAGTAATCACTCTGATGAAGAGCCTAAACAAAAAAATCTTATGGACACAATACAAGAGAGTGCACAGTAAGGTTAAAGGTTTTGTTCCAGAAGCAACTTCTTCATTTACCATTTTACGGTAGATAAGATGGTTGATGCCTTTACAGGTGTAAGGAGGAAACGAGGATCTCAATTGCCAAATCTTCAGGGTTCTCGTCTCCCTCCCCAGATAAGAACAGATCTGGATCCAATCGGAATGGATTCCCTATTTATAGGAGATCAGCAACTCTCTGACTATGAGTCAATTTATTGATGAGTCAGTTGAGGATCGGGGATTTACGAAACCCCATTGCACCGCCAGTGACCTCTCTTGAAGGGGCTTTGGTGATTTTCTCATGCAGGTACAGAAGACCATATTTTGAGTGCTGAGAGAAACACTGTGAGCCAAACACTGAGAGTTAAACACTTGGTGAGATTCTGAGAAGAACTAGTGAGACATCAGAATGAGAAATATGTGAGCATGAGTGAGTGCAAACACATAGGATTTTGAGAAGAGTGAAACACTTGTGAGGTACATATAATAATTGGTATTGAAAGCTCACAAGTTGTTGAAAGAATTGACGGAAGCAACTACGGTTCATTCCATTTCATGGTGTGAACTTATGGTTGATGATTCTCTTGAATCAAGTGTCTTCACAGACATTGAGGAGGACTTAGGCCTTTGCCATAATTAAGCCTTTGTCTAACTTCCCAGAGCAAACAACTCTGGATCCTTAATTGGATAAGCCACTTAGTGGTTGGCAACTTGTGGACCATGATTCAGATTTATCTGATGAGTCTATAGGGACTCGGAATTACGAACTCCCATTGCACCACCGGTGACCCCCTTTAAGGGTGGCTAAGGTGATTTTCTTGCAGGTACTCAGTATTTTGGAAGCTCAGTATTTGTGTGGAGGGATACACTTACAGAACTCGTGAGTGACACCCTTACCCAAAAACCGAGAGAAATTTGAGTGTTGAGTGATACACCTGCAGAACGTTTTTGTGAGACACCCACTGAATACCAAATTTATACCTAAAGGCAAAGTGGATACTATCACTGGAATGTTCGACTGACTGCCGTTGGAGCCATGTTGAAGATGTTATCGAAACCTTACTAGGGATCTAACAACTGGTATTGCCACCTAACAATATCGGGAAGCTTTATCATTTGGTAACACCAAAGGGACACGGTTGTCAGATTTTACTCATTACTTTTCCATTTGGAACCTATTCTTTCAGCATAGGTACCAACCCAACCAAAGTAAACCCTTCTTCTGAACTCTTTCTTCGACCCCAGCTTTAGCGTTGTTTAGTTCTCTATGGGGAGATTATCTTTTGGTACAGGAAGTATAGTCCACGTTCCTTGACCTATTTGATACCACATATCCTCGGAGGATTCCACAACTAAGGGGGAGAATATATTTAGGGGGAGAATATATGAAAGGGGGAAGAAAAAGTAAGTTAGCTTTCTTCTGCTGTCTACAACTAAGGGGGAATAAACTACTCTTTAGTGGTGTAAACTACTTTTTATCTAGTGTAATACGGAGGAGGAGATTCATCTTTCAACTAAGGAGGAGGATTGATCTTTCATCTAAGGGGAGATTGCTACTTATCACCAAGGGGTACCTGATCAAGGTAATGGGAGGAGAAGTAATAAAAACTCATGTACACCTCACCACTGTATTGCATTCTTATTCAGGTGGTACGTGGTATGATTCCTAGGAAGTAGTGGTATTGGTTCACCACTATCTTTGTCAGAGGGAGAAGCATAAGCAAAGACTTGTTTCTTTACTTTTGAGGAATCATGGTGATACATTTATTCTTCAGAAAGTGGTACACAGGAACTTATTCATCACCACTGAAGAATTTAAAGAAGCTGCTGATTGTTCTTTGCATAATGGAATGTTTTGAATTCTCTTCAAGACAAACTATGAGGATGATCTGGCAGGTAAGCAAGAGCCAGGGAAATAAAGGTGATATGCACATCTGTTATTTCTGTTCATGAAATCTGGAAATGTATTATATGATCCAGAATCATTGTAGCATTATTTACTAGTCCAGGACGTTACTTTTTCTAGTGTTAGTTGAGTTATCCTCCAGAGGATTTGCTTGTTATGATTAACAAACAAATAGGGGGAGATTGTAAGTCTAAATGTAAAGACAACCCTATCTGTTATATAGGGATGATAACTCAACAATAGAACAGGACAAGTAAATAACACTACGCCTGCACCGAAATCGGAAGATACGAAGACAAAGGTTGAAGAAGCCATCTACAGTCTTGAAGGAATAAGTTCACTGGAAGAAGTTCATTAATATGTTCATGCCTCAGTGAAGAATAAATATTGAAGTATTCAAGATTGTGGAAGCAATGAAGATGTTGTCCAAGTACTCGAAAGATTTCAGTGCAACCCCTGAAGCAAGATATTTCAGGATATCTTGGTTGGTTATTTATAATCAACAAATTGAAGCAATACTCAAGTCTGGTGTGACTGATTAAGTACGTTGTCAAGAAAAGAAGACGGAGAATCAATTCTGTATTAGTCGTTCGTGAACCAGACCAGTGCACAGGACGTCAGTACGTGTGAATTGGATTCGAAGGATTCAATCAAGAATAACTTAATCAAGTCAAGGCAAAGCGACCTCCAAATTAACTAGTAAACACTTATATGTATATATGTGTAACATATATGTATATATATAAGTGTGCTAGATTGTTCTAAGTTAGAACAAGGAAGAAATGGAGCCAATTATCTTCCTGGCGCCACATGATATTAAAGGAGGAACAAGGAAGAAATGGAGCAAGCTAGAGAGGAACAAGGAAGAAATGGAGCAAGCTAGAAAAGAACAAGGAAGGAATGGAACAAGGAAGGAATTAATTATTTTAATTCTTCCTTGCGCCAAGAATGGAACAAGGAAGAATTTATTATTTAAATCTTCCTTGCGCCAATTACTAAATCAGCCAGCCATTTTTCCTTGCGCCAAAATGGAACAAGGAAACAACTTCGTTCCTTGCGCCAATTGGAACAAGGAAGGATTTGTCCTCCTTGCGCCAATTGGAACAAGGAAGGATTTGTCCTCCTTGCGCCAATTGGAACAAGGAAGGATTTGTCCTCCTTGCGCCAATTGGAACAAGGAAGGAATTGTCTTCCTTGCGCCAATTGGAACAAGGAAGACATTGATTTGGTTGCGCCAAGGTTTAAACAATTATTTTGTTTTGTTTCAACTGGAACGAGGAAGGAATTCACATATAATTTCTTCCTTGCGCCGTTTGATTTATTTAAACAATTCTTCTGAATTGTTTTGGCGCAAGTTAAAGAAATGGAGCAAGCTAGATTGGAGCAAGGAAGCCAATACAAGGAACGAGGAAGCTTTATTCTGATTGGTTGAAAGCTTCCTTGCGCCAAGAGCAAGCACCAGCTGAGTTTGTCCCCCAAAGTCTATAAATAGAGGCTTTGTGTTTCATTTTGAACACACAACTACAACTACCCACATTACACACTTTGTAAAGTGCACACACTACACACATACGAGAGCTTAGATAGAAGATCTGTTTTGATAGGCGTTTGTGTGTAGAGTGTATTGTAGTCTCTGCAGCCAACCTTCGGGTTTGGATTTATAGCACCTTCGAGGTATTTATCAATATACAGATATACCTTGGAAAATATTGTGTGTTGGTTTAATATTTTCATATCCTCAGAAACTGACCCGATATATATTCGGAACACGAAACCCATTACAGGACTACAATTTATTTATCCGCAAAATTCGAAAGAATTTTAAATTGTAGTGAGTATCGTATTCAACCCCCCCTTCTACGATACTTTGGACCTAACAATCTTGATAAAGATGGCAAAGTCAAGGACGTTGATGTTCTCACAGCGGACGAGCTATCAAAGGTTGCTGCCAATGGAAAGGCAAGGAGTACATTGATCAATGGGCTGAATCAAGCTGAATATGACAAGGTATCTTCTCTCAAAACAGCAAAGGAAATCTGGGATGCATTGGAGACTTATCATGAAGGCTCACAAGGTCTAAAGAAGGTCAAGCTCGGAAAGCTCATGAAAGAATTCGGAAGCTTCGCTATCAAGAAGGGAGAATCCATTCGTGAAAGCCAAGCTAGATTCCAAGTTACTCTTAACAGCCTTGAAAGACTTGGCAAAAAGATTCCTCAATCGGAAATCAACATGAATATTCTTAATGCAGCTCCATTCGAATATGGTGCCAAGGTCACAGCATTGGAGTCAGCTCTCAACATTGATACTATAGATCACCTGGCTATATTTGCTGAGTTGGAACAATTTGAAGCTAAGATTGAAGCTAACAGCTCAGAAAGCAGCAAGCTGCCAACAGAGAAAATGAAGAATCTTGCACTTCACTCTACTGCCAGCAGGCTGGAATCAGATGAGGAAACAGAATCAGATGAGGATCTAGCTCTCATGTCCAGAAAAATCAAAAGAATGATCGAAAAGAAGAATAAGATGAAAAGAGAAAAGGGCAAAGCTTTTGGTGCAAAGAAAGATCCAAAAGATGATGCATGTTTCGAATGTGGCAAGAAAGGACATTTCAAAAGGGATTGCTACAAGCTGAAAAACAAGTCTAAGCCGCCTAAACAGCAAGCTGATTACAAGAACAAAAAGAAATCAAAGGCACTTCTCACATGGAGTGATGATGAAGATGAATCAGCTTCTGATGTTTCAAGTGATGAGATGGTCAACTTGGCTCTTGTTGGTCTCGATGGCTCAATAGAGACAACTGATTCAGATTCAGAGACTAATAGTGAGGTACATTCTATTAATTCTGAATTACATTCCATTGCTACAACATCTTGTGAACTAACCATGCAGGATAAGAGTTGTCTGTCAATTATGGAACTCATTGATCTAAAGAATGAGAACTATGAGCTCGAGAAAGAAAATGTTCATTTGAAGAAAGTCATAGGTGATTTCTTGAATGAAAAGAGTGCCAAGGCAAGCAGTGGAATCATTGCTACTCTCAAGGAACAAATCTCACAACTTGAAGGGAACAACATGCAAATCCAAAGAAGGAATGATACACTCATGAAGGAACTCAGCTCGCTGAGAGCAGACCTTAAAGCTAAGGATGCAAGCTTGGAAGCATTCGAGTTAAGCAAATCCCAAAGCTTAGCTGAAATCTCTATTCAAGCTGAAAAGATCAAGTCATTGGAGCAAGAAGTCAAAGATCTTCAGAAAGCCATGGGAAAGTTTGTTCAAGGAGAAGAAAGTCTCAAATCCATGATGAAACAAGCTAAAGGTTCTCATGACAAAGGAGGCATTGGTGCAGCTTCTACATCCACATCATCAATGAGATATGAAGGGAAAAATGGCATTCCATATAATTATGTCATGCCTTGGGTGACTTGTCACAAGTGTGGAAAGAAGGGCCATCTTGCTAATAATTGTCCAATGAAGAATACTCAATCAGCAAGCTGGAGAAGGAAGTCAGCTCACAGACAGTATGCTGACAACACAAACAGACAGAAGACAGCTCCTAGACAGTATGCTGATAAGACTGGCAGAACATGGAAGAAGAGTTCTAAAGTGGTCCAAATGTGGATCAAGAAATCTGATCTAAATGTTCTATATGTTTTATCATCTAACACTGCTGGACCCAACAAAATTTGGGTACCAAAACGTTGAGTTGTTTGTGTTTGTTTTGTAGGTTTGTCTCGTGTCTAAAGTAAAGCCAAATCAATGGATATTGGATAGTGGATGCACTAGGCACATGAGTGGAGACAAATCTCAGTTTCTAAGCTTGAAGATGAAGAAGGGTGGTCGTGTCACAATTGGTGATAGCAAGACTCTTCCTATTCTTGGCAAAGGAACTATAGGTAATAGTATCATTTCTATCAACAAGGTACAATATGTTAAAGGTCTTACTTATAACCTGCTTAGTATAAGTCAGTTATTTGATGATGGTCATATTGTTAACTTTGGTAAGGATAAATGTACTATACTTGTTGGTGCTAACAAATCTCCTCTAGTTGCAAAACGAGAAGGAAATATATATGTTTTGAACTTTGAAGAACAGGAGGCAGGTGTTTGTTTAGCAGCTGTGGATAATAATCCAGAAATTTGGCATAGAAGGCTTGGACATGCTCATATGGATCATCTCAGCAAGCTGTCAGCAAAGAAGCTTGTTCGAGGATTACCAAAGCTTAAGTATGTCAAGATGGAGACGTGTTCTGCTTGTCAATTGGGAAAGCAAACAAGGACTCCACATAAGGCAAAGAAAATGGTATCTACTTCTAAACCTTTAGAGCTTCTTCACTTGGATCTCTTTGGTCCCGAAGCTTATAAGAGTATTGGAGGTAAACAATATGCCTTTGTTATTGTTGATGATTATTCTAGATTCACTTGGGTATTATTCTTGCGTACTAAAGATTGTGCTTTTAGTGACTTTGAGAAGCTAATCAAGTTGCTTGAGAACAAACTAGATACAAGACTTGTAGGTATTCGAAGTGATCATGGTGGGGAATTCCAAAAAGACTTCATTACTTATTGTGAAGAAAGAGGAATCTCACATGAGTTCTCAGCACCTCGTACACCTCAGCAAAATGGAGTTGTAGAGCGTAAGAACAGGTCCTTACAAGAAACAGCTAGGACAGTGCTACAGGAGAGCAAGCTGCCAAGAAGTTTCTGGGCAGAAGCTGTCAACACAGCATGCTATGTTCTTAACAGAGTGCTTATCAGGCCAATTCTCAACAAGACTCCTTATGAACTGCTAAGGAAAAAGAAGCCTAACATCAGCTACTTCAAAGTTTTTGGATCTAAGTGCTTCGTACTCAAAACCATTGATAGGGATGGTAAATTCGACTCTAATTCTTATGAAGCTATATTTTTGGGTTATTCTTTAACAAGTCGTGCTTATAGAGTGTATAATCTTGCTAAACATACTGTTGAAGAATCTATTGATGTTTCATTTCAAGAGTCTACTGATGATCTTGCAAGAGACGAGGAAGAATGTGCAGGTTCAGGTACTAGCAGCAAGCTGACAGTGCAGGAAACTGGAAATCAGCAAGCTGACAAGTCAACTGCCTCAACTTCAGAAGGCAATAAAGCTACTGAAACCACTCCATCTCTTGAAGAAACCTTGGATAAGATGTCAAAGCTTACATTGGATGAATCCAGAGGTCAAACTTCATCAGCAAGCCAAAATGTTGTTGATCAGACTCCTCCTAGGCAGACTACAAGGAATGAAGAGGTCATAGCTCAACACAATCTACCAAAATCAACTAGAACAGTGAAGAATCATCCTCCTCAGTTGATCATTGGAGATAAATCAGCTGGAATCAAGACAAGGAAAGCTCAAGCCAACATTTGTGCTTATGCTGCCTTTATAGCTCAAGAGGAACCAAAGAATGTTCAAGAGGCTTTACAAGATGAAAATTGGATCATGGCAATGCAAGAAGAACTCAACCAATTTGAAAGATGTGATGTTTGGGAACTTGTAGATCCACCAGAGGATGCTTTAATTGTTGGAACCAAATGGGTGTTTAAGAATAAAGTTGATGAATTTGGTACTATCACTCGGAACAAAGCTAGACTTGTTGCACAAGGGTACAATCAACAAGAAGGAATTGATTTTGATCAAACATATGCTCCGGTTGCAAGATTGGAATCTATTAGGATGCTATTGTCATTTGCATGCTACAAGAAGTTCAAGCTACATCAAATGGACGTCAAAAGTGCATTTTTAAATGGATATCTAAAGGAAGAAGTCTCTGTCAAGCAACCACCAGGATTCGAGGATGAAAAATATCCCAACCGTGTCTACAAGCTCAAGAAGGCACTATATGGATTAAGGCAAGCACCTCGATCATGGTATGAAAGGTTAAGTGAATTTTTGATCAAAAATGGTTTCATTAGAGGTAAAATTGATCCTACTTTGTTTACTATCTTTAAAGGTCAAGATATATTAGTTGTTCAAATATATGTAGATGATATTATATTTGGATCTACTAATGATTCTTTGTGTAAGTGGTTTTCAAAGTGCATGCATAGTGAGTTTGACATGAGTATGATGGGAGAGCTCAATTATTTCTTGGGGCTCCAAATTAAGCAAACTTCAGAAGGAATTTATGTGCATCAATCCAAGTATATCAAGAATCTACTCAAAAGATTTGGATATGAGAATATCAAGGCGAAATCAACACCAATGAGCGTTGTCAGCAAGCTGACAGCAGATGAAAATGGTAAAGATGTTGATGTTCGAATGTATAGAGGTATGATTGGTAGTTTACTTTATCTTACAGCCTCTAGACCTGATATTATGTATAGTGTTTGTGTTTGTGCTAGATTTCAAGCAAAACCAAAGGATTCTCACTTACAAGCTGTTAAAAGAATATTTAAATATTTAGGTGGAACCATTACTTTGGGTTTATTTTATCCTATCACAAATGCTTTTGATCTTGTTGGGTATAGTGATGCAGATTATGCAGGTAGTCAAACTGATAGAAAAAGTACAAGTGGTGTTTGTGCATTTTTGGGTCAAAGCTTAGTTTCTTGGTTAAGCAAGAAGCAAACTTCAGTTGCTCTATCTACGGCTGAGGGGGAGTATTTAGCAGCTGGTAGCTGTTGCTCTCAAATGCTATGGATGAGACAACAATTGAAGGACTTTGGAATCAAATGCAAGCAAACTCCTATCTTTTGTGACAACACAAGTACAATCAACATTTCAGAAAATCCAGTCAATCATTCAAGGACAAAGCACATTGATGTTAGACATCATTTTCTGAGAGACAATGTTGCAAAGGGTGTTGTCAAGTTAATTTTTGTGGCTACAGCAGACCAATTAGCTGACATCTTCACAAAACTGCTTCCTGAGGAACGTTATGTCGTGCTGAGAAGGGAATTGGGTATGTGTGATGTGCAGTCAGCAGGCTCTTAAGCATGGTCCGGGTACTATCAGCTTACTCATAGCATTTTATATAATTCTTATTTATTTTGCATGCCGGTCAGTTTAAGTGTTTAATTGATATATGTGTACATAAATGATATTACCGTTATATGCTTAGAAAGATGAAATTGTGTGTTAAATTTTGATACGTGACTTTGTGCTTATCTGTGTAATTTATGATTAGTTTTAAAATTCAAATTAGTTACACTGAGTATATATAGGAGTGTTACATGATAAGTGTTCACTAGATTTTTTATTTATTCGGGATCTAATAGATTAACATGAATTTTCTTAGGAATATTAGTTCGTTTAATTTTATTCCTAAAACTACTCCCCTGATAATTATTAAAAGGTGTTTAAAACAAATCCTATCTCCACGCCTTTTCGGCTACATATATACTCCTCCCCGAGACGCTAGGGTTTTATCTCTCCTATTCCGAAAACTCTTCGTACTCACCATAGCCTCGATCGGTCTCCGTGTTGCAATGAGGAAGAAGACAAGAGCTAATGTCAAAGCCCACACTCCACAGCCTTCTACCACTTCCCAGAAGCGAAAGCTTATTGATGAAGAAGACGAAGAACTGGTTACTGTGGATAGCGGCGACGAGTTCTCTGGGGTGAATCGCGATGAGATAGGGCTCGAATCTACTCAGAAGAAGCCTCGACCTGAGGTTCTTGCTGTTCGTGGCCTCGCCGGTCGCAAGGTCATTTTGGGTAAGCCTATTTCTGGAAAAGCTTTTTCTACTTGCGGTATTGTTAAGCTTTTTGAAGATTTGGGGTTTCAGTCGTTTTTGTTAGATTTGCCTAAAACTTGTTACCCTGCTTTAGTTAGGGAGTTTTATGCAAATTTGCAGTCGGTTGGAACTGATCAGTATGTGTCTTATGTGTCGGATGTTAAGATTTGTCTGTCATCTATGTTTTTGGGGGCTATTCTTAAAATCCCACCCTCCACACTCACTATTCACACTAATAGAGGTCCTAAAGATGTTGAAGGGTTTACTCATAAAGATCAGTTAAAGGTTCTCACGGGTCTTGATAATGTTTCTGAGAATGCATTTCCGTCTACTACTCAATTGATTCCTCTGGCTCATGCTCTATTTAAGTTGTCAATTGAAAAGTTAGTCCTAGGCTTGGAACCCGTTCGAATTTGTCTTCACAAGATGTTGTTGTGGTCTCTATGATTATGGCTGGTAGAAAATTTGATTTGCCTGATTTAATCTTGAAAAATATGTTGGATTCTGTCGAGGGTAAGTCATCTGGTGGTTTACCATATGGTTTGTTGTTGACTCGGGTGTTTGAGTGGTTTGGGGTCTCGTTTGTTGATGAAGAGACTGTCACTGCTAAGGAGTTTCTTGATGTGAAGTTTTTGGCTCAGTCCAACTTGAAACTGGACAAAGATGGGCATTTGATTGTTGTGGAAGTTCCTCCACCCACTCCTCCTGCACAGTCGGTCAATGTGGTTGATCTAGGAATCACTGCTCAAGAGATTCATGATTATATGGATGAGCTTCGGGCAAATCACAAGGAGGTGATGGACGGGCAAAAGCAGCTGTCTGAGCAGATGGCTGAGTTGGTTTCTCAGGTTGGTTTCTGGAAAGAGATGATGTTTGGGGCTTGAACTTCAACTGCTTCAGAGAAATGCAGTTCTGGGAGTTTTGCTTATGAACTCTGCAAGCGGATGTATGGGTCTGGTGGTTCGTCAGATGTGAAGGTCACCTTCACTTCAGAAGATGATGCCACAGATAGCCCAAGGCCAAGGACAGCTTTGGATGCACTGAAGGAAGCTGCTGGAACTGATTCCAAGTATGCTGCTGCTGGGAATGCGATGCTGGCTGACAATCTTATTGCTGCAGAGCTTGCCAAGAAGTTTGCGAAGGAAAAGGATGATCAGGACAAGGCTGGAACTTAATTTTCTCACCTTTTTAATGATTAAGGGGGAGGAAATTAGGAAAATAAGACTTTACTTAAGTTTGTGTTATCTGCTTAAGTACAATTATTGGCCCTAAGTTTATTTTGTTCTGTGTTTTAAGACTAAGTTGTTTGTTGGTTTGAATTTGGTTGGTTAATCAGGTGGTTTATCCTGATAGGATTTTAATTTGTTTGGATAATATGTTGGATACCAGGTGGTTTATCCTGGTTAGGATTATTTGAACTTATTATTTATGTTATGCAAGTTGCTTTGGTTAATTGTTTTCTGTATTAAATATTGCATATCTGTGAATACCTGTGAATTAGGATTATCTGCTAGATTTTATTCTCTGTGATAATTGTGAAAGTTTAGTGATATTAGATTGCTATATTTAGGGGGAGTTTATTACTTTTCCTAATATAGTGTAATCATCAAAAAGGGGGAGATTGATACTCTCAAGGTTTTGATGATGACACTAACAGCAAGCTAATAACATGAAACTGATATGTGTAAGCATGCTATCAAAGGTTGTTTATGCGGACTAACAGTATTTCAGGATGTTAGCATGATTTAGCTGTCAGCAAGCTTACAGGGATATTAACAAGATATCAGCAGGCTTACAGCGTGAACAGAGAAACAATCGGATAAAGATCAAAGTCTATTTTCAAGGAGAATTAATAGGAAACGACTTTGTAAGGATTCTAATATTTGTATATATCTTATATAAATATTAGAGCTCAGTTTTATAAAGAGTTTTCATTCAAAAACGTTTTCCCAACTAATTGGAGATTTTCTCCTGAGATGATTTCAAACAGATTTTATCTTTTACTCAGTAAACTTATGTCATCCAAACGTTCATTATTCAATTCAAATTTAAACGTGAGGTTGTTACCAAGATTGTTGGAAATTTGTTGGATTATGACCGTTAGTGTGATGTATATATACTTGAGTGTGATTTCGTTTTTCAGAACAAGGAGAACACACCAAGCTTTCTGAAATACAACTCTTTACATTGCTAAATCTTTTATTGAGCTCTAGTACTTATATTTGCATATATATCTATATTGAGAGTTCATAGTTTCGGTTGTATTACACTTATTCATTGTATTGTTCAAGGTGTAATGTTTTGTTGCTGTGTATCCAGCTTGTGAAACAAGGGAACAAGGGAACTAGTTAGCTAGAAGAATATACTTGGGAAGTATAGGTCTTGGTAGGCTTTTGGTTCGTGGTTCAGGGGTTTCAGCAGGCTGATAACAGGAACAAGGGAGAAAGGGAGTTATATTATTGAATCTTGTAATCGTTGACATTTCTTGATTAATAATATAATCTCTTACCAGTTGGTAGGGGACCAGGACGTAGACCATTAGGGTTAGGGGTCGAACCTGGCTAAAATTCTTGGTGTTGCTAGCATACTGCTTTACATTATCTGCATTGCATTTAACTTATTAGCAGGCTAACTGTTTACTCTGAAAATTAACAGCAGGCTATCATTGACAGATTAATTATTTGGTAACTTATAAAAATCGGGTATATTAGCCATAACACCTATTCACCCCCCCCCCCCCCCTCTAGGTGTGTAATTTCAAAATATATATGGAGTGTTTTTAGAATTTAGAATTTGAAACTCCTTAATAATGAAAAAGTAATAGATCGTATAGACTTATAGTTGTAGAGGGAGATTACCAAACCAAAAGTATAATCAATTGGTACCTAAATTGATGTATTTTGTCTATTTGTGTGGCAATGATACATGCATTACACAAAAGAGTACTAAAAATGTTGAAACCTTAGACGATTACCATCACGGTGATTTGACAATAGAGTACATTCCGACCTTTTCAATACAGCAAGAACTATCAATTTCCTTATATTTAATGGTCTTTGTTTATCAGCGACTTCTTCATAACATCTGATTTTGTATCACTAAGAAGTTTTCAAAATACTATATTTATAATTTTATTTTAGAAGTCGTTATAATTTTTTATAAGAAATATTTTATATTGTATAGGAATTTGATAAACAAATTATTGACAAATTGATTATGTTATCTTTTAGAGATATAACTTTTAAGATATTTATTTGTATATTATAAAAGGGTAATGCAAATAATATATTTTTTATCATCTATTTACGAATATTTTTTAGTATTAATATATTTTGTTGATAGTAGTTTGATTTTTATTTAATTATGAATTATATTTTTTTTTATAAGAAAAATATTATTATTTATCTTGTAACATTTAAGAAGATTTACGTTTATTTATATAAAATTTTTATTTGAATTCCAGTTTGTCTTTATAAGTTATACATCTATTGATAGGTATTTTTAAATATTAATATATGTTATTAATAATAGATTCATTTTTTTCAACTAATTAAAATTATTTTTAAAAAGATAATGAAAAATACATTTGGAGTGCTTTTAAAATTTTAAACAGTTTAATAATGAAAGAATAATTGACCTTGTAGATTTATAGTTAGTATAATGAAATTACCAAACCAAAAAATATAACCAACTGATACTTGAATTTATGTATTTTGTCCACTTGTTTGTCAATAATATATGCATTACACAAAAGAGTATGAAAAAGTTGAAACTTTGTACGGCTACTATCATCTACTGTGGTGACTTGTCAACAGAGGTGACTTGTCAATAGTACATTCTCCTCTACAATACGGCAAGAACCATCAATTTTCTTATCGTCAATGGTCTTTTTTTGTCGTGACTTCTTGATAACATCTGACTTGTATCAGTTAAAATGTTTTTTAAAATTGTATATTTATAATTTTATTTTAGTGGTCATTATAATTTTTTATATGAAATATTATATGATATTGTATTTGAATTTGATAAAATATAATCGAAAAATTGATTATGTTTTCTTTTAGAGTTATAATTTTTAAGATATCTATTTGTATAATATAAAAGGGTAGTGCAAATAATATATTTCTTTATCATCTATTTATAATATGAATATTTTTTTAATATTATTAATATATGTTGTTGATATTAGTTTTATTTTTAATTAATTATAAATTATTAAATATTTTTTTATTTGTTTATAAGAAAAAGAATATTATTTATCTTGTAACAGTTAAGAAGATTTATGCTTATTTATATAAATTTTTTATTTGCCTTCCAGTTTGTCTTTATAAGTTATACATTTATTTATTAGTATATTTAAATAATAATATAAGTTATTAACAATAGTTTAACTTTTTATCAATTAATTAAAATAATATTTAAAAAGATAATGATAAAATACATCTAGAGTGTTTTTAGTATTTGAAATTGTTTGACAATGAGAGAGTAATAAACCTTAGAGCATCTCCAACGGTGTTGGCTATAATAATTTGCTAAATTGGACCTGTAGGACATTGTTTAAAATTTGTTGAATTTGTAAGACATTTTGCTTCGATGGTATTAGCTATATTGGTTGGCTATAATTTTAAAATAGTATGTTATTAATATTTTAAATTGTTATAAATATAATTTATCACTTTAATATGGTAATAAGTGATGTGTAATATTCCTATCTATTTCTTACAGACGTGTGGTGGATCGACAAATATAGTCATGCATAGGAGGTTGTCTATAATTATAGCTAAGGGGCGGGTGTGGTTGGAATGTCGTTTTTTTAAGACGTTGGCTATAATTTTTATTTTTGATATGCCAACTAAGCTTTTAGGTAAGAGCTTCTCATGGTTGGAGATGCTCTTGTAGACTTATAGTTGTAGAGAGAGATTACTAAACGAAAAATGTATAACCAAATGGTGCCTGAATTTATGTATTTTGTCTATTTGTGTGGAAATAATACATGCATTACATAAAAGAGTATGAAAAATGTTGAAACATTGTAGGGTTACTATCACCTATTTTGGTGACTTGTCAAAAGAGTACATTCCCCACTTTTCGATACGGCAAGAACCATCAATTTCCTTATCGTGAATGGTCTGCAATTGCCATCGACTTCTTCATAACATCTGACTTGTATCAGTTAACAAGATTTTCAAAATCTTGTATTTATAATTTTATTTTTGGAGTCATTATAATTATTTATATGAAATATTATATGATATTGTATTGGAATTTGATAAAATATTTTTGACAAATTGGTTATGTATAAGTATTTTTAATTATTAATATATGTTATTAATAGTAGTTTCACTTTTTTCAACTAATTAAAATTTTATTTAAAAAGATAATGATAAGATAATACATATGGAGTGTTTTTAGTATTTGAAACTGTTTAACAATGAAAGAGTAATAGATCTTGTAGACTTATAGTTGTAGATAGAGTTGTAAATGAACCGAACTGTTCGTTGAGCTCGCTCGGTTCGGTTCGTGTTCGAGTTCGGTAAACTCGTCCGAAAAGCTTACCGAACCGAACTTTTAGGATGCTTAGTTCGTGTTCGGTTCGTTAAGCTTGTGTTCGGCTCGATTTCGAGAAGGTCATGTTCGTTGGATAATAAATAAAAATATATTTATAATATTATATGTAAATATAATATATAATATCCATAATTTAGGTATTAATATTAATTTATAATTATAGATTTATTTAAAATTGATATTGTACATGTTGTAAATATATAAATAAAATATATGGGCTAATTTTTTTCATTAAATTAATTTTAAAAATATTTTAATATTATTTTAAAATATACATTATTCGCGAACTGTTCGTGTTCGGTTCGGTTCGATATGTTCGCGAACAATTCGTGTTCAGTTCGGTTTGTTACCGAACTCGAGTTCGGACAAAATAATTTGTTCGATAAAATTATCGAACAGTGTTCGGTTCATAAAGATTTTGTTCGAGTTCAGTAAGACTTCGTCCGATTTCGGTCCATTCACTTATTTTGTTCAATAAATTCAAACTAACTTCTTCCTTAGAAATGCATATTCATTCGTTATTCTCTGTGATGTTCTTCACTACTTTTAGCTAGGGCTGACAATTTCAGACACGACCCGAAAACCCGACACGAATTCGATCCGCAAAATACGAATTCAGGTCAGGATATTTCGGGTTCAGGTCGATTTCGGGTTGACCCATAATTGACCCGAAAAAATCGGGTAACCCGAAATTCACCCGCATACATTTTTATATATTATATAATATATATTTATGTTTATAAGTTTATACTTTAATATACACTAGTTTTTGCACTTGTCTCCTTTTATGTCCTTCAGGATTAACCCTCATGTTGACATGTTCTAACTGTCTTTACACTTACCATTGATTAGACTCTTGCTTCCCATTAATTGTTCTCCAACTGCTTTTCATTTTTGCTGAATATTATGAACTCTACTTGACTAATGTACGTGTTAGAACTTTATGTCACAAACTTGTCACGAGCTCATTTGGCATTATGTAACTGTGGTAATCTGGCAAATTCTTTTCTACGATCATTTTGCAGAGCTCGAAAAATTATTTCCAAAGTTGTAATAATTAATATAATTTTTATAGACCGTTACAATGCGCGGCTTTTCAACTAGTTAAAGATAATAATAAAATAAATTTTCATTCAGATTTCACAAGTTCGATTGTTATCAATTAATTAAAATTGAGATTACATGTATACAAAATTAAGAAAGAAAGTTTCTAATCATAATATTTTTTGTTAAAAAAATCAGAATATTTTCTAAAAAAAGTTCTTAATCATTCAAAGGTTTGAGCTAGAGTTATAAAAATAAGGGGGTGTTTGCCCGGGCTTAAAAGCCCGGCTTCTGGATTTATAAGTTAGAAACACTTATTTGTATCGTTTGTGTAAAAAGTCAAGAAGCACTTATAAAAAGTTAGGAATGCTAGCTTTTGTTTCACGACTTCTGTTTTTTCGCTAAACACTTTAATCACTCATAAATCTTCATAAATCTTAACTTGATCATCATTTCTACTTCACTTCTTTATTTTAAACTAGAAACATTTATTTTAAATTCAGGCAAACGAATATGATACATTTGTGGTGATATATATATATAGGCTGATGATCAAATAGAAACCACTCTTAAAATAAAAACTAGAAACCAGTTTCCCTACCACTATTTATAACTACGGGTACCACTAATTTATACTGCACTAATCACTGTTTTTATATAGTATGTAAACAGCGATTTTTATTATCAAAATTGAGAAAATCTACTTATCTAAACTATTGATAATCGATTATAGATGATCAATTTCATCCGTAGGAAGGTTCTTGGCGGTAGGAAGCCGCAAGAGAAGTTGTATGATGATGGGAAGTAGTCGTTAGTTTTGTAAGCTATGATGAAAAGTGTATGTGACTATTGGTGATGATAGACAATGGTGGCAAGTCATGGAAACGTCTGGTAATGGTGGTAAGAGGTCCATTATTACGATTTGGGTGAAGATGATGGTCATATACTTTGCATATATGTACATATATATATTTATATTCGTGAGATATGCTATATACAAATTAGTGATATGTTATGTACAAATTAGTGATTTCTTTAGTTAAAAATAGTGATAAAAAACTGTCCAGAAACTGGTTTTTAGTTTTTAGGCTAATTTGGTTTCTATTGGAGTAGGACTCTATATATATATATATCGTCATGACAGTAAATTTTCGTTCGTTTTATCGGCGAAACAGTTGTATTGATATATGAATGTTTATGTATTGGACGAATTTGGTCAACAACCGACTATAGCGAATGTTGATATTAAAATAAACACATTTATATAGGATATATTTTAGTGTGTATATGGATTCATTAAATTTAAAATGATTATATTAATAATAAATTGACAATAATTTTTTAAAAAATTTAGGTCCTCTAATATTATTTTTCTCTACAATTCGGGCCAGCTGTGCGCCACAAAAATCATACTGACGTGGGTGAAATACAAAGGCTACTGAACGGAAAATTCAAAATGTCGTGTAGAGTGTAGACCAAGCATATTGCCGTATTCAATGGTGAAAGTTCGCGGTTGGTTTTCAAAATATCATATTCAATGGCAATATTCTCATAAAATATAGTTTGATAAATTGATTTGAATTTTTTTTTCTGAATAAATATTACTTTCTAATTTTTTTACAAAAGGGAAGAATTTTTTAAAAAAATTATAAGACTATATATTATATACGCCTTAAAATACGTGTCGAATAATGCAAAAAAAAATTTATAAAAAAATAAGAGGGACGGAGAGAGTATTATTAGAGTAATTCCTATTATTAGAGTAATTTCAATGATATTTTAGTATATATTGGTTTGAAAGTATTACTATTTATAAAAAATTTAGTAATTTAAAATATTATATTAAAGGATATTTCAACAACAATCCCTGTTTTTCTTCTCAAGTATTGTTGTATTAATATATTCAAATCTTACATAAATTTAAAGAGGGGAAAGGTAGCGTCAAAAGGAGGAAAGTGAATATTTAATTTATAAAAATAACATAAAATATAGTTGTACATTTAAAAAATTTTAGACATGGAAAATACATTTTTATGAATACTTAATTTATAAATTAAAGTGAATATGTTTTTTAGAAATAATATATATATATATAAAGAAAAATATCCTATTTATGTAATATTCTTTTTTGTATTAAATATTTATTGGATGTAAGAATTGCATAAATAAGCCAGTTATAATATATATATATATATATTAAAAAAATATGTATTTCTAAAAATTAAAATAAGTCAAACCGTGACATAATTTGCGAACATTTCAATGGCTTGGTAATTTTCCATTTTCTTTTACAAGGACAAAATTTTTTTGTAATTAATTTGACGGGCTTTTGAAAATTGTACAGAGATCATGAGTTCTGTTCTTCAAAAATGAAGTTTTAGGAGGTTAGAATCGATGCATATGATATTATTAAGTAATACACAAGACAGTCAAAGTGGTAGAAAATACTTGTATGGTGAAATTGATCAAGTTCCCCTGTCTACACCCACCTATAAACGTAATTTTACGAATAAATGAATGGGGAGACCCGGAGTCAGTGCGTTGAAGCTTTCTGCATTTTTATCTAATTACGTAATGCAGTGTGTATGTAGAAAAAATGGTTTGTACGTAGAAAAAATGATACACATATTAGAATCACATATATGTCATTTAGTAGGATTGTTTTGGTTTCCTTCTCTTATAAATTAGCCAACTTATGTATGCACTCAGAAACAACTCAAACAAGTAAACAACTCCTCTTGCTTATTTATCTACTGCAACGCATCTTGTACTATTTTTGGTTACCATTGTGCAATGCATTTTGTTCCTTTTAGTGCATTCATCCTTTGCTCAACAAAACATTGTCACCGACAAAGAAGCGTTAATTTCGTTCAAGTCTAAGTTAGACAGTGCCGAGTCTCGAACTTCTTTGTCTTCATGGAATAACCAGAATTCCTCTCCATGCAACTGGACTGGGGTGAGTTGCAATGGCTTTGGCCAGAGAGTCATTTCTCTTAACCTTTCGGGGTTCGGAATTGAAGGAACCATAAGCCCCCATATAGCCAACCTCTCTTTTCTTCGTACTATTGATCTTGGTAACAACAAGCTAAGAGGAGAAATACCATCTCAAATTGGTAATCTTTTCCATTTAAGGGTCTTAAATCTAAGCGTAAATAGCTTGGAAGGCATGATACCACTTAATATAAGCAAGTTAAGTAAGCTTCAGACCCTTGATCTGATGACTAATAAGATTACAGGCCAAATACCTCAACAACTTGGTCATCTGAGCAAGCTAGTGGTTTTGAAGCTGGGGCAAAATGTGTTTTGGGGTGAAATTCCACGGTCATTATCCAATCTTTCTTCGCTTACTGATTTGAACTTGGGTACCAATAGCCTCAGTGGAAATATACCTGGCGAGTTGGGCAAGCTCAGAAACCTGAAAGTTCTTGATCTCACAGTAAACGGACTTACTGGGACCGTTCCTTCTGAAATTTACAACTTGTCTTCTTTAGTCAAGCTGGCAGTTGCATCAAACCTACTATGGGGTGAAATTCCATATGATGTTGGGGTTAAGCTTCCAAATCTTCTAATATTCAACTTCTGCTCAAATTATAATTTCACTGGAAGAATTCCAGGGTCTTTGCACAACCTCACTAATATACAGGTTATTCGCATGGCACACAACCTTCTAGTGGGGACAGTGCCACCAGGTTTAGGAAATCTGCCATTTTTGCATATGTACAATATCGGGTTCAACAAGATTCATAATCCTCCAGATGATGATCTCTCTTTTATCACTTCTTTAGCAAATAGCACCCGTCTCAATCACCTAGCAATTGATGGCAATGCTTTTAAAGGTGTTATTCCAGAGTCAATTGGCAATCTTTCCAAGGTGCTTTCAAACCTGTACATTGGAAAAAATCATATTCACGGGGAGATACCATCAACGATCGGCCTTCTCAGCAGTTTGACATTGCTAGATTTGAATGATAATTTTATTTCTGGAAAAATCCCAGAGGCCATAAGCCATTTACAAGAGCTACAAATTCTGGGTTTGGCAAGGAATAGATTATCTGGCATAATTCCAAATTCACTCGGCAATCTCAGAAAGCTAAACAAGATCGATTTGTCAGGAAATGAAGTAGTTGGTCAAATACCAATTAGTTTTCAAAACTACAAAAGTCTACTTTCACTAGACTTATCAAACAACAAACTCAATGGAATCATACCCAAAGAGGTTCTAAGTCTTCCTAGTTTGAGTATCATCTTAAATCTGTCCAAGAACTTCTTGGATGGACCATTGCCTGAAGTTGGGGTTCTAGAAAAAATTGTTACCATTGACCTCTCAGACAACCGCTTATCTGGTAACATTCCCCAATGGTTTGAAAGTTGTAATAGCTTGGAAAAGCTATTTATGGCCAAAAATAATTTTTCAGGCCATATTCCTGTTGCTTTAGCAGAAGTAAAAGGATTGGAAGTTCTAGACCTCTCCTCAAATCAACTTTCTGGATCTATTCCTCCTGGCATACAGAAACTAGAAGCTCTTCAAACTTTGAACCTATCATTCAATGACTTGGAAGGAAAAATTCCTAGCCTGGGAGTATTTGGAAATATGTCTAATATCCATTTAGAAGGAAATCCGAATCTTTGCATGCACTCGAGATGTGAGAAATCTCCAAATAATAGAAGGCAAACTGAAATCAAGGTGATCCTTCCTATTTTGGCAACAACAACAGTTTTTTTTCTGATTGCTTTGTATATGGTACTAAAGAGGAAAGAAACAAAGGTCAATGTCAAATGTCCTGACTTGCAAAATGGGAAGCCTGAAATGATTTCATACCATAAGCTCCGTGAAGCAACAAGACATTTTGACCAGGAAAATTTGATTGGTAGTGGGAGCTTTGGAACTGTATACAAAGGATATCTTGAAGGAAACATACAAGTTGCCGTGAAGGTTCTCAACATCGAAACCTCTGGATATTGGAAGAGCTTTGTGTCCGAGTGTAAGGCTTTGAGAAATGTAAGGCACCGTAATCTTGTCAAGCTAATCACATCATGCTCGAGCTTGGACATGAAAAACATGGACTTTCTAGCTCTAGTTTATGAATTTCTCAGTAATGGAAGCTTAGCAGACTGGATTAGTGGAAAAAGAAAGCATCCTAATGGCCAAGGTCTTTCTTTTCTTGAAAAATTGAATATTTCAATAGATGTTGCCGGTGCTCTGAATTATCTCCACCATGAGTGTGAAGTTCCAATAGTATGATGGAAAACAATATGCAAAGAGAAGAAAATTGTTCTCTGAAAGTTTTCTGATAATATTATAACTTAGGCTGATACAATTTATATTGCTGCAGTACATCAGGTTCATTGAACCTCTTAAATATTTTGAGAATATGAGAAGATAAAAACTACAAGTTCATGAATCAATTATATATCAGATACATGTACTTGAATTAAAGCACCCTTCCAGAAGCATCTAGCTTATACTTCTAACAGCCCCCCTTAAGCTAGATAGCCATAACACCAAGTTTTGTCTTTAATTCGCTGAATACTTCTGACTTTAGTGGCTTTGTAAAGATATCAGAAATCTGGTTTTGGCTTGTGCAATACTTTACTGAAATTTCCCCATTCTTGATTAAGTCACGGATGAAATGATATTTAATCCGAATGTGTTTACTTTTGCCATGTAACACTGGATCTTTACTCAGAGCAATTGCAGACTTATTATCACAGTATATCTCTGGACAATCTTTAAAAGGTTGCTTTAGTTCGTGCAAGACCCATGTAATCCAAAGAGCTTGACAACCTGTAAGAGCTAGAGAGATGTACTCCGCTTCTGCTGTAGAAAGCGCCACAACAACCTGTTTCTTTGACATCCATGAGATAGCACCAGATCCAACAAAAAATACATTTCCTGATGTGCTCTTACTATCGTCCTCATCTCCTGCCCAATCGCTATCACAATATCCAATAAGTTTGGGATATTGTACTTTCTTATAAAAAATTCCTTCTGAACATGTTCCTTGAATATACCTTAAAATTCTTTTTCCAGCTTCCCAGTGAGATTTTCTTGGACTTTCCATATATCTGCTAATCAAACTAACCCCATAAGCAATGTCAGGTCTTGTAGCAGTTAGGTACATTAAACTCCCGACAAGACTCCTAAAAAGTGTTGGATCAATAAGCTCTGATTTATCATCTTTGCTTAATTTTAAACCAACTGCAACAGGTGTATGAACAGAATTTGCCTTCTGCATTCTGAACCTTTTTAACAACTCCCGGGCATATTTCTGTTGAGAGATAAAAATTCCAGAACTGCTTTGTTTGATCTCCAGGCCAAGAAAAAAGTGCAGCAACCCCAAATCTGTCATCTCGAAAGCTTGCTTCATATTTTCTTTAAACTCATCAATATCCTTAACATTATTTCCAGTGATAATTAAGTCATCAACGTACAAGGAAATGATAAGAACATCACCTTTCGATCCTTCTCTTACATAGAGAGTGTGTTCAAACGGACATTTTTGGAAGCCATTCTTCAATAAATAACCATTGATTCGGCTGTACCAAGCTCTGGGAGCTTGTTTCAAGCCGTAAAGCGCCTTTTTTAAGCGACAAACTTTGTTTTCTTCTCCCTTTTTGATGAAACCTGGTGGTTGATCTATGTATACTTCCTCTTGCAATATACCATTTAAAAATGCTGACTTGACGTCCATTTGGTGAACAATCCAATTGTTTTGAGCAGCAAGTGCAAGCACTAATCTAATAGTTTCAAGGCGAGCAACAGGGGCGAAAACCTCTTGATAATCAATTCCAGCTTTCTGTTTGTAGCCTTTCACCACTAAACGGGCTTTATGCTTTTCAATTTCACCATTTGCATTATGTTTTGTTTTAAACACCCACTTAACTCCAATTGACTTCTTTCCAGCAGGTAAATCCACCAAATCCCAGGTTTTATTTCTTTCAATTGCTTCAATTTCTTGTTGCATGGCCTCCCTCCATTTTCCTTCTTTGGCAGCATCTTCAAAAGTGACAGGATCATTTTGCACCAATAAAGCAAAATCCATAAAGTCTTCCTCCAATACTCGTCTCGTTTGATCATAAATTTCACCTATACTTCTTGTCTTTCGAGGAGGTGAATCTGAACTTTCAGATGATGATGATGGCGCTGGTGTTGGTGGAACAGACGGAGTAATCTCTTCTTCAAGTGGCTCCAACAAATTAATATCAAAAGAAGTGGTTGAAATTTCTTTCTCATCTTTCCACACCCATTCCTTGTCTTCATTAAATATTACATCCCGACTAATAATAATCTTTTTAGTATCAGGATTATATAACTTATATGCCTTTGGATTCTCAACATATCCAACAAATATGCATTTTTCAGATTTATAATCGAGTTTACCTCGCTTTTCAGACGGAATGTGTGAATAGCATAGGCTGCCAAAAATTCTGAAATGAGAAACACATGGTTTTTTGCCACTCCATGCCTCCTCTGGAGTCTTTCCTTTGACACTTTTAGTTCCTGCACGATTTAGAATGTAGCTTGCCGATGCTACAGCTTCTGCCCAGAAATCCAGAGGCAAACTTTTTGTTTTTAACATGCTACGCACCAACTCCATAATGATCCGATTCTTCCGTTCTGCTACCCCGTTTTGTTGAGGACTGTAACGAACAGTAAGCTGATGAGAAATTCCATTCTGCTCAAGATATTGTCCAAATTCTTTGGCCATATACTCGCCTCCTCGGTCGGATCGTATTGCCTTCAATTGAAGACCACTTTGCTTCTCAACCAAAGCTTTAAAACTCTTAAAAACACTAAATACTTCTGATTTCTCTTTCACAAAGTATATCCATAATTTCCTGCTGAAATCATCAATAAAAGTGAGGAAATACCGATTTCCTCCGAGAGAAGGAACACGCATCGGACCACACAAGTCAGAATGCACCAGCTCTAATGGTTGATTTGCTCTTCTTGCTTCACCGCTGGGAAAAGGATCACGATGATGTTTTCCAAATATACAACATTCACAGATCTGTTCTTGTCGGTTAATATTAGGAATGCCTCTAACCATATGTTCCTTGCACATTCTTGACAAAGTGCTAAAACTTAAATGATTGTACCTGAGATGCCATATCCAAGATTTGTCTTTGACAATTGTAGAAAAACACGGAAGAGGCTGATCTTGTAATCTCAAAGGAAACATTTTATTTTCTGTCATCTTCACTTTTGCAATGAGCACATAATTTTTGTTTCTTATTTCACATTCATCTTGTTTGAAAGATACATGATGTCCTTTTTGTAAAAGTTGTCCCACGCTCAACAGATTATGTTTCAGTCCGGGAACATAGTAAACATTAGAAACACGCTTCGTACCTTGTTTTGTTTGTATGGATATGTCACCGCATCCTTCTACACGATGTCGTTTGTCGTCTCCTGTCTTAACTTCGCGCTGGACAGAATCATCATATGTTATAAAGCTTCCACGATTCCCCGTCATGTGGTTGCTGCAACCACTATCAATATACCAAACTTTGTCTGGAGAATCTTCTTGCACATTGCAAGCAAGCAGAACAGATTCTTCATCTATCTTTTCAGAATTTTCATGTAAGAAATTAGACTCTTGATTTTCTTCTCTAAGCCTCTTATAGCAATCTTTCCTTACATGGCCAAATTTGTGGCAGTAGTGACACTGAACTTGTGATTGAGTGATGCTTCGTCCTCTTCCAGCTTGTCTTCCACGACCTCTGCCCCTTCCATGATCATAATGTCCTTTATATTCATCTCTAGAGTTGGCATGAAAATTCTCAATTTGGCTTCTTCCTCGTCCTCTTCCACGGCTGGCTCTTCTTCCACCTCGACCTCTGTAACCTCCACGATGGAACTCTTGCATCTGAAAAGCTTGTTCAGAGGATGGATATTCAAATTGTTTAATTCTCAATTCATGAGATTGCAAGGAGCCCAATAGAGATTCAAGAGAGAGTTCGCTCAAATTTTTTGATTCTTCAATTGCAACAACAATATGCTCATATCTCTTAGTAATACTCCGAAGGATTTTCTCCACAATCCGTTGATCCTTTAGTTCTTCTCCATTGACTCTGAGTTGATTTGAGATAGAAACAACTCTGTTAAAGTACTCTTCTACGGACTCCGTCTCTTTCATCTTTAACAAGTCAAACTCGCCTCTTAAAGCCTGCAACCTAACCATTTTTACTTTATCTTCGCCTTTGTATGCAGTATTGAGAATGTTCCAGGCTTCTTTTGATGTTTCTGCCGCAGATATTCTTTCAAATATTGCTTCATCAACTGCCTGAAATATAAAAAAGAGTGCCTTTTTATCCTTCTTGCGATTCTCCTTGAAAGTTGTCAATTGTTGTGGATTGAGTGAAGTCTGATCAGCTGGTTCATCATAGCCATTTTCGACGATTTCCCAGAGATCCTGAGAACCAAATAATGCTTTCATCATAATATTCCATTGACTGTAATTCTTCCCATTCAGACGAGGAAGCTGGGGTTGTATTCCATTGCTGTTGGTGGCCATTTTTCTGGACTGGTGTTTGGATAATTTATGGGTTGTTTTTAGGACTGGTGTTTGGATAATTTTAAGGACTGCTATTGACTAGCTCTGATACCAATTTGATGGAAAACAATATGCAAAGAGAAGAAAATTGTTCTCTGAAAGTTTTCTGATAATATTATAACTTAGGCTGATACAATTTATATTGCTGCAGTACATCAGGTTCATTGAACCTCTTAAATATTTTGAGAATATGAGAAGATAAAAACTACAAGTTCATGAATCAATTATATATCAAATACATGTACTTGAATTAAAGCACCCTTCCAGAAGCATCTAGCTTATACTTCTAACATAGTACACTGTGATCTCAAACCAGACAACATTCTTCTAGACAAAGAAATGACAGCAAAGGTAGGAGATTTTGGCCTAGCTAGGCTCATGCAAGAGAGAATGAGCAATCCAGTTTCTATCAGCTCTACATTTATTGTAAAGGGATCCATCGGTTACATACCACCAGGTTATTTATCTGAACACCTTCTTAGTTTAATTTTTTTTTTCTAAGCATAATATGGGGTCGTTTGGATAAATTTAAAAAAAAGTGTTTTTCTTAAAATAAAGAAGTAGATAAGAAGTGAGAAATAAATTGAGACTTATAAGTGATTAAACTGTTTGGGAAATAAGTAGAAGTCCTGAAACAAAAGCTAGCATTTTCGGTTTTTAATAAGTGCTTCTTACCTTTTACACAGACGGGTCAAGAAAAGTAAAAGGCAACTTTTTGTAAAAAAAAAGCCAGAAGTCGCCAATGCCAAACATGCACTATGTATATATATGATTCACTCATCATCATCACTGACTTGCAGAGTATGGTTTATGTGAGAAAGCTTCGACTTCGGGAGATGTTTATAGCTACGGTGTAATGCTATTGGACCTCTTTACAGGAATGAGCCCTTTGCAAGAATGCTTTAGTGGAGAATCTAATCTAGTAAAATGGGCAGAATCAAACTTTTTAGAAGCAGAGGTGCAAGTACTTAATGTACAGGATGAAGTCCAATATGAAGAGACAAGCATGAACCCAGAATATGAATGTTTGATGAAAGTCATCAAAGTAGGTCTAGCATGTGCCAAAGATTCACCTGATGGCCGCATCAACGTCAAAGAAGCTCTGCACAGTTTGATTAATGCTGGAGACATCTTTCTTAAGTCCGATCTCAAATTTAATTAACTTTTTATACTTTAACTCAATTTAATATATTTTTGATATTTGGTGATGTATAATATAACAATTGTGTAACTTTCAACCAATATTTGCTGACTGTTATGACACGAGTATGTGCCTATGTGGATGACTTTTGCTTTATCCCAAGACTCTTGACCTTTTATTTGCTCAATAATGTGTATGACTTTTAACCTTTCACATGCCTTGTAACTTACATTTGATGGCCTATATAAAGCCATTTGTATGAGCTTGTGATATACTTGAGATGAACAATGTTTCCTCCTCCTTTCTCTCTTGTCTAGCTCTCTCAATTTCGTTTCTACATATATTATTATATAACACGTTATCAGCACGACTTGCTCTCGTTTTTGTTACTTTGATACCGCATCTTATGTTTAACAAGCCCAACGCTTCAACGTTTGTTGTATCCAAATTTAAGTGGTTAAGGTTTGCTCTAGTACAAGGTATGGCTTGTCCTTATTATCAAAATCGGAGTTCCCTTCTTTCATTTCAAAGTAAAGAGTTTTTGGAGTGATTAATCTGAAAATCGGCCATGACTATAAGATTATAAGGTACACATCTTCTTCATTTTCTTATAAGTAATGTTTTAATTCTATATGTTCGACCTGTGCTTGTTCATATTTCTCCTAAAATTCATATATTTCTTTAATAAAGAAATTGAATATTTTAGACTCCTCGAAAAGTTCATTTGTTTACCTAATATTTTGCCAATCCCTCTCTTTAATATGTCGAATTATGAGATAGGCTTAAGTTATTGATGTGATTTTGGAATTGGTACACCTTAACTTCAAAACTTCATATAAAATTGAATTATATAAACAATCATGTATAATATCATTTTGTAAAGATCATCTCGAGAAGTTCAATTTAGAAACATATTTTTCTATTCTGTTAGAAGTTTACTGATTTAAAAAGTTTAAATTGCATTCTGACCGGGGACTGAGTTATATTTTGTTTTCGGTATTCCGTAATTTATTTTATTGTGAAATGGTTACATCTTTGTTTTGATGAATCTTAGTATTTTTGAAATTTAGTTGAGCGATTTAAATTTTTTGTGATTTTCATCTTTTCTTATTAATTCTTTTTTGAATATTACATGTTGTCTTTTTCATGCCCGGTAAAATTTGATGTTGTTAGTGTACATTGTGTTGTTATTTGGAGTATGATAATGCTTTGAGTTCAATACATGTAATTATGTTGGTATCTCCACAAAAGTTTAAATTTTTAAGTTGTGATTTATTACATCATATTATTTTGGATATAAACTTGTGTTTGTGTGTTTCTTATTATACCTTGGTAGAACTTTGGCAAATTTTTATAATTGCTGTCATTTATGTTAGAATAATTCAACAAGAATTGATTATGCACAAAATATGTTAGAATTGATTCATTCTACAAGAATGATTTATGCAAGATTGATTTATGTGAGTTTTGTAGTTTGAATGAGACATCTTGTGACACATTTACATAAATCTGTTACCTCTACCATTATACCTTTCGCACATGTTAGAATGTTTGTATTGTGCATGAATCGAATATTTTTTGAGATACTTGTTTTTACTAATAAAAATCATAAGTTATTAGTGACTCTCTAATCCAAAAATTGCACATGATTAATAGATAGTAAGTTGCACTAATCTTTAAAAGGTCGAGTCATATGTGCTTCGCTTTATTCTAAAAAATGATTTTTCTCAAGTCATTATCTATTTCATATGAGTTTAAATTGATAGCAAACTTAATTAATGACTTAGCTAATTTTTCTTGAGAGAGATAAAAATTCCATATCATTCTTATCTATATACGTATGACCTCACCTCTAGTCTTTGTCAATGTCACTATGTGCCTTTAAATTTATAATTCATTTAAAATTAGAACTTGTAAAAATGTTTTTACCACTTAAATTAAATGATGTTGATTAAAGCGACAACTAACTGTTGATGATATTTTTTAATTGAGGATTAGTAAATGATTGCAACCGGAAGTTGCATGAAATAACAACCAGAAGTTGTCTCTCTATAATTAAATTCTTTTATCACACATTGACTTTGTGCTTAATTTTTGCTAAATTTCTAAAGGATATTGATCATATTTTTCATATATATGATATTGAGCGATGTCTATAGAATAGATGTTATGTGTTTAAACCCTTGGTTAGATTCCATAAGAATGATATAGTAGTATAGTATTCAAGTTACGAGTAATCCTAAATGATATAATATCCTCGAAGGATGGTTCTATATAAAGAATAGTATAATGTATGGATATAATGGATTTTAATTGATTAAATAAATATTGTATTGTGTCATGTAGATACAATATTATGCGATTGATGAAATATTTGGATTGTTAAATTCATGAGTTAATATTGTGACTAAATGTGGTTTACTAAATTTGAATTATTGATAAAAGGATTATGAATTGCAACAAATGACATCGTACCATAATGTGACAATATTAGAAATTTAGATGATATCAACCATGATAGTAGCAATGATCATGACATTACAAATACTGTAAGTCATATTCTTATTATGTGTATAAGAAATATTTCTCTTGATTGATATAAAGAGACTAGTATCAATACTTATATTCTTATTATGTGTATAAGAAATATTTCTCTTGATTGATATAAAGAGACTAGTATCAATACTACATTCTAAAATGAGTCATCCAAAGGGAGGATTATATAGGATGCCTCATTATAGTTTTTCTAAATATAAGATTCTAGAAAAGAAGGTATAAAGTTCCTGAAAAGCGTATATAAGGCTCATGAAGAGCATGTATAAGGCTCTCGAAGAGCATGTATATTTTTATTAACTCTCTGAACTCTGAAGTACATTTTACTCTAGAAGAGCATGTAGTATTGATGCAATTATACTCTCCCAAGAAGATTGAAGAATGAAATTTATATAATATATCGCATTAAGATATCAAGGGCCTTTAAATGTTGAATTTCATTTGGTGCACTAAAAATAACTTGGAGAAAGATTCCCCACTACTTTATAATAAGCATGATTGAAATTGATTTTGAAAGTAAACCAGAAGTTTGCTTATAAATTTATAGTTTGGGCTGACTAGCTAAGCCATCTCAATTTGATAAAGATGCGAATAGTAATTTTATATGCACTTTTGTTGAAGAAGTTGTAGATTCTTCTTATCAGTGATACATATATTATTTGCTTATAAAGCAAAATTGATCACTAGCAAAGATATAGTTGTGATTTATCATCTCTGAGAATGAATTAATGAAGATATGGCATGAGATAAAAATATCATATTGGTGAACAGTGAGATATTTTGTGGAAATATAGGTTGTATACAAAGTTATTATCAACTCGCTGTCTGAAGTATGCAAGATTCATTATTTAGAATATATGCTTATAATGTTGGTGAATCTCATAATGAGTATTATCTCGTCCATAAAAATTGCTGATTATTTTGTATCACATATTTATTGATTCGCATCATATAAACCAATTTTTGGAATCTCTCCCCATCATAAACAAATTATTTGGTCATCATAGATTTTCCACCATGTTAGTAAGATCGATTCCTCAATTGGATATATATTACATATGAGTGCATTTGGAATCATCAATATGTATTTGTTATGCCTTGATTTAATGAGTTTGTTTTCCCAAAATCAGGGGGAGAAATTAAATAGTCGGTGAAAATAGAAATATAAAAATGAATTATCATTGCCTCATCTCGATCCTCAAAATAAAGAATATGAACCAGAAGTTCATAAATTCATTTTGATGACCAGAAAATAGTGACTATGTCACAGACACCGGCTACATATGCTCCTATGATATAAATGTCGCAGAAGGACAACCTCAAGATACTATTATGTCTAAAGAACGCCTGAAGCGTGATAGGCAAGTTGGTTCCATATCTTATACAAAAAAAGGTGAAAAGGAGCAATAATTGACGATGGCTAGATTAAGAAATTAATAATTTTTGAAGGATCTCCGAAAGAGATTATAGACATGACATTGAAGGATCTCCGGAAGAGATTATAGACATGACAAATTTGAGAAAATATAAGTAATGATTAATATTGAGATCTCGATATATTATGTCTTGTCTAAAATAAAGTGGAACCATAAATCGAATCGACGTTGATGATATTTATGGAACTTGAGGTTATTGATAATAATGAGGATCAAGAAGCAGAACCTGTTAGAAAATATTGATAAAATTGGCCAAAGAATAAAGGATATAATTGAGGCAATTATAAAGAAAATTTATTTGAACCAGTAGTCCTCTCACACCTAAAGTTGTGAAAGTAGTGCGCCCTACGAATCATATTTTCTTTTGAAAATAAAGAAATATTTGGAACTGCAGTTCACACACCCAAAGGTGTTAAGTCAGTGGGATATAAATGATTATTTGTGCGAAAACAAAGTGAAATTATAGAAATGTAAAGTTCAAATAATTGTATGATAACCTTGTGTTGGTTATGAAGAGTAATAGTATTTGTGGTGGAAATGATTATTTGCATTGCGAAATGGTCCCGCAATATGTGAAGGTTTAGTTTAAGTTTTATACGACCCACTTGACAATAATCATCCTAGAAGGATCTTAACTGCCAGAAGCAGTATAACAAACTCTCGAGAACTATACACTCTCAAAAGGAAAAGGGATTCGGACCAGCAGTGCAACACAAAATTATTTTTGACAAATACGTGTTATCATTATTTATCAAATTATAGGTGACAACTCATAAAGTCTCTGGCCATAGCCGATGGAAACTAGAATGTGTTTCTAGTTAACATTGAATTGAGTTGCACCTGATGTTATATTATGTGATAAAGTGTTTCTTGGTGTATATATTGAAAGAAGAATTACTTTTGGATGAATGATATATTGTCATATGTGAATCCCAGAAGGATTATAAATACACGGTAGTACATTAACTTTTGTGAACACTTAAAAGAAATTCTCAGTCCTGAAGTACCGTATCTAAGTAAACCACAACCTGTTTTATCATACACATTTTGACATAATTATTTAAAGCAGATCTCTGCTTTCGGTTAGTGTTCATTGTTAAGGGATTGCTCGCTCTAAGGGCGTGTTAATCCTGAAGTTACAAAATGATAATTTTATTCAATCTCCGTCAACCTATTCTATACAGTTTTAAGCTAATTTTGCATGCATAAAGAAATAAGGGATCAAAAGTTAGATAAATTACAGTGGAGATTTTCTTTTGCTGTGAATTTAATTGTTGCAGGCAATTTTTATTAAGGAAGAGCAAATGCACACTGCACTCTTTTATCCATATCCATGGGTTATCCTGGTAAAGTTTTTAACGAGGCAACATCACGTGCAAAGAATGATGATTAAAGGAATCCAGCAGATTTCCTCACAAAGGCACTTCCCACCACTCCTTTCGAGATTTTAGTACACATGACTGGGATGTGCAGACTTCGAGATATTTGCTAAAATCACACCGTGATGAGGGGGAGATATAAATGATATGTTTTGTACAACTCATGTACTCTTTTTCCTTAACTAGGGTTTTTTCCCACCGGGTTTTTCCTAGTAAGGTTTTAACGAGGCATGATGTTATCATCCAAGTGGGAGTGTTATGACATGAGTATGTGCCTATGTGGATGACATTTGGTTTATCCGAAGACTCTTGACCTTTTATTTGCTCAATAATGTGTATGACTTTTAACCTTTCACATGCCTTGTAACTTACATTTGATGGCCTATATAAAGCCATTTGTATGAGCTTGTGATATACTTGAGATGAACAATGTTTCCTCCTCCTTTCTCTCTTGTCTAGCTCTCTCAATTTCGTTTCTAAATATATTATTATATAACATTGACAATATAATAATGAATAATGAGTCCATCCCTAATTTCAAATATAAACCATGCATCTTTTTAATTTTTTGCTACCTTAATTTCAAATATAAAACATGCATCTTTTTTGTTTTTTGCTAAATATAAAACATGTATCTTTACATGATACATCAAAATATAACAATTTATTAACATTTAATTTTATAATTATAACAATTGCATCAACTATATAATTGCATGGGACTTCCTCAAAAGATACAATATGTAAAAGCTTATTCGATACACGCACGTTATTACGGCATCTCCAAGGGACTTCTCATTTAGGCTCTTAACTTGAAATTTGAGGAGGGTAGAGCAAGTCCAATAGGTTACCTATCTCGTTACTTAATAATAATATAAAATATTGAATCCTAGTGAGTCTTAGTGATTTAGATAATCTATTTTTAGTGTCAACTCCAATAGCAATCCCTATATTTGTTCTCCTAAGATTATTTTAATAATAAATTTGAGAGAGAGAATGGGAAAGGGAGGGAAAAGACAAAGAAAGAAGGAGAGAGATGATTATTTTATTCATATATATTAAATAGATAATGGCTAGGGTTACTTATAAATAGGTAATGGCTAATAGATTTGAGGTTGTGCTAGTGATTTAAGTAACCACTAGGAGAGTGTTGGAGTGCTTTTTTTTTTTAGTACATTACTTAAATGTGAGTTTAGGAGCAAGTTTAGGTAACCTATTGGACTTGCTCTAAGGAAAAAATTTGCTCCAAGAGACTCTTAGTGGCTCTTTAAATCACTAAGAGCCTCTTATTTCTCTCTCCCCTCTCTTTAAAGTTAAGATCCACCACATAACTCTTAACTAATTTTTTCACAATAAAAATTTTTTTACCTCCAATTCACCTCCACTTAACTTTGTTATAGTGGAGCCCAATAGGAATAAAATATGAAATAGAGAAGAGATATAAAGAGTATTGTTGGAGTTTACACTCTTAACTTTGTACTAAATTATTAAGAGTCACATTATTTATATTATATTTAGAAGGCAACTAGAAGGCGCTTGGAGATGTTCTTATATATATTTAGCTTTTAACCCGTCTAAAATAAAGACGTGGTATAAATTAATATATACTTAGCTATATCAATTTGTGTATTATTACTATCATCAATATGAGGGTTATGATCATGACATAGCTGAGTAATAACAATTGCATGACATTCTTCGTTATATATATAGAAAAATGTGATAAATAATTGCATGACTTTGTTCGGAATTTTTTCGTAAATAATTTTTAATTTACAATTATAATTATGTATTACATATAATATATGTTAAAATATTCAAATATGTGTATTTACATATAATATATGTAAAAATATTTAAATGTATGTAAGATATATGTTAGATTCAATTAAACCTTTGAAGAATTGTACGATTAGTTCAAAAATCTATTAACAATTATAGTGGTAAGTATTCCCGCCTGTCACGCGGGTGACCCGGGTTCGATCCCCGGCAGCGGCGCCAAAAACTTGATGTGCTCGAAAAGATCGCAAGCGCACGATCACCGTTTTAATACTTATGATTCGATTCCACAGAGATTAAAATCATTTTTTCGAAAACCTTTTACTTTAAATCTAGGCGAATTAGAACAAATTAATTTTGAAAAGAGGTTTTTCTAAATAAGACTTTAAAAAAATGTCGAGTCTAAATTAATTAAACTAACTAATGAGCATCTAACAGATTTACTCCCTCCGTCCCAGTCAATAGTATACATTGGGGGACGGGGGCGCGGCACGGACTTTAATGCTTCAATATAATATAGTTATGTAAATTATTTTTAAGATTTTCTTTTTTTGTATAAAAGTATAACATTTATATTTTTATACAAAAAAAGAAAATCTGAAAAAAAAAGTTGTAAAACTATGTTTTATAAAAGCCTTAAAAAGCGTGTCGAGCAGTGAAAAAGAAACATATACAATTGACTGGGACAGAGGGAGTATATAGTTACGGCTTACACTAATTTGAAATCAAACTCACTAAACTGAGAAGGGAAAATTAATTCTAAAGTCCCTGAACTATAGGCACTTTTTTTTCTAGGTCCCTGAACTATAAATGTCAATTCATAAGTAATTCAACTCTTGATTTTTTCCTACCTGGGTCCTTCCGTTAGATCTGATTTGACGCCGTTAGTTCTTCTTAAGTTCATGAGAATCAAAGATAACTTTGAAGGTGATTCCGGTATCCAAATTTGAAGCTTGAGTAATCAAATTGCTCGTTTTTCAATCCCCTATCCATCGAAAATTACTTATACGGAGTTGTGAGAAAATTTTGTCCTTAAGCTTTTGAAAATTTAATCATACGAACAGTAAATTAAAACCTAAAGTTAAAACCAGCTTAAAACAAAGCATTAAACTCTGGAGTAAAGTAATACACAGGACAACAGGAAACAACAAGGATTCGAGAACTCGAAATTGAACATAAAAAGATCAAATACAGACGTGACTTGGTAGCAACCAAATGACTAAGCAAATTGACTCGATTGAAAACTCAAAACACACCTATTCGACTCAGCTATTAAAAACTAAAGAACACCATAGCATATACACAAACTAACTTAACAGACCCGAACTAAACAAAACCAAGCAACATCAAAACTAAATCCCAGAGGAACAACTCGGCTACGCGACAACTCAGCGAATCGACTCGATAACTCGAAGGAAACTCAGGCAGAAACTCAGCAAGCAAAACTAACTTCAAAACTCAGAAAAGCAAGAAAATAGCCTGACTCGCAGCGACTAACTCGGCCAAAAGACGCAGCAAAACACTAACTCTATTCCTAAACAAACTCGACGAAAACTATACAAAACCCAGAATCACAGATTCGGAAATCAGCACTGCAACTCGGTGGACTGACTCGACTCATGACTCGGCATTACAAGCAAAAACTCAGAATACAACCTAACCCCCAGAACTCAGCTGTGTTAAACACCAACTCGGCACTCTGAAGCATACAAAACTAAACTAAGAACAGGCCCTCGACTCGGACTCGGTGGTGGTGACTCAAAACGAAACAGAACAAACTCAGTAAAAGCAACTCGAAGCCATAAAAACGAAATGAAAACCATCAAAACTCAGCAATCGAACGCAGCCAATGACTCGACTCTGGCGACTGAAAACAGAGCCCAAACCTCGACTTATTACTAAGACGCAAACTCAAACAACACAGCTCGGTACGACTACTTCAAACCCAGCAAGATTAAAACTCAAAACTTGAACAAAACCGAACTCAAACACAGCATCGTGGCGACTCGGTGAACTCGGGTGTGCGATTCAGCGAAAGAAAAGTAAAACAGGGGGAGGGGGGGTTGTAAAAATAAAACAGAGCAGGGGTTTCTAAAGTGAAATGAAAACAGGGGAGAAACGGAGGTTTTGGGTTTTAACAAGAAAACAGGGGTATTGTGAAGGTGAGTGATTTTTTTATTATAAAACTTTTGATTACTGAACTACTCCCTCCGTCCAGTCATTTGTATACAAATGGCTGGGACACGGAGACTAAGAAATTGGGTAAAAAATGAGTAAAATTAGATGAAAAGTGGGTATAATGGTGGGACCTATTTATATTTAATAATAGATTTGAGATAGTGGAAGAAAGTAGTGGGTGTAATAGTGTTTATATTATTATAGAATGAAGATAGTGGAGGAAAGTAGTTGGTGTAATGATATTTTATATTATAAAAGTTTACTATTTTTGGAATGTATACAATTGATGGGACATCCCAAAAAGGAAACTATATACAATTCACTGGGACGGAGGGAGTACTATTTAAATAGATTTAACAAAAATGCTGCTGATAGTTTATAAAACTAACTATCGAATGATATTAACTAAATCGTAGCCTTTGAATCAAGATATTTAACCCCCACACAAATTATTTTTGTGCTAGAGTTTTTACCTTCTTCTTAAAAGTTAGAACTAAAAATTAAGAGATCTACACTAATCACAAGTTTGATGATTTCTTCTTTTTCCCAAAAGCTTAAAAGCATGTGGTGGTACTTAGAAGAGTCATTCAACTTGGAGAACATAAATTAAAAAGACAAGACAAGATTAAGCTAAAAGAGATTTGCATAGAAATTAAAAAGTGTATACAAGCTTGGAAAGGAAATTGGGGCTAGCAAAATGTAAATCTATCTAAGATACTAACTATGGAAATGACTAGGTAGAAAAGGTGGGTAGGTAACTAGGTTGGTTTTTACAAGTAAAGATAAGGGGGTATTTATAACTAAAGAATTAGGGTTTAGGGGTAGGGTGGCTCAATCTTGACCATCCATGTGCCTTGTGTGTTGGGAAGATTGTGGCCTTCCATGTGTCCCTTACTTGCCAATTCCCTTTTTTTTCTTCTTTTCTTTTCCTTTTCTTCTTTTTCTTGCATTTCCTCTTCTTTCTTTATTTATCAACAATTTCCTGAAATAAAATAAATAAGCGATTAATACTACGAAAATAAACAAAAAAATAGGCACTTAAATATGCAAAAATATGGACTAATCAGCTGAGTAATAACAATTGCATGACATTCTTCGTTATATATATAGAAAAATGTGATAAATAATTGCATGACTTTGTTCGAAATTTTTTCGTAAATAATTTTTAATTTACAATTATAATTATGTATTACATATAATATATGTTAAAATATTCAAATATGTGTATTTACATATAATATATGTAAAAATATTCAAATGTATGTAAGATATATGTTAGATTCGATTAAACCTTTGAAGAATTGTACGATTAGTTCAAAAATCTATTAACAATTATAAAAGTCATCAAAAAATGAATGACTAAAATAGCTCGCATTTTATCATATGTGGTAGTTGTCGATGTTTTTTTTTTGAAAAAGTAAAATAATTCAATAATGAAAAGCCATACGACATCTACAGATATAATCGAAATTGAACAAATGCACAATCATATCGTCGTTGAATCTCTCCTTCTTCGGTAGGCAACCAAACGATTTTTTGAAGAGATATATGTACATGCTGTAATACTCCTAATATTGTTTTGAGCAATCGATATTAAATGCATCACCATACAATTCTTTATCACTGAATTAACACCATGAAAACCCCGCAGATATGTAATCCCGGACATGATGAACACACAAAGCCCAAACAAAAACTAAACTCTCACAGAAGCAGAGACCAAACAAAACCCAAATAAAATTGGGAATTAATTGAAGAAAACAAGAGATTAACTAATAGTAATAAAAGAAGACAAGATTGGGGCTTTCCACCGGTGAAAGCCGATGGAATCCCCTTAGATAAAAGAGACGGCGGCTACTTCAAGGTCAGAGAGAAATATAGGATTTTAAGCTTTTAACCGCTGAACACGGTTTTTTTGTGGTTGTCAATGTTAAAAAATATATAAATCCTAAGTCCTTTTGTTTCTCGGAATTTTAATTAATACAATATTGATCTCTTATATTCGATGATCATTTCTTTCTTAATTTATTATATCTTGGCTATTCGACTTTTAATCTCCTTATTACTTTGCACACTAACTTATTTATTTTCTTTTATATTCTTGCATTTTTTTTTTACAAGAAGCGAAGAATATAATAAATAACTAAAACCCAGTAGAGAAAATTCTTCAAACTGTTAATTACAGCCTGATTATGAGACAAAAAAAGAGCTAAACATATAGCCGTTTTGTTTTCAAATCGCTTAACACATAGAATATTTAAATTTTTTAATCTAAAAAGTATTACAATCAAATCTCGAGCAATCCAACCTACATCAGTTGTGAACATAATAGCATCGCAATTGACCTTCACATAAGTTGCAGCATCTCTAGCCCAATGTTCAGAATTATTAGTTACATCAACTATATTGGATCAACAAATGATCCTAAAACATGAACAATTTTTTTTTCGGGAAAGGCGAGCTCTTGTGATATTCACCGTCGTGCCATATTTGATACAACCATGTAAGTCCTTCTTAGAAACGTTACCGAAACCCATAAAAAAACACACAAAAACATCAAAACAAACACAAAAATCCCAAAAAGATGGGCACGACTAACAACCTTGATGACAAGGTATTCAATGAGAACTCACGCAAAAATGGTTAGATCTTGATTTTATTAATAAAACTGATAAATAGAGGAGAAGATGAAGAGGATGAAGGTTGAAGAGTGGAGAAGCGGTGGCTAGAATCCTATCTTAGGGGTCGACTCCCAAAACTACAAACCCTATTTCAATTTTGGATTGGTGGTCATATATCCATGTCCTTTATATCTTAAGTTATATAAAATATTAAACTAATGTT
Organism: Daucus carota subsp. sativus; assembly: GCF_001625215.2. Lineage (NCBI taxonomy): Eukaryota > Viridiplantae > Streptophyta > Magnoliopsida > Apiales > Apiaceae > Daucus > Daucus carota. The sequence continues at coordinate 15,932,783 of NC_030388.2, read as the reverse complement.
TGTTTATAATAACATTATTTTTTTACATAAGGATATAATTAACATTTTTTGTTTTGCGTAATATTGAATTTTGATTATTCAATAAATAAGTTTTAGATTAGTTGGTGTAAGAAATCATTTTAGAATTGGAATGAGTGTTTTTAACAGTGAGAACAATTCAATTGAGTAATTAATTTTAAATAATATTTGATATATTATAAATATTGTGTTAATCAAAATAATACAACAACCTCGTCAGGTTAAAAAGCGTTGAACATGTTTATAAAGATGTTATAATCCTAATGGCTGAACATTCGTCCAACGATCCAGAAATAATATGCCAGTTAAAGAGCTCCTGATAGTCAACTGTCACGGACCAACACCTATTATACTATAATATAAATAGATGTTTTCAAGCTTGATAGAAGTTTTCAAGTTTTAAATAAGTTCATCTAGAATAGAGACTTGTTATCTTACTGAGAGAATAACAGTGCATAGATGACCACAAAGTTTAGAAGTGCATATGAAATAACTGGAAAGAAGAATGACTCAAATAAACGCTCGGCAATGTCATTGAGCGATGTTGTTTTGAGCTTCTACGCGAGCGTGTTATGCCATCAAGCAATATTTATTGAACCTGCGGTGCTTAGAATATTTATAATATTTATTGAACCTATGCCGCTTCGAATATTTATTTGTATTGTTGTTGTAGATGCCAGTTACACACCACTCAGAGACCCGGTCTTCGCAGGCAAACAATCCATGTATATTTAAAACATTAGTGTAAAGGCTTACAATACGTGTAAAGGGACTTCTGCCCAGAATTTGATGGTATGGAAGAATTTGAGAGTGTCGTGATCATAATACAGATGTTTGCCCTCTCCTAGTATCAATGATAATCCTGAAACATAAAACATAATCATGGGTATTTGCCTAGAGCAACCACCTATATGACATTATCCATGTATAATATAACTCTTATATAACATTAATCACCTGAGACTAATGCTTCCACGCTCAATCTATTTCAGGTCCAAGGTTCCGGACATGCCCTCGAGCGACTCTAAATAGTTCAAAACCCAAAAATTGACCTCATCTCGGTCCCACTAAACCCAATCCCCACACTACTTGTCCCCACTCAGGTCCACTTAGGGGTCTATGCCATGCCCCACAATCGTACCCATATTTTTTAATTGATTGATTTATATTTACTTTCATTTTAAAGATTTGTATTGAAATAGAAATCTACACACACAAAAAATAGCACGTCCGATTTGATAATTATCATATAACAACTAAGTATGATTATTATTTATTTCGTGGTTTGTTATTCGGATAATGATGTAGGGCAGAGATGAGTTATTGACGAGTTTACTTCAGTGCTATCTTTATTTGATTTTTGCATATAATATTTTATAAAAATCATTTTTGATAAGTTGGTAATAAATACTTCTCTTAAATATAAATCAATAATTATTTACTTTTTAGCAGACCTTCTCTCCTCTCTCAAAACCCTAAATTTCTCTCCGACTTTGAAGTAGCCGTCATCTCTTTTATCTGAGGGGCTTTCCATCGGCTTCACCGGTGGAAAGCCCCAATCTTGTCTTCTCTACTATTGGTTAATCTCTTGTTTTGTTCAATAAGTTCCCAATTTATTTGGGTTTTGTTTGGTCTCTCCTTCTGTGAAAGTTTGGTTTTTGTTTGGGCTTTGTCTGTTCATCATGTCCGGGATTACAGATCTGCGGGATTTTCATGATGTTGATTCATGATGCCGTATGGCTTTTGATTATTGAATTATTTTTCTTTTTCAAAAGAGCTAGCAACTTTGGTATACTTTAGTCCTTGACGCCTTAAACACCTTCATATGAACGACTTGGGATGTTACAATGATAACCATATCTGTGTCTATTTCTTAATACTCTTTATTCTCCATCTTTATCCTCTTGATTCACTCTAGTCTGCCATCTATTGCCTGATCTTAAATCAAAAATATGTGGGGAGTGGAGACTTAATAGAGATAAATACGTGGCTCACTGGCAGCCATCCATCCACCACGCTTAGCTTGTTTTATTTTATATTGGTCGAGTGACTCAGCGAGGAAATGGAAATTATATGTAACTGGGGGCAAACTTACACGCATTTATAAGATATAAATGAAAAATAATATACTTTACCAATTATATTTATATTTCAGTTGTAGCCTTTATTAGTTTTTACCGTGTGGATCTTAAATTTACATCTATTATTATGTTTGACTAATACAAAAATAAATGTGAATAAGTTTTGATTTAAGCCTATTTTTGCAGTTAATTAAACATTTAGTAAAAAGATATATTGTTAAATAAACACCGTACTTTTTGATAACTGACTTATTATTTCAATAAGAATTTGTATGACCAACACTTTTCGCAATTCATTAGGATACATATTTAGTTATCTTAATGCAATTAATTTAGTTATTTCAATGCATTCAAAATTGATGTAATATGAAAATGTAATATATATGTGTGATGAAGATTAGTTTTTTTAAATAAATATTACTTGATACAAAATTTGTTTCATTTTATTTTATTTTATCGATCCATATATATATATATATATATATATATATATATTACTATAATTAAACCAAATCAAATCACAACCAAATCTCATGTAATTTGGTTGTTAAGATGGATTTGGTTTATAAACTAAACCATAACCACATTATTGGATCCAAAACAAACTTACTCCACATTTTGCCTCCCTTAACTATGATTCTCTAGACTGCTAGTAATAATGCCATTAAAGTTCATCTTAACCTATTCAGTATAAATTTTCTTTGCAGCAGACTGATTATAAATCCTTTTACATTTTACACTCCTTTATTATAATACTGATATAATATTTTATTATATCTATTTTTGAAGAAAATATATTAAATGCTCATGAGATTTCATAATTAATTATACTTTCAATCGGATCAATGTTGAAAATGTTAACTGATTGTGCTGTTTACTTTTTGTATCATTTTTGTAGTTATGTATCAGCTAAAGATGTATACACATCCTTACATGCCACATAGTTTATGATGAATGTTATGCTCTACTTGATGGATATAGACCCTTAGGTGAACATCCAGTCATTGACGCTTTATGTTGTAAAGCCACCTTTGTTGAGATATTACAAGGAGGCTTTTTTCTCTTAATTTCCAACCCTCTATTATGAGATCTAAGACTCCTATATATAATATCCTATTAGTTCTTGAACATTCCTTCTTTGTGGGCTTGACCTTCTTGGACTGGAGGCCCAACATTAGTCCCCCTCCAACATAGTACCAGATCTTTAGATGTGGATTGTCGGGCTTATCTTTGGAGGTGATGTCTTTGGGCAGATGAAGCCTTGGGGCGTGATACCTAAGACCCGTGTGGAGCTGTTTGAACCATTTTCCTGAAACTCTGCTTAATAATTGTTTAGATAAATTTCACGGGAGATCTGAACAACAGGAAGTCAGAGCCACCCGTGTGTTGCTGACAGAGATTGGAAATTTCACCCGTGTGTTGCTGACAGAGATTGGAAATTTCATCGCCATGATGGAGAGGAGTACTCATGTCATCATCACAAGGAGTCTAAATATATGATGAAGCCTCGATTTGAAGAGGCGGTGAAGATAACTCTTTCTGAAATTTATTTTTTTTGAATTCCATTGAGGTCTCCACAACGTGACTTGGTGAAGTGTTTATCCACTGTAATATCATCGTCTAAGAGAGCTCTTAGAGTCCAAGAATTGTAATTTGTATTGAAGGATACGTCAAAAACATGTCGTTTAAGAATTTGTAATTTGCATTGAAGAATTGTAATTTGTAATTTGTAATTTGTATTAAAGAATTGTAATTTGTATTGAAGGATACGTAAAAAATGTGACGTTTATGAATTTGTAATTTGTATTGAAGAATTGTAATTGGACGCTCAAAGAGCAATTAAGAATGCTTAAAAAATTGGACGCTCAAAGAGCAATTAAGAATGTTCCGAGAGTTGTATTCAAGGACGCTTCGCAAGCAAGACGCCTTACAAGCGGGACGCCTCACAGGCATGGCGCCTCACAGAGGAGCGCTTTAAAATTTTGGACACTCAAAGAGTAATTAATAATGCTTCAATAATTGGACGCTCAAAGAGCCATTAGTAATGGTTCAAAAATTGGACGCTCAAAGAGCAATTGATAATGCTTCATAAATTGTACGCTCGAAGAGCGATTGATAATGTTTCAGAAATTAGACGCTCAAAGAGCAATTAATAATGCTTCAAAAGTTGGATGCTCAAAGAGCAATTGAGAATGCTTCAAAAATTGGACGCTCAAAGAGCAATAAAGAGTGCTCCAAGAGCTGTATTTAAGGATGCTTCACAAGCGGGAACGCTTCACAGAGAAACGCTTCACAGGCAGCACGCTTCACAGACGGGACGCTTCACAAGCTGGATTTAACAAAGCTTTAGGCTATGACTTTTAAGGATGCTCCGTGAGTTAATTTTAAAACACTGATGAGCTGGTATACTGATGAACTTCACGAGGTTTGTTAAGTTTTTTGATTCAACAGTTTGTGAGAATGAGACACATGTCAGATCTCTGATCTTGGCGGCGCGTAGGTCTGCCGCTGCGATGGCACATAGCTCCACAATATTGACAAAAGTTGAAGTCGCCGGGAACAGAGAACAAATTGATCGCGCCGATCTCAACGAGCCTCCGTGTCAGGTGACGCCTCAACACCACTTGCGACGAGTTAAGGCTAATCAGAGTGATTGTGACTGTCGGAACAGCGTCGTTCGGCGGTGCTGTGGTGTCGTAGCAGGCTGCCTTACTGCATTCACTGCTTCCGATTTTCCTGTCCATTGTAGAGATAAAAAGTCCATGTGTTTGTCTTTTTAGCGCTCGCCACGACTCTATGGAGCGATCTGACAAGTTGTTGAACCATTCAAGCGTTGTACCATTGAGGCATGTATAGAAGAAACAGCACCTTGCTATTTCAGCATGTCCAAAAAAGCTCATTCTTCCATCGAACATATTGATAAAGTCCAACGAATTAGCACTACTAGAAAAAGGAGAATAGACATCACATAATAGACATCACTTTGTATTGACACTGATGTCAAAAGTATTTGTTACATCGTTTTTGACAAAACCGATGTCTATTTGAAACTTTGACATCAGTTATTTTATGAAACTGGTGTTGTTTTCTAAGTTAAAAAAAAAAAGTTCGTCCGTGTTCCCCCGCGCTCCCCTTTTCCCTACCTAATTGTTTCCCTCCATCTGCCTTAGAAAATTTTCAACATCTCCCCCCTTTTTTCAACTTTACCCCAATAAACAATAAACTCTAAAACAAATCAAAACCAATAAATTAAAATCTAAAAACAAATCAAAAACAAAAAAAGACAAAAACAGATTAGAACACTCTCAGCTCACACAACTCGAAGCTCTCTCGTAACTGAAGCTCACCCCGTCGGCGACTCTCTCGAAGCTGAAGCTGAAGACCCCATCCCCGTCGTCGAGACTCTCTCGCAGCTTAAGCTCACCAGCTCTGTGTTCTCACCAGCTTAAGCTCGAAGTCGGAGGTTATAAATCAAAGCCGGAGGTTATAAATCGAAGTTGAAGGTTGAAAAGCTTGGAGATTGAAGAGGTCGGAGTTCAATTGAAGAGGTCGGAGGTTAGAGCTTCAATTAGGTAAGCTTTAAATTGGGGGTTTTAATTTGAAACCCTAATTTTTTAATTACTCGAGTCTTTGATTTTTTAATTATGTGCTCTGTACGTGTTCTCACCAGCTTTGGACTTCAACTCCGTGTGCTCGAAGTCAGAGGTTATAAATCAAAGTCGGAGGTAATAAATCGAAGGTGAAGGTTGAAAAGCTCGGAGATTGTAGAGGTCGGAGTTCAATTGAAGAGGTCGGAGGTTAGAGCTTCAATTAGGTAAGCTTTAAATTGGGGGTTTTAAATTGGAGGTCGGAGGTCTGTTTCTTGCATGTCAAATTTTAATTAATTTTTATATTTCTAGTCTCCTGGCCGAGTTAGTTGTAAGCGAGCCAGTATAACGAGTAAATGTCTGGGTTGGCTGTTTGTTCATGTAGTGTTAATCAGTTCTGAGTTGCTGGGTTGTAAATTTGTGTTGCGTTTCGTCCTTTCCGGGTCAAACACTGATGTGTATTACTGAGTTCTTGATCTTTTGTCCGAGTTTTGCTTGCATCTAGTCTTGTAGAGTAGTTGCGTCGAGTCATAGATGTTCGGATTGATTGTGTTCATTTACTGAGTCATTTCCTCTGTTTTGCCGAGTAAACACCGAGTTGGTTGAGCCGTAGTTCGCTATTTGTTTAAACTGAGTCGTTTTCTTTGCTGTGTTTTTTTCAAGTTGCTGTTAATCATCGAGTTTTGTAGGTTGATTGTTCTTCCTGGGTTTTGTTTTGAATTCAGGGTTTTAGTCGTATGTTGAATGCTGAGTTTAGGTCGAGTCTGGGCTGAGCTTTTTAGTCTGCTAGCGGAGTCGAGTCAAGGCGCCGAGTTGTGTGTTACTGGGCCACCTCGTTTATGCTTCTGCGTGTAATCTGTTGTAGTTTACTTTACTTTGTTTATCTTTGAGTCAAGTCAGGGCTGAGCTTTTATTTAAATTTTTGGTTAGGTGTAATATGAGATTTTAAGCTTTTGTGTATGTTTGAGTTTTCCTCTGTTCTTTAGATTCTTTTAGGAGTTGCGGCATTTCTCCGAGTTGTATGCTGATTTCGGTGGTTACAAGTTAATGTTTTCTATGTTTTATGTGATTAATCTTCTGTTTCAATATACAGTGAGTTAAAGAATAATAGTGTGAGCTTTGTTTCAATATAAGTTTGTCAGAGTATTGGAATGATATAATTAATTTTAATTCGCATATGTGCAGTGGGCCTGTAAGAGCCGCAGGTCTTACACGATCGAGGAACTTGATGTTGTTCGCTTGGAGACGCTTGATTATATTCAATCCATTATGTAGTTGCGAGGATGATATTTATCGTTTAGACTTTTGACTGGAAATGTGTACTGACTTAGCTAGCTAATGTTATCTATGTTTGCGAATGGATGAATTTGAATCTGGTAGTACTTATTGAATGGAAATGTGTAGTTAGATTTAAATGATGGATATGTTGACACTAGAATTTGTGCAGTACTAATGAGATTTGGTTTTGATTCAGTTGGTTTTGTTGGTTGTATATTTTCCATTTTTGGTGGTGTGTATGTTTCAAAATGTGCATTGTTTAAACAGGTAACCAGACATCATTTTTATAGACAACTGATGTCCAACTTAACACCATTTTTATAGACAACTGATGTCCAAATTGACATCATTTTTATAAACAACTGATGTCCGACTTGACACCATTTTTATAGACAACTGATGTCCAAATTGACATCATTTTTATAAACAACTGATGTCCATACTGATGTCAAAAATAACAATGCACAACGTTTACTGGACCAGAACTGATGTTAAATCAACCTTTCACATCAGCACCTCAGAACAAATGATGTGAAAGAGTACCTATGACATCAGCTAGTTTAAGGAAATGATGTCAAACGTTTCTTTCACATCGTTTTTGGCTTAAAAAATGATGTCAAGACAAAATTAGTTCTTATGTAGAGTATGTTTATATTCATACAAATATCATATTATGACCATATTCAAAAGATAGATGTGCATTATAATTTTAAGCTTTAGCAATAGATATCAGTTTCTTATCCTCCACTGATGTTGTATGTTGTCTTTAACATCAGTTGAGAACTGATGTTAAAAATGGGTACATTTAACATCACCGACAAAGACATCAGTTAAAATTTTCTGGGACATCAGTTTTTAACTGATGTCTATTAGCATATTTCTAGTAGTGTAGTGATTCCATCGAACTGCTCAATCGAGGGTATTTTCAATTGCATCTCTATTTTCGCAATTTCAATATCCTCTGATAATAGACTATCACCGGGGACTTCTAGCCTCCAGACTTCATCTTCACTAATTCCCTGAGAGCCGCCATTTCAGCTCACAACTTCACCACTTTTGACGAACAACCTTTGTTTGAGCCATTCTCCTTCAAATCCTCATCCTCATCCTTGGACCAATCATTTGATGATGCCTTTCTCTTACGACGGAATGAACTATATGAGCCAACGAGATCCTCCCTTCTAGAGCGTTCGTAATACTCCGTTTAATACTCCGATGAAACAACATGCTCATCCTTCTTCTTTTTTTTTTGCAAACTCCTCTTTCCATTTCTTGGCCTCACCCTTTTGGTTTTGGTTCATCTGGAACTTTATCCACCTCCGCTCGCGGTCAAATGCGTCAAGCTCGTTCCTGATCGCTTCACAATTCAATTGCTCTTGCAGCGTCTCTACCGTGTGTGCGGCGACGTCGCCTACTACCTCCTCCGGTGGGATCCGACTGAGCTGGTCCACCGTGAGGCTCACCTCCTCCTTCAATTTCAAATAGCTGTTCAAAAACAAATTAATGCGTTTTAGTGCTTCTCCCCTCAGTTACCAGCACCTCTCACGCTTTTGGAGCTTGCATCGTCTCCTTCATTCCATCTGCCATGGTGGATTTGTCCCCTCCTACTATCATTTTCATTTGAGGCGCTGCAACCTCCACCTATGAAGGAGCCATGCTTTTCCGGATTATGTTACTGCCTTCGGCCATGGATTCCGAGATCCACAATTTTCCGATGTGGTTGGATGTGTATGTAATTATGTATACTTTGTGTATGTGTGTTTTTTGTGGTTGGATGAAAAGAGCCCCTCCTTCTAGCGCCAAATGTTGAGATATTACAAGGAGGCTCTTTTCTCTTAATTTCCAACCCTCTATTATGAGATCTAAGACTCCTATATATAATATCCTATTAGTTCTGGAACATTCCTTCTTTGTGGGCTTGACCTTCTTGGGCTGAAGGCCCAACAACCTTGATGACATTGGATCAGTTTACAAGCTTTCTTTACATATTCTCCAAGTCTGAGATTTTTCAGTTGTAAACCGCCTATAGCTATGAAGTGTTTCATATCAGTAGTAATGTACATAGTGCCGGAGGCCTGGAGCCATGTTTTAACTCAGGGTGGGTCAAAATATTCGGGGGTAATTTCAGTACTCTAATAGTTTATATATATATATAAATTTAATTAAATTATGAAAAAAATAAATAAAGTACATACGATAAAGGGAAATACTATATCCACATATACAAATAACTAATATTTAAGAAAAAAATAATTAATAATGAATTAATATAATTTTAATAAACATAAAATAGATATCTATATAATATTATAATCCATACCTAGAGAAAAAAAACTGATTTGTTATTTTATGCTAGATACTTCCTTCTGAACAATTTGTTTTTACACTTGTGTTATTTTTTGGCTCAACACTTTTTCAATGTTGATTAAGAACAAGGAACCTATGAATACTTTTCCTTGATAAGGAAGTCAGCAACATCTATTCTCTGTTTCAGTTGCACAATGAGTTACCTATCATATGTTAATCTCTGTCACATGGAGAATCAGTGCTGCTGGCTTGAATTCTTTTAGCTGGTAGTATAAGCAATCTGACTTCTAACTTCTTTTTGGCATTTTAGGTAATTGTGAATCTACGTCAGGCTCTGACGTGCCTAATGCAGGAGTCTTTCCCATTCTGGGAATAGGTATTCTGACGGAAATGGATAAGAAATTATCTTCCTAACAATGTATTACTTGATTTTAAATTTACGAAATTGCCGTTTTGAACTACTCAAATATCAATGTCCATGATTCCTTTATCTTATCTTCAAATCTTTTCTATTAGTAGGTTAATTTAATGGCACAAAATTGGAATTGTAAATTTAAACTCGAGGCATTGGGTACGTTTATACTACCTTAAAAGAATGGGATTCTTGTCGTGCAATAGTTGAGAATATTACTCTAGTTAGGAGTGTCTTTTTTCTACGATTTTTTTTTTGAAACTGTAAACAACACCTGATAAATCTCAATAGAAAACTATGAAGTTTCTTGCATTTAACAATTATGATGGCGGTATCGGGCATAGACTCGTAGAAGCCATTTTAGTTGTGTTACGTACTCCCAATGTTATATACTGATTAAGAAGAAATAAATGTTATGTTGCACATTCACTTTCAAACTGTTTAAACTAGAAGTATCCAAGTTTTTTCTTACTAGCTTGTGATTATTAACAAATAGATATACATTGACTACTTCCTAAATCAAGCTCTGAACCTGATTATTTTATTTTTATATATAATGACTGGAAGCTCTATATGGAAGGGTGTGATTAGTCATTACCTGAACGAATATGTAGTAGTCGATCTGTCCCTTGCAGATCAGAATTAGGGACTATTGAATCTCCTTTTACCACTTTGGGATATTCTTTGGTTGTTTATGTCTTAACTTCCAGACTTGAATAATTTGTAAATGTATTAACATGAGAAGCCAAACCACCTGGAAATTGGGCAAAGGTCCTTGAAGGGATACGCAAAATGAGATCTTTTGAAGATGCACCTATAGATTCGATGGGATGTGAGAAAGCTGGCAGCTCATTACCTCCTAAGGTGATTTCTTTTAGTAATTAGTGATATATGTGTTTGATATATAATCCAGAGACATGGCAATTCATGTCATGTACGTGGAACCAAACACGAACACGACATAAAATAGGTTTGTGTATTTGAAACCCAAACACGAAAGCGACATGAAAAAAACGAAACGACACGAAATTACATAATACGATATACGAAATACACGAAAATTATACTAAATGACACTAAATTAGAAATATATATACATAATTAAATATTGATAATAAATTACTTTATACATATTAATTAATATTATATCTATTTCATTTACAATATTTTAATATCAAACTATCCATTATAATTATTATTATTAAAATGTATTAACATATTTTTTTTAAAAAAATATATTAACATATGTTATAAATTATTATTTTGTTTAGTTAATTATGTTTTGTATTCGTGTCGTGTTCAAAGGGTAAACCCAAAAATGACACTAAATCATGATTATATACTTTCGTGTCGTGTACTCAAAATGGAAACATAAATATTAAATTTTCATATTATTTTTTGTCGTGCATAGAATTGTTGGGTCTAGGATACTTGATTAATACATTTGTTTTCTTGGTAAAGAGTGTACATTCATGACCCTTCACACACACAGAGACAAATATATATAGGTCATGTTCCTATTTGAACTCTTAGTCTAAGAATCCTTAGAATCCTTAGCCTTATTTCTTGGGAGATGAATAGATTATATTTTATACAATTTTGTACTCCAATACTGCAATGTTTTTGTGCACATCATAGAACTTAATCCATAGAGTCATACTCTAATACAAACCAAATTAACCTACAAACTAAAAAATCAATTTTTAATCACTATTTTTAAAAACAGAATTCATTATTTTGTAAATTATAATTTCAAATTAATTGAACAATTTTTTAAAATGAATTAGGTGATTTTAGGGAATAAAATCGTTAATAATTGAAATTTTATAATTATAATATTATTTTAGAATTTAGAAAAAGTTAAAAAAAAAGTTATTGAATGGATTTAGGAACTAGATTTTCCAAGTAAATTATGAATTATCCTAATCAAATTAAATGATTTTAGGGATTAAAATTTAATTCTTTATAAAAAAAATAAATTTGATATCTTCATCATTTCTGGCCAAGCTATTAGTTGGAGATAGCACGGCGTTGAAAAAAGAAAACAACAGAAGTCAAGAGATAACAGGGAAAATTGATGGATAATTTGCAGTCTTAGAGCGGATCAGAACCGGAGATCTGAAGAAACTGTCAAAGATAGCTGAACTAGCTTTCTGGCTTATGTGTGTACGTTTCTGTTACATCTATCGAAAGCATGTCCAAAGAAAATTCCCAGTTCCAACCCGTTTCAGACTGCATGATTTGGTTTTTAATCTCTCTTGGTGGACTGATATGCCTTAAAACATGATAGAAAATTGTAAGAATTTCATCATTTTAGGGAATAATTTGTTTAGATAAAGTTTTGTGTTGTGTTATACAGAACTAATATATAACATTTAGAATAATAATAATAATAATAATAATATATAATTTTTTAAAAATATAATCAATAATAATAGGTATTTCTGTAGTACGATAACAAGTTTTGACTGACTAATTTTTATATTGTGATAATTAAAAAAAATTGACAAACAATTGGTTTCTGTTAACAGAGATCACTGATCAAAACCCAACCGGGACAAACCCCGAACTGTTCAGATCGCTAAAAAGTATTATACTGATATATCGACCAATCCGATGTGCATCATCTATGAAACTAGCAGCATTGCAATTGAACTTCACATGAGCATCATCTGTAGCAAAACGTTTGAGAACTATCAGTTACATCACCTGATATTGGAGGAACAAATGCCTTGAAATATGAACAATTTATTGTTGCGAAATGTGAGTTCTTACGATATCTACCACGGTCCTGGAATCGATGTGAGCCTGATTAGATTACCCAAAATACCATATGAATCCTTTTTAAAGAAACTTTCGACAACCGTTCAACAATACACACAAAACTCAAAATATAACATACTAACATCTCAAACATATGGTGCAGGACCAACAACCTTGATAACAAGGTATTCAACAAAATCCAACAGATCTTGGTTTTATTGAAAAAAAGAGAGGATGGTAGAGCGGATATGGGTGATGGCTTGACCGGTGAAAGATTGATGATTTAGAAGATGGAGAAGTGACGGCTAAAACTTGATTGGGGAGTCGACTCTCAAAATAGAGGAGGCACATAAAATTCTAATCATGAAAAGCCTTTAACTAAAAACTAATTAACATACAAAAATTAATAATTATTATCGATTGATAATTTATTATTATTATTATTATTATTATTATTATTATTATTATTATTATTATTATTATTATTATTATTATTATTATTATTATTATTATTATAACGTAGGAATCCGCAGCCGCTTTAATCTTTGATAATAAGTAATAATAACAATTACTAAATTATTATCAGTTAATAATTTATTATTAATATAACATTAAATTTACAAAGATTAAATTAATAATTGATAAAAAAAATTAAAGTTAGGTCCTCTAGTATTGTTTTTTTCCTACAATTCCGGCTAGTTGTGTGCCACAAAAATCATACTGACGTGCATGAAATACAAAGGCTACTAAATAAGTGAACGGAAAATTACAATGTCGTGTAGGTCATATTGCCGTATTCAATGGTGAAAGTTGGCGGTCAAGATTGCTATTCCTCCCTACGTTAAAATAAGACTTTGTTGCAAAAAAATTATATTTCTACAAATTATTTTTCAAATTTATTTTTATGAATAAAAATTTAACATCTTTATTTTTATTTAAAAAAATAAAAATTTGAAAAATAATATGCAGAAGTATGTCTTTTTTACACCTTAAGAGCAAGTCCAATGCTAGATGCTATATATCTATTGCTATTGTTATAATATAGCATCAAAAAGTGTTTTTTGGTGCTAAAATAAAAATTGCACTCCAATGCTAAGTTCTATAACTAGTTTCAAATTTAACCAACTCATTAAATTTTACCTAACTTCTATATAGAACCAACTCATTCTCCAATGCAATGCTACACCACCCCCGAAATATGAAGGTTTCCGTAATCTGAATAGTGTTCCGCTTGTGTGTGTCATAATTAATACTGACATCATTTGGGTAAAAATACTCAACTCCAAAGGGGTGCTATATTTGGATGCATCCATGCTTAGATGCATCCTTGGTTCTATATTTGAAACCAAGGATGGATCCATCCATGTTGCCACATCATCAATAACTAGAAATTGGAAACTAGTTAATGAGTTAATGAGTTAGGTAAAAGTTAATGAGTTGGTTCTATATAGAAGTTAGGTAAAAGTTGATGAGTTGGTTAAATTTGGAACTAGTTATAGAACTTAGCATTGGAGTGCAAGTTTTATTTTAGCACCAAAAAACACTTTTTGGTGCTATATTATAGCAATAGCAATAGATATATAACATCTAGCATTGGACTTGCTCTTAACTTTTACCTAACTCAATAACTCATTAACTAGTTTCCAATTTATAGTTATTGATGATGTGGCAACATGGATGGATCCATCCTTGGTTTCAAATATAGAACCAAGGATGCATCTAAGCATATATGCATCCAAATATAGCACCCCTTTGGAGTTGAGTTTTTTCACTTTTGATGCTATAATATAGCAATAGAACCAAGTATAGTATTGCATTGGAGTTGCTCTAACTGTACAGAAAGTCAAAGTGACTGGGATCGAGAGAGTATTATAGTAATTCCTAAGTAACTGTAATGGTATTTTAGTAATGATTTTAAAAATAATATTACTTATATAAATTTTTGGTGTTTTAATATATTATATTAAAAGATATTTCAACAACAATCCTTACTTTTTATTAAAAAAAAAAGACTAACAATTCATGTTTTTGTTCTCTAGTATTGTCATATTAATATATTCAAATCTTACATAAATTGAAAGAGTGGGAAAAGTAGCGTGAAAAAAAAAAGAAAAATGAATATTTAATTCATAAAAATAACATAAAAAGTAGTTGTACATTTTTAAAATTTAGACATGAAAATACATTTTTATGAATATTTAATTTATAAAAGTAAATTTATATATTTTTTAAAAATAATATATGTTAAGAAAAATATCATGTTTATATAATATGCTTTTTTGTATTAAATATTTAATGGAGGTAAGAATTGCAGAAATAAGTAGTTATCTCTAGAAATATATATTTAAAAATTAAAATAATTCATACCGTGACATAAACTGCGAACATTTCAATGGCTTGGAAATTTTCCATTTTGTTTTACAAGGACAAAAAAATTCTGTAATTTGATGGGCTTTTGGAAATTGCAGAGAGCTCATGATTTTTGCTCTTTAAAAATGAAGTTTTACGAGGGGTTTTCTTTTTTTTTTTGGTCACAGAAGTTTTAGGAGGTTAGAATCGATGCATATGATATTATCAAGTACACAAGACAGTCAGAGTGGTAGAAAATACTTGTATGGTGAAATTGATCAAGTTCCCTGGCTACACCCACCTCTAAACGTAATTTTACGAAGAATAAATGAATGGGGAGACCCGGAGTCAGTGCATTGAAGCCTTCTGCAATTCTATCTAATTACGTAATGTAGTGGGTATGTAGAAAAAATGGTTTTTACGTAGAAAAAATGATACACATATCGCACTCACATATATGTCATTTAGTAGGATTGCTTTGGTTTCCTTCTCTTATAAATTAGCCAACTTATGCATGCACTCAGAAACAACTCAAACAAGTAAACAACTCCTCTTATTTCTCTAGTGCAATGCATCTTGTAGTATTTTTGGTTACCATTTTGCATTGCATTTTGTTCCTTTCAGTTCACTCATCCTTTGCTCAACAAAACATTGTCACTGACAAAGAAGCGTTAATTTCGTTCAAGTCTAAGTTAGACAGTGTAGAGTCTCAAACTTATCTGTCTTCATGGAATAACCAGAATTCCTCTCCATGCAACTGGACTGGAGTGAGTTGCAATGGCTTTGGCCAGAGAGTCATTTCTATTAATCTTTCGGGGTTCGGAATTGAAGGAACCATAAGCCCCCATATAGCCAATCTCTCTTTTCTTCGTACTATTGATCTGGGTAACAACAAGCTAAGAGGAGAAATACCATCTCAAATTGGTAATCTTTTCCATTTGAGGGTCTTGAATCTGAGCGTAAATAGCTTGGAAGGCGTGATACCCTTTAATATAAGCAAGTTAAGTAAGCTTCAGACCCTTGATCTGATGAGTAATAAGATGACAGGCCAAATACCTCAAGAAATTGGTCGTCTGAGCAAGCTAGAGGTTTTGAAGCTGCGCCAGAATGCCTTTTGGGGTGAAATTCCACGCTCATTATCCAATCTTTCTTCGCTTACTGATTTGGACTTGGGTACCAATAGCCTCACTGGAAATATACCTGGTGAGTTGGGCAAGCTTAGAAACCTGGAAGTTCTTGATGTCACAATAAACGGACTTACTGGGACGGTTCCTCCTGAAATTTACAACTTGTCTTCTTTAGTCAAGCTGGCAGTTGCATCAAACCTACTCTATGGTGAAATTCCATATAATGTTGGGGTTAAGCTTCCAAATCTTCTAACCTTCAACTACTGCTTTAATAATTTCACTGGAAGAATTCCAGGGTCTTTGCACAACCTCACTAATATACAGGTTATTCGCATGGCACACAACCTTCTGGTGGGAACAGTGCCACCAGGTTTAGGAAATCTACCATTTCTGCAGATGTACAATATCGGGTTCAACAAGATTCATAATCCTCCAGATGATGGTCTCTCTTTTATCACTTCTTTAGCAAATAGCACCCGTCTTAATTTTCTAGCAGTTGATGGCAATGCTTTTAAAGGTGTTATTCCAGAATCAATTGGTAATCTTTCCAAGGTGCTTTCAAACCTGTACATTGGCAAGAATCGTATTCACGGGGAGATACCATCAACGATTGGCCTTCTTAGCAGTTTGACATTGCTAGATTTGAATGATAATTCTGTTTCAGGAAAAATCCCAGAGGCCATAAGCCATTTACAAGAGCTGCAGTCTCTGGGCTTGGCAAGGAATAGATTATCTGGCATAATTCCAAATTCACTCGGCAATCTCAAAAAGCTAAACAAGATTGATTTGTCTGGAAATGAAATGGTTGGCCAAATACCAATTAGTTTTCAGAACTACCAAAGTCTACTTTCGCTAGACTTATCAAACAACAAACTCAATGGAAGCATACCCAAAGAGGTTTCTAAATCTCCCTAGTTTGAGTATCATCTTAAATCTGTCCAAGAACTTCTTGGATGGACCATTGCCTGAAGTTGGGGTTCTAGAAAAAGTTATTACCATTGATCTGTCAAGCAACCGCCTATCCGGAAACATTCCCCAATGGTTTGAAAGTTGTAATAGCTTGGAAAAGCTATTTATGGCCAACAATTATTTTTCAGGCCATATTCCAGTTGCTTTAGCAGAAGTGAAAGGATTGGAAGTTCTAGACCTCGCCTCAAATCAACTTTCTGGATCTATTCCTCCTGGCATACAGAATCTAGAGGCTCTTCATACTCTGAACCTATCATTCAATGATTTGGAAGGAAAAATTCCTAGTATGGGAGTATTCAGAAATATGTCTAATGTCCATTTAGAAGGAAATCCGAATCTTTGCCTGCACTCGAGATGTGAGAAATCTCCAAATAATAGAAGGCTAACTGAAATCAAGGTGATCCTTCCTATTTTGGCAGCAGCAGCAGTTTGTTTTCTGATTGCTTTGTATATGGTACTAAAGACGAAAAAAACTAAGGTCAATGTCAAATGTCCTGACTTGCAAAATGGAAAGCCTGAAATGATTTCATACCATAAGCTCCGTGAAGCAACAAGACATTTTGACGAGGAAAATTTGATTGGTAGTGGGAGCTTTGGGACTGTATACAAAGGATATCTTGAAGGAAATATACAAGTTGCCGTGAAGGTTCTCAACATCGAAACCTCTGGATACTGGAAGAGCTTTGTGTCCGAGTGTAAGGCTTTGAGAAATGTAAGGCACCGTAATCTTGTCAAGCTAATCACATCATGCTCAAGCTTGGATATGAAAAACATGGACTTTCTAGCTCTGGTTTATGAATTTCTCAGTAATGGAAGCTTAGCAGACTGGAGATTAGTGGAAAAAGAAAGCATCCTAATGGCCAAGGTCTTTCTTTTCTTGAAAAATTGAATATTTCAATAGATGTTGCCGGTGCTCTGAATTACCTCCACCATGAGTGTGAAGTTCCAATAGTACATTGTGATCTCAAACCAGACAACATTCTTCTGGACAAAGAAATGACAGCAAAGGTAGGAGATTTTGGCCTAGCTAGAGTCATGCAAGAGAGAATGAGCAATCCAGTTTCTATCAGCTCTACATTTATTGTAAAGGGTTCCATCGGTTACATACCACCAGGTTATTTATCTGAACACCTTCTTAGTTTAATTTTTTTAAAGCATAATTTATATAAAGGAAAATACCTCGTGTACATAATTGTGTACAAAATTTTGTACGTAATAACATGTGGTGGGTTTTAATTGGAATCGTCCCCAACAATCTTAATTAAAACCCACCACATCAACTGTCATGTCATTATGTACAAATTTTCTGTACACAATTTTGTGCATCTAGCATGACTCTTATATAAACGATTTCACTCATCGTCATCACTAACTTGCAGAGTATGGTTTATGTGAGAAAGCTTCGACTCCGGGAGATGTTTACAGCTACGGTGTAATGCTATTGGAACTCTTTACAAGAATGAGCCCTTTGCAAGAATGCTTCAGTGGAGAATCTAATCTAGTAAAATGGGCAGAATCAAGCTTTTTAGAAGCAGAGGTGCAAATACTTAATATACAAGATGAGGCCAAAAATGAAGAGACAAGCATAAACCCAGAAGCACACTATGAATGTCTGATGAAAGTTATCAAAGTGGGGCTAGCATGTGCTAAAGATTCACCTGATGGACGCATCAACGTCAAAGAAGCTCTGCGCAGCTTGATCAACGTTAGAGACCTCTTTCTTAAGTCCGAGCTCTATACTGAAGACGAAGAGAAATCATGAACAAGTTTGCACGGGGCTGAAATCTATATGTCGTGTTATTGTAGTATAATACAAACCACATAAATAAATGGCCTCTATGTACTATAATATTGATACGCAAATCCAGCATATTACCTGGTTGTTCCTATTTCAAGTCAAGATTATAAATATATAAAAGTTATAGTACATTCCATGTTCCAAATTTAATTAACTTTTTATACTTCAACTCAATTTAATATATTTTTGATATTTCGTGATGTATAATATAATAATTGTGTAACTTTTAACCAATATTTGGACAATATAATAATGAATAATGAGTAGGGCTGTCAAAATAATTCGAAAAATCCGATATCCGTTCGAAATATCTGTATTCGTATCCGGAAAAAAACGGATATTATCCGTATCCGACGTCAACCGGATATTATCCGTATCTGAATCCGAGTATTTAGGATACGGATACGGATACAGGCACATTCGAATCCGTAAATATCCGAATCCGAAAAATAAATAAATAAATAAATAAATATTATGTATAATATAATATTTTATTTGGTTTAAAATATATTTATAATAATATTTATATTATAAACTAAACTAAGCATATGCATATTTTATTATATTTAATATTCATTCTATGGAGTACATAAAAACATTGGAGTATTGGAGTACAAATCATAATTTTTTAGTTTGATCCTATATAATATCTTTGATTATCAAAATTTTGATATAATCTATCATTTATAAGTTGTCTTGCACATAATTGTCAATTAATCATTAATATCTTTCAACTTTAACAAGTATTAAGATTATTGTTCTGCTTATTAGTTATATTGCAGAACATAGAATCCTATGATTTATAAAAGTAATTATTCTACCATTTGATCACGATGTTTATGTTGCAGAACATAATGTGCAGGTTGTCAAATATTTACAAATATTATTGGACAAAAAAAATTGAAATTTAGATGACTAGATTACATTTATCAAACTTTGTACTCCAATACTCCAATTTTTTTTGTACTCCATAGAACTTAACTCTATTCAAATCAAAAATATAACACTTCACTGAATAAAGCCGTAAAGATAAAAATGGAAAAGTAAAGACTACGGACCCCAAGAGTCCAAAAACACCAAAACCCTTGTCCATCAATCTGTCTTCTACAATCGCACAAGCCTCTTCACTTCGTTGCCGTGAACATAAACACTTATTGCCGCCGTGAACCCACCACGACAAGCTCGAAATCTCATCCTATCTCATGAGCCACGCCTTATCCCTCAATCCTTATTAACGAAAAAGGTTAGTTTGTCGATCTGAAATTCAATTTCTTTATGTAACTAGTTAATTAGGGTATGTGATATCACTAATTTAAACTGTGAATTGTTATCTTCAAAGCCTTTTAAGATTCCATCACACACTTTGCTTACAAACTTCCTCATTGTTTACTAATGGTTCACAGAATCAATATCTAACCACCGATGCCTATTGTCATATAACACACTAACATAATGTATTTCTCATCTCAGTCTTATCATCTGCACTACAAAGACCCGTTTTTGGAGCCGGAGAGAGGCTGGACCATGGAGCCGTGAATTTCATAAAATTTTTGCAATTTTTGAAAAATGGGTTCGGATTCGGATATTATCCGTATCCGGATAATATCCGCCGGACTCGGATACAGATATTTTTTTCCCGGATAGTTCCAGATTCGGATACGAATTCGGATACGGTTTTGGGTTCCCGGATTCGGATTCGGATATAGCTGTATCCGTATCCTAAATATCCGTTTGACAGCCCTAATAATGACTTAATGAGTCCATCCTTAATTTCAAATATAAATCATGCATCTTTTTATTTTTTTTGCTACCTTAATTTCAAATATAAAACATGTATCTTGCTTTTTGCTAAATATAAAACATGTATCTTTACATAATCACATCTAAATATAACAGTTTTTTAACATTTAATTTTATAATTATAACAATTGCATCAACTATATAATTTCATTGGACTCTCAAAAAATACAATATGTAAAAGCTTATTTGATACACGCACATTATTACATATATTTAGCTTTTAACCCGTCTAAAAAAGGACGTGATATAAATTAATATATACTTAGCTATATCATATATATATATATATATATATATATATATATATATATATATATATATATATATATATATATCAATTTGTGTATTATTACTATCATCAACACGAGGGTTATGAATTTAGGGGCGTAATCGAGCCGAGCCGAGTCGAACATTGTCAGGCTCGGCTCGAGTTCGATTGAAAAGTTCGGGGCTCAGGCTCGAGTTCGAGTTCGATCGAGTTTTTAATTTCAAATTCGAAACTCGGTTCGAAAACAGTTCGATAGGCTCGAGTTCGGCTCGAAAGTTTGAATCGAGTCACCAAATATTGCCAAAAACTCGGAATACGATCTGTTTGGCTTGATTTCGATTCTATTAAATTTATAAATTATAAATAAAATATTAAATATATTTGTAAAAATATATTTATAATAAAAAAAAATTAAAAAATAGTAGAGGCTCGATAAGGCCCGCGAACCTTACGAGCTGAGTAATTTGAAGCTCGAGTTCGGCTCGGTAAAACATCCAAATAACTCGAGTTCGAGCTCGGCTTAATTATTATCGAATCAAACTCTAATATTTTACGAGCCGAGCTCGAGCAGTTCACGAACAGTTTGGTTTGTCTACACCTCTAGTTATGATCATGACATAACTGAGTAATAATTGCATGACATTCTTTGTTATATATATAGAAAAATGTGATAAATAATTGCATGACTTTGTTAGAAATTTTTTCGTAAAGAATTTTTAATTTACAATTATAATTCTATATTACATATAATATATGTTAAAATATTCAAATGCATGTATTTACATATAATATATGTAAAAATATTCAAATGCATGTAAGATATATGTTTGATTCTATTAAACTTTTGAAAAATTATAAGACCAGTTCAAAAATCTATTAACAATTTTAAAAGTCATCAAAAAAAAAATGAATGACTAAATAACTCAGATTTTATCAAATGTAGTTGTCAATGCTAAAAAATATATAATCTGAAGTCCTTTTGTTTCTCGGATTTTTAATTAATACAATATTGATCTCATATTTTCGATGATCATTTTTTTTCTTTATTTATAATATCTTAGCTATTCGACTTTTAATCTCCTTATTACTTGCACACTGACTTATTTATTTTCTTTTGTGTTATTGCATCTTTCAAAGAATTTAATAAATAATTGAAAAACAGTCGAGACAAACCCTCGAACTGTCAATTACAACCTGATTATGAAACAAAAAACGAGCTAAACATATAACCGCTTTGTTTTCAGCGCTTAACAGATAAAATATTTAAATTCTTTAATCTAAAAAGTATTACAATCAAATTCGAGCAATCCAACCTACATCAGTTGTGAACATAGTAGCATTGCAATTGACCTTCACATTAAGCAGCAAATGTAACATCTGTAGTCCAATATTCAGAATTATCAGTTACATCAACTGGTACTAGATCAATAAATGATCCAAAAACATGAATAATTATTTGTCGTGAAAGGTGAGCTGATGATATTCACCACCGTGCCATATTTGATACAAGTCTTACGGATCAGCCAAAATCGTATGTAAGTTCTTCTTAAAAACGTTCCCGGAACCCATAACAAAACACATAATCAATAAAGAGGATGAAGGTCGAAGAGCGGAGAGGTGACGGTTAGAATCCTAATTTAAGAGGCTGACTCTCAAAACTGTAGACCCTATTTTAATTTTGGATTGGTGGTTATAAATCCATGTCCTATATATTTTAAGTTATATAATATTAAATTAATGTTTGCTTATAATAATATGATTTTTTTACATAAGGATATAATTGACATTTTTTGTTTTACGTAGTATTGAATTTTATTTATTTAATAAATAATGTAGAATTAGTTGGTGTAAGAAATCATTTTAGAATTGGAGGGAGTCTTTTCAACGGTGAAGAACAATTCAATTGAGTAATTAATTTTAAATGATATTTAATATATTATGAATATTGTGTTAATCAAAATAATACAACAACCTCGTCCGGTTAAAAAGCGTTGAATATGTTTATAAAGATGTTATAGTTCTAGTGGCTGAACATTCGTCCACCGATCCGGAAATAACATGCCAGTTAAAAGAGTTTCTGACAGTTGACTATCACGGACCAACAACTATTATACTATAATATAAATAGATGTTTTCAAGTTTTAAATAGGTTCATCTAGAATAGAGGACTTGCCATCTTATCGAGAGAATAATAGTGTATAGAGGACCACAAAATTTAGAAGTACATATGAAATAACTGGAACGAAAAATGACTCAAATAAATGCTCAACAATGTCATTGAGCGATGGTGTTTTGAACCTACAGTGCTTAAAATATTTATAATATTTATTGAACCAACGGTGCTTAGAATATTTATTTGTATTGTTGTTATAGATACGAGTGACACACCATTCATAGACATGGTCTTTCGCAGGCAAACAATCCATATATATTTGAAACATTTGTGTGTAAAGGCTTACAGTACTTTACTCCTACCCAGAATTTGATGGTATTGAAGAATTCGAAAGTGTCGTGAAACATTAGTGTGTAAAAGTTTACAGTACTTTACTCCTACCCAGAATTTGATGGTATTGAAGAATTCGAGAGTGTCGTGATCATAATATAGAGGTTTGCCCTCTCCTAGCATCAGTGATAATCCTAAAACATAAAACATAATCGTGGGTATCTATGCTGGAGCAACCATTCTATATGATGACATTATCCATCTCTAATATAACTCGTATATAACATTAATCATCTGAGACCAACTTAATCCATTTCGGAGACTAACCCTTTCAGGCTTAATCTATTTCGGGCCTATTAGAGTCTCATCAAGGTTCCAGACATACCCTCGAGCGACTCTAAATAGTTGAAAAACCAAAACATGACATCATCTTGTTCCCATTAAACCCAATAACTACATTATTGGGTCTCACTCATGTCCACTTAGGGGTTTATCTCTTTCTTTTTTTTGTCATAAAAACGGTTGTATTAAACCAAATCGAAAGTTACAAATCCGGATTGACAAAGTTTCCTTCGTTCAAGAAGGTATATCATCTAACCGAAAGTATGTAAATACTCCGGACGTTTAGATAGCATAGCCTTTCAAGTCAGAAGAGATAACCCACAAAAAAAGGGCCTCGTTAAAACCCCTCAAGAGTAAAACCCTGTGGGAAAAAACTCAAGAGGAAAAAGAGTGCCCTACAAAAATTACATCGATTATAAAACAGACTAAAAATAGATGTCTTCTCTAATAAAACACCCATAAGAGGTCCCGCTATCAAAATTTTTCCACTTGCGTACCCTGAAAAAATACAATACAAAAAAGAAAATAATAAGTTCATACAGAAAATAAAACTATCTAAAGCAAAAGAGAAAAGAGTCAACAAACTCATAATTAAAATATAATATAAATATTAAAGAATAAGGAAAGTAAAATAAAACTAATTTAAAATAAATCTTTAAAAATTTACACCAAAAAGATAGTGAGATCTCTTTGGTTAGATACCTAATAAAATAATACATAATAGAATTTAAATCTCAACAGATAAAATCAAAAAATATTAAAATTTTAATAAGAAAGTATCATTGAAAACTGAAAACATATCAAACCATATCTATTTGGATATAAGACAAAATTTTGGCAAACAAATGTATCCTGATAAATCATATAAAATACTAACTAAAAATGGATAACAAAAAAGAAAGGAGGAATAAATTGAGATAAATCAGCATTAAAACCACGATTTGTTACCCAATACATCAAATAACAATCAATTTTTATAAAACTGAAGCATAAATCATGCACAATATAAGTCAAAAATATTTTTCGGTCAATCTTGAAAACAACATGCATTAATGAATAATTAAAATTAATAAAGCTAAAACGTAAATCAAGCCTAAATATTATACAAAGATATCATGAGTTACCACCATCGAGTTACCACCACCGCTGACCGCCGTGAACCATCGTGGACTAGGTTTTGGAGAAGAAAAATATAATTTGGTATTCACCAACATATAATTTGATATTCACCAATAGCCATAGAGGTACAAAACCACAAAGGGTACATCAAACCATATCAAGGGCCCTGACAGAAATAATGGTGCAGCGGAAATAAACAGATGAAAGTAGTAGAAGAAGGAGGGAGAGAGAGAGAGAGAGAACGAGAGAATGGTGCTAAATTGCTATCATTGGAATAACATGTTAACTTGTTGTTTACACAGAGAATGCATATCAATATAAATACATCAGAATGGATTGTTCTGGAATGCTTAGTCACAACAAATTCTGTTATGCACCAGACTGCCAACTTGCATGGTTGTGCTCTTATGTTGCAGGGTCGCAGCTGTGCTTCTGTGGTCATGCACCATGATGTCATGCTTAGGCAACTTAATATCTGTAACATCCTCCCGCAAGTTGGAAGGCTGAAAAAGATTGAGGACTCCCAACTTGGAGCACAGAAGCTGGAGTGAAGCTGATGATAAAGCCTTGGTAAAGATATCAGCTGGTTGAGATGCAGTAGGGATATAGGAAGGTTGAATCATGCCCAACTTGAGCTTCTCACGGACGTAGTGGCAGTCAAGCTCAATGTGCTTGGTGCGTTCGTGGAAGACAGAGTTGTGAGCAATGTGAAGAGCAGACTTGCTGTCACATAGGAGAGGAATAGGAGTAAGCGTGTGAATGCCAAAGGCTTTAAAGAGGCCTAATAACCATGTTAGCTCACAGCAGGTGTCGGCCATGCTCCGATATTCGGCTTCAGCTGAAGATCGAGAGATAGTGTGTTGCTTTTTACATTTCCAGGAAATTAAGGAAGGGTCAAGCATGATGCCATAGCCAGTTAAGGAGAGCCTAGATTCCTTATCACCAGCCCAGTCCAAGTCACAATATGCAGTGAGCTTGAGGGATTTTCCTGAAGACATGAGGAGGCCCTGACCTGGTGATGCTTTTAGATATCGAACAACCTTATAAGCTGCAAGCAAGTGATCTTGTCTGGGAGATGCCAGGAACTGAGAGAGGACTTGAACAGAGTATGATATGTCAGGTCGAGTGACAGTGAGGTATATAAGTCTCCCAACTAATCGACGGTAGGATGAAGCATCTGAGTCACCCAATTGAGCACTGTGATTGTCCTGCAACGTATGGTTTTGTTCCATAGGGATTTTGGAGGGTTTGGCACGATCAAGACCAGTGTCTTTTAGGATATCCAGAGTATATTTTCTCTGGTGCATATAGATGCCTTGAGATGAACGTGCCACTTCTATGCCAAGAAAGTATTTCAAAGGACCCAGATCTTTGATTTGGAATTGAGTGGCCAAGTATGCTTTAATCTGTGAGATTAATGAAGGACTGTTTCCTGTGATGAGAATGTCGTCAACGTAGACCAGGACAGCCACAAACTGATTTTGCTGATTAAATGTGAACAAGCTGTTGTCAGAATGTGATTGAACAAATCCATATTTCAGCAGAGCAGTGGAGAATTTATCGAACCAACATCTGGGGGCTTGTCGCAGCCCATACAGTGATTTTCTCAGTCGACAGACGTACTGAGTAGGATCACAAATGGAGGTAATGGAGATACCAGAGCTGAGTTGTAAGTAGCCAGGAGGCAATTTCATATAAATTTCCTCATTGATGTCACCGTGCAGGAATGCATTGGTCACATCAAGTTGAGGGATCCCCCAATCTTGAGTGGCAGCTACAGCAATGAATACTCTCACTGTTGTCATCTTGGCCACAGGGGCAAAGGTGTCAAAGAAATCGAGCCCATAGGTTTGTGTAAACCCTTTTGCAACGAGACGAGCTTTGTATTGCTCAACAGTACCATCGGGATTATACTTAACTTGGAACAACCATCTGCAATCCACAATATGTTTGCCAGGCGGTCGTGGTACAATGTCTCATGTGTGATTGTTCTCGAGTGCATTGATTTCGAGTTTCATAGCATTGAGCCAATTGGTGTTGGTGGATGCTTGTTTATATGTGTAAGGAATAGGTATGGAGGCAGTGGCAGCTAAATAGCATTGATAGGAAGGAGAAAATTTATTATAGGACATGTAAGATTCAAGAGGATATGTGGGTATAGAGGTAGAAGTACCTGTAACTATGTTTGTACAGATTGATACTGGTTGAGTGGTCAGAGTTGTGGGAACCCCTGTGAAGTCCTTAAAGTGAGCTGGAACCTTCTTTGTTCTAACAGGTCTGGTGGTGACTCCAGTAGATGTATCTGCAGGTGTTGTCAATGGTGGTTGTGGTGTGGGTGGTGTCAGGGTGGCAAAGTCATCTGAAGGCACATCAAGCAGGGTTGGAGGAAACATTGGTGTATGCTCAGGATCTTGAGATTGATGAAACGGTAAGATATCTTCAACAAAGTGTACATGCCTTGTGGTATAGCACTTTCTGCTGCCAAGTTCCACCACTTTGTAACCTTTTTGATTAAAAGGGTAACCAATAAAGGCGCATTTGAGAGCCCGAGGGCCAAATTTATCATTACCAGCATCATCATTCGAAATGTAACAGAGGCACCCAAACGCTCTGAGGTTCTGATACTTGGGAGGCTTTTTGAATAGTATTTCAAATGGAGATTTGAAGCCAAGCAGTTTGGAGGGTAACAGGTTGATTAGATGAGCAGCTGTAAGTATGCAATCACCCCAATAAGTGATTGGGAGTTTGGATTGGAATTTAAGAGCACGAGCTACTTTGAGTAGGTGCTGATGTTTCCTTTCCACCAAGCCATTCTGTTGTGGTGTTCTGGGACAGCTGGTTTGATGAACAATGCCTAATGTAAGGAGGTGATTCTGTAACTCCTTGTTGACAAACTCCGTGCCATTGTCTGATCGCAGTACCTTGACTGATGTTTTGAATTGGTTTTGTACATAAGCCAAGTAGTGTTTTAGTATGGGAGTCACTTGAGTTTTGTCAGTCAAAAGAAAAACCCAAGTGCATCGAGAGTAATCTTCTACAATTGTCAAGAAATGATGGCACTTACCATGTGTGGGGTACTTGTAAGGTCCCCACACATCACAGTGTATAAGCTCAAATGCAGAAATACTACAAGTTTCTCTTTTATCAAAAGGAAGTTTCTGTTGTTTGGCTTGATGACAAATTTCACAATCAGCATTCAACTTAGGGATATGCTGTAAGTTTGTAATACTACTAAGAACAGTATGTGAAGGGTGTCCTAGTCTATAATGCCAAACAAGAGATTGATCTTTGTCATTGGGAGCTACTGCAGTATGAATGGTAACAGATTCTTGAAGCTTTAGAGTATTAAGTCTGTATAATCCATCTTGAAGATCACCAATCTGCCTCTTCCTCTGTGTAGCATGGTCCTGCAGAAGGCACTTTGTAGCAGTAAAATGCAGAACACAGGCATTATCAATATTGAACTGAGCAACTGAGATCAGGTTGCACTGAAAGTTAGGTACATAAAGCACCTGTTTCAGAGTAAGATTACAGGGCAACAGAATATCTCCCACATGTGTGACATTTGTGGTATTACCATTTGGTAGTTGCAGTTGTGAGGTTAAAGGTTTGATGTTGCACAGCAAGGAAAAATGAGCTGTAATGTGGTGCGTAGCACCTGAATCAATGATCCAGGTGGTGCTGGTAGAAGTGAATTCTGTGAAATTTATTAAAACAGCAGAGTAAGTAGTAAGGGCAGGAGTGACAGTGATACCTGCCGTCTGATTAGAGGGAGTAACATTGACAGCATTTGCTTGGATCCATGGAGCATTGGCTTGTGACTGGTCAGCATTGAAGTCAGATTTAGAGCCTTGAAGTCTGACTTGGAGCATGTTGAGCAGGTGATCATACTGTTGTTCAGTAAAGTTCATAGTGTTGCCAGAATTGTTTGGTGCAGGGGACTGGACAGTTGCAGCAGCTGGCTTCTTGTTGCTGTTGTTTCGAGGTTTGGGCTTTGGTTGTCCATGGAGCCTATGCCACTCAGGATAACCATGGATACAAAAACATTTGTCCTTTGAGTGTCCAGGGAGCTTGCAGTACTCACAGGTCATTTGCACATCCGGGGGTTTTTTGTTGGTCTTTGGTTTAGCAGAACTGTTCTGCTGAAACTTCACATTCATAGCAAGATTTTCAGTGGTAACTGGAGAGATTTGGTTAGCACTATCTCTCTGATTTTCTTCTTGAAGCAACATTTCATATGCATTAGCAAGATCAGGTAAGGGTTTCATTAATAGGATTTGACCTCTAGTATTAGTGAACTGGTCGTTAAGACCCATGAGAAACTGACTTAACTTCATGATATGCTCATAATGGTCAAGTTTTGCAGAGTTATTGCAGTTACAGTTTGAATTAGCACAGACACAGCGAGGTATAGGAGATAGGCTATCAAGTTCATCAATAAGACCTCTGAACTGAGTAAAATAAGCTGTGACAGATTTGGTACCTTGTGTGAGCGATGCCAGATCCTTTCGAAAGTGAAAGAGGCGAGGCACATTTGACTGCAAATATCGAGCAACCAAATCATCCCAGATCTGCTTTGCTGTGGACATATAAACCACACTTTTCCTGAGATCTGAAGAAATGGAGTTGAGAAGCCATGAGACCACCAGATCGTTGCTCCTCATCCATAGTACCAACATAGGTGAATTATTTGCAGGTTTCACCTGTGACCCATCAATAAAACCCAATTTGAGTTTAGCAGAGAGAGCGATCTTAATTGATCGACTCCAGGTACCGTAGTTTTGTTCAGTAAGAACTTCATTAACAAGTGTTATGCCAGGGTTATCTGAGGAACTTATGTAGTAGGGATGGTTAATATCGATGGCTGGTGATGTTGCCATAGAATTAGATCCAGATGCTCTGTTGGTTACAGCAGCAGCATATGAATGCATATAGTGTTTTTACTGATGGTGAGCTAGTTGTAATTACAACCTGGCTCTGATACAATGACAGATATAATGGTGCAGCGGAAATAAACAGATGAAAGTAGTAGAAGAAGGAGGGAGAGAGAGAGAGAGAGAGAGAACGAGAGAATGGTGCTAAATTGCTATCATTGGAATAACATGTTAACTTGTTGTTTACAGAGAGAATGCATATCAATATAAATACATCAGAATGGATTGTTCTGGAATGCTTAGTCACAACAAATTCTGTAAAGCACCAGACTGCCAACTTGCATGGTTGTGCTCTTATGTTGCAGGGTCGCAGCTGTGCTTCTGTGGTCATGCACCATGATGTCATGCTTAGGCAACTTAATATCTGTAACAGGCCCCATGAATATAATTTAGGTACATAACATCGAAATTGATCAAGAAACTAACATAACAAATTGCATATAACTGTAATACTTGTTTAAGGACGGGAGAGCCAAAAGAAGTCTGAACAATGAAACGAAATTGAGATTTCCATCAACCTCTGTAATACCTGTTTAATCGGGTCAGAATAAAAATTAATTGACAAAGAAAAGAGAAGATCACCTGGTATAACTCCAAGGAATTGAATGATGATTCACCGGGTACATAACAGAGAAAAGGGTTTGTTATACCCACTCTTCTAATTGTACTTTTTTCCGACTAAATCATTCTGACGTTCTGATTACTAATCCTAACTTCTTTTAACTTTTTATACAAATGATATAAATTTAGGGGTTTATCTCAAACCCCATAATATTTCTCATTTTTTTTGATTGATTGATTTATATTTATTTTTATTTTAAAAATATGTATTGAAATAGAAATACATACACACACAATAGCGCGTATGATTTGATAATTATCATATAACAACTAAGTGTGATTATTATTTATTTTATGATTTGTTATTCGGATAATGACGTAGGGTAGAGATAAGTTAATGACGAGTTTACTTCATTGCTATCTTTATTTTATTTTTGCATATAATATTTTATAAAAGTCATTTTTAATAAGTTGGTAACAAATACTTCTCTTAAAAATAGATCAAAAATCATTTGTTTTTCCTTTCAAATTCTTTACTGATACTTTTTCCTTTTCGGCATTTTACATCAAAATAATGTGAAAAACCCTTTCAAGTTCTCCTCGATCCCTGTGTCAGACACACAAAATGAGCATAACCTGGAAGTTGATCCCATTTGGTCCCACCCTGATGAAGAAAATGTATCAAGAGACAACTACAAGACTCCTCTCCTCCTCTTCCTCCAATCACCATCCTCCAGGTTGTATCTACACCCCCTGTCTTACCTTAATTTTTGATATGCATACGTATGTTGTGTATTAAGACTGACCCAGTTGCAACAGAGCCCCGTGTTTATGTTAGAAAGAAAAGGGTCAAGAAAAATCTTGAAATCTCAGCAGAGGAAGAGGAGAAGCTTCAACCCCAGCAACCCATTCGTCATCAAAAAGTATGTTTATGTTATCTATATATACACATATACAAGTCTTTTTACCCATATATAGCTTTGTAAATGTACTTTTTATTAACCTTGTAATGGAGAACTTGGTAAAAAAATTGCCACGTCAATATAAAATTTTGTCGGTCATTGTATATTTAACCTCGATAAATATATAAAATTCTTTGGTATTCATTTATGGAGGTTGAGACTATTTGTTGTGTATATGTATATAATGAAATGTGCAAGACTGTAATTCTAAAATTCTGTTGTTATGAATAGATAATAATATAATAGTGCTACAACTTAGATGATGTTTATATATATTAGTTTGTGAAGATGAAATTTTATTTGTGATTTTTTAAATAAGAAATAAGCAAAGTATATGAGAGGGGATATATGCTAACATGCCCACTATTATGAACTTGGAATTAGGGTGTTGGGATGGTAGAATGTTAATTTGCTTCAAAGAGTAGAGGTTTCCGAGAAGGTCCCTTTATAATTTAATTCTTGAACGTTGAAATGATCATGTAAATGTAGTAAGTGCTCAATGTAACTTTTATTTTAGAAGCTGCAAAGGGTGATCACTATTCAAATGAGGGTGTTCTGCACTTCTGCTTTTGTGAAAATTATTTGTTTTAATCTTTGGCATAGTAGATATTTTTTAGCGTCGTTGTTGTTGGCTTGTGATTATTCTATATTAAATTATAATTGAAAAGTAGAGTTCCTATTCTAGCAAAACAGATTTACTATATACGCTTGACGAAATTGTTAGTATATATACATTTATGAAGAATCTTATATTTTCATTAATAGTAATTTGCTGATTCGCAACATTCTAACCTAAGTCCTGTCAAGGAAAGGACATAAATTAGTGAAATTAACGTTTTTAGAGAAACAACTAATGGCCCTTTAATATAATTATGATCTTTGATATTTATGAAATTTAGCTAGTGGTGGGCTTTTTCCCATGATACTCGAGTCCATTGAAGGTATATGCCAATGATGGCCTATGATATCTATGTACATGATTTGTTTTTCATAGTTCTTTAACCTACATGAACTGGTATACCTGTCAGAGTTATATACATAGTAACCCATTTTCCAAATGCAGATCTCTGGTCTACCTGATATTGAAGACTTTGAATACAAAAAGACCAGTAAAATTTCCGAATTACGTAAGTACTTTAATGTTTAAGTGCATAGTCTCTGCATGTTCGACAGTTGACACATGTATGCATTTGGTCCCTGTAAAACTTTAAGCTGTAATCATTTTGTTTGTGTTGTTGGATAAGGGACTTTTTTTTTTTCAAATTTACCTTGGTTGATATATGCATCCTTAGACACACAGAGGTATCCTCTGCCTTTGTCAAATTAATATACAAGGGACTAAGGGAGTGCTTCATGGTTGGGGACTAAGTTATATTTTTACAGTTTGTATAGAAGTACTGAATTGAAAGAACAATACTGCAAAATTCAACTTTGGGGACTTCTTTCATATCTATTATTTATTGTTAGGAGTACCAACATACATATAATAAGTAATCAAGAGAAGTGCTGCTCTTAAACAAAGTGGAATCTGCTAGAAACTGTGGAGCCAGTTTTAGAACCTATGTCAATATGTTGATATTATTATAAACTTTCTAAATTGTGTTGAGAAGAATTAGACAAGTGACTAAGTGAGAAGCATAGATAGAGTACATAGAGATTAACTTACCATTCAACTTGGCTCTGCATTCCGTAGTTGTTCTGTCATAACATCTTCTTATCATCTGCTGTATGATGTAATATGTGATGAAAGGAAAAGCTTAAAGGTCAACAAGATTTTATTCACTTGTCACCCGGTGTGCTCCCAAACTCTTTAAGAGTTTTCTTAATTTCATTTATTTACCCTTAAAGTGCTTGTATGCTGTAGGATTAATCGACTTCTGAGCCAAATAGCCAACATGTAACAAAGAGGGTTGTGAACTACTGACTATTTATGTTTAACACCACCTTGTTTGAGTAAATATATCATAACAATTTAGGAAGTTAGATATTGAAAGTATTTACCATTCGACGTGCTTCTTCAGTATTCTATTGTTCAGTCAACATGAACTGTCCTTGCATCAACTAGCATTACCGCAAGTCTGACTGTACTCTTCTTAATCAATTATAACTAAGGGTGAGAATATGGATTTGAAACCAAGAAACCAAAGCAAAGCAAAGTTTTGGATTAGGTTCAACCTTATATCTCTTCTTTGAAAATGAATTCATTTTGTTTCTAATCATGCAAATATGGATTTGCAACTGTGATTGTAACACCCCAGTTCCACATCGAGAGGAGTAGAGACATTAGTCCAATTTAGAAGCATACGTACTACTGCACCAACAAATTATGATTTTCTGGGGCTTGTGGATTACCCATGTTTTTGTAATGTACTTTGACCTATTTTGGGTTCGGAATTTGTGCCTTGACATAATTTTCAAAAGAGACTCGGGACTTGACTAGGGTCG
The DNA here is from genome assembly GCF_001625215.2 of Daucus carota subsp. sativus. Classification (NCBI taxonomy): domain Eukaryota; kingdom Viridiplantae; phylum Streptophyta; class Magnoliopsida; order Apiales; family Apiaceae; genus Daucus; species Daucus carota. The sequence continues at coordinate 15,899,220 of NC_030388.2, read as the reverse complement.
TCACATAGTTTATAATGACCCAAGCCAACAACTCGATTCACACCAAACCCAACAACCCACCACAACCGGTGATCATTCCAAAAGAGTTAGCAACTTTGATATACATTAGTTGTTGACTTGTGTCTATAAAAGCCTTAAAACACCCTCATTCTGAACGATGTAGGATGTTACAAACACTCCGCGTTGTAGGTTCAATGCTCTAGTCGATGGAACCTGAGCAGTGCATCTGCAGTTCTGACTGGGTAACGCTGTGATACCATTATTAAAGATCCAGTCTCAAGATCCCACAACTCCATACATACCAGTCACAACAACCCATCATAGGTCAGTGAAAAGAGCTAGCAACTTTGGTATACTTTAGTCCTTGACGCCTTAAACACCTTCATATGAACGACTTGGGATGTTACAATGATAACCATATCTGTGTCTATTTTTTATTACTCTTTATTCTCCATCTTTATCCTCTTGATTCACTCAAGTCTGCCATCTATTGCCTGATCTTAAATCAAAAATATGTGGGGAGTGGAGACTTAATAGAGATAACTACGTGGCTCACTGGCAGCCGTCCATCCACCACGCTTAGCTTGTTTTATTCTATATTGGTCGAGTGACTCAGCGAGGAAATGGAAATTATATGTAACTGGGGGCAAACTTACACGCATTTATAAGATATAAATGAAAAATAATATACTTTACCAATTATATTTATATTTCAGTTGTAGCCTTTATTAGTTTTTACCGTGTGGATCTTAACTTTACATCTATTCTTATGTTTGACTAATTCAAAAATAAATCTGATTTAAGCCTATTTTTGCAGTTAGTTAAACATATAGTTAAAAGATATATTGTTAAATAAACACCGTACTGTTTGATAACTGACTTATTATTTCAATAAGAATTTGTATGACCAACATTTTTCGCAATTCATTAGGATACATATCTAGTTATCTTAATGCAATTAATTTAGTTATTTCATTGCATTCAAAATTAATGTAATATGAAAATGTAATATATATATATATGTGTGATGAAGATTAGTTTTTTCAAATAATTAAAACTTGATACAAAATTTGTTTCAATTTATTTTAATTTATCGATCCATATATATATATATATATATATATATATATATATATATATATATATTACCATAATTAAACCAAATCAAATCACAACCAAATCTCATGTAATTTGGTTGTTAAAGTGGATTTGGTTTATAAACTAAACCATAACCACATTATTGGATCCAAAACAAACTTACTCCACATTTTGCCTCCCTTAACTATGATTCTCTAGACTGCTAGTAATAATGCCATTAAAGTTCATCTTAACCTATTCAGTATAAAATTTTCTTTCCAGCAGACTGATTATAAATCCTTTTACATTTTACACTCCTTTATTATAATACTGATATAATATTTTATTATATCTACTTTTGAAGAAAATATATTAAATGCTCATGAGATTTCATAATTAATTATACTTTCTATCGGATCAATGTTGAAAATGTTAACTGACTGTGCTGTTTATTTTTTGTATCATTTTTGTAGTTATGTATCAGCTAAAGATGTATACACATCCTTATATGCCACATAGTTTATGATGAATGTTATGCTCTACTTGATGGATATAGACCCTTAGGTGAGCATCCAGTCATTGACGCTTTATGTTGTAAAGCCACCTTGATGACATTGGATCAGTTTACAAGCTTTCTTTACATATTCTCCAAGTCTGAGATTTTTCAGTTGGAAACTGCCTATAGCTATGAAGTGTTTCATATCAGTAGTAATGTACCTAGTGCCGGAGGCCCGGAGCCATGTTATAACTCAGGGTGGGTCAAAATATTCGGGGGTAATTTCAGTAATCTAATAGTGTATTTATATATAAATTTAATTAAATTACGAAAAAAATAAATAAAGTACATACGATAAAGGGAAATACTATATCCACATATACAAATAACTAATATTTGAGAAAAAAATAATTAATAATGAATTAATTTAACTTTAATAAACATAAAATAGATATCTATATAATATCATAATCCATAGTTAGAGAAATAAAATAACTGATTTGTTATTTTATGCTAGATACTTCCTTCTGAACAATTTGTTTTTACACTTGTGTTATTTTTTGGCTCAACACTTTTTCAATGTTGATTAAGAACAAGGAACCTATGAATACTTTTCCTTGATAAGGAAGTCAGCAACATCTATTCTATGTTTCAGTTGTACAATGAGTTACCTATCATATGTTAATCTCTGTCACATGAAGAATCAGTGCTGCTCGCTTGAATTCTTTTAGCTGGTAGAATAAGCAATCTGACTTTTAACTTCTTTTTGGCATCTTAGGTAATTGTGAATCTACGTCAGGCTCTGACGTGCCTAATGCAGGAGTCTTTCCCATTCTGAGAACAGGTATTCTGACGGAAATGGATAAGAAATTATCTTCCTAACAATGTATTGCTTGATTTTAAATTTACAAAATTGCAGTTTTATACTACTCAAGTATCAATGTCCATGATTCCTTTATCTTATCTTCAAATCTTTTGTATTAGTAGGTTAATTTGATGGCACAAAATTGGAAATGTAAATTTAAACTCAAGGCATTGGGTACGTTTATACTACCTTAAAAGAATGGGATTCTTGTCGTGCAATAGTTGAGAATATTACTCTAGTTAGGAGTGTCTTTTTTCTACGATTTTTTTTTCTGAAACTGTAAACAAGTAAACAACACATGATAAATCTCAATAGAAAACTATGAAGTTTCTTGCATTTAACAATTATGATGGCGGTATCGGGCATAGACTCGTAGAAGCCATTTTAGTTGTGTTACGTACTCTTAATGTTATATACTGATTAAGAAGAAATAAATGTTATGTTGCACATTCACTTTCAAACTGTTTAAACTAGAAGTATTCAAGTTTTTTCTTACCGGCTTGTGATTATTAACAAATAGATATACATTGACTACTTCCTAAATCAAGCTCTGAACCTGATTATTTTATTTGTATATATAATGACTGGAAGCTCTATATGGAAGGGTGTGATTAGTCATTACCTGAACGAATATGTAGTAGTCGATCTGTCCCTTTCAGATCCCTTATGAATTAGGGACTTCTGAATCTCCTTTTACCACTTTGGGTATTCTTTGGTTATTTATGTCCTAACTTCCAGACTTGAATAATTTGTTGATGTATTAACATGAGAAGCCAAACCACCTGGAAATTGGGCAAAGGTCCTTGAAGGGATACGCAAAATGAGGTCTTTTGAAGATGCACCTGTAGATTCGATGGGATGTGAGAAAGCTGGCAGCTCATTACCTCCTAAGGTGATTTCTTTTAGTAATTAGTGATATCTGTGTTTGATATATAATCTAGAAAAGCTAATCGTAGTATACTTCAGACCTGGCAATTCATGTCATGTATGTGGAACCAAACACGAACACGACACAAAATAGGTTCATGTATTTGAAACCCAAACACGAAAGCGACATGAAAAAAACGAAACGACACGAAATTACATAATACGATATACGAAATACACGACATGAAAGTGCACGAAAATTATACGAAATGACACTAAATTAGAAATATATATACATAATTAAATATTGATAATAAATTAATTTATACATATTAATTAATATTATATCTATTTCATTTACAATATTTTAATATCAAACTATCTATTATAAGTATTATTATTAAAATGTATTAACATATTTTTTTAAAAGAAATATATATCAACATATGTTATAAATTATTATTTTGTTTAGTTAATTATGTTTTGTATTTGTGTGGTGTTCAAAGGGTTAAACCAAAAAATGACACTAAATCACGATTATGTACTTTCGTGTCGTGCACTCAAAATGAAAACACAAATATTAAATTTTCGTATTATTTTCAGTCGTGCATAGAATTGTTGGGTCTGGGATACTTGATTAATACATTTGTTTTCTTGGTAAAGAGTGTACATTCATGACCCTTCAGACACACACACACGCACACAAATATATGGGTCATGATCCTCTTAGAACCCTTAGCCTAAGAATTCTTAGAATCCTTAGCCTTATTTCTTGGTAGATGAATAGATTATATTTTATTCAATTTTGTACTCCAATACTCCAATGTTTTTGTGCACACCATAGAACTTAACCCAATAGAGTCATACTCTAATACAAACCAAATTAGCCTACAAACTAAAAGCCAAATTTTAATCACTATTTATAACAGCATAATTCACTATTTTGTACATCACATATCAATATTTTATATATAACATATCTCCCAAATATAAATATATACATACATATATATGCAATGTATATGACCATCATCGTCACCCGAACCGTTACAATGGACCTATTACCACCATTACCAGACGTTTCTATGACTTGCCACCATTGCCTACCATCACCAATACTCACATACACTTTCCATCATAACTTACCAAAACTAGCGATTACTTAACACCATCATACAACTTCTGTGGCGGCTTCCTACCGCGAAGAACCTTCCTACTACTGAAATTGATCATCTATAATCGATTATCAATAGTTTAGGTAAGTAGATTTCCTGAATTTTGATAATAAAAATCGCTATTTATATACTGTATAAAAACAGTGATTAGTGTAGTATAAATTAGTGATACCCGTAGTTATAAATAGTGGTAACTAGTTTTTAGTTTGTATTTAAGAGTTGGTTTGTATTTGATCACTTGCCTATATATATGTAGGGATAGGATCAAATAAAAACTTTTTTAAGTTACAAACTTACAAACTTTTTTTTATTCTCCCATCGTGTTAATCCTTAGTTATATAAATTATCCATGTTGAAAATTCTTCAAAAAACATCACAATTTTTAAAAATAACGCATAAATAAATCGCGTTTTCAACATATTTATAATTGGGGTTCAACATCGGGTGTTGAACACTAATTATCATTGTGTTGAATATATCTAAAAAGATGTTTAAACTATACCTCTGGGGTTTGGGTAGGGTCTAGAAACATAAATATTAGTTATATAACATGTTTACCTTAGTTTTTACATTTAAAAATTGGTTTATGTACTTCTCCACCACTATTTTAATCCATGTTCAACAAAATATGTTAAAAAAATGTTGAACTCAAGTTATATATGTGTTGAACAAAAAAAGTTTGTAAGTTTGTAAGCTTGTACCAGAACCCTCCCCTATATATGTATGTATGTATGTATGTATGTATGTATGTATGTATGTATGTATGTATATGTATATGTGTGTGTGTGTGTGTGTGTGTGTGTGTGTGTGTGTATATGGGCCATTACTCCATAGAGAACCATTTGGTTCTACTTTAAAATCTCATTAATAATTTTAAAATTGATGATAGTTATGCAAAAAAAAAATTGTTGTAGTGTAGAATACTTAAACTACATAACATACACAAACAATCTAACACTTACAACTTAAGCAAAAATATTGATTTTTAAATTTGATTCTATTGCAGAACCATTTTGGACAAAAATGATTCTACTGCAGAACCAGTTTGGATATTATGATTAATTTTCAACAATTTTTGGACTCAAATGGTGAAACTTTATTTTTTGATTTACTAATTTATTATTTAATGAATAATAAGATTGATACATGTATTTCGTGTGTGTATATATGTGTTCTATATTAGACTCCATATAAGGTGGTCCTCTTTCTCTAAATATGTATATATTTATATATATATTACTACCTCTGTCCCTCCCATTTCTTATCAAATGGGTTGGGCACGGAGGTTAAAAAATATGTATAAAGTAGTGGAAAAGAGAAAGAAAAGTGAGTGAAGTGGCGGGACCCATTGATCTTTAATGTATAAAAAGAAGATAGTGGAGTAAAAGTAGCGTGAAAAGGAAGAAAAAGTGGAGAAGTGGTGGGACCCATTGACTATTTTTGGTAAGTTTTGAAATGTAAAGAATTGGATGGGACATCCCAAAAAGGAAAGTGTAAAGAAATGGTTGGGACGGAGGGAGTATATATATATGAAGAATTTTTTTCTTATGACGAGTGTTCAACACATATATAATTTGAAGTTTGACATCTGTTTTAATAGTTAACTTGTGTTGAACAAGTACATAATCTAATTTTTCAATGGTTTGAGAATGGTGAATGTGTTACTTAATCAATTGTTTATATTTCTACCCCCTATTTAGGTATTAGTGAATATAGCTTTTTTTAACACAAAAATAACAATTATTTTAACACACAATGTTGAACCCACTTATAAATGTGTTGAAAATACGAATATTTTTTTTACGGGTTTTTAATGTAAGGGTGATGTTTTTTCTATCATTTCCAACCCAAATACTTCATGTAAGTAATGAACTAATGATTAACATGTAGGAAAATGTTAGTAAGTTTGTAACTTAAAAAACCTATATTTACCTATATGTAAATATGTGTGTGTCAGCTCCTCTAGTACTAAGAGCTCTCTATGTTTTAAATTACTTAAAACATTATGTTTTTTGTGTTCTTAAATTACTTAAAACGTTATGTTTTTTTTAGTCTAAAAATCATTTTACCATCACCCATTAGTGCAGATCTCATGATTTTCTGGTGCTAGCAGCATGCACCTTTCACCTATAACTAAAAAAAGGCAAAAGTTTGCCACTGGTGATTGATTATAATTATATTTGTTTTTATGGTTTACATCAGGAAAGGAGATTTGCTGTGTTGATATCTGCACTTTTGTCAAGCCAAACCAAGGATCATGTCAATCATGGCAAGTTTCAATGTTAAAACTTACTATATTCTTGGTGATATATTTATGTGCTATTCATGTAGTTTGTTCTCCTAGGGGCCAACAGCTAACAAAATCAGTATCTGGTTGGAGCATAGCTATGTTTTTAAGTTGAAGGAGAATAGAGATAAGAGATGTGTAAATATGTGTTTGGAGTTACAAATATGATTATGTAGTATTTAAACTTATACGATATGTCATAAATTATGTCCACAGATTGTTGGGAGACAATCTGCAAGGGCCTAGCGAATGCCCTTCCCATCCTGGTTATAAGAGTGTTCAAACCCAGTGTGGGCAGGCTGCTTGTGGAATTAAAATTATGTTTTTCCTTTACCAAAAAAAGACTTTTGGGAGCCATACTATCCATCCAGATGGACTTAATGGTACTTGACGTTCATTAGAGCTACTATCAATGATTAGCGTAAGCCGGAAGTATATATCTTAGAATTTTATACATCAATGTGGTAGAAAATACTTGTTCCATAATTGCAATTAGAAGAAGAGAAAGATGGGTCATGGGTGAGCTTGTGTACTTATTAGGTACTCAATGAGGCGCACAGTACATGGTATGTCAATCCGTTGTCCCGGTCAAAGGCAATTGAATCATTAATGTTTTGTGTATTAGTGTTTGGCTAAGGATTTTAATGTGTTAGGTATTTTGGAGACCTATTCTATTAACTGGGAACTCACTCCCACAGCCCCCCTTAATAATTCCAATATTTCCAGTTTGCTACATTTCTCATTCCCGTTAAAAACTTCAATGACCCATTAACATTAGTGGTTTTAAGTATGTAATGCGCCATTGGAAAGACAAAAGACAGAGTTCTTATGAATATGAAATCTACAATGTATCGAGCTTGTAATGTTGAACACTCTGATATCTTGATATTTCGGGCTGACTATAGCTACAAATTACTAGTATTCATAATCTTTAGCTGATACATGATGTTTTTTTAGCATCCAGTTCTTATCTACTACTTGGTTATTTAGACATTGTGGCAGACGTTTTAGTAATTAACATTCCTTAGTCCTTACACTTGACATGTTCCAGTTTTGTTAATTTAACTTCCTTCGCTCACTAGTATGTCCCTTCTGCACACAATTACTTTTATCTTTTTGGATCTCTTTAAGTAATGAACTCACTACTCACTAGTATCTTTCAATTATTGTAATAAATAGGGGCAGAAGTGGAACTGTATTATCAATGTTAAGAGTTTCTTAAACTATGTGACTTTTTGAAATTGGACATGTAATTTGAAACGGAGGGAATACTTATGATATTATAGTAGCTATAATACGATTTAGTGCGTGTTCTAACTTCCACTAAGTCTCTTCATTGCAGGGGCCATTCAGCGTCTCCTTGAGAATAATCTCCTTACTGCAGATGCTCTTGAGAAGGCCAATGAAGATACTATCAAGAGCATGATATACCCTGTAATTTTCTCTCAAATTAATGCATCTTTTAACATGATGTTCCTGCCGTTGTGTAACACTTGTACCTCTTCTGTAGGTGGGTTTCTATACAAGAAAGGCTAGCAACATGAAGAAAGTTGCTAATATATGTCTTTCGAAGTACGATGGTGACATTCCTAGTACACTTGAAGATTTGCTCCAACTTCCTGGAATTGGTCCTAAAATGGCTCATTTGGTGCGGGTTTGTTTTATCTGTACAATTTTTACTAATTTATTGTTGCTATCATGAATCGCCAGTTGTGCAAGTCTGTTTTTAATGATTGTTGCAGGTTATGAATGTAGGGTGGAACAATGTTCAAGGGATCTGTGTAGACACTCATGTGCACCGTATCTGTAATAGACTTGGTTGGGTTTCACGGAAGGGCACAAATCAGGTTCATGCTTCTTACTGATAGTTTTGAAAATGTTTGAACTTAAATGTTGATGGTTTCAATATTTCACTGTAAACTTCAGATTGTCCCCAAGATAGTTTCTTCTTATCACCATAAATCATTATAACATGAAGATCTTCTGTTAAACTTTGATATGTTTTTTTCTTCAAAAAGAAGTTTGTCTTATAACCCAATATTTGTCAGCAGTAAACCTGTACTTTAGTGGTTTCATAATTTCTGGTCTTGAAGTGTTTTTAGAATTGAATGAAGTTTTAGTTTCACTATATGTTTTCCACAGGTTGTTCACTTGTTCCTTACAATTTTTCAGATTATTTACTTTCAAAGATTAAACTGCTCGTGTATAATCTGTTGTCTTCCTTTGAAGCATATATATTTAAAAGATTTCAAATATGTCATCTTGTTGGTCCCTAAATAAAATTCTATTCTTCTTTTCTTTCTTACCCTGTCAAAAAGCTGTGCCCGTATTCATCTTCATGACAAAATTTGAAAGAACGGACATTATATTGGTGATAATAATCATTCATCTTGTGTAGTTGAAGGACAGTCCCTTGTAAGCTATTTGATATGTACATAGTATACTATTAATGCAAGTTAGTGTCTTGTCGTTCATCTTGTACCTCAGTTTAATGCTTCATTATACTTCAAATTTGACGTGAATACCGTATGCATCACCTCCTCAGACCCAGTGATTTTTCTAAAGCATCACTTGGTATGGGGTAGAAAATTGCTCTACTCAGTATCTTATATTTACTTTATTTGTTAGAAAACTAAATCGCCTGAGGAGACCAGGGAGTCCCTGGAAAGATGGCTTCCGAAGGAAGAATGGGTTCCAATCAATCCTCTTTTGGTATGTCATCTTGATTTATTTGACAGACATCTGTTGTTTTACTGGAGATCTTCAGCAGATTTTCTTGAAAGTTGGGACCATCAAACATTATTGTAGGATGCTAGTACATAGAGTGCTTGGTTTTAACTTTTTAGTGCCACACTGTCTACTACATGCTATGCTGGGGTGCTTAATGATGCTTCTGTGTGCCACCTTCTCATGGTGGCATCAGTTATTTTGTATAAATTATCTGGTATATTCATGACTACAAATAGTATAATATGCCCTTAATATTATGATGGTTTTCAACGATCGATAGTGTGTATGGGGCTATGGGAAACACAATATTTCAGAGCAAACGTATTAGCATTTAACTAATCATAATTTCACGCTTTGTGTATCTTGCATGAGTTAAATTTTGTTTCACTCAAATCTAGTAACAAGCATCTTATATATGTTTTAGCGGCGTCTTGATTATTATTGCTCATTCAGTGGCTCTAATATAACTACTTGGTCAGCTCTTAGGCTGGCATTTGAAGAGCAAAATTTGTTATGCTTAGGACTTTAGGTGTCTCAAGTTTTAAAATGTTGGTCTTAAGGACCAAAAATATAGTCCTAGCAATATTTTAGGATTCGGTGACTTGGTAACACTCTGCGAGCTAAACTTTAGCAGCTGCAATTGTGCTTGTGATATCCGTGTGTTGTTTTGGTGGTTCTTGTACTTTGATTCTGCTTTGGACTAAAAAATGTAGAGTGAACAGGTGGGCTTTGGGCAGACTATATGTACACCGCTTAGACCTCAATGTGGAAGATGTAGCATAGTTGATTTATGCCCGTCGGCATATAAAGAAGCTGCAAGTCCAAAATCAACAGCCAAAAAATCTCAGAAGAGGAATAACCTTTCATGAAACTAGATGCGATTATCTTTTTGTCCCAGGCTGTATTTGATGTTATGATTAGTTAGCAAGATCCTATTACACCCTTGCAACTTACAAGTGTAATGTAAATTTCGTGTAATGGAGATGTATTAATGGACAGCTTGATCAAAAACATATTTTGAAATTTGATTTTTTGCTGTAAAGTGAAGAGATACTATTAAATTGTTTATGAAGTTGAATCCTAGAGAACTATGTACTGTATATCTGTTAAAGCTTATTACTCTCTCAGCCCCTTGTCCATGTTAGTTGTGATTATTCAGCGGTCAAACCAACCAAAAATTAACAAGATTTATGTATCTGGTTATTATAGGCGGAATAATAAACATTTACAATTATTATATTGTCATATCCCAAAGTTTGTCCAATGTTGTCATCTCCATAGGACACTGATGTGCCAACTTTCCTTAAAAATTTTGACGGGAAAGTTTTATTTCTTGTTATGTGTCCAGAACATCCACTATCTGAGACTAGAACGCTCTTCTTGTTACCTAGAAATGCCAACTAGCTAGGATTTTTAAGAACCCACACTTGTTGGGTCTTTTTGTATTTATCATATTTTTAGCAGCAGAATTCTTTTTCATAAGGTAAATTCTGTCAAGATTTGATCCATCAGAATTAACCTGATTTTTATCCACTTAGATGTTAGATCCTTTCTCAAAAGTAGATATAGAATCAACATTTGCATTACACACAAATTTAATAGGAGTGATCTTGGATCATAGGTTCTTTATAACCTTTTCATATGAATTAGATTCATTTTTACCAGTTCCATAATCTAGACCTTCCATCTAGTTCTTGTGAGTAAGAATTTATTGGACTTTCCTTCTAGAGGTAGTCTATGTTTTAATCTTTTCTTTCTTAGATTTTAACTAAAGTTCAAGATTGGCACATCTTTTTTCTATCCGAGTCTCATGAGTTAGCACCTTCACAATCCTTTTTGATCTAATATAAGTACTAACTCAACTTCTAAGAAATCATTTTTCTTGTTCAAATCTGATATCTCACTTAAAAGTCTAGTGTTTTTAAGGTCTTGACCCGTAAAGCTAACTTGCAAAGACTTTAGGAAAGACTTCAACTTAGATATATTGTTAATATCAAAATCAAAGAGAGTATTGTGTACCTTATTAGTAGGTGTAGCAGCAAGTGTGACATTGTCCTCAGTAATAGTCATGAAAGCATAATTTACCTCCTCATTTTTAGAATTAGATGAATCCATCTAGTTCTTACTAGAGAAAATGAGTGCCTTGCTCTTGTCTTTGTCATTATTGGCATTTATACAATCAGTTGCAAAGTGACCCATCTTGTCATATTTGTAGCACTTGATCTTGGACAAATCAGTGTTGCCCTTTTTACCATCGTTGTTGTCCTTCATCTTGTACCTATCTTTACCAATATCTGATGTCCTATTTTGGGAGTTGCCTTGCTTCTGTGCTCTTCTGAATTTCTTTCTTTTGAAACCCTCAACAAGCTAGCAACCATCTCCTGTATTTCAAAGTCATCAGTATTCAGTATCTGCATCGATATCTACATCAGTATCTGGTAGCGAGTCATCGATATCTGACTCACTCTCAAAGCTTTCCTCCTAGAGGTTTCCACATTCTTGATTTTGACATCTTGCTTTCAATATTCAAGGCAAAATATTTTTCCTTCCTACTTTTCTTATTTTTCCTCTATTGCACCTCAAGATCATAAGTTCTAAGCATTCCATATACTTCATCCAGTGAACAATATAAAGATCATACTAATTTCTAGTGATATAGGATTGAGTATCTTGGTATTATAATATCCAAGATCATATTCTTTACCAGCTAAACACAAGTTATTGAGTAAATGAGGAAACCTGCCATATACATTAAGTAAGGCTTTCATCAGTTTTAGCCTCAAACTGTTCATACTCTTGAATCAGGAGAGACCTTCTATTCTTCTTGATTGACTCTGTTCCGTGACATTGAGTCTACAGTGAATTCCATATCTCTTTTGTTATTTTGCAAGCAATCACTCTATTTGACATAATCGTGTCAAGACTATTATGAAGAATGTTTTTCACCTTTATATCTTTCAGTAGTTCATTCTTCTCCTCAAGTGTCATTTTTCCCTTGATTTTCCTGACATAGTGCTCATGAATGGTATCAGTCTGTGGTACCAACTTCTTACTTCCTTGGGACATATGGACCATCAAATATCATGTCAAGATAATTAGGATATGATGCTTCAAGATACATCAGTATCTTAACCTTCCATGTGGAATAATCTCCCTTCTTTAGGATGGGAATTTCGATGCTTTTATATTTGTTAGTCGACATCTATATGAATAATTCAGCCTGCTCTGATATGAATTGTTGCCCGCGTAATGATCAACTATAGAAGGGCGGTTGAATACATTTGTATAAGATTCTCAACTTTTTAATAAAAAAGAAAACAAATATGAATAACTAATAGCTTTTATATATTTTGTATAAAAACTGTTATAATAATCTCTCAAGAAATATTGATGTTCTTGAGAGCTGCTGGGTTACAAAATACTCGACTATGAAGATACATTATGTATACCTATAACTGTGTTTCTATACTATACAACTGCTTTATCAATTACACAAGATATGTTCTATCAATCATTATCACATTCTACATATATATAAATTGATACTTACGATCCTATAAGTCAGCAATTGACAAATCAATCTTCTCTACCTTTCAGGATTAAAAGATATCTCAAGATTATCTTTTATTACTAACAAGCTTCAGATATTGATCGAATAGGGAATCTTGACCATCTTTTAGATTCTGATGAGTGTTAAGTACTGATGACGTCACTTATCAGATCCTGATCAGCTTCTTAGTATGATCCTGAAGCTCATTGAATCAATATTTGTATTAGAGCCTGTGAGTGTTTCTGCTTCACTATCATAAGTTTAAAAAAACAAATCTATTCTTCAAGAAGATGAACATTTGGTTGCTTCCAAATTTCAAAATCCCTAGTCTACCTATCAAATCATGGCAACATAGAGCAACACAAAAGTAGAAGAAACTCTGGGACTCATTCATACATCAACTTTGAAAAGAGCACAAGATGAGCATGTTGCTATTCCCAAAGAAATGCTAAATACAACTTGAGGTCACATCTATGAAGATAGCGAGTCTGAAGAGAACAATAAAAATGAAAAAATTATCGCTCAAGTACCAGATTGGGTCTATAATCGGGAATATGCCTCCAGAAAATGCTCAAAAAGAGATCATATCTCAATACTAAAAGGCCATGACCAGAGAGAATGATGATGATCCCATCAAAATGCAGCTGGTGTCATTTTACAAGGACAGTCTAGGAATTCATAAGATGAACTAGCTGAGGCAAGAGATGAGGGACGTGCACCAGAAAGTTGAGTCCAACAAAGCTGATAAGAAGAAAAATCTAGAGGACATAGTTCAAATAACTTCTATTGGAGGCTAGTATGAATCAAAAGAAGAAAAAATATGCTTAAAAAGGGGAAGAAGGAAAAGACAAGAGTAAAGTTGAATGTGGATGTTGAAGAAGAATCCAAAGAATTTGAGCCAAAGAGCTGGTCCAGTATACCCAAGGAAGAGCTAATCGACTTATCTTAACTTAATATTCCAAAATTCTTTGTTCCCAAAGAAGATTAAAGAAGAAGCGAAGGCAAAATTTTAAAGAGAAAAGAGGAGCACATTGATAAGGAGAAGAGACATGACAATTGGAAGATGCATGAAATGCAAGGGTTAGTTCAAGTTTACGCACCATCTAGACTTGTAAAAATTGCCACAGTACTTGATATTGTTAAGAAGTCTTTTTCTGATCTTATCTATGAGGTTCACTTATCTGATCAACCACTACAAAAAAACAAGGCAAAAGCGATCGCCGAAAACAGTCGGTTAAGCCACGAAACGGTCGTTTTAAGGCTTAAAACCGACCATATACGCTGGTCGGTTTTAACATGGTCGGTTTAGACTATTTGGTCGGGTTTAAGCGGTAAAACCGACCATATATACGATCGGTTTTATGCTTACCAGAAAGTCGTCGATTTGGGCCCCTCATATTTATATTAATTAAATATGAACTATATAACCGACTGCCGCCGGTCGGTTATGATCTTTATTAAAAAACGGTGTCGTAACCCCTTCTCTGACGAGTTTATGTAATCCATTTTCCAAATAAATAAAAATATTTATATGTATATAATAGGTTTAAAACCGACCGCCGTCGGTCGGATTTGTTTTCGGAGATAAAATGCCGTCGTTCAAACTCATAATTTATTTAAAAATTAATTAAATTTTCAAAATGACGTAACCGACCAAATATCCGGTCGGTTAAGAGGCGTACACGTCAGCCTTAGAACCGACCGTCGTGCACGTGGTCGGTTAAAATATGTCTGGATCTTGCCAGCAAGACAAAACGACGTCGTGTTGGATCATAACCGACCGAACGACGCCGGTCGGTTTTAAGTCGACACTTTTTTTAGCCGGTCGGTTTTAGGTGGTCGGTTTTGCGATATTTTTTTTAAATGAACCTAAGATAAATCTATTCTTAGATGAACTAGAAAAGATAAAAGGATTGGCAGCTAAAGAAAGGCTACCATAAAAGGATATTCTATTCATGGTAGGAAATTTAATACAATGGCCCTTGAAAAGAATTCTTGAGCAGCACTGCAATGTCCTCAAATCTGTCCATACTAAAATGAAAAGGAGTGGTGGTTTCAGCACAACTAGAATTAAAATTTGAAACAAAATCTCAGAAATCAAAAGAAGTTAAAAATAGTTAAAAATATATATTAAAAAAAAGGTAGAACAACCATGATCAACACACATATCGAAAACTATAAAAATGTATATTATTCCAGCAACCCGTTTACAATATAAAAAATATTATCAATCAGTTAATAACATTTAACAAATTTCCATACATATCATAAAAATTTTCA
The DNA here is from genome assembly GCF_001625215.2 of Daucus carota subsp. sativus. Taxonomy (NCBI): domain Eukaryota; kingdom Viridiplantae; phylum Streptophyta; class Magnoliopsida; order Apiales; family Apiaceae; genus Daucus; species Daucus carota. Next base: position 15,883,893 of record NC_030388.2, on the reverse strand, counting down.
TGAAACAAAATTGCGGGCATACACCAATATTAAATCATTAGTTTATATTGAAATCTTAATTATGAATAATATATTTTAAATTATATAATTGTATGTGATTCACATAAATTTAAGACTGATAATATTAAAAATAAAATCAACGTAGTTTCTTATCTTAATAAAATAAAAGAGAAGTTAGTTATTGATCTTAACCTAGAATAATACGCTATTTTGTCCGGGACATAAATAATGTTTAAATTTACTGATATGAAAGAGCAATTGAAATTTAATTAATAAATTAAGAATTATATATATTTCACCTATGCAATTAATTTTCAACGGGAAAAATAGTAATTTGCACGTTTCACGTGTAAACTTGTCTTCCATGTATATTGTTGAAATTAAGAGAACAGGACAAATGTATGTATGATTTATTTGCTTAAGTTGAAATTAAGAGGACAATCTCCGATTAATTTGCGTGAAAATTACTGCTACCAATTCAACCAACAAACACTGGTTTTTCCCCATCTCTTGTCTCTAAAATGTGGTGAAGACAATATTCTGAATCACTCACTGTTTAGAAAGCGCTTGAACTTTAATATCAAGTCAACCACGTTGGGGCGCAAGATTTGGATATAATGGAATAAATATAGACATTCCCTTTCTTTTCATAACAGCCGCAAGGACTTAAACCCTACCGACCACATTTTATATTGAATGTGACCACTCGGAATTAATATCATGAGAATTTTGAAGAGCGAGTCAATACTCGCCAAACATGGCTCTTTTTCTTATTGCTCCCCTCACGCGTCACAACATCAAACAAATATACTCTTGTCACTTGTTTTATATATACTCATATTTGGCCTTTCTTAGTCTTAAGAATAAAATCGAATCTTCCCGATTCTCATTTTCATCTTTGCCATGGCGGTACGAGGCTTGAGTTTGACAAACGCGAGCAATTTTGTCGCGTTTTCTGGCGATGGGACGGTGAAAAAAATTAATGAGAATTCGTGCAAGATGAGTAGGAAATTCTCGGTGGATGCTGGTTTTGCAGCGAGGAAGTCGGCAGCGAGGAAGGTTGTGGAGAGAAGCTCGTGCTTGGCTCGTTTGTGGAAAGAAGTGAGAGGTGTACACAACGGGAAAGATGTTGTGGAGCCTCTGGATCCGCTTTTGCAGCATGAAATACTGCGGTACGGAGAGTTTGTGGCTGCTTGTTACCAGGTTTTCGACTTGGATCCCGGGAGTAGCCGATACTTAAACTGCAAGTACGGTAAAAATAGCATGTTAAGTGAAGTTGGCTTGCTTGATTCGGGGTATGAGGTGACAAAGTACATATACGCCACTCCGGATATCACCATTCCCACGCAGAATGATCGTTGTTGTGGGCGTTGGATAGGCTACATTGCAGTGTCCTCCGATGAGCAAGTGAAGAGGCATGGAAGGAGGGATGTGATGGTCGTGTTTCGAGGCACGGTGACACATCACGAATGGCTGGCTAATTTCATGAGCTCATTGACTCCAGCGCGTCTTGATCCGCATACATCAAGGCCTAATGTGAAAGTGGGAGCTGGAGTCCTGAGCTTGTACACTTCCAATGAAAGTGGCAACAAGTTCGGGCTAGGAAGCTGCCGAGAGCAGCTACTTTGTGAGGTTACAAGGCTACTCAACATGTACAAAGGAGAGGAAACAGTGATAACTTTAGCAGGTCATAGTATGGGAAGCTCATTGGCCTTATTACTAGCTTACGATATCGCTGAGCTTCAACTCAATGTAAATGATAACACAAAAAACAAAATTCCTATCACCGTTGTCTCCTTCGGAGGGCCTCGAGTTGGAAACCAAGGATTTAAAGAAAGATGCGATGAACTAGGCGTAAACGTCTTGAGAGTAGTGAATGTCAACGATCCAATCACGAAGATGCCTGGAGTGGTATTCAATGAGAATTTTAGGGTTTTAGGTATGAATATGGGTTTTCCTTTGTTGTGCTGCTCGTGTTATGTCCATGTGGGGGTTGAAATAGCCCTTGACTTTCTCAAGATGAGAAATCCGTCCCGTGTTCATGATATAGAGACATATCTCAGCTTGTTGAAGCTTCCCAATAAAGCGGAAATAAAACAGAAAGGGTTGGATATTGTGGATAAAGTTAATTGGTTTTTGTCCAGGGCACAAAACATTAAAAGTTTGGAAACTGCTATGGACATGGTGAGCATGACCCAGTCTCAGAGAACATAATTTCAACCGAATGTGTAGTTCAATTCCTTGTAAATATATATCATTTCCAACGTTTTGAGCTCGAACAAACGTATTTAGGTCCAAAGACAATCATTCAGATTTAAATTTACCCAGTTTTTCTTGTAGTGGTACAAATGTATATAGTTTCCAACTTTCTAATTTTTAAATAAACCAGAAGGTGATTGGGAGATTGTTCTAGGGTTTTGATTTGCGAAATCCATGCACTAATTAGTCTAGCCGTAACATATATCTACAGACATGTAACATGTGATTCGTTTTCACAGCCTTTGATTGAGTAGCAGAATCAACCCTCGTAAGTCCTTGGCCGTTTGAGTGAGTTTAAAATAAGTGATTACTTGCTTAAAATAAATAAGTAAAATAGAAATTAGAAGCAAGACTTATAAGTGATTAAAGTGTTCGAGAAAGAAGTAGAACTTATGAAACAAAATCTAGTATTCTCAGCTTTTTATAAGTAATTCCTCACTTTTTACACAAACGTTACGAACAAATGCTTCTAACTTATAAATCGTTTTTAAGCTCAGCCAAACACCCACATGATGACGACCTAAGAAATGCTTATTTACCTTTTCTAGAGTATGCTATCATCCCTACGCTCAATAATGTAGGTTATTTCGTGAAAAGAAGACGTTAAAACAGGAGATTTATGAGTTGCTCCCACAGAACTCTTATATTAAAACTCAGAAAAAGAAATGGTGGAGATTGATTTATACTGGTACATGTAACTCTTCAAGATGATAAATTTCTGATGATAAATTGACTTTTAATATATTTAATTCCAAAATTTTCACAAACATATTCTCTATATTCTCTTAAAGTAAATTATAAATATGCAATTGCTTAATGCATTTTCTACTTATTCCATGTTGCTTCAGAAAACTAATATATATTTTGGTAGCGTCTTTGTAAACATATCAACTAAGATTATCACTTGCTGGACATAATTCTAGTTTTACTACTCTATATCCGGTTACTTCTCTATTGAAATGGTCATTTGATTACAATGTATAAATGAAGTTATCGCATAGGCATAGCATACTGGTGTGTGATTTGGCTCCCACGAGGCTCATACTTGGTGGATGGACAATTGCTGACCTCCCATTTATTTTTTTAATTTATTTTTCAACTTTTTTTATTCATATGTCACGTGGGTACTGAACTACTTATGGTTATGGAAACATACTCCCTCTGTCCCATTTAATTCTATACACTTTTTTTTTGATGTCCCACTCAATTCTATACATTTCAAAACTTTCCCAAAATAGTCAAGTTTTATAATATAAAAATCCCACTCACCCACTATTTTCAACTACTTTTCCAAATCAATCAATTATTTTACCCACTTTTCTTTCTCTTTCTTCCTATTTTACATTATTTTATACACTTTTCTTAGTCTCCGTGTCCAATCCATATGTATACAATTCCGAGGGACGGAGGGAGTAATACATAATACATCTTGACATACAACACAGTGAGATAGCTTTTTCTTCCCTCCGTCGAATATCAGACTTCCTCATCGACTTATTTAATTTTTTCACTCTAAATCTTCAAATTCATGATATGATTTATCCCCAAAATTCTCCTCTATTATACTCATAGTTTCAGATTTTTTAGAAATTAATGCAATTTGAAAAAGAAAAAACAGAGACTGCAAGGTGTTCGATAAAATATCACAGTGAATTTTTGTTGGATATATATAGTTTGATATTATCAGTTTGTGTAGCGTTATTAATTCCTACTTGGGTTTGCTTTGTTGTTGACGGAATGAAAAAGTCAGAGTACTCGTGATATCTCAAGTTTCTTTATCAAAAACCCAAGTACTAAGAATGCTTCTCAAGGTCAAGAAAGCGAAGAAAATCACATCCCAGAGACAGAAATCAATGCCAGACAGGCACCTCAACCAAGCCACCAGAATTCTTCTCCATCAATCACTATACCTCAGCTTGATTTTGACATTGTTAATCTTGCACAAGATCTGGGCAAAAGAAAAAAGTTGAGTGATTTTCATCTCAATGAGAGAGATTCAGTGAGGAGAGATTCAGTGAGGAGAACATACATACAAGGAGGCTCTTGCCAACCAGAAGATTATGAATCTCCTCAAAAATTATTCAGGACTAAGGAGCATCGGTTCAATGTGAAATGGTTTGATACTTGGCGGTCTTGGCTTGAATATAGCGTCTCCAAAGATGCCGTTTTCTGTTTTGTTTGTTATTTATTTAAGGCCGTATATACGGCTGGAGGTGACACACCATAATCTGCACCCTGTATCCGTCACTGCTCATATTAGAAGTTCTGTCTTATTCTTAGATCTATCCTATATAGCACATCTAACTTCATCGGCTTATTTTAGAATTTGTAAAAAATTATTATAGATTATTATGACCTCGCTCTATCAATATTACTTATTGCGTCTACTAAGACTTATTATGATATTGCCCAGATAGACCGAACCACATGAATTTGTGATGGCATGTTAAGTCGACACTCATTTTCACAAAACACTAAACTCACATGAAACTTGTATTATTAGTAACATATTTACTAAATTTATGTATATAGGATTGTTTTATATGTTACAATAATAATGATAACGTGAGTCCACCTAACTATACTCTCGCCTTGTAATGCCTAACTATGCTCTCGCTTTGTAATATCATTTTAAACTGAAAATTTAACAAATATACTAATTTTTGAATATTTTTTGCAAACATACTATCTTGTTTAAAATCTTGTAAATTTATTATTTTTTAAACATACAAGCAATTAAATTACAAAAATACCTTTCTACTTATTGAATCTACCAGAGCCATTCTCCTACCATCCTCATTCTTTTTCTGATAAAACACATTATAATTATAAAAATAAAAATACATATTCATATAATTATTTATATTTATATTGTTCATTTTTAA